>NC_081791.1:9913157-11230657 GCF_963082965.1 Carassius carassius
AACACTTTTGAAGGTTCAGGGAGGTATGGCTCTGAAAGAGAACACAAACACACACACACACACACACACACACACACACACACACACACACACACACACAGGAAAAACTGCTAGGACTTTATATGATCTAACAGTATTATCACAAAATAGCAGACAATAAAATACCACTTCAGAATTGTACAATGAAATCAATGGAGGATCAGTCATTTTCTGCCATAATAATAATAAAAAAGACTGTAAAAAATGGGGGGAAAGAATCCACGGCTCTACAGTGAATGAAAATTGTTTTAATAATGTATTCAAATTTCATTTGATTTTTAGTGCCATAATAGAGCAAGGTTTTTATTAATTTATTTTTAAATCCATTTCTCACTTGTTCTCCTTTTTCTCTCCAAGCCCAACATCTATAAAAAAACCAGCGAAAATTCAGCTTTGCATAACAGGAATAAATTACATTTTAAAATATATTCAAATAGAAAGCAGTTATTTTAAATAGTAAAAATATTTCACAATATTATGGTTTATGCTGTTCTTTATTTTTTTTTTTACAAAAATAAATGCAAGCTTAGTGAGCAGAAGAGAATTCTTTAAAAAAAAAACATTAAAAATCTTACTGTTCAAAAACTTTTGACTGGTAGTGTACATACTGATATGTAGCCATGTGTTTTGATTTATGGCACACATATTGTGCAATTACAATATTACACATACAATATGACACACATAATCCAAATCACATAATTAAGTATGGCTAACATGTGATTTGTGCTTTCAGTTGCATACTATTTATCCTTGATGCAAAAAAAAAAAACTGCTGTAGTTGCACTAAAACTGTAAACCAGGGATTGTTTATTGTTTAATCTTCTGAGTCTGAGATGTATTGTGCTGCTGTGTCTTGCTTCACCATGGTAACAAACAAAATCAAATCAAAAGACAGATTAAACAATCACAAAAAGATTAAACCACGATTGGAAACACTGCTAGGGCTTCTTGAAATGCCAAACATAAGCTTGCTATCAATAAATTCAAGCAAAGAGCCTTGCAGTGGAACACAGTGGGTTTTTCTAACATGTGCCTGACTGCATATTGTATGTATATTTTGAGTGAAGATCTGTTTTTATGTATTATAGTAAATGGTGTACACTGCAGCTAAATCCATGCAGGATGAATTTGTGTCACAATTGGTTAACGGCTAAGCGTGTTGATAAACGCTGCCTTTCTATAGTCCTTGGGCTATTGATGAAGTCATTAGTTATACGGTGGGCAGTGAATCTGTGAGTTAAGGCTGTGGGGTTAACGCTTCTGCCACTACCCAGCTATTTATCATCTTTAATCTGTGCCAAATGGAGTTCTCTCTCTCTCTCTCTCTCTCTCTCTCTCTCTCTTTTTGTGTGTGTGTGTGTGTGTGTGTGTGTGCGTGCGTGCGTGCAAGCGTTTGCGTGTGGTTGGTTAAGTCTGGTAGTGTTGGTGAGATTGGCTGGTCTCCAGAGAATCAGTGAAATGCCAGCGAAATGACAGACAGGATTATGATGTATAGAGAGAAAATGTCAGCAAGGACATGCCGTGAGTACAGATGGAACTGTATTTAAGAAAGAAAGAAAGAAACTAACAAAAGAAATGAGAAACAAAAGGTAAGAAAATTTATAAAAACTAATAAAAAAAAAGAACGAAACAAACATAAATAAAGAAAATGAACAAAATGAATAAAACAAATTAAAGTGAAAACAAATGCAAACAAACTAATGAACAATAAAAATGTAAGGGAACAAACAAAAGTAAATCAAATGAAGGCAACTGCAAACTAAAAACAATGAACAACAAAAAAGAATGATACAAAGAAAGAAAGATCAAACAAATAAGCAAACAATACATGAGAGACAGAAAAAATAACTATTAACAAATGCAAACAAAAACAAGTGAATGAAAAGAAAGTAAACGAAAAAGAAAAAGAATGACAGAATTAACACATGCAAACAAAAACACAATATGTTCAAAACAACTGAACAAATAAACAAAAATGGAAAAGAAAGAAAGAACAGAGACACGCATTTATAAACAATGAAAAATGCAAATGATAATCACAAAAAAAGATGACAAATGAACAACAAAGAGCTAACAAAGGGCAAACTATTAAACAAACCAATGAATGGACAAAAATGAATGAATATGAATTAATGAACAAAAAAAGAACACCTCCCCGTCGGAAACCTTACACCTGCTTTACTATCTACAGTACAGTATACACTCATATACGAGTCTGAGAATAAAGACTCTTTCTGCATTATGTTCTGCTTAACATAATGCTGTATGAGGATACATATGGAAATATTAAAGAGGCCCTGTTACACAGCACAGCTCTGATGACACACACATACACACTATCTCAAACTCAGCAGAACTCCCTGCCCACGCTCTCATCTCTACCACACATCATCCTGATACCATCCGCCCAACAACACCTGGGAAATGATAAGTGTGTGCGAGAAGGAGTGTTTCTTCTTTGTCAAGTCACTCAAACACTTCTGCAAACTCAGCAAAATCCACCTCAGTCCTTGGATCAGTGAAAAGCAGATACCAGCACCAGCATAATCAATGACCTCTCCCCGCTCTCTTACACTGATCCTGGATCAGACAATGCTCCTGTTTAAACAAGCAGTAATTGGGCCTCCAGGGTGACTGTGCTCAGCTGTAATCCTGTCTGCGCTGTGACTCATGACGGTGAGCGACTGACCTGAGGTCAGTGAGGCGGCATGTAGCCAATTACTATACAGCACAAACTCAAATTAAAGACATGGTCTGGAAACAGTGGTACTGCTAACAGGTGGTCAGCTCAGCGATGACACATTCAGCGCTAACAGCTCACTAATGTGCTTTTACATGCCAAAATGAATGTAAATCAAGCATCAAGTAATTCATTGCAAGCAAACATGTGATAATTACATAATCTATGTGCAAAAATGCTGCTAAATAGGCTAAAAAATGTCTTTTGACTTTGTACACTTCTAAGAAAGCAGTCCAGCATTATTTGCTACAGTGAACAATTATTGGGATATAATCTTTGGTTGCAATTAAGCTGAATAATAAGTGCCAATACTAAAAGTAACCATATCAGTGTCCAGCAGTATTGGTAATAAATACAGTACACATGTAATTTATACCCACATGGGAGTGTGAGTATTTGTATTGATGATGTAGTTAGGCATGTACAATTTAGTCTTTTGCTAACAGTAATTACTAGCGCTGATTACTAGTAATTATTACTTGAAAAATGGACATGGTGTCTACTTTATTGCTAAGAAAGATGAACTAAAACAAGAAAATCAATGAATAAAACAAAGGTGAATAAATTTGTAAAGAAAGAAAGATGAATGACCAATGAACATCTAATATTGATAAGCTATGAAAAAGAAAGAAAGAAAGAAAGAAAGAGAAAGAAAGAAAGAAAGATTAACAAATGCAAAAAAGAAAACAAACAAATGAATAAAATGATTGTGGATAAACAATGAAAATAAACAGACTAGAAAGGGAACAAAAGATTAACACATGCAAACAAAACGAAAATAAAGAACAAACCAACAAACAAACAAACAAACAGACAAACAAACACAACCACATTCATAATCAAATGTTTTGGAGAAATGCAGACATACTAAAGACGTTCGATGTGTGTTTTGATAGCTAAAGTCCATAGCCAGCTACAGAGGCAAACAACCACCACTATTTCTAATGGTTGCGTTTTTTGTCTGTAGAGGAATTTTACCCGTAACAACCTCTTTACTTATTCTCCTTCAGCAAAACAAGTGGTTTACATTTTTAGGCTGTTCTTACCCCTTAATTTATATCAGCACAGCATGCATTTAGAGACTCTGTCAGTGCACACAAATTCCTGAGGGTGCACGTAGGTAAACACACACAAGTGCTAACATATTGAGCCTATCACATATACTTTCCCCTGCTTTAACCCTGCCCCCCAGCTCCCCCTTTTGCTGGAAAACTGCTCACCGGGGGGTTAACTTCTTTTGGCCCCAGATCTCCATCTAAAAACTGCTGCTAAAGCCAGTGCTAAGCTAAAGAGCCCTGGCACTAGCCTACTGATATAAGATCTGCTTTCTGGGTGTGCTACTGGAGCACTAATGACCAGACTGATTAATAATGCATAGCGTAACCTCGTCCACATCAGCCTAATTGCCATGATTTGTCGTTCCCAGCAGAGAAGGGCTTTAAAGTGAAATCCATACCCAAAGCGAGGGACACGGCACACACGACAGAACACGGAAACACAAACACTTATCCAACACACCAAATGTGGCATGTGCAATTCCAAAATAAATTATTTCCAAGCCTATTTAACATGTGAAGGCCAATGGCATTCGGCATGCACACGCATGGACATGATGTGTATATGAAAAGAATTACACATAGAAGAGAATGTTATCATTTACTCACCCTCATGCCCTGCCTTCTTATATGGAAACAGAAAGAGACATTTTGAAGAATGTGGCATTCACCTTTTTCCATGAAATTACAAAAACTGGTATTGGAGCAATCAAGTTTAAAAAAAAATCTTTACATTTTTTATTAACTTTTATTAACATTTTGACATCAACACTAGATTTACTTTCTGTGATCATGAGAAATTCATGCACAAATTCATGCAAAATTTTACTTCTGAGTCGGATCTTGAAAAAATGCTGATTTTCACAAAAACTTCATGGCACCCAGAATATTTTGTTGTAGTAATCAAAATAAAAATCAGATGCTCCTATTTTCAAAAAAAAAACAAAAACAAAAAAAACATATATATATGTTCATTTACAAACAAATTGTCAGATTCAACTCAATGGTTCAATATTTTGAATGATTTGATAATTTGAATCAATTCGTGATTAATGGCTTAAATTTCCATCTGTTCCTCACAGAATAAGTCTTGGAATTCACTTAAGTTATCTGAAATATTTTTATGATGCTTTTGTGTCCTTTCTGAAAATTCAACGTCTCCGTTCCCATTCATTGTTATTATATGGAGCTACCAGGACATTTTTCCAAAATTCTTCTTTTGTCTTCCACAAAGTCATCCAGGTTTCTGCAATTAAACGATGACAGATTGTTCACTAACTAATCCTTTAAGGAGAATGAGAAAGTGTATAGACAGCAAAACGAAATAAGGGATGGAGAGAGCAAGAGGATGGAGTGGAGACAAACACTGAGTCTCCCAGGCGCCACAGAAACAAGATCCACTCCCTACGGAGAGAGAGAAATAGAAAGAAAGAGTGAGAGAGACAGTGGTAAGAAGCTTATCCTTCCAGATCCAGATTCATCTAGATACCAACTTTCCTTACTCGGTCTATTTTTCTCATCAGATGAGAGAAGCAGATGTAAGTATGTGTCAGATACAATGCACTGTTCAAGGACAGAATTCACCCTCAGATGATGTTTTAGGAAAACTAAAAAGACAACAACACAAGGAAAAAAAGTGAGTGACACAGCGCTTTCCATTTTTGGGGTTTGAGACGTTACCTAGCTATGCTGGTAAAACCGATGACGTAAACATACTGTGATTCTGAGCCAAATAATACAATGTGAAAAAGGGGGAAGGGGTGGGAGTGGATTTGGATTCGGACCAAGCAATTAAACCATGTGTTTAGACAGCTTTGTTGACATGCTTCTTTAAATAATCTCCAAAATACGCAAATGATCATGTGATATTAGTCTAACAATTATGATTAAAATATAAACAAACTCTTAAGATGATTACGCTT
Organism: Carassius carassius; assembly: GCF_963082965.1. Lineage (NCBI taxonomy): Eukaryota > Metazoa > Chordata > Actinopteri > Cypriniformes > Cyprinidae > Carassius > Carassius carassius. The sequence goes on from NC_081791.1 coordinate 9,918,917, forward strand.
GTGAAAAATCAATTGGCTTAATAGTGTTAAATGTGCTTTTTTTGATGTATTCACTAACATACTAAAGCAAATGTAAAGTACTCAATTATAATTTTAACTGTAGTGTGCTATTTGATGGCATGTTTAAAATTAATACACTTTAAATGTACTCAATTGCAACTTTATTAGTACAAATGCATTATATACTTTCAATAGAAATTACATTAACATACATTTTAGTTTACCATAAATGGTTTTCTGCACATTCAGCAGTACAATTGAACCATATTTCAAAGAAAACAGAAGTAATGAAATCCTATTTAAAGATGTGCTTAAGTCCTACTTAAGTGGGTCAAAAGGCACCCGAATTCTGCTAATTGCATTTAATATAAAAATGACTTAATTATAAATAGCCTAAGTCTGAAAGCATCACAATCAGTACATTCTTTTGAAGTATATTATTTCTGTAATAAGTACTCTTTTTAAAAGATATGCTAAAGTGTAAGTACTTCTTTCTCACAAGTGTATTTGCTTGTAAAAAAAAACTGAAAGCATAATGCCTCCGCTGTGAGGCAAATATGTGTTTTTACAAAAACCACATGTTCCCTGAAAACCACTGTAAAGTTTAATGCTTCTGAACAGCTGTATGCCGTGACCTCATAAGAGAGATTGAGAGCTCGAGAGAGTCATATTGTCAAAATAACCACAACGAAAAAACCCACCTGCTTTCCTCTCTTCCACTGCTCTGTCTCCACTCACTTTCTTTCTCAAAAAAACTACACTGGAACAAGCTACTGTTTCCAACATGAAGTGATGTAGCACAGCGCTACAATATTGTTTTTAGTCTTAAAGTCAATAATCAGATGCGCTCTTCCAAACATTACTATCATATCTAACACTGGTTTTAGTGGCTTCAGTATAGTTAACTACTTTTTATGAGTTTGTAACTTGTAGCATAGCTTCACGACTTCAGATTATGTCTAGCGCATAGCTTGACAAGCTACAGTTTCAAATGAGCTTCCCAACAGTCTCCACTCTTTCTGAAATTTTCTATCCTTTTAATTAATTTTATTTTTAAACCATCAACATACTATCACAGGGTGTACGCTGATGAGCCTATTAGCCTCTGAGCTATTTTGGGAAATCTCTGTAATCCACATGCTACACACATTTCAGTTATTCATCCTTCTGTTATGAAGCTGTCACTGCACCTAACACACTGTTGCACTTTGCTGGCTCATAGGAAACACACACACACACACACACACACACACACACACACACACGTATAGTGGATAGTGCTGATGAAGCAGGCCGCTGACAGTAGGATGAATGCAGTGGCCTTTGGTGGGGAGAGAGGCGAAGGTAAAAGGTGCTAAATCATGTCTGTTTTGGTGCTTTGGGTAGCTTATGGATGAAACTCCCGTCGCGGAGCACATTCATTCATTCACCCCCCCCCCCCCCCTCACCACCCTCAGCTGCCAAATTACACACTGTATGAATATGAAACACACACAAACACACTCAGACTAACAATGCTGTTGGAGTCGTTGTGTTTAGTTTTTACAAATAACCCATCAGTGCTGGAGTAGCTACTTGGATAAACAAGTAAGATGTTGGGAAAAAAAACCAACATGGCTGATTCGTTTGATTAAAAAACATAATACTGTGAAATATCATTACAATTAAAATATGTTATAAAAAATTTATTTCAGTGATGCAAAGCTGAATTTTCAGCATCATTACTCCAGTCTTCAGTGTCACTGATTTGCTGCTTTAGAAACATTTATTATTATTATCAACATTGAAAATAGTTGTTCATTTATAGAAACAGATTTCCAGTGTTATTTGATGAATAGAAAGTTAAAAAAGAACAGCATTTCTTTGAAATAATCTTTACTGCCCTTTTTGATCTATTTAATGCATCGCTGATGAATAAAAATATTAAATTATTTTTTAAAACTGAAAAAAATAAATAAATAATTTGCTACCTATTTTTTAAGAAATTTTGTAGTTGCAGTACTACTACTAATAATAATAAACATTTATTTTATCATGAGATTTTCTCCCGACTTTCAATTGTTTCACTTCAGTGAAAGGTTGGAATTTTTGTAAAACTTTTTTAAAATCAAAAAGATCAGCAATGCGGATTTATTTTCACAGCCGCCTTTGCTCATATATACTAATGCTGCCAATATTAGTGGAGGGCACTGTATGTATAATTCAATAAAGTAAATGTGATATTGTAAAATAATAAAATAACATTGAAACACATTATCTAACAATATTGACATAATTTAGCAAAGGTGGAAACACTCTACTCATCTTAATGTCACTGAAAATGATCGGCTCTCGTGAATCTCACAGAATCTGCATGTCTGATGGCTCTTGGTGCTATATAAACCTGGCTGGGATTTTCATTAGGGAACAGAAGTGGTTTTGGAGGCAGTCTAGACCTGATGAAATGCAGCATCTGCTCTACTTCTGTTGAGCCAAACCACTTTCCTCGGAGGAATTCTTACATTGTGCTTAAGCAGCTCCGAAGGGCCAAAAACCCCCAAACACTAAATAATTATACATATACATTTCTGTGAAATATCACATGAATGAAACCCTTATTCTAAACCTATGTTTGCATTCAATCAGAGCTCTGTCAGCTTATATCTTGCGTCAGGAAAACTGCACCTGTAATGTTTTCCCAGTGTCATCATGAGTTAGATTTAAGATCACTGCCTTCCTGGACGCTCTTTGCTCTGTTGGAAACTGACAGCAGGCACGACCCTGGAGTAAAAGTTATAACTTATTTCAACGCCCTGAACCTCACACATTGCATTTTAATTAAACAATATTTATATAGTATGTATTCCAGTGGAGTATTCCAGAAAGTGCTTAATTGTCATGAAAATGAACAAATGATGAAAAATCCTAATGGTCCTAAAACAGACTTTACGTTCTAAGCATAAAATATAACTTCTTTGGCCACGTTTTCGTGTTGTGAAAGAGAGTGCCTTGAAGGTGTTTGCGCCTCCTCTCTGAAAAACGAGAGAGCAGGCGAGGAGTTTGTCCTAAAAGTGTCGACTTTTATCAAGTCTTTTTTTCTCCTCTAATTTGAAGTCTGTGCATTTATTCACCACTGGTAAAATCTAATCTAGAAACACTGGCCATTACAGTCTTCAGATCAGTCTTGAAAATAAGGTCAAAATAGAATTATAACTAATATTTCTCTAAAATGTCACTGCACGAAATCAGTTATACATTAATTCAGGAGCTAAAGAGGTTCCTCAAAACTATCTCCATTCCTTTCTCCGTGTTCCCAGTTATCATCTGTCTGTATTCAGTGTCTTTTCTCTCTCGTTTCAATCTGTCTGGGCTCAATTCTAGTATGTGTGTGTGTGTGTGTGTGTGTGTGAGAAGGACAGAGCGAGACAGACAGGGAGGAAACAGTGGGCGCCCTGCGCAGTCGTCACATCAGCCCAAAGGCCTAGGAGCAGGAGAAAGACATCTTAGAGGCCACGCTGAGTTAGCGCTTTCTCCCAGCAGTCTGTCTGTGTGTCTGGGAAAGTGTTATTACTTTTATTACAGAGTCCCAGAGAGGAATGGAGATCATATCAGAGCATGTAGCAGGGCAGGATGTCAGGCCCCTCTCAACCAAGCCATGGTCTGAGCGCTGTAGCTCTGACATTCACTGGACTGAATTAGAGCAAGGTTACAGGTGCAGACTGATTCAAGTTAAATGGCTGAGCTTGTTTCTAAGCATCTAAACTCATCAACCTCCTCTTATTACACATGCAAACACACACACACACACACACACACACACACACACACACACACACGTGCGCTTCCCATCAGCATGTGCAGTGAGTCATGCTGGACAGCCACAGCATCACTGCAGCACTTGAGATGAGTCTGATCAAATTCTGAGAACTCAGAACAACAGATATTTGTTCTCTTATGATGGAGATTTCTGCAGAAATGTGCAGGGTGGAGCCATTTCAACCTTTACAGAGATTCTTCCCTGTGTGTATCGACTGCATACAGATCCAGAATGATCCAGAATTCCCATGCAAACTTAATTCATGCAGTCCACTTTGAAAGTAATACTGCTGCAAGAGGTTATTGAGGATGAGAACAGACTTGCTCTGTGGCCAGTTCTCAGTTTTTTTTTTTTTAAATATCACTTTACAAATCACCCCCTACCTAAATTTTGACTTTTTTTTTTAATGAATACATGTTTTAGGTTTCTTTCTTTTTCTTTCTCTTTCTTTCTCTTTCTTTTTAAATAAAAGCTTTGCAGATTTTCTAAAATTGTACCTGCATGTTGTGACATGTTGTCAGAATCAGATAATATCATTATGTCAATCTCATTGTTAATTATTCAGAAAGAACTATTAACATAAAAATATCATGTAATGTTTTAAACATAATCTCATTATGAGTACACATATTGATCCTGATAACTGTATTACAGTTTTTTTCGAATGCTAAACGACAGTGAGCACAACTAGAGTCACACGTGCAAAACTCTAACTACAGCCTGCACAGCAGCAGTTCATGTGGACCAAACTCGAGTTCGTTTTTCATTGCTTGAACATGGTTTTCAAAACTCTACACACTTATCCCACGACTTTAACCACAACCTGCACAACACTGTGGATTTACAGCACTTTGTTCGAATGCTAACACACTGCTGTCAAAACTGTGAAGCACACATTCAAAACAGAAGAGGTTTCAAACACTGCTGATAGCAATTTCAGAATTAGCCCTGAAAATTACAGTTTTTCTCGATTGCTAAAACACATTTCTTGAAAGCAGCTCACCTTTTCTCTTAAACTGTGAACACACAACTCAATTTTCAAGCTACATTTACAAAACCTCAGACACTTCTTGCAAAACCAAACTTTCACCTCAAAACAGTTCAATCTGTGCTCAAAACTGAACTATGTTGTCAAATCGTGCCCCGAGTCAATCAAAATTAAAAAAAACTACTGAACAGTCACTAAACACTACGTAGAAAAATAGAAAACACAATACTCAGGACATGAAGCTGGTGAAATAAATGTTTATTGTTCACTGTAGGCTAAATGCAAGTTGCAAAAAAAGTTGCATTTAGCACTTGTACAAAAAGACAAAACAGAAATCTTGTGCATTTACATGTACTGTATCACTTTTAAAAACAAACAGAAATCATACGTGCTTACCACTTGTGTACAGTAAGCCTATGTATACTGTAAATATAAAGTACAAAAAATACAAATAAGTGAATTATTCAGCCACAGCATCATGTCTCCGTACTGGGTCAGGCCACAGGACTTCATCCACATCACAGGCCACATTTTGTCTGGCCAGGCAACGGGGAAAAAAACCCCTGGCATGCCGTATCCAGGCTTGGCATGCCTCCACACCTATGTCACCACAGGCAAGTCCCATGGCTTGCAGGAGATTTACCCTGGTGTAAGGTTGGCGTTCATATACCTTCCACCGCCATGAGAAGAATTCCTCAATGGGGTTTAGGAAAGGGGAGTACGGTGGAAGGCAAAGATTGATAAAATCTTGGTTCATATTGAACCACTCTCTAACCTGGAGGGCTCTGTGAAAACGCACATTATCCCAAACAACCACATAGATGGGATGCTCATCCTGCTGCACCAACAGAGCATCTCGCATGTTATTGAGGAAAATGAGGAGCTGGTGAGTGTTGTAGGGCCCCAGGTTGGCATGATGGTGGACAACCCCATGATTGCTGATGGCAGCACATAATGTGACATTGGCACCACGCTGCCCAGGAACACCAACAATGGCCCGATGGCCAATCATATTACGGCCTCTCCTTCTCCTTTTGGTGAGATTAAACCCAGCTTCATCCATATAGATGTATTCATGGGGTCTTTCCATTGCATCCAGTTCAAAAACCCTCTGTAGAAATAGATATAGTTCTGTAAGTGATACGGAAAGTGATTTAGGCCACTACAGTAAATCACTACAGTAATCAACATTGAATGTGTCTGGATGTATGCCAACCTGTACATACTGGAATCTTTACTCCTTTACTCTGTCTGAGTTGCGGTCAAAAGGCCCTCTGTATAGCTGTTTCATGCGCAGTCTGTTGCGCTTGAGGACACGATCAACAGTAGAGAGGCTGACACTGTTTATACCCTCAAAATTTACATGGTCCTCAATGATCTTCTGCTGAATTTCACTCAGTTTAATGGCATTGTTCTCACGGACCATATCAACAATTAGGTTCTCTTGGTGTGGGGAGAACATACCTGTCCTGCCACCCCCATGTGGCAGTCTTTCAATTCTACAAAAAGAGAACATGGAGTTACAAAAAATATACATGGAATACTAGGCCTACAAACAGTTAGACCAACCCTCCATTACAATACTACAGTACATTGGTACAGTGGTGTACTGGAACATATATTTACTTACAGTATACTGTGATACAGTATATAGTATGTCTTACAGTAATTGCTGTCAGCATTTACATACTAGGCTATAATTAAAAAAAAGTTATTACCTGTTCTCTTCTCTAAATCTTCGGATTATGGTGGACACAGTGAATCTACTAAGGCTTGGTTGTACCCTTTGTCCAGCCTCCCTCATGCTCATACCATGGACAAGAACATGGTCAATCACAGTAGCTCTGATTTCATCAGATATTACTGTTCTTTGTCTTTGCTGACCACCTTGACCACCTCAACCACCTCTCACACGGACTCTTCCTCTCAGATTTCTATCCATTGTAAGACCTCACAAACCAGTGCTCTCTGAACTGGCTTATATGTTCCCTCACATCATTAGCCACAAGTGTGATCAATTTTGAGTTGTTGTGTTCAACTGGTGACACCTGTGCTTTCATTGTGTTTGACTTTTGTCACTTGTGCTCACCATTCTGCAGCACAGGTGCATAACAATGAAAATGTGTTGACAAGTTGTGTCTAAACAGGTGAAAAGTGCTTATGGTTTTGCCAAAAGAGTGATTGATTCAATAAGTGGGTTCAGGCAACTGAGCATTTGGTTCAAACAATAGGGTTTAGTGTTTTAGCAATTGAGAAAAACTGTATTTGTTCCAATTACAGTATGTACTTTTAGTTTCTACCCTTTTTTTTCTCATTACTGTAATTCTGTAAATTACTACAGACTATTGAAACAAACTGCTAATTTTCATTTACCTTAAAGAATTGTTATGTTCTAAAAATGTAAATAAATCATGTGAAAGAATGTCACTCCTTTCTCTGAAGAAAATATGACTTTGTATGAAGTCACTGAAATAGCTCAAACTGTAAAGATAAAAAAGTCAGTATTTTCTGTATTGGTGTTTGATGCTAGTGTTTTTCCTCTCAGTGTGTTCTGAGTGAGTGACAGTGTGTGTTATCTCAGTGAGGCTTGTGTGTAATGTTTGGCTGCACTGAGCCTGTTTTAAGCCATGAGTTTTGCAGGTGATGTGAACTGTTTGGCTCAGGTGACTGTTGCTAGTGCAGATTGTAGTTAGAGTTCTGCACATGTAGCCCCAGTTGTGCTCACTGTCGTTTAGCAATCGAAAAAACTGTAAAAAAAATAATCATTGTCATCCTTTTTTTTTTTTTTGGCCAAAAATGTCATTTACAGTTTTGTTCTGATCTTCCAATCTGCAACAAATCAACCATGAAACATTTTCAATGTAAAAGGTTTAAAAGGTTATTCATATTTTTTCTTAATATTTTCAGGCTCGGACAATACAAGTCCAGATTCCTGATCTCATACCGTCAACCTCTCTCATCATTTCCTGTCCTCTCAACACAACTGCTACAAAGAAAAGCGGCAAAAAGGCCTAAAATAAAAATGATATTGGTGCAAGCCTTGAACAAATCAATCAGATTCCTTTCATACTATTCCAGTTTGAAATTGCCTCAATTTTCCGACATCACAGCTATGCCCTTGGCGGAAAAATGAAAACCACAGATCAATTTCAAACTAGCCTACACAAACACACACTACTTGTACACCAAATGTACACACTTTTCTAATCTGATGCTTCTGCTTCTTTCTACCTCTGTGCAGTAACAGGCTCACACACAGACATCAGTTTCACATCACACACACACACACACACACACACACACACACACGGCGGGCAGAACAAAGGCAGACATCAAAGAGCCATCAGCAGAGCTGGTCAGATCCTTTTATCCTGTTACGAGTCCAAAAATGTTCCCAGGAAAACAAATACTGCACTCAGAGCAGCTGTCCAGCACAAACACAGACAGCACTGAGATTCAGCACAGCTCTGAGATCAGTTCAGTTGATTCACTGAATAAATTTAAAGTCCTGTGTGTCAGTGAAATGAGAGGAAAGTGACAGACTCAGACACTCTGTAAACATCCTTAATTATGTGTGTGGGCAGGTTTGTTTTCCCTCTTAAAAAAGAAAGAAAAAGAAATAAAAAGAAAAGAAAGAAAGAAAAATCTTTCCAGATTTCTGAAAATGCCCCCGGAGGAATAAAAAAAAAAAACTAACTAAATCTCACTGAAAGAAAATAAAAAAGGCACATTATAGAACTATATAAAAACAAAACAAAAAGCAAAATAAATAAATACTTAAGTCTGTGTATTGGCATTACAAAAATATATATTTCTGGATTTCTGAAAATGTCTCCCAAGGAACAAAAAAACTGACAATACCTCATTGTGGGAACAAGAAAAAGGCACATATCAGAACTATATAAAAACAAAACAAACAAAAACAAAACGAAACAAAAATTAAATATAATAAATACACAATCATCAAACAAAAAAACTAAACCATTCAAAACAAAAATAATCACAAATAATCACAAAAAAAAACATACAAAAAAAAAAATAAAAATCACCAAACAAGACAACAAAAACAACAACAAAAAAAACAAGAAAAACACTCCAGACAAAATCATGTTTAACAAATAAAACAAACAAAAAAACAAAACAAAAAGTGTTAAACAACAACTAAAATAAAACTCTAAAATGTATAAAGTGTAAAAATTTATAAAAAGTAAAATAAATAAATAAAAATAAAACTCTAAAAATGTCCCCCAATGAATAATAATAATAATAATAATAATAAAGCCTGACAGTACCTCATTGTAGGAAAAAGAAAAAGGCATATATCAGAACTACATAAAAAGAAAATTAACAATTAAATAACAAAACAAAACCATACAAAAAAAATCACCAAACAACAAAACAAAATCATACAAAACAAAGAAAAAAAAAAGCAAACTTACAGAAACTAAACAGAAAACAATGTCCATGCATGATTGCATCATAGTGTTTTAAATGTGGGACAGGGAAACAAACAGAGCAGAGCTGATACACAGGAGCGGGCGACTTGTGTGTGTGTGTTTGTTTGAGCATGTGTGTAACTGTAGGGTCACTCAGGCATGCAAGAACACAGTCACACCTGCCAAGCTCTACTACACGCAAAATATACCAACACATAACATAATGATATATATACAGTACAAACATATCCCAGTATTCCACTCTATAGTTTGTAGGATGAATTTAAGAGTTGTGATGTGCGGTGGACTCCTGAAAAGAGGAGGACAGGCCCAGCTGACAGCGCAATCAGCCAATCACAGCACAATGTAAGCACAGTTACCCCCTCACATTCCTGCCACATTAACACACTAGATGATCTCATATTTCAAGATATTTATTTTATGCTGTCATTTATTTTCTTCTGTATTTAAAAAGGCACAGTTAATGACTCAACATACCAAAGCCCATGCTATAATAATGGTAAATCATGGTCATATAAGATTGTGTGTGTCTGTGTGTAGTGTGCCTATAAACTACAGGCTGTTGTCTGCTCATAAACACACACACACACACATGATCAGGTAGCTATTGGCCAAAAAAGAATGTCCCACTCTGGCAGGACAGATTGTGTAATTATATCACAGTCTGGTAGAAGAGAGAGGAAAAGAGGAAGAAGTGTAGCCTGATAGATGCAAAGATGTGTGTGAACAGAGATAAAGGAGAGAGAGAGAGAGAGAGAGAGAGAGAGAGAGAGAGGAACAACTGATAAAGTGACAATCACACAGTGATTCAGCATGACAAACACATCACCAAGCAAAGAAAATAGTGTGGTGAAGAGGAAACAGATCACGACTGGATGGAGAACAGGACTGGGTTGATGCATCACTAGCATAAAGCATGCAACTGGACTCTTTTTTCATTATACTATATTATATTAAAAAACAGTAAAACAGGAATATTGTAAAATATTATTGCAATTTAAAAAAAAAATCTTACTGACCCCAAATTATAGTGTATCTGGTTAGACCGTGAACATTTAATAAAAAAAAGAAATGTTACATGCTACTAAATTTTCTTGCAGTATATACAGTACAGTACAACAAAGTAACAAAGCCCTCCTACTGCCTCGGAACCAACCCGACAGCACTTAAAAATGATCAACTGTAAGCGATGTGACTCATGTTGTGGTGATATAAGCATGCATCTTCATGTTAATCATTTGCTACAATCCTGGAGCACAATGGTGTGTGCGTTTTACATGAGATTACACTCAGTTCATGGAAATCAAGCATGTTTTAATGGAAATGCAGAGAGACAGCAGTGCTTAGATTAAGTCCTCTTTTAACGGGAGTTAGAGTTGTTTTATCACTCCGTACAGGATTCACAAGATTAAGAGGTGAAAGAGGTTTATATTTAATACCCATAATTCACATTTGGGTGAATGTAAGTAGTGGTAAAAACAGTTCTGATCCTCTTTTTTTTTTCTTTCCAGCGACCTGTTGGGCTGGACTTGAACTTCTATATCTGACCGGACAGATTAACAGCGCAAGAACCAGGACAGACACAGATGTGTTACACAAGAGCTCAATAATGTTAACAGGTGCACACACAGAAAACAGACTCTCTCTCTCTCTCTCTCTCTCTCTGATTCAGCCATTGCCTCCTCCATGACCTCTGCAGGATACAAAGCTATGATCACATCCTGTTACCCATCATCCCTCTCTCTCTCACCCTCTGTGCCCGAGGCCCACATTAACCACGGCAAATTGCCCAGCCATAATTACAGCTCACTCTACGCCGTGCCGTTATGCTTTGGGTCAGTTCAGTGCTTAGATTTCAGAACCACTCTCTCCTGTATGGCAAGAGAGCACTTCAAATGACAATTTAAAGGTCTCGGTTTTTAAGCAGCCCATCAGAGTAATTTTCCACAATTTTTTCTTTCCTCGATTCCATATGTGCTTCTGTGAGTGTGCAGATATATAAAAAAGGATAAAATATGTGTAAAATATCTATCTATCTATCTATCTATCTATCTATCTATCTATCTATCTATCTATCTATCTATCTATGTATCTATCTATCTATCTATCTATCTATCCAAAAGTGTTGGGACACTTGTTTCTCTGACACATAAGGTTTATAAAATCATGCACCTAGCCATCCAGTCAGCATTCTAAAGAACTCAGTGAATTCAAGCATGGCACTGTGGTACTAATGTCACCTTTGCAGCAAGTCAGTTTCTGCTAGATAGTGGTGTAAAGCATGCCACCACCAGACACTGGAGCAGTGGAAACCTGTTCTGTGGAGTGACAAACCACGCTTTTCTGTTTGGGTGATTTACGGGTCTGGGTTTGGCAAATGCCAGGATGCAGGCTGCTTGACTGTACTGTGCCAACTGTAAAGTTTGGTGGAGGATAATGGTATGGGGCTGGTTGGGCTTGGCCCTTTACTTAGAGTGAAGGGAAATCTTAAAGTGATAGTTCACAAAAAAATTAAAATTACCCCATGATTTACTAACCCCAAGCTATCCAAAGGAGTATGAGACTTTCTACTTTCAGATGAATACAATCGGAGTTATGTGAAAAAATATCCAAACTTTATAATGGCAGTAAATAGGGGTCAAGATTTTGAAGACCAAAAGTGCATTCATCCATCATAAAAAGTGCTACACACAGCTCCAGGGGTTAATAAAGGCCATCTGAAGTGAATCAATTCGTTTGTGTCATAAAAATATCCATATTTAAAAATGTATAAACTTTAATCTCTATCTTCTTTCTCATGGACAAGCATAGGGAAACTACATTTTATGGTTTATGAAGTTTAAATATGGATGTTTTACTTACACAAACACAGATTCACTTTCGACACATTGAAGGCATTATTTAACCCTCTGGAGCCGCATGGAGCATTTTTTATTATGGATGGATGTACTTTATCGGACTTCAAAATATCAACCCATTCACTGCCATTTTAAAGCTTGGAAGAGCCTGGGCATTTTAAAATGTAACTCCGATTATAATTGTGCGAAAGAAGACAGTCATATACACCTAGAGTGCTATGCTTCCAACTTTAAGAAAACAGTTTGGGAAATACCCTTTTCTATTCCAGTATGACTGTGCTCCTGTGCACAAAGCAAGGTCCATAAAGACATGGTTGGGTGAGTTTTGAATGATAAACATGGAGTCCTGACATAAAGCCCTTTGGGATGAACTGAAACAGGGATTGAAAGCCAGGTCAACATCAGTACCTGACCTCACAAATGCTCTACTGGATGAACAGGCAGAAAGTCTCAAAGAAACATTCCAAAATCCTATAGAAAGGACTAAATAACTATCTCTCTGTCTGTCTGTCCATACACCCATCCAAGCGTGAACTTCCCATTCTTCCCTCAAAGCAAAGTGTTTTCCTCAAAGCATTCTGAATCTTTCTCTTTTGCTCTCATTCTGTGAAATTATACTCAAAGATGAGAGCGTGAGTTACAGAGAAATGCAACACATCAGGCTGCACATGTGAACACGTGCCATCTCCCCCCCCCACATCTATTTGCTCGCCCCGTGAATTCTTTCAGCGCTTCATCCATCCATCTGTCAATATCCGCGGTTAAGAGGGAGAGAGAAGGCATTATGATGAAAAATAAATGATGTGATGAAAGTAAACGAAAGCAGCAGAACTAAAGACATATAGGAATGAAATGTGGATGAATATCTAGCTATGTCCACTGCCAACAGCTCATCTGACTAATGGGAAATGCGTATGTATGACAACTGTACGTTACCGCAGCTGTATTTTTAGCCCTACACATTGAAGAAGAATCTCTGGGTAATTAAAAGCAGAAAAATAGAGAACAGCACTTATGAAATATCAAACTTTGCATGGTAAACCTTATCAATCTGAAATTATCCAATACACAAAATAACAAATAAACCTTTGGATACAAAATGAGAATTTGGATTTCATCACCTCACAGCCTTTCTCAATAAAAACAGTGTTCACGCTTATTGAAAACACATTACAAACACAGAACCATTATTGGGCAAGCTATTCAAAACAGCTCTCGCTAGATTTGGAAGCAATCATTTTCAGCACAAATCTACCGAGCTTCAAAGTTCATGCGTAGCATAAAATGTTAATTGATTTATGAACACATTAACCTTGCATTTTAAATGTTTTTTTCCCAACTTGCACAAACACACTGTTGCTAAATCAGAAACCCGCTATAGTAACACACACCTATCTGAGCGATCTCTGAAGAGGTTAGCATTTCCTGCAACAGGCATAGTAGATTACAGGCACTTAACTGAAGTTCCTTGCTACTTGATTAGCCCAGAGTCGAGACCCTTTATCGCTACTTAAATCTATTAAACAATTATGTTATCAGCAAGTGAGAGAAAGAAGGGTTTTGTGGGAGATTTCTGCCTATACTCATGCACACCCACATACTCACAGACACTTGAAAGGCTTATATTTAGTACCTTGACAACAACAGAGTGCATATTCTGCTCATGTAGCCCTCTCTAACTTATCCTGCCTCGGTTTCCTCACTCTTTCTTTCTCTCGTTATCACGCTGGGCTTTGAGTCAATTTGAAACTCTAAGAACAAAACATTCTAAGCAGAATTTGTTAAATAAATATTCCAAACTTAATTGGCCCCTCACACACATAAGACGAGACACAAAATAGATACAAACACAGGGTTTAGGACTGGCCATATGTCCTCTAGTCCTGCTGTCACCCTTATTATACTCTGCCAGATGTCTGTATGTGGTTTCGTAGCAACAGTAGAGTTTAATCTGATCCCCTACAGTATACCGAAAATATTTTTGTAGGGTATGTTCAAAGAAAATAAGTTAACATTTTAGATTATGGAAGACATATTCACAATTATACACTTTCAGTGTGTCATGGTTTGTACCACTTGCAAATGCACTGTATTTTTACGTTAAATGTGGTTCTACCACACGTACATTTACTTACGTTTTCATGCACATAAAAACGTACAACTTAGACGTATTTATAGCAGTAAAACGTACAAATACTTACGTGTTAGCAGCTAAAAAAACGTAAATAATCTAACGTAAAGTGTGAATTTATATGAATTCCCATGTATTAATATTAAAATCGTGGCTTTAATGATTTAAATCTGTTGTATTTAATTGTCATATCAATAAATGTTTTTATTGAATTTATTGAAAGCAGTTTACTCATCTACTTAATAGGAAATAACATTTCTGTGCATGCTGCAAACCATAGATACACAAAAGCACAGCATACAATTACAAATCACATCCATTTTATTTGTTTGCTGTACTCCATATCTTTAGAATCCAGATGTTTGCAAGGAACATATCCATATCAATCGATCTTCATCTTCATTCTCAGCAACAGCGTCCGTCACAGTCAAAGCCCGCGCTCGTTATGATTCGAATTTGAAAGTAGCGCCAGTGCGCCACTGGAACGTTACGACATGGTTTCCGGCACTAATATCGAACTCTCATTGGTTCTCACATAATTCGTCACAGATTGCGACATGTCGTGTTTCAGTTGATAGACATTTGAAATCAGTACTGCGGCCCTGTCCCAAATGGCACACTCCGGACTTGTGGACTTCCTCAGAGTCCACACTTCGGTGACGTCATGTAGTGCAGACCTATAGGGCCCTTAGCGCGAGTCCGCGAGGGTGCATTGAGAGGTATTTTGGGACAGACTCGATCGTCACGCCGGAAACAGGAAGAAGGTCTGGTTGACTTATCCCTCTCCATACGGAGCTGAATAAACTTAAAGGTCATCTCATCAGTCCCTTTATTAGAAAAATATCACAAATATCATTAAACAAATTACAGTCTTTAGCATAGAGAACAGGATTAATTTTAATTTCCCAAATAATATGTCCATGTGAAATACACAGCCTGCTTTTACAGTTCTATAATTGTAAATGCCACCTGGGCATTAGAATAGATGTCACGGTTATTTAAATGATAAATACATTTGTACATAATAATATATTATGTTAAATTTTAACACAAAATTAAAATGAGTTTAAGAAAAATGTATAGGTTTCAATATTCATACTACGTTTATATGACTCATAAAGCCATGACATTCGGTTCTATTTATGTAATGAATCATAATGCGATCGTATTATTTAACGCGCTATTATTATGTTTGAGATATCAACTGGTCGATAATGTTTGTATAACTGTAAGTAACAACTGGTAAAATGTACGCCTATGTCATAAAAAACATTGATACTTTTACACTTAAATATTCTCTTCTCAGCCATGTTTACAGTCTGTGAGCGAAATATCCTCCCATCTGTTGTCTGATTGGTCTTTCGCAAGGATTCCTGGGTAGTTGAAGTGCGTGGAGCCTGCTTCTATGCGGGCTTCGCGGAAGACCGCTTCAAGGGTACAAAGGGGGCGCTGCTGAGCACACTTCGGAGCGTTAAAATGCTGAATGGGACGGCCTACGGACTCGTAGACTCGGCGAGCACGCGCATTTCAAGTCCACGAAACCGAAAGTCCACGTGAAGTGCGCGATTTGGGACAGGGCCTGCTACTGCGCCAGTGCGCCTTCACGGAGAGAAGACAGATTCATAATTTCACGGATTAATAAATTAAATTCTGCTCTGTACCCTATAAAAACTATTACCTCCAGAGAGGACTGCGACTGGAACTCTTTATCATTTGAACTACTTTTGGTACCACTTTTGAGATTAAAAAATAAATGATTAACATTATGTTTGTTTGTCTGTTATTTGTTTATTTATAACAGTAACGTTATGTAGTTTTAAGAAATGGTTATGGGTAGGTTTAGGGGTAGGTGTAAGATTAATGTTAGTGGCTCAAAATAACGTTTTAATGTTATATTTTTACTAAAATTGTGTTTTATTATGTTTTATTCTTTTAACATTCTGTATAAAATGGGTAGGTTTAGGTTCGGGTGAGGTATAGGGATCTTACATTTATCAAAAAAAAATTATAAAAAGGGAAAATATACATAAATATTTAAAAAATGAATCCGATACGCATTGAAAAGCAGCTTCATGAGCAAATTTCTATGGATGACTGACTGGTCAGAGAACACGTTCTATCTGTACGTATTTGAGGTTGTTTTTACATAAATTTCGATACGTATTTAACGTGTAATTACGTCCAGATAATACGTAAATGACACTGTAAATACGTAAAGGCACAAACGTATTGGACAGTTTTAATTTACGTCTAAATATGTACGTTTTGATTGTGAGATCAGGCTGCTTTATCAGGCATTACAGGCATGATGAAATAAAAATGAGAGCATTCAGAGCAATCACCGCAAATTAGCGCCACACAAGGAGGGGTTCAGAAAAAATAAATTGTTAAGCGAATGGTTTGGGAGTCATTGAGCAAGTAAGGTAAAAATAAATGCATATTATAAGACAATGAAAGTGTTTTTTAACCTTGCATGCATGTAAACATGTTGGGGACTCCTTTCATATCCCATAATAGGGGCACTTTAACTCTGATTCTGGCAACAGACACTTTCTTGATTGCTAATATATTTTCAGAGAAAATATAATGCTGTATTTGATAACACTGCCACTTATACAGAAAGCGACTCCATAGTTTCAAGAACAGCTACACTTCTACCTCACTACTGCGAAATGTAGATGAACTAATAACAGCCGAATACTAGAGCCTCACGTGGCTGATCCATAATGAATTTCTGCAGGGACAGATTCACTGTAATCATCTAGAATGTCGCCACAGTGGCATTTCTGGAACAGTGTGTGGCCTTTTATTGACAAAGCTTAGTGTCTCCCACTGACAAATCATTGAGAATAAGATAGGTGACAAAATCAATGACTCGCTCTCTCTCGCTCTGTCTATGTTTAAACAGCAAAGATGGTGGAAGATCGGATGAATCGAAAGGTTGGAAACAGGTTGTTCAACCTGTCAATGGGTAAAGGTGGACAAAAACCTTTAGAATTTCTTTACTAAAGAAATTTAGTAAAAAGATCTTCTGTAAATCTAATTAATATCCAAGGAATTAAGAGTACTTTACTAGTTTTAACATGAAATAAACATGAATGAACATCAGAAGGTTATCTCATTTCAATCATTGAAATATGTCAATACAGACTGTTCTTCAAGTTAAAGTCCAATGACGTTAATCTATTCACCTGTCTGGTCAGTTTGTTGGACAAAATGAAAGATTCAGCATTATGATTGGTCTGATTGCTTGTCAATCAAACTCCTTGTGAGGGGTCAATTGGAAGAGTTTAAAAGAAGAAATAATCACATTATGACATAAATACTCAGGCTGTGAGATAATATGTTGTAAGTATGAAACCTAAAACACAATTGCAAGATAGTCATAATTGAGAGAGTTGCAATTGTGAGATATTACAGTTTTTCTCGATTGGTTTGGCTCATTTCTTGAAACCGAGATGACATTCTCAAAATAACATGGACAAATCTCCAAACCACCTTGCAATTGTTCACAACAGAATGTCATTTTTCATTGGTTTTATCAAATTGCAAATGCTTTAGTACATGTCTCAAGTGACTGTGCTTTTTTTCAAATGATTATGTACAAGTAGCTACAGTTAGCACAATGAGCCCACATTTAGCACATTTTCCAAATAAATAGATCTTGCTGATCTAAACTGATTAGTTGATTTTTCAGTGAAATGGTTACTCTCTCCAAAACATATCAGCATGGTTTCATTGTGTAAGTCATCATATGCACAATTGTCTGTTCAACTGTCAAAATTAGTCAAAGATATAATACCATGAAAGAATTTCTTGGAACATTTGATAAATTTATGACAGTACTTGACAATCAATCAGCTTGGAGGTGGAGGGTGTATGAGCATCATGCTCAAGACCAGAGGGCCCTGCTGCATGCAATGGATGCTGCATGTGAGGACATCACAGGGGATCAATGTAGGGGATGGTTGAGACATTCACGCCGTTTCTTCCCTCGCTGCATCGCAAGAGAAAATATCCGTTGCGATGTGGATGAGAATTTATGGCCTAACAGAGAGCAGTTTTTTTGTACGAATAAAAATGTTTACAGTTTCCTTGAGTATGAGTGGTTTATTGGAGGCTGATTTTACTGTAAAATCTTTTAGTTTTATTCATAGTGGTATTCTGTTGCTAGACCTGTGCCTCAGTGACAAAACGTCTTAGCATTTTGACTTGCAGTGCTTAAACAATGCCAAAGATATAATGCATTTTGGGGGCATTGACTATTTATATGAGAAGGATATTTAGTTTTGACACATGGATAAACTGTTTTGGGAGAGATATGAGCTTTTGCAGGGGATCCATGGTGTTGTGCTAAACCATCCAGGTTATTTTGACAAAAGCACTAAATGAATGCACATGTGCCAAGGCAATTGAGAAGGATCTGTGCTATTTTGACTGTACTGACCTTTTATATGGGAAAGGAATCTGCTTTTGAAGCATGGAAGAAGAGTTTGGGGAAAGATATTTGATTTTGCTAGTGAGCTATAATGTTGAGCAGAACTGTAAGACTGTTTGGCCAAATGACCTTATGGTTTTGAGAATGTCATCTCGGTTTCAAGAAATGAGCCAAACCAATCGAGAAAAACTGTAAATGTACAGTCACATGTTCTACTTTTCAGTAAATGATTGCCTGCAAAATCCTGTCCTTTAAACACAAATCCACACAATATCCACACACAAATTTTGCAATGGGTTGAAGTTGGACAGGTTAACTACACTAAAGCAGCTTGGTGTGAAGGTGACTTCTGTTTGAGCTATGCTTCATACAACTCTTTAGACAGTTTTAGACATAACACACACACACATACACACACACACACACACACACACTTATATATATATATATATATATATATATATATATATATATATATATATATATATATATATATATATATATATATATATATATATATATATATATATATAAAACATCACATTTGGGAAATACTGGTTGCCCAAATAAAGTTTTTTCCCCACTAAACATATTTTCAGGCTATTGTTTCAATATTCCTGTGGTTTTCAGGGAAGGTCACTTCTGTTACAGATCCAAACATGACTTTTGATACATTATATAAAAGAAAACAATGGCTGGAATAATAAAACAGCACAGCGTTAAGTTCTTCCTGTCATTCTAGTGACTTTCTACCATTTCCTCCCTTTTTTACTTTTCTTCCGCCTCTGTTTCTTTACCCCGCCACCTATTTGGACAACAAACACTTGACGACAATCCAAATACTCTAAAATTGCACAACAACAACCAACATGTTGACTATGAAATGTGTTTGAAATCGAAAAGGAATGTGAGGTATAGGTGAATTCAGAATAAAAGAATAAAAAACCAGTCCATTGCAACAACAATGCACTGAATTAATTTGCAGATGACTGTTTTCTCTTCTTTGTAACACCACCTGTCTTTTGGATTTTCATAACCTGTGTTTCAGGACAGCCCATGGGGCATCCAGCTGACCTCCCGCTGGCTTTCATAAACCATGAAAGAGATTATGAAATTTATATAACCGCCACAGAGATCCGATGGGGATTACTGTATGTGAGTTCAGTGTGCTGTGCAGTTTTATGAATTAAACCACACAAACCCTCCACATTGGATTATTCAGATTATTCACACTCAGTTAACTGTAGGGGCTGTATTGTTTTAATAATGAATCAATATTAACAGATGGTCTGATGTTTAATAAGGCAAAAATGGATGACTGGTTATGAGCAAACAGATTTTTTATTTTTTGGTTAAAGACTCTCTCCCTTCCTCTTCATCTACCTTCCATGCTTCAGATTTTGAAAAAAGATATGATGATTACACTAAATTCTGAATGAACAGATGGTTTGGCTTTTGGGAAAACTGCCATTTTTAATGGCTTCCCTCAAACCGATCCGATTGGGTGTCTTGTTGAAAAGCTCCCTCCATTTTTTTGCAGTTTAGAGGTTATCTCATTTAGACTAATGGCTGAATAATGGCTTTGGTCTAATACTAGAGGCTAAGGTTTGTTCGGCCATCCGTTTAAGAAATGCCAACAAAAGAGGGAATTAAAGCAAATAGCCTGTATTTTCCTGTCCATTTACACTGCTTGTTGTACAACTGAACCATAACTGTGCCTCATACATGTAATTATGGTAATTAGGGTTTAGGCAGTTATGTACACAAGCCCACATCTGTGTTGATCTTTGAGGGAAGATGTTGAGCTATATTAGCTGTGCTCAAATTACACACTGTGCAAGGGTTGCCATGTAATTCAGATAAGCAGACTTGAACTTTGATTTTAAACTGACAGCGACTGGATGTTGAAAATAAAGTGATTTCTAGGTTCCTTCAGTATTTCCATCATAATGAACAAAAAATATAATTGTTGTCTGAGGACAATTGTTAATTTCATTATCGGTTTACACTGCATTATCAACATGCTTTCTGTCAAACTCAATGTGTGATGTGCTGCCAAAGCATTTTGCAGACCTACAACATCCTACTTTACAAAACCACCAGATCACCAACCTACAAATGCTTATAAATGTGGTTTTAAAATAAATATTGTCCTTCTCACTTTTCTATTCACACTGAGGGCACATTTGAAGAGAGTTTAAGTTTCTCACAGCTATTTGACTCAGATGTGTGCGTATATGTGTGAAACAAAGTGAGGAGGACAGATATATACAGTAACAGGAGAGGAAGTGAGAAATAACACACTAGTAATGAATACAGAAAGTAGCTTAATCACCTTTTGCATGCCATCACTGAAAATCTCTTCTCTAGAGCAACAAATACTCCTGTACTCCCATATTTTTAATAATCCAAATGCAGGGAAAGACAGGGCAGGATGGAGACACACGTAGCACATAGAGACGTTTAACACTGGACAAAGGAACATAGGGCAGACAATACTTTAAATACAGGACTAAACAAGGTAATGAGACACATCTGAAATGTGACAATCACACATGGGAGAAACTGGTTTACGGGGAGCACGTGGGGAGAAAAACACAACAAATCACCCCTCAAGGAAGGCACGTCCTTGCGCCGTAGATACAACAAAGGAAGGAACGGGTGGGAACTTGGAATCTATATGTTAATCCAAAGTTGTCCAGTTGCCAGATCCTGCGTGAAACGCATCCTACTCAAACAATTGATAATGAACATAAAAATTACAACCCATTTGTGACCTCAACCTGGCAACATAAACTCAGCTGCGCTGTTGATATATGCGCAGGTAGCAAACAGGGGAATCAAGGGAAATGGGAGGAGAAGATTTGAGTGGTGCTCCAGCAAATAAATAAATAACAAAAATTTAATATATATACATGTAAATTGAACTTTAAAAAGTCTATGCATGACCTGGTGTTTTATTCATATCTGAAATGAGGAGATGTGAGCGTTACACATGCTAAATCGCTAAACACTCACGCAGTCTATGTTTTATAATACTTGGTTTATATATGGTTTATGTGTGTTTTTCAAGTAATTTCCAGGTAATAAATAAAGTATCTGAATGATGCAGCGCTAACCGACATAGCATTTATTACAGTAATCTATAAAAATTAAACAATATATTTTCTGCCTTATTCCATGATAAAAAGCATAAGAGAGAGAGAGAGAGAGAGAGAGAGAGAGAGAGAGAGCCAGAGCGAGAGCGAGAGAGAGAGAGAGAGAGAGAGAGAGAGAGAGAGAGAGAAATGCCCCGATCTGCAATAGATTTTTTTGTGCCTAGTTCAGTCACTTAGAATTAGAGGACGGTTTTGTGGGGAGGAGATGGTTTTGCTGTTTATGAGAAAGTTGTTTACATTCGTCAGATTGGGCCCTGGACGCTTTGAAGCTTGTCTCCTGATAGCCATTAGCACTGGCCATTTCATTTCCCTCTCGGTCAAGGCCACCTCTATGGCCCCAGTATCCAGGCAACAGCATGAAGACACAACAAGGGTCATCGATGAGCAAGAAAAGCAGACCTCAGATGCCCCACAGCTGCCGTACAAGTCATTAGAGTATCTGTGTGGTTAGAAATACTCTAAGTGTGTGAGTGTCTGTTTGATGGTTCCTGTTTGGAAACTTTGCAGGAGTTTGATGGACAGTGTTTAGGAGGATGAAATAGTTACACTCAACTGTGCAGAGATGGAGAGACCACAACTCACTGGAGGAGTGCGTTTGATAGCTTACCTGACAAAGAGGAGATGATTGCTTGTTCAGACAACCAGTGGAGATGCACAAACCACATGCACTGAGGAGAAACAAAAACAATAAATTGAATCAGTATTTGCATATACAACTAGAATTGGCTACTTGAAATTATATTTTTGCCAAATGAAGAATAAAACTAAAGTTGGTAACACTTTAGTATAGGGAACAGTTTACCTCAGTTTGGATCACTATTACCTTGTCGCTTATTGGCAAGTATATTACTGTAATGACACATTGTCTGTTTATTAGTACATATTCTGCAAGACCGAATACTACATCCCTAATCCCGCCAAAAACCAGAACTTGAAAACTACCTTACTAACTATTACTAAGCAGCAAGTTAGGAGTAAACTGATGCAAAAGTTCTAGTTAATAGCGACAATTAGATCTTAAATTAAAGCCAAATATTGTGTTGATTATGGTTTCAACATGTCACTTACTTTACAGCCTACAGTAACTACCAAACAATGCTTCTCTTTGAACTAATTCAATTACAATTGGATCTTACAATATTCAACAATGACCAACAATATATATATATTTTTTTTTCTAAAATACAACTTTGTTGTGAATATGTCTCTCTAAGTATAAGTAAACATGACATGTGGAAGACAAAATAGACAAAAGGGCCACAATTCTACAATTTATAATTTTGAGGCCACATGTTATTAATTAACTCCCTTGTTTTAGTTAAACTGTAGCCACAAATTACTAATGACTTCCCACAATTTATGAATTCCTGACTTTGTTCCTTTTCACAGTCACAATTTAAATAAAATAGGGAATTAATAAGTTGTGGCCACAATATCTTGTTTCCATGTCATGTGTGGGGCTTGGTAAAAAATAAAAAAATTAAAAAATAAATAAAAAAAAATAAAAAAATAAAAAAATAAAATAAAATAAAATAAGATTAGGGCTGTGAGTCTAAAGCATTAACTTAATTAGTTATGTAAAAATAATGCAATTAAAATATTTCAACACAGTCAAGGCACTAGCCCCGCCCACAGACAAGTAACATCATCTTACATTTCATACAGTTCCCTATTGACAAAAATTATGCAGCAGATGCAACAAATGCGGTTATGCCCTAAAATTGTGTCTACTCGATATTTTCTCATTTAACCCAAAATAGCTTTAAATAATCTTTTGTGGGTATTTTCACAGTCAAATTTATTTTGCCATTAACTAGATTAATTAATCAACACATCATGTCAACAATTACACTAAAAATTCCAATCGACTGAAATACCTAAAAAAGATTTCATTTCAAAATTATGTAAAACTAAATTATATGCATTTTATTGTAAAATGTTTTTTTTTAATTTGTGAATAAAACAAAGATAGATAGAGTATGTACTGTATTAGAAGAAAATACCATTTCAGTCTTTGTATTTAAAATGTCATGTTTAATTCAACATGTTACATGATGCTTTTTTTAAATGAATTGTGAACTGGCTAGCAATTTCTGAGTGAAGTCTGTTTCTGCACCAAATTTCTATTCATTGTAGGAGGACATCTATCTCTGAACCTTTGGTTAATATTTCTTGGGTATAATGTGAGGTAGGACCACCATTAATGACACTAACTTATTCTTGGCATGTTAGAGCAGGTCTTCAGACTAATTACAACTTTCTGTTTCCAGCCTAAATTTCTATACACAAGACTCTGCAATCATGCGCAACTCGTATTGTCTCATCATACAAATTTTAACAGGGCTACAGATATAAAAACACATTCCATCAATGCATAAAGGATGAAATATACATTAGTAAATGATTATCAACAACAGCAGTAAAGCACACATGCCCGGCCCTGAACGGTGTGGGTGCGTTCATGTGCACAGTCCCCCGTGTCCCATTTTTCCCTTTCTTTTACTCAAGTATAGAGAGCAATGGTGCAATTTCTCTTATTTTTCAACCAAATAGATCAGAAGGGAGTCATCAAAGCCCCTCCACCGAGCATAAATCAAACAGGACACGCGGAGGAAAGGCAAGGACACGCACATGCTCAGATGGAGGCAGGCAAAGTCACACAAAGACAAGTGTACGTATGCAAACTAGGAAGTGATGTCGCAGTGGCTAGTGGATCCACACATGCAGAGGAAGCTGTGAAGCCACACACACACACACATCATCATCACCTCCAGTCCTTCTGTAGGATGGAGTTTTAATGATGACAGAACAGGGAGAGAGGAAACATCTTTATGTGCAGATGCAGAAGTGGGTCTTCATGAACTCTGCATACGATGAGGTTTTCATAGGCTTTCTTTATTCTGCAACATCCGCTCTCTTCCTACTCTCTCCTTCTATTTTTTTTTTCTCTACACTCTCCCACAGAAAACAGTATATTTAGTAGCCCTATAATACAAGGTCTCCATAAATAATACACAGCAGGTGAGAATTCAGTTTCCATATACACTGTGCTGCCCAACCATAGATCATGTCCCAGAGACATCAACTGACATTAAAGGGATCATCGGATGCAAAATTTACTTTACATGTTGTGTATACATCCGACCGACCTATAATGATAAAAATCCACACATTGATTATTATTATTTATTTTTTTATCCATATATTCCCAAATCAGACTGTTCCTAGATTACTGTCAGAATGACGTAGTTCTGCACAGGCCCCTCCCACAATAGTTGATTGACAAGGCCGTTTTACCTTAGACCCGCCCTGAGTGAACTGTGTGCTGTCCGCCATTGTGTAGACTCCGGTGCGGGGGAAGACAAGAATGGCTCAGATTAAGTGAATGAGGTGTTTTATTGTTGGATGTAATGAACATAGCAGTCGACATTTACTCCCAACATTTGAGACGCTGAAGATGCAGAGGATTCATTTAGTTTTTGAAGGGAATGCGCCGATCCCAATCTGCCTAAATGCATTTATGTTTGTGTGAATCATTTGCGATCCAGCTTCATCTACAGAAGACGCGAGTATAAGGTTTTTTTTATGAATCTTTGCAAATCGCCTTTCCTAACAATGTGCTCATTACCCCACAGAAGAGAGGGGTGGGGTCAGCAGAGCTCATTAGCATTTAAAGGGAAATGGATTTAAATGGCTTCCTGAAAACAGCTGATTTTGACACGGGTGCTTTTTACACTACCATTGAGACATTTTTACCAAAGTATGTTACAGACTTTCCATTAAGACCCTAAAGAATCATATCAACTTGTGGAAAGTTGGCATCTGATTACCCTTTTAATTATACACAACATATCAGTATAACATATCCATATCAGAAATTGTTTAATTTGACAGATATTTCCATCTATCAGTATTGGTTAATATTGTATAAACCTTTGCAGTAATTTAACATTCACTGTAATCAAGGTTATATATGTTGTGAATATGTTTCTTTAAATTCAAGTTCACAGTTTACTATAAGTTCATAGTTACTATTTTAGTTACTATTTAAAAATGTCATGTTTAATTCAGCGCATTACTAAATGCTTCTTTGAAATGACTTTTAAAATGAAGTTAAGCTTTAAAAATAGTAAAACAATAAAATTGTATTATTTTAGAAATCTTTAATTTATCATAAAATATTTTTATATATGCTATTTAGGTGTAATTTTTAGCAGATCTACTAAATCATTATTTCATACTGTGAATTAAGATATTGTGAATCCTGCATTTGTGTACCTTGCAGTGAAAGTCAAAAACACATAAACGGAGGTCTATATAAGAGTGCCGCTAATTTAATCTTAATCTGTAGTATATGAATGGTGTTGATCCAGGATGTTGTCATTGCGATTGTCACGTAATATTACGACCGTAATATTAATCTTCCCATTTGCTGATGTGTTGCATGATCTGTATTTTCATATATTCATTTTAATATATTTTATATGTCCCTCCATGGCATATTTAAGTCCCACTTGAAGGTCCACCTGTGTCCTTAATTTATCAGAAACACATCGGAAGAAGGTTTTCACTGACAGTTGTCATATTGAGACAGTGAGCAACTCCGTTTGTTTATCCGAGTAGGCAACAGTAACCAAAGGGGGAGGGGCTTACCGATAGGTCAGTTGTTGCCAGGACATTGCTATGCATTTGCTGAATTGAGTAGTTTTTAGCATGTTGCCAGAACAGACCAAGCCCAACAGTGTTGCCAAGTCCACAGTTTTCCCACAGTATTGGGAAAATGTGTCACTGTTGCCATGATTGTTTTTTAACTCATACAGCTAATTTGGAATAGCATTTGGGCTGGTTTTGTTTTGCAGACCTGGCAACCCAAAACCAAGTCACTACGGTATTGTGAGCCCTAAATATTAATAGGTGTATAAAACAGTGAGATTGTTTTAGCAGTTTTATTGTCTGTCTAACAAAAATCCATGAGCCCAATCATTTAGAAAAGTAAAAGCACATTTACTCATCCAGCCGCATGATTTGAGGTATTGTTTGCCTCTTCTTTACGCCACAAACGCTACAAAACATAATTTATTCACATGGCTAAAATCCCCACACAATATTATCAAAAAGATTCAGATGTTTGATTATGGCACACATTATACCGGTGCTGAATTTCTGTCATTGTGATGTAGCCAATGTATTTCTGAGTTTTATTGTTGGAGCTAATTGTGTGTTGAACATCTGTGCTGATTTGCAAGTATGAGACAAATGTCAGACCATCTGCTACCCAATAGACTAATGAGAATAAAACATCTCACACACGCACGCACACACATCAATTTTTAGCCATCCTATTGTGGCTTGCATTACCGCTATATTTTATACAACAATCCCCAGACAGCCATTCAAACATCTTTATGCGTCCAATGTGTCTTACAGAGCGATTTGATTTGTAGAGGGCAAATCAACCCTACAGATCGAACCTCACTTTTTATCCACT
The DNA here is from genome assembly GCF_963082965.1 of Carassius carassius. Classification (NCBI taxonomy): domain Eukaryota; kingdom Metazoa; phylum Chordata; class Actinopteri; order Cypriniformes; family Cyprinidae; genus Carassius; species Carassius carassius. Next base: position 9,946,231 of record NC_081791.1, read on the forward strand.
TATGCGGCAAATAAGATCTGTGAAATATTACTCAAACAGCTATGAAATACGGATCTTGGGCCATTGTCCACTTTCCTGTCCATTAACACCAAAAATGGCCTCTTATACCTGAAAGGAAAGCGGCACCCATGAGGAATCTTGCCGTACAGAAAACGTGCCTGTGGCCAACTCACTGAAACACACGAACTCATTGAAACACATTTACTGGCATGTTTCCTGTCTAACAGCGTCCGGCTACATGCATAATGCACGAGGTGAGAGCAGCTGAGTCTTGAAAGCAAGAATAAACACGACGTGTGAAACAGACTCCATGATAACACTCGTGTTAGCAAGCGACAATGTACTATTTCTCATTTTGTCTTTGCCTCTCTGTCTGCCTTTAATTCTCTCTACTTCCTCTAAACTAAATGAGGGTGATTCCACACCTTTATTTGTGTGCTGACAATCACATCCAAAATAGTTCATACTGTAGTTTAAAAAAAGAGAGACCAGTCTTTCAGTGAGTCTTTTTTGACTAAAAACAACTAATAACAAAAATCCACAGGCCTTGAGGCAGATGATGAAAATTCTGCTATCATTTACTCACACCTATGTCATTCCTAAGCTATCTGATTTCCTTTCTTCTGTGGAACATAAAGGTTTTGCAGAATGTTGACAAGGGAATGAAAAGATATTGATACCACTAGCTGGCAGATATTATTTTTAGATAAGTCATGGTGGATTTCCTCTATTTTTATAATTTATATATTTAAAAAAATACTATAATTTTTTTATTATTAGAGGGGTTATATGATGTTGCTAAAAAGAACAATATTTTGTGTATTTGGTGTAGTGCAATGTGTTTACATGGTTTAAGGTAAAAAAAAACACCTTATTTTCCACATACTGCCCCACCTTTCTGAAATGCGTCAATTTTTACAAAGCTCATCATTCTAATGTATGCTGATTGGTGTATGCTGATTGGCCAGCTATCCAGTGTATTGTGATTGGCTGAATGCCTCAAGCATGTGATGGAAATGTTACACCCCTAAACATACTGTGATGCCGTGTGTCCCGGCTCAACGAGACAAAACCAATAAAACACATTCCAAACAAGGCATTTGTTACATCCAGTGGGGACATAATTGCTGATTATAATGACTTATACTGTCTTTTTACACGCTGCGTTGCGTATGAATATTTGGGTTGAACTGTTCTAGAACAGTGTTGTAAATTAACTTAACCACTGATTTCTAGTTGTGCCCTCTTTTGGAAGACAATGCAAGGATAGTATTTTCGTGTTCACAACAAAACAGCATCTCCAGAACATGGCAACAGCTAGAATAAAAGTTACCCCTTCTTTCTTTGCGTGAAAATTTTGGGCGGCGTTATGAAAATATTCCCACCTCGTGATGCAGACGTGAAAATGAGAAATGTTGCCAGTGCAACTAACCGAACTAAAATAAGTGTAAGCATTAGCATTACTAAAACTAATTTAAAATAATGCTAATTCATAATATTTATACTATACTAGTAAATAACAGTTTATAATTATGTTGTGATGCTGATATAGCAATTAAAATTACTGTTTTTTTTTTTGGGATAAAGCAAGATTTTAATAATCAGCCGTGACATGAAAATAATTATCAGTTTAAATGATGCAGTTTAAAAAAAATTACCATCTTGCATTTGTGTTCTCTGTTCTACTTGTTTTCTTTTTATAATAAAAGAATGACTGCATAACACTAGTGTTATCTATTATTTTTACTTGTTTCTTTTTATTTATTTAAAAAAGGACCCTCTATCACTAGCATTGTCTATTCTTTTTTCTATTCAATGTACTTGTTTTCTTTTTATTTATTATAAAAAAACCTTGCTTTGTGTACTGCATTAGACTAACCAGGACTTGTAATATCACTTAGATATATTTTTGCTCTTTTGTTGGGCTTTATTGCTTCATTTGTAAGTCGCTTTGAATAGAAAAATCTGCTAAATGACTGAATGTATTGTAATATAATATACCGGTGCAGCTTTCATGTTCATGCTGCTCTTTTCCATACACTGAAAATGAATGCTAATTTTAAGCTACCAAAAAAATAAAAAAGGAACACCACAACCAAACGAAACAGCAAAAGAAAAAATGTAAAGAAAAGGTGCAAAAAGAAAAAAAAACATACTGGAGAGAAGCTGTCAATCAAAGCAGGCAATCTCTTTTTGCCTGCTGGGATAACAGAGCATTTGATGGTCCTGTTGGCAGGATCAGTGCCACTCTGTGGTGCGAGAACAGCGCATCCCCTTGAAGGAACGCTCCAGGTTCAATACAGCATAATCTCTATTGACAGCATCTGTGGCATGTTGTCGATTACTGCAGAAAATAATTTAGACTCGTCCTTTAGATAGTGAAAACAAACATCATGTTTGCAGTAATGCATGTATGATGAAAGTCTATGGGACAAGGCACTTGAAGAAACTGTTTTAAAGAGGATATGTTAAATGAATTATTGCCCTGAACACACATTAATTTCCAACTGCTTTTGAGTATGATTTTTTTTCTTTTAGTAACCTACTGAAAGAAAAAAAAATCTTCATACTCAGAGTTGGAAATGAATGGGTGTTTTAACGCCAGCAAAATTAACAAAAACAATAAATTTTGTGCCCCTGCACAATTCAACGAAATACATTATAGATGTTGCAAATAAAGGCGAGAATAAAAAAGAATGAAGAGTGTTGATTGCAGCATGCGATTGGGCGAAAGAGTTCCTTTAAACAGATTTTGCTCTTGTTGGAGTTGGTCATGCAAATTCGCTGCACTAGCTAACAAAAATCAGATCACTTCACCACCAGGGGTGCGTTCTCCGAAACTACCTTAACGCTACGTCGTTCTTAAGTTGTACCTTAAGAAGTACCTTATCGTTAATACGTGGTTTCCGAAACCTTCTTAGTTAAGTATACCTTCTGTAAGTCATGCGTTCGTAAGGTTGGTCTGGAGCGCTCTTAGCTATACCTTATCGCTGCTTACGGTTCATACCGCTAGTGGCCACCACTACGCAAAAAGATTTTTTACATCGCAGTTTAATTACACATAGAAAATTTTATATGAACTTTTAATATAAAATCTGATTTAGAATTAAAATTACATTTTTACTTTACTTTAAAATTATACACATAAAATACTTAAGTTGTTATAGCCTACACCCAGTGTATGGAAGTGTTTTCATTAATAAAGTTTCCATACACTAATGGTTGTTAGCTTTTTTAATTACTATCCTAAGGCACATCAGCTGGCGAACCATTTGACAGAAAAGGCTTAGGAGTCTATATAAAGAAAGATTAGTTTACACAAACTTTATAGCTATGGCAGCGAGACAGCGAGTACTTGTTTTAAATCAAAGACGGCGGCGTCCGCGGAGCCAGTTAGTGTATGTCAACTACTTTATAAGAGAACATTTTAGTCCACTGACTACCATGTCAGAAGAGACCATTGTAAAAAAAAATTGCCTGCCACGGGAGCAAATTCTGCAGCTCTTGCATCTTGTTGGCCCAGATTTGTCAAGACAAACTCGACGAAGCTACCCCCTCAGCCCCGAAATTCAGCTGCTGGCGGCTCTTCGTTTTTATGCTGTGGGGAGTTTTCTGGAGGTTGTTGGGGATGGATATGGGCTGAGTAAGACCTCAGTGTGGCTGGGCGATCTCTTTTTGCGGACTTTTTCCCCCGACATAGTGAATGTCGGTATGTCTCTCATGTTTGCGCTTTTATTGAGGAAATCATCCAATTACACAAATGAGCGATTTACGCCAATAATGTGATACGGCTGGTGGATAATCAGCATACGTTGTGGAGAACATTAACACACTTATGGCCGTGAGGGTTTGGGATTGTACACTTGCTAAATTATAAACACATACTCATATTTATTTCTGCATGTACGTATTTCAATAAGCCCCGATAAATGCAGTTTGTACTATTTCTAAAACGCTTCTTTATAAAGAACATTGTTTTCTCAATACTTTACCTTTACCGCTGTGAAGGAAAGAGCGCACAATCGATCATCGAGGCGTCGATATCAACCTATTCAGCGCCTCCACCATGGACAGCAACTGCTAAGGTCGAACTTAAGAAGGTTTACCTTAAGCTACATCCTAAGGTATAGTTCGGAGAACACACGTAGCAAAGGTATACCTGTAGTTAAGGTGTACCTTTTGAGTATTCGTAGCGCGCTAAGAGACAACGTTATCGGAGAACGCACCCCAGATCATTTGACTAACAGATCGATTTTCACATTTACAATAAGATCTGCTCACGTTTCATCAGATTTCTTTTATGTGTTCTTTTGCAACCAATCACACAGGTTTCTGCTGCGCTTATGCATGCAACAGCCAATCAGAGGCGTTTAGATTAGTCACCACTGAAAACGCCATATCAGATACAGCTTCTTTTCCACCTTTACAGTGTTAATGGTGGTAAAACTGAATTTGTAATAGTACATATTATTTTGATTGATTGAAATAATTGGTCACATAAAAGACATTACAGATGATTTGAAGTTCATTTCTGACCCGTCTCAGTAGTACATCAAGTTCCCTAAAAACTAGTTAAATACTGTTAAATCAAACTTGTGTGACTGAAAATACACTCCCAACTCAATTAAAATTCCTCCCTGTTTTTTTTAAATCAATTTCTTTTTTTCCATTTCTGCGTTGGCAACTTCTGCGAAGAAGAACCAAAAATTCAGTTCAGAAAAAAAACAATTATTCTTTACTCAGCGCCACAGAAAAAAAAAAAAAAAACACCCAAACTGAACCTCCCTCTCTTGCACTCTGTAAACCCACTGAATAGAAAAATGGGTTTCAAATTGCCAAAATACAGCAACAATGCCTCAGTAAGAGCCAGATGCGGATGAAAGACTTATTATAAATTCCGGACATGCGCTTAAAGTAATACACCTTCCACATGCCCAGAGCAAGTGGATCCATTTAGAAAAGTAACAGTAGGGAAGCACAGCAGTTTCTACTGGTTACTGAAAATGTGTGTGTGTGTGTGTGTGTGTGTGTGTGATACATGCAGAGAGCGGCTTTAGAAGGACTTTCAGGGTTGAGGGAATCGGTTTTCTGTGGATTAGATGTTGCCATGCACTGTTGCTCTGGATTATTTCTGGCTCCTCAGGAGCACAACTACTAATGACATTAGCAACATCATACCACCCACCGTCCCTCATGGATAAAAACGCACACCTCTCTGAGACTTATTGTGTTGTATGCTTCACCAGCTTACAAAAACAAGCCGTGTAACCTCAGGGCGACAATGCTCCGGGGAATTGATCATAGCCCAACCAGGTTCTCAAAAGCATCAAAAGCAGGTGTGGTTCACAGATGCATTCCACAGACACAACACACCCAGAGTCTGTGTGATTTTTAGTCTCTATCAAAAGCAACACTTAGCCACATGGCAGTGTTAGGGAGTAAATAGCTAAAAGGAGCAACACATCCATCTCAACTACACTTGTCAGTTTTTAAACTTTTAACCTGTGCAAAACCAAACCAAACTGATACACATAACTATGGTGTGTTTAGGTCTTCGTTTTAAATAGAATTATAGGCTGCTCATTAATGTTTGTTTTCCACCTGATCAAACTAAACAGTGTGTATTTAGTATCTGTGAATGTCTTAAAACATTTTTGAAAGTTGCTTTAAAATGATTAAAGTATTCAATTAAAGCATTTTATTTTTATTTTTAATAAATTAATAATATTCAAAGAAATTATAATAAAAATATTTATAGTAAATTATTTTACCATTTTATTAGCTAGAATTTAAATCTAATTTGTATTACATTATATTATTTTATAAATGTAATATATCATTATTAATAATAAAATTAATATTTTGATTTCATTTTAATAATACAATATAATAATCTTATTTTAACCCTTTTTCGGGGAAAAGCTTTGACGTGCCCTGACATCTGTACTTTTTTTCAGTATCTTAAAAACATATTAATAACCAAGTTTGATGGAAGAACTGTAAATAATAAATGTGAACAACTATGTAGTTAGTTGCTCTTTGCTAGCTACTGTTTCAATCAAATTGTTTCTTATTTTAATATTAAGAGCAGCTTAGAAATGGAAAAGAACATGAATGAATGAAAAAGGAATGAATGAATGAAGGAAGCATTTGTGTTGAACATGAAGCTTGTGTTGACTTTTTCTGCAATATGCTAAACATATGCATGTGGGAGAATGTTGTCTTACATGAAGTCAAGCTAAGTTAAATTTGGGCAAATCCAGAAATTCGATAAAATATATTCTCTTTACATTAACAAAAGTTTGTCCTCATCTGAGTGTGTGTGTGTGCATTTGAGCTGTCATACCAAATGAAACAATTAAACGGTCTGTTTTGTGGGTTTAATGAGTTTGTTTACACTCATCTCTAAACAGAGTATCAGAGCCAAAGGCTACACCAAGAACATTTAACAAATATTGTCTCTTGTGACAAAGAACACACACACAACCTCCATTCCTCCAGCTCTCATCCATCTCAATTTTCCGCTCCCTTTTTTCTCTCCCCATATTAGGTGTTTGCAAACCCTCAGGATAATGCAATGTCAAGTTACATTCAGCAGTAAATGAGCAAAAAAAGAAATAGATAAATTCAAAGACACAAAAGTTAAGCATACTGACAGGAAATTAATGATATTTCTGTCGCTCCTTTCACCCAATTTATTTTTCTTGATACGTGAGTGGAGTATGAATCATGTTTGAAGACAGAAGATTGATGAAAAAAAATCTGTCTGTATTTTAGAGAAGGAAGTAGAATCAAAAAATCTGACTTCTCTCCACAAGAAACCCTTCCTTCAGGACACCTGAGAGGCAAACCCAACAGGAAGCTGAAGAGTTCTCATTAGCCCTCTTCTAAACTATTGAGGACACCTAATTACTCACTTTACTTGATTACGCACAATCACTATTGCAAGCAGAATTAACAGCTTGTCTAGACACAGAAGAGACCGTGACTAAAAAGAAGAGATGGAGGAAGGAAAGGTTGTAAATTTGCAAGAAAAACTGATATCATGCCCTAATGTCATTTCAAACACATTTGACTTTTTTTCCTTCCACATAAGAAATAAATGGAGTATAAATACCCTTTCTGTGCAGTTACTGTATAATGAATGGGAACTGGAGCTTCACCACAAAAACACCATAAAAGCAGTCCATACTCGTGACCAAAACAATTGTCAAGACACGAGCGTGTTCAGCCGTGCTTTGCTTATGTGTTAGCAGATAAGAGGTTGTGAAATATGACTGGTCAAAGGCATCAGCTGACCCATAAATCCAAGTGAAATGCCAAGGTCAGTGTGGGCCAGTTAAACAGCACCACACAAAATGATGGGTTGAGCTGGTAGTGGTGTGAGTGGAGAAACAGACAAGATAAATATAGTAAAAAGCCAAATAATTCAGAACTTCAAAGCACGTGATCAGATAAATGTGTTGAACCCGACATAAAAAAACACACTTACATAGCCAACAAAACATTAGTAGCTTTTCTCATGTAGTCATATTGCATATTGCTCTGTTCACAGTAAATGCTGCTCCACACAAACTGCTTTCATTTACATGTCTGGAGCATCTCTAACTCCATCTCTGCATAATATTGTGAGTTTTGATTTACTATAATGTTCATCTGGGAGCGCAGCATGCTCCATTTCTTCAGATTTGTAAGGTAAATAATTTATTAATATAAGCAAACACAGTAGAATACATCAATGCATTTCTCAGTATGCTAACTGTTCATCGTGATTGCGAAATAAAAGCTCAAAGCCTCATTCTAAGTTTACACGTTTTAGATTTATGCATTTAGCAGATGCTTTTATCCAAAGCGACTTACAGTGCATTCAGGCAATCAATCATGTGTTCCCGGGGAATCGAACCCCCAACCTTGCGCTTGATAGCGCAATGCTCTACCAATTGAGCTACAGGAACACTTTTAATTTTTAATTTTAAGTTTTAATGTCCACACATTAAAGAAATTACAGTGACTGTTGCATTTCTGTCTTAAAGAAATATTAAGAATATTAAAGATAAAGTGGACATTTGAATTAAATGTTGTTTAGTTTTGTTAATATTAAAAAATAAATGTGATGTAATGTTTATAAACAATTGTCAGGCCGTTGGTGACCTCTGTGGGCATTTATGTTAGCACTATTGTTTCTAAAACATTGTGTATTTTAACAGTTTTGTTCAAATAAAACTACAAGATTGCTAGCTTTTGATACTACTGCTTAGGTCTATTTTTATTGCCACACACACACACACACACACACACACACACACACACACACACACACTCACATATATATATTAATTACGTGATTAATCGTCAGAATAATCAGCTGATTAATCGATTACCAAAGTAATCCTTAGTGGCAGCCTGTGGCAAAAAAATAAATAAAAATAAAAACCTTTAAACCCCATAATGCACTGAGCTTTATCATGTGACTCTGAAGACTGGACTAATGATGTTGAAAACTCATCTTGGCATCACAGGAATAAATAACATCTTAAAATATATTCAGATAGATAACAGTTATTTTAAATTGTAATAATATTTCACATTATTACTGTTTTTACTCTATTTTTGATCAAAATAAATTTAGCTTCGGCAAACATGAGAGACCTCAAGAATATTAAAAAACTAGAAGCATTTGTGTTGTGTGGCGTATATTTCAAATTAAGCAAATTCACTCATGGCCATGATTCAGAGTCAGTATAAGAGATGAGAACCACTGGGAAGAAAACAATGGAAGAGCAGTTCAGCATGAACTGATTTAATAACCGAAGTTTCTCTGCTTATCTCTCAACCAACAAATCCACTATTCACCCACAATGTCACTCTAGTCTATTACTGTAAATAATATCCATTGTGTCATGGCCATAAGTTCAGAGAAAGCATACCTGGACAAAATTCAGGGACAAAAATAAAAAGAGAAGCAATCATTTCCGCCTGGAAACCAAAGGACTCATAGATTTTAATTTATTACATACCTTGTACGTCAAGGTGAAAGTCTGTCATCGCTTTTAAATACTAGCATGCTTTCTAGAGCAAAAAGGATCAGGTCTTTCTGCTGAGTCAGGGCTGGTGCCCTGCAGGCCACTGTAGCAGAGCTGTATTCATTACCTTCTATTCCTTTGAGACACAAGCTTTATTAGACAGCAACAGATGGGTGGGGCACGAGTTGAATCCAACGGAAATTTTGATGGGAGAGACGGGTGCTTTATTATCAGAGAAAGAGCAGGAAGACAGGGCGTGATGTAATGAAAAACAAGTTTAATACATTGTGCATCAGATTTCTAATGCAACTGACATCTGAAAGAGAGAAAGGAAGTGAAAAAGAAAGAGAAACAGAACAATTAAGGTTTCCACTTCAATGTGGGCAAATCTACTTTTGAAGGGTATAAAGCATTATGGTGGAGCCATGGCATAATGACAATAATACAATGGCACCACTGGCTCAGAATTTTAATTTTTATGTGAACTAACTTCAAACTTTTCTTCTCAAAATCCCTTCTGAGGTGAACAAAGTTACATACTCCACAGCATTACCCACAATATGAGTCATTTCTATATTTCAATCTGGGGTGGTTTACAGGATGTTAATAGCATCAGCACCTCCGCCAAAATTGAGAAGATCAGTCATGCTCTGCCCTCATAGTAAGTGGTGGTGGGTGCCATAAATAACAGCTCCAGCCTTTATTGCATCAAAATGCTGAGTCTGTCTTGTTGCTTTTTACATCAGTTCACTCAAACTCAATGATAAATGACCACTTTATTTAGTCCCCAAACCTTAAACATCTGTTAAAAGGCACATCTAAAAACAAATTCAGTTGAATAAAAATGCACCTTCTACTAAATTTCATTGATTGTAGCCTAAATATGTGTTTTTCTTTCAGATTAAGATACACTCCCTGTGATTTGTAATCTTACTTAATTTGACTAAATACTCTGTGAAGTCCATTCGACAGGGCACAGTGAGTAATCAGAACGTAGCCCAGGAGTCTTCACATGTTAGAGGGCAGCATGAGATACCTTTCCTCAAACTATACAATGTCTAAAATTTGAAATACCTCAAAAATGAAGATTCCCCTAATAGAGCTATGTTTTATTCTTTATCCAAGCATTGCATTACAAGTAACCCTCAGTGACTATGATGGAGAGGCCTTCCGTTCCTCAGTACCGTTGCTTCACAGACAGGCAGGCAGGAGCCTTCAGGTAGCTCAGAGATCAATATTAGCTCTAAGCCCACTCTGGATGAGCTACACCTGAGACTAAATCACAGCAACACTCACTTTTAGCAGGCCTTAATTTAACAAACCCTTCTTGACTTGCTGACACAAGGAATTTCAAGTAAGATAGAAATAGGAGCTTAAGAAGGTATAGTTATATTTTCTATCTTTTATCTGGAGGTACTGGAGGTAATTAGCGTAAGTTGACTGGGACACAAAAGAAGAGTTTTGCAAAACCTAAAATCTCGGGGAGTGAAACTGGCAAAAAGACATGGGTGTTATCTGTTTTGAAGGGATCATCCCTGTTTGTGTCTGTGTTTATTTATTGTGAACACAACTAAACTCTGAATAAGCACTTTATTTGCTTTCATACAAGGGCATTGTTAAATTCTTGATTCCGATCGAAGGGTGTTAATTTTCTATAATTGCAGGTCAATGCAGGAGCTCCAGGTTGAACACACTGTTGTTTAAGTTGGCATGTCAGTTTGGAGTGTCTATAAGATTCTTAAAGGGATAGTCCTCCCCAAAAATGAAAATTCTGTTATTAATTACTCATTCATATATAATAATAATAATAACAATAACATATATATATATATACATATACATATATATATATACAGTACAGACCAAAAGTTTGGACACACCTTCTCATTCAAAGAGTTTTCTTTATTTTCATGACTATGAAAATTGTAGAGTCACACTAAAGGCATCAAGGGCTATTTGACCAAGAAGGAGAGTGATGGGGTGCTGCACCAGATGACCTGGCCTCCACAGTCACCGGACCTGAACCCAATCGAGATGGTTTAGGGGTGAGCACACACACACACACACACACACACACACACACACACACACACACACACACACACACACACACACACACACACACACATATATATATATATATATTTGGATGAACTATAGCTTTAATCTGTGTTGTAAGGACATAATTTAATAGCATTTCAATAAAGAAAACCTTGAAATATGTAATATGTCTTTAAATAAGTACTGTATAAACACAATGCCATTTTTTTATGAATACTTCATAGCACAAAAATACATATATAGCACTGTATAGCACTGATAATAATTCATTCAAAATTTACTGATCAACAAATCGGCATACTAGACATTTTTCCAGTTTTACTGTATTTTTTATTAATAGTCATATATATATATTCAAAATAATATATATATATATATATATATATATATATATATAGGCTAAATATAAGATAAATATTTGACTAAGCAATTATTTCTAACATGTTATTTGTTTCATTGTATAACATAAGATGACTTTATTCTTTAATTTCAGAATCACAGTAATGAAAACTTGGACTTGTATTCACTGGCAGGAGTCAGTCTTCTGTAATATTTTAACAAAAAAAAAAAAAAAACGACAACCCTGTGTTGAAATGAACCACAAAATGTCCAAATCATATCAGATTATCATATCATTAAATGCATTCAAATGACATTCAGCACCAATTTATATAATCCTATAATAATCCCCTGATCTTCTTAAACCCTTCTTTTAAAACATTCTTTCAGAAAATAAGGCCATTTCCTCATCTCCAAACTTGTCAACTCTTGAGCACTATTTTCTGATAGCTGGTCTGGTGTACAAAGTGAGCCGTGGATGAAAGGCTCTCTCCTCACCGGATTGCAGATGTATTAACCTAGTTATCAATGATTTGTCTCTTCCTGAGCGGTGCTTTTGCAAGTAATCAATTGGAAAACAGAGATGTCATATTAAAAGGCAATTTATTAACAAGGGTTCAACCTGTGATGCATACTGGTTTGGAAAACATCTTGCTGATATTTGGGGCATAACTATAGAAGGGGCTTGAATGCAGGGCAGATTGATGATGCTGTTGGTGTTGGAGGTCATGACCAAGCACTCAGAGTTAAAGTTCAAGATGATAAAATGAAAAGGTTGTGCCCCTAAAGAAAAACCCTGGGGAATAAATATGACAGGGTTACTTTTCACACCAGTTCCTAGTTGGCGTATATCCAGTTAACAAACAATTAACTATGACTTTCACTTTGATAAACTCCTAATTTGTTGCTTATTAATAGTCTGTTAGATGTTACATTTAGGTATTAGGTAGGATTAGCGATGTAGAATATGGTCAAGCAGAATATGTGCTTTATTATTATTATTATTATGTTTTTCACTAATAAACACTCAATATGTTAATAATAGGCATGCTAATAAGCAACTAGTTAATTATAAGAATTGGTCCCTATATTAAAGTGTTACCGAAATCCTATACTGAACAATATAAGTCCATATAATAATTAAGCACTTAAATCAGCACCTCGGAGTATTTCAATATATATCATATTACATTTTTGTTACTGTAATGCAATATTGTGTTGAAATACAGTAGGAAAATACTGTAATATCTTTAAAAAAAATAGTAATTTAAAAATACAATTGCCACAAATGTATGGAAGCTACAAAATATAATTAGTGACTTTTTATCAAATAATTTTGACTTTTCTCTCTTTCTCTCTCATTTTTCTTCTTCTGAGAATTACGGCGTACATATAATCATTAAATAGTGAGAGTCTGATTTTTTACATACTTTTGACGTTTTTGCAATTTTGACTTTATATATATATATATATATATATATATATATATATATATATATATAGCAGTTCAGTCTTTTCGTTGTTGTGGTTTGTTTCCACCAATAAAAATAAAAATAAAAAAGTAATTGTGACTTTCTATCTCACAATTCTGACTTTTTTCTTGTAATTAAAATGAAATCCGACTTATGAGATTTAAACTCAAAAAGGCCAGAATTGAGATAAAAAGTTTAAACAAATAAATTGATTTGAAAATGCCTCTAAGTAAACCATGAGGTACCAGAATACTAAAATATAATTTTTTATTTTTGATTTTGGGATGAAATTTGACTGGTTTTGTGAGATTCACTCAGAAAGTCCACTTTGTTCCTCTCCACACACTCAAGAACACATAATTCCAGATGAAGCAGGTGCATTATTGCTCGGCTGTTTTAATTATACATGAACCTTTGATCTGACTCATTAAAAGGATCAGATTAATTAAGGACGTTCATACACTCAATCACTCATTTACTCTCTGAAGTATCTTTCTCCATTCCATCAGTCATCTGACATCCATTTTTATTCTGTATGCACAACCTGCTCACCTGTCTCTCACTCCCGTTAACCCAGGACTGCTGACAAACTCACACAACAAAGCGCTGCCTGTCTGGATTTATGTATGTGTAAAATGGGTGAACTCCCTCCCCTCATACACACACAGATTCTGCTGCAGATGGCTGTGTAATCCATCAGAATGTCACAGGAGATATAAAAGGGATTGAAAAGCTCTGGCTTCTTTATTGTTTATTTATTAAAGACAGAGTCCAGAATGACCCTCCTCTTCCAACCCTCTCTCAAACAACACAGCTGAGGGGATCTCACAAAAATTGTCAAAAATGCTTGATAATATTTCATTTTGAAACTAAAAGATATATTCAGTATATAAATTATTTTTCTTAAAGAAAATTCAGCGTATTTTAGAAATATTTGGATGTTAAAAAATATTTTGAAAACTCCCACAAAACTTTATACATGATATATTTACTGAATTTAAAATAAAACTCTGCATTTGAACATAGATGTGGGGTTGTGTTTGAATGAGCTGTTTTAGGGGGGCGTGGCAAAGTCTTAACCTTGATAAAGAATATATTTTGGTTTTGAGACTTTAGTCTTTGCAACTTCAGGAATCTTAGCAATTCATGATCAGCTTGTAACACTCCAAAGAGAAAGGAAAACTTGAAATCCCATCATATGACCCCTTTAAAAGCATAAAATGAAACATCAAAGTCTCTCATGCACTTTTGTCAGCTTTAACATGAATTTTGTAGATTCTGCACCTTTAAACAGGAGTTTTCTTTACATTATAAGCTGTGAATGAAGGGAGCATTTTAACACTAAAACAATAAACACTTCCGCTATAAAAATTAGACCTAAAACACTGTTGTGACAAATATGAAAAAATATATAGTTATATAGTAAATAAATAATGATTTTACTCTTCGTTCTTTGTTTGTTATTTTCAGTTCAGAACACAGACATTGTCAGCTGTTTGGGGAATGAATATTTATTGTGTTTTGTGACATCCAAACTAACTGGTTATCCAAAAGATGGACGCTGGCAGGAGTCAGATGCTTTTTCTTGATAAAAAGTAAAATAAATTCATTTATAATATAACTGTCACAGTGTGCTACTGTGAGGAGCACAGTGACGAAGGAGAGGAATTCAAACATATTGGCTTTAATTACACCCAGGGGACAGGGGAAACCCACCTAGCAAGGGTTGACATACAGTATACAATGACAAAAAAGAACAGAATGGGCTAGAACTCAAATAGGGCAGATAATGAGGCGCAGACAGGTGAGGAGGATAACTAATAACAAGGAACACCTGGAACTAATAGAACTAAATGGGGACAGGAACAGGAAGGACCAAATAAGGGCAAGTAAGGCACATGGGGAGCAAAACACAGACAAAACAAGGAACAAAGTCTGACAATAACATCCCCACAATTTTGATGGTTGTTTTTACATATACTAATGGTAATGAGACAAAAAGGAAAAAACCTTTTAAACTTTTTAGACTATATATATATATATAAATTCTAATGAAACACTTTACACAACGTGATAACATTGTCACAAAAATATATTATGCTCCTTATAACAGGCTTAATTTTCTTAATCAAAAATATAATTAAATATTTTTTTCTTTTGATTTTGGGGAAATAAGGACCTGAACACGTTCTTCAAAAGATTCACTTTATTCCACATTTCGTTCTGAACTAGTAATAGGGGACGTTGCTGGCGGGGTGATCTAAGTGACTGGGAAATAAGTCTCGCTGAGACCCCTGGGGTGGCTGCTATTCCTGGTGGATACATCTTTCTCTCTCTCCCTCTCTTCCACACTCTTGCTGATATAATGGCCTTAACTACTGCCAAAAATACTATGCTCACTATCACACCCTAAAGGGGGGCTCTTTCTCTCTCTCTCAGACACACACACACACACACACACACACACCTGCAGCCAAGGCTCAGAGGATTCAAGCGGATTGTTTACAAAGACCCAGTTGCTGCAGGGTTGTGCAAAGTCTACATACTCGAAAATAAATCACCCAGACACTTAGAAGAAGAGACAGACAGAAAGAAGTGCTTCTTCATGGTGCCTATACTAAAAAGTAACAGAAATGCTTAAGTAATAAATAGCTTTTTCAAAAAATTTAAATGTACTCTTTTTTTACTTATCCCATAGAAAACCACCTGGTTACTAAACAACTGCAGCTACAGCATGTGGGTATATTTCATTTCTTTATTTAATTTAGATTTGTTATTAATTAATATTCATATTTATTTAATTAAAATGTAATAAATGTGTTGGATGCATTGTACCTCCATTTGTCTTGTGCTCCAAACAATGTGGAATAAACATGATAGTGAGACCTTTCAGACCAGTTTTTTTAGACTAGATAAGGGGAACAAAACCTAAAAATTATATTTTCTTGATAATTTGGTATTTAAAGAAAAGGAGTACTTGGGAAATTATTATAATATAATTTAAAATCTTTTGTCTTGTGCTCCAAAAAAAATAAAATGTAATGGCAAAAACAAAATCTTCTAAAAAAAATGTAGAAGAATAAATATATACACGTGCAGTGAATGGAAGCTTGTTTCTGACACTTTAATTAAAACAAATGAATGAACAAAAATAAATGTACAACTCTTAATTTTGTCTTTGTTTCTCACAGTAGTGAGTTTTCATCTCACAATTCAGACTTTTTGACTCACACTATATATATATATATATATATATATATATATATATATATATATATTGGCTTAGACAATTAGCTTTATAATAAAAATAACACATAGTTTGCCCTTATTTAGCTATTTGTGCGTGTGAGATAGACGACAGGTTGTCCAATTGTGAACTCTAAGTGATCCACTCAATCCCCCAGCAGCCTCTCTGCCTCTGGTCACGGCTGTGGCGTTGCTGTGGAGACAGGCCATGTACTGTATATGATGGATGATTGGTTTCCTCCCATGTTGCCCCTGCACAATGCTGTTACTATGATAAATGGTACCCTAGGTAACAAATCTCTACACGTCCTTATGGCAGCGGACCACGGAAAAATACAAACAGCACTGCGGGATGGGTCACGGCCCCTCCTCTCATCTCACACACTCAAACATACAGGAAATCACACACACACACACACACACACACACACACACACACACACACACACACACACACACACACACACACACCAATAAATAACTGCAGGACACTCACTGAAGCCAATCTAAATAAAGAAGCCCAGTGCTTTGTCTGCAAACAAAAAATAGTGCTGTTTTCAGAAATTAATAATCACCCACAAACCGAAAGCTTTTGTCGCTTTATTAAAACACACATTTAAGTTCTCCTAAAAACGTGCACACTGTTCATCCCACATCCTCCCACATCTCGCCTTTTGCTGACACACACTCAAAGGAGTACTACTTCTAATGAAGTTTTCACCAAAAATAACCTTTACAAATAGAATGATGGATTAGCACTGGCTCTCTACTGGGATTTTCAAGATTACACGTGCATTATTTTTTTTTCAGAGTGTTAGATTGGGTACCGCTGTCCACAGAACACGTGCCTAATTAAGGAAAGGGAAATGACCTTATTAGAAAACATGAGTCCATCCGCCAGTCACTGCGGTGTAGAGTTTGACTGACAGCTCAAACTAACTCTTACGGGCAATTTATCAGCTTTAAAGAGCCGTGGCACATCTGATGTGGAGGTGGACGGCAGACGAACAACAAGAACTGTCCTTGTGACTATTTTGTTTTTTTACAAAAGAGAAGGATGTTCCTTTGACACCAAAAGAAAACAAGTAAAGTGACTCATGTCTCTGAAGAAGTTATTTTTACCTTCCAAACCAACAAAAGGAAATAAAAAGAAACAATGTGGAAACATGTTTATAATGTGCCAGACATGGAAATTATTTGTACAGGTAGCTCAAAAACAGCTATAAATGGCCCATTCAGACTAATTTGGTCTTAAAGCCCTTCTTAAGACTTAATATGAACTTTTTTCTTCATTTTGCAGTACAAGTACAAATGGACACACAGAAAGACAGACAGACTGACAGACAGACAAATGATCCGACAGACAGACAGCAAGACAGACAAACGGACGGACAGAAAGATAGACAGACAGACAGACAGACGGGACAGAAAGATGGACAGACAGAAAGACAGACAAACGGAGGGAGAGACAGACAGACAGGCAGACAGACAGAAAGACAGACAAACGGATAGAAAGATGGACAAACGGCCGGACAGACAGAGAGAGAGACAAACAGAGAGACAGACAGTCGACAGATAGATAGATAGATAGATAGATAGATAGATAGATAGATAGATAGATAGATAGATAGATAGATAGATAGATAGATAGATAGATAGATCAGAAGGGTGGCTCCATATTTGTTATATTTTGAACCACCAATATCCTAAATAACAATAACACTTTATTGGGTAATAGGATTTAGATGACACAAGTAGCCACCAAAAAAGTCACAAAAAATGGGATTATAGCACATTTAAACTTAATTTGAAATTGGTAAGCCAGCCGCCACTCACTACAGACATGGCACTGAGAAATGTACAATAACCACACAGAGACGCACCAAGCAAAATGAAACAAAACAGAGTGAGGGGCAGATTGAACCTGATGTTCCTTTAGCACAGCCTGCTGGGAAATCAGAATGTCTGCTTTCTAGAGCACATATCATCCCTAGAGACCGTGTGTGCCTGTAAGTGCGTGTGTGAAGGAGAAAGTGAGACTTAGACAGAAACCTTGCTTCGGAGACTAAACAGATTGTGTCTCTTTCTCACCCATACCCTCCATCCTCTAGTCCTCTAACCTCTGATGTCTTTTTCTACTCCTCTTCATATTCGGAGACACCACACACACACACACACACACACACACACACACACACACACTCACACACACACACACGCACGCACACACACACACACACACACACACACACACACACACACACACACCACTGTTCCTGCTAGCCTCTCATGACTGAAACCGTGGGACAGCTGGAAAGATTGAAACCATATGCACATTGTGCAAGAGCTAGTGTGGGTGTGTATGAGCCGGAGAGAGGAGATCTTTATCAGAGGAATCTTTGTGGAATACGTTCTCATCTTTTTGCTGGGTGGGTGTGGGAGAGAGAGCATGTGGGAGGAATAAACAGAATCAATCCAAGCGCTCACAGAAAGCCTAGGATTCAATCGTAGGTGAAAGTTCACTGACCTCCAGGTCAGGCAGAAAGACGTTTAAAACCAGTGTGTAAGCATTCTGCGTGCGACTGGTACTGTTCAGATAGCGGCACACTAACGGTTCAAAGTTTGGACACACTTGACTGATTCAGACCAGCCAACCTTGGGAAAATATTCAGAGTATTCCACAATTCACAGAAACAACAATGTGTGTGTGTGTGTCTGTGTGTCTGTGTGTCTATGAGGCAGAAGTAATGAAGCATTTTTGTGTTTTTAGTGAGGGTCGATCTACCATACAAAAAGGTCATCCCTGTGTGTGTGTTTCTGTAGTACCCCACAGAGCTCTGACCCCGTGTCCTACTTTTATTTCATTCATATACTGTATTATTCAGTCATTTCTGATTTTTTCTTTTGCATCTACGATTCTAGGCTATGACATATGATGATGCTATGTATTATCATAACATACTCTCCTACACTCACACACACAAGATGTCCTGTTTTTTTTTTTTTTTTGGACATGTTCTAAAATAATATGCTTCTATACATGTACCCTGTCAATAGCAGTATTCTGTAAATTTCTATCACAGTTCCCACTAAAACATTAAGCAGCAGAAGTCTTTTTGTGTTGCTTTTCAACATTAATAATAATATCAATGTTTCTTGAGCAGCAAACCAGTATATTAGAATGATTTCTGAAGGATCACGTGACACTGGAGAATGGAGTAATGGTGTTGAAAATTCACAGAAATAAATTATATTTTAATATATTTTAAATAGAAAAGTTATTTTAAATTGACATATTTAATGAATTATATTGTACAGTACTGTAATTTTGATCAAATAATTGCACTCTTGTTGAGCATAAGAGACTTCTTTAAAAACATAGAAAAATAAGGTAAAAAAATAAATGACTGACCCCAAATTTTTTGAACAGTATATCATTCACTTATTGTGACACTGGGGTTGATACAGTATATTGTATCTAATGTAATTATATATATATATATATATATATATATATATATATATATATATATATATATGAGGGACATTTTATTACAGATGCATGCACTTTATTTCACGTCTTCTGAACCGTTGACAACAAACACCCGCTTACCCCAAAGGCTTGGAAGAGCAAGGAGAATATTTAATATAACTCTGATTGGATTATTCTGAAAGAAGAAAGTCACATACACCTAGGATGCTTCGAGGGTGAGTAGAAGATGGATGAATTAAAAATTTTTGGTGAACTAACCCTTTAACACTTTAAGGCCAATGCGTTTTATAGCAGCACCACAGCAGTATACTGACACTACACCGTGTTCCCACCACAGCACTTTTAAATGGCACACAGTCATCTTCAACAATACGCTTTTGTTTCTCTTTGGTATAAAGAATGAACAACATGTTCAATACAGCTGCCAGGGTCTAATACAAGAGGGCAGCTTTTTTGCATAAGACAATTTCTCATCATGACAACTTGGCCATGTGCCTGTGTCATTTGTCCAACATCCTGTCACTCACCTGCCGGTCCAGAATACCGCAGGCTCACGGCTCTTCTAGTTGACTTTTTGTTCTGCAAAACAAGCAAACAGGGAAAAGGTCACATCTACTGCACAAGACCCAACTTTTTGCATCCAACTCTCAATATCACTTTCATTTGGTGCCTCTTTCAATGGCGGCAGAAGCTTATTTGCTTCTAAAGAAATTGTCAAAAAATGAATAAAAAATCAACAGGCCACATTTATTTCCTAGTCAAAAGACTTTTATGTGCTCCTTTCTCTCCCTTTTTCAGTCTCGCATTCTCTCTCTTGCCTTCCCCTCCTTTTACACTTCTTTTCTTTGTGTCTGAAGTTAAGTCTGACCAGAATACTGATGTCATGGATTTGTGCAGTGCATTTGGACATGCAGAATGACTTTCTGGCCTCTTTTTTTTCCCACCACACTGCCAGCTCCTACTGCGCTCGGAGGCCGCTGAGAGAAAGCAGGCCCAATTACCAGAGCAGGGGGGCTTAGTGAGCACCAGACCACAAAAACACACACAAATACACACACACGCACGCAAAACAGAGCGCGACAAGTTTATTCAGACGAAGAGGCCAGAAACTAGACTTGGTAATCAGGATGAAAGCTTAAAGAGACCTCAGCGAGGGAGGTTAAGATATTTAGCGTGATGGCTAATGACAGTGTGGGAACGGCTATAGGAATGTATGAGGAGAAAGAGGGAGGGAGGAGATATCCGATCGAATGGCATCAGCGCTCCATCAATCACTCTGATTAAGATGTCAAGCTGTCAATCATGAGGATTAAGCTGAGAGGGCTCATGCATATTCATCAACATCTTTAGGGTGGGATGTGAATATGTTAAGCTGTATTACAGAAGAGCTGAGACTGAAAGAGGAGGAGAGGTTATTAGTGGCCCACCATTCATCTTTAGACAAAAGCAGGGTTGAAATAGTGTTCTATTCAGCCTCAAGAAGCTAGTTGTTGAGATGTTTGTGCGCTATTCTGAACTGTGTTAAATTTGGTAAATAAAATGTATTTTGAGTCGAAATACAGGGTCAAAGGGTGAAAAAGCACTGTGACGTCAGAGCTGTGGTGTAGGGGATGGCGAGCTGTGGTGATGGTGTTGATCAAACATGGTCAAGCATGGCATGCAACTGATCCTGAGCACATTACCAAAGATCCTCGAACAAGTTCCTGTCACTATCCATTGGATGTATTTAACTACCAAGAGGGATGTGTTGTGAGCTTGTAGCTAAAGTGTTGTAGTGGTTACAAGATGAAGTCAGGGAAAGCTCAACCCCAAGTTTATGTGACAGTGATTTTCAAAGTACTTTGAAATATCTCTTTGCAAGGGCCCCTTTCTGAAATATAAAAGCAGCTAAATATTTGTATGTATAAAAAGCCATTTAATCCATGTGGGGGAAAAAGAGTAAGTCTATTATAAACAACAGGTTGTTAAAAAATGTTAATTGCTATGCACATTTTGAAGGCTATTGAACTCAAAGCACATTATTAAAATATAATGTGGAAAATAAATAAATGAATACACACATAGGAAAAAAACTAAACAAATGTTGTTATGTACTGTATTGATGCAAAAAAAAAATGTTATTTTAAATGTTAAATGGAAAATAATAAATAAATAATGTTATTAATTGTAAACTTATTAAACATAGTAACAGCTGTTAAAATACATTTTGTAAAATATTTTTATTTCATATATAAAGGCAGATATTCTATCATACAGTATAAAGACTCATTTATACTGTTTTGGAAAACAGTTTGTGTAATAGTACAAACATTTTCTTTTTTAATAGTCAAATACTTATTTGAGGCCAATGAATATCATGCAAATAATTTTAACTAAATATGGTCATGCATAAAGAGCCATTTAAACTTATTTTAAAATTATTAGAAACAGTAGGTTGTTAAAATCATTTATATTGTTATATACACTTTTGAAGTCTACTGAAGTCAAATCACATTATTAAAATATTATCTGGAAAATAAATAAATAATAATACTGCATAGATAAAATTGGTAGTTATGTTAACATGTTCACTTTGCCAGCTGTAATAAATAAATAAATAAATACAAATTGTTGTTATACTGTATACTGTTTTGAAGCCAAAGCATATTATCAAAATATTATCTTGAAAATAAGTAGTGCTGTCAAACGATTAATCACCATTAATCACACTAAAAATAAACATTTTTGTTTACATAGCATATGTATGTGTAGTGTGTATATTTACATGTATATACATTTATATATTTCCATTCTTATATTTTATATTATATAAAAATAGATTTAATAGAAAAACATAACATATTTTTCTTAAATATATACATGCATCTGTTTGTATTTATATACAGACAATAAATATATACAGTATACACACATATATTATGTGAACAAAAACATTTATTTTAGATGTGATTAATCGCGATTAATCGTTTGACAGCACTAAAACAAGTAAATAAATTTAGCAATATTATCACAATTGTGTTAAACATAAATTTATGTAAACTGACTGCTGTAAAAAATAAATGTTGTTACATATATATATATATATATATATATATATATATATATAAGGCAGATATTTCTTTTCATGTATAAAGACTAATTTGGGAAAAAAAAGTATGTGTAATATTATAAACAATTGCTTTTTTGTATTGTCAAATATTTGATTGAAGCCAAAGAGCGTTATTAAAATAATACTAAATAAATACATAACATTCAGTACTATAATCAAAATTGGTAGATTTGTTAATCATGATAATATGTGTTAATTTTGACAGCTGCAAAAATGCTTTTTTTTTTGTTATCTTAGGTTATCCATGGACCCTCCTGTAGTCCTTGACTAGAGTTTGAAAACTAGATATTCAGGTCCCTAAGGCTCTGCTTTATCATTTCATTTGAGCATGACCCATTGCCTAGAAAAATAATAACAACAAGCCACACAATGTGAAGTATCAGTCTTTGCAAAATGTAAAGCAAAAAAAGTGAAATGTTTTCATAAGAAAGAACACCATTGAAAAAAGCTTTCGACAGTCTGAACCAATCAGGTCAACCACTTAGTGAGAATCTGTGTAAGTGTGTTTCTCTGCAGCAGTGAGACATGTTAAGGTGACATTGACAGGAGGCACACGCTCAGCCATCATTCAGCATCCTTCCCTTTAGCCATAAGCCCACACTGACCCTCTCCTATTCATCTTTACATATCTGTCTCTGTCACTCCATCACCCTCTCCTCTAATCCACCACTCATTCTCTCTTCCCACTTGGATTTTCCACCATACATGACCCCCCCTTTTTTTTCTTTTTCTTTCTTCTGTTGTGTTACTTTGCCTTTTCTTCTCCTCTGCTCCCTCTTCTATCTCGCTCTTGTCAGAATGTTGAAAAGAGCCCCACACTGAGAGAAAGTTAACCACTGTAGATTAAATTAAACCCCATCAAGTAGAAAGCAGACACCAAACACCCAATGCAATATTAAAAGGCTGCACACAAGGGATGGTGTGTGCGCGTGTGAGTCTTTCTCTTCAGTCATACTTGAGCTTTCTACTCTGACTAATGTAAATCAATGATGTAAAATGGCTGCTTCCCTCACTACAGCTTCAATGACAGCAAACAGGCCCAACCACAGACCTGCTGTCGCCAAGGTGATGGATAGGTGAGAGAAAACTGATACAGAGGCGGCTTTCATCTCCCTCTCTTTCTGTCTGTCACCCTTTTCCATGCGTCATGATTACTCTCCTCTTTTTCTTCATCTCCCACTCTATTTTTGTGACCTACGTCTGTAATAGTGTATTTGGGGATAATCACACCTAACGGAAATGTGATATAATAACCGGAGGAAGATCTCTTAACTGTATTGATAGAATTTATACTGGATTACAGGTAAAAAAAAACACAAACATGGTGGATTCTGTTATCTGCTATTCTAATTCTAAAACACAAAGCAAAACAAAAAACAAAGCAAAAACAAAATAGAACATAAAAGCTAAGCAAAAACTAAATAAAAAAACTAAACATAAAAGCGAAGTAAAAAAAAACAAGCAAAGAAAAACAAAAAGGAAAGCAAATCAGAAAAACAAAGCAAAGCAAAAAACTAAACAAAACAAACAAACAAATAAACAAATGCAAAGCTAAGCGAAAAACTAAACAGAAATAAAAATACAAAACAAAAAAGAAAAAAGAAAAACAAAGCTAAGCAGAAAACTACATAAAAAAGCAAAGCAAAAAAATAAACAAAAAAACACAAAAGGCAAAGCAGAACAAAACAAGCAAAGCATAACATAAAAGCAAAGCAAAAATGAAAACAAAACATCAAACTGCAAAGCAAACCAAGACAAAGCAAAGTAAAGTGCATAAAAGCAAAGCAAAACAAAACACTACACGCAAACATGGTACAGTCTAGAGACATCATAACCATCGTAAATGGAAAAAAGTACAATAAGATCAAAGTTATTGAACAGTTAAGCACTATATTTATTTATTTGATTTTAATTTTACATTTTTTTTTTTACTATGACTAACAAGGTAAATCTACAGCATCTGTAGGATAAATTCAGTCTCAGCTAAAGTTTTGACTTCAGTTGGCATAAGAACACGACTGCTTTTTTGCTGCTATCTTCTTTATCTGAATCCCTTCCCTCCCATGACCTTCAGTAATCTCTGAGATCGTGGATTGGCCCTGATGTACAACGTGATCATTTTTTCTCATTACGCGGCCCACCGCTTGGTGTAATTTATGTTCTTATTCATATTCCGTGTGAAGGGCTTTTAATCACCACGCAGCATGCTGCTGCTTCACATAACTATTGCAAAGATGCAATTAATTCCTGCTGTTGCCCGGCTTCCTCAACAAGCCAGAAATTAATACAACACTTAAGAAATACTGACTCATTTGTTCGGAGAAGAGAGGAGAAAATGCACACAACAAACTTACAAGTGATTAACAGCACATCAACTGCATGAGAATGACCTGAGTAAAGTATTTTAAAGTAAAGTATTAGTAGGTAAAGGACTGACAGGTCACATGCATTATATTTTACATAAATTTATATTTTATTTTCGAATAGATGAGGTGTTAGAGTGCCTTGAAAGTCAGTGTGAAATAAGTTTCCTTGTCTTCATACACAGACTCTGCCTGTTAAGTCACAGATAGATTTTAGACACATGGTAGTTGAGAGGAGAGAGGAAATGGTAGGAGGAAAAAGAGGGACATGATATGAGCTGGAACTGAGCTTGCAACCCTTTCATTGGTTTTCATGTCTGGAGCAGTAACCACAGGGCCACTGCTCCAACCTATATTATATTTATCAAAAAAGATACAGGCTAAAATGTCTGATATGCTCTGTCTCTCTGTCTGGACAGTAGACCTGTCTGGCCTCTGGGGTTTGCTGTGATGCGTCCATGCTCCCAGACTTAGATTAATAATTTAGATAGTTGCTGAGCCTGGTAAGACAAGCTGATGACCGCTGGTCCGTGGGGCAATTTAAAAAAGTAATGGTGAACCAAACTAGAGCCCCTGCCTGTGTTCAGAGGCTGTAAAAAAATGTGAGTGTTCTTAAGCCTATGTGCAGTGGAAGACTAGTGAAGCTGTAATTTGTTACACATGTCAGTGAGAAAGGTATACAATTTAATATATTTTAAAATGTAATATATTCCTTTGATGCAAAGCTGAAGTGTCAGTAACATTACTCTTGTCTTCAGTGTCACATGATCATTCAGATTTGCTGATTTACTACTCAAGAAACATTTATTGTCATAATTTTTTGTGGAAACCGTGAAAGAATCTGATGAACAGAAAGGTCAAATAAACAGCATTTATTCAAAATAAAACCTTTCAAGTTTTTTATTCTTGTTGAATAAAAGTATTAATTTTGTTAATATAAATAAATCAGAATCTTACCCCAACCTTTTGAGCTGTGTGTATATTGAAAACGTATTAATAACCCCTCCATTTTTGCCATGCTTTGTTTTGTTGTTGCCTATGTTAAACTTCATCAGACCAGAGGATCTTGTTTCTTACAGTCTGAGGGTCCTCTAGGTGTTATTTATTTATTTATTTATTTTGGCAAATTCCAAATGGGTTTTCATGTGTCTTCAGAACTGAGTTTGCCCACACTGCCATAAAGACCAGATTGGTGGAGTGATGTTTGTTCTTCTGTAGGTTTTTTCCATCTCCGTATATGAGTATGGAGCTCAACTAAAGTGACCATCATCTTCTTGGTCACCACTCTAACCAAGACTCTACTCCACTGATTGCTCAGTTTGGGGCAGGAGGCCAGCTCTTGGAAGAGTTCTGGCTATTCAAAACTTCTTCCATTCAGGATAATGGAGACTACATGCTTCTCTGAACCTTCAATACAGCAATTTTTTTCTGAACTCTTCCCCAGATCTGTGGCTTGACACAATCCTGTTTCTGAGCTCTATAGGCAGTTCTTTTGACTTTAGTGCTTGATTTTTATTTTTAATATGCATTTTCAGCTGTTAGACCTTTTATTACTGACAGATATGTACCTTTCCAAATCATACCCATTCAGTTGGATTTGACACAGGTTAATTCCATTCAAAATATATTAACATCTACAAGCGATATGAATGCTCCTGAACTAAATTTCAAATGTCCTAGAAAAGATTATGCATGCTTATGCAATGTAATAATTTCTTCTTCTTCTTCTTCTTCTTTTATTTTTAAAATATATTCGCAAAGTTGTTATAAAGCTGCTTTGTCATTATGGTCTATGGAGTATAGATTGAAGTGGACAAAAACTTAAAACAATAATTTAAAGCAGTTTAACATATGGCAGCAACATTAATGTGAACACAATGTGAAAATAAATTAAGATGAATACTTCTGTAGGGTATGTATTATGTATGTGTGTGTGTGTGTGTGTTTTATATATACATACATATGTACATACATACCCTTAATGACCATAAGAGACTTTCTTAAAAAACATCAAACTACTTACATAACACAAAATATCAACCAACTGGCACATAAAAAGAAAGATTTTTTTATTGGAACTAACTTTTCTAAATCTTTAGTTTTTCAATTTCTGTGCCCGAAAATGACTACTTCCCTTCTATATAATATCCAAAAAGCAGATTATTTGCTGCTTCCAGTGAGATTTTAAAATGTGGACCTGATTTTAAAATGTGGACCAATATTTTCTAATGCAAAGACATTCAAGTGTTTTTAGGATTTAGTTAGGAAATTATCATCTTTCTAAGAATAGAAAATGGCATGATATAGGTTCAGTAAGTCTTGGTTTTAACAAACACTTTGCCGCCCTTCCCCTGTAAGTCCTGAAATCAATTCAAGGAGAGTTGCAACCTTCAGGCAGCCTAGTTTTAATCCATCTGTTATCCCTTCACTGTTTCTATTTCTCATCCACTCTTCATCCCTTTCTCTGAGTCAATTGATTCCAGAGGCCTTTCAAGCACCCAATTAAACCCTGTTAGACTAGTCCAGTAGAGCTGGTTTAATGAATGCCAGCCTAGGCTGCTCTATGATAATCTCTCCTAGTCTCTGTTTTTCCTATCCATCCTGTGTAAACTTTAACGAATCATGCTTGAGTCCAAAATTGAAAGTCATTGATCAATTCATCTTGTAGCTGTGAACCAACATAAAAGCAAGTGAGTGGAAGATAGAGTGTGTGAGGGAGAGAGAGATTGGAAATTAGTTTGGCAAAATCCAATCTCAGGAACATGTAACAAACTGCCAGATCTTATTTAAAAAGCAGAAATGGTCCTATCAACACTTACTCTGGAAATAGATGAGAAAGAGGGGGGAAACAGATGAGGAAAGAGGGGATAAACAGTAGAGAAATCCCACAAGAGCAATCATCTTACTGACCTTCAAGTGCCCAACCACACACACACACAGATGAGCAGGCAATCAGTCACATGTAAGAGGAAAAACGATGGAGAACTAATTAGCATAAAGCTATAGAAATGCTACAACAGAGTGTGAGGGTGGTGAGGCCATTCAATGCAAACACAATTTAGAGGCTTGTACAATTTTCTCCTGAGCTACAAACAAACATGCACAAGGGCAGTAGAGGTCCTGTTGGACCTTATCAGAGGCCTGACATCTTCATGAAGTCTCACACACACACACAGACACCTTGAATGCTACACTGTAGATTTCATTTAACAAACTGATGCAATCTTTTTTGACAAACATGACCCATTTTGAGCTCATGTTTAACTCATTTATGAAGGATAAACTTAGCAAGCATTGCTCAGAATAGAAAACATTTACATGATTCAATTCTCAGAGCCTCAACATCAGCAGTTAGCAGTGTTTGCTAGGGTATGTCACACCCAGGGGCTGGCTATGCTTTAACTAAGCCACACCCCTTCTCAACTTCCACCTCGAGGAGGTCCCCAAACCCGACCCAATGGCCAAGCAACACGAGAACAAGTAAGTGATAAAACAATCTTTATTTAAATATTTAAAAATAGCTTAGGGAATAGGGAAAGGGCAATTAAAACTAAACTCTGACTCGGCCCTCCAGATGGGCTATGGCCGGGAAGAGGTCAGGGAGCAAGGGGGCCACGGGGATCCGGGGCGTGGGGCTCGGGCCCCGGCCTGAGTCTTAGGTATCCGTAGCGCCCTCCTTCTTCCTCCTCTTCGCTGAATACAGCTCACGGTAAGTGCTGGTTCACTCAGTTCGTTCTCGAGGTGCCCACTCTCTTTCTCTTCCTCCACAGGCAACAGCTCTTCGCTGATTACAGCTCACAGTAAGTACTGATTCACCCAGTTCGTTCCTTGGGTGCTCACGCTCTTTCTCTTTCTCCACAGGCAACGGCTGGGACACACAGGCACAGTTAGTTCAGCTTGGTTTTGCTCTCACCTCTTCGCTGATTACAGCTCACAGTAAGTACTGGTTCACACAGTTCGTTCCTTGGGTGCTCACTCGCTTTCTCTTTCTCCACAGGCAGCGGCTGGGACACACAGGCACAGTTAGTTCAGCTTGGTTTTGCTCTCACCTCTTCGCTGATTACAGCTCACAGTAAGTACTGGTTCACACAGTTCGTTCCTTGGGTGCTCACTCGCTTTCTCTTTCTCCACAGGCAGCGGCGTAAGTACAGGTTCCCTCAGTCTCTCCTCGTGTTACCCACTCTCTCTCCTTTTCTCTCCACAGGTATCAACTTGGGCACAATAGCACAGTTAGTTTGCTTTGAATGGCTCTCACCTCTGGGCTGGACACAGCGTACTGTAAGTACAGGGTTCGCTCTATTCCTCCTCGTGTTATTCACTCTCTCTCTCCTTTCCTCTCCACAGGTATCAACTTGGGCACAATAGCACAGTTAGTTTGCTTTGAATGGCTCTCACCTCTGGGCTGGACACAGCGTACTGTAAGTACAGGGTTCGCTCTATTCCTCCTCGTGTTATTCACTCTCTCTCCTTTTCTCTCCACAGGTATCAACTTGGGCACAATAGCACAGTTAGTTTGCTTTGAATGGCTCTCACCTCTGGGCTGAACACAGCGCACTGTAAGTACAGGTTTCCTCTGTTTCTCCTTGTGTTACTCACTCTCTTTCCTTTCCTCTCCACAGGTATCAACTTAGACACAAAACACAGTTACTCTGCTTTGGATGGCTTTCACCTCTGGGCTGGACACAGCGTACCGTGCTATCTCCGGAGATCTGAAGCACGCTCACAACATATACTGTACTGAACTAGGCCAGGACCAGCAATCTCCTTGTCCTCCCACGCCGAAGTGCGTGAAGGCGGGGGTTTATCTGACAGGACACACGGCAATACACAGCAGCCCACAGCAATATACAACACCACGTCAAAATTATAGGTTTTCACAGCACGAAGACTCACCCACCACACTCAGTGTACGGAAAGGACACCCGTCTTCATTCACTTCGCTTGGTTCGGATCTGGCGATGGAATATGCGGCCTAGCTAGTGATGTCGTCGTTGCGACTACTTCAATAAGTATTCCTTCGGCTCTCCCACCACACTATATTAGGGGTAGGGCCACCCTCCTCCTCCTGGAGAGATCTACACAACGCCAGGTCAATATACAGGGCACTTTCGACTGGCTCTTAGTACTCACATCAATGCCACTTCCAATCCCCTTTTTCACGTCGTCTCAGTTCGCCGTATAATCTGTTCACTTCTCAACCTTTAAGGTTCGCGATGTCTTCACAATCATACAATTCCAGCCTGAGGGAGAGAGAGAGTTAGACAGCTACCAGCAGCGTACCAAGACGGGCACAACCCAGTGCTTCACACACACCAAAGAGAGCTTCCCAGACTGTAAAATAACTTGGCCTTAAGTACTGCCTTGTCCAGCGTATCCTCCAATCACCAACCGCTGTCCCTAACTAGGCACAGGTGCATCGAATTCCCTGATTTTCCTTCTTACGGCGCTACCGGAAGTTCCGGTGTTCTGTTTTTCCGGTCCGGGCGGAAACACTTCCGGGCGGAACCAAACTTCCCGAATTTTGGTTCCGCCCCTAAAGATCGTCACCTTGTGACATCCTCCCCCGCCAATCCGTTCTAGTCCCTAGAACGTCCTCGGGCTGTCCACTCCCCATAGCGGGCAGGGGGTCGGCCTCGGTTCTCTCGCTGGGATCGTCTCACTGGTGAATCGGGCTCAGCTTGTTCAGGGGCTGCTTCTGGTTCTCTCGGGGCGATCGGGGGTGGTGCCACCACGGGTCTCCCTGGTACCACAGCCCAACCTTCAATCCAGGGGGCCGCTGGTACAGGTTCCGTGGGGACTTCTTCCACGGCTTCAGGGTAGTTAGGGCATGGGCGAATCATGTTCCGGTGCACCACACGGTCGGGGCCTGACTTCCCTTCTGGCCGGATGGTATAGACCGGCTGCCCCGGCCTCTGCTGCCGGCAGACTACATGAGGGGTGGCCTCCCAACGGTCACTCAGTTTCCCCTTCCCCTGCCGCCGATTATCTCTCACCAACACCCTCTCTCCTGGCAGTAGAGGGGCTTCTCTAGCAGTCCGATCATACAACCGCTTACTTTTCTCTCCTGCCGTCTGTATCCTTTTCGACACCTGCTCGTAGGCGAAATGCAAGCGCTGGTGATGGCGCCCCACCCACTCCGTTACACTTGCTTCCTCTTGGTCGGCTATCACTCCTAGGACCAGGTCAGTAGGCATTCGTATGTGTCTGCCAAACATCAGGTAAGTGGGAGCGTAACCCGTAGTACTATGTATACTGTTGTTATAGGCCTGTAGGAGGTTTGGCAAGGCACTCACCCAATCGTCCTGCCGTTGTTGGTCCAAGGTCCCCAGCAGCCCCAATAGGGTCTGATTGAATCTCTCACAGCCGCCGTTCCCCTGAGGATGATACGAAGTGGTGTGAGTTTTCGTGCAACCGTACAACTGGCATAGTTCTCTAATTACCCTGGACTCAAAGTTGGCTCCTTGATCGGAGTGCAGAAACTCCGGGCATCCGAACGTCTGGAAGACGGCCCGCCATAAAACTGTAGCGGTGGTGGTTGCAGTCTGGTCGAGGGTGGGGATAGCCCAAGCGTACTTTGTGAACAAATCCGTTATTACCAAGATGTTCTGGTAGCGATCTCGTGGTCGGCCCAGTGTCAAGAAGTCCATAGCCATGATATGAAGGGGGGCCTTCGCATGGATGGGTACCATTGGCGCTCGGACCTCCCGTCTGGACTTAAACAATATGCATCTCGGGCAAGCTTGAATTAGGGCGTGCACCGATGCCTCTAGCCCGGGCCAAAAGAAGAATCTCCTAAGCAGGGACACGGTCCTCTCCTGTCCCTGATGCCCCAACTGGTTGTGGTACGCCGAAACTAAAGCCGTTACCTCATCTGCGGGTACCACGATCTGGCGTACTTCTTCGCCCAACTTCGGGTCACTGACCCTTCTGCACAAAACGCCATCTCTCAGCTCCAGCCTGTCCCATTGCCCCAGCAGCCTCCTCCCAGTATCCGTCTGGGCTAACCTCTCCGCTGGCGTCAGCCGTCGGCCCTGTTCCAGCCATTCTCTTACCAGCCGCACATCTTGATCCCTGGCCTGTCTCTCCCTCCACCGACGGGGATCCCATCCCCAGTTCTCAGGCACGGCCTCTTGTCTGCTGCCTGGTGCCTCTACTGCTCCTACCATATAGCCCTCCTCCGGGCTGGCCCCTCCGGGGCTTTCCGCTTCGGGCAGCCTTGAGAGGACGTCCGCGTTCATGTGTTCACGCCCTGGTCGGTACTGTAGTTGATAGTCAAAGTTGGCCAGTTGGGCCACCCACCGCTGCTCCACGGCTCCCAGCTTCGCCGTCTGTAAGTGTACTAATGGGTTATTGTCTGTAATGATCGTCACCTTGGCACCCCAGAGGTAGTCTTTAAATTTCTCACTTAGGGCCCACTTCAACGCCAGCAGCTCCAATTTGAAAGAACTATAGTTCGCATCGTTCCTCTCGGCTGGGTGGAGGCTCCGGCTGGCGTACGCGATGACCCTCTCAACTCCGTCCTGCCGTTGAGCCAACACCGCTCCCAGCCCGAGATTGCTGGCATCTGTATACAAAAGGAATGGTTTTGTGAAATCTGCGTATGCCAAGATAGGGGCCTGTAGCAGCTCCTGCTTCAATGTCTGGAACGCCGACTCACAATTTGCATCCCAGTCTACGTTGGGCGACCCCCGGCCCCGGTTACGACCTGTGCCAACCAGCAACTGATTAAGGGGTTTAGCAATTTTTGAAAAGTCCTTTATGAAACGCCTATAGTATCCCACAAATCCTAAAAAGGATCGCACTTGCCTCACTGTCCTCGGGGCCTTCCAGTCCTTCACGGCCGATACCTTTCCAGGATCTACGGACACTCCAGCCGCACTGACCACGTGGCCCAGAAAGTTGACTTCTCTCCGTAGTAAGTGACACTTATTGGGCTGTAGTTTCAATCCGTACTTCTCCATGGCCCGAAAGACTTCCTCGAGGTGCCTCAGGTGTGAATCAAAATCTGGGGAGTAGACAATCACATCATCCAGGTAAACTAATACTGACTCCATTAACTGACCTCCCAAGCACCGCTGCATCAGCCGCTGGAAGGTGGCCGGAGCGTTACAGAGCCCGAAAGGCATCCGGTCCCATTCAAATAGTCCAAACGGGGTTGTAAAGGCAGTCTTCTCCCGGTCTGCTTCGGCCACCTGCACCTGCCAGTAGCCACTGGCCAAATCTAGGGTAGAGTACCATGCCGACTGCGTGAGGCTGGCAAGCGAATCTTCGATCCGTGGCAAAGGGAAAGCGTCTTTCTTAGTCACGAGGTTCAGCTTACGGTAGTCCACGCAGAATCTCCAAGCCCCCGTCTTCTTTTGCACCAGCACTATGGGGGCCGCCCACGGGCTGCTGCTTTCCCTAACAACTCCTTGCTTCAGCATGCCTTGCAGGAGTGTACGTACCTCGGTATACAAAGTGGGCGGAATTGGGCGATACCTCTCCCGGCTGGGCCCTGCATCCCCGGTAGGTATATGATGTTGTACCACCTGGGTGCATCCGTAGTCTTCATCGTGGGTGGCGAACACATGCTGCCATCTCCGAAGGAGGGCCTGTAACTTCTGTGTCTGTGCCTGCTCTAAATCCTCCCCTTGTAACGACTCACCCGCCAGGTGGCTCGGCACACTCCTCTCCATACCACCCCATGGGGTGTCTACTTGTGTCAGGGCCACCTCGATGACAGTGGGGCACACCTGACGAAAACTAATATCCCTCTCTTCCCTTACTTGGTGGGATGTAACCGTTGTCAGACGGGCTAATCGTTGGTGCCGATGTAGTTGCACCGCGTATGGATGTACATTCCGTATCCTCACGGGGACTCTCCCCCGCCGGACCGTCGATAGTCCTCGTGCCACTTCCACTTGTGGACAATCCACATGGGGCTCCACCAGCACCCACTCTTCTGGGCCCGCTCTTCGGGGCGGTACTCGCGCCCACACAACAGCCTCACTTTTTGCGGGGACAGACAAAGCAAAACGACACATCACTCTTCCTACCTCTTCCTGTTCCCTGCGGACTTGGCTCATTTGCACCCTTCGACAGTCAGCTACCACACACTCCCACTTGGGCCTCTCCGCAGGTGGTATCTTCGATACGGGCCTAGCCCGAAATAGCTCTTCCCAGCAATCAGCGAGGACATTCATGCCCAACAGGGCTCGATGTGCACCCAGACAATGGTCTTGCACGATAATCACACCTTTCTGGGGGACCATCACTCCGTGAACCTCTAGGTCCGTCAATCGGTAGCCAATATATGGGATGTCGAGGCCGTTTGCGCCCTTCAGAGTAAGCCAGGGGGCCTCCGCCCCTGGTGCCCCTTGTTTCCCAAACACTTCTTCGGATAAACTCTCAGCAAACAGCGTCACTTGGGAGCCTGTGTCTACCAGGCATTGAATCTCCTTGCCGCACACTCTCACCTTCGCCACGGGGCTACGCCCAATCATCTGGCTCCTAGAGCCATATCCTCTTCCAGGGTCTTCTCGAGGGGTCCCGGCCACACGACCCACAGTGGCCGGCCGACCTAAAAACCCCCTTCTGACGCCCTGCGGGGCCCACACTGGCGGCTATAGTGACCTGGTTTGCCACAGCGGTTGCAGATGGGTCGCCCTTGCTCGTCCCATTCGAAACGGGGCCGGTTAAAGTGGTTCGGGCGCCTGAACGGCTCTCGGCCTCCCTCTGAGTACACTCGGTCTCGGGGCGCCGGCCGTGGTTCCTCCCGCGCCCGTCCTTGGCGCAATTCTCCTACGAGGGCTTTAGACAGTTCAGACATCTGATCGCGGACATCTTTCAAAAGTTCAGCCTTCAGTGCTTGCTTCCAGTCAGGGCCTCCGGGTTGTGCTGGTGCTACTTCACTGACAACCGCACACACTGGGGAACCACTCACCTCAGTCTCATCACCTTCCAGGGCCAGTGCCTCTTTCTTCAGATCTTCGAACGTAAGACCCGGGTCCCTTCGAAACTGGATACGTAGGCTCTGTCTCACCGGACCCTCCTTCAACCCCAGAAGAAACTGGTCCCGCAATAGAGTCTCTCCATCTCCCAACCCGTGGTCCCGACGGGTCTGTAGTCGGGCGAATTGCTCTCGCAACCTCAGGGCGAAAGCTCTAATCGGTTGGCGGGGGCCCTGCTTACAATTGAAGAACTGGGAGCGAAGGACAGCTACGGGGGTGTGGTCACCATACTGTTCAGTGAGGAACTGGAACACGGTTTGGGCGTTGGCTCTAACGGCTTCGGGGGCGGCATGCACCTCTCGCCGCGCTTCTCCATCCAGGGAGTTTAACACAAATTGAAGCCGCTGGGCTGCACTAAGGCCCTGTAGGTCGGCCAAGTACTCTAGTTGAGCCTTCCATTCAGACAATCGTACCTCGGATTCTGTCCCCCCATATTTTTGAATCCAGGGGCTCCCCATAAAAACGGGCATGGCACGGGGTTGGGCTGAAAGCCCCGCGTTGTCGGTCATTGGACGACCTTGGTTACTCAACTCGAGGTGGAAATCCTGCTGACTACGCCAAATCTGTCACACCCAGGGGCTGGCTATGCTTTAACTAAGCCACACCCCTTCTCAACTTCCACCTCGAGGAGGTCCCCAAACCCGACCCAATGGCCAAGCAACACGAGAACAAGTAAGTGATAAAACAATCTTTATTTAAATATTTAAAAATAGCTTAGGGAATAGGGAAAGGGCAATTAAAACTAAACTCTGACTCGGCCCTCCAGATGGGCTATGGCCGGGAAGAGGTCAGGGAGCAAGGGGGCCACGGGGATCCGGGGCGTGGGGCTCGGGCCCCGGCCTGAGTCTTAGGTATCCGTAGCGCCCTCCTTCTTCCTCCTCTTCGCTGAATACAGCTCACGGTAAGTGCTGGTTCACTCAGTTCGTTCTCGAGGTGCCCACTCTCTTTCTCTTCCTCCACAGGCAACAGCTCTTCGCTGATTACAGCTCACAGTAAGTACTGATTCACCCAGTTCGTTCCTTGGGTGCTCACGCTCTTTCTCTTTCTCCACAGGCAACGGCTGGGACACACAGGCACAGTTAGTTCAGCTTGGTTTTGCTCTCACCTCTTCGCTGATTACAGCTCACAGTAAGTACTGGTTCACACAGTTCGTTCCTTGGGTGCTCACTCGCTTTCTCTTTCTCCACAGGCAGCGGCTGGGACACACAGGCACAGTTAGTTCAGCTTGGTTTTGCTCTCACCTCTTCGCTGATTACAGCTCACAGTAAGTACTGGTTCACACAGTTCGTTCCTTGGGTGCTCACTCGCTTTCTCTTTCTCCACAGGCAGCGGCGTAAGTACAGGTTCCCTCAGTCTCTCCTCGTGTTACCCACTCTCTCTCCTTTTCTCTCCACAGGTATCAACTTGGGCACAATAGCACAGTTAGTTTGCTTTGAATGGCTCTCACCTCTGGGCTGGACACAGCGTACTGTAAGTACAGGGTTCGCTCTATTCCTCCTCGTGTTATTCACTCTCTCTCTCCTTTCCTCTCCACAGGTATCAACTTGGGCACAATAGCACAGTTAGTTTGCTTTGAATGGCTCTCACCTCTGGGCTGGACACAGCGTACTGTAAGTACAGGGTTCGCTCTATTCCTCCTCGTGTTATTCACTCTCTCTCCTTTTCTCTCCACAGGTATCAACTTGGGCAC
Source organism: Carassius carassius (assembly GCF_963082965.1). NCBI lineage: Eukaryota > Metazoa > Chordata > Actinopteri > Cypriniformes > Cyprinidae > Carassius > Carassius carassius. The sequence continues at coordinate 9,983,016 of NC_081791.1, forward strand.
AATAGCACAGTTAGTTTGCTTTGAATGGCTCTCACCTCTGGGCTGAACACAGCGCACTGTAAGTACAGGTTTCCTCTGTTTCTCCTTGTGTTACTCACTCTCTTTCCTTTCCTCTCCACAGGTATCAACTTAGACACAAAACACAGTTACTCTGCTTTGGATGGCTTTCACCTCTGGGCTGGACACAGCGTACCGTGCTATCTCCGGAGATCTGAAGCACGCTCACAACATATACTGTACTGAACTAGGCCAGGACCAGCAATCTCCTTGTCCTCCCACGCCGAAGTGCGTGAAGGCGGGGGTTTATCTGACAGGACACACGGCAATACACAGCAGCCCACAGCAATATACAACACCACGTCAAAATTATAGGTTTTCACAGCACGAAGACTCACCCACCACACTCAGTGTACGGAAAGGACACCCGTCTTCATTCACTTCGCTTGGTTCGGATCTGGCGATGGAATATGCGGCCTAGCTAGTGATGTCGTCGTTGCGACTACTTCAATAAGTATTCCTTCGGCTCTCCCACCACACTATATTAGGGGTAGGGCCACCCTCCTCCTCCTGGAGAGATCTACACAACGCCAGGTCAATATACAGGGCACTTTCGACTGGCTCTTAGTACTCACATCAATGCCACTTCCAATCCCCTTTTTCACGTCGTCTCAGTTCGCCGTATAATCTGTTCACTTCTCAACCTTTAAGGTTCGCGATGTCTTCACAATCATACAATTCCAGCCTGAGGGAGAGAGAGAGTTAGACAGCTACCAGCAGCGTACCAAGACGGGCACAACCCAGTGCTTCACACACACCAAAGAGAGCTTCCCAGACTGTAAAATAACTTGGCCTTAAGTACTGCCTTGTCCAGCGTATCCTCCAATCACCAACCGCTGTCCCTAACTAGGCACAGGTGCATCGAATTCCCTGATTTTCCTTCTTACGGCGCTACCGGAAGTTCCGGTGTTCTGTTTTTCCGGTCCGGGCGGAAACACTTCCGGGCGGAACCAAACTTCCCGAATTTTGGTTCCGCCCCTAAAGATCGTCACCTTGTGACAGGTACATCACTATTATTCTTACTCATAATTAAAGTTAGAGATTTAAACTAAATATGCTAATATGTTCGGTGGGTAACTCATCTCACACTGTTTATGGTGCAGACATGTGTAGCAGAGTTAGGTATAGACCCAGTGATTGGCTGGCATTACCCAAACATGTGAAAATATCAGTGTTTGTACTTAATCATGATTGGTTAGTTGGTTATGTTTCATGAGCCAATTAGTGCCTATGTTGTGCATATAAAAGAAAGAAGTGTTTGGTGGCTTCGGACGCATTATCCTTGGTACTGCCCCTTTATGACATGTGGTGCTTTGAGTGAGTGCTAGCAGTTGGGTTTTTTCAGGTTGGTCCTGGTCTTAAAAATGCCTGTTAAATAAAGAGGCTTATTACCTTTGTTTTTAGATATGGGCCTGTAAGCTGTAATCCTGTGTGGTGAGCAACCATGTGTATTGCAGCATTATACTGTTCCCTTTCAAGGGAACTTCGAACTGCGTCCTCTGAGGGCACACTATGGGGAACACCTCGTTGTGACCCGTGTCTGAAGCATACTTTGAAAAACGTCAACGTGTTGGCCGGCAACAGCCTCTGACGTCACTACCAGCGCGACTATAAATACGCGCCCGTAGGACCCGTCACTCATCTTCTTCGTCTTCATTGACTGTTTTGTTTGAAGCGTGCATCTGAGAAACGACCAAAACGGTAAGAGCGATCTATTACTGTTATCATCCTGGCTTCCACTAGCAAGGCGTTTAGACAGTGTGTGCATCCGTGTCAGCGTTATCTGACACCCGATGACACACACACTCTTTGCGTCTCTTGTTTGGGCGAAGAGCACGTGCGCGATGTCCTTGAGGGGGCGATCTGCGTGCACTGCGAGCGTTTTTCTGTGAGAAAGCTCCGCTCTCGTTTGTCCCTCTTTTCGAGGAAAGAGGGACAGCCGTCTGGATCCCGCGGCTCAGGACCCGCCGTTGCCGAGGCACGGAGGAGAATGAGCTTGTGGGGATCACAGGTGGATCTCGCTGAGGAGTGTAGAGAGAGACTTTTTTCCTTTCACACTCTCCGACGGCGGCAAACGAGAGTGAACTTCGGGAGGAAAATGCGTTTTCATTAACCCATTCTGACACTGAAGTTAGTGCTCTGCTGGGTTTTACCCAGGAAGAGCAGGAGATGTCTGAGAGTGGCGAAGAAGCTGAGGCTGAGCCTTCTCAATCCTCCTGCCCTGCGTATGGGGAGCTGTTTGCTGCAAAATTAGTTTTGCCATGGAAGCATGCCAGAAAAGTAACTTCTTAGTAGTAACATTCTTGCCTGACTTACATGCAGAAGTCGAAAAGGAATGGAAGAGGCCGTTTTTTCTCTCACATCCATCGGTTTCAAGCATACGAAATCCCACACCCCCTCCCGAGGAGCCTGGCTGATCATCAGAATTAGCACAGCACTGCAGGGAATTCCATAGATGTCCTGCGAGGTCACCCTGAGGGGCCGCCTAGCCGCTTGGCATCCGGGGAGGTGGTGGTTATGGAGTCCTCTGTATGTACTGCCTCAGGTGATGCTCCCCTCGCTTGAGGGTTGGAGCTTACCTCTCCCGTGCGATCCAGCGCCTCTGCGATGCTTGGTTTCGGTACACACGCTAAGCCTGTGTACTCTCTCAAAACCACATGGTGGTCAGTGTGCACGTGAACACTTTGCGCACTGTCTGAAATCCACGTAAGTGGTAAGTGTGCACGCATGACTTTGCGCACTTTCTAAAATCCTGTACGGTAGGAGTTACGCGCTCCGCTTCGTTCCCTTTCTTAAGATGATTAGCCCTGGGTTCCATGGGCTTCATTCAGCTGGTGTGTATTTGCTATACACCTCAATCATCGCTTCCCTCAACATGAGGGGCTGGGTGGACTCCCACATATTGTGGTTATCAGGAAGTAGGCCTCACCAGGCCTCCCTGGAGATTTAGCTCCCACATACTGTGCGTCTCCACTAAATAGCATATTGTGGTTTTTCGGATAGTAGGCCTCACCAGGTCTCTCTGAAGGCGAGCTCCCACGTTCTGTGGTGGCCAGGTAGTAGGCCTCACCAGGCCTCCCTGGAGATTTAGCTCCCACATACTATGCGTTTCCACTGAATAGCATATTGTGGTTTTCAGATAGTAGGCTTCACCAGGCCTCTATGAAGGCGAGCTCCCACATACTGTGGTTGCCAGGTAGTAGGCCTCACCAGGCCTCCCTGGAGATTTAGCTCCCACATACTATGCGTTTCCACGGAATAGCATATTGTGGTTTTCAGATAGTAGGCTTCACCAGGTCTCTGTGAAGGCGAGCTCCCACATACTGTGGTTGCCAGGTAGTAGGCCTTGCCAGGCCTCCCTGGAGATTTAGCTCCCACATACTGTGCGTTCCACTAAATAGCACATTGTGGTTTTCAGATAGTAGGCTTCACCAGGTCTCTCTGAAGGCGAGCTCCCACATACTGTGGTTGCCAGGTAGTAGGCCTCACCAGGCCTCCCTGGAGATTTAGCTCCCACATACTGTGCGTTCCATTAAATAGCACATTGTGGCTTTTTCAGATAGTAGGCTTCACCAGGTCTCTCTGAAGGCGAGCTCCCACATACTGTGGTTGCCAGGTAGTAGGCCTCACCAGGCCTCCTTGGAGATTTAGCTCCCACATACTGTGCGTTTCCATTAAATAGCATATTGTTGTTTTCAGATAGTAGGCCTCCCCAGGTCTCTCTGAAGGCGAGCTCCCACGTTCTGTGGTTGCCAGGTTGTAGGCCTCACCAGGCCTCCCTGGAGATTTAGCTCCCACATACTGTGCGTTCCATTAAATAGCATATTGTGGTTTTTCAGATAGTAGGCTTCACCAGGTCTCTCTGAAGGCGAGCTCCCACATACTGTGGTTGCCATGTAGTAGGCCTCACCAGGCCTCCCTGGAGATGTAGCTCCCACATACTGTGCGTTTCCTAAAAAGCGAGCTCCCACGGTTTGTGGTTGTCAGGTAGTAGGCCTCACCAGGCCTTCCTAGAGTCGAGTTCCATATAGGTGAACTCCCACATATTGTGGTTATCAGGTAGCAGGCTTCACAGGCCTCTCTGAATGTGAGCTCCCACATACTGTGGTTGTCAGGTACCTTCCAGTACACATGCTAGGCCTGTGTACTTTCTCAAATCCACATGGTGGTCAGTGTGCACGTTAACGCTTTGCGCACTGTCTGAAATCCACGTAAAGTGGTAAGTGTGCACGCAAGATTCTGCGCTCTTTCTAAAATCCTGTATGGTAAGGGTTACGCGCTCCGCTTCGTTCCCTTTCTTTGAGATGATTAGCCCCGGTGTTCCTTGGGCTTCATCCATCCGGTGTGTACTAATTGTACACCCCAAGCCCCCTCAACATGGGGGGGCTGTGTGGGCATTTCTCGGATAGTTCAGCAGCGCACCCCTTTTCTAAAAAGGGTCACCTATGAGCATGCTGCTCGGAGCTCGGAGTCTTCCTCTCTTGGGAGACTGATTCTCGGTTCTTTCAGAGCGCTCCAGTACCACATACTATTTTGAGACACTCTGTGAGAGCAGGCATCCTGCTGAGGCAGGGGCTGAGGCTCGGGGAATGGCGCCGTTTACACCAAGGTGTTGAGGCAGAGTTAGAGAGGTTGGCCAGACTTGGGTGGATCGGTTTTTGCGGCTCGAGAGAGCGTCGCACTATCCCCTCTGGCTTCCTCTGACTCATCCAGCTCCATGTGGGGCTGGACGCCATAGTACAGGCGTGGCCGAGGCTTCATCTGTACGTTCCGTCCTCCAAATTGCCCTGCTCCCGGGCCATTCTATCTACGAGCTGCTCTATCAGAGTTCCACGAGAGCCCCTCCTTAGAACAGTATTTGTAAATCCATGTTATGGTAAGTGTGCACGTGAAGTCTTTGCACACTTTCTGAAATCCACACTGTGGTAAGTTCGCACGCTAGTACTCTGCGTTCTTTCTAAAATCCTATATGGTAAGGCAGGGCTATTCAATTAGTTTCATTCGAGGGCCGCATTATCAAATCGAAAAGTTGAGGTGGGCCGGTGGGTTGGTTTGGGGGTTTATCTTATTTATTGAAACATAACAGTTTCAATAAATAAGCTAAAGTAACCCTAAAGAAGTGTGGTATTTACTTGGAAATGTGGTACCCAACAGTATGCAAATATATAAAACCATAATAAATAAAAACTTGATAATTTACAGCTGTGTACAACTATTTTCCTTGGAACAAATAAATTATTTATACAAACTTATAGCTGTTGGTGAGAAATAATAATTATTTTATTTATAATTGTTATGCTTAAATGAAAATATTCTGACAGTGAGACTTGTTAACCACAGGCTCCCACCGTATAAAAAATGCCTAAACACAAGTTAAAAACTATACGCACCTTTACAAAGAAACTGATATAATTTCATAACAAGCATTAAATATATATTTCTCTACCCACCTAATAAAACTAATGCAATATAAATCACTATATTTACTATTAAACTATATAATATTATAGTATATATTTACTATATTTATTTATTACTACATAGTATTCAATATAAATATTGCACATTTCTGCCCAACCATGGTAAATTACTACAGTAAATGTGGTAAATGTTTGTAAGGGTGATTAGGGGATTTAAAGTCTTCTAATTTCGGTCATGCCACAATGTTTCTCCTGCTTTCCTCATCAGTCTTGTTGGGAATGTTGAGGCTGTTTCATCCGATTTAATACTAATTAAATCATCGAGTGATTTGTGGTTTGTAACAGAAATGTTTCTGTCGAACTGAAACGCTTCCACTGGTTGTCGCAACGCTGTTTAATATTAGTGTGTCCGGGACCGGGAGTAAACGCAACTCCGCGCTGGGCCGTGTTTAAACAACTAGTGAAACAACTGAAAACATCGCTATTTGTTGTAACTGTACTGAACGAGAAACCGCTTCAGATGATTCAGTTACGGAGCGGTCCGAATGAATCCAAATAGTTTTAGACCGTTATGCAAGCGCGTTTAGAAAGAATCGAACCAAAAGAATGATTCATTCACGAAGGATTGGTAGCCTATCGCTGGTTCAGTCAACATAAATTCGGGACACATATAATAACTGCTGAAATATTCACACGTAAAACGTTTCTCAGGTCAATCGGAGCGAAAAGAGGAGGAGGGAGGTTGGTGCCGTCGGGCCGCATGGAGATGATTGGCGGGCCGCATGTGGCCCGCGGGCCGCCAATTGAATAGCCCTGTGGTAAGGGCTTCGCGCGGCTGCTTCGTGCCCTTTCTTGAGTCGGTTAAGCCCCGTTCATCTTGGGCACCACTCCACCCAGGTATCCTCCGATACCTATCTAGAACAGGGCGCCGCTACTAGAGTGCTGTGGGGACAGCCCTTTCGGCAAGTTTTTGCGAAAGCTAGCAGTAGCCCCTGTGTGACAGGCAAAGACTTGGTAGAGGAAAGTGCCAGGCTCTTAGCCGTATCCCTTTAAAGGAATCTTTTGTGATTCCAAGCCTTCAGCTCTACCCCGGGCCAGGGCCCTACAGGTAAGTTGGGTATGTAGCTTAGGCCTTTGGCCGTAAGGGATAATGTCATAAGACAGCCGTCAAACCGTCCCAGGGGCGACTCCCGGTGAAGCGGTAGAGTTGGTACTTAGTGTTTGCCATGATTCTGGTCTGCACTCCCCTCAGCATGGCGGCGTGGGTATACTGTTCCCCATAGTGTCCCCTCAGAGGACGCAGTTCGAAGTCCCCTTGAAAGGGAATGTCTCAGGTTACGAATGTAACCATGGTTCCCTGAAAGGGAACGAGACACTGCGTCCTCTAGCTCCCTGCCATGCTTCGGACGCAAGCTTCACGAAGAAAATAAGTGACGGGTCCTACGGGCGCGTATTTATAGTCGCGCTGGTAGTGACGTCAGAGGCTGTCGCCGGTCAACACGTTGGCGTTTTTCAAAGTATGCTTCAGACACGGGTCACGACGAGGTGTTCCCCATAGTGTCCCCTCAGAGGACGCAGTGTCTCGTTCCCTTTCAGGGAACCATGGTTACATTAGTAACCTGAGACGTTTTCTTGGTAGGTATGGAGAATTTAAAGTTCGTTTTAAACAAGGTTTTTATACATAACCTTTTTTGTTCAAATGTCCAGCAGGTTTGATTGCACATCCAGGGGTTTCCAATGATCTTGAATGAATGAATGAATGAGCTTTTATTGCCAGGTATGTTTACACATACGAGGAATTTGTTTTTGTGACAGAAGCTCCGCAGTACAACAGAATGACAGCGACAGAACATAAAACACATAATAAAAGAATATAAAAATACAAAAAATACAAATAAGTAGACAAGGAATGACAATATACAAATTGACAATTGTAGGCAGTTATATTACAAAAATGCAGTTATGTATGTACATGTATATTATGTGCAAAATTTAAGTGTATACTAAGTATGTGTGTTAGATAAATTAAGTGTATGTGTATATAAATATAAAGTGTAGTGTGTTCAGTGTGTTCAGTGTGTATCAGCTGTTCATAAGATGGATTGCCTGAGGGAAGAAACTGTTCCTGTGTCTGGTCATTCTGGCGCTCAGTGCTCTGTAGCGTCGACCAGATGGCAACAGTTCAAAGAGGGAGTGTGCTGGATGTGAGGAGTCCAGAGTGATTTTAACAGCCCTTTTGCTCACTCTGGATAAGTACAGTTCTTGAATAGATGGGAGAGTTGAACCGATGATTCGCTCAGCAGTCCGGACTACCCTCTGTAGTCTTCTGAGGTCCGATTTAGAAGCTGAGCTGAACCAGACAGTTACTGAAGTGCAGAGGATGGATTCGATGATGGTGGAGTAGAAGAGTAAATCTTAATTGAAGCCTAACAAACATCAAGTGACTACACTGCTGCTTTGCTCGGTTTTGTTTCAGTTTTGTCTGGAATTCATCTAGGTTCGTCAGTTATATTGTTTGATGCTTAGATTTAGGTGGGAGGGGTTGGCCATGGTACCTTGAACTGCGTGTCCACATGGAGTGTGTGTGTCATGGGTATTGTGTGGGGTAGAAATCTGAGGGTCTCTTGGTGGCCACCTCCCTCTTTATTTTATCTTGTAATGTAGTTGTTTTGTATGTTACTGGTAAAGTCTTGTGACGTATTGAGACCTTGTGATTTTGTATTTGTTTCATTAATGGTATGTTATAAATGGATTTTATGTATCTCTTTTTTTCTTTTTATGGTCGCCCTCCCTTTTGGCAACAAACCTGTGTCCCTTTTTGCTTAGGGCTGTTATGTCCCGGTGTATTCTGGGTGGCGTAGTTGACACTAGGCTTTCTCTTTTATTATTGGTAGTCTTCGAACACCTGACCACTTCTTGCCACACGTGGATCACACCTCATATCATTTGTTTTGGTGAGGAAAGGTTTTCTAATGCTGGTTACACACCAAAAGATATTCGGGCTGATTTTGGGCTGACCCCATCTGACAAGCCTGCCTTTCGACAATCCTAGCTATTTCCTGATTATCTTGATGGTTCTACAGATTGTGTGTGAGGTGTGTTAAGAGTGTCGGATATTCAACATGTTTAATATTTACGATCAGAAGTTCTGATGTGTGGGGGGAACCCCGAGGACAAACGCGTGCACACTCTGGAGTTATCACATGAAATGAAACCCTATCCAATCAGAAAGCGAGGTGATGGAAGACAGAAGCAGTCATGGCACAGCACAAAGTGAAATTGATGTGGACAGCAGAGATGGAGAATCAGCTTGTTGATTTGTGACAACAGCATGAATGTTTATACAACGTGTCGTTGTATAAAATGCAAAATGGTTAAATCTAGGATTTTTTTTTATCCTCATGTTTGTGGTCTATCACATTTCGTAAATCTTATAAGATGTAAAAAATCCCTACGTGATTGTGGATTATACTGCCCAACATGTGAATTACTTCCATCTTCACGAACATTGTGAAGCTTCTGTGCAACAGTGGCGCCCCCAGAAAATGTTAACAGGGGTGGCCAAATGAGGCCACAGTAAATTTTGGGGTGGCACATTAAAATAAAGAAAAAAAAAAAAAGTTTTGCAATATAGACAAAAAGTTATATCTGTGAGTTCTTGGATTTTATCGATAACGATAATTACACTATTTTGCTGAGTGTTATTGTGCTGATATCTTATTTTTAATTGTGCTGACACCTGATTTTTTTTTTTTTTACCTTTACAACATTGTTTCTAAAAGTGTGCACCATATTTTAGGTCAAATACTTGCATTTGGGCTGTTACCAAGCAAATGCAATCATTTTTACACACTGTTTAATGTAGCACCGTGGAACATGGAATACTTTAACCTGCAGTTACAAATGAATAAATAATGTTTTGATATTTTAAAGATAAAACATTGAAAACTGATGTTTGAAATTATTTAAAAAATGAAAAGGTTCCATAAAATGTGAAATTAAAACCGCCAATAGGTGGCAGCGAGTCACTGTTAATAAGTGAGTCATTGCGATTGAACCGAATCATTTAAACGGTTGATTCATTCAGGAACGAAACACTTTAATGTTGCTCATAGACGCAAAACTGTGGCTGCAGCAGCTGCTGCACTTTTTTTCACTTCTTAAACTATTGTGAATTTACATTCTGCATTTAAATTAATAGTACCCACTGCAAATAATCCTAGGGGTGGCCACCGGGGTGGCCAGAGGGCCACCCCTTGGGGGCGCCCCTGCTGTGCAATGGACTTGTAATGTAGTGACCAAAATCTCAAGTTTCTTGAAAATATATTTATGTGTTTCAAAGATGAAAGAAAGGCTTATTGGTTTGGAAGGACATGAAAGTGAGTAACTGATGACAATTTTCATTTTGGGGTGAACTATCCCTTTAATGGCATCAAGCAATGCATTATTAAACACCCAGAACTCCTTTTGCAAATGCGTCCAAACATGCCACATCTTAGCATCTGCATAGTAACCTACTGACAGGCCTCCACAACACCATCATGAAAGCAAGATTTGTATGGACAAGCTCCTCAGAAAATGTGAAAGTCTAGTCAATTTAGCTGTTATCACAAGGTGCACATACAGTTTTAATTTCAAGAATTCAGTTCTAGCTCACAGAAGCATGTGTGATGCGCCCCACGGCTGGAGATTTGAGTGACGTCTGTGGAGGGAGAGAAAGATCAATGTGCTTTCTGCAACTTTTTCCTGAAGCGCTTGTTTAATTTGATGATATTAACAGGGCAAGAGTAGATACCAGATCTGTTTTCCTCCGAGCCATTTTTGTTGGAGTGTCAAGTCACCCATGCAGCTCCTCAAGGACTCCTTTTAGAGCGTCAAGGTAACTGTCAGTCTTAGCAGGAAAGCACTACTGTAATTACCCAAATCACACCGCTTGTGCTTACAGCACTAATCCCTGTCAGTCAAACACAATCATTAAGCTCCCCTTTTTACCCCTGCGCATTCATTTTGTTTTCTTTTATTACGAGCTCACTTTCATCTCCTGCTCTTGTGTTTTATCTGTTTTCCACAGTCTTTAGCGTTCGAGAATTAAACCTGCTGCCTTTTCATTGTATGCCGAGTAATAAACACAACAAGAGCTCCAATAAACCCGCTAAATGCTAGCAGGAGTTGTCCTAGAGCTTGAAATTTATTTGGCTGTAGAGAATAAGTTGGAAATTTGGTTCGCATATGCGATAGCATCTCTTGGGAAGACTCACATCCCAACAACAATCATTAAGAAAGTAGACTAACAACCTGACAGACAGACCATCATTCGATTTAGATGTGTCCCCAGTTTCTGTTTTTCCTGATGTTCTCACACGTAAACAAGGACCCATCACTAAACACGTGTACACACAACGCTATGCGTGAGGTGTTCTTTTAAACGTGATTACGACAGTCCCTTACAGCTCCGTCATGTCAGATATCGCTAATACTTGACAGCTGCATCAGTTTATATTTACATGTCCCTGCAGTGGATAAAATATCCTCACTCACTTTCTGCTACACATTCATTTTCAATTCTCTTTCTTCTCTGAATGCCACTTCAGAGTATTAATGAGAGCATTTATTGGCGAAGTTCTGTCTTTAAACATTCAGTATGTCCTTTGGTCCACCTGGCTTTGGCAAGACAGCACAAGTCTCAAGACTGCTGTCAAATGCGGCCTTCACTGGGAATTAAACAACAGACTTCACACTTCTTATTTAATTTTGCAGTCTATGAGTCAAATGTACCATTCGGTTAAATATTTAGTTCAGTTGGATGAGAGTGTACGTACTCTGGTGCTTATTAGGTGTTTTTTTTTTTTCACTCGCGTGGGAATCAATGATTAACAGTTCTTAAGTCCAGTTGCATAATCTTGAAATAATGGTCCTTCTTTGAAATGATCCATGCAGTGCAATGTTAACAGAAACAAATAAGGGAGAACTCAAAAATATTTCATAAAATCAGCAGGTTTGGTCACGTTTTCTTATGTGTTCAGTCTTGGAACGTGGAATGTATTGTTCTTCTCTGGAAGCTTCATTTCAAATTTAGTATGTGACTTTTCAGCCTAAACAGTCAGTCAACAAAACATTACTACACACCTCATGTCTCCAGTTCTCCCTCAAACTCCCACTCTAATTGGCTTTTCAATGTCGCTTCACAGTGATGTATTGGTTCATGCAGCCCAATCAATGTTGGCTTAATTAAATCCCGTTAATCATCATCTTATCACAAATTATTCTCACAACTTCACTTTAAAGGCATGTTCTGGGCTCAATACAAGTTAAGCTCTATTGGCAATGTCCGTGGAATGCCAATTAATTAATTTTGACTTGTCCATAAGTTCATAAAAACAAATACAGAAATGTACTTAGAATGGAAATCTATGGGACAAAAACATTCTGGAGGCTTTAAAATGAGATTAGTATTATTACACTATTTATTCTGTATAAAAATGTATGTTGAGAATTGTAAAGTTAGCATCCTTTCTGAGGTGAGACTGCTATATTAGTTTGATTTAATGGCATCTTGCCCCATAGAATCCATTGTAAATGAATTCTTGTTAATATAATTTTGCTTGTGGTGTGCCCACAACATAAAAACTTTCTGAATGTAAGTAACTCCTAAAACATTTGACTTGGAGGCCCTTTTCTTGCATGCATCAGATATGAGCTTCTGAAATCTGTTCTATCATTCTGATGTATAAAAATGCAGAAAAGCTTTAGTGATGGTTCGATTTAGGTGAAAAGAAATTTAAGAAAAAGAGGGAGTGTGACTATGCAACTAGCCATTTGCCATTGGATGTGTGAACCGCTCTTCTTTTTGACACTTTAATCAGTGTCAAATTTTAAACGTTAAATGTATAGTTAAGTAAACCCACACTCAAATGAACATGTATACACATGTACAAGGAATTTGTCTTGGTAAATTGGTGCTTGACAAAAGAAAAACAAAAACATACGACAGAACAGTGAGATAAGCAATTTTAAAATAAGACAAGTACAAGCTATACAATAAGAGCAGAGAGAAGAAAAAAAAAATCAGCAAGATAAAATACAAAATAAACACGAACATTAACTCTACATTTGTGCAGAATATATAAGTGGGGGAGAGCAAATGTTCACAGTTTAAACTTAAATTGTACATTCCTGAACATTGTGTAAAATGTGCAGCAAGGAGCCAGTGCAAAGTTTACAGTCTGGGATGTGAGAATATAAGAATATTGCAGCCGGATTTGTGTGTGTTAATGTAACACATGTGAAACAACACGTGTGTATGGTGGGGTTTTTTTTCTTTTAAGTCAAGTGTAAAGTCAATGGGAGTGAGTAAGAAGCCCTGATGGGTCATAGGTATTGTTGATAAGGACAGTTGTGGATCGAAAGGTCCTGGTCCTGATGGACAGCAGTCTTCTTCCAGATGGGAGTGCTTCAAAAAGTTTGTGTCCAGGTTGAGAAGTGTCAGCCACAATCTTAACCGCCCGCGTCAGGGTCCTGGAAGTGTTCAGGTCCTGAAGAGATGGAAGGTTGCATCCGATTACCTTCTCAGCAGAGCAGATGACACGTTGCAGTCTGCCTTTGTCCTTGGCAGCAGCATACCAGATGGTGATGGAGGTATTGAGAATGGACTCGATGGAAGTGTAGAAGTGAAGCATCATTGTTGTTTTTTTTTGTCTTTCTGGCTCAATTCTGTAGCACTTTTTCACTGTTAAATTGAACTAACCCTCTGTCATTCACATGTAGTCCTCATGACCAACAAAATTAGCCTTTCACACAAATTCGAAGAAAATTGGAGAAAGTAAATGAAGTGGAGCCCTGAGTGACTAAACAGAATTAAACAAAATGACTTAAATTACCTTAGCTCTTCATAAAGCTATATTAGGTCAGGCTTATCTAATTGTGAGGTAGTTTTATTGGTCGAGCTAAATTGTAGGCATGTTAAGAGAAAAGGCCAGGATAGAGGGCCAATAAAGAGGTGGGCAGATAAGCGGGGAGACGAGTGAACGCAGTGATGTGTGAAATGAGAGAGAGAGAGAAAGCGCAGACTGACTTGACAAGGTGGCTTAAAGCCTTGACAGGTAGAATAAAGAAAAGAAAGTGAGCGACTGCTCGAATCTCTCAAGATTAAATATGTTTTGGCATGATAAAGAAGGGCTTTTATCAAAGCATTAGTACAGATAACAATAGGTGTATCATTGTTAAGATGCTTTGACAATTTTTACATGGTTTTCTAGCATACTTTATTGTGATTGGACAGTTGACAAAAACCTGCCTCCTTAGTTACTGTTGCTATGTCCAACAATTCATGGCGCTCTCACGCTACCAGAGGTGGGTAGAGTACCCAAAAACTGTACTCAAGTAAAAGTAAAAGTACTAGTCTTGAATAGTTACTTGAGTAAGAGTAAAAGAGTATCGGATAAAAAATCTACTCAAGTAGTTAGTTTCTAGTTACTTTGGGTCATATATACTGAGCCTATTTTTATTTAGATATATAGATAAAATGTATGTAATGTATGTGTGCGTGTATAAATGTATATATTTCATCAGCCTTTACTCCAATTTATGTAATTTATTATAAAACCCTGTCTGTTTACTTAAGTAACAGATATAGGTGTCATGCCATAACATATTTTTAATACGACTGACTTTATATTAAATTTGAATTTAACATTGAAAGTTAATGTGATATAAATATTGCTACTAATCTTTCATTGTTCAGAAAGAGAGCAAATAACATTTACATTATTAAAGATCATTTTCACTGACAGTCTAGATTTCAATCACTCTCAGAAACTCCCATTAAAATCACTGAAACTGTTAACACTGTGAAATCAATATCTTAATTAAAGATTCGTACACACATCTGCACTTTGTTGTTTCTGACGAGAGAATTCGCCAGAAAGAGGTCTTCAGTCAGTGAGCGAGTGAAGGAAGCACCGGCATTTTAGCGATGACTCATCTGAACGCCTCTGATTGGCCAATGCTTTAATAAGCTCAAAAGAATCATGTGTGATTGGTTATAATGCGCAGTACTGTAAAAACACATCTATCTCTGGCTCAGCGCCAGCAAGCAATTAGTGATGGGAAGTTCGATTCTTTTCCGCGAACCGGTTCTTTCGGACGGTTCGATTCAATAAACCGGTTGAAAAAACCGGTTCACCGGTTCTTTTACGCTCGACATAATGACGTCATTGGCGATGACGTAATGGCGTCACGTCTATCAAACATTCAAATATATAAAGTCAGTAATCATAACTTCAGTCAGTTAAAAACCTCATAATCATGAAAAGTTTACAACTAAGTTTTGCAACAATGCACCCAAATACAGTAACAGCAATAATGTGCATATGAGGATTTAAGTCTTGAAGATATAAAGTAAATAAATTAGGTGTCATCAGCGCAAAAACCACTATACATAAACCATTGCGATGTATTTGTTATTAAATGAACTTACGTTTCGCCAGATTGCCCCTTCATTCAAGCCCTCGGTTTACCCGCGCTCATAACATTAGCACAGAATCAGTTCAGAATCAAATACCAAAAGAATCAGTTCGGTTCAGACGCGGTGTGAGTCAGTCGGCTTCACGCTGAATCACGCATGCGCAGTTTTATCAGCTCCTCTGTTCTCAAAACGGACACGTCCGAAAGAAACGGTTTTGGTTCAGTGTACTGATGATCCGAAAACCGATGCAACCGGTTCTTGACTCGAGAACGAGAATCACTCTAACCGGCACGTGCTGCAGTTCAGTATAGCTGCTCTACTCGTGTTCATGTTCTGTTTACTACAAACTCAATTTGTGAATGTGTCATCATTAACTATAAATACAGTACACACATTTCATAAATCATCCCTTATTCCTATTAAACATAGGTCTTAAACGAGTCTTTAGAGTTCTTAATTATTGTTTCTTAAAAAATAAATAATAATAATAATGTATATAGATCTTTTATCAAACTTTCCGAAATACTTTACACGCATGCGCAGTAGCATCAGTTCATCGGTTCTCAAATCGGACGCGTCCGAAAGAAACGGTTTTCGGTTCAGTGTACTGGTGATCCGAAAACCGATGCAACCGGTTCTTGACTCGAGAATGAGAATCAGCTCATCGGTTCTCAAATCGGACGCGTCCGACAGAAAAGATTCTCAGTTCAGTGTACTGGTGATCCGAAAACCGATGCAACCGGCTCTTGACTCGAGAACGAGAACTGCTCCAGCAGTGGGCGTGTTCGTTCGTCATCTGGCTCGGCTCAGTGTTCATCTTCAGTTCGGTCTACACAGCAGTTCAGTCAGTGTACTGTTTGAGTAAATGAATTACTCCGGGATATTGGTTTATTCTGACTCAGAGGGAGTGTCAGTCACGTTAAAAAAGTTAACATCTTAAGTAATTTGTGGATTAATGCTTATTGGAGACGTGAACCGTTTCAAACGATTCACTTCGATTTGGTGAACTAGTTCGACCGGTTCACTAAGAAGAGCCGGTTAAATTGAACAATTCGTTCACGAATCGGACATCACTACAAGCAATCACAGATCTGAATTTAGCAGCTGATGTTATGACTTGCTGAACGTAGCCTACTCGCACAGGTGTGATTGTATTAAAATTAATAAAATCTTAATCGGCTATTTTTTGTCTTTTGGAAGCTGCATTCAACTTGACTCCCCTCTTATAAGCCACACACGTACAACAAACTAATGTCACAGTGGTATCGTGTACTGTAATCGAATATAGCCAAAGTTATTACCTGTTAAACAGTAGACAGCACACGCGGTGTTCATCTAATAAGGATCTCCATCGCTAGCAAATAATAGCCTTTGCAGATTTGCTTTCAATTCAGTGCAGTTCCATAGCCCCGTTTTCAACGCTGCTGATGTTCTTAAACGTTACAACTCTGAGTGAACCACTTCAGACGCTCAGTGCGTGCGACAGGGAACTGAATGACTCATTCAAACTGATTCATGAACCAATTCACTCGTTAGACAATTGGTTTGATCAAGCCTTTGAACAGAATTGACTCAAAAGAATGAATCATTCGCGAATGGGCATCGCTCATTGTCCAGAGAAAAGTAGACGGCGCGTTTGGAATAAACTGAAGCATTTATAACATTTATTGCATTAAGATAAAGTAACGAGAGGAGCGTCGCCCACAGTAACGAAGTAAAAGTACAGATTTTTCCCCAAAAATTTACTCAAGTAAGAGTATAAAGTACCCATCTTTAAATATACTCCGAAAAGTATTAGTTACCCCAAAAAATTACTCAAGTAAATGTAACGAAGTAAATGTAACTCGTTACTACCCACCTCTGCACGCTACACATCATGTTCTCATGTAGTGAAAAATATGTCGAGGAGCAATGAGGGAAATGACAACATGCCAACAGATAAGACAGCAGGTTACCTTTTTTATGAAACTAAGTCTCAACTTTTGAATTTTGTACGAAATTCAAATAATATATACCATTATATGACATGACAAATCACTGTAGCGCCTCAATTGAAGTGGCACGTGAACCAGTCATCTCTTCCTCTTTACTAGTTATAGTGCAAAATAAACATGAATGAACACTAGAAGGTATTTTGTTTCAGCCATGGAAAGACATCAATACACACCATTTTTCAAGTTTTAATTTACTATACTGTCTGGTTTGTTTATTGGACAAAAAGGAAAGATTCAGCATTATGACTGGTCCATCTTAATTCCCTTCTGGCCTATTATGTAGCCGAGGAACTGTACTGTGGGGCGGTGGAACTCGCACTTCTCCAGTTTGAGGTAAAGGTGGTAATGACAAAGCCTCTGAAGGACCTGCTTAACCTGGTGGTGAGTTCCGGGAGTAGATGAGGATATCATCAATGTAAACGATCACGAAATTGTGGAATAACTCCCGGAACACCTTGTTCATAAATCCCTGGAAGATTGATGGGGCTTTGGCAAGGCCATACGGTATAACAAGTTACTCATAGTGGCCAGAAGAATTCCTGGTTAAGAGCTTCCTTACTCCTCCATAGCCTTGCGGACAGTGGGTAAACTTTACCCTTAGGTAGTTTATTTCCAGGCAGCAGATCAATATCACAGTCCCATGGCCAATGAGGTGGTAGACGGGTGACTGCTTGCTTACTGAAGACATCCTTGAATGCCACGTAATCAGATGGGATGGAGGGAATTACACTTGATTCAGGACATTCAATACGCGTGGAAGCGATCTGGAAAGCTGGTGGCATTTGGAGTGGACGTGAAAGTGCAGTGAGGCAGTGTTGGTGACAATTCGCTCCAGCGAATAACCATACAGGAGTCCCATATGATCTCTGGAGAATGGAGAATGAGCCGGGGGCGTCCCAGGATGACGTCCACCTTGGATCCTTCCAGTGGCTTTTAGCATGAAGCTCTCCAATCCAACAGAATCATCATAAATTGCCATTTGAGGAATCCAATCCTTGCCTGTAGGTGCTGAGAAGAGCTACCTCATTCCATCCGCTAGCTGCCGCCAGAGTTCGGTACTGCATGGTGTAGTTGTTGGTGGAAGAGGCATCATGATGCAACCGCAGTAACTGGTCTGAAACAGAGAGCTCTCTTGTAGCGGAGCCTAACACCTCCTTGAAGTGGTTAGTGAAAGCCTCATAGCAGTTAATTATGACGCTATTGGCATTCCATATTGCTTTTGCCCATGATAATGCATGACCAGAAAGGAGAGAAATCGGGAATGCTACCTTAGAGCGCTCTATGGTGAATTTCTGTGGCTGCATCTCTATATACAGCGCCACTTGAAGGAGGAAGCCACCACATCCAGCTGCGCCCCCCCCCCCCCCCCCCCTTAGGAAGCAGGCATAACCATGGGACTGGCAGAGGCAGATTGGGGGCTGGGTGCTGGCATGAGAGAGGCACAAAGAGGGTTGACCAGCTCCTGCAGAACGTCGGCATGATCCATGGAAGTGTCAGTGTCGGTCCAGTCTTCTGACACAAATCGAGCCAGAAACGACGGGTAAGAGGATTAACAAGATGATTTATTGACAGATTTGAATATGGATCGAATCCATAGGAGGAGCAAATGGCAGATGAGAATCTTTAATATTGACACAGTTTAATGGGTCTTAGCTGAAGACTAATGAAGAGTATCATTACAGGATCGTCAGAGAGAGGGAACCAGGAACTTTGGAGAACAACGAATGAGAATAACACAGTTACGTACACAGAGTCAGGATACAGTTCGGGTTGGTGAAAGGTAGACCAGACGCTGAAACTTCTTCTTCTTTTTTGGTGTTTATTGGCGGTTGGCAACCTAACTGACTGGTTTATTACCGCCACCCACTGTAATAGATTTATGGACGCTGAAACACTGTGGTGAGAGTGGCTTTGTAGCTGACTTGATTATTGTCAGCTGCAGGGATTATTGTCAGCTGCGGGTGCGGGTGATCAGTAATCCGGTGACAGGGATCGGGTGTGAGTGGGAACAGGTGAATGTGATGATGGAGGTGGCTGTGACTGTGAAGATTCCCTGACACGTCACAATTTCATCTTTAATTTCAAAATAAATATAAGAACTACACTACCAATAATCCTGAATAGAAAAATCACGGTTCGGTACGTACCTCCTTTTTAAAGTCACGATTTAGTTCATTTTCGGTACAGTAAGGGAAAGAAATGCAAACATTAAACTGCAGGTTGTTTATTACAATAACCTTATTTAAACAATTTGTTTACACTTTTTTTAAATACTTTTTAATAAAATATATATAAAAATAAAAAAGAATAAGAAATAAAATACTGCTGCAAAGTTCTCCACTTCATAAAATACTCTCAGTCTCAAACCAATATTATATAATAAAATATCATGAAAAATATAAATAAATAACTATGATTACAGTGCAGCATTACCAATCCCAGCTTGTAGACCTGCTCATATTTAAAAAAAATATATATAACTTTTCCAAAGTGTAAAGTGCAGCATCAACAGTTTCAGTTTTTAGACATGCTCAGATTTCGTTATTGCTTTGATCGATCGGAATTAAGAGCAAAGGTCTGTTTAAATGCCGACGGGCAGGGGGCGCTTGCACAAGATCCCGGGCCCTATGCATAGGCAGTCCTAATGCCCCCCCCCACCCCCCCTTGAAAATATATATTCCAGACTTTTCAAGGGCCCTCTCTAGGGCCCTGGTAATCAGTACTGGTTTTACCCCCAGTCCAACGCCCCTGCCGACGGGAGCTGCGTTTGAATTACCATCATTTTTTCCCTAGTTGTAGTGATGTTCATACTCGCATGATGCCTTTTGAAAACCTTAGGCCAAATATTGCATTCGGTCATTCGGTACACACGTGCACCGTACCGAAAGCCCTGTACCGAAACGGTCCGGTACGAATACACGTACCGTTACACCCCTAATATATATATATATATATACATATATATATATATTGTTGGCAAGTTTCTCTTGAGCCAGTTGCGAAATCTCTGTGGGGAAAATCTTCCTCACACAAAATTCCAGATCCCATGGATTCCTATAAAAATTAATAAATTTTTCATTCTTTATAAACACCAGAAGATTTTAAGTACCCAGTATATGTATTAAAATCTATCTATTTTTATTAAATAAAATGCTATTATTTGATCCATCTAGCCTTTCTGTCTTTATTTTGCACATTACAAATTACACATTTGGGAAAAAAAGGAAGTAGGGAGTAAACGGTCAAAGACAAACAGCTGATGTGTGTATCCCACTCGATTCTTAAGGCAAGGACAGATCTCTCTCCTTCTCTCACTGCCAGACTGAGGAAGAGTGTATGTATTGAAATGCACATGCAAAGACGAGCACTTGATATAGACAAGTATGTATGCACATTGATGCAGGTACTGGGGACAATCCAGTGGAAACATGTGAGAGGCAAATGAAATGGAAGCACCTAATAACCCATATTTCTCCACATGGACAGAGTGTACTGTATGTGTGTGTTTATAAGGAGCGGAGAGTGAGCGAAGTGCTGGAGAACTTTATATGCCTGCGTACCTGTGGCAAGCATGGAATATTTCAACAAACAAGGAACAGGCCTTCTGTATGAGCTCCTGTGTGTGTGTAAGTGGGGGCATAAAGCCAAGCCCTGACTGATGTTCCATTTTGAAAACATTTATGTTGACCTGCTAATGGCAACCATGCTGTCATTCAAAGAAAGCGCTAAAGAAACAGAGAAAGACACAGAATTCAAAGACACTCTTACATATAAAGCTTCAAATTAGGACCAAAGGGCTTTACCAGTCTGATGTCATTGGAGAACTTTTTGTTATTCTCCAGTTCTTTAGAAAACTGTCTGTGTACTGGTGTTTTAAAGAACTTGGAAACAAATGCACTGATCTAAAGAGCTTACAATGTAACATTAATTTAAAGATTTAAACGTCAAGAATCTTCAAACAACCACAGATAACCCCTATCTAGCCAAATGCAACACAACTGATTTTTAAGAATACACTACGTTAAAGGGACAGTTCACCCAAAAATGAAAAATTTGTCTCACCCTCAGCTTGTTGCAAACAGAAACAACAGAAGAAAATTCTAATTTTTGGGTGAACTATTCCTTTAAAAACTGTAGCTACAACTAACTAATTCATCAGTAATTTATCAGACTGAAAAGCCTTCATGTAAACACCTGAATAGATGTGAAAATTAAGGGGGTCAACTGCATCTTTTTTTATTATTATCATAATTTGGAAATAAAAAGCCATGTTTACCCATTCTAGACCACCAGTTGGAACTCTCTTCTAGACTTCAATGTGAACACCCTTTGTTATGATGGGCTAACATCTTTGCATAAGAAATAAACATTACATGTAGAAGTTTTCAAAAAAGTGAAATATTGTCATTGTCAATGTCATTATTGAACCGGCAATAATGATATTTATGCTCTCTGTATCTCCGGTGACAGTTCTGAACACAGCACTGCACACTCTGCATAAGCTAAAAGTTTGTTCATGTAATGAATATACAAATGAATATGTGAATCAGATTGCAGCATTTAGGGTTCATATAAACAGAAGTTTCAAAATCTGAAATTGGATTGGATTGATTAAAATTTGTGCATCTAAACATACCTAGTGATCACGATTAATCACATCCAAAATAAAAGTTTTATTTTACATAATATATGTATACATAATATATATGTAATATAATTTATTATGTAAAACAATTTTTTTTGATGCAATTAATCACTATTAATCATTTGACAGCACTAATAAATACATAAAACCACTTTAAACTTCTAGACAAAAAATGAAGCCAAAGCTGTGCCTTTCAATAAATCCATTCATTTCCACTTAACAAAATGGGGAAAGCACCTTGTGACATCATCACGCTCTGAATAAAGAGCAGGTTGAAGCTGTGGTTATCACAAAGCCCGCAAGTGTGTCGAAACCTAAATCCCACATACAAGCTTATAGGAAATATGGTCTTTTAGACACATGCACACACGCAAACATCCAACACACCCCCACACACTCCTGCTGTTAGCAAAAAGAGTGTAACGGGGTGAAGAGCTCATGAATACAGAGTTCCAGCTACATGCTGTGCACTTTAATTCCAGAACAAGGCTTGAGGAAGACAGAGAACAGAGGGCACCATCCCTCACCTCCGCACTTTGTGTATACATAGATGAATATAACTCCAATTTCCTAAAACTCAGGAAATTGTCTATTTTGGGAAGTTGAAATCCTGGATCAAGCCTGATCTGTTCTGCTTGGACGAACCCAAGAGCTGGCAGCAAGCTGTGCCGGCCCATGTATAAAGAGGGTACTGGCGAGTGTTTACTGATTTGGAACGTCACATGACTGCAGAAATGATTAGATCTTTGTGCTTCTATCATAAGATATGTTATGCTGGCGTATATTTTATGTAAATCATGATTAAGCTACATTCCCTGCAATGTCTTGCAAGCTTTATCTTTATTGCGTAATGTAGCAGCACACTACTATTTTTAACTGATGCTGCTACCTTTGTTTATCATCTTATTAGGCTTTTTATATACGTTTTTATTTTTATGTTTTCATTTTAATTTTAGATATAAAGTTTTATTTTGTATACTTTATTTCAGTTTATTTTATTTGAGTTTTTTCTTCTTCTTTTTTTTAAAGGAATAGTTCATCCAAAAACTACATTTTCAGAAAATGTGCACACCCTCAGGCCATCCAAGATCTAGTTTTTATTTTTATTTTTTTAAATTTATTTTTTTTATTCTTCAAAACCATATTGTGGATAGTGGACTCATGTTTTAGCAACAGTTTGAAGTTAAAAACATCTTGATGATGGATTTGTTTCTTACAAAAACAGCTTTTTTCTCCACAAGATATTAAAGGGGTCATGGCATGACAAAACAAATTTGCCTTGATCTATTGGCATATAAGAGGTCTTTTTTATCATTAACACCTGCAAGTTTCAGGGCTTAAAATGTCCTCCGCATTATATTTTATTTTATTTTATTTTATTAGCATTAATTTAATCAAGCTCCAAAAACAGCACCCATTCATTGCAGAGGATCCATTGGTGACCATGTGATGTGATGCAATACTTCTTCAAAATATGTTCTGATGAAGAAATACCCTCAGGCTATTCAAGAAGTAGATGAGTTTGAGGAATTTTCTATTTTTTTTTTTTTTTTTTGAGTGAACTATTCCTTTAATAAGACCAGTTGAACTACACACCACTAAAGCAACCGAGGAACTTGGTTGCATAATAATTGCTCAGGTGACTGGCCCAAAACATTTTCCTGGAACCAGTCGCCCTTGAACAAGATGACAGATTTCAGACTATGCACCCGTGGTGGGTTCTGAGACAATCCAAATGGTAAACTGAGATTGATGAGAATGGCAAGAGATCCAGATATCAAACTCACAAATACTGAACTTGTACCTTTCTAAGCATCTCTATGTTTGGAATTCTCTCCATCTTTCAATCTGTAGAGATCTCTTGATTTTATGGCGGTTTCTGACACTCACGCCCTCATTCTTCCCCTCAGATGACCTCCAATCCCTATTTAAGTCCATTCGCGTCAGCCTGATTGTGTGTCTTCCCTCTTAAAATATTTAAGATGTTTTTGCTGTTAGTGTTCACTGCTGAGGTGTGCTCTGAGTACATAAGTGTGTTACAGTACACAGCTATGCTTTGCTCACTTTTAGCTACGAAACACTTATGAGACATTATATGTTGCATTATATATGAATCTTTGCTGGAATCTCCTGAAATCTTTCACATGCGCAGGTCTGCACATGTAGATTGTAAATCTTCACTGCATAAACATGTTGCTAATGGCTTCCTGCTGCAGATGTTGAACTGCTGACATTGGTGCATCACATATTAAATGCAAGCAGTACAAATTATAGTTTCTCCAAGGCATACTGTCAAAATGCCAAAGCAGTATAACCATCATGAGAGCCTGAGGAATTTGGGGCAATTTTGTGTCATTTTGTGAATTTCTTCATTGACCCAAAAGCCAATTTTGTTTTTGCATTCTAACAAAATATATTGCATGTTTATGTGTGTAATGCTTTTCACAATATATATCCTTTCAAAGCAGCTTTACTGAAGAGCCAGAGGCGATTAAGTCAAAGGAAAAAATGCTAGATAGATTGTTCACGCTGCATTCACAGGGGCAAACTGGCATCTACAACACATTTCTGAGGGTCACACTTGCTCAAAAATGTGCGCGTGATGGTGTCGGTGGCCTTTTTACAGTAAGTGTGTTTGTGTCAGCAATTAGACACAGTGCCCCACTTCCAGCAACAGAGGATTTCAGTCCAGAGCAAACGCTAGTTGAACGGGGCTCTCAACAACACTAGAAAGTGTGTGGTCAAAACCAGAAAACAGTCAGACAAGGAAGATCATGAGCCAAATCAGAAATGACAAAGCGATAGTGAAAGCACTAAACCAGAATAATGAGAAGAAATGATTCAGAAGCATTCAATAAACAGCCTACGGAAGATTCTGTGTGGATCCGCAAACACCTCATTTACAGAATGAGTAAAAAGAGGGTGTCAGTATTTCACATGTTGTCTCACGATACTGGAAAGGTCAGAGGTCAGTTACATGAATGACCTTAATACAACAACAAAATCTCTTTGGCTTTATTCACATAAATCCCCTTTGTTTATCAAATATGATTTTTTTGTACTGTTCCCTAAGTGATGAAATCTGCTTTGTTTATTCACAATGCAGTCTATATATAATAAATCTACATAGGTCCCTAAAGGCCCAGCTTGAGCGCAAGCCTAATGCCATTAGACAATATATTTTCTTCATATAAAAAGCCCAGTTTTCCAATCTTAGTTCACTTTAGCCCTTCATTTAGACTCTTCATGTCAACAGAAAAACACATACATAAACACCCACACCTTTAATTATCTTACCCAGGCTCCTTGTTATCAGTTTGAGTAATAAGCTGAAGTTCATAAACACAAAACCATCCGCAGCCGAAGTCAAACATCTGCCCACAAAAACTGCTGCTATCTTTCTTTAAAACCTTGTGCTATAAAGGGAAAGGCAGAAAGGTAGTTGGGCATCAGAGCCAATCAGCTATGAAACGGTTCCTTGCCACTGACATTGGCCACAATATTAGCCTTGAGTGAGCACAGCAACTTCCTTTCAGCCCTCGAACCCCCCTTCACGGAGGTTAACAGCAGGAGGAGAGGAGAAATAGAGCAGAAAAGGAGAGATAATGAAGGAGAGACAAAGAAAGTATGATAGAACTCAAGCAAAAACATCCAATCTCCTGGTTTAGCTTTGCCACCTGTCAAAATCGTGGGAATTTACTAACCAAATGCAAGTAATCAGTGTAAACACTGGCTAGGCCATGGAAGGCTAACCACGGTCAGAGTCCCAAAATCAACATGGCACTCAAAATCTCAGAGCCAAAGTAAAGACGCAGACACCACCTCTCAGACTGCTGCTGCTACACACACACTAATCAAAGACCGCTTGTAAGCGAATGCTAATCTTCAACCAACATACTTGTACATTCATTAGAAACTAAAATCATCAGTCGACAGCTAAATTAGATGATGGTTAGTTTAGCAGAGGCTCTGCTTCCTTAGTTACTTCCACTTCCTTTAAAAAAAGAGAAATGAATAAGTGGGTTTTGTTGGCTCAGCAAGTCTTGTTAGCTAGATATAATCTAAAGCAGTCCTTATCATAGCATTAAATGAGATATGCGGCTTATCCTGCACTGCTATTCAGAATCTGCAGTGCAATGGAAAAATAAATTATATTTAGCTGAGTTGCCAGATTGCTATCTGAATTGAATTTCATGAGAGAGACTAGGTGGCATGAAATAATATGAAGACAATACATGCCATATACATTTTTTTTCACTGTGTCATTCCTACTAGTTTCATGTAACAACAAATGTAAAACACAGGCATCGTTCAATTCTTGAACAAATGATACCCCTGAGAAGTGCTTTTCAAAGAATTTTTAGAAAGTCATATAGTCGTACTTATCAGTCTTAAGCACACAAAGTCGTGGCCAAGTGGTTAGAGACTTTGATTCTTAATCCTGAGATTGTGGGTTCGAGTCTTGGGCCAGCAATACTTTGACTGAGATGCCCTTGAGCAAGGCACTGAACCCCCAACTGCTCCAGCATAAAGTCTGCCCACCAAAACCAGCATAAATGGCTGCCCACTGCTCTGGATGTGTGTGTGTGTGTGTGTTCACTGCTGTGTGTGCACTTTGGATGGGTTAAATGCAGAGCACAGATTCTGAGTATGGGTCACCATAGTTGGCTGTATGTCACATCACTCACTCAAATTACAGTTTTGATTCAGTCTTATATTAGAACAATTATTATTATTTTTTTTTAATACAAACAATCTCTAAAACACACCAAAAAACTATTGCATTTTTATTTCATTCGTATTTTTTAATTGTTATAAACAAATAAGCAGTGTTGGTGGTAACGCATTAGATGTATCGCAGATTACTTTTTTCAAGTAGCTAGTAAAGTAACGCATTACTTTTTAATTTACAAGAAAATATCTAAGTTATTTTTAAAAAAAATTAACACCACTTATTTGTTTTTCCGTTTATTGACTGACAAGTCTACTGTTCCCATATTGAGAAAAATTGAAAGTACAGCAGTGTTGTGTGCACTGTGTGAACATTATCTAGTTCTATACTAAATGAGAATGTGCATTAATTCATCCCACTTACAAAAAATGAATTAAAAGAGTGAAATGCAAACTATAATATACTAGAATATGACGCAAACCTGCAATAATTAAATATGTTAACACAAATGTAAATAATCTCATTTTTTAACTAATGGCTTTGCAGCTGACCTTTGATGATCTAGTTCAACCATACTAATAAGCAAAAATGACTTTAGATAAACTAACAATTGTGCTTCATTCATATAAGGTTTTTTTTTTTTTTTTGCTGACGTGTTGAACCTTCTTCTCCTGTATAGACGTGAATTTACTTTTCCTTCAGCCTGAGGTTTATTCATTACACTTTTTGGTGTGAAAATCTGCTACAAATGGAACTTCTTATATAAAAAAAATGTATAGTAGTGTATACTTTTGCAAACAAGTTATTACACTTTTTGATGGATAAATAAATAAATAAACAGACTAAATTTATATATTTCCCATAACAATTTTAATTCAACAGTTGATGCCAATTTTTTTCAATAACTTTTGTAGATGAATATAAACTGCCTATATATATGTAAGTTTACTTAGAAAACTTGTTTTATTTTAAAACAATGCAAATAAAAACAAACACTGAATGGGACAGATCTGGGTGGACAGTGAGCTGCCAATAAGTGTTAAACACAGATTCGAATCTCTTTGACAATGTTTAAAAAGTGTCCCAGGACGCACCTCATGAAGTTGAGGGGATGCCCAGAGAGATAATCAGTCTTGACCAAAGTTGTCAGCTTTAAGTAAGATTTTATTACAAGATTTTGCTACCACATAATTTCCACCTTTATTTCACAGTTTTGACGGACTATTATTCTAAATAAAGAATGAACAGCTGAGGCTGAACCTTTGACTAAAATATATATCACTCAGTGTCTTTGATGACAGGTAAAAAGCATGAGGCACTAGGAGAACTCGGGATGTCTCAAACTTATCAAGAGCAGGTTTCCCCTGACTGTGTCTGTCGAGGGAACAGGGTGTAACTCTGACCCTCCCTTTTTTCAGAAGCACTAGAGTCAGTCAGTGAACTTATAATAACAACAACACCCATGAGCCCACATATACAGTACATACAGAAAAATGGCACATGCACTGTATGTACAGTAAGCCAAGGCAACAGGCAGACTGCTTCTTTAAGAATGAGAAAGTGAAGGGGGAACTGAGAGGGAGAGGGAGGGAGAGCATGCAATCGCAACGGTGGAACGTCAAATCGCCTCACTACGCTTGTTCTTCAGAACTCCCAGTGTGCGGTTACATTAGCTGAGCAAAGGGAGCGAGAGAGAGAGAGAGGTGGTGGGGGGAATAGGGCATGTCACAGGAGCCTACCTCACACACAGCTGCAGGGGAGGCAGGTGGCAGTTTGTCCCCTTCTGTCCTGCGGCAGAGACCCCAAACCAGTGAGCCGAGAAGGGGTGTCAGTGTCCCGGTGTACTTTTTTCCTCTTCTGTCCTGATATCTATCTTCCTGCACCCTGTTGCACTGTGGTCACCGCATTGCTACGAAGTTTGTCAAACTTTCAAGTGACTGTCAACACAGAAGTGAGAGTGAGAGAGGCTGGACGGAAAGTTTTAAAAGAGACGAGTGAAAAAAAGAAGCGGTTTCAATTTCCTGAACTACCTTGCTCTCTCTCTCTCTCTCTCTGTTCGAGTTGTAGCTACCAGAGGCAGTGAGCTGGCTGAATGGGGACGGCTAGAGCCATCTGTTAAAACACGCCTGCCTCTTTTGCTTTACTCACATTCTCCCTCAATTGCCGGGCGACCGAGGAGGAGGGGGGAGGCAAAGAAAGAGAGATACTGAAAAAAAAAGGCTGTTCTGCCTGCTGGTACCCAATCTGAACACACAAACACTCACATAGGGCAGCACAGGCGGAGCTTGCGGACTCAGTGAGTGAAAGGGGAAAGCTTGGCTTCGGTGTGCAGTATTCATGGTTATTCATGTGGCTTCTACCTTCTGGGCTTAATAGAGTCAGAAGCAGCTTCAAAGTACAACAACTTATATTGGTACAGACAGATGTGTCACGTACATTCAAATGTGCTTCCATTTATTTTTAAGCCAGGTGGATCTTGAATTCAACTTCCAATTCTAAATGCAATAAAATATTTTTTTAACTTTGATAATAAAAATAATAATTGAGACAATTTTGAATTAATTCATTTGACCAAAAACACAGTAAAACAGTTATATTGTGAAATATTATTCTAATTTAAAATAACCATTTTCTATTTGAATATATTTTAAAATGTAATTGACTGAAGTTTCAGCAACATTACAGTCTTCAGTGTCAAATGATCCTTCAGAAAATATTCTAATATGCTGATTTGCTGAAACATTTCTTATCAATGTTTAAAACAGTTATCCTACTTAATATTTGTGTAAAATAAAAACAGATACATTTGTTTCAGGATTCTTTAATTAAAGGTACAGGTTGTAGGACCTGCCACTAGAGGGCGCGCTACCAAAACAATAAGAATTGCTTGGTTTGATGACGCTAAGAAGGAGCATGGAATGATGGGATTTGTTGTCTTCTACCCAACCGCTGACGGCCATCAATCAGATGATATGAAAACGATTAGCACTTGTTCAACAAATATATACACTCATGTACATCCAATTGGCATCTCTTTCTAGTTGAAGTTTGTCGCGAAGCTCTCTCCATCTAGAAAATGCAACACCGATATTGATCCTCGCTCTTTCTCTCCTCTTGTCCCAAACTCTTCTTGGGTCATTTGGTTGGCCCGGCAGACGGTAATTATGTTCCATAAATAAGTAACACAATCCACCATAAAACGTGCAAGAAGAAGTTAAGTTAATAAGGAACTGCTTGAAGCAAGCTAGTGGTTTGCTGGACGCTAGACACTACTTCCGCATTTGTCCAGGACACTGTTGTCATGTGGTTTCTACGTCAGTAAAGGCAGTAACAAAGGGTAACTAACGTCATTGACAGGTGACTGCACTGCCCCGTGTCACTGTTTAGAATGGGAATTTTCTCATGATTTTCTAGTTGAAAACATTAGAGATATTGTTAGTAATCAGCTGGACAAAATATATAACACTAGCCTGGTAGTTTTTGGATATTTTACTGCAAATATTGTACCTTTAACAGAAAATATAAAAAGAGCAGCATTTATTATAAATGTCTTTACTGTCACTTTTGATAGATTTAATGCATCCTTGCTAAATAAAAGTTTGTATGCCTTTAAAAATGACTGACTCCAAACTTATGAACAGTATTATCAATTGTGCCCTAATACAGGTAGGTATGACACCCCTAAGTAAAAAATCTCTGAGCTAGTGCAAGGAGTCAATTTGTCGATTTTTCCATTCCTCCGCCTTCTATTCCTGAGAACGGCGAGGCGAGAGAGAATGTTCTATGAGAATGATATAAATGGTACATGGTGAACCTGTAAGGTTATCCACCGCCTCCAAGCCCTCGTGTAACAGATTTAACTAAGACCAGAATAGAACTCAAGGATTTCAGTTATCAAGGGAAACGGGAGAAAGAAACTAGATTTTTGCATTTACTGAAGAAAACACAAATAGTGCTTGCCCCTGTGAAACTAGCCAACACAATGTTAGGGGCTTCTGAGTTGTTGCCAGGCTATTGAGATATGGTTGCTAAGGTGTTCAGGTGGTTGCTAGGTGATTACATACTGCCCTAGGAGGACAACAGTGATATTCTGGTCTCTAAATATAGCTCAGGTCCCTCCTTCAATGTAAGGATTTTTCCGCCTGTTTCATAGTATAGCAGGTGCAGTCACATGTAACTTGAATGTGAAAGATTCATGTGTGATTTACACTTATTTGAGCTGAGCAAAAACAGTCCTGCTTTATATTGCAAAGTGGTATTTCTTATCAGATTCTTTTAATTTAATATAATAATCATAAACACACTGGTTTGTAGAATAGATACTGCATGTTGTTATTCTTCTAGTTATTTTCCTACTACTGAATAGAAGTCTTGAATATTTACAGAAAATGACAGTGGCCCGGTAGTGCACAACTCAACGAAACCTCTATAACACCACGAAATTGCCACAAAACAAACCATAGAACTAATTTTGTTGTGTTGTGCTAATTTCAATGTGTTGCGGCTTGTTTCCATTGTCTTAAATTTATTCTGTTGCGGCTTGTTTCTGCTGTGTTGTGTTAATTTCGTTGTGTTGCAGCTCGTTTCCGCTGTGTTGTGTTAATTTCATTGTGTTGCAGCTTGTTTCCATTGTGTTCATTTTGTTGTGTTGCGGTTTGTTTTCATTGTGTTGTGTTAATTTTGTTGTGATGCAGCTCATTTCCCTTTTGTTGTGTTAATTTTGTTGTGTTGCAGCGCATTTCCATTGTGTTGTGTTAATTTTGTTGTGTTGCAGCTCTTTTCCTTTGTGTTGTGTTAATTTCTTTGTGTTGCAGCTCATTTCTGCTGTGTTGTGTTAATTTCATTGTGTTGCAGCTTGTTTCCATTGTGTTAATTTTGTTGTGATGCAGCTTGTTTCCGTTGTGTTGTGGTTTGTTTTCATTGTGTTGTGTTAATTTTGTTGTGATGCAGCTTGTTTCCGTTGTGTTGTGGTTTGTTTTCATTGTGTTGTGTTAATTTTGTTGTGATGCAGCTCATTTCCGTTGTGTTGTGTTAATTTCATTGTGTTGTCTTTTGTGTTATGTTAATTTCATTGTGTTGTGGTTTGTCTACACTGTCAGATGTCAGAAGTCAGCATTGTGTTGTGTTAATTTTGTTGCTTTGTGGATATTTCATTGTGTTTTGCACTACTGAGTCATCATAGAAAACAGCAAACTTTCGTAATGCAAAATAAGGTGAAAATCATAAGTCTGAGATTGCTTAGAGAAAACTGAAAGCACATCTCTTCTCAAACCGTTGCACCACATCAGATGTCAATTATGTTAGCAGCAAGAATGGAACTGTAACTTTGTGTGTGTGTGTGTGTGTGTGTGTGTGTGTGTGTGTGTGTGTTTGCTCCTTTCTGTAGGCTGGCCTACTGTGAGCAGCATCGTAGAAACTTTAAAAATAACTTTCTTCTTCTTGGAAACTTCAAGGTTGGTATTTGAATGTCCTGTAATACAGTAAAGAAGATAATAAGAGGATGATGAAGGGAGAATAGGACAGATGAAGGCAAATGAAAGCATGGAGGGAGGAAGAGTAGACAAATAGTTTCCATATAAAGTTGCCACTCTCTTTTTCTGTTTATCCACAACCTCGTTTCCTCCCATTCTTTCTTGGTAATAGAGAAAAGTGCCAACCTTTTTCTCTTCTTCTTGCTGAGGCATCAAAAGCTAAAGGTTGCATATATCTATCAATGTCTGAGTGGAAGGAACCTGACAAATGCCCCGGCGCTCGCTATCAAGAGTCATTCAGTTGGAAAAGACACCACCTAGGCTTTCCCACAGAGTGCAGTGTAGTGAAAAGCACACAGCGAGGAGATTATATGTTGAAGATCAGAGTTTGCTCTTTAACCAATCCCACTCTCAATCTAATGGGCAGGATGGATTAAATTTAATCTTTAGTCTTTTAAGGGAGGTTGTGTGAGAGGCATTTGTGCCATGCAAGAGGGACTGGATCGTGGCTTGAACTTTACTTGTTCCCACAAACTGAGCTCTCGTAATCCAGATTATATTAATTCACATTATGGAGGGACATCTAATCTGTATTGCAGTATTGATGTGGTGTTCTGCAGTAACCTTGCAATATAAACTCATATACAAGTGGTATCAGTCTGTAAGGCTTTTTTTCTACATTTTCTACATTACAGTCAGCTATAACCATCTTTCTTCATGTTCATTCCCTCAATCGTTTGAATCTGCGAAACCAGTGTTCTCAACCTTTTTGACTCCACAATATCTAAATTGATATTTTTAAGACTTACAGGGCCCCTGGGAGGCCCCCTAGTGGGCCCCTGCCTCCTCGTTGAGAACAACTGCTTTTCTTATCACTCTTAGTTATTTCTTACCTCATTTTCTGTTCCAGTGCAGTGTCTTTTGTAATAACTTGTTAACTTGTTGTGTGTGTGTGTGTGTGTGTGTGTGTGTGTGTGTGTGTGTGTGTGTTAGGCAGCTCTGGACCAAAGGCAGGCTAATCATAATATTCATTATTCATTATCAGTGTTGCCAAACAGAACAGGTTCTGCCCCAACAGCTTCAGGCTTCAGCTCTGCCACTCCAATCAACTGCATCTACAAGGATGAATTATAATTATACAAAATCCCATACAAATTACTACCAAGAACAGTATAATGCTGAACCCTCAGGTGAAACCTCAGCTAAAGAGACTTCAGAGGCTGCTGATTACAAGTGAAAGGGTTTAATTATATAAATAGCAGGGGCTGAAAATGAAAATTAGATGTATGAACAAGAGGCATCAGCATACTTGGTGGGGTGGAATGTGATCTCTAATTTCTTCATCGTTTTTTTTTTTTCAGACAACAATGACTGAGTGAGACCAAATCACCCAAAGTGTGTCAAAATTTTGTAAGATACCAAAGTTTGCAGACAAAAGAGACTGAAATATGAAAAAAAACTTTTTTATATGTTTTAAATTCTTATTTCTTATATATTTAAATGTAACTTTTTTTATAATTATGCAATACTCATTTATATACAAGTATGGTAACACTTTATATTAAAGGTGCAATAGGAGATCTTGGAAAATGCTAACATTAGCCTGATAGCACTGAAAGCGAACGTCCCACCCTCCCTGCTCCCTGCTCAGGGAGTAGGGAGCAATGAACACGGTGTAGGGATCATATTGATTGAAACACAGTTCATTCACGTAGTTCGAGTTGGTCATCTGAATCGGGTGTGTTAACTAAGCGAGACCTGCAAAATATGTGCATGAGCACTGGAATTGGGAACTGCTGGGCTACATCATGTGTCATTAACCAGCGAGAAAACTTTAAAAGTACTACAATACCAGGAAGGAAGACCGGGTTGTTGATGTTTGTCTGTCATTCTAGCTCTGTCTGCACAGCATGCGTGAATGCAATAATGACTTATTCTGGTTGCGCGAACAGGGTGGACAGAGCTATGCAGATACATACATTGACCGGCAGGTAGGAAAGCTATTTAAAATGCTCGGACCGAGTGCTTTGATTGGATTTGCATTTCTTGGTCCTACGCCTCCCACAGAATATATAAATACAGATAAATAAATTGAAACCACTTAACTTAATGATTGCAATCGGGATGTGAAGACACTTTGAACCAGTTTAACAAAAAATGTTTCCGAAGACAATCACCTATTGCACCTTTAAGATCCCATTATTTACAATCAGTTGATGCATTAAATAACAATTAACAAAACAATTGTTACAGGAGTCATTAATCTTTGTTAACATTAGTTATAACTATTCATTGTTATATCCATTAAATAAGATTAACGGATACAACTTTTGATTTTAATGTTTTAGTCAATGCTAAAAATGAACATAAGAAAAAAAAAAAACTAAGATTAATAAATGCTTTAGAAGTACTTTTCATTGTTGGTCCATATCAACTAATGTTAACAAATGGAACTAAATAGTTAAAAAATAAATTTCAATTTAAAAAAACATATTTAATTTTAGTTTGTTTGTTAGTTCATTTTATATATTTTTTATTATTATTATTATTATTATTACATTTATTTATTTGTTTGTTTGCACAAATGTGTTACCATATTTTCCTGATGACTAAAGTATTTGAAGAATTTGCCAAAAAACATGCCAAGACTCAGAGCTGAAATTTAATCCAAACAGCTGCCAGGATTAACCTAAAAATAATAAAGCATCTTCGGCACACCCTTCAGTCCCCTCCTGACATTCTCTGCCACAGGGGAGCACTTTTGGCAACCATACAATCAAACATCACAAGAAATATAATCAGTTAAATGCCTTTGAGATGTGACATTAAAATAACTGAAGGAAAAGAAAACGTGTAGCAAGAGACAGGAAAATGTAACTTCAAATGTGACCCCAAAGAACAAGATTTCTTCCTCGGGCAGGAACTGCAGAGAATTTGTGTCAGAGATATGCTGGGAACCTGTGCTGTGGTGAGCTTCTGAGAACAGCGTGGTTTGGTTAGGCAGAGATAAACTCGGCTTTACTGTAAAATGCAAGTGAAGAACCGAACGGTGACAAACATCTCCCTGCGATCTGTACCTGTTACAAAGGGAAAAACAACTGTTAACCAAGGCCAGCTCTGTCAGAAAACGAAATAGAGTGTGTGTTGAATGACACACACCCTGCTCAGACTTGAGAAGGTTAATAGGGTGGAGCTGTCACAAAAAATGCCTTCACCTTCTTCTTCACTGACATTGAGAAGGTTACCATGACCACGTCAGAGAGACACTGAAGGGAGAGAGAAAATAATAAGGCAGATAGATATGAAGACACGGCTGAGATGAGATGATGGAATAGAGAGGACTGGAAAAGAGAAATGTGTGTGTATGAGTGAATCCCAGCACTCTATTATAGATGTACACTGAGTTCCAAACAAATGAATCCTCAGTTCCTGTCCCATTCTCTCAAATGAGCATCCCAGACACAGAAAAGGAGCCCACGCATTCTCCTTCAGTTATACACACTCAGAGAGCCTCAAACACGTCTCAGACAGGAGGAAGTCGGTTTATTAGTCACGAAAGTCAAATGAAGAAATGTTTTGGCTGAAATCTGATGTGTTATTTGACTGAGAAATGAGGATAATGCTGCCACTGAGACTGGAGCAGTATGAACACACAGTGCTGCTTTTCACGGTTCCAAAACTGACTGAACTGCCTACTTAGGCAACATTTTAAGGCAATAACAGTCTCAGAGCCTGTTCCAAAAAGTAGGCAACTCATTTACGCTGCCTTCTAAGGGGCCGTTCACACAGAACTTATCATTCATTATAATTTGTGTCCCAAATGATACACTATAGTCTTATACACCATGTACTCACTTGTGTAGTGTATAATATAATTGAGTAATATAAGGACATTTTGTCATTCAGCACTAGAATCTATATATATTTGCCCATATTTGGATACATATATACATGTTCACATACTGTATACCTGTATGTGTGACATTATACTGCATGTTAAATTATATGTGTAGCCAATATTTATATATTTACAAATATATAATTCCATATATGAAAATATATTAAATTAAATATTAAATTAAATATTTACCTTGAATTGTGTCAACAACTTTAATATATGAAAATATATTAAATTAAATATTAAATTAAATATTTACCTTGAATTGTGTCAACAACTTTAATATATGAAAATATATTAAATTAAATATTTACCTTGAATTGTGTCAACAACTGTCAAGTCAGCAGTCTTCCCCACGATGGTGTAGCCTACACAACTAGACTGAGAGACCATTTAAAGACCTTTGCAGGTGTTTTGAGTTAATTAGCTGATCAGACTGTGGCACCAGGTGTCTTCAGTATTGAACCTTTTCACAATATTCAAATTTTCTGAGATAGTGAATTTGGGATTTTCCTTAGTTGTCAGTTATAATCATCAAAATGAAAAGAAATGAACATTTGAAATATATCAGTCTGTGTGTAATGAATGAATATAATATACAAGTTTCACTTTTTGAATGGAATTCGTGAAATAAATCAACTTTTTGATGATATTCTAATTATCTGACCAGCACCTGTAAATTTCCATATAAATGTAACTATATGAGCACCAAATATTTTGACATATATTCCCCAATATATGGAAAGTGGCAATTCATTATGTATTTATTTTATATTGTAATAAATTACCACAATGTATTATTCTACAGTATATAACTACCAATATACAGAATTTTTTTTTTATATATTTGCTGTTCATATATAATAAAATATATTTTATTTCTGTAAGGTTATGGTTGTGTGTCATCTTCACTTGCTTCCGCAATCATCATTTCCATAGTTGTGTACGTACAGTACGTGTGAGGTGGTGATATTAAAATAGGGGCGAGGTCCTGTTGGGGTATAGTTGTGTTTGTTTTGGTGCTTTCAAATATCAAGTGTATCATCCGGGTATTTAAAGAATAAATAATAATTCTGTCAATATATTTTAAAATTTATTTTTATGCCTGTGACCAAATCAAAATTTTCAGCATCATTACTCCAGTCTTCAGTATCAAATGATCCTTCAGAAATCATTATAGTATTCAGATTTGCTGATCAAGAAACATTATCATTATTATCAGTATTTAAAACAGCGGAGTAATTTTTTTTTCGGGATTCTTTGATGAACAGAAAAATCCAATTTCAGCATTTATCTGAAAATAAATAATAATAATAATAATTTTGTAGCATTATAAATCCTAAACCTTGGAGTCAGTATTTTTTATGGGGGACAAGGGGTGATCGCAATTATATAAATGAATACTTTTATTTAGCAAGGATGCTTTAACTTGATCCTTTTTGTTCAGCCAATGTGGATTGTTAAATTCTGGTTAACTGTGAACTTCCCTGATGGTTATGATGTCACCTTAGAAGACAGCAGCCTAACACTGTGAACACTGTGAGGCAGCTTTCTAGGTTTAGGGACGGGCTTTCAGGCAAGGGATACGTACTGTACGTGTGTGTGTGTGTGTGTGTGTGTGTGTGTGTGTGTGTAAGAATCAGTATCATATGAACACAGAGGTAAGCAGGACTACAGTAATGCAGTAACACTGACTTACATTTCCCTGTTACATTATACACAAACTCGCTCCCTGACATGTGTAGCGTACACTATGTAAACCAACACACTTTTCCTGAACCGCTCGCACCATCAATTATTCATAAATGTAAATGCACTCAAATACATTATCAAGCACTTAGGGAAAAGTTCTAGTTTTCTAGTTTTATCGGACGCTGGCCATCTCAATACCTGCTCTGCGCTCTCTTATGTAAGCGTATGTAAAGTGAGACTAAGAATAATGCAGCCCATTTATAATTTTGCCATTGGCTTCTGTCCCTGTGAGCATTTGTGAGAACAGAAGTGAAGATATTTAGCCATCACAATGTGGCTGGATGTCTCTCAGGATCTGATGTTCCACATTCACGCTCTAGAAGCTGATATGTGTTTGGAGGGAGGGAAAACTTACCCACAATGCACTTTATTTAAAGATGAGGTTCCAGAAACAGGGAAGGATTCAAGAAAAATTCGAATAAGTTTGTCAGAAAGTATAATTCCCTAAAAAATATTCTGAACAACTTTTTTTTAAAGAAGAAAGTAACACCTCAAAGGCATCTTTGTGCACTGTCTGTTATAATCATAAGTCTGCATGCTAATTTCATTTCGACTAGCATGAGTGGAGTTATATATATATTTAAATGCTGTGTATTTTAAACACTCTCGCTCGTCTGTCTCAAGATGGTGCAATCTGTTGCATTCATCTGCAGTCTTTCTGTGCTGTTTGTAGAGTGAACATACTGTGTATGGCTTTAAATCATTAAACATGATAAAACATTTATGAAGGATTTGATGATGGTCGGAAGGTGAGTAAATTTTCAGCAAACTGTTATTTTTGGGTGAACTATTTGTTTAAGGAATGTTTTTGTGAATACAAAATATTCATAACTTTATTCATAATTTAGAAAAAAAAGATTAAACCAGCAGAAGAATTTATTACTAATTATTAACTATTATCATTAATACAGAACTTTATTCTTAAGAGTGTTTCGTCAATCATGTCCCAGAATTGTATAGACAGTCCGCTGGTCATTAGAAAGACAAGAGAAGCAGATCTGTGTTTATCTCCTGGGGTAACTTTCCCTCTCCTGAAGCTTCTTTGTATTTCAACAAGCCCTGAATGAGCGATGGATATTCCTGGCACACAGGCAGTCAGGAACCCTACAGATGCACCACACTCCCTCTCGCCACCCTTTATCAAAGAGAAGCAGCACTGTGCAAATTACACTGACCCCTATTCCTGACCCCTCACGGCCCGCCCCTCCTCACCTCCTTTCTGCTCCCTTTTCTCGACCATCTCTTTCAGAGCTGTTCTTTTTGTGCTCATGTCATGTAGCTGAAAGAGGAAGTCGCCATCCGTCAGACCACCCTCACACTCGCAGACACCCACCGAGTCGCCATGGAAACCCTCTGTGGCCCCCAGAGAGAGGCATCTGCGGTCATCACCGGACAGAGCACAATGCAAATGAGGGCTAGACAGAGAGGGTGAAGATGTTGGAAGTGGGCGCAGGGGCGGACCAGTTGTCCTAATTTGTCGAAACCAGTCCTCGGATAACTCTTTTATAGAAGTTTTGAAGAGAGAAAGTAAAAGCAGAGTATCGTAATGAATAATGCACAGACAGTGCTCAGACTGCAAGCACTGTGTGGGGCCCTATGAAATACATTTTTATTTTTCCACTTTAATTTTCCTGGATTCCATTTTTTTTTTCATTAATTATTTTTAGACTGTTTCAATGGTTAAATTAAATTTGTATTAATCCAAAAGCATGTCAAATCAATTGAAACGTACACAATTTAACAGCAATTTACTAAGTTTAACAACAAATTTATTTTAAGGCACTATGAATTTTTATTTTATTTTTTTTCTGAAATTCAGTTTTATTAATTAATTAATTTATTTTTGTTTATTCCAAATACTGTGTGTTCTATTGTTTCTGGATTCCATTTTAATGGTTTAATTGAACTGTAATAATCAAAAGCATCTGTAATTAATTGATTTTATGTAAAAAACTGTGGAAATCCCTGTGTGTCTGGTGATTTTGAAACAAAATAATGGAATGGCAGCAGAAGAATAGTGAAAGTTCAGCAATGCCATCCACTAGAAATACAGCCGGTCTGCATACTGCATACTAACACATGCTGTTTCTGGAATTACAGATCCCTAAGGGAAAATTGCAATGATTAATTATACAGCCACTGCACTTTTCAGTGCTTACTTTCTGTCGCAGGCATTTAGGCTGTATTGATGCCTAGTTGTATTGATGCCTCCGGGCAGAGAAATGCAATCATCAGGGTTCTTTTAATTAATAAATATTAATTGGGCCTTTTACCCTAAGGTGGCAAACACAGCAGGGTAAGAACTTTAAGGGTGATTATTTATCCCACAGCTTGTTTGTTTTCTGTTCATTTATTATTTATATATCCATTACTGTTGATTTACTCTAAATGTCACTGTTTCCAGACTCTATTTAATAGAGAGAGTGAGGTTAACGACTTGTTTACTGTGAATCATTCTTCAAGTTGTTCAGTAAATATAGTTGCCTGAAGCTTCAGAGCTAAAAATCAGCAGTAACGAAAATGTATGATGTAATCTTAATGAAACTGAAATTCACATTATTAATACATCTCAGTTCACACTTGTTATAATCTAATGTATTTTTAGCATAACAATGAAGGCTGTCAAAGTTAAAGTGTTTATTCACACTTAAAAGGCTGGAGGTTGCTGTCCTGTTGATGTCTAGTTGGTGTTCATTCCCTGTCATGGTTTTCAAGTGTATCAAGCACTCAATCACTATCTGTGCTCACATTGGTAGTGTCTAAATCGTGTTGCTGCTGATTTGCATTAACATTCATTTGTTTCACTGACAGTTACAGTTGCTTTAGAAATTAAGAACTTACTGAACAACTGCATCATTTACTCACCTTCCGTGGAACGCAAATCACAATATATATTAAAAAAAATTACAGGTTTGAAATTACATGAGGGTTAGATGATTTTTTTTTTTTTTGAGTGTTTTCCCAAACTTTTACAGTCATAAACTGTGAGAAAAAGTTGTTTTATTATTGGATTACATTTCCATTGAGTTCTGTGTTCATATTTACAGTGCATTTAGACACAGTTTTTTGTGCAAGTGAGACGAGTAAACAATTAAACAAGAGGCCTATTAATTAGTTTTCTTAACTTGAAAAGGAACTGAATGTTCCAAAATTGTTACTGGTAACTGAAAAAAAGAAGTAACGCTTCAGATTACAACCCGCAAAGAACTACGCAAGTATACTGAATTTACGGTTTATGTTTCTGTTATTATAGTGTACCTATAAAGAACATACATGTAGGTATAAGGAAAGGATGTGTTACGTTTGGGTAATAAGAGAGTAACAACCAGATATGCAACCTGTAAAGATATGTGCAAGTTAACTGAAGATACAGCATAACTTTTTTGAGTTGCACTTTATTTTACAGTATGTGTACTTGCATGTACTTACAGTTTATTTATATAAGAAAGCTCTGTTAATACATGGTAACTACAGGAGGTAGGTTTAGGTTTAGGAGTAGGTTCAGGGTTAGTACCTAGTTATTACATAGTTATTGTAATTACTATAATAAGTACATATTGTGTACATGAGGAACAGGACTGTAATATAAAGTGCTACCCTTTTTTGTAATTATAGTGTAGATTCGGGACCTCCATGTAGGGGAATAATATATAGTATAATGGGCACAATCTATTACAGTATGTTAATATGAAATGAATTTTCCGTATTGTGTTTTTTTTTTTTTTTTACCTGCATTTTAAATTAAGCATAGTGTTTTCAGGTAACAGGGTGACAATGGATAATGGATAATGTCCTGGAAAATTACTAGTATCTTTTCCATTTTCTGTTTTTCATACAGTGCACTAACTGATCAGCAATCGCAGGTACAAGCTACTAACAAAGTGTATCTAAAAATGGCTACATTTGTTGCTTAGTGCTTTTGGAAGAAAAAGTTGCTAAATTGTAATCTAAAGCGTTAAAAAAAAACACATTTTGTTAACATAAATCAAGCTGAAATCAAATAAAATAGACTTTCATGGAAACTAAATATGTTGCCTTGGCAACTGAAATACAGTAAGTTTAAGATGAGATATAACTAAAACTAAAATAATAATAAATTAAACCTTAATTTAATAAAGATCTAAAAAACTAACAAAAATATCAAAAGTGCATAAAATACTAAAACGAAAATGTTAATTCAAATTAATTAAAAAATATTAATAAATTCTATAATATTGTATAAATAATACTCAAATAACATTGTGTGCTTACATATTTGAATCCATCGACATTTCTGCTTTATATTCTTAACCTGTTGTCATTTTAAATGATTACAGTTTAACAGTTTCAAATTGTGTCGTTTTGCCTTTGAACATGAGTTATCCGTCAAAATAAAACAGTGAAGTTAGATGGGGAGCGTATGCTAATTCTTGTGGAGTTTGCTGAAATGAAATCAGAGGGCTTCACTAAAGACAAAATTCATCTGACTGTTATGCTGATACGAAACCCTCAAAAGCATAAAGTGTCCACTTGTCTAATCGAGGGTTTTAAAACACTGCAGCAAATAAAACCTTCTGCCACTTAACCGAGACAGGAAGTGAATTTTATACAGGGATGTGATTGCTAATGGTCTGAGTGACTATGCTAAGTGGTTGTAACGTTATATGGGAGCTAAAACTGATGGGCTCAGTGATGTGATCTCACAAGCCAACCAGCAGCCATCTTTGGCAGCAGAAACCCACCGCTATTGTCACCCAAATACTCAGCATTTCATTGTGCCAACGTTCATCGCCGCCAGACATGCAAGCAATGTGCACCCACTCTCCATCTCAGCTGAGTACACGCTATTGGCAGGCTTGGTGGACCATAATCGCATCCCCTCCCATACAAACACACACATACAGACACACTACTAACAAGGCCAGTTTGTGAGGCGGCTATTATGGAATCTATTGTACCACTGT
Source organism: Carassius carassius (assembly GCF_963082965.1). Lineage (NCBI taxonomy): Eukaryota > Metazoa > Chordata > Actinopteri > Cypriniformes > Cyprinidae > Carassius > Carassius carassius. The sequence goes on from NC_081791.1 coordinate 10,025,331, forward strand.
ATTTCCTCCCAACATTATCTGCGACAGGGTATAACAATGCATCCGTTCAGTCAAAAACCATATGTCTTCATTACTCGAGGGATGAATCATCTTCTTTTAAGGGCTATTTATCCGAATACTGCACAGCAAAAGCTCAGCCATTTCGCCGGCAGAAAAAAAGGATTATTAAATGGGTGTTTTAAGCATAACTGAATTGAAGTGGGCATCTCAAGGACAAAACAACAAACTTTTTTGCACATCCACAGGGATGCGGCTCCGTTCATTTGACTGCATTTTAAATGGATGGGAGGAAGAATGACAGATAAAAAAGAAAGTGCAGCAGTGTGAGTATGAGAGAGAAAATTGAAAGTATGATGAAAATTGCAGGGTAGTGTCGTCAGATATTAAAGTCATAAAGTCAAGAGAGGCAGACTGACGCCAGCTAACTGTCAATCTAGTTGTCAGTTACACTATTAAACTTTTGACTTGGAAACTAAAGTTGAAAAATGTAACTTGATGCACTCACAAAAGAAATCTGCAGAACAAAATATTAAGAGAGCAAAGACAGAGTCTAATGGTGGTATCATGGTACAAATACTCATACTGTGATTACCATGGTATTAACAAGGTACTTCAAAGTATTTCAAAGAATGCCATGCTTTTTATTAGCTGAATTCTATGAATAAATACTTGTCTATGTATTAGTATCTGCTCATATTTACTTATAGGATTTCCTTTATGTTACATTTATTTTACAGTATTTATATTTGCTGCTGGGATTATTCAAACTGGTTAAATAGTTATGTGCATTATGACAAATATAAACAATTACAACTAGAAAGTTCAGTTTGGCAAACATCTGGAGGTTAATTTTACAGTTTTAGAAACTTTTTTCTTTTTTAATTTACAACATATATCTTAACTTGTTTTAATCTTTTCTTATTAATTTCATGCATCAATAAATGAATAAATGAAAGATTTAATGAAAATTCCAGAGCCCCTAAGGGTGATGGAGAAAAAAATTGCAATGGGGGGGTAAAATTATATTTCAAAGCTTTTGCATTCTCTCACCAAAGTTTTGTGTTCCCCTAAAAAACTTTGTGTTCTCTCAAAAAAAAAATTGCTTTCTTTCACAAAACTATTACATTTCACTGAGAAATTTTGCATTCACTCACAAAAGAACTGGTATCTTTTTTTCTTTGATTTCCCTTCCACTTATCATTTCTATAACAAAAGTTTCTCTAAGAAAAGCAAATGCTTTGTGTTTTGTCTAGACTGTCTATGATTTTGGTTCGATTTTTGTCTGGTATGTTTAATTTCAAATAAGAACATTGGGCTCATTTTTAAACTTGTGCGGTTTGACTTAAACACATACTAATACATGGCCACACTACAGCTTTCTATTCCATTTGAGCTTGGCTTTATAAACAATATAAAGGCTTCTAAATTGCTATGCTTTGTGCTGATTGTGTCTGTCTGCCTTTTTCAGAACTGGTCTCTCTGTCTCTCATCTTCAAGCTTTTCATCCCTCTGTGTGCCTCACTTTATCTCTTCATTCTTTTAAACTTCACCAGATGCGATAAAAGGTGAAACATCTGAGGCAGCAGTAAGGCCTGTGACAGGGTTATGAGGATCGCTTCAAAAGTTCTTCAAACCGCTCGCCTTTCTCATCTCAATGTCGGCGAAATTTATAAAATGCTGGTGCTGGAAAAGACAAGCATAATGAAAACTGCTTTCAGTGTTATCCCTGTTGGTTTAGGTTAGAGGTTAGAGGAAAATGTTACTCGGTTCACTTTTATTGCCAACCTCAACACCGAGATTGGCACCTCTGCTGCACTTAGACTAATTAGGGAATATGGAAGTTGAGGGCCTGTGAAATTTTAATTGGAATTTATGTCATGCTGAAGGCTCAGAGTAGAATTATAAATGGGTTTGTAAACAGATGAATAAACATAATGAAGAATTGAACAGTCTATGACACCCAGGAGACGGAAAATTACGCCCGGAAACAAAATATAAGCCCAAATGTTCAGAGTCGATGGCAAGATGAATTACTAAAGGGTGTATTTGAAAACTCAGAGGAGGCACACTTTACTCTAATGAAAATGATGCTGCTAAAATGATCCACTTTGCAGTCTAAAAACAAACTTGTTGCAAAAATGAGACTTAAAAAAAGTGAGACAGCTGTTGTTAGAAACATGACGGTTGAGAAAGACTTTTTTAATTTCTCCTGGAAATAAGACAGTGCTTTAAATAACAATGGTCTACAAACCAAACTAGACGAATAAAACACAAAGGCTCCATCTCTCCTCCGCTGAACCACGACAAGTGGCCCTTACATGAGAATGTAAATGTCTTTCTCAAGGTCTCAGGCCCAAAGGAAGAATATATTGATTCTGTGAAAAATAAATGGGTGTGCTGTTAGTGTTTGAACGTGTTTGTCATTGTGCTGCTTTCTACAACACTGATTATGCGCATTTTGTTTTGTTTGTCGGTGTAAGCTGAGAATATATTATGTGAACACTATTACAGTGCAGCGCCGAATCCCATGTGGACAATATATATTCATGGAACACCGGCGCTCCCTAAACGATAGAAACGGGGAGAAAAAAATGCATGCAGCCTCAGCAAGGTCGAGAAGAGAGTGTGTGATATTGAGCTAGAGCTGAGCTGATTGGCTGTTTTCTTTCTCATGGCAATTCTGTTTAGTATACATGCATGGTGTAATCTTTGTGCAACCCAATACAAGAGCCCTGGGTATAGATAACAATTGAAAGAACAAAGCAAAAGAGAATATGATTTTAGCATTGTTATACTCTCAGCCACTAGTGGGTGCATGCTAGGGAGTTGATGTTTGGTTGTGAGGACGTTCTCGGTGGTTGGTAGGTGTGAGCTTTCTTATAATATGGATGAACAGATTATACATGATTTCACTATACTAGACTGATGCTGTACTATTTACACTACCGTTCAAAAGTATTCAATACTATTATTCATCAAAGACATAAAGACATTTTGAATATTAAAAAAATATATATATAATATATATTATTAAAATAATGCAAATTATCAACATATTAGGATGATTTTTGAAGGATCATGTGACACTGAAGACTGAAAATTCAGTTTGCATAATAGGAACATATATACTCTTCATATCAAAATGAGCAGTTCTTGGCCAAAATAAGCTGTAATGTGGATCAGACCTTTGTCAGAAGTTTAGACTAATCACAATCTGATCTCTCTTTCTATGACTTGAGTCATTTACAGTAAGCATTCACTCTTGAAACAAGAAACCACGAGCCATCAAACTACACTGAATGTCGCCTGTCGGTTGTTTGCCTGTCCAAGAATGTTTCTGCATAAAGAAGTGTTTGTGTGTTGGGAAGACCAACACGCCAGTGCTGAATTATAGCAGAGTTCAGATTGCCAGTTACACAAAGATGTCTTTCTCTGTCCATTGTCTCTTATTAGTGAGTGGCTCAAAATAAGGTACCTCTTAGGACAGAGATTAGAGAGATTTTAAAGAACTGAGAGACACAATGCTTTTGGTTTTTGCATGATATGATCAAATCCGAAAATTACAGAGAATTGTGGAGCTGATATCATAATGACTGGTTGAATAAATGCACACAAAGGCTAACAATTCTACTCCATTTTATCTTTTCTATAGATGAAATTGTCACACCCAGGGGCTGGCTATGCTTTAACTAAGCCACACCCCTTCTCAACTTCCACCTCGAGGAGGTCCCCAAACCCGACCCAATGGCCAAGCAACACGAGAACAAGTAAGTGATAAAACAATCTTTATTTAAATATTTAAAAATAGCTTAGGGAATAGGGAAAGGGCAATTAAAACTAAACTCTGACTCGGCCCTCCAGATGGGCTATGGCCGGGAAGAGGTCAGGGAGCAAGGGGGCCACGGGGATCCGGGGCGTGGGGCTCGGGCCCCGGCCTGAGTCTTAGGTATCCGTAGCGCCCTCCTTCTTCCTCCTCTTCGCTGAATACAGCTCACGGTAAGTACTGGTTCACTCAGTTCGTTCTCGAGGTGCCCACTCTCTTTCTCTTCCTCCACAGGCAACAGCTCTTCGCTGATTACAGCTCACAGTAAGTACTGATTCACCCAGTTCGTTCCTTGGGTGCTCACGCTCTTTCTCTTTCTCCACAGGCAACGGCTGGGACACACAGGCACAGTTAGTTCAGCTTGGTTTTGCTCTCACCTCTTCGCTGATTACAGCTCACAGTAAGTACTGGTTCACACAGTTCGTTCCTTGGGTGCTCACTCGCTTTCTCTTTCTCCACAGGCAGCGGCTGGGACACACAGGCACAGTTAGTTCAGCTTGGTTTTGCTCTCACCTCTTCGCTGATTACAGCTCACAGTAAGTACTGGTTCACACAGTTCGTTCCTTGGGTGCTCACTCGCTTTCTCTTTCTCCACAGGCAGCGGCGTAAGTACAGGTTCCCTCAGTCTCTCCTCGTGTTACCCACTCTCTCTCCTTTTCTCTCCACAGGTATCAACTTGGGCACAATAGCACAGTTAGTTTGCTTTGAATGGCTCTCACCTCTGGGCTGGACACAACGTACTGTAAGTACAGGGTTCGCTCTATTCCTCCTCGTGTTATTCACTCTCTCTCTCCTTTCCTCTCCACAGGTATCAACTTGGGCACAATAGCACAGTTAGTTTGCTTTGAATGGCTCTCACCTCTGGGCTGGACACAGCGTACTGTAAGTACAGGGTTCGCTCTATTCCTCCTCGTGTTATTCACTCTCTCTCCTTTTCTCTCCACAGGTATCAACTTGGGCACAATAGCACAGTTAGTTTGCTTTGAATGGCTCTCACCTCTGGGCTGGACACAGCGTACTGTAAGTACAGGGTTCGCTCTATTCCTCCTCGTGTTATTCCCTCTCTCTCCTTTTCTCTCCACAGATATCAACTTGGGCACAATAGCACCGTTAGTTTGCTTTGAATGGCTCTCACCTCTGGGCTGAACACAGCGCACTGTAAGTACAGGTTTCCTCTGTTTCTCCTTGTGTTACTCACTCTCTTTCCTTTCCTCTCCACAGGTATCAACTTAGACACAAAACACAGTTACTCTGCTTTGGATGGCTTTCACCTCTGGGCTGGACACAGCGTACTGTAAGTACAGGGTTCGCTCTATTCCTCCTCGTGTTATTCCCTCTCTCTCCTTTTCTCTCCACAGATATCAACTTGGGCACAATAGCACCGTTAGTTTGCTTTGAATGGCTCTCACCTCTGGGCTGAACACAGCGCACTGTAAGTACAGGTTTCCTCTGTTTCTCCTTGTGTTACTCACTCTCTTTCCTTTCCTCTCCACAGGTATCAACTTAGACACAAAACACAGTTACTCTGCTTTGGATGGCTTTCACCTCTGGGCTGGACACAGCGTACCGTGCTATCTCCGGAGATCTGAAGCACGCTCACAACATATACTGTACTGAACTAGGCCAGGACCAGCAATCTCCTTGTCCTCCCACGCCGAAGTGCGTGAAGGCGGGGGTTTATCTGACAGGACACACGGCAATACACAGCAGCCCACAGCAATATACAACACCACGTCAAAATTATAGGTTTTCACAGCACGAAGACTCACCCACCACACTCAGTGTACGGAAAGGACACCCGTCTTCCTTCACTTCGCTTGGTTCGGATCTGGCGATGGAATATGCGGCCTAGCTAGTGATGTCGTCGTTGCGACTACTTCAATAAGTATTCCTTCGGCTCTCCCACCACACTATATTAGGGGTAGGGCCACCCTCCTCCTCCTGGAGAGATCTACACAACGCCAGGTCAATATACAGGGCACTTTCGACTGGCTCTTAGTACTCACATCAATGCCACTTCCAATCCCCTTTTTCACGTCGTCTCAGTTCGCCGTATAATCTGTTCACTTCTCAACCTTTAAGGTTCGCGATGTCTTCACAATCATACAATTCCAGCCTGAGGGAGAGAGAGAGTTAGACAGCTACCAGCAGCGTACCAAGACGGGCACAACCCAGTGCTTCACACACACCAAAGAGAGCTTCCCAGACTGTAAAATAACTTGGCCTTAAGTACTGCCTTGTCCAGCGTATCCTCCAATCACCAACCGCTGTCCCTAACTAGGCACAGGTGCATCGAATTCCCTGATTTTCCTTCTTACGGCGCTACCGGAAGTTCCGGTGTTCTGTTTTTCCGGTCCGGGCGGAAACACTTCCGGGCGGAACCAAACTTCCCGAATTTTGGTTCCGCCCCTAAAGATCGTCACCTTGTGACATCCTCCCCCGCCAATCCGTTCTAGTCCCTAGAACGTCCTCGGGCTGTCCACTCCCCATAGCGGGCAGGGGGTCGGCCTCGGTTCTCTCGCTGGGATCGTCTCACTGGTGAATCGGGCTCAGCTTGTTCAGGGGCTGCTTCTGGTTCTCTCGGGGCGATCGGGGGTGGTGCCACCACGGGTCTCCCTGGTACCACAGCCCAACCTTCAATCCAGGGGGCCGCTGGTACAGGTTCCGTGGGGACTTCTTCCACGGCTTCAGGGTAGTTAGGGCATGGGCGAATCATGTTCCGGTGCACCACACGGTCGGGGCCTGACTTCCCTTCTGGCCGGATGGTATAGACCGGCTGCCCCGGCCTCTGCTGCCGGCAGACTACATAAGGGGTGGCCTCCCAACGGTCACTCAGTTTCCCCTTCCCCTGCCGCCGATTATCTCTCACCAACACCCTCTCTCCTGGCAGTAGAGGGGCTTCTCTAGCAGTCCGATCATACAACCGCTTACTTTTCTCTCCTGCCGTCTGTATCCTTTTCGACACCTGCTCGTAGGCGAAATGCAAGCGCTGGTGATGGCGCCCCACCCACTCCGTTACACTTGCTTCCTCTTGGTCGGCTATCACTCCTAGGACCAGGTCAGTAGGCATTCGTATGTGTCTGCCAAACATCAGGTAAGTGGGAGCGTAACCCGTAGTACTATGTATACTGTTGTTATAGGCCTGTAGGAGGTTTGGCAAGGCACTCACCCAATCGTCCTGCCGTTGTTGGTCCAAGGTCCCCAGCAGCCCCAATAGGGTCTGATTGAATCTCTCACAGCCGCCGTTCCCCTGAGGATGATACGAAGTGGTGTGAGTTTTCGTGCAACCGTACAACTGGCATAGTTCTCTAATTACCCTGGACTCAAAGTTGGCTCCTTGATCGGAGTGCAGAAACTCCGGGCATCCGAACGTCTGGAAGACGGCCCGCCATAAAACTGTAGCGGTGGTGGTTGCAGTCTGGTCGAGGGTGGGGATAGCCCAAGCGTACTTTGTGAACAAATCCGTTATTACCAAGATGTTCTGGTAGCGATCTCGTGGTCGGCCCAGTGTCAAGAAGTCCATAGCCATGATATGAAGGGGGGCCTTCGCATGGATGGGTACCATTGGCGCTCGGACCTCCCGTCTGGACTTAAACAATATGCATCTCGGGCAAGCTTGAATTAGGGCGTGCACCGATGCCTCTAGCCCGGGCCAAAAGAAGAATCTCCTAAGCAGGGACACGGTCCTCTCCTGTCCCTGATGCCCCAACTGGTTGTGGTACGCCGAAACTAAAGCCGTTACCTCATCTGCGGGTACCACGATCTGGCGTACTTCTTCGCCCAACTTCGGGTCACTGACCCTTCTGCACAAAACGCCATCTCTCAGCTCCAGCCTGTCCCATTGCCCCAGCAGCCTCCTCCCAGTATCCGTCTGGGCTAACCTCTCCGCTGGCGTCAGCCGTCGGCCCTGTTCCAGCCATTCTCTTACCAGCCGCACATCTTGATCCCTGGCCTGTCTCTCCCTCCACCGACGGGGATCCCATCCCCAGTTCTCAGGCACGGCCTCTTGTCTGCTGCCTGGTGCCTCTACTGCTCCTACCATATAGCCCTCCTCCGGGCTGGCCCCTCCGGGGCTTTCCGCTTCGGGCAGCCTTGAGAGGACGTCCGCGTTCATGTGTTCACGCCCTGGTCGGTACTGTAGTTGATAGTCAAAGTTGGCCAGTTGGGCCACCCACCGCTGCTCCACGGCTCCCAGCTTCGCCGTCTGTAAGTGTACTAATGGGTTATTGTCTGTAATGATCGTCACCTTGGCACCCCAGAGGTAGTCTTTAAATTTCTCACTTAGGGCCCACTTCAACGCCAGCAGCTCCAATTTGAAAGAACTATAGTTCGCATCGTTCCTCTCGGCTGGGTGGAGGCTCCGGCTGGCGTACGCGATGACCCTCTCAACTCCGTCCTGCCGTTGAGCCAACACCGCTCCCAGCCCGAGATTGCTGGCATCTGTATACAAAAGGAATGGTTTTGTGAAATCTGCGTATGCCAAGATAGGGGCCTGTAGCAGCTCCTGCTTCAATGTCTGGAACGCCGACTCACAATTTGCATCCCAGTCTACGTTGGGCGACCCCCGGCCCCGGTTACGACCTGTGCCAACCAGCAACTGATTAAGGGGTTTAGCAATTTTTGAAAAGTCCTTTATGAAACGCCTATAGTATCCCACAAATCCTAAAAAGGATCGCACTTGCCTCACTGTCCTCGGGGCCTTCCAGTCCTTCACGGCCGATACCTTTCCAGGATCTACGGACACTCCAGCCGCACTGACCACGTGGCCCAGAAAGTTGACTTCTCTCCGTAGTAAGTGACACTTATTGGGCTGTAGTTTCAATCCGTACTTCTCCATGGCCCGAAAGACTTCCTCGAGGTGCCTCAGGTGTGAATCAAAATCTGGGGAGTAGACAATCACATCATCCAGGTAAACTAATACTGACTCCATTAACTGACCTCCCAAGCACCGCTGCATCAGCCGCTGGAAGGTGGCCGGAGCGTTACAGAGCCCGAAAGGCATCCGGTCCCATTCAAATAGTCCAAACGGGGTTGTAAAGGCAGTCTTCTCCCGGTCTGCTTCGGCCACCTGCACCTGCCAGTAGCCACTGGCCAAATCTAGGGTAGAGTACCATGCCGACTGCGTGAGGCTGGCAAGCGAATCTTCGATCCGTGGCAAAGGGAAAGCGTCTTTCTTAGTCACGAGGTTCAGCTTACGGTAGTCCACGCAGAATCTCCAAGCCCCCGTCTTCTTTTGCACCAGCACTATGGGGGCCGCCCACGGGCTGCTGCTTTCCCTAACAACTCCTTGCTTCAGCATGCCTTGCAGGAGTGTACGTACCTCGGTATACAAAGTGGGCGGAATTGGGCGATACCTCTCCCGGCTGGGCCCTGCATCCCCGGTAGGTATATGATGTTGTACCACCTGGGTGCATCCGTAGTCTTCATCGTGGGTGGCGAACACATGCTGCCATCTCCGAAGGAGGGCCTGTAACTTCTGTGTCTGTGCCTGCTCTAAATCCTCCCCTTGTAACGACTCACCCGCCAGGTGGCTCGGCACACTCCTCTCCATACCACCCCATGGGGTGTCTACTTGTGTCAGGGCCACCTCGATGACAGTGGGGCACACCTGACGAAAACTAATATCCCTCTCTTCCCTTACTTGGTGGGATGTAACCGTTGTCAGACGGGCTAATCGTTGGTGCCGATGTAGTTGCACCGCGTATGGATGTACATTCCGTATCCTCACGGGGACTCTCCCCCGCCGGACCGTCGATAGTCCTCGTGCCACTTCCACTTGTGGACAATCCACATGGGGCTCCACCAGCACCCACTCTTCTGGGCCCGCTCTTCGGGGCGGTACTCGCGCCCACACAACAGCCTCACTTTTTGCGGGGACAGACAAAGCAAAACGACACATCACTCTTCCTACCTCTTCCTGTTCCCTGCGGACTTGGCTCATTTGCACCCTTCGACAGTCAGCTACCACACACTCCCACTTGGGCCTCTCCGCAGGTGGTATCTTCGATACGGGCCTAGCCCGAAATAGCTCTTCCCAGCAATCAGCGAGGACATTCATGCCCAACAGGGCTCGATGTGCACCCAGACAATGGTCTTGCACGATAATCACACCTTTCTGGGGGACCATCACTCCGTGAACCTCTAGGTCCGTCAATCGGTAGCCAATATATGGGATGTCGAGGCCGTTTGCGCCCTTCAGAGTAAGCCAGGGGGCCTCCGCCCCTGGTGCCCCTTGTTTCCCAAACACTTCTTCGGATAAACTCTCAGCAAACAACGTCACTTGGGAGCCTGTGTCTACCAGGCATTGAATCTCCTTGCCGCACACTCTCACCTTCGCCACGGGGCTACGCCCAATCATCTGGCTCCTAGAGCCATATCCTCTTCCAGGGTCTTCTCGAGGGGTCCCGGCCACACGACCCACAGTGGCCGGCCGACCTAAAAACCCCCTTCTGACGCCCTGCGGGGCCCACACTGGCGGCTATAGTGACCTGGTTTGCCACAGCGGTTGCAGATGGGTCGCCCTTGCTCGTCCCATTCGAAACGGGGCCGGTTAAAGTGGTTCGGGCGCCTGAACGGCTCTCGGCCTCCCTCTGAGTACACTCGGTCTCGGGGCGCCGGCCGTGGTTCCTCCCGCGCCCGTCCTTGGCGCAATTCTCCTACGAGGGCTTTAGACAGTTCAGACATCTGATCGCGGACATCTTTCAAAAGTTCAGCCTTCAGTGCTTGCTTCCAGTCAGGGCCTCCGGGTTGTGCTGGTGCTACTTCACTGACAACCGCACACACTGGGGAACCACTCACCTCAGTCTCATCACCTTCCAGGGCCAGTGCCTCTTTCTTCAGATCTTCGAACGTAAGACCCGGGTCCCTTCGAAACTGGATACGTAGGCTCTGTCTCACCGGACCCTCCTTCAACCCCAGAAGAAACTGGTCCCGCAATAGAGTCTCTCCATCTCCCAACCCGTGGTCCCGACGGGTCTGTAGTCGGGCGAATTGCTCTCGCAACCTCAGGGCGAAAGCTCTAATCGGTTGGCGGGGGCCCTGCTTACAATTGAAGAACTGGGAGCGAAGGACAGCTACAGGGGTGTGGTCACCATACTGTTCAGTGAGGAACTGGAACACGGTTTGGGCGTTGGCTCTAACGGCTTCGGGGGCGGCATGCACCTCTCGCCGCGCTTCTCCATCCAGGGAGTTTAACACAAATTGAAGCCGCTGGGCTGCACTAAGGCCCTGTAGGTCGGCCAAGTACTCTAGTTGAGCCTTCCATTCAGACAATCGTACCTCGGATTCTGTCCCCCCATATTTTTGAATCCAGGGGCTCCCCATAAAAACGGGCATGGCACGGGGTTGGGCTGAAAGCCCCGCGTTGTCGGTCATTGGACGACCTTGGTTACTCAACTCGAGGTGGAAACCCTGCCGACTACGCCAAATCTGTCACACCCAGGGGCTGGCTATGCTTTAACTAAGCCACACCCCTTCTCAACTTCCACCTCGAGGAGGTCCCCAAACCCGACCCAATGGCCAAGCAACACGAGAACAAGTAAGTGATAAAACAATCTTTATTTAAATATTTAAAAATAGCTTAGGGAATAGGGAAAGGGCAATTAAAACTAAACTCTGACTCGGCCCTCCAGATGGGCTATGGCCGGGAAGAGGTCAGGGAGCAAGGGGGCCACGGGGATCCGGGGCGTGGGGCTCGGGCCCCGGCCTGAGTCTTAGGTATCCGTAGCGCCCTCCTTCTTCCTCCTCTTCGCTGAATACAGCTCACGATAAGTACTGGTTCACTCAGTTCGTTCTCGAGGTGCCCACTCTCTTTCTCTTCCTCCACAGGCAACAGCTCTTCGCTGATTACAGCTCACAGTAAGTACTGATTCACCCAGTTCGTTCCTTGGGTGCTCACGCTCTTTCTCTTTCTCCACAGGCAACGGCTGGGACACACAGGCACAGTTAGTTCAGCTTGGTTTTGCTCTCACCTCTTCGCTGATTACAGCTCACAGTAAGTACTGGTTCACACAGTTCGTTCCTTGGGTGCTCACTCGCTTTCTCTTTCTCCACAGGCAGCGGCTGGGACACACAGGCACAGTTAGTTCAGCTTGGTTTTGCTCTCACCTCTTCGCTGATTACAGCTCACAGTAAGTACTGGTTCACACAGTTCGTTCCTTGGGTGCTCACTCGCTTTCTCTTTCTCCACAGGCAGCGGCGTAAGTACAGGTTCCCTCAGTCTCTCCTCGTGTTACCCACTCTCTCTCCTTTTCTCTCCACAGGTATCAACTTGGGCACAATAGCACAGTTAGTTTGCTTTGAATGGCTCTCACCTCTGGGCTGGACACAACGTACTGTAAGTACAGGGTTCGCTCTATTCCTCCTCGTGTTATTCACTCTCTCTCTCCTTTCCTCTCCACAGGTATCAACTTGGGCACAATAGCACAGTTAGTTTGCTTTGAATGGCTCTCACCTCTGGGCTGGACACAGCGTACTGTAAGTACAGGGTTCGCTCTATTCCTCCTCGTGTTATTCACTCTCTCTCCTTTTCTCTCCACAGGTATCAACTTGGGCACAATAGCACAGTTAGTTTGCTTTGAATGGCTCTCACCTCTGGGCTGGACACAGCGTACTGTAAGTACAGGGTTCGCTCTATTCCTCCTCGTGTTATTCCCTCTCTCTCCTTTTCTCTCCACAGATATCAACTTGGGCACAATAGCACCGTTAGTTTGCTTTGAATGGCTCTCACCTCTGGGCTGAACACAGCGCACTGTAAGTACAGGTTTCCTCTGTTTCTCCTTGTGTTACTCACTCTCTTTCCTTTCCTCTCCACAGGTATCAACTTAGACACAAAACACAGTTACTCTGCTTTGGATGGCTTTCACCTCTGGGCTGGACACAGCGTACTGTAAGTACAGGGTTCGCTCTATTCCTCCTCGTGTTATTCCCTCTCTCTCCTTTTCTCTCCACAGATATCAACTTGGGCACAATAGCACCGTTAGTTTGCTTTGAATGGCTCTCACCTCTGGGCTGAACACAGCGCACTGTAAGTACAGGTTTCCTCTGTTTCTCCTTGTGTTACTCACTCTCTTTCCTTTCCTCTCCACAGGTATCAACTTAGACACAAAACACAGTTACTCTGCTTTGGATGGCTTTCACCTCTGGGCTGGACACAGCGTACCGTGCTATCTCCGGAGATCTGAAGCACGCTCACAACATATACTGTACTGAACTAGGCCAGGACCAGCAATCTCCTTGTCCTCCCACGCCGAAGTGCGTGAAGGCGGGGGTTTATCTGACAGGACACACGGCAATACACAGCAGCCCACAGCAATATACAACACCACGTCAAAATTATAGGTTTTCACAGCACGAAGACTCACCCACCACACTCAGTGTACGGAAAGGACACCCGTCTTCCTTCACTTCGCTTGGTTCGGATCTGGCGATGGAATATGCGGCCTAGCTAGTGATGTCGTCGTTGCGACTACTTCAATAAGTATTCCTTCGGCTCTCCCACCACACTATATTAGGGGTAGGGCCACCCTCCTCCTCCTGGAGAGATCTACACAACGCCAGGTCAATATACAGGGCACTTTCGACTGGCTCTTAGTACTCACATCAATGCCACTTCCAATCCCCTTTTTCACGTCGTCTCAGTTCGCCGTATAATCTGTTCACTTCTCAACCTTTAAGGTTCGCGATGTCTTCACAATCATACAATTCCAGCCTGAGGGAGAGAGAGAGTTAGACAGCTACCAGCAGCGTACCAAGACGGGCACAACCCAGTGCTTCACACACACCAAAGAGAGCTTCCCAGACTGTAAAATAACTTGGCCTTAAGTACTGCCTTGTCCAGCGTATCCTCCAATCACCAACCGCTGTCCCTAACTAGGCACAGGTGCATCGAATTCCCTGATTTTCCTTCTTACGGCGCTACCGGAAGTTCCGGTGTTCTGTTTTTCCGGTCCGGGCGGAAACACTTCCGGGCGGAACCAAACTTCCCGAATTTTGGTTCCGCCCCTAAAGATCGTCACCTTGTGACAAAATTACAGCAACTTCACAAGCACAAACAAGTGCTTCTCTTTCAGGGAATAAGCTTTAAGTGATGGACATGAGTAGCGTTGAGCAATTAGCGATGTCTATATTGCTTAAATATACATGACTATACATTTAGTCATTATGCAGATGCTTTTATCCAAAGCGACTTACAATTGGGGAATGCATAAATAAGCAAACAGACACAGGAAGTGCTCATAATACCAAGTTTTAGGCATTGTTCAAATACAGGTAAGTACAAGCTAGAAAGAGAAGGAATAAAGAGAAACATAAAGTCTATTTTTATTCTTCTTATTTATTTATTTTTTTAGGATGAAGTTAAGCAGCGTCAAAAGAGATACGTTTTCAGCTGTCGCTTGAAAATCATCAGGTATTCAGCATTCCAAAAATGGGTGGGAAGATCATTCAGTACTCTAAGTAATACATACTTAATACCTAATTGATTAATTATACTTATTAATTAGAGTTCATTTAATTTATATATTTATTCATTTATTTACTGAAAAAAAATACTATATATAATAAATAATCTGTAAATCTTAAACAATATATAAGTAAATATTCTGTCAACTTTGCAGGAATGTAATTTAAAGAGTGTACAAAGTAACATATCACTGTCACTGTTAGTATTTAACACAACATCAGACAGCAGAAAAATTAACGACACATTGGAAATGAGAATTAATGAAACAATATTCACATGTAGAATTTGAATTTGTGACAAGTAAATAAAAATGATGGATTAATTTAATTTACTTATTAATTATTTGTTCTGAATGTATGCTAAATCACTACAATATTGAAAATTTTTATTTATTTTGTCTTTTTCGTATATACTTTGTTTTATTTATATATATATATATATATATATATATATAGAAATAAAACAAAGTATATATATATATATATATATATATATATATATATATATATATATATATATATATTATATCAAATGAAATAATCTTTTGTCACATTTATCTTTAGGAATATTATTAAAGTGAACAGCAGGCACAACAATGCCATACATACATATGAGTAGGTGTGATTTGTGAGGAGTGTGTAAAAAGCAGAGTGTATGCTTGTGACGGGAACGAGCACACTCGACGATGAATGAAATAAAATACACTGTGTTTTCAGCCAACTGGCAACCCGGGGTGCTGAAATACAATTGGGTAAACTGGCAGTAGCCACTTGCGGCAGGAGTCCCGGAGCTGTTGGGCCATCGCGAAGGGTCGACCGGCTTCGCCCAAGTCCAGGGACCGGAACCGCTGGCGGTGTTGTTCGGGCGACCGGCCGACCCGCTGGATGACGGCCCTCTTTAGGTCATCGAAGACCAGGAGGTTCGCCACCGGAAGTTGTTGGGCGGCCACCTGGGCCTCTCCAGAGAGCAGGGGAATGAGGCGCACCGGCCACTACTCTCGGGGCCACCCGTAGGCCTCCGCCGACTTTTCGAATAGCTCCAGCAAGGCCTCCGGATCGTCCTGGGGCCCCATCTTGTGCAGCGGTAGGTGCATGGGTGCACGGCCTCGGCGCGAAACCTCCCGATCGATCCAGCTCCGGAACCTCTCGCGGTCCTCCTGCTGGGCCTGGACAATGCCCTGGAAATGCCTCTCCTGATCCGTCCTTAGGTCCAGCAGGGCCTGGTGTTGTTCGCGGTGAAGGACCACGAGGGAGGCGATGATATCCGCAAGCGGCGTGGCGGCCGGACTTTGCATGGCGGCGGCGACGGTCCTACTTCCTCCCGGGTTTCGGCACCAGTGTAGCAAAGTTCGTGGGATGGAAGGAAGAGGACAAAGGGGTCGGCTGGACTGCTGACAGGTTTATTATAAACAAAAAGAACTAAAAAGTTACAAACACCCAAACGGTGACTCTTATTCTGACACGACAACACTACCTTCGTTTCACTCTTTCCGCTTTCCGTTTCCGGCTTGGGTCAGCAGTCCGTCTCTCTCTCGCTTGCTTCCGACTCTCCTGGCGTTTTATACTCCACGCCAATTACTAGAACAAGAAACAGGTGATGATAATTTTTGCCCAAACCACTCACTTACCGCTCGTCTCCTGATTCTCTCTCCCGCTGCAGACTTTGTAAACCACGCCCCCTGCCACAAAGATATCTTCTAATGTTCATTCATGTATATTTTGTTCTATTATGCAGAAGAGATGATTGGTTCATGTGTCGCTTGAACTGAGGTGCTACAGATTAGGATACGTTTTCAAATTTATCTAGATAAGTGTAGAAATATCCATAAAGAAAAATGATGCATTTTCAAATTTATATAGATTAATAAGAATGTAGACTTAGAGTACTACCGACATGGCTGCACACTCTCCCAAAAAAAAGTACAAAAGCTGTCACTGAGGCAGCACCCTTTCTAAAGGGGCTTTCGCAGGAACCTTTTCATAGTTCCTAGAACTATTGAACTAGAAACACATTTAGTTCTAGGAACTCTTGTTTGGGGAAACTAAATTAGCTTTTACTTCAGGGTAGGGTCTAAAAAAGTTCTGTGGGAACTATCGATCACGTAAGTTTACGCTGATTGGCCAAACGCATACAAAACAAAAATGCTACCTAGCATTTTTAAAAAGCCATATAAAAATATTTACTCCAAATACATTTACTCCAAATGGCACATATTAGTAATGTATGAAAGTGTCCTTGTTACAGATTTTGTATCTTTTTTTCCTGAGAGTGTAGATTTGCCATAAAAGTTATTTTTACACTTCCATGTCCACACACAGCTAAAGAGTTTTAACTCCCTGGCAGATTCTGCTAACCACACACTGAATTCCTACTGTATAAAAATACAGAGAGTATAAGAATTAAACCTAAACCTAACAACCTGAAGATAAGGAAATTACTTTTTTCCATCTTGCTTATAGCAAAATAGTGGATCTTTGTGGCATAGCAATGGACAAGTTGGGAATGGCAAGGCAAACAGGAAGGACAGTTCAGGTCAAATGGATTTCGAATTAAGAGCAGAGGAAGAAGAAGGAAAAACAGATCAACAGATGAGGGATAAAGAATGAGCCAAAGAAGAAGAGCGGTGGATAAACAACCCAGAGGAAGAGTCTTTGGCTTTATATTAAAGCCAGTCTGGACTCAACCATCCTCATTGGCG
The DNA here is from genome assembly GCF_963082965.1 of Carassius carassius. Classification (NCBI taxonomy): domain Eukaryota; kingdom Metazoa; phylum Chordata; class Actinopteri; order Cypriniformes; family Cyprinidae; genus Carassius; species Carassius carassius. Next base: position 10,042,314 of record NC_081791.1, read on the forward strand.
TACACCCACATAGACTTCCTGCACAGGCTTCTATATTCCAGTGCCGCAGTTAATACACTGCTGAGGACGTCACAAGAGATTTGTAGGAGAGACTGATGCAAATGAGGATGGAAAAAAACCTATGTTTGTGATGGATGGAGATTTGACGGCTTGGAAAAGAAAAAGGACAGAGGGAGAGACTCTCTCGAGAGGAAAGAGAAACAAACGTGAGAGACGTGAACTGTCTTTGCTCTCGTATGTCATTGTTTGCAGTGCCACGCTGTTCCAGCCTCAGTTCTGCTTCCCAGCTCGTGCTGATAAAGATCTGTAAACGGAGGAGGACAGCTGACTTTAAATCAGCATCTCCTGGCGACCTCGATCAATGTGGACACGGCTGTGGAAAGCTACCGGGGTTCAGCCTGGGTCAGTGACGCGGGTACAGCTGTTTTTACTGAAGCAGCCCGGCTGGGACAGGTTCACAAGGTTTATCCATTCGCTGGTGCAGCGAGCACACTTGAAACCTTGCTTTGAGTAAACAGGCTCCCGCTCGCTCTCTCCTGACAGCCCACAAGTGGAGTATGCAGGGAGGGTTTTATTCGCCAAGTGCTCTTCAAGATGCCTTTGGTCTATAGTGGCCCTGAACACCTCACGCTTTAGAAATGCATTATGGGTGAGGGTAATTGAAGGCAAGGAGAAGATGCAAATGCAGCGAAAGAGAGAGAACGCCAAGGGAAAAGGTTGAACAAGTTCATGGTCTTATCTATTAGCATCAACTTCACCACAAGAAGGTACACTTGTAGCCTGGAGATCTCAGTTTGAATTCCTACTAAAAACATCTTGCATTTGAAATTATGGATGCCCAAACAGAATCTTTTCGCCTCTGCCTCACAAAGCGTGATATAATTATCTTGCAAAACCTTGACAGTGGTCTGACTCACAAACTCAACTATAAAAGTAACAAATTGGAATAGGAACTAAAACACCCTGAATCTACAAAAAGTCCATTTAAGGTTTGAAAGTGAAGTTGTATTTTTTTTTTGTCTACAACAAACTGATCTAAGTATTTTCATTGAAACTAACCTCATACTTTTTTTTTTTTTTTTTTTTTGCAAAACTTTTTGGAGTATTTTTCTTATTTAATTGGCAAATTGTTCTTATTTTAAACAAACTTTAAAAAAACCTGTTAAATTTATGCTTCAAACAGCTACAAAAAAGACATTTGCAAGTCTGCAAGGTACAGTACATATCCACCTCATCCAGCACTTTTTTTTGTCTCACATTAAATATCCTGATACTTTTTCATTGTGTGAAACTGCTACAAACAATGAAGTGAGTGAAAATGTATCTTATTTGTTGTGTTACTGTTTGGAACGTGAGTTGAAGTCTGACACAGAAGAAATTGTTTAATAAAGTTATTATTTTTGTTTTCTTTGCACACAAAATGTTTTCTTGTAGCTTCATAATATTACGGTTGAACCACTGATGTCAGATGGACTATTTTAACAATGTTCGTACTACTGTTCTTGTTCTTGAACCTGGTAATTGTGTTGCTGTCTATGCAGGGTCAGAAAGCTCTTGGATTTCATCAGAGATATCTTAATTTGTGTTCTGAAAATGAACAAAGTTCTTTCAGGTTTGGAACAACATGAGGGTGAGTAATTAATGACATAATTAGCATTTTTAGGTGAGCTATCCCTTTAATTAAAGTTGTAGTATGTAATATTGACAGCTATCAGTTGAAATGGGAATTGCAGTCCGAATTTAAAATATTGGAGAAAGTTGTTTCTCCCATCCCCTCCTCCTTGAGGACACACAACAGGAACAAGCACAATTGACAATGAAAGGCAACAAGCTTTACACTGTAAACTAACAAGTTTTATGTCTTTGGTTATGGAGCTTTTTAAATGGATATCAAGGTATTTTAGAACGGAATGTAGAATTTTAGGTATAGAATCTGCTGTCTTGGACTAATGTTGTTTGCTGGCTTTCATGGCTGCAATACGTTGAGTTTTCTGCCAACTGGGCACCCAGGGTGTTGAAATACTATAAGGTAAATTAGCAGTGGGTGTATTCACATGAAACAAAAAAAAACAGACATTCTGACACATAAAGCAAAATTCAAGGCAGAATAAAACAGGATAACATGACAGTTTTCTTTTTGAGGCACCATTTCAAAGTATTTAAAGAAATAAGTGTATTTTTCTTTATTCACTGGTAAATAATTTATTCCTTTTCAAACACAAACCTCAATAAGATTTGTTAGACATAAAACAACAACGAAAATCTTTTGGGTATGAAAAAAACTAATCTCCATGGTAATTATAAAACTTAAACCAATTCCAGTGTACTGTACTTTCTCTCTGTTTTTCATTTGTAGTGGACAAATAGATCAACAAGGTAATTGAAAAAATAATTTATTTAAAATCCAGCCAGACGCATGTCTTCAAATTAAACAGCAACACACTACAATAAAAGAAATACCAGCCAACCTTATCGATTACAAATAACAATTATTTTCACATTCCCAGAAGGCCAAAAAAAGACTTGCTTATGATTGAAATGTAAAATCACAGGGACTTCTGGTGCACACAGCCGCTCAGAAACTGAATCAATTAAAATGAAAACGATTAAAAGTACATTGTTTTTAACATAACTGGGAGTCACAAAGCGTTTACTCGACCACTTTAAAACTCTCTCTGCTTCCTCTTTTACCTTTATATGAGGCCAAAGGGGAATGATACTGAGAATATAACTTAAAGAGAAACTTTGTTCAAATCATTTCGTCCGTTAGAGACTATCAGTGTTGGGAAGGTTACTTTGGAAATGTAATAGGTTACAGATTACAAGTTACCTTATTTAAAATGTAATAGTAGTGTAACTTTTTTAATTACTCTAATAAAGTAATGTAACTAATTACTTTTGAGTACATTTTGATTACTTTTATAAATTTCTAATGAATATTTATTTGCAACTGTTAATCATCTTCAACCATTTACACCATGCAGGTTTAACCTTAAAGTAGTGCTCAATACTGTCAGACTTTCACCATCCTTCATCACCTGAATTAAGATGATCACATTTGAACACATCCACCACACAATCAGACTTTAGTACTGCCTTTTACTTTGAGATTGATCTGAAGTTCAATGCAGATTTAAAATATTCAAAATAAATAGTTTATAGATACTGTTTTTGAAACCAAATCTTTGCACAACTACAGGCATCTAACTGCATCTAACAATGGTTTGGGGAAAATAGTTAATAAAAAAATAAAAGCATATAGCTACATCAACTCAAATATGGTTATCTAATATGCATGTTTCCTATTTTGTGTACTAAACTCCTGAAACATTGGTGTCTTTTTGAAACAATGCTGTCTCTTTGTATATGATATGATGATAGTTTCTCAAAATAAGTAAAAAATGCTCATGAAGTGACTCAGAGCAGTTCTAGAGATTAATTTCCATGAGGGATGGACTGGAAAAAAATAGGCTGGGAAATCTCACACTCATACACCCACAACCCATTCTGAAACATGGACAACCCTATTTTTTTTATGGACCTGACATGAAAAAGATTTGAATCCTTAGGTTGGGGGACTTGCAACGTAATTAAGAGTTCTCTCCTGAACTGCACCTTCACTTCCATTATCCATCCATCCTCTCATGACTTTAATACTGAAGATTTTTATTTGACTTTTACCATGATTTGTAAGTGCAATTTTTTTTTTGGCAAATTAATTACCACTTGTATTTATTTTTACTACAAATTCCATAGTTAAACCACGGTTAGTGCCATACCATAGGCTATATTAATTTTCCTCAGGGTTGTGTTTTTGTCTGCACTAGCTCCCCCTAAACCTATGATAAAATATGATAAGTTGTCTGCTAAATTACTACTGTAACATTACAATAGATAATAATGACGTCGTTTATACAGTATTTTGAGTGATAGCGAGCAATGTGCTGCTGCTGCTTGACTAAGTAAACAAAACTACATTAGCATATTTACAGATGAAACTGACCTGCACCTGAAACCCTGAACAGAAGTGTCGCTTCTCTGCTCCAGCTGTGCGCTTACACAGTTCACTCCGGTCTCTCTCTCTCGCATTGATTACTCGGAGTCTGATCCAAACCGTTCGGCGGAGGCGCGGAGAGCGCGCGAGCCCAACCATTACCAGTCACGACTAACTGATTCATGATTTAGATTTAATTATCGAATGGCGGATTCGGAAATAATCGCTTTAGTATATTCGGCCTGCAATTATACAATAACAATATTAAAATAGAAGGCCAAATCGTCTGCCAGGCCACCGGGAATAGTCCTGGTTCTCCCGATGTCCAGTCAGCACATGATTTCCACAGACACGCAGAACGTGCAGGATTCATATTCAGTCTTTTCGCGGCTTAATATTCACAGACCCCAGTCCATACTGCATTTTTATTCAAGTGTACTGACTTACTTTTGATCTATTCATCCAAAATGTGGCATATTGCGTCCGCGTTATAGGCTGAATTCCATTTTTATGACTGGATTCTACGAATATGTTTTCCGCGTCGCGGAGATTATGGGCCATATGTTCTAGTGCAATTTGGGAAAGAAATAAGCTGTATGTGGATGTGTGTAAATATTCAAATGTAATCCTCTTTGTAATCGTTACAAATTTCATAAGTAACTGTAATTTAATTACTCATTTTTTCTTAGTAACTGTAACGGATTACTGTTACATTTATTTTGTAATTAAATTACGTAACGCCGTTACATGTAACTAGTTACTCCCCAACACTGGAGACTATTATACAATATCTTAAACATTCGGCCATGAATTCTGGCAATTTGTTCTGAAGGTTAGTCACCCCTTGGAAAGAGCCGTATGACGTATATAGTTGTGAATGACTTCAACAAATCACACGAAGACCAGAATATGAGACATTCCCTCTTCCCTACAAGAGCACCTTTTGTAACCGTTATTTATTTATTTACAGACTCTGTGCTAATGGAAGAGCCTTGTTGTAGCAAAATAGGCCATGTCACAATGTTCCTCTTCTCGATGCAGCGCCAAGCTAAAGATAAATCCATTAGGATGGAGCAGTATGAAGAGTGAGAGCGAGGCATGAAAGGGACAGCGCGCAGCAATGGAGGAAGAAAAAGGGCGAAAGAGCAAAGAAAGCAGGGAAGGCGCACATTCAAAATTAAGAAACTAGAGTAACATTTCCTGCCACTCTGTCATTTTCTTCCTCCTTGGCTGAACTGGTAAGAAAAGCGAGGCATTCATCACCAGACTTCTAGTTTTCCAGCCCACTGTGTTCACTCCAGCCTGCTTTTGTGCCCAGCTATACTTTAACCCTGACTGGCGGCTCTTGGACAAACCTGACTCCCATGCCCAATGGCTGGGAATTGTAGTCCAATGAGCAGAGGATGATGGGGGTCCTGGGCCAAACATGCTTTCCCACCGTGCTGAAAAGAAGTGCTTGACAGATCGGGTGGCCCAGTTGCCACAACGACCGATGAAGACAAGGTCATTCACTTTGACCTCCACCCTGCCCTCCTGGCGGGTGGTGAGATCACTAAGCTGTTGACTAATTAATGAGTGTGTTTGTAGTCATGCTGGTTAGGATGGCTTTGACGGGAGCTTGCTCTCTTTGTGAAAGGCTTCTTTGACGATTTATTGGCCAGTCTTTTGATATGTGTTCAGACGATTGTTTTCGCCGGCTTGGAGAAAAGATGCATGCATATTTGCAGTGTAAACAAGGCCTATGATGTGATTATAATACAACATTAGCTCAATGCAGAGAAAGGAGACACAAATGCACGGCTCTGGAAAAAATCTGCGTGTCCTGACACACACACAAAAATGACAACCAAAGAACAATCGACACCGCTCTGGATTGAGATGTTTCCCTGCTGGGAGAAATTCAGATCAAATACATCTGGTAGCTGGTTTTGTGCTGGTCCAGCTTGAACAAGATAAATTCAGTCTTCTTGTAGCAGCTCAAACTCCTTTTAGGTCAGAAATTTTCAAGCTTGAGGTCAAAGCTCCACATGCTCACCAAAGATGCCTTTTAGGGGATTTGTATTTACTTATGGTATGTTTTTTAACATGTATAGACAACTGCTCAAATACTTTTTATGAAATAAATAAATACCTTTATTCAGAACAGACACAGTAAATTAATCTAAAGTGTCAGTAAAAGTATTTTAAGGACATATTAATCTTGCAAAAGACTTTTATTTCTAACAAATTATGTTTCCACAATAATGTTAAAAGGGTCATATGAAGCGATTTCAGTTTTTCCTTTCTCTTTGGAGTGTTACAAGCTCTTGGTGCATGAAGAAGATCTGTAAAGACTAAAGTCTCAAATCCAAAGAGATATTCTTTATCAAAGTTAAGACTCTGCCCCCTAAAACGGCTCGTTCAAACAGGCCCCCACATCTCTACATCACTATGTGGAAATATTTGTGTAAAGCCGCCCAAATGTTCACGCAAAGAAAGAAGGCGTGGTTTCAGTAACACATTTAGTGTTGAAACATTCATGTCAGGGAGATGCTGTGTGTGAACCTGGGAGAGGAGGTAATTCTGACTTTGTTATGACAATCTGGCGCTTCTGAATCAGCTACTGTAAGTATGTTTTGTTATTAGTTTAAGTATTTGCTATTGATTGTTCAAATGCAGAGTTTTACCTGTTGTGTGTGTGTGTGCATGCATGTCTGTGAGAAAGATAAGTTTACTCCAGTGGTGGACGAAGTACACAAATCAAGTACTTGAGTAAAAGTACAGATACGTATAGTAAAATATTACTCCAGTAAAAGTAAAAGTACTCCTTTTTCAATTTTACTCAAGTGAAAGTACAAAAGTACTAAATTTTTTATGTACTTAAGTAAAAAAGTACTGAAAGATAGATGTTTGCAATTTTATATAGGCTACTTAATTTAATTTTATATTAGCACATTGTTACGTGCCACATGCACGAACATCGAGAACGACACCCGTTAAAAGGATGACGCCCGGAATTCAATCTCCTGCCCCCATAAACACAACGGCACACAGCCAAGATATCAAGGGAAAAGAAAATTTTTTTGTTTACAACTGGGTCTTTGCAGTTTTTTTAAAAAACTAATATGACTGAGAGGTTTTACACTAGGCCAAAACAACAAACAAAAAGGGAATTAAATATTAAATAAAATACAAGGTTCTTACCTCCCTTACTGACCAGTAAACAGGAGAAAATAATGTCAAAGAAAAAGGGCCTCTTGTCTCTCTCAGGGTTTTTACAAAGATAAGAGGAGTAAGCTAAAAACAATTACCGGCCTATACCGCTACCACAAATTAAGCTCCTATGTGGAAAAGTTCACGTGGGCTGGGGCACAGCACAGCTCTCACTGGTAAACTGACAACACAAATCTCACTCTAGATTTACACTTGTTCTGGCAGCAGTCGTACACACACGCTCTACCATGGAAGCAGGAGGGTGAACTCGACGAAGAGACGGAAAGCAGAGTTGACCATCTGATTTTCACCAGTAAGAACAAAGTATTTTAAAGTTTGTTGTTTTACAGAACATCACAGTTATATATGACATGATAATAAGGCCTGAAGTTAGGAAGAACATTTTAAGGAAAATATAATTATATTTTCATAATGATTTTTTCCTTCTCAAACCTTGTCTGTGGTGTAAAAACACCCCTCTTCCCACTTTGATAATTACTGTAGTTACCATGTTCTGAACATCACATCCTTTCTTTTCTCCCCAGATGTAATATATATATATATATATATATATATATATATATATATATATATATATAGGTGGTTGAATAAAAATATTTGGACATTATTTATAAAAATTACCTCAAGTTAGCACCAGCAAGCTTGTTAGCTAGACAGTTAGCATCAGCTAACAATATTTACTTATTTTCAGTACGGTTATGAATAAACATTCATGTCTGTCTAACTTACTCGTCTAGTTAATCCAAACAATATAACGTTACTGTTGATAAACAATATAAAATCAGACGTCACATAGGACGTAGCATTTTAATAAAACTGTTAATATTACGGCAGCGGGGAATTTGAACATGCATGAGTTATTTTATTTAATCTGTGTTAGTTTAATGGTTAATTTTTTTTTACCTAAAACACAGAGACGCTAATTGATGTGTCTGCATCGTCTGCACTCGAGCATTTCAGTGGGCTTAAATAGATCACTCTTTACAGCGGATTTAGTTCCCAAACAACTGACAATTTTGAAGTAAATATGATTTTCAGTTACAATAATTAATCCTACATTTCGACATTAATAACTTACTTTTAGCAACATCAGACGCACGCGCGCTCACAAGATCTCCCGTTCTTACTTCTGTAGACTCGCACTAAACGGTTCATTTGAATCAGTGAATGGTCGACTCCAGAACAGCTGCATTGGGAAAATTCTAATTCGTAAACAAATCGTTTGGTGTGATTTGCGATCCGATTTAAAAGTTTATTTTGAAAAGACTCGGTTCGTTCATGATGAATCAGACGCCGCTTCTGCGTGTCGGAGCACGTGATATATTATAGGGAGTAACGATATGTTTTATGAAATGTAGCGAAGTTAAAAGTACGATCTTATGCTTTGGAATGTAGTAAAGTAAAAGTTACTCAAAATAAAACTACTCCAGTAAAGTACAGATACTTGAAAAATGTACTTAAGTACAGTAATGAAGTAAAGCTACTCCGTTACTGTCCACCACTGGTTTACTCACATCACGGTGGATTCAGCTGTCTTAACCGTCCATGGCTTGTGTACTACAAACACATAGGAGCTTCATCACTGTGTCTTTCACGCAACCATTATTAAATGTCTTTACATTTATTTTGAAAGATGAAGCTCGCAATTATGGAAAGAGTCATTACATTTTCGACGAGTGCTTGCAGTGTTCGGCCATTTTTTTATTGATTTATTTATTTTTTTACATCTTATTACAGTAGTTATCTAACATTACAGTAAAAGGTCTTTTTTATTTTTAACAACATCAATTGCCAATTGCCATCATTCCACCAGTTGCCATTTAAAATGGAGACACAGTCCCTCATTTTTTTGACACATGCACATTCCTTGATACACTCACACATGGTGTAAAAGTCTGCTGTGTTCATACTTTCCAGACCTTTAATAATACACACACCTTCAGTCTCTGACTGGAAAGCCTTGGCTGTCCACTCTGAGATTTAAGTCTTACAGTCATACACACACACACACACACACACAACTTTTGAATGCCCCCATTTCTGATAAGACACATCTGTCCTGCCAGGACCTGATCCATGAGTCAGATTCAGCAATAACGTCCTTTACTGGAACCCCAGAACAAACTGCCAAAAAATGTCGTCATCAGAGTAATTGTGTATATATCTGATTCTTCAGCTATGGGCACTTTTGGCAATGTGAACATGTAGAAAAGAAACTCTTATAAATCATGATTTGATTTTTACACTCTCACCACTTTATGTTATCCACTAACAATGACCAACTGTAGACACACATGCATCACAGGGCAATTCTTAAAAAAAATTCTGAAAGTAATTTGAGTCAGTGTCATTTCAACCACATCTTAAAATATAATAGCATTCTGTGATGGAAAAAGCACTTTCAGTATTTTTTGTAAAAAATAAATAAATATATAAAAATTGCTTGCCTTATGTGGCCAATTTTACAGTTATTATGTTGTACTTGCAAACTACAATAAAAAAAATAAATAAATAACTTTTTGCATAATTTGACCAAGATTATTAGGGGCACAGTTGTTTGTTTTGGATGGAAATTATGCCACAAATGAAAGACATTTGAGGGAAAAAGGTGTATTAATTGGATATAATAAATATCAAAATGACTTTAACATTTAAATCAATCTTAAGACTATCTAGGTTTTAAATATTCATATGGAAAAAGACTTAAACAATAAATCTATAAATAAAAGGCATTTGAAAATAAGAAAATTAAATAATGAAGGTATGATAAAATATTTGCCAGCCTTTTAGTCTCAGAATAGATTATAATGAATAATAAAAATTACTTATAACAATAAAAAAAAAAAAATAATTGCCTTGGATGTTAATGTGCTTATAGTTGATGAAACTACAAAAATCCCCAATTGGCATGACAGAATATCATCACCCTTCTGTCACTTCTGACCCCGTCCCTAATCACAGAGGGTCAAAAGACAGCCCACAAGGTCACAATGCATCACCCTCATAGAGAAACGACTCTTAAAACACTTTCATGAATCCACTTCATCCCTAAAAAGCCAATAACTAGATAACGGACCACCACCAAGCTATCTGAATACAACCTTTATAAAACCATTGTAAACATACACATTTCATCAAACAGTTTTTTCTTTATGCATGACAAAAGAATTCTGAGAATTGCACAAATAAGCATGAAAGATATGAATGCAGGTTTGACTCCATATAAAGGAATTTTTTTGATAATGCCACATTACTCATAATGCATTTGACATTGTCTACTATACAGCAACAAAAGCTCAGTCAAATGTAATCTCCATTTGCTTCCAACTTGGTCTCTTTCTTTAATCTACGGGAATAAACAGGGTTGTGCAACTTCCATTTTTTTCTTTATGAAGAGAAACAAGAGACGCATTCATTTTTTGTTGTTGTTGTTTTTTGTTTTGTTTAATCAACATACTGTAATGCCACAAATGCCTCTGATTGATGCACCGAAATATTGAAAATTGTGATAATAGGAGCCAGGGTTTTCTAATAACATGTAATATTTATGTTAACTGGGCTTCTGTTTGGTCAAACGTGCATCATAATGAATGTCAAGCACCTACAAAACAACTCTTCACTTTGTTAATGTCTCAACCTTTACAAATATACTGTACAGAATGATGTTATTTATAGCACATCACCAGTGTTGGGGAAAGTTACTTTTAAAAGTAATGCCTTACAATATTGCATTACTCCCTAAAAAAGTAACTAAATACGTTACTTAGTTACTTTTTATGGAAAGTAATGTGTTACATTACTTTTGCGTTACTTTCACGTTACTTTTTAAATATGAGCAGGGCTTGATTGTTTTTAATTTAAGAAGTTCTATTTATAGCAAATGTAAAAGCCCTTTAACACCAAAAAGTGTAATGAATAAACCTCAGGCTGAAGGAAAAGTAAATTCACGTCTGTACAGTAGAACACGGGAGAAGTAGGTTCAACACTCTTCAGCAATAACAAAAAAACAATAAACACAATTGTTAGTTTATCTAAAGTCATTTTTTGATTATTGTTGAACTGGATCATTAAAGGTCAGCAGCAAAGACACTGTTAATAAAATGGGAATAGATACATTTGTGTTATTTAATATATTTAGTTATAGCAGGTTTGTGTCATATTCTGAGTTTGCATTTCACTGTTTTGATTAATTTTGATGAATACTAAATCTGTTTTGTTTTTTGTTTTTTTGTGAGTGGGATGAATTAATGCACATTCACATTTAGTCTAGAACTACAGTAACATGTTCACACAGCGCACACAACGCCTCCATACTTCCGATTTCTCCCAATATGGGAACAGGAGGCTTGTCAGTCAAAAAATGGGAATACAAAGTAACTGGCGTCACTTTTTTGAAAAAGTAACTCAGATATTTTCTTGTAAATTAAAAAGTAATGCGTTACTTTACTAGTTACTTGAAAAAAGTAATCTGATTACGTAACTCGCGTTACTTGTAATACATTACCCCAACACTGCACATCACCACATAACCATGCTGCATGCTGTTATAAACACATACAATCATACATGTCCTGTTTTGATTCAGAAACCTCATCCGTGTTTATCTGAAAAATAAACATGGACAATTATAGAGAGAAAAGACAGAGATATGTATATAAAACATGATTAACTGATTTAATGTTTTTTGTTTTATAGAATAACAGCATTAATTCACTCACCACATTTACAAAGCTCAATCCAAGACTTGTTTCTGTGGTTTGGGCACCACTGAGGATGTTTTCTGATTTTACACTCTGGCTCTAGTACTGAGTGTGTGTATCCTGATGTGGAAATTATGATCAAGGGGTCATAATTCCCTTGCAGAAGTCATGAGTAAAGAGCCTGACTCACAGCAGAAACTGCTCTGATCTGAATCTGGTTTGGGGGGAAAATCAAATTGATTGAACACAAAGAAAAAAAGCACTACTCTTCAAAGCTGTGAGATCGATAAAATGTTTAAATATTTCCAAAATAAGTCTCTTTTGCTCACCAAGACTGCATTTATTTGATTAAAAATCCAGTAAAAAAGATTTCTGTTTTGAATAAATGCTGTTCTTTATAACTTTTTGTGTATCAAAGAATAATAGAAAGGCATCACAGGTTCTAAAAAAATATTTAACAAAATTACTTAATACTGTATAAACACACACACACACACACACACACACACACACACACACACACACACATGTATATGAAACCTTAAAATCCTTAGACAAAGCTGTAGCAGTTGTATTATAAGTGCAAGTGGCGACTTTTTTTTCCTGTAAGAGTAGTTGTAGAAAGGGATGGAAAGGCAATGAAAGAGAAAGAGTAAATTTGGCACCTTATACATTAAGAATCTTTGTCTCCATGGAGACTGATCATAAAGCCTGAAATACACCACCTGTAGCCTCAGACGTGTAAACGATCGGACTCATAGATATGTTTCCATTTTTATTTCAAATAGACACACACTTTGTCAAGCAGCAACATGGCAGTGGGAAACACACAAATTATGAGCCATGGCTCAGCTGCTGCGCATTCAACCACAATGACTTGTCATGAAATGATTTTCAACAGCGATCACGCCTGCAGATGTGGAACATTAAACTTTGGGAATTCAAGCAGCACACTCCCTCCTCCCTCTGTACAAAATGTCAGTTTCTCTTGTTACAACATGACGGTACACTCGCCCTCCGTGCAAACAGATGTATCAGACACAGGTCACAAATGGGTTGAAAAAGCACAGACTAACAGCTTTTAGACGAGAAACTGACAGAAACCTGCATGGGGGAAAATATTATGCTGACATCATGGCTGATGCGTGATGAAGTCTTTATCTAGAGATATTTTCTTTGACTATTATCTAACCATTATTTGAAAGAAAAATACAAAACAGTGGTTTCAAATGGAAACCAAAAGATTTTTGTCCCGTGTTATTTGATGCTAAAGAAAATAAGGTCGCAATAGACAGAAGTCAGTTTGGGCAATAAAATGGAGAACATACAGGTGCTTCTCAATAAATTAGAATGTGGAGGAAAAGTTAATTTATTTTAGTAATTCAACTCAAATTGCTAAACTCGTGTATTAAATAAATTCAATGCACACAGACTGAAGTAGTTTAAGTGTTTGGTTCTTTTAATTGTGATGATTTTGGCTCACATTTAACAAAAACCCACCAATTCACTATCTCAACAAATTAGATTACTCCATAAGACCAATAAAAAAAAAACTATTAGTGAATTGTTGGCCTTCTGGAAAGTATGTTAATTTACTGTAGATGTACTCAGTACTTCTTAGGGGCTCCTTTTGCTTTAATTACTGCCTCAGTTCAGCGTGGCATGGATGTGATCAGTTTGTGGCAGTGCTGAGGTGGTCTGGAAGCCCAGGTTTCTTTGACAGTGGCCTTCAGCTCATCTGCATTGTTTGGTCTCTTGTTTCTAATTTTCCTCTTAACAATAGCCCATAGATTCTCTATGGGGTTCAGGTCTGGTAAGTTTGCTGGCCAGTCAAGCACACCAACACCATGGTCATTTAAACATTTTGGGAGTGTGGGCAGGTGGCAAATCCTGCTGGAAAATGAAATCAGCATCTTCAAAAATCTGGTCAGCAGAAGGAAGCATTGAAGTGCTCCAAAATTTATTGGTAAACTGGTGCAGTGACTTTGGTTTTCAAAAAACACAATGGACCAACACCAAATCATCACAGAGAGTGGAAACGTAACACTGGACTTCAAGCATCTTGGGCTATGAGCTTCTCCACCCGTCCTCCAGACTCTAGGACCTTGGTTTCTAAATGAAATACAAAACTCATCTCCTCTCATCTGAAAAGAGGACTTTGGACCACTGGGCAACAGTCAAGTTCTTCTTCTCCTTAGCCCAGGTAAGATGCCTCTGACGTTGTCTGTGGTTCTGGAGTGGCTTAACAAGAGGAATACGACAACTGTAGCCAAATTCCTTAACACGTCTGTATGCCTTGATCCCAGACTCAGTCCATTCTTTGTGAAGTTCACTCAAATTCTTGAATCCAGTTTGCCTGACAATCCTCATAAGGCTGCGGTTCTCTTGGCTGGTTGTGCATCTTTTTGTTCCACACTTTTTTGTTCCACTCAACTTTCTGTTAACATGCTTGGATACAGCACTCTGTGAACAGCCAGCTTATTGGCAATTAATGTTTGTGACTTACCCTCCTTGTGAATGGTGTCAATGATTGTCAGAGACCATTTTGAAGGCTCAGGAAACCTTTGCAGGTGTTTTGAGTTAATTAGCTGATTGTCATCATATTCTAATTTGTTGCGATAGTGAATTGGAGGGTTTTTGTTAAATGTGAGCCAAAATCATCACAATTAAAAGAACCAAAGACTTAAACTACTTCAGTCTGTGTGCACTGAATTTATTTAATACATGAGTTTCATAATTTGAGTTGAATTACTGAAATAAATGAACTTTTCCTCTACATTCTAATTTATTGTCAAGCACCTGTACACTGAAAACCCTAATAAGTTGACTGAACTAAATTGATTGAGTAAACTTGTTGCCTCAATTTAATTGAGTAATGGCGTCTCCCAAAACTTACATATTTAAGTTTATTGAACTTGACGGTTTTGTAGACTGTAGCCTATTTAAATCACTCAGAGGTTTAAATGTTGATACTTGATTCATTTGAAGTCACCATTGTGGTGGAAAGTGTTTGGTTTAGTTGGGATCTTGGTCCAGTTGCTGCTGGGTTGGTGTTTTTTAAAACGCTGTTTTTGTGGTGAAAAAATACAGATTTAAATGAGCTCAGGTGTTATCAGATGTTTTTTGTTGATGAGAAAGTCATCACATAATACGTATTTGAGATCATAAAATAACTTTCGTTTGATATTTATAACAGGCACAAAGAGCAAAATACTTATTTTGAAGATGGACAAAATGAATGCATTTGAATTAATTTGAGTAAGAGAATCAAGTACTCACACACACAGACTTATGGCATATGCATATGCATCACAACAACGGTGACAAACAAAAGAGCTCCATAGCACAAACTCATCCTTATTTTACAGCCTTTTTTGTTCTGATTGTCACCATTGATGTGATGCATATCCAAAATCTTGATGTCTGTTTGTGACGACGTGATCTGTTTTCAAAAAGTAAGTACATTATTTTATCTACTAGGTTTCTATCCATAAAAGTGAATCCAAAGTTGCAGTAATACATTTTATTTTAACTTGTCACCATTACAAGCAAGATGTGCATGTTTGATCTCAACTCTCATTGCCACAACAACAGTGTTTTACAACACACAAGTTACAGCAACAAGAGACAATCTAACACCAGCTGAGAGCTGATAACACCTGAGCTCTTTTAAGTTTGTCTTTCTTCACCACAAAAACAGTGTTTTAAAATACACTGTTACAGCAGCAAAAGACAAGCTTACACAAGAAGTAACTGGACCAAGATCCCAACTAAACCAAACACTTTCCACCACAATGGTGACTTCAAATGTATAAAGTATCAACATTTAAACCTCTGTTAATTCTCAATAAGAGCTTCTCTAGATGTCTGACAGAAATAAAGTCACAGAACCTTGTAAGGAGGATCTGTGAACGTCTATATTGGACGTACAGAAGACATAAAAACATTTAAAAAAAGACATCATAAAAATATTCTGTCTCCTCAGTGGACATCTTTTCAACGTCTGCAAAGACATAAAAAGATGTCCACTGTACGTAACTTTGCCCAATGGATTAGGTTGATGTTAAAATACGCAAACATAGTAATTTTTTGTTAAGTTTACTCAAAAAAGCGCTTGCGATAAGTTGCCTTATTTTTATTTTAAGTTGACACAACTTTTTTTTTTTACAGTGCAGTATAGGGTTTACTGTATTTTCATAAATATTGTGACATTTTGTCAAAAGGTCAAAGTTTAAATATGCTGTTATTTGTTTTACTTCAGTGTGCAAAAAGTGTGCGGTCAAAAATAAGAACATAATTTTCAGTTAAATTTACATGTTGAGTTAACTTAAATATATAAGTACACTTGAAATTAATACCAAGTTAAGTGAACATAATCGTTTAAGTACATTAAATAAGCACCAAGTTTGGTGAACTGAGTGATTTAAGTACAATCTACAAAACCGTCAAGTTAAATAAACTTAAATATGTAAGTTTTGGGAAACTCCATTACTCAATTAAATTGAGGCAACGAGTTTACTCAATGAATTTAGTTCAGTCAACTTATTAGGGTTTTCTACAAAACCGTCAAGTTAAATAAACTTAAATATGTAAGTTTTGGGAGACTCCATTACTCAATTAAATTGAGGCAACGAGTTTACTCAATCAATTTAGTTCAGTCAACTTATTAGGGTTTTCAGTGTATTGGTCTAACGAGTTAAGCAGTAACTTTAGCTGCCATGTTCTTTCTCTCAAAAGAAAAACGATTGGGCCACTTCATCAAATACTATAAGTTGTCGTTTCAATAATCATACCATATCAAAATCAGGTACCACAAGGATAACATATTTCACTAGTAGAAATCATGCAAAACAACTTTATATCTACAACCCGAATTCCGGAAAAGTTGGGACGTTTTTTAAATTTTATTAAAATGAAAACTAAAAGACTTTCAAATCACATGAGCCAATATTTTATTCACAATAGATAACATAGCAAATGTTTAAACTGAGAAAGTTTACAATTTTATGCACAAAATGAGCTCATTTCAATTTTGATTTCTGCTACAGGTCTCAAAATAGTTGGGACGGGGCATGTTTACCATGGTGTAGCATCTCCTTTTCTTTTCAAAACAGTTTGAAGACGTCTGAGCATTGAGGCTATGAGTTGCTGGAGTTTTGCTGTTGGAATTTGGTCCCATTCTTGCCTTATATAGATTTCCAGCTGCTGAAGAGTTCCTGGTCGTCTTTGACGTATTTTTCGTTTAATGATGCGCCAAATGTTCTCTATAGGTGAAAGATCTGGACTGCAGGCAGGCCAGGTTAGCACCCGGACTCTTCTACGACGAAGCCATGCTGTTTTTATAGCTGCAGTATGTGGTTTTGCATTGTCCTGCTGAAATAAACAAGGCCTTCCCTGAAATAGACATTGTTTGGAGGGAAGCATATGTTGCTCTAAAACCTTTATATACCTTTCAGCATTCACAGAGCCTTCCAAAACATGCAAGCTGCCCATACCGTATGCACTTATGCACCCCCATACCATCAGAGATGCTGGCTTTTGAACTGAACGCTGATAACATGCTGGAAGGTCTCCCTCCTCTTTAGCCCGGAGGACACGGCGTCCGTGATTTCCAACAAGAATGTCAAATTTGGACTCGTCTGACCTTAAAACACTATTCCACTTTGAAATAGTCCATTTTAAATGAGCCTTGGCCCACAGGACACGACGGCGCTTCTGGACCATGTTCACATATGGCTTCCTTTTTGCATGATAGAGCTTTAGTTGGCATCTGCTGATGGCACGGCGGATTGTGTTTACCGACAGTGGTTTCTAAAAGTATTCCTGGGCCCATTTAGTAATGTCATTGACACAATCATGCCGATGAGTGATGCAGTGTCGTCTGAGAGCCCGAAGACTACGGGCATCCAATAAAGGTCTCCGGCCTTGTCCCTTACGCACAGAGATTTCTCCAGTTTCTCTGAATCTTTTGATGATGTTATGCACTGTAGATGATGAGATTTGCAAAGCCTTTGCAATTTGACGTTGAGGAACATTGTTTTTAAAGTTTTCCACAATTTTTTTACGCAGTCTTTCACAGATTGGAGAGCCTCTGAGATAAATACTTCTGAGAGACTCTGCTTCTCTAAGACAAAGCTTTTATAGCTAATCATGTTACAGACCTGATATCAATTAACTTCATTAATCACTAGATGTTCTCCCAGCCGAATCTTTTCAAAACTGCTTGCTTTTTTAGCCATTTGTTGCCCCCGTGCCAACTTTTTTGAGACCTGTAGCAGGCATTAAATTTTAAATGAGCTAATTAAGTGGATAAAAGTGTAAAATTTCTCAGTTTAAACATTTGCTATGTTATCTATGTTCTATTGTGAATAAAATATTGGCTCATGTGATTTGAAAGTCTTTTAGTTTTCATTTTATTAAAATTTAAAAAACGTCCCAACTTTTCCGGAATTCGGGTTGTACATAATTTTAGTCACCGAACATAGTACACGAAGGAAAACTTCCTCTTGAAATGTAGTTCAGCAACCAAACAGACCAAAAGGACGAATTTTGTAATCCACCAATCAGTGCTTTTGTTCTCTTGTTGCTAGGCAGAATTCCTCCCATGGCCAATCACATTAAAGGAAGAACAGAGTGACGTTGAGTTTTTCCAAAGGATTATTCATGATTTTGAGCTCACAACACTTGAAATCTTAAGTTTATGCATTTTGAAGGTAAATTAGTTAAATTAACTCATATTTTTAAGTGACAGGGCCAAAACACAAAATGTTAAGTAATGTTTAGTCAACATTACTTGATTTTTTAAGTCAAGACAACATTAGGGTTTACAGTGTACACGGTATCATTCATAAATCTGTGGCTAGTGTGATTTTTGTAATGTTTTTTGAAAGAAGTCTCTTACCCCCACTAAGACTTTGTTTTTCTGTTCAAAAATACAGGAAAAAGAGTTAATACTGTGAAATAATTTTTACTATTTAAATATTTTATTTTATTGCCATCAGCAAGTTTTTTCTTTTATATTCTATTTTTAAAAATATATTTTAAATTACATTTCAATTCAAATATAAAAATCCAGAGAAGTCATTGTTACAGATAGAGGACTTGTTTATTAGCCAGAAGTAATAGTTTGAAGTATTTTGTCTAACAAGAGTCATGCAGATTACTTGTGTCCATTGATGAGCAAGTGATGTAATGCTACATTTCTCCAAATCTTTTCCCATGAAGAAACAAACTCATCTACATCTTGGATGGCCTGGGGGTAAGTAGATTTTCAGCAAACTGTCATTTTTTGGGGGAGAACTATTCCTTTAAAACCTTTGGATTCACCTTCAGCATCTTTGAAACACAGAGCCAAAGCTATTCCATCTGCAGGTCATGTGATTGTTCTTATTTTAAGATGTGAGGTTGAAGGACCTGAGGTCTATTTCCCTTAAAGACATGGAACAGAAGCCAGATAACTTCCAAAAGTGCATAATATATATCAAACCACACACATAATAAGTAACAAAAGAAGAATATGTGACCAAATCCACACGCTCCTCCCTGCTCAGATATTTCCTTTCACAGAAATGCAATCAAAGCATGAACTAGTGCCAAGAGTTCCAACCGCCATATTTAACCTAGATGTGCCCTAAAAGAAATGCATGATGCTGGTTCTCTCATCAAAGAGAGAGATTACTGTAAATCTCATTTGCCTGTTCGCTGCCAGTCAACCATTTGTGTTGTCTGAACTCTCGACTATATGGCAGCTAAATAATGTTTAAACAAACACAAGCTTCACATACCAGTCATCGCCAAGCTCATCTAATGACCTGAAGAGGGTGAATGAACCTTCTGTTCATGACAGACAGAAGATGGCGGGAGGCTTTATTTCAAATAAGGCAATAAATCTATCTCTCAGCAGACGCTGTTGTCTTTGGCAAAGAGTGCATTTGGAAACTAGATTCCAAGAGGGAAATACCAGTGCTTGTAAGGCAGCAAACAAACAGCACTGAAGTTTTAGGTAAGTTTTAGTCTTTGGTTCTGACTAGATGACTTTCAGTGGCATACATATAAGAATCAGCAGTTGGTCACTGTGCTAATAAATGGTCAAATAAATGTAACATTTGTGGTCAGTGAATTTTTTTTTTTTTCTTGAAAGAGATAATGCTTTTATTCAGTAAGGATGCATTAAATTGATCAAAAGTACCAGTGAAGACCATTATAATTTTACAAAGATTTATATTTAAAAGAAATGCTGTTCTTTGAACTTTCTATTCATCAAATCAATGCTGAAAAATGTATCATAATATATATTATATATCATAATATTTCCACAAAGAATATTAAGCAGCACAACTGTTTTAAATATTGATAATACATGCTTCATAAGCATCAAATCAGCATATCAGAATAATTTCAGAGGGATTGGCAAATTCAACTTTGCAGTCACAGGAAAATTACATTTGAAAATATATTAAAATAGCAAACAATTGTATATTAATAATATATTAATCTTATTCACATTTATTTATATTTCTTCTCTATTTTTCATCAACTGAAAACAACTTTACCAAACCCAACATTTTGAACAGTAGTGTATGCAAGGAAGACAAAGTTCACAGATCGCAGTTCTTTAAGAAAATATTTCAATAACACCGTCATTGCCGTTTAGCAGATCAACTGAAATCAACAGCAGTCTTTCTTTAATGTTTAAACTATCATCTTAAAAAAGTATGGTAAGAAGAACATCCACTGAAATTGTACAAAAAGTATAGGTTGTAAAGGTCTGAAAGTCTCTTTACATCCCGAGAGCAATCACTAAGTCAAGTGGTCTAAATGTATTAAAATGTATTTATATCATTTGTGGAAGGAATAGGACCATAAAATCACAGTGTCATGTTGCACAAATTAGAAGGTAATATATGGCTGTGTTTGGGTGAAAGTGTGCTTGGCTGTGTAATTCTGTGTTGTTCTTAGTTTGTCTGTCTCAGAGTTGGGAAACTGATTAAGCCCAGGCACGCACACACTTTTAGATACACTACTTGCGGTTTACAAGTTATAATGAAAGATGGATGTCAGAGGGGCTTGGAGGAGATGAAACCTGCTGAATATTAAAATCCCTTCTAATTAAAGAGTAAGAGTATTAGTGTGTTTGCGTGTGTGTCAAACAGTGAAGATAATGGAGGACCCGTTGATGAGAAGTGTTTCACATTCCTGCAGAGGTAATGAGGCGGCACAGATGATACACACACACACACACACACCTCTCAAAACCAACATGTTGCTAAAGTGGAAGGAAATAAAGGTCAATATGTCTAAAGCAATACAGCACAACTAATGTTAGGCAGACTATAAAATGTGAAAGGTGTTTGCTGTAATAACCTTTCAGATTTACAGAGAAACTGCTTAATGGTACTTATATTATCATGTATGTTTTGACACACCTGCCTGTGGTCAGACTACGTTCTTGAAAATTAGTACAAGGTGCATTTGTTATTAGAAATTTAGTCACGTTCTGCAGACAAATGAAAGTAGTACAACATTTGAAAGAATAATTAATCCAAAAATGAATTTTTTTTATCCTTTACTCTGTTACAAAACTGTATGCATTTCTTTCTTCGGTTGAACCCAAAATAAGATATTTTGAAGAATGTTGACTTTCATAGAATATAAAAAAATGGAACTGGAAGTCACTGGGGACAAGCAATAGTTTGATCCACACAATATTCTTCTTCAAAAAAATAAAAATAAATATTAATATATATATAAATTGTAGTTGTTTTCAACAGAGGAAAGAATCTCATACAGGTTTGAAAGAACTAGAGGGTAAATGAATGATGACAAATAATGTAAATCTAATAATCTAATAATCCAAAAATGATTTACATTTCTAATAATGAATATATATATATATATATATATATATATATATATATATATATATATATATATATATATATATATATATATATTATATATATTGTGTGTGTGTGTGTGTGTGTGTGGGTGGGTGTGTGTGTGTGTGTGTGTGTGAGTGAGTGTGTGTTTATGTGGTTTATGAGCAGTGTTGGGGAGTAACTAGTTACATGTAACGGCGTTACGTAATTTAATTACAAAATTAATGTAACTGTAATTAGTTACAGTTACTAAGAAAAAATGAGTAATTAAATTACAGTTACTTATGAAATTTTTAACGATTACAAAGGGGATTACATTTGAATATTTACACACATCCACATACAGATTTAACTGATTTCTTTCCCAAATTGCACTGACTTTTCTGAGACATACCGCCCTAATAATTTCCGGGATGCGGAAATACAGTCTGGTTCG
Organism: Carassius carassius; assembly: GCF_963082965.1. Lineage (NCBI taxonomy): Eukaryota > Metazoa > Chordata > Actinopteri > Cypriniformes > Cyprinidae > Carassius > Carassius carassius. The sequence continues at coordinate 10,064,535 of NC_081791.1, forward strand.
TAGAATCCAGTCATAAAAACGGAATGCCTAACGCGGACGGAATATGCCACATTTTGGATGACTAAATCAAAAGTAGGTCAGTTCACTTGAATCAAAACATGACATCGACTAGTGTCTGTGAATATTAAGCCCCAAAAATGCAATATATGACTCCTGCACGTTCTGCGTGTCTGTGGAAATCAGGCGCGGACTGGACACCGGGAGAACCGGGACAATTCCCGGTGGCCTGGCAGCCGATTTAGCCCGCTATTTTAATATCATTATTGTATAATTGCCTTCCGAATGTACTAAAGCGATCATTTGCGAATCCGCCGTTTGATAATTAAATCTCGAATAAATCAGGAAGTGTTAGTCATGACTCGCGCGCTCTCCGCGCCTCCGCCAAACGGTTTGGATCAGACTCAGAGTAATCAATGCGAGAGAGAGAGAGAGAGAGAGAGAGAGAGAGAGAGACAGAGAGAGAGAGAGAGAGAGAGAGAGAGAGAGAGAGAGAGAGAGAGAGAGAGAGAGAGAGAGAGAGAGAGAGAGAGAGAGAGAGAGAGAGAGAGAGAGAGAGAGAGAGAGAGAGAGAGAGAGAGAGAGAGACGCACAGCTGGAGCAGAGAAGCAGAACTACTGTTCAGGGTTTCAGGTCAGTTTCATCTGTAAAGATGCTTTTTTTTCTTTGTTTTTTAATTTAATTAATCAAGCAGCAGCACGTTGCTCATCAGTCATCACTCAAAATACTATAAAGGACATCATTATTATCAGTTGTAATGTTACAGTAGTAATTTAGCTGAAAACCAATCAGATTTTTTTTATAGGTTTAGGGGGAGCTACGGACAGACAACAACACAACCCTTACGAAAATTAACGTTTTAATATATTTCTATAAATCCAGAGAAAAAAGTTAATATTGTTTAACTGTGGTAACCAAAAATTTAAAATGATTTTACAAATTGAGTTATTTAAAAATAAATACAAATCCATTTGCAAAAAACAAAACAAAAAAAAAGGTTATTGTATATAGGCTAAAAAAAGCATGGTCAATTTTTGTAAGGAAAACATGACTCGTGTACAGTATTAGGATTTTTCTATAAAGATATTGTAGTATTGTAGAGTATTGTATTGTAAAGTATAGTTTTGTTCAATCTTGAGTATTAATGTCATGAGAGAGATGGATAACAGGGCAAAATAAAGAGACTGAAGAGAAAAATGGAAGTGAAGGTGCAGTTCAGGAGAGAACTTTTAATTATTTAGCATGTCCCCAAATTAAAGATTTAAACCTTTTTTATGTCAGGTCCATACAAAAAATAGTTTTGTCCGTGAATTTGTTTGTATGAGTTTGAATTTTCCAGTCTGAATTATTTTCCCAGTCCGCCCCTCCTGTAAATTAATGGCAAAGACATGGTTTCATTTACTACACATAGGCCTACTGAAGCTCGCAGTGTTTTCAACCTCTGCCGCCTCAATATAGGAGTACACGAGCACATAAACAATTTCTAGAACTGCTCTGTGTCACTTCATGTGCATTTTACTTATTTTGAGAAAACTATCATCATATCAGACAGCAGTTTAAAAAAAACACCAATGTTTCAGGAGTTTATTACACAGAATACGTCACATGCTTATTAGATAACTGTATTTGAGTTGATGTATATGCTTTTATTCATTATTCTTTAATTTTCACAAATTTAGAAAGTAATCAAAAAGTACTCAAAAGTAATTAGTTACATTACTTTAATAAAGTAATTGAAAAAGTTACACTACTATTACATTTTAAACAGGGTAACTTGTAATCTGTAACCTATTACATTTCCAAAGTAACCTTCCCAACACTGTTTATGAGGACACAAATTTATATAATGACATAGTTACAATATTATGAGAAGGGGATTTAAAAGGAAAAATATCAGTGTCCCCGTAATTCAAAATGCTTATAAATCATTTAGAATGAGTGTTTTTATTGTTGTTGTTGTTATTTTTTGTTGTTGTTGTTATTTTTTGTTGTTGTTTTTGTTTTGTTTTTATCTTAAAATGCACAAAGTTTTCTGTGTGAGGTATTTTAGGTGTAGGTGATAGAAAATATGGTTTGTACATATAAAAACCATTACACCCATGGAGAGTCCCCATACAGTACACCATAAAACCAACGTGTGTATGTATGTATTTTACTTACTTTTTAGAACACTGTTACTCTAATATCAAAATTCATTGATATATTTGTATAAATAAGGGTTTTGGATTGTTTTCTCTTGCAAATGGTGTTTGATTGCATATTTCTCCCCTGATTCAGACAAGATGACTTCACAAAAGAAAGCTATATTATGTACATAACACTCATATATTAGCTGTGTTTTTCTCTCGCTTTCTCTCTTTTTCTTTGTTTTTTTTATTTTTTATTTTTTATTTTTTTTTTTACAACAAACAGCTTTTCTCTACATTGATGTACATTTACATTACATATACATTTAGTCATTTTGCAGATGCTTTTATCCAAAGCGATAACTTGGGGATACATAAAGAAATTCTTCTTAAAGAGGCAAATAGACGCAGGAAGTGCAAGACATTTGTCAAATAACTACAAGCTAGAAGAAGAAGGAATAAATAGATAATAATTTTTTTTTTTTTTACGTTGAAGCCAAGTAGTTTCGGAAGAGATGAGTTTTCAGCTGTTGCTTGAAAATCGTCAGGAATTCAGCATTCCGAATAGGGGTGGGAAGATCATTCCACCAGCCAGGAATGGTGAACGAGAATGTTCTGGAAAGTGATTTTGAACCTCTCTGTGATGGTACAATGGGGCATCACTCACTAGCGGATCTCAAACTTCTGGAGGGGATGTAGATTCATAATACTAAGTGGAAATAGAGGGGTGCTGAGTCGGTGGCTGTTCTTTATGCAAACATCAATGCCTTGAACTTGATGCCAGCCACAACCAAATTAAAGACCAGTCTTTAAAGACCAGTTGTGCCGCTGCATTCTGAATCATTTGTAGAGGTTTGATTGTGCTTGATGGAAGTCCAGCCAGAAGAGCATTGCAGTAGTCCAGACTAGAAATGACAAGGGCCTGGACAAGAAGTTGTGCAGCATGCTCCGTTAGAAAGAGCCTGATTTTCTGATGTTGTGCAATGCAAACCTGGAAGATCGAGCAGTCTTTGCAATGTGGTCTTTGAAGTGCAGCGGGTTATCAAAGATTACACCAAAATTTCTGACTGAAGTGGAATTTGTAGAAGAGCCTACCTGGATGGAGAAATCATACTGTAGAGTTGGAGTTGCAGGGAAGACAGGTTTGCCAGGTTTTGCTGTAAGCTATATTCTTTCATCCATGCAGAGACGTCTGCCAGGCAGCTTGAGATCCATGCAGCTACCATTGGATCATCTGGTTGAAATGAAAGATAGAGCTGTGTGTCATCAGCATAACAATGGTAGGAGAATCCATGTGCCTGTATGACGGGACCCAGTGATGTCGTATATATGGAGAAGAGGAGGGGTCCAACAATTGATCCCTGAGGAACCCCAGTGACAAGTGATGCTCTGTAATGTAGTGGTGTGGATTACTTCTGGATTATTGTGATGTTTTTTATCAGCTGTTTGGACTCTCATTCTGACGGCACCCATTCACTGAGGATCCACTGCTGAGCAAGTGATGTAATGCTACATTTCTCCAAATCTGTTCCAAAACAAAATCGTCTACACCTTGAATGGCCTGAGAGTGAGTACATTTTCAGCATTTATAGATGAACTATTCCTTTAAATGATACCACAACACATCCAGCAAGTTATCAAAAGCTTTTTAAATAGTTATGTTTGTCTACTTGAACACTAAAAAATACAAAACATTTATCAAAACATAAAAAAACAGTTACAGATGGAAAAAGAGTGGTAAAGACTTGTTTTATTTATTCCCTAAATTGTTTATTATATAATAAAATATATAATAATTATATATTATATAATTATCTAAGTTTGTCAGATTGAGTGTCAACATGAAGCGGAGGTGTGATGAGAAATCATATAGACTGCAAATGCATTGGTATCCAGTATCTGGTCCCTTTGAGATATGTGTCTTGCTCGAATGACAGTACTTGGAACAAATGGGCTAAGTCTGCAGTTTAGGCACTGAAGTGGTGTTTTACACTGACAGGTTCTCCTTAAAACAGCACAACTGACGAAGGCTTGTTTGAATTTGTAACCCTATATCAGTCCGAACCATTTATAAAAAAAAAGGAAGGAAGAAAGAAAGAAATCGATTCTCAAAAAAAAAAAATGCTGGTTTGTGCAAAACAACATGCCACTCAATATCAGAAACAGCATAACATCTTGTTACCAAGATGGCGGCGCGTCCACACGCAGCGGCTTCTCTCTGTCCCGACAGAACGGTCTTTTCGTGTTTTATGTCTTATGTCTTTTATGTGAGTCGCAGTGTTTTTGTACGTCGTCATCGCATCGACCTGTCTGTAAGCGCACATACAGTCGCGAGTTTCTGCTCAATGTCGGCAGAACCGCATTTTTACAGTTAAACTCCGCACAAGCGGAACAGCTACGGGATCTCGGTCTGCTACGGAGGCCTTCACCATCAGCGACCCCCACTACTGCATCTCGCCCACAGCGGAGGCGCCACAAGCGTTGTGAGAGGAAGGAGAAGAGGGGGAAATGCGGAGGTATCCAGGCTAGGCTAACGGCTAACCCACACAAGCCATCTATCCCCACCATCGTACTGGCTAACGTACGCTCGTTGGACAATAAACTGGACTACATTCGATTACTACTCTCAACTCAGAGGACTGTAAGAGACTGTTGTGTTTTTGTGTTCACGGAAACATGGCTCAGCAACAGCGTTCTAGACGGCGCTATTCAGCTCGACCAGCTGACGTGCTATCGAGTGGACATAGCTCTCGTCGCGCGAGGAAAAACCCACGGTGGCAGGCTTTATGTTTACATCAATGACGCGTGGTGCCGCGATACTGTTGTGATCAGCAAACACTGCTCACCCCTGGTGGAGTTTATGATTATTAAGTGCCGGCCGTTCTATCTGCCGAGGGAATATACTACTATACTGCTCATTTCGGTGTACATTCCCCCGTTCAACATTATCAGCAACAGGAACGACGCACTAAATGAACTGTACCAGCACATCAGTGAGCAGCAGACAGAACACCCCGATGCTTTTCTCATCATAGCTGGGGATGGCAACCATGCTGACTTAAAGAGTGTGTTTCCAAAAATACACCAACACATTAACTTTCCAACACGAGGTAATAACATTTTGGACTTTGTTTACACCACACAGAGAGGAGCTTACAAAGCCCTCCCCCTCCCCCACCTCGGAGCCTCAGACCACATCACTGTCATGCTAATGCCTGCATACAGACCACTCATTAAAGTCGCCAAACCAGTACACAAACAGATTAAAGTGTGGCCAGAAGGATCATCAGAGGTTCTTCAAGACTGCTTCAACACAACTGACTGGGACATGTTTAAGCAGGCTGCCACATTCAATACCACCACTGACCTCCAGGAGTACTCAGAGACTGTCACTGCCTACATCAACAAGTGTATTGATGATGTAATGGTCACAAAAACCATCACTGTCCGGGCCAACCAGAAGCCGTGGATGACAGGGGAGGTCTACAGACTTCTGAAGACACTGAACGCTGTCTTCAGAGCTGGAGATGAGGTGGGCCTGAGAACAGCCAGGGCCAACCTGTCCCGCGGCATCAGAGAGACAAAGAGACAGCACTCCAGGAGGATAGCTCATCAATTCAGCGACAGCAGAGACACTAGGAACCTGTGGCAGGGGATACAGACCATTACGGACTACAAGCCCCCACCACAAACCTGTGACAACAACATCTCTCTGCTAAATGAGCTGAACACCTTCTTCGCTCGCTTTGAGCAACAAAACAGCACCACTGCACAGAAGACTCCACCTCCTCCCGGCGACCAGGTGATGATGCTGACCCCAGACAGCGTGAGGAGATCCTTCAGCAGGATCAATGCACGCAAAGCTCCGGGTCCTGACAACATCCCTGGGTGTGTACGGAGAGACTGTGCAGCAGAACTCACTGATGTCTTCAAAGACATTTTCAACATCTCACTGAGTCAGGCTGTTGTTCCCAGATGTTTTAAAACTACCACCATCATCCCAGTTCAGAAGAAGCCATCTCCATCCTGCTTCAATGACTACCTTCCTGTTGCACTTACCCCCATCATCATGAAGTGCTTTGAACTCCTAGTCATGAACCACATCAAGTCTGCCCCCCCTCCCTACCTGGACCCCTTCCAGTTTGCATATCGGTCCAACCGCTCGACCGATGATGCCATCTCCACTACCCTCCACTCAGCACTCACACATCTGGACAAAAAGGACTCATACGTCAGAATGCTGTTCATTGACTTCAGTTCAGCATTCAACACAATCATCCCTCAACAGCTCATTTACAAACTGATCCAACTGGGGCTCAACACTTCGCTGTGCAACTGGCTGTTGGACTTTCTGACTGGAAGACCTCAGGCAGTACGGGTCGGCAGCAACACATCCAGCACCATCACACTGAACACTGGGGTCACCCAAGGATGTGTGCTGAGTCCCCTCCTCTACACTCTACTGACCCATGACTGCACACCTTCACACAACTCCAACCTTTTTATTAAGTTTGCAGATGACACGACTGTGGTGGGTCTCATTAGCAACAAAGATGAGACAAACTACAGGAGCGAGGTGAGCCGCCTGGCCGGGTGGTGCAGTGACAACAATCTCTCTCTGAACGTGGAGAAGACGAAGGAGATTGTTGTAGACTTCAGGAGAGCACACACTCAGCACGTTCCTCTGACCATCAACGGTGCGACTATGGAGAGAGTGAGCAGCACCAAGTTCCTGGGTGTGCACATCACAGAGGACCTCTCCTGGACTGAAAACACAGCAGCACTGGCCAAGAAATCAAATCAGCGTCTCTACTTCCTCCGCAAACTGAGGAGAGCCAGAGCCCCGGCCCCCATCATGTACACCTTCTACAGAGGCACCATCGAGAGCATCCTGTCGAGCTGCATCACTATGTGGTATGGCGCCTGCAACGCGTCTTGCCGAAAGACTCTGCAACGCATAGTGAGAGCAGCTGAGAAGATCATTAGTGTCTCTCTCCCCTCCCTCCAGGACATTTATGGAACCCGTCTCACCCGCAAAGCCCTCTGCATCGCAGGTGATCCCACCCACCCATCACACAGCTTCTTCAGCCTGCTACCATCAGGGAGGAGACTGCGGCGTCTCCAGGCCAGGACCAGCAGACTGAAGGACAGCTTCATCCACCAGGCTGTCAGGAAGCTGAACTCACTCCCGAACTTGCCCCACCTCCCCTCTTCTGCCCCAGGCACCACTGAACTATGAACCCCCCCCCATACCCCCCCCCACTAATATATGCACCAGTCACTTGTGCAGCATTGGTCTGCTCACTAACTCCTTCTCCATGGAACTGACATCATTCCACTACCTCATCAGTCAGTTAAATAAAATAACTGCTCTTGAGCCCTTTGCCACTTTAATCAGACTTAATAAGCTTTTGTTTTTGCACTTAATAATATTTTATCTGCACTGTTGTTCACTTCATTGATTTGCACTCTATCTGCCTTTTGCCTTGCGCTGCTTTATTTAACTTTATTTTGAATTTTATTATGTCTTTTTTAACATTCCCTTATTGTATAGTTGTATCTACATTTTCTATTTTGATCTAGATTTATAGGCTTTAATGTTAATGTTATCTGTGTGCACCGGGGGTCAGAGAGTAACGCAATTTCGATTCTCTGTATGTATGTACTGTACATGTGGAAGAATTGACAATAAAGCATACTTGAACTTGAACTTGAACATTTTATTAAAAGAAACCATGTCAAAAGGGATATCTGTGCATGAAAGACAGATTTGACAGGGGAATAAGAAAGACAAGGAAGGAAAGTCAAGCCAAAGGCTGCGTCATTCATTTTTATTCACCATGTTTCTCGTTTCAAGGCCCCATTCGCCCTCAATCAAAAAGTGAAAAGCACTTGAGTCCTGTGGTGAATTAAAGCTTAGACCCCAGTGACTGGCCTCTTTTGCTTCTTCAGCCTTTGAGTAAAGCAAAGCCCACAGCAGCAGCGATGCACTGCATGAGAATCTGTCCTATGCTGCCACACACTGTGAAGCAAGCATTGAGGAGCAGAAAGTAAGCTGTGTGTTAATCACCACAGAAAGAGCCAGAAACAGTCTGCAGTAGAGGGTTTGCTTGGATGCCAAAGAGTGTGTTTGTTTCACGACCTACTGGAGTTCAAAGATCAAGATTGCGAGCTGTCAGTGCAAATTTGATTCAAGCCTATATATATATATATATAATGGGCATCTTGCTTGCAGCATTTACTTTTTTCCTATCTTTGTTTGATCAATAAATAAACCAATACATTTACACATTTACACACACACACATGCACATACATAAATACATATAAAAAAAGATATAAATAATTGTTCAAAAATACAGTAAAAACAGTAATATTGTAAAATATTACAATTTAAAATAAGTGTTTTATTTTGTTATACGTTTTTAAAATGTAATTTATTCCTGTGAAGCAAAGCTGAATTTTCAGCATCATTACTCCTGAGGGTCACATGATCCTTCAGAAAGCATTCTAATATGCTGATTTGCTGCTCAAGAAACATTTCTGATTATTATTATCAGTGTTGGAAACAGTTATACCATTTAATGTTTTTGTGAAAACCATAACACAAATTTTCAGGTTTTTGTTTTAATAGAAAGCACTTTAAAAACAAACCTTTGTAGCAATGTAAAAGTCTTTACTGTCACTTTTGATCAATTTGATGCATTCTCTCTGAATAAAAGTATCAATTTCTGTAAAAAGAAAAGCAAAGAAAAGAAAAGGGCAAACATGTCCTGTCATGAAAATGCTGTAACAATGAAAAAATAATAAAAAAATAATAAATAAATATATATATAGTTCAGAATATATACTTACATTATCCAGAATGTTTCGAAGAATGTTTAAATCCAGTGAAATAAGCAATTTTAACTAGTGACACGGAGAGTGTCCATTGTGTCATTGTGTCGCCTGCCAATGATGTCATAACTCCTCGATTTCCGGTTTTGTTTTGTTGAAAACATGGAAACACCAAAGACGCTTTAATATGTTGTGTGTTTTAATAGACAGATGACGACCGCACAGAGTAACATTATAACAGAACTTTCAAATGTATCTAGTATGTTAAAACAGCGCTAGTTTACACATATGCACATAGGGCTACACGATTCTGGATAAATTGAGAATCACAATTTTTTTGGTCTCATATAGAGATCACGATTCTCCTACGATTCTGAACTAAATAAAATAATGTGTGACAAAGTGTTATTGCTTCAGTCTATTTAAAAGTGTCTAATTAATCTGAATGAATTATTAAACATTTTAATATACACTTCCAGTCCTGTTACTGTATATTTTTTTTATATATAATTATCTTCTGCTCAAAGAGCCTACATTTATTTTATCCAAAATACAGTAAAAGTAGTAATGTTGTGATACATTTTTACAATTTAAAAAAACTGCTTTATATTTAATATATTTTAAAATGTCATTTATTTCTGTGGTCAGAGTTGTATTTTCAGCATCATTACTCCAGTCTTCAGTGTCGCATGATCCTTCAGAAATCATTCTGATATGCTGATTTGCTGCTAAAGAAACATTTTATTATTATTATTATTATTATTACTACTATTATCATTATCACAAGTATATAAATTAACTCTTATTTTGCAATGATTCTTTAAATTTATCAAGTGTGACAAAGCCATTTATAACAAAATATTTCTATTTCACATAAATTTTGTTCTTCTGAACTTTCTATCAAAGAAACCTGAAAAAAATCCACTCATCTGTTTTCAACATAATAATAAAAAATGTTTTTTGAACAGCAAATCAGAATATTAAAATAATTTCTGAAGGATCATGTGACACTGAAGACTGGAGTAATAATGCTGAAAATACAGCTTTGCATCACAGGAAGAAATGACAGTTTAAAATACATTCAAGAAGAAAACAATTATTTTAAATTGTAAAAAATATTTCAAACTTTTACTGTTTTTGCTGTACTTTGGATCAAATAAATGCAGGTTTGGTGAGCAGAAGAGACTTCTTTAGAAAACATTACACATCTTACCTTGACTGGTAGTGTATATATAATATATTTAATACCCCAATTTTTAATATTAAAATGATGAAAAAGTTGTTTGAATCACTGATTCAACGACTCCTTCCCTCGTTTCATTACTGGATGAATCAGCGTTTTTGAACGATTCTCTTGAATGAAAAATTCACTCATTGAATTCAAATACATTTTTAAGACACTTGTCGCCACCTAGTGGTGAAACAATGCCATCGACACGAACGTTATTTTGAAGCGCAGTACTTTCAAAAGGGGATTTGTTATATTTTGATCGTTACAATACAGACATCAATGTTTATATCTGAACTATAAACTTTATCCCAGTATTTCTGTGATAATATTAATGACTGTAAGACAGAAACAATACTCTGTATTTGAAAAGACGGTTTGTTAAGATGTTTTTTTAACCAAACATGCTAACTGCTCTCTCTGTGACTTTGTCAAAGGTTTAATAGACTCGGGGAATCGTTGTCATTTAGAAATGAGATCGAGAGTGTGTCTGAATCGAGATTGTGATCTTTAAACGATTAATCGTGCAGCTCTATATGCACAACAGGAAGGAGGCGAAGCGGTCGACTGTGGCATAATAAAAGCTCCGCTGCTTTCGAGCCGTACATGCGTCGCGCTTGTTCAGCAGCCTTGTTTCGTTTCGACAGCTTTCAGTCTCACCCTGCTTCAATCTACTATGTAAAAAAAATCATTAACGCGTCCATGAACATGATTTCTGCCCGAGTCCCATCGGATTGCATCAGTAGTGGGGATGAAGACAACAACTCCCATAATCCCACACTCGCCTTTGTTCTGAATATGCGCCCTCTAGCAGCGAAAACTTACATATTGTGCCTTTAACCAAACCATTAAAACTTTTCAATTAACATGGAAGGACAACAAACATTAAGATCATTGTCATTGTCACAAAACAATGTTAATGTCAATGCAGTCAAAATAAACATGCAATTGGAGGTATAAGCAGTTGAGGTTCAAAAACGTTTAGCCCTAATGTGTGTTTTGGAGCTTGAGGATCGTCCAGCGTGTCTTTCTGCTTTCTTCTCTCCCTGTCACTGAATTATACAACTGCAAACAGACCAAATACATGTACAAATGCTGATGATCCACAGTGTCACCACCTGGCTTAATGCTGTTTAATACAAATTTTTGTCCTATCTTTGAGAAAGGAGGATGAGATTATGCAGCACATTACTCATATTAGGAGCGTTTCCCTTTGCTAGTGTTTGCCAGCATCAGACTTTCACTGCAGGTTAATAGAGGTCTCTGTATTACAGCTGCAATTCTGAATATGTTATATACTTCTGAATATAGCTAGCTACACTGCATTATAATAACACCTGTCTTCACAGGCCGGCTATATATCCCTCACAATCCCTGTAAATAATCTCTGATATCGCTTCTCTTAGAGACGTACACAGGTTTACAGTAACCTCCAGAGGATTATGTATCAGATATGATTGACAGGTTTATGACTTCCTGGTGGTAAAGAGGAAATAAGTTTCTCCTCATTTCAGAGATGTATCAAGGTCTGCTGTGAGCGAAGAGAAATGCCAGACATGTTGACTTAATAATCTCAATAATATAAACGTCTTTTTTTGCAGTAGATATTGCAATAGCGGTTTTATCACCAGAGCTCCATTGTAAAACAATTTAATGAAATCTGAGGGTGCTGTGCAATGATGCTGATATCAAAAACGGAGAATGAGGTTTATTTTGTAAGGCGTTAAAATTATTGGTGTTTCTGACTGAGACATACTCATAATGCTGAGACTCTATGGAGGAAACGTGCACTCTTATACATACATATAAAACAAAATATACTGTAAGTTTATGATCTGTTTATGATGGCAATAATGTAGTAAAAGAAGAAGAATCTAGTAACATTCTTTTTTTTTTAAAGCCATTTCCAACAAAAGTCCCCTGTGATATACTATTATATATGACATTAATAATTTTTTTAGCATATAAGAAAGATTTCTGAAGGATCACGTGACACTGAAGACTGGAGTAATGGCAATCACAGGAATAAATTACATTTTGAAATATATTACAACCAGCTATTCAAAATGTTAATAATATTTCACAGTATTCATAATTTTACTGTATTCTTCTTCCAATAAATCCAGGCTTAGTGAGCACAGAAGAACAGAAAAATCTTACCAACCATAAACAGCTGAACAGTAATGAATATTTAAAAATGATACAATTTGTTTGCATTTATCTAACTACATTTACAACCGTCATTTATCAACAACCACAATGTTTTAATGCAATTAATATACAATGTTTATTATACTTTTCACAAAACTTGAATTTTGATTTCACAGCAAATGCAAATGTTGTTTATTCTGAGCTATTATGTGGAAGCTGGTGCTGTGTGGAAGCGTATGCATACACCTGCCATATCAGTGTCAGGATGTCATTATTGATGGACACGGCAGCTGAAAGCACTCATCCTGAAAGCTCATTATCGGGTGTTGACTTCGATGTTCTTTGATGTGACATGCAGCTTCAGTCCACAATAATTATGGCATCAACACTTTGACCTTAACTCCAGAATTGCAGTACTCAAACACTCATGCGATCAGGAGAACTGTCATCTAAGTCCCATTAACCACTGAAAAAGTCTTCACGCTCCTTCACCTTCAGACAGAGAAAAAGAAGTGAGGTGCTGAGTTCAAACGAGTGATGAGAATGGTGCAGAAATCATGAAGGAATAAAAGAATCAAATCTAGAAACACAACTTGCAGCCCTGCAATTTGATTATGGCTACATATACCAAGTTTTAAATGAAATTACTAATTTTAATGAAATGCACCACAAATCATATTAGACTTACTGCCTCGCTCATGAACATTTTCTTTCCACGTATAGGTTAAAGTTATTATTCATGGGAAAGAGCAGGAGCATGTAAGAGGTACGGTGCATTTATCTCAATGACCAATTCTATGCTCAATTTCCAGACTAATGGAACCTTTACACAAGCATGCCAAGGTCTATGTGGTCTGAATCAAACACATTACCCATAATGCACCTGCCCATTATGGATAATAACCACCCACTTTGTGCTAACATAGAGCTCAGCACATGCGTGACAGAATCACTGAAATGTACAATCCTTTTGTGCTCTCTGCAGTGCAAGTCCAGTTCTACCAGTGGAAATAAAGTCAAGGATATGCTACGCTTACTAAACTTCACAGATACAATGTTTCCAATGAATCCAATGTTTTACCACTGTAGTTTAATACACATCATCTCTGAGACTTACCATCAGTGTTTGGGAGTAACTAGCTGACTAAAAGTAGTAATGTTCACTTAAAAAAATCACTTGTTTAATTTCAGAAAGAATCAGTGGGTTTTAAACAAATAATTTCTGTGAATGATTCAATGATTCATTCATAAAAACAGATGCTGTGTTCCAGTGTGCCTACATATACTACGCCTTTGAAGTATGTACTCTTTTGGTGAAGAAAAAGAACACACTTTTGAGTGTAGACAAGCTTTGGGACATACTTTGGGACACATCATATAATTGCACCTTTAACGCTCTGTTGCTCAGTTACCAGCACCCTGTCACTGTAAAGTGGACTGTCAATCATCTTGTCACAGACAACAGACTCCACATTTAATTCAACTTCCTACCGTATTGAAAAAAAAGGAAAGTAGCATGTTAATCTGCTATTATTAACTCTGCTAATATTATTTGTATGATGATGCATTTTAAAGTTAATGGCCAAATTGATGTTTATAAATGTTCACATAGTTGTTGCAGATTAAATATGACACTAATAACCTTATATAAATATTTTTAACCAGGTTAAATGTTGATAATTACTAGGGCTTGCATAGACTAGTCGAGTAGTCGAGTGATTGACTACTTCAACCACTAGTCGGCGCTGTCGGAAACAATCGACTACTCAATCATGCATTAACCAATGCGTACAAAGAGATTGCAAGTACCACGTGAATTTTAGGATTACAATATTGCGTGTAGCTGTAACTTTCTATGACCTTATCTATGTTGCATGTAAAATTAAAATATGTAAATAGGCATGTGCCTAAAGCCGAATTCCTTATTCTGAATGGCACGGATAATGGCTTTAAAAATGAATAACAGACGAGGAATAATTCTGCCTGAATACTCGGCTGAAGCTGACACAGTCTGATGTTTGCTAGATAACAGCTGAGCCAGGGGATCAGTGCAATATTATACAGAGACCTCTAGAGTCACGAGTGTGAAGTGAATCAATGTAAACTTTATGAGTGAAAAGAGCGCAAATCAAACACAGCATTGCTGTTGTCTTTCCGTGCATCTCTCAGAAATCAAAGCTTGGCAAGAATAATATCACCAATAATAATACATCATACACGCTCTATTGTATATATTTAAAAGGCAATGGTTTAAACCTTAGGCTACGATATGATACGAATGAATGGATTGAGCACAGCGTGCTTACCAATCAAACAGCCACACTGCGCGTCTCAGTCGCTCAAAAACCAGTTCGAGAGAGAAAGCAGGCTAATAATCAACTTAGATACAGATCCATTTTCTATTTGGCCTACATGTTTGCATCTTTATCTTTTGCTGGTTTGTGCGGCACACGCACATTTGTTTGGTGAAGTTCACTAAGCATTAAGAATTGCTTAAAGAGTTAATGTAATGAAAATGTGCGCATTGAATTGATTCAGTCATGTTCAAATGATCACTAAACGTTTGTCATGACATCTCTCTGCTTGCATGATAAATATTATTTTAGAAATTAATAATTATTTTAGTTTAACACAGCCTACTTGTTCAGTGATAACAATGAAAAAAAAAAGATAGCCATAACAGTCTTATCAAGTACTGTACGACGTTGTATCCGAATGCAGATGCGAAAAATGTTGTGATTGTTACAGACACAAATACAAATAATGGCTGTTACATGAAAATTTAAAAATGTAATATCATAATAGTTTTGACAATTTAGAAAATTACATTATTTCTTCTGTTATTCCCTCAGGCTACAGCTTCATTGATTTTTCTTTACATCACCTCCTCTTCTCCACTATTTTTCAAAACTTCTGCATTGATTTATTTAACATATGTGGCACTCTCTGTTTTGTCTCTCAGTCTCAAAGCTTTACAACCTAGTAGCTCCTCTCAGTTGCACCCCATTTAAACAGAACAATCATCTTCAACTTCAATCTCACATATAGAGAAACCTTTACTTGAACTAAACGAGGTCTCATCCTTTGACTCTCACCCCATATCTTACAGTAAAACCATTTTTCCCAACCAAGAGTGCATGGAGGTTTTTTAAAAAAAAAAGTCCTTCAGGACTTCAAGTGGTGTAACAACATCCAATCTGCAGGGGCCTTTCATTCAAAATCATTATAAATCTTGAATACTGCCAGAGGAGCGAGTGTGAGGAGCGAGTGTGGGAACATATTATAAAAATCAGGGTCAAGGTTTGTTAGAGTGTGGGACAGTTGGAGGTGAAGTTACAGTGTTCTGGCTCAGTTCTTTTGAGACAGGTCTGAAAGTAAAAGCAGCCTTTCTCTCAGGATACATTCATTCACTTCACTGTGTAATAGAGCTAAAAGGCCCTCCACCGAATATCTCCAGAGGCTGAGACAGATCGAGAGACAGGAGTATAATTGGCCACAAGAATAAGCAGGGATCTGAATTGTGTGGAATTTTTTGTAGTTTCTCATGGGCAAACTCACAAAAGTTTCTGCTTGAGCATCTTTCTCATAGCATTCTGACTATACATCTATATTAAGGAGTTGTTTTTGGAAACAGAACATAATCAAAAGGAATGCGTCTGCTTCTACCTCTCAAAGATATTCAGGTAATTAAACTCAATATTTCCTCTAAATATAAACTTTTTGTTTGGAAAGGATGAGTCTCTCTTTTCCCCAATTCACAGCTCTATCCTTCCTCCTCTGATAATTTTTTCCTTTTTTGCTCCACTTCCCAAGCAAAATATTCCAATCCAATTACAGTCCAATTGGGAGTTGTATTTGAATGGATTAGTTTTAGCTATGCTTTAAGACTTTCAAAGTCCATTGACAGACCACAGACCAAGATGAATTTTGCCTACATAGAGTCCAAGTGAAACTAATTTTTTGGGGGGGGGGGGGGGGGGGGGGGATTCAGTATAATGTGAAACTTATCCCATGAAATTGGAAATGATGAAGTGGATATATAAAAATATGACATCACAAGCAACTATTAAAAACATATGGAAGCACACAACATTCATTCTGCAGTTTAACTGAAAAAAAAATGGTTGAAACCAAAGTCTGTAAATAGGTAGCTGAAATACCTTTAAGAAGTAGTTCACACACATACACATGCATATATATATATATATACAATAGATAGAAACTTGTACTGTTAAAATGAATTTGTCACACTGCTAGTTCACATAAAATAAACTAGTGAAGGCAAAATTGTTAAAAATGCTGATTAAAATAAATTAAAAATTTTGATTACAGTATATCTGTGCTTTCATACCTTTTCAACTAAAACCTTGAATTAATAAAAACAAAAGTCCATGGACTTTATGTACATTATGCTCCATCTACCCAACCTTTATGCCACAGCATTGACTCGCTACTGCAAAAATTACCATAGTTATGCAACATGATAATCAGGTTTATATATATTTCTTGTTTATTTTACCTTGCCCTTTCTGATTTTAATAATCTTTAAGGGCTGCAGCTTGGGGCTTTTGTCTTCAGAACATATCTAATTTTCCTTCAGCCAGGGTTGCATGGGTAGATGTGACCAGTTTGTTCAACAGCTTATTTGTTATTAGCAGAGATGCTAATCAGATCGTTCCCTGAGGAGATTATCGGGAAAAGAGCAGACGGAAATGCATGTGTTTTAAAAACCATCTAACAAAGCCCTCTAGAGCACAGAAACGTATAGGTGAATGTAAAAGAGGGGCTGAATAGAGTGACTATACATTCAGAGTGAAATAATCCAGACAAGTTGAACAGTGTGTGTGTGTGTGTGTGTGTGTGTGTGTGTGTGTGCATGTGTAAACCTTCATATAACCTCAGTTCATCTACACATTAATATCAACAAATGACTCTGCCTTGTGGCATTTTACTCAGTGGCTGTTTTGGGAAACATTCGGTGTAGGAACATGAGATGTGCTTAAATTGCTAAGTAGATTTTCAAACTGGCTAACAGGTATTCAGTTTGCCAATATAGTGTGTGAACTACCTTTGTTTCCCATTTTCTGGAATGTATGTTAAAATACAAAGACATATAACAGGATCAAAAGCTTATTCTGCTGAAAAGACCAGATTTCACCAGCATGAAGGCTGGTTTATGCTGGTTTTGGGCTTTTCTATCTGGTGGTGCACAGCCATGCGGTTTACTTCAGACAAATTTATCATTTCTGTTGTTAAGCTATAATCGGGTTTATCAATTACATATGAGCTTCCACCTACCACATTTAATGTGCTTTATTTATGTGGAGTAATCAATGTTTATATGTGAATAAAAACATAAAATAAATCTGTTAATTTAAAATGATCATGTCTATTCAGAATACTTGGATTAAACTGTTAAATTCCTGTCAATTTCTTTTACCATACCTTTATGAATTTTAAAAAGGGTCAAAGGTTTGGATGAATGGCCTTTCAATGTAAGGACAGGAATCTCAAAGGTAGATTAGATCTTATTTTGAGCTTCAAAGTTTAACCAAATGTGGAAGGAATGACTTGAGAGTAACTGATTTTCATCAAATATTACATACAAATATTTAAGCAGGTGGTTTATATATATATAGAGATATTAGAATGTTTTTTTTTTCACATAGGTTAAGTGCCTTTGTTTCTGGTGGAGACGAAATGTAGGATGTTGGAGAGAATTAACCAATTAGCAGCATGAGTCACATTCAGACGAACTGTAAACATGATTATCAGCACTGCAGCTTTACTCTATTTTAGCACACTGTTTGCTCTAATAAACTTCATGCAGAAGCTTAATGATGTGCATAACTGCCTCAACTAAATATTTAACATATTATCTTTACAGCTGTTTGCAACACAGCAGGAAAGAAAATTCTGTTTTGCTGCTGCAGATACACTAATGTTCTGTGTATGACAGAGACATTTAGTTGCCTGTGTAAGGCTATAAGTTCTCACACATTAAACCTAAATATGCTGCACTATGAATGAAGAAGAATGGATTTTCATATGAAACCTTAAATGTGGAAATTTGGTTAGCATGGTTCTGCTTAAGCATGTCAAGCTTTATTTTGGTTTAATTAGACTAAAACCCTAGGCTTACTATTGCCCTAAAAAAGCCCCAGACTGTTACTAACTATATTCATCTTCTCCATACTTCATCTGTTCATAACAGCTGTTGGATTCACACACATTCCAACTGTCATGCCTCAACTAATCACTGCCATAAAACAGAAACACAGCTTTTGCCAAAATTAATTGCCCACTTACAGATAAAATATGGGCGTGTGTGCAGTAAACACATCCTTTCTGATAAGGACAGAAATGTTGGGATTTGAGTTTAAAACATATTCAGCTCCATTTCACTTTTTAATTTGCAATTTCAAATGGATTTGCAAAAATCTATGAAATATGTTTTCAATGATTGCTGAAAACATATTGGAAGCCATGTCTATACAAGATTGAACAATTTAAGATTTCTTCTGCAAATGGACCTCTGATAATAAGTCACAGAACCATCGGAAACTGCTTATGTATGTCTTAATATGCAATTGTCAATGCCAAAATGTGTCTGGGAGCTGGGTTAAACGGTCCAAAAATCTGATTCGTTTTTGAACATTCCCTACATTTTTGCATTTGATGCCTCTTTGAAACCAGTCTCCAACACATCTGTCTCCAATGCAAATTATATTTTTAATCCAAACCACAAACAGGAGAATCTGACTGAAGTTCAGGTCCTGAACATACTCAAACCAATGCTTTTGTGTTATTGATCAAAGAGCTCACCCTCATTAGCTCTTAGGCCCATTTTACACCTGCTGTTAACATCTGTCTCTAGTGATCCAGTAACATGTGGACAGTATTAAATACATGTGTACACAAAGGTCCAAAATGTTCTGTCATCCAATCACTCCTACATTTAAAGGTCATCAAAAACATCCCACATAGCAAGTGATCTTGGCCCAAATGTGGCTTCAAGCTGGCACTGCTGGCCTCCTGACGGCAATGGCATGTACACTTTCAGCCAGAGCTGGGCCATGTATGGCAATGATGGCACAGCATGGATCACGGCAAACAAACCGGTTTAATCACAGATTGCGACATAACATGGTAATGCATATTTTGAACGAGAAACACACGCATTCACAGGGTGAATCGGGATAGTACTTTAAACATTTAACAACGTAAATTATGCCCTGCTCATCACACTAAATTATTATATTCTGCCAAAGAGGACTGTGACTGCAACGTATCATCATTTGGACTACTGTGGTACTGCTTTTTGACATTTCTGCAATAAATCCTTTTGATAACACGTTTGTTTATTTGTCTACATTTCTCTTATAGACTTAAACACTCACTCTTTTTTGTTTGATTTGTATGGAAGCATATGGGTAGCAATATTCAATTTGGTATGTAATATGCAAAATGACAATGCATTTCTGTATTTACATTTACATTTTCCAATACATTTGTGCCACGTTTGGTGCAAAATGAAAATGAAAATTAAATTACATAATTTTAATTTGCCATTTCATACACTAGTTTTAATATGTAAAATGAAAACTAATTTTAATGCTTTATAAGTTGCAAAATTAAATCTAAAATATTATCATTCAAATGCTATTTTTCTTAATTGCATTAACACTCACAGTCAAGACACTTACGATTAAATTTTCATTCAATGTCCCGCAATGAATGTTGCAAAATTCAATGTGCACATTGAAAATGCATTCCGAGCCAATCACGTCTCCGCCCCCTCGCGCCATATCAATCACTGCGTGAACAAGGCGGGGCTTGCAGAAGGTCAAGAGACTCAAGACTCAAGAAGAGGATTCAAGTGAGAGAACATGGACAAGACAGTTGGTCCGTGTACGTTTTGATCATTTCGGTTTATGGCTTCAATATTTCATTCGCACTTGTGGGCGGAGCTGAAACGCTTCTTTCATCTGATTGGTCGAATCGCTCCACCTTCAGCTCAGTCTTTTCATTCTTTCAGGCAGAATAAGAGTCAGTGCGAGTGAAGCACTGTAATGTCTGAAACCACCGCTCAATGTTTATTAGCATAATATTTGAATCAGATGTAGCTGGGCACATAATTCGTGCTGCAGCGACCTGCAAATTATTTCTAGGTTGTAGTATTGTATGAATATTGTCCCACTGATAAATACAGTGCAAATAGTTCTGTCTCTTTGGATAAAAGTGAAGTGGAAATAAATATAGTAAAATATATGAAATAAAATCAAATAGGATTTTTTTGGAAAGGTAAGTCTGGCCAGTGCACATTTTTCTACATTCATTGCGGGACATTGAATGAAAATGCAATCGTAAGTGTCTTGACTGTGAGTGTTAATGCAATTAAGAAAAATAGCATTTGAATGATAATATTGTCCTATCCTAACAACCATACATTAATGAAATGCTTAGTTATATACATTTTGAAAAATTTACACTTAACACTGGTTTTGTGGTCCATGGTCACATATTAGATATGGCTCATCAAAACTTTGAAAAGCCCAGATAGATGAATGCATAAAAAAATCATAAATATTTTGGATGGATATAGATGGAGGAATATGGATAAATATGGATGGATGGATGGATGGATGTATATTCATGGACATATATGGAAGGACGGATGGAAGGATGGAGATATATGGCTGTATGTATGGATAGATGGATTGATATGAACTGATGTGTATGGATGGAAGATGGATGAATGTACAGTATATGGATGCATGGATGGATGGATAATATATGGACGGATGTATATGAAAGGATTGATTGTATGTGGATGGATGGATGGATAGATAGATGAATACATGGATGATGGAAGGATACATTTATGGATGTATGGATGTATTACTGTATGTTTGAATGTATTAATGGATGGATGGAAATTTGTTTATTTAATTCATCATATCTAAAAAAAAAAAAATAACCAAGGTGGAAGAACACTTAAATTCCCAGAAAATGTGTCAAATTGTAATCTGCCAAATCATGACACACACTTTGTTCTTGGTGCACGAAGGATTAGTAATGTTTTGTTTTCTACAGATACACTTACATCACATTTGACACTATTTGAAAATCGGACCAAAATCTTGCCCAATCAGAGTTTTTGACAAATGAATAAATACCAACACAGAAAGGATCCTGACACATTCAAGGAATGTTCAGAGTTCAATACATGTTAATAAATCAATAGAACACAATCCAATTCAATTCATCCATCAGTTAAAAGCAATAGTTGTGGTTACAGTACAATAATTAACTTAATTAACTCGTCTTTGAAAATTTCACTCACAGGAATTCCATCTGTACTACAGAACCAGTGGCCACATTCATCCACCTCGACAAATATTCCTAGCACAAAAAGAACGATTTAGATGACTTTACAGATCAAATAATAAACAGGGGTTTTCTTAATAATTCATGTAAGTGTTTTAACAAAAACACAAGCTTTAAATTTCTGCTCGTAAACCCTACGGGAACGCTGCTGCTGTTTACTTATGTACTTCCAACACACGAAAATGTGTTACTGTTACAGCAATTGTTGCTTTCAGTTTACATTATGCCACAAATGCTGTCAATAGAGCTTGACCTGGAATATAACGTCAAGATTTACTGGTTAAATCAATAAAGGAAGCTTCAGCAATTCCATATGGATGATCAATGATGACCTTCTGTCTAACTAATCACTGATCACTTGACCCTGACCAGACAGGGGATGGATGTTACCACTTCACCTAAAATCCCTCCTATTCAGTAAATTTCTTAAGATTCCTCTGGCAATTTTCGATGGCCAGTTTAGCCTGAAATGTCACCCTAATTAATAGACAGTTGGTCAAGGGTGTCAGGAAATGTCAAGCTGTAGAAGGGGAAGGAAATGGCACCGTGTAACCTTTCAGTACGCCAGTAACCTATAAACACCCACACACCACCATTTACACAACCTGCCTTTTGGGCCGTGTCCTTTCCGACTTGGATTAAACTTTGCCACTTTTCTTTTTTCCCTCTTTGCTATTCCTCTTTCAGTATTCTTTGTGTAAATGTTAGCTTTTGAATTTCCCATCTACTCATACTCTGAAACGTGACATAAAGCGCAAACTGCGGGTAAAGGAGCCTTTTGGGAGAAGACAACGGCAGAACTTGGACTGTAGGGACTCAGAACTGATTGCAGAACCGGGAGAACGGGGAGCGATTAATGGAAGCAGACACAAAAGATGGATCACCATGGAATACATTTATCAGGGGGATCTTTGCTTCTCCAACTAAGATCAACAGTGTGTTTTTTTGTTTTAAATTTCCAAAAGATTCTCCAGTTCTCCAAGAGGAAACAAACTTTTCCCAAAGCTCTTCTTGGTTGGAGGTGAGCCATTGAGTTTTACAAAGAGTGTGACATTTCAAAAGACAAGACCAGAGAACAAGTCAACACTAAACCTTCCAGAAAAATATAGCCCAACTGGGTAATGTGTTACTCCTAGTCAAACATCATTCCCACAACACTTCAGATGGTGGAGTGGAGTGAACATGCATAAATGCACAGCATTAAAACCAATGCCCTGTTTGAAAAGAGGAGGCCCTCCGAGGGGTCTGTCTCTTCACCAAATTAAAAATGCGAAACAAAAATAGACTGCTCATATTGTAATCACCAAATCTGTCTACACGTCAAGTGCCTCAAATGATGGGAAATATGATGGGGGAAAAATCACATTTTAGATTGACAGACACATCATTCCTGTTTTTGTTATAGTTACTCTAGACAATTATTGTTTTTGTCTGTCTAAAATCAAAAGAATATATTTAAATCTTCAATGTGATCTCATTAGTAATCACATGCATTCCTACATAAAGTGTGGTTCTAGTGCAAGACACCAAATTGTACATTATTACTGAACTGAGTGCATCTAAACTTAAGCTTTAACATATGAACAACTTTATGGGTCTGAACTTTACGAATCCTTTTAGAGTCATTGAATTAACTCAATGACATTGATGTACTTCCATTCAAAGTTTTGGGTCAGTCAGATTAAAAAATATATATATTATTTTATTGAGCAAGGATGAACTACATTGACCAAACGTTGCAGTAAAGCCATTTATAATGTTACAAAATATTTATATTTATAATAAATGCTGTTCTTTTATACGGAGCCCCGCACATGACATGCAAGCAAAAATAAATAAATTGTGCGCACGATTTACTAATTCGTTCCCTCAATGTACTAAAACGTGCACATAATTACTATTGCGTTCCCTCAATTTGCTAAATCGTGCGCACGATTTTGTAAATCGAGGGAACGGATTAGTAAATCGTGCACACAATGATGATGTTGTCAATATGTCCATACTGCACAAAAGCATATATTCAAATATACCAAAACTTATTTGTCCAAACTCCACTAATATCAAATACTTAAATTTGGGTAAAATGGAAGCGCGCATTTACTTAGGAAGCTCACTTGTGCAATCCACTTTAGTTGACGTAATATAATCAGGGCATAAGAAATGTGGCAATGATCAACCAATTATTATTTTAAAGATAATTTAACAATTTTTTATGACTTATCTTGTGGAAATCAGTTCAGCACATGGATGGAGGAGAGGCCAAAAGCAGCACTCTCAAGTAGTTATCTTTGGCTTTTGCGGTTAATGAGGAGAGACGGACCATTGAAAGGAAGTTTCCTTCAGTAAAGAAAGCACATCCAAACACACACAGTATCATACTTCTATCCTCCAACACATAATCCTTCTTTTACATCTACTTCTTTCTTGTTCTCTCACACAAAAGATAGAACATTGATTTGAAGTTAATATCTATTTTATACATTTACAGCTAGCTAACTGAATCTGCCTTAATGTGTGAAAGACCTAATGCATTTCCACAGTTATTAACAATCAAAGCTTTTTGAAAAAGTTTAATTTGAAATACTTTGTTATATACTATAGAATATAACTATAGAAGTTTACCAACTTTTGCTTTGAAGAACCCTGGAAATGTGAAACAGTTTTATGGTTTGATGACTCTATTGCCCCTTGAGGTTTGTTACAACCACAACTACATAAGAACGTACACTATGTATGTACAGCCGTCTATTTGAATTGTGTTAGTCAAGTATTTGTGTCGAGCATGTTTTTATGGCATAAGAGTGTGTGAGGAAAGCGCTACAGGGACTGACAAGATTTATTAGCGTCTCAAACTGTGACAGAATGCAATATAAAAGATGTCATTCTCCTGAAATGAATCACTCACTTCTGGGCAACTCAAAGATGTTTTCTCCAAATAGCTTCTGCAATGCCCTTAAATTGGTTACAGTAAAGAGTTTAACCTTACCTGTCGGCTATTGACAAAATATTTTTGCCATAATCCCTCATTCGCTCTCCCTCTTTCTCTGCCATCTCTTTTTTTCATTTGTGTTTAGTCCAGTGTAAACTTTGGTTTTGTTAAGAGCAAGACATTTCCTGTTGGAGACAAATAAGTCCTTGGACCCTAATGCACACAGATTCTTTATATCTTTAGCCATTACTACATACATGAAGACATAAAAAGTTTGAGCATTACCTTGCTGAACTTTGCTCGCCCTTTCACTCTTGTGCCTAACATCCATCATGCAGCCTTCTTCATGCATTCACGACTCATCCATAACGCAGAGCTGTTTTCTTTGGCTACCCTGAGGGCCCTCTTCCTACAGTTTATTATTCTGAGCTGAGAGTGTTCGGCTCAAATGACCCTGCGATCCTTCTCCCTGAGAGAGAGAACGTATCTACACATACAAATAGGACAGGCGATATGTCATCAAGATACTCATTAAAATGAACCTTAGAACAACTTCTTGGAAATCAGAAAATCTCCTGTTGTTAGGATATTATATGTATATGTATATATATGTATTGTATGTAATTGTATTAAACACTTGACTCTGTGCTTTAGCTTATATTCTAGGGTTCTTGGCAAACCTGATCTCAATTAATCCAATCGAATTTGACAAAAATCCCAATCATGAGCTGACTATTTGTGACTATTTTGCCTATCCGGTATAGTAAGTAAGTCTGTGCTATAAGTGTTCTCTAAGTTGCTTTGGATAAAAGATTGTGCTAAATAATTAATTTTATAATCTTTTGTTCAAATAAGGTATACATTAAACACCATTTTGCTATTGTGTCTGTGTTGTGCTGTGACTCCATGAAGACCCAAGGTGAGACACTGCAGGCAAAAACACTGTTTTTTCTGGCTGTTCAAATTATTTTCTGAATTATGGAGTGACAATAAAAGATAACCAGAATTCATTCTGTAAAAACATTTGACCTTAATATGTCAAAAAATATTAACTAAAATTTTTTTAACTGACTTCATCTAGTGTTCAGATTTTTGTACTAGACATTTATGCAAATTAGCACATATTTCATTAAATAATGCCTCATTTGCATATTTAAACATAACATTTTTGAAAACTTGTAATACAAAAAATGTTTGCAATAATCAATGTAATCAATCAACCGTGGGTAAGTAAGGTGATAACTATTAGTTATTTTTTTTACCCTATTCACCTGCAGTGTCTCGCCTTAAGATCCACAGACTGTTGCTTATTAGCTTTTTTAAGAAACAGAGTATTCTACATTTACATTTAATCACTTGACAGACTTAACAGATTTATTAATCCAAAGTGATTTACAAATAAGGGATAGCGCAATAAATTTAATGGATGGGAGCCAACAATACACCACACTGTTGAATTTTGGGAATAAGCTATAGTCCAAAAGCTAGAACACAAAACTGCAGAAAATGGCAGAAACATTGTCTGAATTTACAATATTTTGCAAAGGAAAACAACGGCACAACAGATGGTGCATTCCAAATGGGATATATCGCCCTCCGAAGGGCACTCCGGGAGTTAAAACAATCATGGCCGCCATTCTGAAGGGTCGTTCCAAATCGAACTGCTCAAAACAGGCCACTTAAAAGGACCCTTCAGAATCAAGGATTTCGAAGGGTACAATTGATGAACACTTCGGACTCCCATGATCCTTTGCGCAGAAGGGCACTTCAAGAAACAGTATTTTGGTCCCCTACACCCTTCAACCCTTCGAAGCTCTCACTCCGGAGGGTAAACCCTTTGAAGGGATTAGGGCATATGGATGAGCCCTTCTGAATGGAACGCAGGGAGAATGTTTCTACATCATTAAATGCATGTTTTTTTTTTAACAAATCAACTGAATGAATGACTCAAAGAAAAAACTTATTATAACAGTGATTGGCCACCACCTACTGGAAGTTAAGTTTCATGTTTGAATATATATATATCTATGCAATTGTAATTACGGTGTAAATGCCACCCCTGAGCTGTATTAAACAGTGTTAATTGATTTTACTTTTAATTAATTAACTTAATTGTGCCAAGCACACATTGCACGTACAAACTCACACTCTGTCTCCCACTCACACCCACACACACACATCACAGTGTTTGAGATTTGGACACAAAGACTAATAATGCTCTGCCAGGTCCAACTGATTCAAAGCAAGCAGCAGTTCCCATGATTGTAAATACAATATGGACTTTTCCCTTAAGTCTTTAACAGAGGCAGAGTTTCTCTTTAAAGCGAGCTGAGCTGGCGGACAGCCACATGCCCACTAATTATACCGACTGTAATTAGTTTGCCTCTACTTTCTTATGTGCATGGTTCCCGGCTGTGCTCTTTCTCCTCTTTCTGCAGAACCTGTCAGTTTGAAGGTTACTGAATGAAGCACTGGAAAGAGTATAGACAAATACGTAGTCTAACACTCACAGATAAAGTTTCAATAATTAATTCCTTTAATGAACTCAGCTTGCCAATAGCTGGTAAAGTGTGGCACAAGAAGATGTACACTTATAGCAAGAACTGATAGAGGATTTTCACTTATAGATATATAGAGAGTTTGCACTTTCTAAATAAATTGTTCATTGGATGATAGTGGGACTTAGCCCATTTAAAACAAATTATATTAAATTAAATTAACATATACAAGAAAAATATTCAAGGAAATATTGTATGCATTGGAAACAATTTGATGTCAGTTTTTTGTTGTTGTTTTTTCCAAGTTTTATCACAGATGAGCAAATTCCATCTGTGTCGCATTTTGCCTTTGCACAGCATTTTGATGTTACATTACATAGAAGATATTACATATTTTAGATGCAAACTTTGACCAGTAAGACACTTTGCATTGCAAGTTGTTTTGCAAGTGATTCATAAGATGGGTAAAACATCCCTCCTTATAGTTAACAAAAACCATTGTTTGAAATAAAATAAAATAAATTACTTCTAAAATAATTTTATACAAAATAATAAACTACTACAATGACTTATTTAAATGAATAAATAAATCTATAATTTTAACTACAATTTTTATAAAAGCAGAAAATAAAAAAAATAAAATCGAATTGAAAATATTTATAAAAATATAATAGTGACTGAGTGATATTAAACAGTGCATCCCTCTTGATCCACCTGAGATGGCAAAGGTAAGTGAAAAAGAGGGGTCTAAATGCATAGGGGCATAAATATGTCCACAACGTCAGGACGACGCATGATTAATGACATTCCTGAATGCGGGAACACATTAATCTTCACTCATTTTACTGGATGAAAGGTCCGTGATCTGTGGATGTTGACCCACCTGAATTTTTTTCATTGTAATATGGTCAGTCAATTGTTCACACATTCCTTGAAGCACAGTGATTTGACCATTTTCTTTCTTTAAAAGGAAAATTATTTTCTGCTTAAGACTACAGTTAATGTTCCTCACTTCACTAAAATGTACCCACATATAAAGAGATTGAAAAGCAGTCCTACATATTCCATTCATTGCATTAATAAATTACAGATTTTACATTTATGTTCTTTGGCTTTTCCTCAGCAATGCCTCTTGATATCGTCTCCAATTTCCACATGCATAATCAGTCCATAACTATGTGCATGGAAAGTGCAGATTATATCAGGATATATAACGTTTTGGATCCGCTTGTGGAGTAGCAGATGCAGGTAAGCAAATGAAGACTGAGTTGCTGGTTTGAAAACTGTTCAGGTGGAAAATTTTCAACAAATTACAGCTAAAATATTATTATAATATCTGTTTTCCTAAAAGTTTTCCTATGTTTTCAGACATATGGACCACTTCTAAATGCTTTTATGTAATTTGTGGAAACTTTTAGACAGTTTTTCTGAGTTTCCCAAAAAGTTTTGGACACTTTCATTGTATAGAAAAGAGCAACAAGACCTTACTTTGTGTTCCACAAAAGAAAGAACACGAGTGTGGAATGATGTGAGGGAGAATAAATTATTTATTAGAGGTGAAGTGAAGGGAAACAAATGTGGGAAAAAAAAAAAAAAAACTACTGACAGCCAACGAAGACCAGGTGCAAAATGATTCGGCATGCACATGCAAGTCCATATCACTAACAAGATCAATATGATCTTCCTGTTTGTTCCTCTCTTTTCTCTTAAGGAAGGGCTCAGAGTCTCCGAGTGCAACTCAACAAAAGTCATGGGTAAAGAATATTAAAGGTATACCAGTTCATTTTAAAGTAATAACTACCATTAAAATTCTTCCTGAGATTCTGACCAGATGAAATGAAGAGAGAAAAAGAGAGGTGTTAGCTGATGGCTAGGTAAAATCAGTACAGAGCAATTTACTCCATATCAATCATTTTTCACCCCTCTTTCTTCTACCTTCCTCTCTTAATATCCACCTATAGGAGTTTTCATCATTAAATTAGATATGCATGTGTGCTTATCACAAAGCCTATTCTTAGCCTCAGACATGTCCACCCACAGTTCATTAGCTGTCTGATGCATATTGCACAAAAAACTCTAAATTTTCATGATTTGGCAAGCTCTAATATGATTGGCTGACTTTATGCAAATGCACTTTTATCAATATTGAAAAGTGTAATTTTTAAGTCGTGTAATAATGCACAGTGAGGCAGTCATTATCATAAAATAGTCTAGCTGGTTTACACTTGCTTGGTCTTTTAGCAGGACTCCCAGCTTGAGCAGCTAAGACCAGCCTGACCAGTTCAAAAGTGGCCAAAACCACTTTAAAACCAGCCAGGGAGACTAGCCAAAGCAGTCAATCAGCTAAGGCTGGTTTTGTCACGCTGTCTGGTCTCTGTTTCCCTGAGTTTCCACTAGTGGTCTCACTTCCCCATAGGCACCTCACCGTAGGCACTACAATTCCCACAAAGCCTTGTCCCTTCATCACAGTAATTGCACTCCTGTTAATTGCACTCAGGTGTCTTCACTTGATAGTCATTACCCTGCCTATATTAACCGGTCTTTTCTGTTTGTCTTTATGGAGTCCTTTCTTTCCGTCACCCAGATTCCTCGCCTTCCGAGTTCCTCGTCTTCCGAGTTCCTATTCCCGTTCCTGTTCCTTCCCTGTTTGTTTATTTTTTGGATGGATTTATGGTTTTGACCCCTGCTTGTTGATTTCTGATTTGGATTACCCATTAAAACCCACACTGCGATTTGATCTCTTGTCTCCTGTGTTTCCCTGGGTCTCCGAAGGACTCCATCCATGTCGAGATCCAGCGGTGTGTGACTTCATACCCGTTCTCCAGCCAGTATGGTGGAACGAAGGGCATGCTTCGTCAAATTGTCCACCCTCCGCCAAGAGGGGATTGAGGTGGGTGCTATGGCACAAATGTTCTGGACCCTAGCTGAGGGTATGGGATATAATGATGTGGCCCTAAAGGACACTTTGAACACCGGGCTGGATGACCCAGTTCCTCGAAATGAAATGGAGCAGTTGGACGCTTATAATTTCTGGGAGTTTGTATTCTATTTATGACATCGGTCTCCGTGGAATACCCCAGCCACACCTGTCTCTCCCATTGGGATGGCCGATTCTAGACCGGGGTCTACAAACAGGAGGACCGCCAGCCCAGCACCACTGCACAAGAGGGCCGCCAGCCCAGCGCCACAGCACAAGGTGGTCGCCAGCCCAGCGCCACGATGCAAGATGGCCACCAGCCCAGTGCCATAGCACAAGGTGGTCGCCAGCCCAGGGCCACGATGCAAGATGTCCACCAGCCCAGCGCCACAGCACAAGGTGGTCGCCAGTCCAGCATCACGGCGCAAGATGGCCGCCAGCCCGGCGCCACTGCACAAGAGGGCTGCCAGCCCAGCGCCACAGCACAAGGTGGCCGCCAGCCCAGCACCACTGCCCAAGATGGCCGCCAGCCCAGCGCCACTGCCCAAGATGGCCGCCGGCCCAGCGCCACTGCCCAAGATGGCTGCCGGTTCAGAGTCATGGCACAAGATGGCTGCTTGTCCAGCGCCTCTGCACAGGATGACAGCCACAGTTGACCCTCCAGAGTCGAGTCAGGTTCCCGTTGACCTTCAAGAGTCAGGGCTAGTCACCGTTGACCTTCCAGAGTCAGGGCTAGTCACCGTTGACACTCCAGAGTCAGGGCTAGTCACCGTTGACACTCCAGAATCAGAGCTAGTCACCGTTGACACTCCAGAGTCAGGGCTAGTCACCGTTGACACTCCAGAGTCAGGGCTAGTCACTGTTGACACTCCAGAGTCAAGTCAAGTCACCGGTAATCTTCAAGGGCAAAGTCAAGTGACCGGTGTTCTTCATGGGCAAAGGCAAGTCACCATTGATATTCATGGACAAAGACACATCACCATTGATCTTCATGGGCAAGGGCAAGTCACTAATGATCTTCATGGGCAAAGTCCAGTCACCAGTGTTCTTCATGGGCAAAGGCAAGTCACCATTGATCTTCATGAGCAGAGTCATGTCACCAATGATTTTCATGGGCAAAGGCAAGTCACCATTGATCTTCATGAACAAATGCAAGTCACCAATGATCTTAATGAGCAGAGTCAAGTCACCAATGATCTTCATGAGCAGAGTCAAGTCATCATTGATCTTCCTGAATCCAGTTTAAACACCACAGAATTATCAGAGTCTCTCCACGCCTCTGCGGAACTACCAGAGCCTCTCCACGTCTCCGCTGAACTACCAGAGCCTCTCCACGCCTCTGCTGAACTACCAGAGCCTCTCCACGCCTCTGCTGAACTACCAGAGCCTCTCCACATCTCTGCTGAACTACTAGAGCCTCTCCACGTCTCGGACGAACTACCAGAGCCTCTCCTCGTCTCGGCTGAACTACCAGAGCCTCTCCTCATCTCTGTGGAACTTTCAGAGCCTCGTCACGTCTCAGCCGAACTCTCTGAGCTCTCGACTGATCCTGTCGTGGCCACGGTGACCACACTTAACTTGTTCATGTTCTGTGTTTCAGACTTGCCTAACCAGACTTGCTCTCCGGTGTCATCAATCCCACTGTGGTGGTCTTCTGCGCCGCCCTGGTGGGCTTCTGTCTCGACCGCAAGGGATGTGGTGGTCTTCTGCGCCGCCCTGGTGGGCTTCTGTCTCAACCGCACGGATGCGGTGGTCTTCTGCGCCGCCCTGGGGGGCTTCTGTCTCAACCGCTTGGCTCCAATTCCACCTTGCTCCTCTCTGGATTCCTGCCCTGTCGGTTCGGCCCTGGGGACTGAACGTTATGTCCTTCCTGGACTTGTGTTTTGTTGTTTTTTTTGTTTTTGTTTTTGCTCCTCTTCTCTCTGTTTCCATCTATGGACCTGGCCCTCCGTCCCTCCCCCTGATCCTCCGCCAGTCCACCTCCCTCCTGGGCTCCTTGTTTTTGTTTTTCTCTCTGTTACCATCTATGGACCTGGCCCTCCGTCCCTCCCCCTGATCCTCCGCCGGTCCACCTCCCTCCTGGGCTCCTTGTTTTTCTTTTTCTCTCTGTTTTCCTCTATGGACCTGGCCCTCCGTCCCTCCCCCTGATCCTCTGCCGGTCCACCTCAGGTCCACTCAGGTGTATTCACTTGATAGTCATTACCCTGCCTATATTAACCTTTTCTGTTTGTCTTTTCTGTTTGTCTTTATGGAGTCCTTTCTTTCCGTCACCCAGTTTCCTCACCTTCCGAGTTCCTGTTCCTTCCCTGTTTGTTTATTTGTTGGATGTATTTATGGTTTTGACCCCTGCCTGTTGATTTCTGATTTGGATTACCCATTAAAACCCACACTGCGATTGGATCTCTTGTCTCCTGTTTTTCCTGGGTCTCCGATCGTAACAGGTTTTAGCTTTTATTTCAGTAGGGAGTTCTTAAGCTTTGCTATAGCAGTAGACAACTTACATGCACTATAAGTCCCATTGTGCAAAAGTTTTCTTTGAACATCTATGGAATTTTTGGTGGATTTGATAGTCTGGTTAACAAAAACAAGAAGTTGGACAGACCAGTCTGTAGGTCTGACCCAAGTTTGGTGGTTGTAGCTTGAAAGCTCTAGGAGGAGTTAGGTGTTAAAAGAAGGCTCAGAAGAAGAAGCTTAAAGGGTTAGTTCACCCAAAAATGAAAATTATCATAAATTGACATGTTTTGGACTGTTGAACAGAAACACCCGCCCACTGCAATGATAGAGCTTGGAAGTGCCAGGATATTTTTTTTATATAACTCAGAATAGATTCGTCTGAAAGAAGAAAGTCATATAAAGGATGCCTAGGATGCCTTGAGTGACGAAAAGTGACAATTTCACAAGGGATTCAGTTAAACATGCAGATTTGCCATGTTAATCAACAGAAAACTGTTTGGTTTGAATGTGTGTTGTGCTTAAAGGTAGCTGACCTTTTTGGATATGAAATTTCGCTAATTAATTTTTTGCATTCTATGGCAAAATTCCACAGGCTATACACGGTAATTTCTATATGAAATCATTTAATCTGGAATTTTGCGTGAGAGACACATGAAGTGACAAATTTCTCCACAAAAATTTCACATCAGATTAAAGTTTGTTTTTTAACACACAAAGTTTTTACTTTTAACACACAAATTGCCACTTTTACTAATATGTAGTTAAGGAATATAAAGTAGAGTTAGCATACTTCATGTATCAGTATACTACTGACAGTGGACTATGGATCTTCTTTGCTGCAAAATTTTATCTACTTTATCCTGAATTTTCGATAATGTGAGCAACTGAGCAAGCTTTTAGTATAAATAGGCCCCGGGAGAACACATCATCCACTTCTTCGTCTGAAGCTTGCGTCCGAAGCATGGCAAGAAACCTAGAGGATGCAGTGTTTCGTTTCCTACTCAAGGAACTTCGAACTACATCCTCTAGGGGTCGCTATGGGGAATGGTATACCTATACCACCATGCATAGGGGAGTGCATGCCTGAACCATGGTGAGCACTAAGTACCAACTCTACCATAGCTATGGGAGCTACCCCTGGGACGTAAAGACGGCTGTCAATGACATTATCACATATGGCCTAAAGCCTAGGCTACATACCCCAAAACTAACCTGTTAGGGCCAGATCTCCTGGACCGGGGTAGAGCTCAAGGCTTGGAATCAGGACTAGATTCCTTTAAAGGGGATATGACCAAGAACCTAGAATCATAGTAAGTCTCGGCCTGTCACACAGAGGGTGTCACTTGCTCTTCATGAGCTTGCTGAAGTAACTGTCTGAACAGAAACCTGGTAGCAACACCCTGTTAAAAATAGGTATCCAGAGGATACATAGGTGGAGTGGTGTCCAAGGTGCCTAGGGCTGTAACCAACTCAAGAAAGGCAACGAAGCTACCATGCATAACCCTTACCATAACAGGATTTAGAAAAGAACGCAAAGTACTAACGTGCGAACTTACCACAGTGTGGATTTTGCACAAAGCCTTCACGTGCATACTTACCATAACATGGATTTTAAAAACTGTTCTCTGTTTTTACTGCACTCTGAGAGAGCGGCCAATAGATGGAAATGGTGCATCCCACAAACAATACATTGAGAAGTCATCAACTTGGTCTATGGTAAAATGCTGGAATGGCTAGCATTAAGTTACCCAGCTGAAGGAGCATAACACCCAGCTCTCAGCCAAGAGGGGGGCTCGACCTACAGCATGATCATTAGAAATCAGAAGGGTAAGCGTACTGCAAGCTAGCCAAAAACTCAGCTCATCAGGGAGGCGGAGGAAGGGCTTAGCTCGCCTGATGCTGCCAGTTCTAGGTGCTCTGGGAAAACAGAGAACTCAACTCTCACGTTAGAGGAGAACTCCAAATTGAGAAAAGGAGTAGCATGCTCATGAGCAACCATTTGATAAAGGGGAGCACTGCTAATACTACCACAAGAACAGCCACAGAGTGAGAAATCCAACTCCTCAGTAGGAGAGAAAACTCAAGTGTTTGAAAGGAAGCACCTTGCTCACAATAGCCCCTCAATGATGATGGGAGTGATGCTTCAAAAGTGTGTCAATGGAGACACATTGGTTGAGTGGAGTCCAAAGTACCGGGGTCTAAACAACTCAGAGAAAGGGAGTGAGGCAACTATCGCATAACCCTTCACATACAGGATTTCAGAAAGTGTGCAAGGTCTAGCATGCACACTTACCACTGTCTGGATTTTAAAAAGTGTGCAAAGTGCTCAGCGTGCACACTTAAAACCATGTGAATTTCAGAAAGTGCACAAAGCTTAGTTTGTGCACTTACCAAGCATGGATTTAAGAGCTTCCCAAGCATATGTTCACAGATGCCCGGAAGTACTGAGCCAAAGCGGAGAGGCAAGCTCAGCAAGAGGAGATATCATGGTGACCAGGAATCCCCTCAGGGCGACCTAGCATAAGCCCAGCCTGGACATACAGGAAATTTTGCAGTGCCTTGGTGATCCAAATGATCCTAGGGCCTAATGATCAAAAAGGCTCCCGCAGGAGCCTGTGACCTGGCCACATGTTCCAGGAAGCATTAAGCACAAACCGGCTAGATACAACAATGATGAGTGAGATAATCACTAGCCGCATTTCTACTGTCAGGCCAAAAGCAGGTGTGCTAGTGCATGCCAAGCCCAGTCGCGTTTCCACTGTCACTTCTGGTGCTTGATCATGTCTCGTCAGTTTTTTGGCCCGGCGACAACCTTGGACCAAAGAGGGCCAGGTGGGACTAGAGGAGTGGTTATGAACAAAGGTGGAGTTTCTCTGCGTCTGGAGAGCGTCAGTGCCGTGGATCATTTCATAAAGCTAACAACTATAAAAACACCAGCATTAATTTTTTTTTTTTTTTTTTTTTTTTAAATAAAAACCTACCTATGCATTCTATACTAGACTAACTGAGACTTGTCATGGCACTTGTACACTGTTGTTGTTCTCTTGTTGACCTGACTGCTTCTATTGTTCTCATTTGTAAGTCGCTTTGGATAAAAGCGTCTGCTAAATTATTAAATGTAAATGTAATGTAAATGTTAAAAACTTTTTAAAATATTGAGCTCAAAACTCACTTTCAGTCAGCAGCGAGTGTTTGAAATAACTTGATCCGAAGTGATTATAATCACCATACAAGGCAGAAATATTTATAAGTGATGAAAAAGACTATGCACACTAGCCATTAACGTTACCACTTCGAGAAATCAGACGTCAACTTCTTATTCTCTATCACAAATGTGTATTTATTTAGTAACAAATTTTATCCGTCATAAGTCTCGTCTCAAGAGTTTAGCTCTGCGTAACCTATGTCATAAAAATATAACAATGGTTTTTGTTTGGGAGCTTTTATAAAAATATAGAAATGATAATTCTTTCTATAGGCTACTGTGACTACAAATAAACAGAAACAGACTCGACTGAATAAGCAGGCTATGTTCATAACACTTTATTTCTGTGTGACCAATTTTCTTAATCCTGATAAATTAATTCATTATGATCAATGTGTCATTTATTATAGTTAAAAATCGAAGCTTTTGGATTTAAATATTTAACAAAGCATGCAAACAAACAGCCGCTTTTATCATGTTCGTTTTTGAATTCGCACCAGTTCCCGAGACTTATTTCTTATTAGTTTTCTGATAACTTCTCTTTGTCAGTAAAATTATGGGGTTGATTGACGTTATTCCTGAGAGGTGTGTAAAGGGCGGGTTTAAGTGGAGTGCAGGGGAGCTCCCAGCCGAAGGTGGAAACGCAATGCTATTTTGGCCTCGGTGCTACAGGTCCGGGGCTATTAGCCCCCCGCCGTTTAAAGATACTCAAGTATCACTCTAATCCGGACGAAACAAGCTAATGCCTCGTCTTGATCACATCTCTTATTTTGCCTACCTCCATTTGACCCGCGATTCTTCCTACCCCTACCCGTAGGTGGGGGAGGAGTGCGAGCTAAAAAACACTAGCCTACTGTGCCCGTTTCTGATCCTCAGATCTAGGACAGTCCCCAGGTTTGAACGGGTTCAGACCTGGACCTTTGTGGAACAAAGGATTTAAAGGCTGCTGAGCGCGCCTTCATCTCCCTAATTTTTCTCAACCATCATCTCGACGGAGGTATTGAAAATTCAGAAAGATGACACCGGAGCATCAAGACGAAAAACCCCTCTCTTTCTTCCTGACATATGCCAGGTTCCGACACAGATGACTCTTCACTACCACCATGGAATTGCCCATAGCAGAGGCGGCCTGAATAGTAGCACAGAAAGCGGGATCTGTGGTGCGGGGCAACTCTGCTACCTCATCGGGAGTAAGGCCCTCGCCTTTAACTAGGTCTTTCAGCAGATCAGCCTGATATGCAAGAAGCACTGTGGATGTCGGACGATCATGTTGTTGGTGTTTTTGTATGTATGCTTTAACACGGGTCCCCATAGTGGCCCCTATTGGAAGCAGTTCGAAGTTCCCTTGAAAGGTAACTGCGTTTAAAAAAAAAGTGTTTGTAAAACTGAGCTTGAACCTACCTCATTAAAATACCTTACCTTGAATTGACGCATGCCATCTACACACACCTCAGTATATACAAAAAAACACTCACTAAACACAAATCTTACATTAACATAAGGTCAACAAACACAAGCTTTTGAAAACATCCCCAGTGAAATTTCTAACAGCCAGTCTAGACATTGAAAATAAAGTCAGAAAGGTCTAAGCTACAGTTTCTTTTAAAAGATATAATAAAAAAGTGAATTTTGAGGACCTCAGTTCTGCAGAAATGGACAGTCTAAAAACCCTACCCCACACCAGTAAAGCATATAAAGACATGCACATCACAGAAGACATTCTGGACAGACAGGATGAAGTGAGTCAAAAAGGTGAAAAGACAAGGACGAACAGACGGCCAGTCAGAGAACATTTGCTAGTGTTTGGTTAGAGACAGGCCTGTGATGTGCCCCCATCTGTCACACACACACATACTTGCATTTGTGGATTTTATATAGCCCTACACCAACCCTATACCTAAACCTACCCCTTTCAGACAACTACTGGCAAATTTAGAATTTCATAAAACACAGTTTTGTATGTTTTTTATCGTTTTGTTTTATGGGGACACAGGAAGTGTCCACATAAACCATGTTTACGTTGTAGTACCCATGTCATCATACACATTTGTGTCCTCCATATATACCAGACAGAGGATGCTGTGGGACTAATGCATGTCTCTCAAGGGAAAACCAATCTTTTTCTTGAACACCCAAAACAATAAGTGCTCTCTCGTCCTTTCAACAGCAGCTTTGAGTTTTAATTACTGACCATTAGGCTCTGTCTGAATGTACCAACACGCCTCTCTGGCTATTTTACATAATCCCTTTATGAATAAACATTTCACTGTGGTCCCCGCCACTCAGAGCGCTACTTGTTCAGGTGGTGATAAATATTCATTTGGCCTCACAGTGTTGGCTTGTTCTTGATGTTTTCTTTGACCTTCTGAGCATGATGAAACTTCAGCAATTAGGAGCTGAACCCAAATTATTTGACAATAATATATAAGATATATGAACATTACTAGGATTTTAAAAAGCCACTTTTTCTAATGAAGCTTTGTATGATAATATGTTTATCTCATCTATAACATTACAAATATATTATTTATATCAAATCATATATCATGATTACTCATTAATTTAATTTGGAGTCTATGATTAAGTTAATTAAATTTCTTGGCAACATCTCCAGATGAATATTTATAATGACTTATAATATGCATTGTATTTATTAATATCTTAAGATTTTCAATTAATTAGGGATGAACTAACGTAATTATGCATACATTATATAAAATAATAAATTAATATACTCTATTAGTTTTTATATTTAACAACTTTTCATTAAATGACATTAAATTTAACTTTAAAAATATATATACAAAATAAAAGAATAATACTTTAAAAAAGGACTTAGGATGCACAACTTTAAAATAATAATAACTAAAGGTGTGAAAAAAACTACTAAACTACTAAAAATACTTACTATTATAGCTAGTATATATATATACCGGTATACAGTATTTTTTTTCACTTTTAACTTTTAGTAGGCTATCTTTGTGTGTGTGTGTGTGTGTGTGTGTGTGTGTGTGTGTGTGTGTGTGTGTGTGTGTGTGTGTGTGTGTGTGTGTGTTGGTAATTTTTATTAATCTTTGTTCGGATTTGTAATTTGTAACACTGTTCGGAGCATATATGGTCCCACTTGACTGTTAAAGTAACATTGAAGCAGTGTTAAAGTTAATGAGATAATTATGTGATTAATTAAAGAGTTAGTTCACCCAAAAATGAAAATTAGTCCATAAATTACTCACCTTGAAGTCATCCTAGGTGTACATGACTTTTTTCTTTCATACGAATCCAGTCAGAGTTTCAAAACGTAGTAATCACTTTAATCTAGCTTGCGCTCACAGTTGTAAAATGGAAGCAGTTCCAGGGGAATGACTTATGAGGTCAGCGTTGTGCATGCACTGGTGAGTCTCGTGAAATCCAATGTTTGTTAACAGGAGCAAAGGAAGCACAGTTTCCTTACTTTAGCAAAGGAAAACCAGTCTCCTTTTGGCTTATATTGGGCCTATGTTCATGCCCTGGAGCCATGTGAGACAATAAATGTATTGTTCCATGTTCATTTGCATACTGTGCGCAAGGTTTATGTGCATAGTCCAAGTCTTCTTCTCCATTTTTAGTGCATCTCTGTGGCAGAATTACAGTGCCACATGCTGGTCTGGCATGTATACTACATCATTTTGTGGTTTCCTGTGGGTGCAGATATTTCTTGAGGGGAAAAAAAGAATGGATAGGGAAAGCTCTAGCTTTGTGTGGACGTAGCCTAAATCTCTCAAGATTTAGATAATTTCCTCAGTAGAATTAAACATAATTAAACAACTCCACAAACAACATCACCTGATTCATGCATTACTAACCAGTTCCATTGGTCTCAAACTCAATTCCTGGAGGGCCACAGCTTTGCACAGTTTTGCTCCAACCCTAATCAAACACACCTGATCCAGCTAATCAAGGTCTTCGGGATTACTAGAAACTTCCAAGCAGGTGTGATTTGGAGCTGGTTGGAGCTAAACTCTGCAGAGCTGTGGCTCTCCAGGAATTGAGTTTGAGAACACTGAGTTAGATTTTATTTCTGGAATTTCTAAAACGTATCTTAGAAAACTTAGAACTTATCTAAAAAAGTTATTTATTGAGAATTAAGGTTTAGATGTTTGTTTGTTTGTTTTAACTTTTCCATTTTGGTGAATAAATGACCACAGAATTTTCATTTTTGGATGAATGATCCCTTTAATAATAATAACCATGGTGTGGTTTACTACAATGTCGTAAAAATAC
Source organism: Carassius carassius (assembly GCF_963082965.1). Classification (NCBI taxonomy): domain Eukaryota; kingdom Metazoa; phylum Chordata; class Actinopteri; order Cypriniformes; family Cyprinidae; genus Carassius; species Carassius carassius. Next base: position 10,104,527 of record NC_081791.1, read on the forward strand.
AATTCATTATACCACAGAAGAGTGTTCAGCTACACACATATTAACAGAAGGCATACTTCATTGAGACACACATAAACAGAGACATCAACATGCGTTCAGGCATCTGTACAGATAAACTGCACAGGCAATGTCGACAGCAGCACACGGGATGAGGGGGATCTCAGCAGGGCAGGTGTACATCCACGCCCCTCACTGCAAGAGCAGCTGTCTCACATGTCTTACCTCAGACAGCCCAGGATGAAAACTGCAGCGCTCAGACAGGTGTGACGGTAATTATCAGCTTCATGGTGTGTGTGTGTGTGTGTGTGTGTGTGTGTGTGTGTGTTGTGTGTGTGTGTGATTATAATGTAGCAGCCTGGATATCCACCATTTTTGGTGTTACTGTAATTATACCCACATCAGTCCCAAACCCATCTTTCCTGCACTCCGAGTCTGACAGTCAAACACCCAGACCCCCCTTTCCTCACATTACTGTCTCCATGACTTTCACATCTGAGCAGACACACATTCACTTTATCCCTTTATTTCTCAACGGTGATCCATCAGCCTAGCACATTCACACTTCTTTGTTCAGGCAGCTTTAAACACATAAACAAACTAGCAGAGTTCATGCTTGACTAGACTAGCTTTGATAATATTCAAGGTTAATGTATTTTCAAGTCATTGTGTGTGCTTTGAGGCAAAACGCGAGAGAATTTCAAATTTTAAAGAAGTTTAAGAGATGTGTATCGTATTTTTTGCTTCATGGAGTATAAAACAGTTTAATATGGATAAAAGATATAGTGTTGTGTTTTCAAAATGAAAAAAACAACAAGCCAAAAAAAAAAGATTAAAATAAATGAATAACACTCTAAATGTAATAAATGTAATAATGGAGTGTACAAATCAGATTTCTTGCACTATCTTTTTGCTTATTTGAGTTCTGAACAGTCTTGGAAAAATATTTTCTATAATCTTGTTTAATTATGATTAGTAACACTGAGGACACCTAATCTTATCACTGAATTATCTTTGTCAAAAGTCTCATTACATGCTGTTTTGAAACCAAATTAAATCAATAATTCAATCTGCAAAAGTCACAACCGCAAACCTTTAGGTTCAATAGGGTTACTTGAAGTCATATCCATTTAGTGTCAATGTAAATGTATGCATTAGTTTAGTTTAGTTTAGAGCTTTATTGATCCCCGTGGGGTAATTAATTTAAGCTTACATGGTGCCTCACATAAAACACTTGACATACAATTAAATACAATTAAAACACATAGAACAAAAGAAAAAAAACTAAAAAAAAAAAAAAAACTAAAATAAAGTCACCTATGTGTGTTACATAACCGTATTGCTTCAGGCTCAAAAGTACATTTATAACGATTAGTAGAGCATTTAATTGCTCTTAAACGTTGCCCCAGGGGCATCCACTCAAAGTCCAAGTGTAGCGGGTGAGTACTATCTCCTAATATTTTGTGTGCCATCCTCATCACCTGCTGTTCATAATATAAAGTAAGGCTTCTTAAGGGGACACCCATGATTTTAGAGCACGTGCTAACAATACCTTGCAACCGATTTTTGTTTTTTATAGACAATGAAGAAAACCAACAAATAAAAGCACTATTACTTCCTATGTGCAATATTTCTACTCCTAAAAAGCATTGGTCAGGGAAGCAGATTTTAAAAATTAGAACATTTGAAGAACATTTCTTTCCCTATTTAATGAGGTTGATGACACTATGTGTCCCTGAAGTACTTGTGGTACAAGAAAACTGTAAAAACTAGTGACACTTGTATTATAAATGTGATGGTACTGAAGATGTACAGTTCTTCTCAGATGACTGGCTCTCCTATGGAGATGCAACTTTACTGAAAGAATAAAGGCTATTTCATGATATTTCTGAAAAAGTGGCATTACAACTGAACGAGAAAGTGAAAGACCATTGAACTCCTCATCAGGGGTGTTTCAGTATATACCGTTGTGCTATCAGGATCATTTCCATTCATAACACGTGGGGAAGTCGCGGCCTAGTGGTTAGAGAGTTTGACTCCTTGAGCAAGGTATCGAACCCCCAACTGCTCCCCGGGTGCCGCAGCATAAATGGCTGCCCACTGCTCTGTGTGTGTGCACTTTGGATGGGTTAAATGCAGAGCACGAATTCTGAGTATGGGTCACCATACTTGGCTGAATGTCACGTCACTTTTCACTTTTTATTTATCCAGCATGAAATGGCCTGATTAATGTCAGGAAATTAGAGCACAAAGCTCCAACCAAAAGTTGATCTTTTACAGCACATTTTCGATGTGACACTTGGGAAGAATTTTAGGAAACCTGACACATTGCCCTGAATATATGAGTTTCAGCACAGTGCCATTTTCTTTAGGTGCCAAGAAACAGCAGATGTTTTGAGTATTAGGCTCTCAATAGAGGCTCATTTCTTACAATGGAGTTTCTTTGATGACTGCCGTTACAACACCATGGAAGGTCATTTTCCTTCATAAGGTCATCGAGACAGATTACAATGAATTCAAGGCACCAGAAACACCTCTTATCTTTTACTCTTTTTGATTTTATGACCTGTATTAAGCTTGAATTCATTGATTCGTACAAATGTAATGGAGCGCAGAGAACTCAATTTCAAAAAGTTGGTGTTGTTTCCGCATCATAACGTACTTGGTAACTAACATAATCTAGGTTCCCTGTGAGAAACGGAACGACTACTGAATCTTGTTAAAGATGCTTATGAGGAAAACTCCTTTTTCTCTGATGACTGAAGCCTTTTTTAGTAACGAATTGTGACAGCTTGGCGATTGGTTTGTGCAGTGAATATAAAACAAACCAATGGTTCGGCAGTGGGGCTGCATGAGCCTATGGCAGTAAAGCCCACCAAAGGATCCTTAGGTTACTTCGACTGAAGTGAAGTCGTGCAGCTACATAGTATGGCAAAGTAGGCAGTACTCCTTCCGTATCTCAGGGAACCGAGGTTACGTTGTAACTGTTATTATCTGTTAATACTTCACTCGTACTGCATCTTGTTAAAGACGCTTATGGGGAACCAGTTCAATCCTGCCATGCTATGCTAGAAGAACGACTAATACTAGAACTTGCCTTAAGCACCCAACGGGGCCCAGAGGGGCCAAGTATTCTGCAGGGAAACCCTGCAAGAAGCAATAGTGCCAGACTCAGAGAGGTCGGCATGGCCTTGTATAATTGTTCCAGAATAAATCAGTACAGCCTCGGAACTCACTGAGGGCCAAGAGTGTACTTGAAGGAGGCAAACTCCAAACTGGTAGACATATGAAAAAGTGCCCTGCTATGCAGAAAGGACAAGTGCTTGTGAGGTTGGGCCGGCCTCTGCTCAGATTTCTGCAATGGACACACTGCTAGACCAAGCCCAGGAAGAAGCCATGCCTCTAGTTGAATGGGCTCTTACTCCCATGGGGCATTAAAGGCCCAAAGAAGAGTATGCTAGCCTAATAACATCAATTATCCATTTGGAAAGTCTCTGCTTCACGACTGGAGACCCCTTGGTGTGGTCACCAAAGCATACAAACAGGTGATCGGACTGCCTGAACATGGCTATTGGCCTCATTCGATATCCATTAGCAGGGAGACAGCGCACTCTTGGCAAAATTTACCCTGAGTCCCAGGCACTCCAGGTGGCTAAGGAGGAGGGATCTGTGAGATACAGCTCTTCCTCCGAAGGGCCAGAATGAGCCAGTCATCTAGGTATTTCAGAATGTTGATTCCCTTCTGTCTCAGTGGGGAAAAAGCCACATTCATGCACTTTGTAAAAGGCCACTGGGCCTTAGGCCACCATCCTTCTTGGGGAAGTAACAGCTGTAAACGCCTGACTCTCTCTCAGCTGGGAGAACCATTTCTATGGCTCTTTTTGTCAGCAAATTCATAATTCGGCTTGTAGAATGTATAACCTTGTTTTATTATCCCTGTAACCCAGCTTCACACCCCGGGGATGGCCAGCCATGGCCTCGGCCCGTGTGGCAAGGGGCTGGATAGGTTAGAGCAATGGGCCACCTAGAGAGGACCTGACGCTAGTAGTGAGTGGAAGAGAAAATTTGCTCTCTTTTGAAAATATTTGTGTTTTATTTTTCCTGCTATCACAGCAGTTGGTGGTGTGTATGCAATCAGAGTGGGCCTGAACTGAACGGGGTGCTTGGGGCATAACAGAGGCATTTTGGGGGGTGGTCCAACTGCAGCGAGACTTGTCCCCCTCCTCTTCCTGTACCAGAGATCAGGATAATGCCTGGGGCACAGGGTCCAATGCTATCTTGGGTCTGGGGCCTTGGCGTTTAGGGAACTGGAAGCGTCTGACCTAGCAGGAGCACTTGCGAGGCTCGGGCTTAGGAGCAACTGGTGGCGCTGGCTTTGTGGGATGCTGAGTCGGCAAATTTTTGGGGTGACTAGAAACAGCCCTTGAGCTGGAGCGCTTTGACAGGAAATGTCGCATTGCCTGGGATGACATCTGTGCAGTGGTAAAGTGTTCAGCGAAGCCCTCAACTGCAGGTCCAAACAGGCGAGTAGGGGAAACCAGGGAGTCAAGGAAGGGGACCGTATCCGCATCCTTGATCTCCATGAGGTTTAGCCATAAGTGGCGCTCCAGCACCACTAGGCTGGCCATGGATCTGCCGATCACCTGGGCTGTCATCTTGGTGGCACGAAGGGCCAGGTCGGTTGCGCAGTTTGGCCTGGAAGACCTGTAAGACTGCCATAAAATGGATCACCAAAGCTGCCTGTCCAGTAGTGTTGTTTTTGGCAGCCTGTTTTAATTTTAGTTTTAGTCTAGTCTTTGTGTGAAGCTGTCATTTTAGTTTTTATTAGTATTAGTCACGTTTTAGTCACAGGGGTGGCAGTGGCTCAGTGGTTCATGTAGGTTGTCTACAAACTGGAAGGTTGGTGGTTCAATCCCCAGCTCCACCTGACCAAATGTCGGGGTGTCCTTGAGCAAGACACCTAACCCCAGCTGCTCCTGACGAGGATGCTTTGCATGGCTGACACCACCACTGTTGGTGAGTGAATGGGTGAATGGGTGAATGCGAGGTAACTTGTAAAGGGCTTTGGATGGCCATGTGTCTGTTGAAAGCGCTATATAAATGCAGTCCATTTACGTTCATAAACTACGCATGTAACCATGGTTCCTCAAGAGAATGAGATGCTGCGTTGAGTGCTATGGGGAACGCCTTTAGTGTAAGTGACTCTGAATATCATGTGCAATCTGTCCAATGGAAAGGCGTGACATGACGGGTAGGGTGACGTATGTGACCAGGAAGCTATAAAAGCATGTGCTGCGCTGCTGGCATTAGCTTCAAGGAGAGAAGCAATCATTGGCAGGGTTACTGGGAGAATTGCTTTCGAGACGCAGCGTCTCATTTCCTCGAGGAACCATGGTTACATGCATAACCTTGAGACGTTCCCCTTCAGGAACTTGAGCTGCATCGAACCCTATGGGGAACGAGGTGCCCATGCTGCCAGACTTCCAAATCCCTGTCTAGTGTGTATCCGGAGAGCACAGCTAAGATGAGAGAACAGAATTGGAGTGGCTTGCATATCAAGGTCATAGAAACTAGCAAAGGTGGAGGGTGTGGACCATCCCGCATCGTTGCAGATGTCCTGCATTGGATACACCTGCTAAGAAGGCCTTGGAGGCCGCCATACCCTGTGTGGAGTAAGCCTTGACTCCCATTGGCGAGGGGAGATCAGAGGACTCATATGTCAGGTTGATAGCCTCAACTATCCAACGACTAAGGGTCTGCTTAGTTGCAGGAAGACCCCTTTTGGTCATCTCATGGCGTACAGCTCTGGATTGGAGTACGGTCTCAACAACCTCGGTTGAGAGACCCTCAGAGGCCACACCCACAGTTTCCAAAACTCCAGGCGAGGGTGAATTATCACACCCTGCACCTGAACCTCCTGACTCGAATTTCCCATGGAGAGCCGTTGAGGAGCGAGATCAGATCTGAGAACCATACTCGGCCCGGCCAGAATGGGGCTACTAATAACAGCCGAACCCCAGTCTCGACGTACTCTTGCCGTGACGTCACAGAACGTTCTAAATTTCATATGTGGGACCATACTCCCAGGGGCACGGAAATAAGAATCCCATATGTGGGACCGTACCGCTCAAAAGGTTAATGCTCGATACACAGCCAACATCTCCAGACATTTGATATGCCATGTCAAGACCGCGGGCAGGGTGGCCACTCATGACCTTACCCCAGCTGGTGAGGGACGTATCCGTCACTAGCATTACACGGCGACAAGGAGCACAGGGCCCTGATTCAAGAAGCAAGATTTCTTCCACATGTCTAAGGCACGAAGGCATTGTCGCGTGACCTTGATATTTCAAAGTGGATTGCCCTTCGGGGAAAATCCTTTGGTCTTGAGCCACCACTGTAGGGGTCTCATGTACAGCATGCCAAAAGGTATCATGTTGGACGCAGTTGCCATTAGACCCAGTAATCTCTGAAACTGCTTTACAGTGAGTGACTGGCCTTCTCTGACTCTCTTGACTGATGTGAGGATCGACACGATATGAGCAGGGGACAGACCTGCCTGCATCACGGTTGCATCCCACACCACGCCTAGATAAGTGGTCCTCTGTAATGTAGAAATTATACTTTTCTTGGCATCAGTCTGAAACCCAGCTCACTTATGTGGGCAAGGATGACATCTCTGTGCTCTGATTGAGCTAAAATCAACCAGTCGTCGATATAGTTTAGTATGTGGATGCCCTGCAGTCGCAGTGGAGCAAGAGCAGCATCCACACACTTCGTAAACATGCGGGGTGAGAGTGCAAGGCTGAACGGAAGTACTCAATATTGGTATGCTTCGCCCGAGAAAGCAAATCTCAAAAACTTACTGTGTTTGGGGAGGATGAAGACATGAAAGTATGCATCTTTGAGATCTATCATGACAAACAAGTCCTCAGACCTGATTTGAGATACAACATGCTTGATGGTGAGCATCATGAACTTTAGCCTCATGAGTGAGCAATTTAACTAACGCAGATCTATGATCTATTCATTTAATTTATACTTGACGCATCCGCAAGTTCACTTGGGTGAGCGTGGTAAATATGCGGTGTTGCTGGAAGTTCACTTTGAGTGTGCGCAAACTCTTTTCACGTGGGGCAGTGCACAGAATTTATTTTTTACTTTCTGCATAGCTCCGCATCTGAACATGCACAAGTTCAGGGAAATTCTAGCAGAACATGCACGTCTGTGCTGGCATTTGTGTGAAACAGACGCAGTTTAATGTGAATTCAAACTCCATCAGGTACTTTTTGACGGAAAACATTTTTTTAATGTTTGCATACAGTAGTTTGTTCAAGGCTTCTTATTTGAAATATGTTTTATTTTTATTGTATAAAATAGAATGATAATTAATTTAGATATTAATTATACACTATTTGCTTAAATTTGTCTTGTGTTTGATGCAAAATACAGCCAATAGTTTAAGATTGTTTTAAGTTTGTACATAAAAAAATTAATAATTAATCAACTCATTCATAACAAGACTTGTACTGGCCATACTGGCAAATTACATCTTCTCACCGGTGATTCCCAAATGGCAAACACAACAAGTATAAAAGCCTCGTCCGTTTGGGAAGGTGCCCTCGCAGTCAGCAAAGGCTTGCGAAGCTGAACCAGGTGGAAGTATAAATCCTGCTTAACTTTGTTTGTTGTTGTCTTCTACATAATGCTGCGAGTGGGGCTTGAGGAAGTGAAGTCGGTTGCATCTGCACAGTGTAACCTGATGCAGCCCCTGAAGTGAGACACAGGAAACAAAAATTGCTAATAATGATTATAACGTGACTAAACGAGACCAAATAACATAATAACATTTTGTTTAGTCTCGTTTTGGTCAATGAAAATTAAGAGACGTTTTAGCAGTTTTTATTTTCTAAACCACATTTAGTCTCGTTTTTATTTGTTCCACTCCTCTGCCGTGGGTTTTTTTTTATATTCACTGCACTAACCAATAAGTTTTCTCCATAAGCGTCTTTAACAAGATGCAGTATGAGTGAAGTATCGTCAGGCAACCAGTGTTTACAATTTGAGTGTTTTTTTTTTGGCATTAAAGTGTGCCATTTGTGTGGCTTGAATTTATTGGGGGAAACAGTAAAATACAAGAGAAAATCATGATTTTCTTGTAAGCTAAGCAATAAGAAGAGCTTTTGGTGACGTGTATGGAAGCACTTTTGCTTCCAGCTTTTATCTGTCTTTTTGATTGCAATTAGACATTTGCACCACTAAGTCTCTCGAGATGTCACTCTGAATGTGAGGAGCTAAGTAGATTAGAAGAGATCAGCCAGGTCATTGAATGAGACAAATGGAGAAAACTTCAAGAGTGACACTTCTGAGAGGATATTGTGTTTGAATTAATGTTGGGAAATCCGACACCAGACATGCTTGCCTTCCTCATTGTCATCTCACTAGTGCTCGTAGCTATTCTGTATGATTAGAATCTTTACAATTTTTCTGCCTTTTCCTTTTCAGTGTTTGGGGTAATGCATCACTAGTTATTTGAACAGATTACTTTTTTCAAGTAACTATTAAGGTAACGCATTACTTTTACATTTACAATAAAATATCTGAGTTACCTTTTCAAGTAAGTAATAAAAGTTACTATGTTTTCCTATTTATTCACTGACACCTCTCCTGTCGCCATGCTGAGACGCTTAATTCAGCCTGAGGCTTATTAACTTCACTTTTGGTGTGAAAGGGCCTTTACAGTTGCCAAAAATATAACTTTTGCATTTATTGTTTTTAAAAAACAAATAAGCAAGCCCAGCCCAGATGACAAAAAATAACACAAAAGTAACGTAATGCATTACTATCCATAAAAAGTAACTAAGTTTTGCTTTTATATAATTTTTAATGGACTAACGCAATATGTATTACATTTAAAAGTAACTTTCCTTAACAATGTTTCTTTTCTTTCTCATTCTTTTGCACCATCTGGATATTTTTTTCAACATGAAGTGTATTTAATGCACTTTTCTTGTTATGAAACATGTATCAGGACACCTGGGCTAAAATTGTCCTTTAAATATACTTGATTAAATTTTTCTGCACCAAAGATGCATATGAATTCTAAGCCAAATATTAATAAATCAAAAGTGAGTATAGTATAGTATAGTATAGTATAGTATAAAGCACTTGGTAATTGCCTTCAAATGACTTTTATTATGTGGCCCATCAATCCCTGAATAGAAATATAATGAAAGTAAGGTACATTTAATCCTATGAGATATGATGACCATTCAGCTGCCTGAACTAAATCAGGGGGCCTGTCCTTTAATGCCTAGCCAAAATACGTGAGAGGAAAAGTTATGAACCTAATGGCCGCAGTGACTTCAACTCTGCTATATGCTGATCTTTGACCATGGGATTGGGACATCATTTTCCAACCGTCACAGTTACTTAGAAGCTAAATGATGCAGTGACCCAGTATTGCCTAACCATACGCAATAGCTCCTCTGTTTGCTATTAAAACCCTTACATGCCTTAAAGAAAACTGAAAACAGATCTGCCAACAGAAAGAAAGAAAGAAAGAAAGAAAGAAAGAAAGAAAGAAAGAAGGAAGTAGGATGGATGGATGGATGGATGGATGGATGGATAAAAGGTAGGAAGGAAGGAAGGAAGGAAGGAAGGAAGGAAGGACTGACAGATGATATGGATGGATGGAAGGATGGATGGATGGAGAGAATGAAAGAAGAAACATAGGATAGACAGATGACAGAAGGAGGGAAGGAAGGAAGGAAAGGAGAAAGAGAGAATGAAGGATGGATGGATATATAAATCACTTCATATCCTGAGCTCAAACATTTCGGCTACCTCTCTTATAGTATAGTAAAATGACTAAGTGAGGTGATATCAGACACAGTCCTCAGACCCCTTCAGTGGCCATTAGGGAGAATCTGTATCCCTCTTTATCTGCTGTCTGTGGGGATTCACCAACCTAATAAACATTAGCTCCACTCAGAGTCAGACGAGCAGCTCTGGCAGGCCGTGCGATGCAGCCAGGACCCTGAATGTTCTGCTAGCTCATTTGCCGTGGTGAAATTTATTATCTCTTGTCTTCACACTGATCGTGCTGCCCCAAAGGCATTTTTTGGACTGGCGATCGATAGTGAGAAAAGTAGAAAAGGCTAATGTGGCCTGGAGAATTCGAAAACAAGCTCTTCTAAAATTAACTGCTCGAAGGGACAGAACTTTGCAGAAAAGAAGAGCAATGAATATGTCACGCAAACAGGTTGAAGATTATCAATCAGACCAGATTCCTCAAGAGAAAGAGTGCTCTTAAAGGAACACTCCGCCGTTTTTTGAAATAGGGCTTATTCACATTATTTCCTACATTTAGATAGGTGGACAAATGCATTTTTGTGTCAGTGCATGCATTGTTTTAGTATGTGGTTATATAACTATATTATGGGGAAGCACAGGCGAAGCACTGTGTTGCGTGATATCTCTGCACCGAAGTAGCAGTGCTTCGCCTGTGCTTCCCCATAATATAGTCCCAAGTCAATATCTGCCTAGGAAATCGCCTAGTGTTAATCTGGATCGCTATTTGTACTCGTTGTGAATACGCAGGCCACAAGAAGTAATTAGGTGGGTTTTTTTAATTTTTTTGATCACTTTTACTCAGGCCATGCTAGCTGGCAACAAAGGATTCCATTCATTGTGCTAAGCTAAGCTAACGCCGACCCAGTCAAACTAAAACAATGCATGCACTGACGCAAAAATGCATTTGCCCACCTATCTAAATGTAGGAAATAATGTGAATAAGCCCTATTTCAAAAAACGGTGGAGTGTTCCTTTAAAGGGTTAATAAATAATCTATTGCTGTCTCTTTAAATTAGTGTTAAGTTCTGCCATTTTATATAGTGTTGATATATTGTGCCACCTTAAAATTTTCATTAGTATTGCAAAGTAGTTCTCTTCTGCTTTGTGATATTCAGAGAAAGTATCCAGATATATGCAGTTATGTTGTTTATGAGTCTCTAATTTGTCAAGTCTCAAATCAGTGGCATTTTCAGCTGTTACCTGAATTGCAGTGGGAGCATTGTTTGCACTGACGAAAAAGAGAGCCACTGAGAATGACACTTATATGGCTGCTTTAGCAGTAGATGAGATAACTATGGGAAAGAACAGCTCTAAGTGGAATAAAAAAGCAGAAGGGTAAGGGCCTCTTCAGGGGACATAATTACCACCAACTTGCCAAGGTGAATGGAAATGTACCTGAGAAATCATCCAGTAGAGGGTGTTTTGTGTTTGAAGCAGGGCTTCTGAAGGAGGCTTTGTCTTGCTGCTTCAGTCAAAGCTTCACTTTCACTTTTCCACATCAGTAAAGCAATGAGATGAATCAGAAGGGTCTCACTGGGGAGGAAATGTCTATCTGAACGGCTGTTCAGAGGACCGTTAAGAAGCAAGACACCCTCTGACAGGACTCAAAATGAGAAATGTACCTCAAATAAGTGAAGGTGGACAAGTTGCGGAATTTGTAACATGCAGAATGTTACATTCAAGCTGCACAATTTGTTTATATGGTTTAAAAATATTTGTTTCCCTATAGAATTCTTTTTATGATGTACATTATAGTTCCAGTCCTTGAATTCGGTCAGACATTTCTTTATTGTATCACTGAAGCGTTGCATTCACATGATAACTATAACAACAACATTTAAATAATGATTCTAATTCTATGAAAATAGCACACTCCACATCACAGCTATAATGATAACCAGTGTTGGTGAAAGTTACTTTTAAAAGTATCACATTACAATGTTACATTACTCCCTAAAAAAGGTAACTAATTAGGTTTCTTAGTTACTTTTTATTGAAAGTATTACAATACTTTTGAGTTACTTTTTAAATCTGTCCAGGGCTTGCTTGTTTGTTTTTAATAGCAAAAGTTATTTTACAAATGTAAAAACGCTTTCACACCAAAAGTGAAACGAATATGCCTCAGGCTAAAGGAAATGCAAACTCACGTCTGTACAGTAGAGGGTGCCGCTCAAACAAATTGCATTAAGAATATAACGCAGGAGAAGAAAGCTCAACAATATTCAGCAATAACAAAAATGAAACACAAATGTGTCATATTTCCTTATTAGTACGGTTGAATTGGATCATCAAAGGTCATCAAAGACTGCATAAAATGGAGTTAAATACATAAATGATATTTCTTATTTAACATATTTAATTATTGCAGGTTTGCATAATAATTTGAGTTTGCATTTGACTGTATTATTCATTTTGAGGAATACTGAATCTGTTTTGTGCAGGTGAGATAAGTAAATCCTTGTTCACATTTAGTCTAGAACTACATTAACATCACGTTCACAGCGCACACAACGCTTCTTTTCTTACTCCCGATTTCTCTCAACATGGCAACACCAGAGCTGTCAGTCAATACATGGGAAATTACAAAGTAACTCAAGTATTTCCTTCTAAATTAAAAAGAAGGCATTTTTTTAGACATTACTAGTTACTTAAAAAAAGTAATCTTATTACGTAACTCGCGTTACTTGTTATAAAAATACCCCAACACTGGTGATAACTACACCTCGGAACAATATCCTTGATTGATACAAGATTGTTTTCTGATGAACAAAACAAAAGGTCAACCAAAATTCAGAATCCACCCTGCTTTAAAGAACACAGCCATTTAGCAACTGTAGATTATAATATTGAGTGCTGGTGTGAGAATGCTAATTTTAGTTATACTGTAGTTACTTTACATTTATTGTTCTTGGTCAAGTGGTGGGGATTTTCCAGTGACTGGTTCCACAAGTTAAATTTTTCACCAGTAGCCTAGGTGGCGACAAGTGAATTTCTTTCTGAATTATTTATTTGAGTCACTCACTCAACTGATTTGTTTAAACACACTAATTCATTTAGGAACGTAACAAGGTTACGGTGTGTTGCTCATGATCATCATGAATATCATTTAGATATTAAACATGGGTATGAAATTCTCATGTGTTTTACTTACCGGTATGGCCCATCTATAACTAGTATGAAATTCATATTGTGCGTATTTTTACCAGTGGATTCTTTTCAATAGAAAGTAAGAAGTCTAAAGAGAACGCTAACACTGTAAATGGATGACAGCACTATGATCAGTCATTGCGAGCGCTGATGCCTCACAAAGACGTCTGACATTTGTCATAATTGCTTTATATTGATCTGCTGTTTTGCAGTCACATTTCTCCTCTCAAGCTATTAAGCTCTCCCATTCAACTCACATCCAGACTGCCAAAAGAAGAACAAAGTCTGACAAGAACCAGAACTTTAAAACAACAAAAAGAATAGCTTAAACCTCAAATCTGAACTCGTTTTTAGAAGAAACCACAGTTTTTTTTCTCTCTAAAACAAAAAAAAATTGAGCAATGGCACACTGTATAGTGCACGTAGTAATGCCAAAAAGCTCTGAAATAAACCTTTCTTCTTCTTTATTAAATTTCTTCCAACTTGATAGTGAGATTAAATAAATATTTTAATAAAAGAGTTATGTGGACAAGAGTGTCACTTTCATAACAATTCATGAAAACAGCTTTAACATATTAGTATTAGCATTATGCTCTGAAATCAAATTGTTCATTTAATGAAACTCAAAACAGATTTAGCAAAAATCAAAACTATGTTTGACTGTGGGGTCACAATTATAGAAACATTCTGGGGCCTTTATTTATGATTTGATGAAAGTAATTAGTTGAATGCTGCATTTCCGTTTGAGACTTGAAATGGAGCATCAGTGATCAAGACAGAGAAGTCATGCTGAATTAATTTTCCTAAATTGTCTGTTTAATCAGTTGAGGCTGTGGGGTACAACCATGATTACAGCAGGAAATGAAGCAAAACTATTTACCGAATCATATCAAATCTAACAAGGACTTTTGTGACACATAACATGTTATAAAGATGTGATAAAATGTTATGTGACATCTTAAAATATATATTTTGTATTTGATTTCAATACTAAAGGTTTCATCGGTGAAATTTCATAGGCAGAAAAGCTCCATTGTCCAGTGTAGCATTGTATGAAGCATGATTTTTTTTTATGCTTATGGTGGAATTTATTCGGTTCCATTGCATATGTTTTTATGAACATTTTTTTAATTTATCTTGGCATTTTCATCCAGAATTTATTATGCGATATTTCAAAATGGCCATAAAAATAGGTGGATGGAAACATAACTATTGTTTTCACAATGTTGTCATCAGTTTTTAGTAAATCATTGTCATGTAAATGTACTCTACATGTAGTCTCTGTTTCAGATCATTCAAACTTTAGGAAGAAAAAAAATAAATGTTTTTTTTTTTTTGACAGGGGACCCACGTGGCTCTCAAAGCTCAGCGCTGACCTGTAACTCAAGCTCCACTGAGCCTCCGTCACCCGTCGCTATTCTTAGCAGATTGAGTGATGACCACTGTGTTATTCTAACTGGGCTGAAAACTAGGCTAACTCCAAGACGACTTCCTCAACCCCCCTGGAGGCTCACAGCGAGTTCATATCTGACCTCCTCACAGTGAGTTAAGATAACATGCAGACGACACATCCTCAACAAAGGCTGGAAAAAGAACCAAAAAATGTCAAACATAGGAAGAGAGAAGCTCATTTTTATCAGTTAAAGCTTCCCGTTTCACATTGCTACTACAAGCATTTACTCCTACTTTAACATATGCAAATAAAATAGGGTGCTTAGTGGAGGGCCAGAAAGTGTTGTACCCAAATTCTCTGTGGGACAAACCTGAGCCCTCTTATTCTCTCACTAAACATTTATCTCTTTTACATCCACTCGCCAAAACCATCCCAGCGACCAGACTTTAACATGTGCGTTGAATTATTCAAAGCTCACGCTCAATTATTTATCAGTCTGGTATATTTGGATCATTTGTTAAGAGTCTGAAGGATGGAATAGCAGGCCATCCATGAAGTCCATGGCTCTTTAGACCTACATTGTCCACAAAACTGTCTGTGAAATCAGGCAAAGATATAATCTGCTGAGACAGGACTTTCTAGAAAGCTCTGCTACCATTAACAAAGCGATAGCTTTAGCTCCCAATAAGAGTAAAGCACGCTCTGCTCAATCTATTCTGCAGACTTTTCCCACCAAGCAGTGGGAAAAAAAGAGTCTGCAGATTCCATCCGCAAGCAAACAGGGTGGTTTTGGCAGCGAGTCGGCCTGAGCTGTGACAGTGCATATCCATTAGCAATAATGCAAGTTTTCACCTCTTCGATGCAACTGGCCATGTGTAATGAATCCATTATTGGAGTCCTCATAAATAAGTAAAGCTAGTTTATTAGAAAATGTGCCTTGATGAAATTAACTGAAGGAAATAATTCTAAAGATCCCCAGTTAGAGACCTGTTGTGAGTCTAAGTGGTAGCAGTAAACACTAGAGTTTCTCTGGTACTATCCACATATTTACCAAGCAGAAATCTCTTGTTATAGGATCCTGTTCTCTCTGGCCTCCCGAGGACCGAGTATGTCCACAAAAGAGAAGGTTTCCTTAGGTCAACAAGGTCTCTCTGCTCTCCACAGCCAATTACTTCCTGTAAATGTCAGTGCAAAGTAGAAGACCACTGAATACTTATAAGGCCACATGCACTGTTTTCAAATTCCCTCGCTGTCACACGTCACATCTTTTCCTTTCTATTCCAGTCCTCATCTTTACAGACTTCTAAATACTTAGAGTGCAAAGTTTATATAGCCTATATGTGTGTGTGTGTGTGTGTCTATAGAGAGAGAGAGAGAGAGAGAGTAGTAAAGAGTTAGTAAAATTACTAATAACTGAAATTGAAAAAAAAAACCTATGATTTGTAATATCTTTTCTTATCAGCCCTAAACATACTGTCTTCCTGGTCAGCTCAGTAGTTTTGAAACAGAGCTTATGTGTTGTAGGCAGTAAGTTAGTATTCCAGTTGATCCCTTTGACTGTTTTCGTGGACTCAACAGGGATATGATTTATGTCCCTACGTTGAAAGACTGGACAAAAGGCCTGACGATTTAATTTATCGTACCAAACACAACACCCCAACCCCATGGCACCTCTGCGTGCATTTCTACTCACTCACTGTAATTATTTCACTTATCATTTCAAAAGACTGCTTCTGGCCTCCCTCGCCATTCATACTACAACAGGAAAAGAGCCGACCACCATTAACTGCTGTGATTCAGCCTCAGATTCATTTAATACTCCATTTAAAAAGCAGTGAGTGGAATTCTGAAGAACCGATAGTGACCAGAAAAAAGAAAAGCTTTTCAACGCACAAAACTTTCACTAAAACCATTCAGACCCTAACCAGAATGCACTTCTCCTGTAATGACCATCATTTTAAAGACTAGTTTTGCTTATTAAAATCATTTAAGTGCCTCGCATTGCTAAATAAAAGTGAAATAATAAAGAAAGATAAAAACGCGGGTTCAATGGCTTAGTGAACTCTGTGCATGAACTGCTCTGAGCAGCCAAACATTATAAACTGAGAAAATCTGTTGTGTTTTCTTTTTGATATAAGCTAGAAGTCAAGAGACAAACATTGACTTTATAAAAGAAAGAACGCGAGATCAGAACAAAATCTCGCTAGTAACCTTCAGGCAAATACACTAGTGACATCTTGTGGCTATACTGAATCATGCAAAGGCCAATACCAGAACATAAAACCGGGTCCTAAAGCTCTCACTTAGTTCTCTCAAAGTCTAAAGACAATTTAAGGCCCCCAAAATTAAGATCAAAGGTCCAAACTATCAATTCTAATGAAAATCTTCATAAAAAATGGAGAAAACTATTCATTTTACATTGGTTTTAAGACTCATAGTCAATCAGGATCCCTTCACCCAGACCAAGGTCGCATTTTAATGCTTAAAATATAATATATTCAACTGAACATTCAAGAGCAAGGCATGTGATTCAGATTTGTAAAACTCAGTAATAATCAGATAAATATGATGTTTGGGCCGGTACGATTTTTATTTAAATTAATACATTTACTCAACATAGACGTTAAACTGAGTAGGGATTTTTTACGTTGTTACAAAAAATATATATTTCAAATAAATGCTGCTGTAGCACTCTCTTCAACATTACTAATAATAATAATGTTTGAGCACCAAATCTACAAATTATAATTATCTTTTAGCCTAAGTATCATGTGCCACTGAACACTGGAGTAATGAGCTGAAAATGCAGCTTTGTATAAAAGGAATAAACTACATTATACAATTTCTTCAAATAGAAAAGGGTTTTATCATTATCAAATAAATGCAGCCTTGGTGAGAATAAAAGGCTTTCAAATACAAACAAACAAACCAAAAATCTAAAGGTACTCCAAACACTTGAACGGACCCAAGTGAAGATGTAAAGTTTAATATTTACTGTATATTTCTCTTTCAAAGTTAATATTCTGTCATCACTTGCCTTCTCCATGTTTATTTGGCTGATGTTTTTACATTCTCTATCCATTACTAGAACCTCAAGTTCATTAAAACACTACATCTATATAAACTGCCACTATCCCAGAACTCTTTGCATCCTTCATCTGATGATCTGTTTGCACTCTAGTCATGCCCAGAGGACACAGTAAAGCTCAGAATCAAATCTTAGCTCAAGGATCACTGCAGACAGCAACCAGACCTGTCTGTCTCTTCTATATCTCTTTTATTCATTAAGTATCCATGTTAACTAATAAAACTTTGAGACTAATGTCTGATTACATTTTCTTCTCCTCAGAGACAATAAAAACACATTTAATTTAAAAACTCATTTACTTGGGCAACATTATATTTATTTGTCACAGGTGTCAGCTGCAAGGGTCTGAAAGGAGATAAATGGTGCTTTGGATCAATTAGCCTTCCATCAATGCTCCGCTATAAACTATACAAAATTTCAGCAGTTCATTTCACTACGGACATTATTATTCTGGTCAAAGAGCGGTTTTCCTCTTGAATTTCTTTCAACTGCACACCACACACACACACACACACACACACACACACACACACACACACACACACACACTACTCAGCAATACCAGCTACATTCATCTAATAGATGCCGTGCATATATCAAGACAGACATCCATGCAACATCCGTGCCGATCTTTTAGTAAAAGTTAATATACAGTGCAGCCAGTCAAAATGTTATCAGTCTTTCATAATTTCCTCTAGTCCATCGAGCTCCAGTTGGTTTGAGTGTATATTTTAAGCACACAGGGGAACAGACTGAGCATGCCCAAATGAGAGGGGCATGTAAGCTGGGGCAGGGCCTGAGGTGACAAGGTAACTTGGAGATTCAGATTCATTTGCCAGATTTTTGAGCTTTCTGGGCAGATTTGGTCACTTTCCCGCTGCCGCCAATCTTCTTTTCCACACTTTTGATGACACCGACTGCAACGGTCTGTCTCATATCTCTGACAGCAAAACGTCCTGGGAAAACACAAAAACACACACATTTCTTTTAACATGAAAATTCACAATAACCTAGTGTTTTATTCTGGTGTGTTAATGTGAGCTGACTAAAGACTTAAACTCCACCACAATCATCTGTCAGAAGTGTGCCTAACAAAAACAAGACTTTTTTTCTGAACACTGGTTTTAATGGAGATTTTAGGGGGGAAAATAATGAGAACAAGATGTAATAAAAATTACATCTCGCAGTGAAACATCGGGTCAAAAGACCTGAGTCTGTATAATGAAACTGGCCTAATCATCAGTTTTATTGGAGCTGCAGCATCTGAGAAATGTAATCCAGAGGGAGAAACATGAAAATCATGAACTCATGTTTTCAATGGGATGATGTGGAGGCTCACATCACTGATGAGTCAGAATCAGTGATGTGATGTTGTCAGTCTCTTTAACCTGACAACGAATACAGTGACCAGCAGGGAGTTAAAAATATATGAGACAAAAATATCAAGGAACTAATTAGCAGAGCCTTTCACAAGGTTTTAGTTTACCTTATATTGATTTTGTGTGGGTTTGACATACAAATTGAGTGATTGTTCTTTTCGATGTTAAAATTATTTCTACTATCCTTTTTAAGTTTTTTTTTATGTGGCTATAAGATGCCTTCAGGTTAATTTCTATGAGTAAAAGTTTCTAAAATTTCTAGAAGTAAAGCAAAAAAAAGAAGAAGAATCAAAACGAACCATAAAAGAAAACAAAACGAAGCCAAGCGAAACTAAGGCCATGTCCACACGTAAACTGGTAATTTTATAAACAGAGTTTTTCCTTCTTCCGTTTTTAAAATAATCTCCATCCACAAGAAAACGCAAATGCATGCTATGAAGCACTGTCAAGAGTGCTGCGTTTGCATGTGGACGAACGGCCAAACCGCATAGAAAAAGCTGTGGTATTGAAAATAGCCTCATTTGTGTGGACAGGGCCTAAACTTTAAAACAAAAATAGTCAAATTGATTCATAAGCTATTTCACGTGAGGTTAGGAGGCGAACACATACCAAGTGGAGGGTACTGAGAGAAGCTCTCCACACACATTGGTTTTCCTGGGATCATGTCCACGATGGCGGCATCTCCAGACTTCAGGCTTTTGGGGTTGTCTTCCAGCTTCTTGCCTGAACGGCGATCAATCTTCTCCTTAAGCTCAGCAAATTTACAGGCAATGTGAGCTGTGTGGCAGTCAATGACAGGAGAGTAACCTGCGCAGATCTGTCCTGGGTGATTCAAAATTATGACCTGATAAAAAGTGAATAGAAAGAAGAGAAATCCAGATAGAGATAAAGAAAGATATCAAGACTAACAAACAATTTGACAAAGACTGTTATCCCACCTGTGCTGTAAACCCTGATGCTTCTTGAGGTGGGTCTGACTTACTGTCCCCACAAACGTTACCTCTTCTTATGTCTTTTACAGACACATTCTTCACATTGAAGCCTACGTTATCTCCTGGCAGAGCTTCAGTCAGAGACTCGTGATGCATCTCCACCGACTTCACCTCTGTAGTGATGTTGACTGGGGCAAAGGTCACCACCATACTAGGCCGCAGGATACCTGTCTCCACCCTGCCCACCGGCACAGTGCCTATACCTGAGGAGAAAGATATGGCATCTCTGAATAACCATGTTCTGTACACATAGTGATGTAGCAAAGCTTTCTGAACTCAAAATACAACTGCAAGCTGATCTTAGAATGACATCATCCTATAAAATGTGTGTGTTAATCCCACCTCCAATCTTGTAGACGTCTTGTAGGGGCAGACGTAAGGGTTTGTCAGTGGGCCGTGTTGGAGGCATGATGGTATCGAGAGCTTCCAGTAGAGTCACGCCACTGGCATGCTGCTCCTTCCTGTCCAGCTTCCAGCTTTTAAACCACGGCATCTGCACAACACAAATTAAATTATTTTATTAATGAAATCACTAGCATTCTGCCAACAGTTTAATCGGAAACTGAAAACCCGTATGAGGTCATTGCTGAAAAAGAACACACACATGCCAAGGAGACTCACATTATAAGATGGTTCTAGCATGTTGTCGCCATGCCAACCTGAAATTGGGACGAAGGGCACCGAGGCCGGGCTATAACCGATCTTTTTGATGTAGGCGCTCACTTCTTTAACGATCTCATCATAGCGTTTCTCACTGTAGGGCGGCTCTGTGGAGTCCATTTTGTTGACGGCTACAATCAACTGCTTGACGCCCAGCGTGTAGGCCAGCAGGGCGTGTTCCCTTGTTTGCCCATTTTTAGAGATGCCCGCTTCAAATTCACCTACTCCAGCTGCCACAATTAGAACAGCACAATCCGCCTGGAAGAGAGAGCCACATTGTTTCAAGATACACATACTAATGTTTTGCATTGGTCACTCAATCTACAGGAAGGTAGGGAGCTTCTAACCCAGCATCTATATGCCACTAATTCTTGTAAAATACCTGAGATGTCCCAGTGATCATGTTCTTGATGAAGTCTCTGTGTCCTGGAGCATCTATTATAGTTATGTAGTACTTGGTGGTCTCAAACTTCCAGAGTGAGATGTCTATGGTAATCCCTCTCTCCCTCTCGGCCTTCAGCTTGTCCAGAACCCAAGCATACTTAAAGGAACCTTTTCCCATCTGCCAAAACAAAAGTATGTGAGCATACAGGGGGTAAATTCCTTCACTGAGGTGTGAAGTTGTGTGGACACACAAAAGCAATTGTATTATTAGATTATGACAGTACATATGTTATCAGAGCAAAAACTTACACCTATATTGAAATAAATTCTCAAACATTGATATTTTGCTATGTATAGTGTTGTTCCAGAGGGAGAATTCTGAATACCAGTATAAAGCTACTTTTTACCCAGGGTAATGAATCTCTGCTTTTGTAGGGTTAAAGCTGCATTGCAGTGGCAAATGTGTAAACTGTAAAAAAAACCTTGTCAACCCTATCTTCATATTAGGAATATTTTCTCTAATCTCTTTAATAAATAATAACAAGTACTCAAGTAAAATTTACTATGGAATGTTGTAGGTTTTAATAATTTAAGGGATACACTATGCCTCAACATTGAGTTAAACCACCTGCCCCAACTGACTGTCTTCGTAATACAAGTTTCACAAGTGGAAAGTTGTAGGTTCATATCCCACAAGGGTCCATACACTATGCCTCAACATTGTTCCTTTGAGTTAAATCACTTGCCCCCAGCTGACTGTCTTTGTAATAATTATCTTACCAAGTTTCAGAAATGGAAAGTTATAGGTTCATATCCCACAGGGGTCCATACACTATGCCTCAGCTTTGTGACACTGAAGCCCCTTTCACACTGCACGTCGGACCCGGCATATTGCCGGAACATTGCCGGGTCGCCTTCTGTGTGAAAGCAACCACGTCCCGGGATTGATTCCGGCATTGAACCCGGGTCGGGGACCTAGTAACATTGCCGGGTTCAACCCGGGACGAGCGCTGTGTGAACAAAAGCCAGATCTAATACGAAGTGATGACGCGCGTTATCGCGCGACTCTTTTACCAGCTGTTTTGAAGAAAGATCAAAGTTCGCGACAAAAAAAATGTGCAAACTGTAATGAAGCAGACATCAGTTAGTTCCTCACTTTCCGCGCTGACGGCGAGATCGTTTTCTTGCTTGCTTGTGAAAGTATAACGTGCCTAACGTTTTCGACTTGTACATTACACGTCACGCCCTGATGTCACGTGTCATTACGGGATCTTTACTGATTGTGTATGAAAGCACACATATATCCCGGGTAATCACTGACAGTGTGAAAGTGCAAAATCTAGCGACCCGGGAACAATTGCCGGAACACTT
Source organism: Carassius carassius (assembly GCF_963082965.1). NCBI lineage: Eukaryota > Metazoa > Chordata > Actinopteri > Cypriniformes > Cyprinidae > Carassius > Carassius carassius. The sequence goes on from NC_081791.1 coordinate 10,126,793, forward strand.
TACCTGTGTATTTGCCGGAACGGCAGTGTGAAAGGGGCTTGAGTTTAATCACTTGCCCCCAGCTGACTGTCTTTGTAATAAGTCTCTTAACAGTTTGCACAGATGGAAGGTAATGGGTTCTTATCCCACAGGGATCCACAAACTATGCTTCAACATTGTTCCATTGAGTTAAATAACTATCCCCGGCTGACTGAGCTTCTAATAAGTCTTATTGCAAATTTCACAACTGGAATGTTATAGGTTCAAGTCCTAGAAGTGTCCGTACCTTGTGCCCTTGAGTAAGGCAGTTGCTCTAGACAACTAACTCTTATGAACTGCTTAACAGTTTTCCGCAGGGATGAGCAACTGCGGTCCTGGAGCACCATTGTCCTGAAGAGTTTAGTTTCACTCCTAATCAAACACACCTGCCTGTCATTTTCAAGCAATCCAGAAGACAAAAGTAAAAAATTTCAGGTTTGTTCGATTAGGATTGGAAACTATGCAGGACAATGGCTGTCAAGGACTGGAGTTACCCAACCTTGTTGTTGGTAAAAACCCCGGCTATGGCCGATAATGTTCAGTCAAGCTTATCAATGTACCTAATATTTAGGAAACCTATAAGGCAAATTCAACAGGCTTCACTGTACACAGTTTTACTACCCTACATTTTGCTACTTGAAGAACAAGTTACCCTCAAAGATCCACTGGGATTGCACCCATTTACTCAGGTTTCATTCTCGCAGTCTAATATGCATCAGAAAGAGAGAAGTGCAGGGCCTGACTAATGGTTCTGCCTGCTCAAGAAATCCATTTACCTTTTTCTTTCATCTCCAATGGCGTCTTCCAAAGAGTAAATGTCTCAATGTAATTACACAGCATTTCTCCCTCTGCTCTCGAGTGCACGAGAGGAGAAGAAGGCATAGTGTGATTCATGATGAGATTCTTACATAATTACCCTACACAATAAGTGGGATGGAGTTACCAATAATTTAGCACAGACCACAGTTCTCACAACGCATCTGGGTTTTGGCTATGCCAGTGAGGTCACTTAAATTTAAATGGAAGGTTCAACTGAACTCCTTTTTCTTTTGATCAATGTTTATTGCTTTACCAACTTAAAATTATTCAGAATCTGGCTTCTAACTTAGCCATTTCACTCCACTTGAACACCAAATTGTTTGAGATCCCGTTTGCCTACCTCAGCAGCCTCTTTTTCAAACTTCTCGATGGTTCTTTTATCAATTCCTCCACATTTATAGATGAGATGCCCAGTGGTGGTGGATTTCCCAGAATCAACATGGCCGATGACCACAATGTTGATATGGATCTTCTCTTTCCCCATGATGGTACAGGACAGGAGGAAAGGATGGGAACAGATGGAGCTTTCTTCTGTCTACACACGTCGCAGACAAAGAACATTTGTACACATAGACAACATTTCTCTATTTGACCTCATTAATAATTTTACCAGTTTACCAAAAGCCTTGCAAAATTGCAATGTCAAATTATTATTATTCAGACCAAGCAATCCTAAAAAAATAATGAACATACATTTTCAAAACTAATTCCTTACAAGTTTACATACCCCTCGCAGAAACATAGCCCTTTTTTAGTTAGCATTACCTTGAAGACATTGCATAATATAATATTTGAATATATTAAACAAAATTACACAAATCAAAAATGTAAATACCCTCGGCTTTCAAGACATATGTTGCCTCTCTGAGCATGTTATTGTTTTAACCATAAGTCAAATGAGTCCCTCAGTTGATTGTTAAAGCTGGTTGTTAAAATCATACCTCCACCATGGGAAGAACTCAAATGTGCAGAATATGCAAAGAACTTACAGTACCTGGAGGCTTTTTGTCAAAAACAATGGGTCACTTCACTGCTCGGGACAAACCAGAGATTCATGCGCAACTATCACAAAAGCCTACGGACAGTATTTGATGCAGGATGAAACAACACATGAAATTAAGATGCAAGGGTATGTAAACTTTTGAACAGGGTGTGTAAATTCTATTCATTTGTCAACATATTAAAACAAGTAAATAGTTTGTTGAATAGCTTCATCGAGGCAGTATTTCATAAAAACACAGAATAGAAAAAAGCTGAGTATAGTTAAAGTCTAGCAGCATTAGGATGATTGTGGCCTCTTACCTGCAGCTGACAGGCGGACCCTGTTCTCCCCTCAGCAAACAGACACTCTGTGCTCCTGCAAAGGTGGTGGCACAGTCCAAGTCTGTGTGCGTAATGAACTCACCCCACTTTGATACAGCAATGCGGCACTCAAAGTGGGGGGAAGCTGGTGCTGAGGGACTGCAGTGAGACAGCTGCAACAGCAGCAGAAACGAGCTGAGAGGAAAAGTACGAGAGATGGAGGAGGAACACACTGGAATAGAGCAGCGTTCAGTGACTCAGCATCTTATCCTCAATTAACTCCTGCTGGATGAGAATCGGATTGGCTCCCTGTGTCGGTCTGAAATATGACAGCTACAAATTCCTAGTATACATGTAGTATTATTAATGTTTATTACCAGATTATTCTAGATGTAACTATTTCTGTCTTTAGTTAGAATTTTAGTACATCAGAAATTGTATGTTTATCATAGGGGTCTGATATGTGTATGTGTGTGTGTATATTTATTTGTATATTTTTAGTTCAAAATTTATTTGAAATGGAAATCTTCTGTAACATAACAGTAAATATCCAACTGAACCCAGTCTTTTGAACAGCAGTGCAAGTATCATCTGATGAAGAGTAAAAAAGTGCCAGTGTTCTTTGAAGCACTGCTAGATATTTGGTTTCTAAAAAGACTTAAGATTCTCCTGTGTCATCATAGGAAGTTAAACCATTTTAAATTCCTTCTTGAATCATTTCTGTTTTCCAGAATAGATCAAAGAGAGACCAACATATTAAATATTGTTCGTTGTCAGATTAGGAATTAAGAAGTCATCAGACCAACATGGTTCACTATCATTTTTTTAATCAGGGACATACTCCTGATGTGTTTAACACACATTCGGTCAAATATTTCAATCAAACATGACTCAGAAACAGTGCAAATATCAATCACTATTTCCTAAGCATCAGATCAATGACCGTCTAATTGGCTAATACAACCAAGTTATTTCATACAGTTAACAACACATCTAGCTCAGTTTATTTACAGTGTAAGTTCTAATAAATCACACAACAAACTAGCTGATTCTCTGGTCCGTCTCAAGAACGTCTGCTCTGACGAAAATAAAATAAAGCTACCACTTAAAATTCCCACAAATCTTTTTTAAAAACTTGCTGTTTTGAGTCCAAACTCAGCAGAGGAAAGCTTATTTGTTTATCATACTTTCCCCATCAGTCTAGTCATATCCTACACAACCACCAAAGACTTTCCTTCGTCTATATTTCCTCCAACTGTCAGTGAAGAGCTCAGAACGCCTCTCGCAGTGAACCTCTGGACTGCAGATAACGCACACGAACATCACTGCTCGCCATGTCATTTCACTTCCACATTGGCTCTAGCGCGACACCTTTCTTTTCAGTTCTTTTCAAATGTCTGATGTCCCAAGTCATCCTGCTGCAAGCTGTGGCTACGTCCTGCGGCGCTTGACTCCTCCGGGGCTGGAGGGGTTGCTGGAGTTCATCACCTTCTCCACGGCTCGACTCCTCTTCCTCTTCTCCCCGGATGATTCTTTCGACCCGCTGCCCATCTCACCTGAGCCCCCCCTCTCTGCCCGTTCTCTCTCTTTCTCGCGCCCACTGCCCGACCTCTCCGACATCTTCACCGAGGAATTGCTGCCTGACGAAGGGAAAAGGGAGGGAGGAAATAGGGAAAAAAGGGTGGGATATGGGAACACAAAGAACAAACCGTATTAAAACCAATTTAAAAGAAAAAAAAAAACTTATTTCCACCTAAATTAACTATTTGTATCATAATTAAAAAGTGGTGTGTAATTTCTGCACTAAATGAAGCTTGACATTGGCATTAGCAATTGTCAAAGTTAGTGGTGGAAGGACCTGTTTGTCCAAACAGTGGTAGATAGAGAAGAAAATTGAGCAGACATTTTTGCAGTTTGTTTTGATGATCCTAGGGTCACAAAAACCATCTTTTTGAACCAGTTCACCAAATCAAACTGAATTGTTTTAAACGGTTCGCATCTCCAATATTCATAAATCCACAAATGACTTAAGATGTTAACTTTTTTAATGAGGCTGACACTTCCTCTGAGTTCAAACAAACCAATATCCCGGAGTAATTCATTTACTCAAACAGTACACTGACTGAACTGGTGTGAAGAGAGAACTGAAGATGAACACCGAGCCAGATAGCGAACAATAGACTGACTCGTTCACGAGTGAAGAACCGGTGGCATCGGTTTTCGGATCACCAGTAGTTCTTTCGGACAGTTCGATTCAATAAATCGGTTGAAGAAAACGGTTCACCGGTTCTTTTGCACTCGACGTAATGACGTCATTGGCGATGATTGCCCTTGATTCAAGCCTTCGGTTTACCCGCGCTCATAACACTAGCACAGAATCAGTTCAGAATCAATCACCAAAAGAATCAGTTCGGTTCAGACGCCCTGTGTGTCAGTCTGCTTCACACTGAATCACACATGCGCAGTATCATCAGCTCCTCGGTTCTCGAATTGGACGCGTCTGACAGAAACGGTTCTTGACTCGTGAACGAGTCAGTCTTTTGTTTGTTATCTGGCTCGGTTTGGTGTTCTCTCTTCACAGCAGTTCAGTCAGTGTACTGCTTGAGTAAATGAATTACTCCGGGATATTGGTTTGTTTTAACTCAGAGGGAGTGTCAGCCACATTAAAAAAAGTTAACAGCTTAAGTAATTTGTGGATTAATGCGTATTGGATACGCGAACCATTTCAAATGATTCAGTTCGAATTGGTGAACTGGTTCAAAAAGATCCGGTTACATCGAATGATTCGTTCGCGAACAAGATATCACTAAACTGCAGTGAACGTGCTCACAACAGACACGGAACAGAAGACAACGCTGAATAAAGTCGTCGTTTTTGCTATTTTTGGACCAAAATTTATTTTCGATGCTTCAAAAATTTTCACTGACCCTCTGATGTCACATGGACTACTTTGATGATGTTTTTCTTACCTTTCTGGACATGGACAGTATACCGTACATAGGTTTTCAATGGAGGGACAGAAAGCTCTCTGACTAAATCTAAAATATCTTAAACTGTGTTCCGAAGATGAACGGAGGTCTTATGGGTTTGGAACGACATGAAGGTGAGTCATTAATGACATAATTTTTGACATAATTTTCACCTTTTTGGGTGAACTAACCCTTTAAATGCATGTCTATAAAATGTCTATCAAGTTTTTCTAAAACGTATCCTCTTAACTGGTGCTAAGAGAAAAAAACACATTTACATAATCAGCTTTACATAACATGTTTTGACATGACAGCATAATTTGCCTTCTTAATAATTCAACTATTTCTTCTAAAGCATGTGAAACTCAAGCGCCAGTAACGTGCTGACTTCCAAAAAATGCTTTTTGCCATAAAAAAAAAAATACCCACATCCCCCAAATAAGCTATGTCTGTTGTTTCTGCTCTATTTATGACAAAGCTGCTTGTTTTTCACCCTTTATAATTAACAGAATATGGGAATATAGTAATTTATGATTAATACAATATACTCCCAAAAAAAATTTTTCTTTCATGACAATCATTAGGATATTAAGTAAAGATCATGTCCCATGAAGATATTTTGTAAATTTCCTACAGTAAATATATCAAAATGTAATTTTTGATTAGTAAAATGCATTGCTAAGAACTTCATTTGGATAGCTTTAAAGGCGATTTTCTCAGTATTTAGATTTATTTTATTTTTTTAGCACCCTCAGATTCCAGATTTTTCAAATAGTTGTATCTCAGTCAAATATTGTCCAAACAAAACATATATCAATGGGAAGCTTATTTATTCAGATTTCAGATTATATATAAATATCAATTGAAAAAAAGAAAGGATCCTTATGAGGATCCTTATTTTGTGGTTCAGGGACACATATATGCAATTTATGCATAACAATGTTCTTCAGTGAAAACAATAGGTATTGAGGAAAAATAAAAAGAAATACGGTTTTATTGTAATATTTTAATTTCGCTATTTTAAGAATTATTTATTAATTTAAATTTATTGAACCATGCAGAGCAGACCCTTCAAATTATTCGCTGAGGCCCCCGGATGATCAAGAAATAATCTCTGGTACTAATAGAGTATTATTTACACCATTTTCCACATTAATAAAGTCCCTTAAAAACTTCTTAAATTTTCATAAATGTGCTTATGAGCAATTGAAAGCTCACTTTTGTCTAAGGTGAGCTCATTTTATTGAATGAACACTGTGCTACGTCCAAACTGATTGCACTATTTTATATATAATCATCTTTTATAATTTTTAACGGTTTTAAATTAATTTTAAATCAGTTTACAAGTTTTAAATTCCTTGTTTTATTGTTGTGATTATTTCTTTATGATTATTTAACTTCATTTTATGTAAAGCACTTTAAATTACCATTGTGTGTGAAATGTGCTATATAAATAAACTTGCCTTGCCTAACGCAAATAGCTAAGTCATACACATAACAACTACTAAAATATAACAGTTTAAAGGGATAGTTCACCTAAAAATGAAAAATCTGTCATCATTTACTCACCAGGGTTTCTGCAGGGTTTAATCAGTCAAATTTAAGACTTTTTAAGACCTTTTTATGACTATTAGGATTTGAATTTATGACCTACACGAATTACGATAAATAACTTCAGTCATTAAAATTCCTTTCAAAAGTCTTTTTTTTATTATTGACTTTCATTGAAAGTAACAAGTTTTATTATTTAAAGAGTTATTCTAGTATTTCTTAAGATTAAGAAACTGAAGCCTTCGCCTTCTTTTTCTTGAGTATCAAGAACACAGGAACACTTAACAATTGTAACATTGTAAAGTAACATTGTAAATTAATTATTTTATGGCATTACTTTCCAAAATAACAAGTGTTATTGGTGTTTGGTCACAGTATTCAACACCCACAGGCAGGACCGCAGCTGGGGTTAGCGGGGCCCCGCTGAAGGTTGTACCAGTGGGGCCCTGTTTGAAAATGTTCGTTCATTTTTATTTATTTTTGCTATTTACACAATGTTTACGTTTTTTTTCAAGTTTGTAGGTGTCCAGGTACAGAAACCGAATAATTAAAATGTAAAATAGCACTGGATAGTCTTCAATGTAAAAATAAAATATACAATCAAACCTACATTGTGGTGTGAAAAGGTTGCATTAGCAATTCAGAAAAAAAAAACAAGCAATACATGGTGCTTTATAAGGTGCTGAAAATTTTTGTTCCCAATTTTATATATATAGATAGATTAGATAGATAGATTAGATAGATAGATTAGATAGATAGATAGATAGATAGATAGATAGATAGATAGATAGATAGATAGATAGATAGATAGATAGATAGATAGATAGATAGATAGATAGATAGATAGATAGATAAAACATTTATATCTATCTATTTCACTAGTAGTTCACTGTATGAAGATTCTTTGGGTATAATATGTCAGAGTTTGCTTATACTCACTTACATAAATGTATTAGTGTCCTGTACCAACTAGTAAAATATGTATATCAAAAATTATATCTGGAGTCTGGATAATTTTTGGTTTGACTGTGCATAAATTCTTCATAAATTAAAACTACAAAGTAATTCAGTCCAGAGCAGTGAGTGATTTCATTTTCATTTTCTTGGATTAACATTACAGCAGCTAGTAGCTAAATTAGGCACGGAGACTGTTTACTTTCACTTAAGAGATAACTGACAAAAAAAGATTTTTTCAATCATACTTTCCAAGGTGGGTATTTTGACATTTTTGTATGCATTTGTCGGCACAAGAGCAAAAAGGAGCAAATTCGGTGTACAAACATTTTGAGACGCCTTTCTCTGCGTGAGCCCTGAACACCGTGGTACTGAATTGGGCTCTTTCACATCATTTTGTTTGTTCAAAACTGCAACTAGTATTTGTTCGTTCATGTGCAGGAGGGACTATCCGTGATACGCGGCTCTCTCTCCGCACCGAACACAGCGCACGAGTATTATCCAGCTACTCAGTTCAGCTTTTCCGAGTCTTGTGTTTGGATGCTTGATACCGATTGTTAGCGCTTGAGCCAGCTACTAAATGCACCGTCTTTGAGACATAGATCGTTAAAGGTACATTTTCCCATTGTGATAGCCAGGATGATTTCAATTAAGCTAAGCAGTGACCCCGTATGATACAGTATGATCGGAGTTCGCGCGGGTTTCTGTGAAAGTCCTTCTGACAAGTCTGTATGCTGCCGCATGGACCTTGTAGTTCTGGAACGCTGTGATACCAGTGTGATACCACCCAGATTCCTCATACAGAACTACAACAGGCGAAACAAATGAATGCCATTGCCGCTGCGAGCGCATGGAAGAACAAATTAATGGACTAGCATATCAATTTAAGACGTGGCTAAATGTTTTTTATGACCTTGTATGGAAAATCCGGACGTTTTTATGACTTTTTATGGCCTTAAGTTCTTATTGTTAAATTTATTACTTTTTATGGCCCCGTGGAAACCCTGACTCACCTTCATGTCATTCCATACATGTATGAGTTTCTTTCTTATGTTAAAGACAGAATATTTTTTGAAGAATGCTGGTAATCAAACAGTTGATGGTCCCTACTGACTTCCATAGTATTTCTTTCCCTTATATTGAAGTCAATGGGGACCAACAGCGTTTTAATTGTTCAAAATATATTTTTTGTTCAGCATAAGAAAGAAACTCATACAGGTTTGAAAGGACACAAGCGTGAGTAAATGAAGACAGCGTTTTCATTTTATGGTTAACCATTCCTTTAATCCTTCGTTCACAAGTAGTTCACCAATAATCCAAAATCTATTCATTAAGTTGCTTCAAGTAGCAGGTACTATATACTGGCGTTCTGATCCAAATCCTACATTTTAGACGAATATTAAGACACCATTGTGGAACAGGAATCGCCTCTGTGCGGTGCAAAATACTAGACAGCCAAAGCAAGAGAAATGGTAATGGTTTTAATTTCCGTTCATTATTTTAACCTATATTTGTGTACCCTGTATATTGTTGTGTTTACACCATGTTGTAGCTACTGCAGTTCTGCTCAGAGCTGTTCACGTCCTCTGACTCTGAATCACCATTAATGGCTAAATTAATCTGGGTAATTTGCGTCACCAATAGACAAGACCACAATATCTTATTACTAGTTGCGTGCTTGTGTATGATGTTGAGCAAATTCCGCTTTTACAAGTCATTGAGGACATGAAGGATTTTATCAAGTCATACACTCGTAATTATGATAATTGTCTGAAATAATGCGAAAATACCATGTGCTTATTAGCTTATTGTATTGTTAGCAACATGCTAACACAACATTCTAGTCAAAAATAAGTTGTGAGTGCATTGGTGCTATTGGTTTTCTAAAAATCTGAAATGAAAGCTGCAGGAATGTGCTGACAATTAATCGATTCAAGAAAATAAACTTTTGACATGCAAAATATCTAATAATTATGATCATTCTGACTGATTGAAGACAGCTCATGCTTATTGGCTTACAGTGTTACCATACAAACACAACACTGACTCTACTGAGGTTTTGAGTGTGCTTTGTTTGTGCTGTCTGCACACCACTGTCTATGCAGAGAGTTCAAAATCTGTCATTTATAAAGTTGATATGCCATGTAGGCAATACGTATGGGGCAAAACACCAGGTTTTGGAACATAACTTGTAAAGTGGAAGTCGTGGCCTAATGGTTAGAGAGTCGGACTCCCAATCGAAAGGTTGTGAGTTCGAGTCCTGGGCCGGCAGGAATTGTGGGTGGGGGGAGTGCATGTACAGTTCTCTCTCCACCTTCAATACCACGACTTAGGAGCAAGGCACCGAACCCCCAACTGCTCCCCGGGCGCCGCAGCATAAATGGCTGCCCACTGCTCCGGGTGTGTGTTCACAGTGTGAGTGTGTGTGTGCACTTTGGATGAGTTAAATGCAGAGCACGAATTCTGAGTATGGGTTACCATACTTGGCTGAATGTCACTTCACTTTTTTATTTTTTTTGTATCTTTGATGGTTTACTTAAATTAAAGGCTGAACCAGAGTATATTATTTCTTCAACCTGTGAACTTGCAAGGGATCTCATTATCATATAAAGCTGCTGCTGCTGTTCAACAAACCCTAAACGTGCCATGCTTCACACACACAAAGAATAATAACAGCTAGGGTGCAGAGAACACACAAAAAAAAGACAAGAGAGAAAGAAGGACAGCGAGAGAAAGCCGGAGAGAAAGACGCACATGGTCAGAGGTCTCTGAAGGCTGTCTACAGAGGCCTCTGGTAATGAGCTGGTCTGTACTGAGCTCAAGCTGGAGCTTTGGAACAGAGCGAAACGTTTTCTTCTGTCCATACCTCGCAAAATCCTGGCCAGCCATACTGGGACCCAGACCTTTGAAAATGAGACACAAATGACCAGTGTGAGCCACGCTGAGCTTCACGCCAACGGGAGAACGATCCAGAACAAAAAAAGTGATGCAATGACGCAGGTTTTAATAGACACTTTCGTCAAAAAGAAAAAGAGAGAGAGAGGGGGAAAGGAAAAAGAAAGGGGTAAGTAGATGAGATAAATAAAAAGAGTGGAGGAGAAGAGAACCTTCTTCGTGGGTTGCAGGTGGGTCCCTCTCTTCTTTGAACTCCTCCTTCACTTCGTCCTCAGATCCCACTTTACCTGCGCAAAGACAAAAGTTGCTTTTAAGTACATCAGTCAAATCAAACGGATCAGCAGTAAATCACAAGACTACGAGCGGCTCACCTTCCTTGACATCCTGTATGATCTCTTCAGGCAGCACAAAGCTCTTCTCTGAGTTTGGAAACGGGAGTATTTCTGATTCGTGCTGCAGCAATAAAAAGTCATTTACTAATTAGATTTGAGAGATATTGTAGAATCCGCTTTATTTAGCCCTGTTGTAAAAGAGGAGTAGTCAGTTGATAATTTGTGATAATAAAAAACTTTATAATATACCAATGATAACTTCTGATTATAAACGTAATCCCTCAAAAGATTTCAAAAGTAGAACATTTATAATAAATGCTTCGGAAACTACAGTTATCAATTAATTGTCCTGACATATGAGAAATTATGCTATATTTCAATTTTAGATACCACATTTTCAATTTAGAGTTTTGAATCCCACATATAATACATTACATTATTGTGACGAACAATGCATGCAGTGAATGCATATCCTAAAACAAATCTTCTCATCCCGAGAAAGCACGAGTTGAGTGGTCTTACCAGCGCCTGCATGTCGTACATGGTGCTCAGGTGATCCCAGATGACTTTAGAGGACACCTGCCTGCCGATGTTCTGACTGAACTTATCACGAATACAGATCATGTGGAAATGACGATTCACTCCTGAAAATATGAGACAGTTTCACAGAGACACGCTCTGTACAGCACAGAAAACACCTTTGTGTTGCTGTAAATTAGCATAGCCGTGATGCTATCATAGCAGCCGCGCTAATGTTTGCTAACGTCAACACACATTCACTGCTAACTCCATCCATAAACAAAACACTAGTACTCATAAAAATATAAATATGCAACGATAGTCTACAATATATCTCAAAAGTGTAACAAAGCCGTGCATGCAATCACTATATTGGATTTCCTTTCAACAAATAGCGACTGAACTCGATAAAGCCCAATAAAGAATCTATGAAAACCTTTAAATTAACTCTAAAACGCTTCATCAGTATTTTAAAATCTGATTTTATGATTAAATATTTGTATTATTAAATGATTTGAGATACTTAAAAGGTAAAAAGGAGCATGTGGTCTTATTTATGATGTTATTCGCTATTGTTTAAAATGTGGAGTTCAGGGCCTTGCTCCTCATAAATCATATTCACATAAATGAATTCATCTTACCGACGGGTTTATGACCCAGCATTGCGTGAAAAAGACACACTTCTACTTCTTGACTCCATACGATCGAGTCCTCGGCGGTGCAGATGCCGGTTTCTGCTTGTTTGTCGTCGGATGGCACAGTCTCTGCTTCCCCCATGTTTCTGCTGCTGAGACACATTGACACACGCTTCGACACCACAACAACGATCACTGATACATAACAGACCCTCTCAGATTGCTTTAGATTTATTGTGCATTTCAGCACATCAAGTGTTTACCTATTTGCAGAAGAAAAAAACTTTTTATTTATCATAATTTCAAGTTTTGCTTTTTTAATTTCTTTAGAATAGTTACGGTTTTACGTAATTATTTACGACATAATTGCTTACAGGGGTTTGTTATTAATCGTCTGTTCACAAAAAATAAATAAAAATAATAATAATAAATTGTCTATTTACATTTATTATAAGAAATGTATATAATTTTGTTTATATTGTCAGATTTTCAAGGTTTGAATTTTATTTATTTATTTATTTATTATTTAAATGTTAACATCAGAATTGCCAGAATTGCACTTTTTTGCTTACAGGGGATTGTTAATAATAGTCTCTTAATTCACATTCATTAATGCAATGTATATTATTGTTTAGATTATACTAAAGTTATCATAATTCCAAGGTTTGCATTATTTATTTAGCCTATACTTGTTTGTTAGAATGGCCCTCTTTTACTTGAAGGGTTTGTTAATAATACATTAAATATATTATTGTTTATATAACCATAATTCTAAGCTTTGCACTTAGATTTTTTATTTTACACATCCAATTAGCACATTTCTATTTGCAAGAATTGTTTTCTTTGTGTATTGTTTCACACTCAATTAAAGCAATTTAAATTTTAGTTTATTTCATAATTTCAAGGTGTGCCCTTTTATTTAATGTGAATTTTTTTTAAATTTTACAACAGAATGACATTCATTTCCATACAGGGGTTTGTAATCAATGTAATTTTCTGTGCAAATTTGTTTAAAGGGATCACTGGATGCGACATGTACCTTTACAGATTGTTTGAACTAAAATGTGTTGTCAGCGTATGTACACAACCACGCTATAATGGTAAAAATCCACTCAGTGTTTTTTTTTTAGGCAGGCTATTTACACTAAGTGTAAATAGCATATTTTCTTATGACAGATGCTATTTACACTGTATTAAAATAGCAGGATTTTCTGCTTTTTAAACTACTTATTGCAAATAGTGACAATTAGCTGCACCTCAGTATTGTTGTACATTATAATACGGTATGCAATAACTTATTTAGTATGAATTTTAATTTTAATTCAAAATACTATATGGATGCCACCTTATTGGGACAACCCTCCCTACATCTACCCTAACCCTACCCAATACTTTATTTTCAATTTGTAGATAATTTTCTTCATTTTCATTTAAAATAAATTATTTATTTCTGATGTGATGTGATTTGAAATTTGAAAAGGAAGAAAAAAGTTTGGCAGAAGGCAGATTCGAATCCGGGTCAATCGTGTCAAAATGAGTATGACACAAGTTTTATCATCTGCTCCAACAGAACTGACAACTGTTGATGGTCTTGTATAATGTTAACCATATAGCTGAATCACAGATTGGTGTGCTGAGTTACTGTGAACAGCCTCTGCCTACAATGCGAGCAGTATTCATACAGGTGCCACGAGGCACTGAGTCCTCAGCTTTCTTCTCCTCCAGCTGATCTCTGTTCACGTGACCTTGCTTCTTATGCCTGTTTCCTTGGCCCCTTCTAGACTGATGCCACCTGAACATCAAACAAGACAGAAAACATACTAATAAATGTATAGCGTATGACAAACTGGCAGCAGATGCTAATGATTTCTTCAGGTGATTCAGAATTATCTGACACTCAGTAATTATTAGACCATATTGCTGAATAGATAAATAGAATAAAAAATAGAAAAAATATTATATTTGACAGAAAACTCTGATATATATATATATATATATATATATATATATATATATATATATATATATATATATATTATATATATATATGTATGTATGTATATTACTGACATAAATGTATCTCGTTTATGACTGAAAACGAGTTATTTCGAAACTACGTGTTATGCAATTATAGCAATCTGACGTGCATACTGTGACCTGTTAGTTGTACGTTTGCTTGATACTGTAATGACATTAGGCTTGTCTCAACGAACGGAATCTCTTTGTATCAAATAGTTATCAGTTAGGCTTTCTGACTGGTGTTTAAATATGTGTTCATGGCATATCATCGTGCGTTAATCCGAATAAAAACACTCACCCGATGCTCATGGCTGTTTTGTTCATTGATCGGGTCGAGCTCGAGGCTCGAGCGCAACTCTTCAGATGACGCTTGCTGTAAAGACTGCTCCGATTGGTCGGGTTTCATGCAATTCTATGTCATATCTGACAAGTACTACATTTTTTACTGTCTATGATATTTACTATGCGATGCAATTTTCACATAAACCAAAACAAATATTAGAATCTGCTTTCTTGTCCTTGTGGGGAAACTTTTTTTTGGCCAAGTTTTTTTTTTTTTAAAGAAAATACCTACTCTAATATATTTATTATGTGAAGTAGAGCATCAAATCACTATTAATATAAAAGATCTACTTCTTTTTTAAAGAAATATTAGATCTTTCATGTACCATGATTGATACCGGAGCATGAAAAGCAACAAGCATAATTCACTTCATAATTCCCTTCACAATTGTTCAGTAATTTATGTTAGGTGCAAATGATTTAGAGTAATTAATACAATGTAAACATGGTATCACATATTTCTCTGTCTACATACACGATACATACGGTTTGGGTTGTTGATCTCAAAAAAAAAAAAAAAAATTAGACCATAAAAATATATAAAACAAGAACAGCCAACTTCAAGATGTTCTCTTGTTATAACAGATGAATTAATATGGTTGTTTTATTAAACACACTCCTCCACCAGTCTGACTGGACACATGACTAATTCTTTTAATCATCCTGCAGCAATGTATGAAATAAATACCTACAAGTCATTGATGGTTAGTATGTTATATTTATTAAACCGTAAACAGATGTGATAATGTATCAGAGTGTGGAGGGACAGAAGAGTGTCTGGGCTGTGCTCAGTCCGAGCTTGTCTTCCTCCAATGACTGCTTGATTAAAACACTCTCTCGGCTTACAAGTGAGGACACCTCCAGAAGATCGGAAAAAGTCCTAAAATGAAAATAAACACAAATAAAGACCGCATCAGATCAAGTTTAATTAGAGAATGGCACAGAGGAAATATCAAGCTCTGTAAGGTGCGATTGGCTCATATATGGAGACTGAAGCACCCGTACCTCGTCACCTGTTGGCTGATTTCATTCGCTGTATCTTCTATCTCTCTAAGACACCGTTTTGAAGCCTCACAGTCAGTGGGGATGTCCTTTGTAAAATGTTGCAAGACACGCTCACTCCGATTCAGAGATTCAATAGCTTTGTCTGTGCAAGAGAAATATTATTCAATACACTGGTTTGGAATCACTATAAAATCAAAAATCATCAATTAAACTGACAAAACATTTTCAGACAAAGTACAACAAATTATAAAATGGTATAGACTAAAAAAAAACAGGTTAAGCAAATCTCACCTAAAAACTGGTCTGCGTTATCTCCAATGTCCACGTTCTTCACAGGAAGCTTGTGTCTCGTGGCATCAATAGCAGTGGTGAATGTTTTGTAGTTCTCTGCAAATGTGTTTGCTCCAGCAGCAACAGGAGCTAAAGCCTCGATCTGCATACAAGAAGAGGGACTCGAATGTGAGATGCGTCATCATCGTGGAGATTGAAGCAACAGTGTTAACTGTGTGAAGATGACCTGTAAGTCCAGTAAACTGTTGAACTGTTTCTGCTTTTCCAGCAGCAGATACTGCCGTTTCTTGTGATTAACTTGAGCAGACAACTGCTGCTCTTTCTCCATCACAGCCAGAATATTCCTCTCTGCCTCCTCTCGAAATCTTCGGGTATTATGCTCAATCTAGACAGAGAAACATGAAAACCTTACCGAACATTTTAAACACAAAATATAACATTAATACAAAAAAAAAGAGCCATAAAATCGAAAGAAACATGTACAAAATATTTTGGATTAATGTTCATAATTAGCATATTAGCATATCACATTTTTAAATTGTAATTTTAATTTTATTTTTTGTTAACTATTATAACCCTGGATGTAAAATCAATATGATTTTGCTGGATATATATATATATATGAAATGAGCGGGTGCCTGCGGTTACCCGTGGTTATGAGTCATCCAAAAATATTATTATTTATGATATTCGGGTCGCGGTCGGTCGGGTCTTTTGAAATAAAGATGCCAATTAAACCTGTAATTTATATAGTAATAGACAAAATTTTGAAATACATTATAGATTATAGAGTGACCACCTGTCCCACTTTACATTGTACTGTACAGCAATTTTACTCTTTGTCCCGCCTCACGCAAATTGAGCATCTGTCCCGCTTTTTCATTCAACCCTGCCTAATAAATACACGGATACGTCCATAGGCGTACTGTTAACTAGGTCCAATAGTTCAGAGGAGAGCAATAAAAGAGTAGAAGCACTTTTAATAGCGAATGGACCGCAACATACTCTTGGTTAAGACCTGTAGATGGCGAAGCAGAGAGAGTTTTTCTGTGGGACATGGTGGAGAATATGACGTGAGCGACATGGTGCATGTGAGTACCACAGAAAAAAAGCACGTCATCAAGAAACATGCAAATCAGTGAACCAAATGACCCACAGGCTGACAAAGTCTGGGCAGCAGAAGTGACGAGCATTTATCATGCAGTACATCACACACATTCATATCACTCTACCGACTGCAGTAACAAGTTAGCCCCAGTAATTTTTCCAGATTCTGAAATAGCTAAGAAAAAAGTTGTAGCAACTTTGTGTGATATTTTTGGGTCAGGTAAGTGTCTTAATCTTTTAGTCGGTGGGTTTAAAATATAGGCAATATATTACAAAAAGCTTGAAATGTCTACTTTTAAACGATAATATTCAAACCAAAATAAATAGGCTACTCTCTGATGTCTCTCTATGTAATCCATATGAAATGTGCATTTCTCTCTGGCGTTCATGGCGAATCCGCATCGTCAGCTTAATCTTAGCAGCACCAGTTTATTACTAAACAATTAATTGTCTCCTTGCTAATTTAAACACATGCATAATCATTACTTTACCGGTTCTTTGTGGCAACCCTTATGTGTGCGGTCATAACGCTTATTACCCTGTAGGCTATAGCCTAAGTAATTAAATTAATATAAAGGGGCGACGCATTTACTATTTTTAAAAAATGCTGGTCAGGTACAATATTTTCTTTTTCTGCGGTCCGAGTTGCGGGAGGGTTAGTTGAAAACGTCGGTCGGGTGCGGGTTGTTTATACATTGACCCGCGCATCACTGATATAGATTATATTATATTATATATATATATATTAGTAGGGACAGAACTGGGAATCCTTATATTGTACTAGATCTAATTGTAGGTAAAAAGACATTTAAATAGTTTTTCTTAATATATTATAATATACAAATTTAATTAGTGATAAAAAAAACCTAGTAATTGAATTTATAACCTGAAAACTTAGTTTTTAAAACAACTGATCTAAATTAAGTATTGAGGTCTGTGGATGGATCTTGATCAACTTATTTTGATCAAATAAATTTAATGGAATATTTATGTGAGGCACATTCTAGTGACCATCTTTGATTAAATTTAAAGACAAAATGTTGCTAATTTAAAAACAAATCATAGGTACATTTGTGAGGCCCTTTTAGTAAAATAGATTAACTTAAGCTCAGACCTTAGCAGTGAGGAAAGCCAAAATAAACGTCTCCATCGCCATGTCCCTTTCCTCATTATCAGGGTCCACTGTGTTTGGCTGCGCAACTTTATCTGTAAAATTTAACCAACATATTAAGCAAACAGGTTTGATGAAAAAAAAAAAAAAAAAAAAAATGAATAATAATATATATCATTTTACTCGTCTAAACTTTACCACACCGTTAATGACAGAGACATCAAAATCTGGACGAATGCAGTGACCATCCAAAACAGTCGACTGGAAGACATTTCCTCCCACATTTGAGGACTCCAGGATGCTGGCGACCACTGTGGCAAAACATTACATGCTCAATATCACTGTCACCAATGATCCTGTAAGGAACATCAGCTTCTCTAATAAAACAAAGCTTTCAAAAACCTTGATCCAACAAATGCAAATGTGAATATATTTAATATGACATTGAGTGAAACACTCACAGGCAGAGTCATTGTCTGCCAGACAGCTCATTGTACGTCTCGACAGTATGCCTTCCTTTGGCTTTCGTGGGTAGCTTACTCTGGGAGAGGATGGCCTGGATGGCCTCAGCATTGACTGCTGCTGTACACTGCCCTACAGTACACACCAGCCCTCATATTAATATAAACTAGACTCAGCAGCAAGGATGCTGAAGGATAACATTACTATGACAAAAACATACGGTTTCTTCCCATTATTTTGCTGTCTGTTACCTTTGCAGAAGCTTTTGTTTCAGTTTGCATGTATCTAGGCTTCACAATCGTGCCCGACGCTAAAAATCAATAAGATCAGATGAAGTTGTCAGGATAAGATCAAGGAGTTAACAGAAATTCAGTTACTCTCCCTATTAGTAATTCATTACAATGAATAAAAAAAACCGTTGGTGCGTGCGCTTACCTTTGGTTTTCCTCCTGGCACCACTGTTATTTCCACTGCTGGCTTCATTTTCAGCTGATAAACTAATAACAGAAAGGCTGTCTGAACATCTGCATACATTAACCGTATCAAGAGTCAATTCATTCAGTGAAGAACGAGTTAATGACAACCAGATACTGTTTTTTGAGGTCTAAATGACTCATTGAGTTTAATTTAATTTTCGATACAGACAGTTAAAGTTAATGACTTTTAGTTGTTATAAGACCAAATGATTCAATAGCAGTAATAGCGTCAAGTTACCACACCATTTTCTACATAAATTACTAAATTACTTAATTCATAACAATTCAAAGAAAACAGTGTAAAAGTGTGAGACAGACTGATGATATTACATTATTCAAGCAACAAGTAACATTATATGATGACCTTAATAAAAAAAACTGAAGACTTGAACTTGACCGTAAATGTGAAATCTTACTTTTTTGAGTCACTTGAAGCGGTTTTCTCTACTTTCCGTGTATTTAACTGTTTTTTGGATGCCATTATGATACAGAAACCAACCAACCGACTGTTGTGATGTTTTTTTCCAACGCGCGGTTTATTGATGTTCTTCTTCTTCTGTGTTTGAAGCGCGCACACGAGCTGCGTTCAGCGCCACCTGTCACACTGGAGCGCAACTCAACGAAACCTGACAATATTTTCCAAAAATTTCCTGTAAATTGCAAAATGATGCAACGTGGTTTTTTTTTTCATTGTAATGAATTACTAATAGGGAGAGTAACTGAATTTATGTGACAAAGACATTTTATAATAAAAGCCGTATTTTTAACGTAATAAATTTGTAGCTTTAATACATAAATAGAAACATATATTCAAATGCTCTTAGTTAAATGTTACTTGTCACATGTATGACAGATAAATTGTATATTTAAAAAAGTTTTACTGAAACAATTTCGTTTAAAACGATTTACATGTCACGATAAACTAAATATCAAGAGTTTAAATTTAAAAGCAAAAACAAAAAATGCACAGAGTTATATATAAATATGTTACGTATATTTTAAGAATGTATTTAAAATGTTTTCTCCTGTCAGTCAGTTGTCCGCCCACTTCTAAGTAACGTTAACTAATGGTCAGAGATTAACGTCCCGTCCACGATAACGCCGCGCCGTCTCTTTATTTACACATGAAAATGATTTAACCTGCAGCATGAAGAGCTGATCTTTTGTAGTTTAGAGGACTGTAACTCGGGTAAGTGCACATATCCCTGAGTTTCATTGTGTTTGTTCGTCCCTTTGAAGTTAAAATGTTAGGATTAGCAAGAGTTAGCAAGAGAAGTTAGGTGAGTTCAGCTCAAACTCTGCGTCTGACGTCTTTTAGTGCTGCTCACCAGATATTCGACGGAGATAAGATATTAATTTATTTAATTATCGTCTAATGTCTTTTGATTTGCGAAAGCGCTGCTGATTCAGCGCAATGTTGTTATTATTAGCACGTAGCAAGCTATGAATGATATACAGACGCTCCCACTTCTTTGGGTGTTTTCAAACGTGTCTCCATGTGCAAATAATGAATGCAGATGAATTTAGTTTGGTTATGGGAATTATTGTGACGATTTCAGATAGAAACCTCAAATGTGCTTTATATTCAGTGTTTATGAAACTTTCCGAGCCATGTGAAGGAACTTCTTTAACGATAAATACTTAAGGCATCTGCTTTTACTCGGATTTCTTCCATGGAAACTAACGTTACAGCAGTCCAAAGCTGTTGTGAGGATCTTCTCACCAAACCCCTCAATAAATAATAAATATATATATCTGACAGATCAGTTTCCCTGCTCTCTCGTTTCACAGCTCGATGAAAGTTCACGTGAGGTTTCAGTGTTTCCATCCTGTCTGCAGGCTTGTTTGATAGCTAGTCAGTAGTTTTACAGGATCTGTCATAAGTAATGCCATGATCTGAACTCATATTGATGTATTCAGGAATGTTTCTCAGGGTGGTGTTGGGATCATGTGTTTTTTGTGCTCTACAGGGTTGGAGGAGAGCTGGGATGGCCTCTAAACTGTTTGACAGACTTCGCCGTACGCTGTTCAAAGAAGGGGAGCTTCCTTTGGAGACGGACGGACACGGAGCAGATGACTTCCCAGAGAGCTCTGAGCTGGAGGACGATACAGACTGTGTGTCAGCACGACTCAGAGGAACCCTGTGCTTCGAGGGTGAAGGGGTGCTGGACTCTGAGGACGCAGGAGACACGTCGGGGCCAGACAGCGACTCTGACTTCTTTGGAGAGTCCATAGATAATGCATGTAGCAGCACAGGTAGTCATCAACAACACCTGTTTGATGTCACTTACTCACTCTTGTGTTGTTCCAGATCTTACAGTATTGTTCAAAAGTTTGGGGTTAGTCATTTAGTCTTTCCAAGACTACATGTATTTGTTTAAAATACAGTAAGAACATTCATTAAAGTTGTGAAATTATTGCAATTTTTAAAAACTGTTTTTTATTTTGTTAATATATTTTAAAGAGTAATTTATTTCTGTGATCAAAGCTGAATTTTCAGCATTTAGTTAAAATATAAATCATCTGTAACATCTTTATTGTCACTTTTGATCAGTTTAATGCTTCCCTGCGGAATAAAACAATAGATTTTTATTTAATCTCACTGACCCCAAACTTTTAGTTTTACAGTAGTCTCTGCTATTATTATTGTGCCAAAAAAATAAACAAAAAAATTGCCCATTTGACTTATAAAGCTTATAACAAATGTTCTGATTTCATATGATTTGATCAAATTTGGGTCAGACTCATCTCAGCACTTGCAGTTCTCGAATCACTTTCTCCATTCTGTGGATTCAAACTGACGTGTCACCAAACAAACTGGAAGGCAGTGGTTTCTGTGTCGATGGTGTAAAATCTGTCAGCTGTGGTCATTATGAACTGCCATTGTATGGAAAAGAGCTTGTATGGAAAACAAATCCTTCTTTTAAAACAGCATTTTATTGTAACAAGCTCTTCCTTTAAGCTTGAACACATTTGAAATGGTTCTTGTGAATTTACAATAATCTATTTGTAGGCAGATTTCACTTCTTCTTTTTTAGTTCACTTTTAGTTCACTCTGATGCTTCGCAGTTGCAGTTAATCTTGTCTTTTGGTTTATAGATACCAGCCCAATAGGTCCTTCCCCAAAAACCTCAAACATGATCACCAGACAACTACAAGAAAACTGGCGGAGCTCAAGAACTCGTTGCATTCCTGAAAAACTTATCTTTGAGGTGACTGACGCCAGTGTTGTGCATGAAACAAATTCCAAGTATGTGGTAAGTACACTAACCCCAACTGTGAACCATTTGAGTCCAGACCATTTTTCAGTCTGTTTTTTTATGCGAACATTAATCACCAAGCATTTTAAATTAGGGAAAAAGACAAATAACACAGTTCACACCAAAGAAAAGGAAAATACTTGTAGTTTAAAACACATGCAAGTTCTTAGAACGAATTATTTGCCAATTTTTTTCTGTAATTAATTGCGATTAATCACATATTACTTTAATACATGAAAATTGTCACAAATCAAAGGATGATGGGAAAAAATGGATGCTGCATTAATTTTGCATTAATACATACAATTTTTTATCATTTATCATATACCCATTTATCAGTTGCAGGCAGTGTTGGGCAGTAACGCGGTTCTGTAATTGGATTTCTTTTTAAGTAATGGAGTAATTTAACGTGATATAATTTTCAAAATAGAGTATTGTTACAAGCCAAGATCTCTGAAGTTACTGCCGCGTTACATTGCTGACAGAATGCAGTGTTTTATAATCTAGAGATTGTAAAAAGGATGTAGCACACACACTTTTGAGTCCAGTGCATTCAGTGGATTAGAGACCTTCTTTCGCGAGACCCAACGCAACAGACCACGGTGACGGGACAAGACTTGATGGGGAGTGCAGAATAAAATGATTCAGGGGACTCTGGTAAAATAGAAATATATAAACATATATAAAACAAAATATATAAAACAAATAAATTGTTATTCATGTATTGCACAAAAGCAACATGAACTAATATAAAATATAAATGATTAGCAGGTGCAAGTGAATGCAGAGTTTTTAATGCTATATTTTTTTTAAGTTTTTAATGCGTTTGCTGCGTTGACCAATGTTGAATTCTGGAATGCAGTGGCCAGTCAGGAGTGCAGTGCTGAAATGTGCGTGCTAACGAATCCACTCATTATAATACATGAATTGTAGATATTATGAAAGATTTATCATGCATATATTCATTGTGTTATAACAGAGCTTTGAGATTGTGGTGAACTGAGATTCCATCTTTTTTGAGATTAAAAGCAGCACTATTTTCTTGCATTCTGCCAAACCATGCACGCAGCAGCTGCTTGCTTTAGTTAAAAATAACAGTGTTCTGTAAATGTTGATGCTTTAATAACAAATATTTATCAGGGGCATTTATGCTGGGATTTCATGTAAATTTAATGGGTGTAGCCACAGAAAAAATTAGCGTAACTAGTAATGTAACTAATTACTTTTGAAATAAACTAATCAGAACGCAATTACTTTTAAAAGGAGTAATCAGTAATTTAATGACATTTTCAGAGTAACTTGCTGGTCAGTGTACTTGGCGGCCAATGGATTTTCCTTTTGAAAACAGAAAACCAAAATCGGGAATCGAACATTCACTCGTTTTATTATTTAATATTGAAAGTAGGAAAATTAGAATTTTTTTTTCCAATAAATGAAAATCAATGAAAAAACAACATTCAGGCATAAAATTGTATAAACAGCTTGAATATTTGATATTTTAATATATAATTAAATGCCCCTTTCTGCTGATTGGTCAGTTGAAGATCAAACCCAGAGCCATCCGTTCTTCTGCAGTTCTGCACGGCAGAGTAATAGTCCTCTGCTGCTGCAGGTGCACAGATTCTTAATGCGTTTATTGCAGCTACATTTAATCTTTTTCTCATCAAACAACCAGACAAATAAATGGCTCGACGCAACTCGTACCGAGGCAGAGTTTAGACAGCACTTTCTTCTGTGAAGACCAGCGGTTCTCAAAGTGCCGGAGAGTATGAAAAAACAATTGCTATAGCTTACCGTATTTTCCAGACTGTAAAATCACGTTTTTGATACTTACTTTGATTTATTACAAAGTGATTTAAATGATGCATTTAATGTCAAATAATCTAAATGCAGATTTTTAGTAGGTGCTTCAAGAAGGTTATTTGCTGTGCATTGGTTCATGTTTTATGGCGTTCGCAAGAAAGATGCTCAATGAGACACATTTTGCTGTTCACTTTATTTTTCAAAGGCATGACATTTTGTTGTCAATTTGAATGTACACACATAGAAATATCCTTTCTTTCTTTTGTTTTTTTTTTGTTTTTTTTACATACGACCATGAATGACAACATTATTTCCCCTGCTTAGCATAAAATCTTATGTAAACATCAATTAATAGGCCTACTCAATATTAATTAAACAAAGTTTTGACTGCTAATTTGCTATATACTTCAATACTGCTATGCGCTTGACTGAAGTCGCGTTTATCTGCTGTTTAGTTTATTTAAACTTCTCAACTTGTTACTCTAAAGGCTTATTACCTTCCTTTTTCGAACACACACATACAGAAAGAGCTGCTTTCTCATCTTTCAGTATTTAAACAAAAAAACGAGTGAATGCAAATTTGGTTTTCTTATTTCAAAAGGAAAATCCGTTGGCTGCCAAGTACACAAACCCTTGCCCAACACTGGTTTCAGGTTTTACATTAAATCAAATACACTTGTGGTCTTTTTCTCATCAGCTCTACACGATTCACATCATCCATTCTGGGACGTTTGACAAGACTCCCGCGGTCATCACGCGGCGCTACACTGACTTCGAGCGTCTACACAGCCGTTTGCGCCGCCGTCACGGAGACGAGATGGATGGCGTGTTCTTCCCTCGCAAGAAGCTGCGCAAGAACTTTGCCGCCGAGACCATTGCCAAGCGCAGCCGGGCGTTCGAGCAGTACCTGACCCACCTTCACTCCCTTTCTGAACTACGGAGCACACCTACATTCCTTGAGTTCTTCTACCTGGGGGATCTGCGCGCGGGCCAGATGCTGATGCGAGTTGGCCGGTACCAGGATGCACTGAGCTCTCTCCTCAATGCTCTGCGACTCCAGGAGAAGTTAGGATGCCATCAGCTCCTGCAGCACAACCAGCTCCAGCGGGTTCATTGGTTCTTCACGCTCTCCGCCTTGGTCACCTGCTTTCAAGAACTAGACCAGCTCAGTGAGGCTCAGGAACACTGCGACCGAGCCCTGCAGGACCTAGCGCCTTCCCAGGAGGCTTTGCAGCAGCACCAGTTGCACCCTCTGCTCATCCCGCTCCTCCAATCCAATGTCAGGCTGTCCTGGAAGGTCTCGAAGGACAAGAGGCGCTGGGAAGCTCTTCTGCAGGAGATCCAGGAGCAGGGGATTGATATTGTAAATCAGCCCAACCTAAAGGAGTGTCTATTTAAAGAGAGCATCGAGGACAGCGAGGGGCTGGTCAGGGCTAAGAGCAAAAGTGAAGATGTGCCATAAGCATTCAGGGAATGTTTTTTTTTTTATACGAGTATTAGGGGTTATGAGGGATGATTCTGATAGCAATATGTATGATAGCTTACTAAGGAAACCTGTGGAATTAATGCTAATTTGTACAATGCAAATCACTTTTACATACACATACATTTCATGGGCACATTTCAATACCATTTATTATAGACATATTCTTTATTTGGCAACTCTTTACTATATGATACAATTTGTAAACATTACTTAAAGGAATAGTTGACCAAAAATGAAAATGTGCTTAAAATATACTCACCTTCATGCCATCAAAGATGTAGATGAGTTTGTTTTTACATCGGAACAGATTTCGAGAAATGTAGCATTGCATCACTTGCTCACCAATGGATCATCTGTAGTGAATGGGTGCCGTCAGAATCAGAGTCAAAACAGCTGATAAAAACATTACAAGAATCCACAAGGAATACACATGACTTAAATCCATCAGATAATGTTGTGTAATGTGAAAAGCTGCATGTTTGTAAGAAACATAATTAATA
Source organism: Carassius carassius (assembly GCF_963082965.1). Classification (NCBI taxonomy): domain Eukaryota; kingdom Metazoa; phylum Chordata; class Actinopteri; order Cypriniformes; family Cyprinidae; genus Carassius; species Carassius carassius. The sequence continues at coordinate 10,152,649 of NC_081791.1, forward strand.
TTTATATAAAACATAATTTAAATCATATATATATATATATATATATATATATATATACCCGCATACATATTTGGAAAAAATCTATATACATGCAAGTGTGTGATATAAATGTACACAGTATAAACATATTATAAACAAACCTTTTATTTTGGATGCTATTAATCGTTTGACAGCACTAATAATTATGCTTCCTCTAGTGAAAAAGTCCGTCCCCTGTTGTCCTCACATAAATCACATAAACATATTACAGTATTTTGGACTGTTTGTTACTTTTAAATGGTGCTTGATCTCTGCATATTTCTCTCCTGATTCAGATAAGATGAAAAAACATTTTCACTGGAGAAAGTAATATTATTAAAAACATTTTAGTGCTGGACTGGTTTAATGTAAACATGACTCTTTTCTCTTCGCAAGTTGTTAACTGATGGACTGGAGTGGTGTGGATTACTTAAGAATTATTCAGATTTTTTTATCAGTTGTTTGGACTCTCATTCTGACGGCACCCATTCACTGCTAAATAATATTGAATTTCTCCAAATCTGTTCTGATGAACAAACAAACTCCTCCAAATCTCGGATGGCCTAATGGTGAATAAATGTTGAGCAAATTTTCATTTTTAGGTTGAACTACTCCTTTTTAAGGCATTCGGCATTATAAACTAATAATACTTTTGCAGAATTCAATCATTTAGGTGGAGTTTAATTTCTATGCTTAATATACTTAAACATTTTTCAAGTTTAAATTAACAGACGTTAAATTAACATAATTAGTTAAGTCAACAATAAAGTAATTTCTAAATTAATATTCACCTACATTAATAAATGCTCAATGATATATATATATATATATATATTATTATTAGTTTATTATAGCTTTAATGCTTTAACTAGTGTTAACAAATTTGAATGATAAATTGTTACCCTTTATTTTTGTATCCTATAAAATCCTCATCTGGGATCTGTGTTTTGGTGTCACACACGGATCTTCTGAACTACTTAATTCCTTGTTTTCAGCTGTCATGAGTTGCAGCTGGTTGTTTTGTGTCTTATATTTAGTAGCCTTGAGCTTCACAAACCATCAACCTTCATTTGAGCACCTCTAGCACACATTATTTAGAGCGGACATGGGAAAGAATTAAGCGAGGCTGTCTACTGTTTACATTCAGCTGCCTTGGACTGATTTGCCTTTTTGGTGAAAAATGCTGTATGAATTATTAAAGGGAATTTCCTCTTTTTGTGTAAATGATGAATGAAATTGTCAGATACTGCTACAACAGTGTTTCAGTGCTGTGAATTACAATTTTAACCTTTGTTTGGTTACTGAGCTCAGAGTGCTTTTACTTAAACTTCAGGTCACCACAGTTTATTCAAGCAGTGCAAATAACACTAAACCTTGCATTTTTTAGAACTTTTTTTCTTCATATAATATGATTGATGCCTTTATATATCAGACAGAGTCTTTTTATTGAATTAATATGCTCAAAAATTAAACTTTTAATATCTGAGCCCATTCCCTTTTTTTTTGTAATCTTACAAATGTTGTCCCTTGCACACAAATTTGGATACTTTTGTATAATGGTTAAACAAGTTACAGTTTTCCCCTTTGTTACTTACTAAATTTTAACTTGAATATATTTATGTATTTATTTATTGTTTTTTGGGTGTAGTTGAATCAATAAAGTAATGTACTCTTCACAAAACAAGTTTTCACACATTTGGTCATTTTAAAGGTGCATTTTGGCAAACTAAAGAGCCTTCGCAGTAGCTAAATGCTTTCAGGTTTTTATTCAAATTTTGTATTTCAAATAATTTTATGCACTGAAATTGTTCCAGTTGAATTTACAGTAGGTCAATTAACTATTTGCATCACACTCAGATGTATTGAATTTGCATTGCTCTCTGTTGTTGGAAAATAATAATTTGTGTTTTTTTTCCCTCTCCTCAGTAAGTTTCAGGTTCCACAGTAAGTTTGGGTGAGAGAGTAGGCTGAGAATTTTAGTATTTATTTATTTTAGTAAATTGTAATTTTGTTCTGTCTGTCTTTTGGAATCATATTTAACCCATGTTTAAAGACAGTCTTAGCCTCCAGGGCACAATTGCATGAACTGCTTAGACTAGTTAGTCACTACATTTTTTTCTTTAAGACTGGTCATAACTTGTTCAAGTCAGTTACATAAAAAACAGGTCTAATTTGAATCCAAAAAGTAAGACTGATTACCTCTTGGCTAATTACTATTTGGTGAGAATAGTTTTTAAGTCATAGGTGACTTTATGCATCTGGCCCCATTTCTTAAATCTTAAACCTATGGTCTTTTAACTTTGTTGTATTTTGTAAAATTATTAATTACAAAATTCAGTTTTTAGGGCCCCTTACATAATTTGCAATGCCTTTTGAATAATGTCCGCAATATCATTCCATACTTACACATGCTGTTCTCTAAAAGCACCGACTGTGGTTTTTCTTAAAGCACTACACAGCACTGACAACACAAACACTTCCTACTCGTTTTAAAACACCTGTCATCTGCCATCTAGTGGTCACACAAACCTTACAGCATTCCACTAAATGCACATTAATGTGTCAATCTGTTCCAAAGCGATGCATGCAGTCTATTCTATACAAAGGACTCTATTCACATGAAATCAAATGGCAATATAGCACTGCTAACATGCTGGACAGCTGCATAAAGTATTTCTATGGGACGCATGCGCAGAGGAAATGTCAAAAATCCTTCGGGGATAATTGTCCAATGTGTTAGAGATTAGTTTCAGATCAGCTCACACACTGCCATAAAAGGCTTACAAGTTTGGTGTGATTGTGTTGTTCATAATCAAAAAACTAAACTATTATGTGGCAAATAAATAAAGTATCTTACTTTATTCCTAACTTACATTGTAAGAGTATGATTTAAAAGAAGATACAACGTCAGTCTTTCTATTTCAAATGTTCATGCATGACTGAAAAGCGTTTTTACAACATTTTCCCCCCAATGTATTATAAAAAATTTTTTTAAACTTTTTGCAAACATATTTGGCATATATTGCGGCATTTACAGAGCAAGTGATTAAGTAGGCTACCCATGAAGTAAAAATGGCACTGTTCTGAGTATTTCTTAGTTGCATGTTCCAGCAAGCAACCACCACCACCGAGATACTAACATATATAAAGCAAACATACACTATACTTCGATCTTTTAATACACTTTTTAGGTGCCCCGGGCCCACATGATTTATTGTTTGCCAGAACAGATCGTCCCGCCCCCAACTCACTTTATTGGTTGAGAGCGGGCTTCAAGTGTTCTGATTGGCTGACAGGCGCGGCCCGCAGTCAATACTTTCTAATCTGAGAAAAGTATAATTACTTTGGATATCTTTTTGGGTAATATTTGACCAACCGTAGGGCGTGTATCCATACTATTTAAAACATCATTTTAAAAACGCAAACTAAAGCATGTGTATTAATTGTTCCCTTCTTCCAGCCCTAACTTGGACGGGTTTTGTTTGTGTTTTTTCCTCTGCGCGCAGGGATCTCGAGCTCTCCTGACTCGCGGACTCTTCCAGCAGCAGCAGCAGCTCATTGTGTGACCGAGCGCAGCTCGAGAGGATGACGGCTCGAGGCTGGTGTCTGGTGAGTGTGCTTGTGTTGTGTCTGTCTGGATGCTGGAGCACAACAGACGCGGCTTCAGGACCAAACTGCACAGGTGAGGACATCCATGACTCCTGTAATTACATTCAGTTACATTTCCTAGTAATCAGACTACAGTTACTGTTGTGTATATAGAGATTACACGATTACATATTCACAGTAACAGTTTATTCATAATTTATTGAGCTCTTATCTTTCTATCTCTCATCATTCTAACTCATCTTTATTTATAAGCCTACTGCTTATAAAGTCTTCCAGTCTTGTGGACATTCACACTGAGATCAGTCGTCAGTCACGTGGTTCACAGCGTTCAACCACTGGATTTACAAAAATAACTTCAGGTTTAAGAAGTGTTGCATTGCATCAACTACTGATGAACACAGTCATTTTTATTTGAATTATGACTAACTTGATTAATTTTACCATTGTAATTTCACCGACTTTTTCCCCCATCTGATCCTTTCACCTTATGTATTTACTTGAAGCACCCCTGAGATTTTAAAACAAGTATTTTAATAAAGTATCACATTTGCATGTTCATGTTTTGCTTTTTTCAGTAAGTTTTATTTTATAACAACCGATAGAGTACGCTATATTTTATGACTCTTTGTATTTTTATATTCATACAGTATGTTTTGAATTTGTGTGTTGTTTTGAATCGAAATGCTTCAGATGAAATACTTAGTCATGAGGATAACAGTTATTTCGAATAAATATGTTTGGGTTGGTTACAACAGTAAAGTAATGGGAAAACAGTTAACTTATGTCCATGTTTTCTCTTAGCATCACTATTCACTACTACAACACAAAGAGTAACACTGAGGGAAAAATTGGTGGTCAACTATATTCACTTAAATAGTTTTAAATTGCTAGCGAATTTCACAAATAATTACAAAGAAAACACACTGAATTAAAAGTCACATTTTCAAGTAGAAAGACTAAAATAATATGTTCTTGTGAAACATACTGCACTACAGTTTTATTTACAACTTCTTAAAACCATTCTTGGCAGTGTAGGTTGTTACAGCAAGTTGTATTTGAAACTGACTCCGTTTAGGCATGAATCTGACTTTAATTTGAAGTAGATACATACAGTATGTGAATACCACTAGAGTTTGAGACACATACTGAAACCCACTGACTAACAGATGCTGTAATGCTGCTCCTTCTGTAGAGGAGGGTCACTGTCCGGCAAAGCTGACGGTCGTGCCGTCCAGTCGAGGATGTGTTTCTGATAAAGACTGCTCTGGAGGACACAAATGCTGTGTTTTTGACTGCGGGGCTGTGTGTGTGCCGCCTGCTTTCAGTAAGGAACACACCAAATAACACTACATTTCATTTAATAGAAATACTGAAACAGTATTTTTGTCCATTGATCTTTATTTTAGTCACAACTTCTAAAATAACTTTATCCAGTAATGCACTCAGCATGCAGTGCTATGGTGTCTCTGTCATGTGTCTGTATTACAGCAAAGCCGGGAGTGTGTCCACGCAGGAAATTTGGAGCAGGGATGTGTGCTGAGTTCTGTGTCAATGACAGTGACTGTCCAAACAGTGAGAAATGCTGCAGCAATGGATGTGGACATGAATGCACGGCTCCATATACAGGTGTGAATATATTATATTATATGCTTGGGCAGTGTACTATAATACTTATAGTACAATTCCCTCTGTAAGTAAAATGATGTTGCTTTGAGTGTTTGGTGCAGTGTATCTGAGGCTGAACACTGTTTGTCTGTCCATGCAGTGAAGCCGGGTCGATGTGCTCTCCCGAAGGGGACTCCAATGTGTGCAGAATACTGTTATCATGATGGCCAGTGTCCTGCTGAACAGAAGTGTTGCCCAACCACCTGCGGTCATGCATGCAGTGAACCGTGCTGATTTAACCTTAGAAAGAAAGAGTCAATGGAAGATTGATTTAGCATAATCATGAGTTGAGTATTTTGAAATTTTTTAATGCTTTTTTAATGCTTTATTCATAGATGTTGTTTCCCCCGTTTATAACCAGCTAATAAACCTCATAGTTTCAGTAAACCTTCTATCAGTGGTTGAGTTTTTTGGCCACAAAATAAAATTGCTTCATTGAAGTGTTGGTATTTTTAGTATACCAGTGTTCGTTTGGTTGTTCTTTTCTCACGTAACAGCTCATTGGCATCAGTGCTTAGGAATGTACAAGTTCCCCTCCCCGAGACCCAAACGCGTGCAAAACATCTTATATTGAAAGAGACCTCTGTTTCCATCCTCTCCAGGAGCTTGGCAGCAAAAGGGTCAAAGCATTTGTCAGCAAAATCATGACAGTGATGGAAGAGCCTTGAACTAAAGTACTAAGTTTCCAGAAATGAAAGTCAAAGAGTAACACTGCACTTTTGGCAATTTAATCACATAAAAGAGGGAATTAAGTGCAAAAATTATGAAAATGTGAGCTGAATCGAGGTTAGTGTGCATCAGTGTCCTGGAATGTGAAAAGACTGTGTATTCTGTCTGGAGGGAGGGCAAAGTTTGAAGTTTTTGTCTAAGATATGCAACATTTGATTATTCAATGTTTTTTAAATATACACTACGATTAAAAAAAATACTTTTAATCAGCAAGGACACGTTAATTTGATCAAAAGATCATGCGACACTGAAGAATTGAAAAAAGGCTGATGAAGATTCAGCTTTGCATCAGAAATAAATGACATTTTTATTTGATATTACAAAAGAAAAGTTATTGTAAATTGTAATAACATTTCACAATATTACTCTTTTTACTGTTTTTTTAAAAAAATAAAATAAAAGCAGCCTCGGTGAGAGTAAGATATTAATAATATATACATATATGAGGTTATTAAATCAAAAATACTTGAAACCTTTAGAATTATTTAGAAAATCCAGATCACTGGCTCCTTTTCTGTCCACTCCAAATCCCACTAGTCCAAAATCATTTTCACAACTACCGTATTTTTCGGACTCTAAGTCGCATCAGTCCAAAAATACATCATGACGAGGAAAAAAACGTATATAAGTCGCACTGGACTGTAAGTCGCATTTATTTAGAATCTCGCGGCTGGAGACGGTAATGTTTTCTCTTGGTTCATTTCTCTCGGTTCATGTTAAATTAATTTTGATAAATAAGTCGCACCTGACTATAAGTCGCAGAACCAGCCAAACTATGAAAAAAAGTGCGACTTATAGTCTGGAAAATACGGTATACGTTAAACATCAAATCTCTTCTGACTGGCTGGGATTGTATCACGTTGCACAGCAGTTTCTCATTCATTGTGGACATTCAGATTGCTTGTGTCTGGAAATTTGTTTTGTATTGTGCCTAATTAGGACACGTTGTAGCCGACTTGAGTCAGCAGTGTTGGGCAAAAATAGGTAAGATGATAATGAGGTGATTTGATCAGTGATACTTTTTAGTTTAACAACCAGCAAGTTAATGGGAATCTGTACATCTACATTTAAATGCATTTATATATTATAAAATTCAAAGTCAGATAACGGAGCCAATGCCGAGGCTCTTTCACACACAGTAATTCAGACAGAATGGCACAGCTGAATGGGATGCTAAATAGTTTCATAAACCCTCCAAAAAAAGAAAAGAAAAAGATGACATTCTTCTACAAAATCCCCTGAGGCACGGACAAAAAAAATGTTGCACTGAAGATTCAAACTCTTCTTAACACGTAATGGATTTCTAGTAAGTTTATTATGACAAAGTAAACCAGTTAAGATCTTCTAAATATGAATTCTGTAAAAACACCCAATCTGGAGGTCATTATGTGGTCAGCCCACAGGCAGAAGCAAAGAATAAAGCAACACACACACACACACACACACACACAACTTCCAATGCTTCAAAGCAGCACATATTTAAATCTCAGTGCATTACAGAACATGGAAAATATTTGCCACATTCTTAGACATCCATTTTCAGTAGTTGGATTGTAGTGTCTGTGTTTCTATGAGGCCTAGTCACGCTCTCAAAAGAGTGGAGTAAACTGAGACGACTTAACATCGTTCTTCTACATATATTTCTCCCAGATGCCCGAACCATGCAGTTCCTTTGAGAAATGTTCATGTGACAGCAAGCTATCATTTTCCAAAACAACATTGCATTCATAAAACGAAATGAAAAACTCAAGAAACAAAACTAAGCATAATAAGGAGGCTAATCCATCTCAGCAGCTCATTTGTTCAACTGAAGTTCAGAACAGTCACTTGGCATTGAGTCTTTCCAGGGCTTTAAGCATCTTAAAACTCCAGCAGCTGCTGTTTAAGCATCATGATGCTCGCTGCTGCCTAACATGGTCATTTCAGCCGCCAGACCTGCTCTCACAGTTTAGGCCAGCACTGGCACTCCTCTTATGCGACGGATGAGGTTGGCCAATCGTTTCGCCAGTGGTAGGCTCGGTTCATCCACCTGGAAGCTGCGGGTCAGCAAGTTGTAGAAGGAGCCGTAGCCCACCGCGACCACCGTGAACGTGAGGCAGATGACGTTGTAGGGCATGCTGAAGTCAGGCATGGGTAGATTTACCAGCAGTGGTTCGGTGTACACTCGCACAAAGTAGCTTGATTCTTCTTTGACTGGGACACTGGAAATTAAAGTCCAAACGTTACAAATAAGATACACTTTCTTACTGTTAAAGCAATAGTTCACACAAAAATGGAAATCTGCTGAAAATGTATTCACCCTCAGACCATTTAAGATGTAGAGGAGTTTGCTTCTTCATCTGAACATATTTGGAGGAATGTAGCTTTATATCACTTGATCATCAGTTGATCCTCTGCAGTGAATGGGTGCCGTCAGAATTAGAGTCCAAACAGCTGATAAAAACATCACAATAATCCATGCCACTCCAGTCCATCAATTAACATCTCGTGAAGCAAAACGCTGCATGTTTGTAAGAAACAAATCCATCAAGATGTTTTTTAACCTCAAATTGCTGCTTTTGGTCAAAACACGAGTCCATAATCTATAATAACGCTAAAAAAAAAAATTCCTGTTGTCCTCTCACATCAAAATCCACCAACATATTTGTCTAGAACCGTTTTTGCTTGTAAATGGTGCATGATCTGTGCAATTTTCTCTTCTTATTCATACGAGACGACATCAGTGCAGAAAGCGGTAAAACGCCTTAATGTGGGATTAGTTTCTAACAAACGTGCAGATTTTCATTTCATAATACATTCACTGTTCGACTGGAGAGGTTTGGATTACTTGTAGATTATTGTGATGCTTTCATCAGGTGTTTGAAATCTCAGTCTGACGGCACCCAAACAATACAGAGCATCCACTGGTGTATGTAATGAAAAATTCCTGATGAAGAAACAAACACATCTACATTTTGAATATATCTTGTATTTTCAGCTTTTCAGGGGATGGGGGCAAGGCCAATTCATACTTACAAACTGCTAAACAACGGTTGGTCTTGTGTGAAGTTGGTGTTCATTGCAACCATACTTGGCACAAGGGCGCTGACCACAGATGAACTGCAATAATATATTTATAATACATCAATCAGATATAGGGAGTTGCACACCAGATTAGAATCTGTACAACAATTATATTTAGTCTAGGATTGCAAAAAAAACAAAAAAAAAATAGACAAAATCTGATCTTGCAAAAGTAGCTAGACAGCTAATATCTTTCAAAATACTTGATAAGCAAGCATCTTACCCAACGTAGAAGCCGTGGTTGGGATCAGGTGTGTACTCAGTCCATTTGAGCAGGGCCCTTTCAAAATTCTGTCATGTTTTCAACAAAAATATCAAGCACCACATAACCATAATCCACATTTTAATAGATTATTTTTTTACTGTATTTTATTTACTGTATTTCTGATTTATTAAATGCAACCTTGGTGAGCATAAGACTCATGAATAGATTTCTTTTTCAAAAAATACAAACCATTGAAAGGTAATGTACAGTAATATTCTAATAATGTCAGTAATAAGCAAATAATACTGTCATTACATCACACCACTGACAGATACAGATCAGTGCATCAAACCAAGCATTTTAAAGAACTAATATTATTTTTTTCCCAAACACATAAACAAATGAATGAATGCATGAATGAATCTTAAAGGTGCCATGTGCAAAAATTGAGGTAAAAATATACAAAAAATGACCTACACACATCAAAAGTATGAGAAGAAATAAGGGCGATGATGTCATTACAAAAATGTCAAGTTATAGTGCTGCAGAGATATCAACCTTAATTAGCAGTAGCATTACTAGCCCCGGCCCGACAGGTGTCGTAATACCAGTTTCGGCCATGGGAGGCGGTATGCGGGCAACATAACCACCAGCCAACCTGCAATACACGAATAACTCGCACGGCTTGTGGGCGTATTCTAACCTGATGTCAATCGTGTGGAAAGTACAGCCCACTACTTCAGTTCAGGGAAGAGAGCGGAAGGATAACTTAAGCACTTGGCAAAAGACCACCACCCGCTACAGGGAAACAATCGCGCTCGGAATCACAAATCAAATCCGATAAGAAAAGGAGCCGAACCAGAGTAAACATCGGCACTGCTTTCAATCGCTGGAGACAACTGATGGACCTGAAAGAAATGAGGTTCGACACCGAACTTGCAACATTTCTTTTGGATTGGTAAGTTAGATGCTGTTAGTATTTCGCTAGAAGTTTGTTTTATATGTTTGTGTATTTTTTTTTCGGGAAGTTATAACATAGAAATGTATCGAAGGCTGTTCTATAAACGTGCTAATTTTAGCGATGGCTAACCGTAGCTGCTTTGATAATTAGCTAGCTATAACTTACCCATTTTTTTTATATCATAAGTAACCTGCTCTGTCTAGTCTGTTGGTCTCCGTGTCCTCTTTGCTTCGTGGTTTTTCTGTACGTGAGAAAATTGATGTGTTGCATGAAAGCGTGTGAAAAGAGTCAATTGCGTGTGTCTCACGGTGAATGCTTGAGAGTTGGCAGCTCTGGTTACGTTGGTTGGCGCTAGCTTGGTCAACATCAGCTGTCTGATGTTGACAGAATGCTGTCTGTCAAATTAATTTAATTCAAATAATGTGTATATACAACTCAAAATGTAATATGAACAAAACGAATAGGAACATATTCACTGGTAAAGGTGAAGGGGAGTAGCTTGAAGATGTCATGTTTCAAAATCACTTGACATCACCCAACGTTCCTCTGGAGGCAAAACGTCCTCTTATAGCAGCGGTTCTCATTTCCAGTCCTCGCGCCCCACTGCTCTGCATATTTTGCACGTTTCTCTTTGTTAACACACCTGATTCAGATAATCAGCTTGTTAGAAATGAACTCCGTTCATGAACTGTGTTCTAATGTTCATTGCTCCCTACTCTCTGAGCAGGGGAAATCTGTTGAAGTTTACCTCACATCGAAACATTCATTCACTGATTTGTGCTGTGCAGCGTCTTTAAACATGGACAACTGTGACATCATATACCTCTGTAAATCAATACAATGTAAATTCACGTCTTGCACACTTCAATGCACTTTGATTGGAACATATAGCTACGTTCACTTCGAACTGGAATCATGGCTGAATATCCTGTGATGTCCACTTCGCAGGGCACTTATGTTCGAATAGAACAAATGTCTGAAGCGCGAAGAGAAACGTTCAAAATGTGCAGAGCAGGGGGGCGCGAGGACTGCAATTGAGAACCGCTGTCTTATAGGCTTCGGCTATGCTCTAGGGTTGTTGTGAAGGTAGGGGCGGAGCATAGAGACTGCCGTTTCTCGTTTGTTACTCTAGAGTAGACCAATTCACTTTATTGAGGCATACTGCCCCCATCTGGTATGGAATGTGGAGTATGACTTGATTTTTTTGCCAGATATGACAGATGGCACCTTTAAGATGCTGGTGAAAAATGAAAAGGCTAGAACGGCAGCATGGACATTTGAACATAGGAATTATTTAGTCATTTTAAGTTAATTGACATTATAGTAAATATAACATTTTTCATGATTCAAGTACTGGAAGTCAAAAGAGACCTTATAACTGAAGAATTGCCCTAAAACAAGTGATAAATATATAGAAAGCACACAAAGTTGGAGTATATTATATTTTTGGCACAGATACTACTGTGGTTATGCGTCTACTCACTGGGCTTGTTATCACGGGACTTGCTGGTGACTGTCAGGGTGTGAATGTACAGCTGCAGGTACCAGGGCACTGAATCCATCAGCAGCACAAGAAAAGCTCGATATGGGTGATGACGGTGTGGATTTCCCCAGTGTGCAGCCAAAAACCAGCCACGTAGCGCTCCGCATGCAGCAGAGGACGCAGAATTTCGCCTGAAGCACAAGGAGAAAGAACCACAGAATATAGTTGACATGATCTATTAACACAGATTAGAATGTCCCAAAGGACAGATTCTCACTGTGTAACAATAACATAAATAGTTCAGCGATACAAACACCTATGAAATGCATTCATACCACTTTCTCCTTTCCAGCGCAGAAGGAGACTGAGTGAACGTAAGTGGCCAAATGTCTCAGCTCTGCTCAGGTCAAACATGGAGTATGTCCTGCGATCCCCCAGCACCACAGCTTGGCTGAGGAGAGGACTCCCAGGACTCAACTCAAACAGCTCCCCCTGGTGGACAAACAGCACAACACTCACACTGACTGAAAACAGCCGTCGGCTACAGTGGAAAACTATAAAACACAGTTTAGGAGTTAAAATACTTCTCAGCCATTTCTATTTACCATGTAGAGAAACATTAATGCATCAAAAAGAAAGTATATTGCTGTTTAAGTTTCACCTCAGGGTTGTCTGTGATGTCCACGTAGACTTTACTAGAGGTAGCAAGAGGACAAGCCTCTGTCAGAGTTCAAGAAAACATCTTGAACAAAGACCATTCTGTGAAAAGATGAAGGCAGTTATTAATACACAGATGGACTGAGCGTAGTATTGTTTCAAGTTTCTGTCACACTGAATTGCAACATTTCCCCATTGTTTTTTCAATGTCTTTAGAAATGTTTAGGTTTCTTATAGTGTGCAACGTTTCGAAAGCATCACAGTTTTTCCACGCTTGAGGTAAATCAACCTACGAATGGCTATTTGGCACACTGAAATAAGAAAGGAGAAAGTCTTCTGACATCAAACGTTCATTTATTACTCACCCTTTTTGCCTTGGCCTGAAGTGTAGAGATCAAACACAACATTTAGAGTTTGTCTCAGCTCCCACGCTTTACTTGTGCATCGTTCATCCTAAAAGAGAAAATCTGGAGGGTCTTCAGAAAGCAAGGAATTTTCCAGACAATGTACAACCTAAGCCAAAATATAATTTCTGATTTTTTTCCAAATCAATTGTTTTTGTTAAGTAAGGCCTACCTGACAGACGGGTCTGATGTGAACCGCCTGGGAATGGAAACTGCTGTGAAACAGCTTCTCTGACTTCAGGAGAACTGCTTCAGGAGACTTGCCTGGAGAAAAGAAGAAGCAAATGCATGAATTAATGGCTTCTTTAGAATAACCAGTTATTAAAATCACAAGCAATGATCTTGGACCTTAGAACCACAAGGGAGAAGCTTGTTCCAGGGTGTGAGATTCTCCGTACAGACGATTTCACGTGGTAATGTTGCATAACGTAAAAAACGGTGATCTGTAGCTGTGTGGAGAGAGAGAGAAAGAGAGAGAAAAATGACACATGCATGGCAGAATCGTTTACATTAAGATCATTAACATGCATTTTTCAAAGTGAATCACTGCAGGTTGGCAAGAATGAATGAGCTTCAGTTGCTTCATCACTGTCAGATTGAATGCTGCTTTATAATTCACAGAAAGGGCCGCACCATTGCGCAGACCCAGAGGTTTAAAAGAAGCACTGGGCTGTACGGTGTTGGTCAGGTCCATGAAGTTCAGAGATGCACAGAAGATCCCAGAGAGGACGTTGGTAAGTTCCTTCCAGTTTCCATCCACACTGAGAATTGTGAAACTGTTAGCTCATCATGGATTTATATTTTTGCAGAATAACACAAGTGCACTTTTAAATCAGGGATTTTTCAGTTAATTAAAGGACATATAGGTGCTCACTCGCTCACGGTGTCGTGGAACCACACCCACAACTCTGCTCCAGGGGGAGAGGGGATGAAGGGCTGCCCCCACTGCATGATGTGCAGCTCTCACACCGAGAACTTGGACAGCACTTGGCCGAGGGATTTGGGGAACAGCCGGTAATGAGAAACTGTAGGCAAAAAAGACTAATCTTGAAAACAAATGTTAGGTAAACTCTGTAAACATTGCTTGGCAAGGATCAGCTCTTCAAGCAAACTTTCACTTCTTTCACTTCCAACAAAGCATAATCACCCGAATAGAGTACAGACTGAAATCTATTCATTTTATTAATATTTTTAAACAGTATACCAGTCTTAATTTTATAAACAAGGTCTATTTTAAATATTATACCATATTTAATTTTATTAACTAACTATGAACTATTCATTTTTCAAACACTAAACGTAATAATCATTTTATTCAGAATTTAAATACTGTACCATATTTTATTCAAGTCCATTCATTTTATTCATAAATACTACACCATAATTATTTGAATTAAATCTATTAATTATATTCATATTTGAAATACTACACCATATTAAATTGCAATAATTATGCCTATTTGTTTCATTCATGTTTTAAATGCGATACCATATTTCATTTTATTATTTAAATCTATGTATCCCCATGATTATGAAGTGTGCAAAGTTGTGGGCTACTCTGAATTTTAACATTGGAACTTATTTCAAACACCTCCAACTGTGATATTTCATAATTCTGAGGAAGTTTACAAGTGTTATTATTTAATGGTGTAAGAAAGAAATGAGTAAAGGAGTCCATTTGACGGATTATGTGTGTGATGGGACGCTTCAGCTCATCCTTCTTCTGTCCCTCTGTAGGAGGTCAGTGTCCCACAGTGAGCGGAACTGGAAGCTGGCATAAATGTCTCCGGAGTGCAGGGGCCGGATGACCGGCTCCTCCTGAAACTGATCTTTCGCTGGTGCTGGTGTTAAAGTCTCGCTGTGTTTGGTGCCTTCGCTTCTGTCCACCTCCACATCCGTCGAAAGCTACTGCCTTTCATTCAGATCCTCTGCGGCGATACTGCCGTCGCGTGGCGTTTCTGAAACGCTGTGTTTTTCTTTTGTATTCTCGTTTGCTTTTTCAAGCGTGTCACAACTACTGGGGCATGCTAAACTAGAGAAAATCAAAATGAATAGTAGAGACAAACCGCACCTGTGCGCTGCATAGACAGTAAAAGATGCCATTTTTGCCATAGACATCAAATAGGTCTATGGTTTTTGCTACAGCTTCCCTCGCTGCACACACTTCCTGGATGACGTTGACAGCATTGACCAATCAGAGAAGGCGAAATATGACCAACGGGAGACGAGAATCTGATAAAAAAAAGACAGCGTAGGTCAATAAAAGAAAAAAAAATGTATTTTTGTTAGATAACAAATTCTAGATTAACTTTATTTAGAATAAGTTCATATAAGCGAACTAATCGTACTGATTAATGGTAGCCTATTATTACAAGGGTTCGGATATTATGAATAATAATTTATTTAATAATAGGCTAATATATATATATATATATATATATATATATATATATATATATATATATATATATAGAGAGAGAGAGAGAGAGAGAGAGAGAGAGAGAGAGATTTTTTTTTCTTCAGATTTTCATTCAAAATCCACCTGCCTTTAAAGTGCTTGAACCCTGAAAGAAGCTACAAAATTGCCCGCTAAATTTATTTAATTCGTAAATATATCTGGTGTAAACGGGTCTTACGACAAGTGAATCTCTTATATCATTAACTGCACGAGTCGAGTGAAATAGCCTAATTTACTTTCATGTAGGCTATTTTTATCAATTAGAATTATTCTGTAGGCCTACTCTTTTCCTCAAACGAACCAATTTCTAAGTTAATTCAGTTCGTTCCCAAATGACATGTTAGAGTTCACTCAATACAACAAAACCCGATTGGATCCGAATCTCGAAATGTGAGATTCGATTCGATGTGGGATTCGAAACATGAAATATCACGGTGACAATCGAAACCTATGTTCTCATGCTATAATACGTCTTTAAGTCTCTTGTTTTGAGGCGCTTTGACGCTTTGGTTTCACCTTTTAAAAGATTCCTTTCAAAGACACCGATTCGTTCCGAACGGAACACGGCTACTGTAAAAAGCCCAAATGAATGAATTAATCTCAGAAGGCACTGTAAACACGTCACTCGCTAGCATCCCGTGATTCAGAGCTCGTCAGTGGGTGAAGTGGATAAAGGTGGCATCTGCGCGCACGCGTACACACACAAATACCCCAGCCCTCATGACAGACACACTCGGTCTCGCTCCCTCATGCACACACACACATACACACATACACAATCACTGTAAAGGGTTTTAATTCAGCATGCCTGCTGCTGGATGCTCTTAGACCGAGACGCATCCGCCTCATCGTCTGGTTTGACTGCCTCTGAAAGGGATTTCAATATTTTATTCACAGCTCTCCTCATGGCTTCATCGGACGGAGTAGACAAATGTCTCCTGCACAGAGGCAGATCTCAGAGTGACCCGAACATCCTCAGCGAGTCTGGCATTGATCTCTCGCACAGCGCAGGTAAGACGATGCATTTATTGTCTGGAGATGTCATTAGAATACGCGCTTTTCATTTCCACGCGCGATGGAGGTGAAAGTGGCTCATAATCTGCCTTAATAGCATCACTTTCATTTCAGTTCTGTCACTGCTGTGCACTGCACGATTGAGATCAATCAAATTACACCGCATTTGATGCTCTGTCTCTATCCATATGAAATGCATCTGGCTACCATAGTAATATTTCCCTATGGATCTGCATTATGGTAGCTATAACAGAAAACCGTATAGCAGACAGTCTAGAGATTATGTGCCAACTGTGGTTTATGCTACCGTTCAATATGAGCAGACAAAAAGATTTAGATCCTATTTTTTTCACTGAGGGAGGGTCCTCGTTGTCTTTTGTCTCGTGTGCACATCCTTCCTTGTGCATCTCTGTGATCGTTTAATACAGGTTTGCTGTCGAGGACCTGGTGAAATGAGATGCATTTTTTGCTGCTTTGGCAACATTGGCTGGTGTGTCTGAAAGCTTCGTTCCGCACTGAGACTGCGCATGCACTGCTCAGAGCGGGTCAGTAGTGTCTCCTGGAGAAACTGATGTAGTGAGGCTTCTGGAGATTGTACAGGCGGCAGCTTTCCTCGATGATGGACAGGAGCCGTGTCTCGTGGAGTCTGTGATTTGGGATGTTCGCTGTGGTCTGAAAGTGTTTGTGTTTATTGTCATTAGAGAATGGACGAATCTCATGGAAGCTAGTCTGTCAAGAATGTGCGGGTCATATTACACCCCAAATTCAGAGGAAAGAAACACAAGATGTGCTATAATAAGACACCAGAAAGAGATAGAAAAATAAGCCTAATTTTATTATTGCCACTTTTTTTTTTCTTTTGGCATTGTGACTTTATTTCCAAAACAGTTAAGCACATCAGTTCTCAGTACTGTGAAAAAATAGGTTGAAATAATGATATATCATTTAGCTATGTACGCATCAGTAATTGTTGTGTTGCTTGAATCATGCTGAACATTTAATATATTATTGAATATATTGATCTATATATTATTTACATTTTGAATTTAATGTTTGAAATCTATTTAAGTTTTACTGTAAATCAAAATAAAGAAAACAGTAATTTTAAAAAGTCCTACGTGTTACATTTAATGAGAATTTTTGGGTGAAATGAGCTTAATTGTCAAGATAACACATTATTAATTATTTCTTTATTACTGTGTGTGTGTATATATATATATATATAATTCTGTATATAATAAAATTAATGTATACATTTATTAATAATTACTTTATTATTACTGTGTGTGTATGTGTAAGAATATATTATATACACACACACAGACACATAAATACACTATATATATTATATATATCTTTACACAATATTGCAACACATTTGGAAATTTCACTTTGAAATTGTCTTGATATATCGTGTGTACACACACACACACACACACACACACACACACACACACACACACAATAAGAATATATTGTGACAGTGACAAGGTAAAATGTCCAAATGTGTTGCAATATTTTGGGGCAAATTATGTGGTTAATTGTTATTAAAAATTGTAAATATTTATTATAATAGTCCTTAAATTTTATATAAATTTTGAATTTATTGTGAAATATAACCTAAACCATGCTTTAATGAGAATTATCCTCTGCCACCAGGAGCACTTTGCTATGAACGTGAGTGAGGTCCAGTGTGTATGTGGAGTGGAAATGATGCACAATGACCAAGCAATCTGTCATGGGAAAGAATAAGAGAAAATACCAGTTGATCTTTTTCAATCTTTTGTGATAAAGATGACTTCTTTGAATCCCCCACTGTTTCACCTTTAGCTTTATTGGTATATTCTGTAGGGACCACTATTTTATCACGGCTGTGCTAGCAATCAATGAGGCCAAGAGTCATGTTAACCTTTTCTCTTTTTAGTGTTACAAAATCAGATGTAACATGACATCCGCAGGTACTTTCATTCCACTCTGACAGTGTGGGAGCAGCACCATTTTACAAGAGACTGTTCACTGTTGAGTGCAGGTATTTTTAGGCCTTTAAATTCAGAGGATTTACATTTCTAGATTCATCTTGGGCAGATGCTCAACAGAAAAAGAGCTGATTTGAGTGGCACTGCTCATAGCTCTCAGAGGTGCGTTAACCTTAAACTCTGCCCCCCAAAAAATAATGCTTCAAAGGTTGAACTGAAAGACAGAGTCAGAAAAGATTCATTAAAAGAGTCTTAAATTTAGATTCTGTGATGCACCCCATGCCCTGCTCACTTCACACCTCTTTACACATTAAAAGTGTCTTCACAGTTTGGTGAACCTCGTGCCCCAGAAAAATGAGATGAAAATTAAGCTTTTTATACTTTGTAAATAAGATAAAGTGAACATTTTGGGGAATTCAAGACACTTTATAAAGAGACTGATTTAAGGACTTTAACTATATATGCATCTTAACTTCTCAAAACTCTGTTTCAGTTTTTGTTTATGTCCTGTGCACAAGCCAGTACGTACGTTCTAAATATTGAATTAGGAAAATCATCCTTAATAATTATGCTCACCTTAAAAATCTCTGCTATATGTACTCATGTTTGAAGGTTTCTTGTGAATAGCACATACAGTAAGGGGTTGGTGCAAAGGCCGGTGTTCTGAGGTGGGCTATGACTCATCAGCTTCCCTCCTGCTGGCTGCTGCGAGCGCTGATGAAAAGGTCTAGTCCAGAGAGCCCTTGATATTTCTTTCCATGCATCTTTCACTTCTGTGGTTCATTGGATTCATGTAAAACCGTATTGTTTCAGACTGACTGTGACTGTGTTCTTAAGAAGATGGGGGAATTCTCCTGTGCTTGGTTTTGCAGTGGTTTGAAAGGCAGTGTCAGAGTCTCACTAAAACTACTTTTTTATTTGTGCTGCTGTCATTGTTGGTACGAGCAGTTGTCTTTCAAGAGTAAGAGCCCTCAGTATGAAGTTCTGGTGAATATTGGATGGAACGTAGAACAAGCTCAGAGTTTAGCCTAGCTGACAGATCTTGATCATGACTGCTTGTATGTATTTTACTTATCTGGTATCCACACAACACACGATTGATGTTAGTTAGTGTGATTTTATATCTTGTCAGTGCACTATTTCTTGATAGGCAGCATCATGCTGTAGATCCGCGGTGGTCGTGATACAGAACTTGATTTTACCAAGTGAGACATGTTCCTGGGACAACATCTTTGTTGTCCCTGGAACAACATTGTGATTAACCAATCAGATTTGAAGAACCCGTTTATAGATTTTGTGAAGTTTACGCTTAAAATCACTGTTTGGTGCTTGTACATCAGAGTCATTCATCTATCATTTCCTCTGATTTTAGGGATTACTCGTGGTTAAGGTTAGGTTTAGGTGTAGGGATATGGTCAAGAATACATTTTTGGAGTAAAATGTTGTTCCAGGGTCAGCAAAATATGTTGACCTAGGAACACATCTAACTCAGCAAAATCAGGACGTGCGGCCGTGATTTTGCCAAGTTAGACATGTTCCTGGATCAACATCATTGTCCAAAAATATAAACTTTACCCAATCCCTGCGCCTAAACATAACCCTACCCATAATTTATTCCTAAAATCAGTGGGAAATGATAGCTGATTACCAAGAGTGTAGAAGCACCTAACCCTGATTTTAAGCCTAAAACAGATATTTCTTGAAAAGTTATATCTGAATTCTGATTGGTTGATTGGAGTGTTGTTCCAGGATCAACAAGGATGTTGATCCAGGAACATGTTGTACTTGGTGAAATCACGCTCACCATAGATCCACACAGAAATACATCTAATGTGATTATGAATTTTGAGAGGACAACCTTTGTTTTTCCTTTCCTCAAGTACATCTTTACAAATTTGCTAACAAACTTTTCCTGCAGGGTTTTACACGATGTTTTTCAAAATGAACGAATTGATTGCAGCTTGCAACAATATTTATAATAGCAACAAGGCAACAATATTTGTGATATTTTTGTCTCGTTTTGCAGTGAAAACCTATCAATCATCATGATGTTCTTATGCAGTTTGTGTTAGTGATGCTGAGTAGAGTTAACTGTAGATACAGAAAGTACAGTATCGTGTTAGACAATATCTTGCACACTTGCACTGAATCAGTATAGTATTTAATCAGTGACACTTTAAATATTTCTTTAATTTAAATTTATTCTTTAATATTTTTACCATTTAACATTTTATCATGGTCTCTTCTTAGAATTGCATGCAATGCAAAATTTAAAAAAAATATTCATTTTGTTTTGCAGTTTCTAATAATATTATAACTGATTGCATTAATTAAAATTGTTAAGGTGTATATCCGGTAAAATAATGTTGAAAAATATTGATAACATCAGGTATTATGAGGAAAAGAGGATTTATATATATATACAGTGAGATTACATATTATTAAATATTTAAAATATAAAATATGAATTTTTGTCATTGAATTGGCCTCATATCTTAACTTTTCTCTCCTTTTAAACACTAATTGATGGAGTGAAAGTCCCGTTGCTGTGAATGCAAGTTCGGTCTCTGAATTATGCATTTTGATTAGACAATTTGACCCCCCAGTTTAATGTTTTATTTTTTATTTTTTTGTATGTGGATGAATTGTAGAAATAAGACAAAAATGCAAGCTGTGGAGTTGACTGCAAAATCCAGGATGGACTTCACTGTACAAAGAATGAATGGTAGTGGTTGCCAGGGTGTTGCTAGGGTGTTCTGGATTGTGGTTTGCTGGAAACCAAAAAGCCAGCCACGTTATGATATTCTGCTCTGTTGGTTTGGGTGCCACCTTCAGTGCAAGTATGTGAAAAATAATATCACACCTTCCCACAACAAACCACGTAATGAGGTGTCAGTTGCTGAAATGTGTGAAGATCAGGACTTGATTCGGGTGTGTTCAAATCCCTAACCCTAAGTGGTTCTAACCATTGTGAAGATGCTAATACGTAATAACAACATTGTGGCTATATTTCTCACATGCATGCGTCAGTGGGTTCTAACTTTAAAAAATCCTTAGGTGTCATTCCAGCTTGGGATTGTCTTTCCTTAATGCAGACTAAGGTATATGCGCTGGATAGTGTACAAGAGGAGACAAAGACCTGACCTTGTCAAGCACAGTTCAGCGGCTCCCAGCTCTCCTCAGCCGTGAAAACTGAACACAACAACAGGCTCAGTGACCTCCCCAGAGATACAACACAGAGCAGATAACGCGTATGACAGGCTTTTCTTTTCAGTAGTGTATATATCTGAAGCAAAACGTTTCATATTTTTGAGGTTGTACGTGTGACAGCGAAAGAGAAAGGGAGGATTCAGAACTGAGTTTGTAGAAAAGAGTTTGATTAATGCAGCAAACAGAAATTAGCTTCACTGATTGACTCTCACGAGTATAAACTTTTTCCAGGATGATGGAAACATACCCCAGAGGATAATAACAACAAGAGTATAACGCTATAGTTAATCTACTATAAAATTAATACATATATAACAAAAAATAATAGCTCAGAATTCTTAACATTTATATTCCATTTAAGCATCTATTTCGTCTCAAATGTTCTTCTAAAACAATAGATGAATAAAAAAGGGAGGGAAAGACAATTATTGATGTAAGAATATTAAGATATAATAATGGATGGCATAGCTCAGATTAATTAGTCTCAAAATAATTTTCTGATGAGTTCTACAGTGTTTAAAAGTTTGGGATCATATTTGTTTTTCTTTCAGAAGCTAATACTTTTATTGAGCAAGAATGCATTGAATTGATCAAAAGTGACAGTAAATAGATCAGTAATGTTACAAAAGATTCCGGTTTCAAATAAACGTTGTTCTTTCAAACTTTTTATTTATTAAAGAATCCAGAAAAATTATGTTTTATAGTTTGCACAAAAATATCAAGCAGCTGACTGTTTGATAATAACATCGATAATAATAAGAAATGTTTCTGGAGCAGCAAATCAGCATATTATTATGATTTCTGTAAAATCACGTGACTCTGAAGACTGGAGGAATGATGCAGAAAATTCAGCTTTGCATCACAGAAATCAATTACATTTTACAAATTCAGATAGAAAACTAATGTTAAAGTGTAATGATATTTCATAGTATTGCTGTTTTTACTGTATTTTACTTCTTTCGTGCTCTATCCATCAAAATTCAATTCAATTCAAGTTTATTTGTATAGCGCTTTTTACAATACAAATCGTTACAAAGCAACTTTACAGAAAATTATGTTTCTACAATATTTAGTAGTGGCTAGTAGTTTGTGCACGTTTGACAGGATTTTAGAAAAAAAAAAAAAAAAAAATAATAATAATACAAGACGTAGTCAGCTAGACGATGAACTATCAATATTATTAATTAATAGTAATTATATGATGCAGTCACACATGTAGCAATAATTGTTAGTTCTGTTTGTTGATTCAAGGTTAGGATCATCTGGGGTCCTCTGAGGGTCAGCATCATCTCTTCTCAGGTGTTCTGGATCCAGACTGGAGCTTGTGTAAATCCTAGTTACCACGGGATGTAAATCCCGTGGCAAAACATAGAAACAAGATAGAGACATCATTAGCATAGCTGCTGATCCAACAAAGTAAAATTAGTTTAACCCAAGCTAAAGAATAAAAATGCAGATGCAACTACACTCACAATTTAAGAGATACATTATTCGAATGCTTGGCGAAAGAGATGCGTTTTTAATCTGGATTTAAACAGAGAGAGTGTGTCTGAACCCCGAACATTATCAGGAAGGCTATTCCAGAGTTTGGGAGCCAAATGTGAAAAAGCTCTACCTCCTTTAGTGGACTTTGCTATCCTAGGAACTACCAAAAGTCCAGCGTTTTGTGACCTTAGGGTGCGTGATGGGTTGTAGCGTGGTAGAAGGCTAGTTAGGTACGCAGGAGCTAAACCATTTAGGGCCTTATAGGTAAGTAATGATAATCTGTAACTGATACGGAACTAAATAGGTAGCCAGTGCAGAGACTGTAAAATTGGGGTAATATGATCATATTTTCTTGACCTCGTAAGGACTCTAGCTGCTGCATTTTGGACTACCTGTAGCTTGTTTATTGATGAAGCAGGACAACCACCTAGAAGTGCATTACAATAGTCCAGTCTAGAGGTCATGAATGCATGAACTAGCTTTTCTGCATCAGAAACAGATAACATGTTTCGTAGCTTGGCAATGTTTCTAAGATGGAAGAATGCAGTTTTTGTAACATTGGAAATATGATTTTCAAAAGACAATTTGCTGTCCAATATAACACCCAGATTTATGACTGTAGAGGAAGTAACAGTACATCTGTCTAGTTGCAGATTGTAATCTATAAGATTCTGTGTGGTGTTTTTTGGTCCAATAATTAATATCTCTGTCTTATCCGAATTTAATTGGAGAAAATTATTTGTCATCCAATCTTTTACATTTTTAACACACTCTGTTAGCTTAGATAATTGGGAAGTTTCATCTGGTCTCGTTGAGATATATAGCTGAGTATCATCAGCATAACAGTGGAAGCTAATTCCGTATTTTCTAATAATATTACCAAAGGCAACATGTATATTGAAAATAGAAGGGGACCTAGGACGGATCCTTGTGGCACTCCATATTTTACTGGTGATAAATGAGATGACACCCCATTTAAATAAACAAAATGGTAGCGATCGGACAGGTAGGATCTAAACCATCTTAGAGCCTGCCCTTGAATACCTGTATAGTTTTGTAATCGATCTATGAGTATGTCATGATCTATGGTGTCGAACGCTGCACTAAGATCAAGTAAGACTAGAAA
The DNA here is from genome assembly GCF_963082965.1 of Carassius carassius. Classification (NCBI taxonomy): domain Eukaryota; kingdom Metazoa; phylum Chordata; class Actinopteri; order Cypriniformes; family Cyprinidae; genus Carassius; species Carassius carassius. The sequence goes on from NC_081791.1 coordinate 10,176,712, forward strand.
TGAGATGCAGCCTTGATCTGACGCAAGGAGCAGGTCATTTGTAATTTTAAAAGCATTAAATTATCTTACCATCTCCAAAATTTCGAATGAAAAGAGTGACTAATATGGGTTCAAACTGTAATCACTGCAGTTCTGCACAGTCAACAGATCCGAGGATCTTGGCTCTCTGCTTTTGCTGAGCCACTGAGCGAGGAAATGTAGTTAATATTGAATGCAATGCTGTTGGAAAGAGCAGGTCTAACTCTCGGCATGCCTGAACCATCTAAAATATTTCATAAGCTCATTTCTCATTCTTAAGCTGGAGCGGAGCTGCCTTGGATGGATGGCCTAGCTCAGCTGAACCTGAGTTTATTGTGCTGTTCGTGATTCATTGAATTTCAGTCCGTTTGTGTTGAACAGTAAGTGAAACCATGACTGTAATGCAGTTTAAAAGCAAGAGGATGGAGTCAGGGGAAGGATGGAGAAAGAGAGAGAGACTGAGTGGGTGTAAGCGAAGGGGAAACGGGGGAGGGGAGGTGGGAAAAAAACAACAATGAAGAGATACAGAAGGATGAAAAGGACTTCAAGTGACTCACTAGAGAGTCAGTGAGGATTTTTAAAGAGCAAATATAAACATTTGGCAATACTCACAGGGAACATTAAGGCATATTTCTATTCTGAACCATCACACTCCCACGTCAGAGTCAGAAGTGCTTTTGAGACGTATTTGTGATGCGGTGATCAGTGTGTCATTCTGTGATTAGCTTGACGTATGCAATCTTTTTCTGCATATATGACTGTCATACACCTTTCACATTGAAAGTTGTACGCGCTGCAGGAGCTGGATGTGCACTGTGGGTAATGTGGGCCGATGGCTGGCTGGTTCTGAATGGCAAGATAAGCAGGGCTTCAGTACCATAGAGAGCGACCTGGGACAGATTACTGCCTCTCAGATAATACACTCTCAACAATGACAGAGAGCACAGAGAGCCCTTGCTTCTCTCTTGTGGCTTCTGTGCCCTTAATGTCTTTAGTTGCCGTTTGAATCCATTCTGTGCTAAAATTAAGATGCAAAGGTTTTTGTTGTGATACATGCAAAACATGGATCAAGTGAATCTAAGTTTTATTTGTATTTGCTGTGCAGTGTCTGGCAGTGTCTTCATACATTATGTTTATAAATAGAATTATGTTTGGTGTGAGACACAAACAACTACTAATGAGCAACAAGGAAAGAGAATGAAAATATTTAAAGGGATAGTTCACCCAAAATAAAAAATCTGTCATTAATGACTCACCCTCATGCCGTTCCAAACCTGTAAGACCTTCGTTCATCTTCTGAACACAAATTAAGGTAGTTCTGATAAAATCCGAGAGCTTTCTGGCCCTGCATAGACAGCAAAACAACTACCACATTTAAGGCCCAGAGAGGTAGTAAAGACATCTTTAAAACAGTCCATGTAACATCAGTGGTTCAACATTATGAGAATCATTTTTATGCGCAAACAAAACAAAAATGTAAACTTTATTCAACAATTTCTTCTCTTCCGAGTCAGTCTTCGATGCGAGTACTGTGCACAAAGAGTATTCTCATATCTTAATAAAATTACATCTGAACCACTGTCACATGGACTATTTTAACGATGTCTTTACTTCCTTTTCTGGGCCTTGAACGTGTCAGTTGTGTTGCTGTCTATGGAGGGTCAGAGAGCTCTCGGATTTCATCAAAAAAATTTAGATTTGTGTTCTGTTGATTAACGGAGGTCTTACAGGAAAATTTTCATTTTTAGGTGAACTATCCCTTAAATAAAGCTTAAATATAAACTCTTTGATGCAGTGCAGTGTTTAAAGAAAATACTCAGCATTTATTTATTATGTAAAGCCACTTTGTGAATAGTAACTTCACACCACATATTATCCAGATTGTAGCCGAAAATGATCTGGAAAGACTGAATTTTACAGATGAATGATTTTCTTGATGAGCTGATCATGATGGTCTGCACCAAAGGTCATTATATGAATATAAATGGATTATGAATATAAATGGACATTCTCAAAACATGAAGCTGTCTGATGAAGGCTTGCTTAAAGCTTATGGAGTTCTCAAGTAATACAAGTGATATAAGCTGGGTGACTTGAACTTAACCTATTACTGTGACACATAAATCATGACCAAGAAATTTTAATTACCATTGACTTCTTTAGAAATTGTATGAAAAAAATAAAAGAACATTTAATAGCTACATATTCATCATCATATTCATTCTGTTGCTTTATTACAAGTACTACATACATAATAATATATCCAGTTAAAAGCTGGTCTGAATGAGACTGCCAGTCAGTTAATTAAGTATATTAAACTTAATAACGATGTGGCGAGTGGGGCGGGGCCGAGGGATGTGGGAACAAGGAAGGAGGCCAGCAATGATTGGGAAATCAGTGACACCTGCGACCCACTGCCGGTCTCGAGTCCCACGTAGGAGATGGAAGGATATAAAACTGGAGCGACGACAGTGAAGGACGAGAGAGTCCTTAGTTGTGTTTTTATTTTGTGCGCGTCAGTCGCCGTGAGGGGCTGGTGCGCTGTTTTGTCTTTAATTTGTATTATTAAAATGTCCTTTGATTGTCCGCCGGTTCCCGCCTCCTTCTTCCGGATGAATAGGAAGTTTTAATTCATTACAGTGGTGCCGAAGCCCGGGAGAAGGAGGGACGCGCTGCTGAAGATCCCTCGCCGCTGTGGTGAATCCGCGGTGCCACAGAGCTGGCGAGGAGGATGCCGCCATGGACGCTCGAGGCGGTGGGCTAGAGCGAGTTGCCGGGGACGGGCGAGCTCGCTGCCGACCGCCCGCGATGTGGAGGGACGGCTGCCATCCGTGAGGGAGCGGAGGAGTCGGCGCCGTTCGCCAGGGGGCCGGAGCCTGCTGCCTCTGTGAAGGTATCCGGAGGAGCAGGGAACGGGGGACTCCTGCCGGCTGCCCAAAACCGGAGGAGCCGTCGCCGTCCACCGGGCGGCGGACGAGTGTCGTGCCGTCCGCCGAGGGCCGTCCAGTGCCACCGCCAGGCACCGCGGAGGAGATCGCCCAGTTGGTGGAGGGCCGAGCAGCAGTGCGTCTAGGAACCGGAATTTTTTATTTTTTTTTCCTCCCCTCTCTCGTCTCTGTCGCTCCTCCTTCCATCTCCTTTTCTCTCGCCTCGTCTGTCCTACACCAAGGTTCCCGCTGGTCCCCGTGAGCGGTCCCCCCCGGAGGAAGGGGGGGGGGAGTAGAGCGCAGTCTCAGGAGTACCCCCTGGCCTGCGAGGGGCGATGGGGGTATGTGGCGAGTGGGGCGGGGCCGAGGGACGTGGGAACAAGGAGTGAGGCTGGCAATGATTGGGAAATCAGTGACACCTGCGACCCACTGCAGGCCTCGAGTCCCACGGAGGAGATGGAAGGATATAAAACTGGAGCGACGACAGTGAAGGACGAGAGAGGACCAGGCCTGGGCTTTTAGTTGTGTTTTGGTTTTATTTGAGGGTACCAGTCGTCCGTGAGGGGCTGGTGCGCTGTTTTGTGTTTATTTTGTATTATTAAAATGTTAGTTGATTGTCCGCTGGTTCCCGCCTCCTTCTTCCGGATGAATACGAAGGTTTTATTCATTACAAACGAATCTTGAGGAACAGTTATATCACTTCTTCTGCTTAGTAGTAAGAATGAGAGTGAGTAAAGATTTGGCTGGTTAGGTTAGGCCAGAAAATGTCAGGTCTTTGAGCAAATTGAACACCTTCATCTTACAGTGTGAAAAAGAAAAATGAAAGTCCACACGACTGATTCCTGTTCAGAGGACAATGTCCATTGCATCGAACCCAGCATGCATTGTTTGCTATTTTCCGATTCTACCGCTCAGTGTTTTCTCTTTCTGTTCTATGACTTGTCTCAACACAGAGAGCGCATCATCACAGCTTGGTCTTGTAAATCAGTGTCAAGCCCTAGATGTCACAGAGAATAGAGCAGCCTGCTTGATATCAGAAGCTACTGTTGCTTTTTCTAAGAAACACTGGCCAAAGCTTGGAGCTGTCTCGAGTCCCTTTAAGCCGCGTCAGAGACTCTTATTTAGTCTGTTCCACTTATAGCATCTTGAGGAGGCTACACCGCAGGCAGTTGTCTTCTGACAGATGGCTGCACAGTTGTTGAGCCGGGGGGTAAACTATGGGGTTTCTTTTGTTGGAGGACAGGAACTGTTCATTTCTCACACTAAACTACCTGCTCTTAGGATTTCTTATATTTTCATATTGATAATATAGACTAATATGTGTCTGGTTATGTCATTTAAAGGAATAGTTCACCCAAAAATGAAAATGTGATGTTTATCTGCTTAGCCCCAGGGAATCCAAGATGTAGGTGACTTTGTTTCTTCATTAGCAGAACACAAATAACAGTAATGTGTTTATATAAATAGCATAAGCCAAAAAAAATGGCCCTGGACACAGATCAAAGACCTAATTCCCTTAATTATAGAACTGATCTCGTATCTTTCTATAGGGCCTCTTTATGCAACATAATATTTGTCTATTTACACTGGCAATAAAAACAAACAAAACATAACTGGTTTCAGATCAGCCATAAACAGCATAACCACTTACGATGAGGCCCACGTTCATGTGTCTGCTATGATTGCATCTTTAGTCGGCAGTCATTGATGAATTGAATAATATTCTCAATCTCTCACTTTCATCTCTGGGGTGACATACAATACAATAACAAGCTCTTAGTATCTATCTGCTGCAGACAAATGGGTTTTGTCCGCTGCCTGTTTTTATGGTCAGCATCTCCAAAATAAGTCTCGATAACACTTTATAATAACATTCAGTTGTAAGTCATTTATAATGATTAACTAATCTTTTGCAAAGCATGACTATGTGTGCATAAATGATTTATAAGTAATATGTTAATATTTGTATCTATGTATTTGTAGATTAAGTTATAAATCATTTACAAGTGATTAGATGATGATGAATAAACAACATTTGATAAAAACGAGTGAAGAACACATTTACTGTATACTCATGTGCATTACGTATTATGTATGTTATTGTCTTTGACAGACAGCATGTTGAAGCTGCTCTAATCGACATTTTCGCGTTCTTCTCGGTAAGCGATGCTGTAGTCGAAACATCCGGTAATGTGGATTTTGCTAGTAATGCATCTCATATACCGTGTATTGTGCATGTTACTTTTGACAGACAGTGAAGCTGTGATGTTCAAATGATGTGGATTTAAAAACGGATGGATTGTAAGGTAATAATTATTCATTTTTTATGTATTAAGTGAAGTGACTGATGCACATAAGTGTGTTTTGTTGATGTTTTTAGTTCTAATATTCCAACCGACAACAAGCCTAAAGGTTTCTGACAGACATGATAACATGCATAAGGGTTGAACTGTTTGATTTTTGGGTGTTATTAAAAAATACTTGAGATGTTCGAAAGATGTAGTCCATTATACTTATTTTACGGTGAAAATGAATAGGAATCAAACAAGTTTATCGTAAGCACATGTCAGGTGTAAAGGGGGCCACAGACCAAAGCAGTGTTGATTTGCTGACAAAGCTGTATTTGCCAATCTGCAGTGTTAAAAAAGAGTTTGTAGTGTTTCTTTGTTGTCTGGGTTTTTTAATCAAACAGATTTCCACCTCTTTAAAACCATGTTTAAAGTGTTTTGTAATGAGCTGTGACAGAGATAAACGCCTTTGATAAAAAGGATATGAACTTCTAAAGCAGCCTAAATCAAACCAGGCAGGATTACTTAACTTGATCTCCCTTTTATATATTTATTTTTTGTATTATTATCTTTCATGTACTTGGATGCGTTCTTGGTAGAGTGTAGTAGAGCCTGGATCTAAGACTGCTTTAACACTAAAGTCTTAAAAAATATACACCAGTGTTATTTTAATATCACTGATTTAGTATTATAGTTTATGTTGATACTTTTGTAATTAGATTTTTTAAATATAATTTCACTTTAATTTGTGTGTGTGTTTTCATTTTGAACAGTTGTTCTGCCCCCCCAAAAATATTTTTAGTTTTTATTTATTAGTTTTAGATTTTTAATTGTAGTTCTAAATGAAAAGGAGAAATGTTGCCTTATATATATACAGCAGGGTATCAAGATGTTCTGCTCAGTATTGTTTTGTACTGTCTATCCTGTATTATATTATAATGCTTACAGTATTAATACACCCTATATGCATGATATTTATGTCCATTCGGTTAACGGGAGTCTTATATCAGCGGTTTTGGCAGGAATTTGGCAGGCGTTTTTGAGATATTGGTAACGTGGGCACCCGTGGCCTATGTGCTGACTGGCTCTCTGTTCATAAAACGCTGTGCTTTGCTCTTCTGTCACTTACTTCATGAATAACGCCACAGATATTCATTCAAATATTGTCAGATGTACTGGGTTATATTTACTACTCTCTTGCTCCTTAATAACTCACATGGTGTAACCAATCAACATCCGTTGTTACTGCACCCACCGATATGTTAATATTAGCTTCTAATATTACATAAATTAGCATTTTTATTCTGTTTTCCATTTTGGCAGATTAACCAGTGCGACACCAGCCCCTTGTAACGGACCTCCCTGCATTGAAGAAAGGGCTAGTGTGCTTGATATTATATGTTATGAAAGGCCGGGCCCTGATTGGCTGCTTGAGGTCTTCTGCAAGCGATTCCGTATAGCAACAGACCCCCGTTCCCCCGTTCCCCCCTCCCCTGCCCGTTTCCCCATCCTCCCTTTCATAAGACAGTGGCAGCCCCTCATACGGTGCTCAGATTCTGCCTCCGAGGGGGCTTTGCTCTGCTGCCGCTGCATCTGGAGGAGCAGAAACCATAGTAACAGCTAGGCTTTGCTGACCCTGGCTTTGCTGACTCGCCGCGCCGCACAGTTTTTAGGCTTGACCTGGATTCCATATACCACTGGTTACTTGACTAGAGACGCTCAGTCGATTGACCCGCTTCTTTTCTTGTATGGTCAATGATCAGAAGACCTCAGTGCATGTGGCGCGGTGCGGCGCCTCTGGGTTTGTGACGGCACTCTCTAGATGCCCCTGCCCACACTACACTATTTCAGTAACAGAATGTTTTGCAGAGCGTTGACTCATTTGCTCTATGAATGGAGCTTTTCCTGCGTGTGAATATTTAAAAGGATTAGGTCTAGCCTGCTTAAGGATATGATGCTGCTGTGGGTGTTGTAGAGGCTTTGTATGATAAAATATGCAATTGTTCTTTCATGATAACCCGCTGCTGACTTATTCTCAGCTGCATGGTTGTGTGTGGTCATGTAGGTAGATGTATTTTGGGATAACATCTGCTTCAGCTCAAAACTGAAAGACTATAATAGGAAATTTGTGTAGAAAAATAATAGAAAGGGTCTAAGAGGTACATGCTTTTGTAATTGCCTTTATTTGAGTAGGAAATTATGCCATTTCCCGTCTATTTTCCCTGACAAGACAGACTGCAAATATTAAATCTGTACACAAAAATATAAATAGCCTCATACTTAACAGACATGAACTAATACCATAAAACAAAACTGAAAAAACTACTTAACCAAATCATTAGTTTATCCAATCTTTATTCAAATATGAATGTTTATGAATATATGTAATTTATAGTATCATGACAATATGTCACTATTTAAAGCTATGTTAATGATGTCAAGCTTTATTATTACATATATAATAAGTTTTCCTAATGTTGTAACAAAATATGGCCAACCTGCACTTAATAACTTGCCCAGAATGTCCCCGCCCCCCCCAAAAACCAAATCAAATAAATAATAGTTTCTGAGAATTGAAAAAAAAAAAAACTGCAACCCAGATTGATCCTGTGATGACAAACAGCAGTAAGTGTCAAAAAATAATAATAATAATTTCCTTGAAGTATTTGAAGTGTTTCTAAAATGAGTAGGAAATTCATAAATCCAGAGCTGATCCTGTGACAACACACAACAGTTGTGTCTGCATTCAATAAACCACCCATAGTGTATCCTAAATATAAAATAAAATGGCCACACTTTATTTTAATCCAATTCTAGCTATTAAAAAACCATTAACCACGATTTTTGCCTTAATAAATTCCTAATTTGCTGTTTATTAATAGTTAGCAAGGTAGTTGTTAGGTTTAGGTATTAGGTAGGATTTCCACTTTTGTTTGCCATATGCATCAGACGTTCAGCCAACAATCCCGTGGGAGTGATGTCTGAGGTTGAGAATACCAAAAAAAATTTAATAAAAGTTTTACCAAGTATTTAAAGTGCCTCTAAAGGTGGTAAAATAACTAAACACTAAACATTTGATTCAGTGGGGTCTTTAAAGTTAATCTAACTTTCACCATGGGTTGAATAGTGTGTCACCGTCTGTTTTATAATCTGCTCTTTAGTTTTAAATGAGCAGAATGGGGTTTAGTCCAATAAATCCACTGAAACATGGCCCCAATCCGATTAGGTGCTTTTCTAAATGAAGCAGCCAGTTGCAGTCTCCTGGACCTGCCCTGAGTGTATAAATGTCCAAAATCAGTATCATCTGTCGCACCAATGGATGTCACTGCTAGATGCTGATGGTTCCTGTCTGTCTTGTGAGTTACAGATGTGATGGAGCAGCAGAAGGTGCTGCGCTCGAGCTGTTTGGTGAGTGGAGTCCACACCCCTCCCATCCGGCGCCACAGCAAGCTGGCCACGCTGGGGCGTATTTTCAGACCGTGGAAATGGAGGAAAAAGAAAAATGACAAGCTGAAGCAGAGCTCTACAGGTAAGACAAGCTGGTCTTTGTTGCCCTTTTATTTAATTTTATTTAATTTCTTTTTGAGGGTTGAGTAGTGTAAAAGTACCATTTATAAAAAAAGAGTAATAAAAATATAGCTTTCTTTTTAATGCATATTAAAGACAACCAACAGAGGTTTATAAACAGGGAACTATTGCAAGACATTATTCAGTGATGTGAGGTGCCTTAAAATAGTGTAATATAAGTAGAAAACAAACTAACAAAACTAGGAGGTTGTGGGTATATACATATATGGGTGGCTCTGAGTGATAGGTAAATCTTTACTAGCTAATTTTAATTTAATTACAGTGTAATGTTTAACAAATCCATTTTCATGCTGCACATTATAAAGTTGTGGTCTAAATTCACTTGTGCTGTTTAAAATGACTTATTTTAGTTTCTAGGTTTTTAATTTGAATTTATTTAGACAATAAATATTGTATTTTAATATCAACCATTTATCGGTTATTGGCCATAACATAAAAATAATTATCGGCTTATCAATATTGGTTAGAATTTTAATATCAGTTCACCTTTAACTAGCACTTAATAATCTATAGAGGTATTAACTTAAGCTAAAAGAAAGAGGACCTAAAACAGAACCCTGGGGGACACCGCGGATAACAGGAGTGCTAGAGGATGGAGAAACATCTGTTTGTTATTGAAGAACCAAACCAGAGAAGAGTTTCCAGTGTCAGTGATGCCAACATCTAAATGACAGAATCCAATAAAGACTTGAGGTCCAGAAGGAGTTGAATATTAAGCACCCCTGATTCAGCAGAAAGGAGGAGGTCAATTATGGCTCTGCAGAGCGCTGTCCCTGCTACTGTATATAAAGGACAATATTCTGCCTGGCAAGGCTTGTACAGAGTGTAAGACACTTGGTGTGGTAGTTTAGAGGCAACAGCTCCATTCAGTAGAGGTTTGTGATAGGTCTATAATTATTTAACACAGAGGGACCTAGACAAAGTTTCCTGAGAATTAGGGTGTCAGCAGCAGTTTTTAGTTCTAATGGAACAGTGCCAGAGGCAAGAGATCTGTTAATCAAGCGTGAAATGAGTGTACTGATAGCAGGCAGCTTTAGAAACAGTTTAGTTACATAATGAGACAATATCATCATCATTCAATCGAGGTTAGCGGAGGAAGTGATACACAAATGATCAGAGATGGGTAGTAAAGAATTACATTTACTTCGTTACATTTACTTGAGTAAGTTTTTGGGGTAACTAATACTTTTCGGAGTATATTTAAAGATGGGTACTTTATACTCTTACTTGAGTAAATTCTTGGGGGAAAATCTGTACTTTTACTTCGTTACTGTGGGCGACGCTCCTTTCGTTACTTTATCTTAATGCAATAAATGTTATAAATGCTTCAGTTTATTCCAAACGCGCCGTCTACTTTTCTCTGGGCAATGAGCGATGCCCATTCGCGAATGATTCATTCTTTTGAGTCAATTCTGTTCAAAGGCTTGATCAAACCAATTGGCAAACGAGTGAATTGGTTCATGAATCAGTTTGAATGATTCGTTCAGTTCCCTGCCGCACGCGCTGAGCGTCTGAAGCAGTTCACTCAGAGTTGTAACATTTAACATCAGCAGCGTTGAAAACGTGGCTATGAAACTGCACTGAATAGAAAGCAAATCTGCAAAGGCTATTGTTTGCTTGCGATGGAGATCCTTATTAGATGAACACCGCGTGTGCTGTCTACTGTTTAACAGGTAATAACTTGGGCTACATTCGAATACAGTACACGATACCACTGTGACATTAGTTTGTTGTACGTGTGTGGCTTATAAAAGAGGGGGAGTCAAGTTGAATGCAGCTTCCAAAAGGCAAAAAATAGCCATTAAGATTTTATTAATTTTACTACAATCACACCAGTGCGAGTACGTTCAGCAAGTCATATCATCAGCTGCTAAATTCAGATCTGTGATTGCTTGCTGGCGCTGAGCCAGAGATAGATGTGTTTTTACAGCGCTGCACATTATAACCAATCACACATGATTCTTTTGAGCTTATTAAAGCATTGGCCAATCAGAGGTGTTCCGATGAGTCATCGCTAAAATGCCGGTGCTTCCTTCACTCGCTCGCTGACTGAATACCTCTTTCTGGCAAATTCTCTCGTCAGAAACAACAAAGTCCAGATGTGTGTACGAATCTTTAATTAAGATATTGATTTCACAGTGTTAACAGTTTCAGTGATTTTAATGGGAGTTTCTGAGAGTGATTGAAATCTAGACTGTCAGTGAAAATGATCTTTAATAATGTAAATGTTATTTGCTCTCTTTCTGAACAATGAAAGATTAGTAGCAATATTTATATCACATTAACTTATAATGTTAAATTCACATTTGATATAAAGTCAGTCGTATTAAAAATATGTTATGGCATGACACCTATATCTGTTACTTAAGTAAACAGACTGGGTTTTATAATAAATTACATAAATTGGAGTAAAGGCTGATGAAATATATACATTTATACACACACACATACATTACATACATTTTATCTATATATCTAAATAAAAATAGGCTCAGTATATATGACCCAAAGCAACAAGTAACTAACTACTTGAGTAGATTTTTTATCCGATACTCTTTTACTCTTACTCAAGTAACTATTCAAGACTAGTACTTTTACTTGAGTAAATATTTCTAGAAGTACTTTTACTTGAGTACAGTTTTTGGGTACTCTACCCACCTCTGCAAATGATAGTTGATGCATGCAGAGGATGAGAGAGGATTGCTAGACATCTGATGGTGTTAAGATTGTGAATGAGCGGCAAAGTCAATCCTGTGACAACAAACAACAGAGGTGTCACCATTTTTGGAGAGGTAAACTAATGGCTTTTCACTACTTTATTCTTCTTTCAAAGTGATAGTTCACCCGAAAATTAAAGGACGATAACTATGAAGATAACGATAAAGATATAGTTCTGAAAATTGTAACAACTATGATAAAAACATAACATTGACACTCAATCAGAATCAATCCTGCTATAACGGGTTTAAGAATTTAAAGTGGCAGACGAGTGTGCACAGAAGATGCACAGACAATATTGTCTGCTGATGTGGAGGCTAATATAGTTATCTTTATTATTGTGAATGGGCCTTTCTCACCCTCATGTCATTCCAAACCTGGACTGTATGACTGTGTTTCTCCTGTGGAACATAAAACATGATATATCGAAGAACTGTTTTTTGTCCATACAATGAAAGCCAACTTTCATTGTATCATTCTCATTTATTTTTTTTTGAAAATTTTCTTTTGTCATACAGTTTCATAATGACATGGATAAGTAGTCAGATGTGAGAATCTAATGTTACATTTCTTATTTAACATTTATGGGGACCCAGGTTCAAATCCACCAATTCAAAATGCAAAGGAATTAGTCAACATCAATTTTTTTACTTAATAAAGCACCTTTGACATTTTGTTAAATTGGGGGAAAATGGCAGGTGTTTCTAGATCTGTTATTGGACTATTTCATGTATAGAAATGTTGCAACTACACTCAAGAATATTTACATATGACTGATATACATGTGAGTCACTTTTATTAGTTTGTTTTAAAACTATGTAATCCAAATTGATAAAATGTTACAGTACATGCAATTGAAACTCATAAATCTTATATTTAGGCCTGGGTAAACTTAAACATGGCTCTAAACTCTTACAGGGCATTTGTCCATCTGCATAATGCTTCAGCCAACAGCAGCCATACATGAACCCTTGGCATTTTATTAAAGATAATTTGGAGTTAACAACCAAAAACCAATAGCAAGAGGTTTACAATCGGCAGAATGTATAGCTGTTTATTTTTTAGCACCCCTGTGGAGCTCTCAAATAACATCCCCAAATGACCAAGTCACAAACACCTACCCTCATCATGTCAGCCAGAAGATGGCACAGATGGAGCTACGTGAGTGTGTGTGAAGGAAACCGGTCATGCGTACATATATGTTGCATAACTTATGTTGACGAATGTTCATGATTAGAGCAATCTAATGCATTGTTCCTCTGTGTGCAGATGTGGCCTTGGCCTGTGGACTTCACTCTCCAGACCCCAGCTCTCACATCCAGGGCTTCTCCGATACTGAGATCCGGCTGCCTGGCTCTCAGGGGCCCATTCTCAGCATCAGTAGCATGGAGTACCTCAGCTCAGAGCAAGACAATCTCCCTACCGGTGAGTGCTCGTTATCATTTATATATATATATATATATATATATATATATTAGTGGTGGGCCGTTATCGGCGTTAACGTGCTGCGTTAACATAAGACTCTTATCGGGCGATAAAAAAAATATTGCCATTAATCTATTCTCAAAGTTGGATTGGGAGCTGGGTCTATACTAAGCAAGCAATGATGACTTTCACCTTGATATTTTATACAACCGACTGGCTGAGGCCAGCCTAAAAAGATGCTCAGGACAGTTGACGGGCCACTGCTGCGCATCGTCACGAAAGCTTATCTTGTTCACCTGTTTTTAAGCCTTACCGCTTGTCGATTTAAACATTAAAGCATCCACAAACAAGATGTGGAAAAGCTGAACAGAGTAGCTGGTTACTCGCGCGATGTGTTTGGTCCGCACTGCGCACGAGAGAGATCGAGAGCCGTGTATCACGGACAGCGACACTGAACCGAGCTCTCTTCTGTGAAGTTCTCCTCGAAGTCCCTCCTGCACCTGAACGAACAAATACAAATCACAGTTTGAACAAACAAAAAGATGTGAAAGAGCCCAATTCCGTACTCGCAGTGTTCTGGTGTTCAGGGCTCACGCAGAGAAAGGCGTCTCAAAACACTTGAACATCAAATTTGTTTATTTTTGCTCTTGTCCTGACAAATACATACAAAATATGTAAAAATATCCACCTTGGAAATTATGCTCGAAAAAACTGTCAATTATTTCTTAAGTGAAAGTAAACAGTTGAGGAAAAAAATGGGATGTGTATTATTAATTGTTGATATATATAGCAAAACTGTAATAATGTGAGAAATGTTGAAGGTGTCTGAATAAATGTAGGTTTGATTGTATATTTAATTTTTACATTGAAGACTATCCAGTGCTATTTTACATTTAATTATTTGGTTTCTGTACCTTGACATCTACAAACTTGAAAAAAAACTTAAACATTGTGTAAATAGCACAAATAAATAAAAATAAACGAACATACAAATTAAACAATTTCAAACAGGGTCCACTGGTACCACCTTCACTGGGTCCCCGCTGACCCCAGCTGCGGCCCTGCTCATGCCTGTTTCACACATACTCCATCTGCAGTGCGTATGCAGTCCGTGTGCATTACGTATGTGGTGCAGCACGGACTCGATGTGCTTTCACACAGGACACGTTTGCAGTTCACTACTCGGTACGTAAACGAGTACTAGCAGTTTAGTAAACGTAAACTGCTGCAGACGCAACACTCCTGGAACGTAACTGGAATCTGTTAACATGGGTGCTTAAAAAAATATGCAACGTATAAGCACTGCAGACGGAGTATGTGTGAAACAGGCGTAAGGTTGTTTGCACCTTGTGCAATGTGGAATTAGTTTACAGCTTTTTCAAGCACTTTGTGATGCATTTTGGAAACCGGAGATGAGCCCCTTTTCTAATGCACCACCTAGCTTGATAAACCCCTTCTCAAAGCCTTACTGTTTTTCAATTTTATTTGAGTAACACACATATTCTGAATGCCTTATGCAGAATTCGAATGAGCCATTTTAATCTAGATTAATCTAGATTAATTTCAAGATCACCTTGAGATTAATCTACATTTAAAAAATGTATATATATATATATATATATATAAATAAATAAATAAATAAATAAGTCGGCGTCCCGAGTTTGAGTCCTGGCACTCAAACCTTTCCTGATCCCAGCCCTCTTTCTCTCACCCACTTGACTTCCTGTCAAACTACTGTCCTATATAAATCAGAGGCATAAAACTCCAAAAATAAATCTGTAAAAAAGTATAACAATAGTATGTTAAGTATTTAAAAAAGTTAATAAAAAAATTACACTATAATATAATTTATAATGTTACAAAGGATTTCTATTTCAAATAAATGCTGTTCTTTTGAACTGTCTATTCATATTCAACAATCATAGTGTCCACAATAATATTAAGCAGCAAAAATGGTTTTTAGCATCGATAATAAGAACAATTATTAACAATTGAATGGTGAATTGAATAGAATGATTTCTGAAGGATCAAGTGACACTGAAGTCTGGAGTAATGATGCTGAAAATTCAGCTTTGCATCGCAGCAATAAATTAAATTTTTAAAACATATTCAAAAAGAAAATAGTTGTTTTAAAGTGTACCTTGATCAAATAAATGCAGCCTTGGTGAGAATGTAAGGCCAGAGCTGGAAAGTAACGAATTACATTTACTCGCGTTACTGTAATTGAGTAGCTTTTTTGTGTACTAATACTTTTTAAAGTAATTTTTTAAATCTGTAATTTTACTTTTACTTAAGTATATTTTGTTTAAAGTATTGTACTTCGCTATATTTTAAAACACAATAATTACTGAGTAAAAAAAAAAAAAAAAAAAAATCGCTCCCTGGAAACTACGTCAGTAAATAATGGGCAGGAGGGCAAACTGGCGCTAAAATCACAAGAAAGGTGCAGACGGTCAAAACAGGCGTTAGTGGTGCAGACACCGCTGAAAACGAAACCCCGTCATATTCTGAAGTTGAACTCGAAGGAAATGAAGTGAACCCTTGGCCATATTTATGCTCTATTATGCAGTGTAAGCTGTACTTGCCTAGGAAGACCAAACTAGCAGCTTATAAAATCTCGACAAGACATCAACCCTTCGCAAGAATGTAGAGGTAAGCTAAATAATTGCGTCGTTGCATTGGTGGTTAAAATGAAGCTTTGACATTTTAGCAAGAGGTTTTGCACAAATTAGCCAAAAAGACAGTGGTGAGGAGTGTGCTATATCATCTGCGATAATATCATGTTTTTTGTTTTAATGATGTGCGCGCGCATTTATAGTGCGTTCGTTCTTTCACTGTGTGATTCAGTCTCATAAAATGCATTTAGAATGATCACAAAATTGAAGATATAGGGGCAGAAAATTCACATATTTATGTAATTTCATATATTAAATCAAAATCACACAAAGAAGGCCGTCTTTTCCTCCAAAAAGCATCATGAATATATACATACATATATATAACAGTTCAGTAAACAAGTTAATTAAGAGACTTGCGTTTTAGACACCATATTGCCTTTTTTAGCTCTATTTCTACAACAGAAAATAATTCCAAACACAGCCACCAAAGCACAGTTTTGCGTCTCTGAGCAACGTGACAGTGTTTCGTTCCTGAATGAATCAACTGTTTAAATGATTCAGTTCAATCGCAATGACTCACTTATTAACAGTGACTTGCTGACACATACTGGCCATTTTAATTTCACATTTAAAGTATCTTTTGATTTTTTTTAAATAATTAATTTCTTATCATTTCAAATGAGTATTCAACATTTTATGTCTTGTATATCAAAACATTATTCATGCATTTGTAACTGCAGGTTAAATGCATTCTTGTCCTGCACTAAACAGTGTAATACATCTAAATGCCACTTCCAATGAATCTTCTGCATTTCCTCTGCATTAAAAGATGAGTTTGTTGATACTGATTAGCCTGGTAACAGCCCAAATGTTTTATTATTCTAAATAACTGATTCCTTTAATTAAAAACAACTACAACCCGAATTCCGGAAAAGTTGGGACGTTTTTTAAATTTTAATAAAATGAAAACTAAAGGAATTTCAAATCACATGAGCCAATATTTTATTCACAATAGAACATAGATAACGTAGCAAATGTTTAAACTGAGAAATTTTACACTTTTATCCACTTAATTAGCTAATTTAAAATGTAATGCCTGCTACAGGTCTCAAAAAAGTTGGCACGGGGGCAACAAATGGCTAAAAAAGCAAGCAGTTTTGAAAAGATTCAGCTGGGAGAACATCTAGTGATTAATTAAGTTAATTGATATCAGGTCTGTAACATGATTAGCTATAAAAGCTTTGTCTTAGAGAAGCAGAGTCTCTCAGAAGTAAAGATGGGCAGAGGCTCTCCAATCTGTGAAAGACTGCGTAAAAAAATTGTGGAAAACTTTAAAAACAATGTTCCTCAACGTCAAATTGCAAAGGCTTTGCAAATCTCATCATCTACAGTGCATAACATCATCAAAAGATTCAGAGAAAGGGAAGGCCTTGTTTATTTCAGCAGGACAATGCAAAACCACATACTGCAGCTATAACAACAGCATGGCTTCGTCGTAGAAGAGTCCGGGTGCTAACCTGGCCTGCCTGCAGTCCAGATCTTTCACCTATAGAGAACATTTGGCGCATCATTAAACGAAAAATACGCCAAAGACGACCACGAACTCTTCAGCAGCTGGAAATCTATATAAGGCAAGAATGGGACCAAATTCCAACAGCAAAACTCCAGCAACTCATAGCCTCAATGCCCAGACGTCTTCAAACTGTTTTGAAAAGAAAAGGAGATGCTACACCATGGTAAACATGCCCCGTCCCAACTATTTTGAGACCTGTAGCAGAAATCAAAATTGAAATGAGCTCATTTTGTGCATAAAATTGTAAACTTTCTCAGTTTAAACATTTGCTATGTTATCTATGTTCTATTGTGAATAAAATATTGGCTCATGTGATTTGAAAGTCTTTTAGTTTTCATTTTATTAAAATTTAAAAAACGTCCCAACTTTTCCGGAATTCGGGTTGTAGTTTGAGATTAATAGACCTATCCCAGGGGTGTCAAACTCAGTTCCTGGAGGGCCGTAGCCCTGCAGAGTTTAGTTCTAACCCTGCTCCAGCACACATATCATGTAGTTTTCAAATAAACCTAAATGATTAGATTAGCTGGATCAGGTGTGTTTAATTAGGGTTAAATCTAAACTGTGCATGACTGTGGCCCTCCAGGAACTGAGTTTGACACCCTTGGCCTGTCCCATTTTTGCCTCCCTCCCACTGTTAAAATGTAACTAAGTAATTTTTACTCTGAGTAAATTTTAAATGAGCTACTTTTACTTGAGTAGATTTTTAGACTGGTACTTTTACTTGTACTTGAGTAAAATTTCATTAATGTAATGGTACTTTTACTTGAGTAGAATATTTTTGTACTCTTTCCAAGGCATAATAATAAAAAAAACAACAACAACATTATCTATTCAAAACTTTTGCGTTTGGGACTGGCCTAACTGTTTGACTGACTATCAGACTATAGTGGAAGTGGTCGGGAAACCTGTCCGGAAACATTCATTATTTTTAGCAAATGTAATCCTTTAAAAAATAAAAAAACAGCATTACTGATCCTTGAATTCCATTCCTAATAATTTAAACAAATTTTTTGATTTCAGTGGTAGATTCTGTACAGGACAATGAGTCAATGGAAGAGCCAAATTCAAATGAGGAAGAAGAGGAAGACGAGGAGGCGGCTCCCTCTGTAAATGAGAATGAAGATGCTGAGGAAGACGAAGAAGACAGAGAGGAAGATGAGGACGATGAACTGCAGGAACAGTCTCCTCCAAGCGGCCACGGCAATCTTGCTTCTCATCTAAGCACGGAGGAAGGTATGCTCTTTTTCACATAATGAAACACGGATTAAATTATCAGATAATATTGCAGTATATGAATGCATTTTCTGGTTTCCGCAGACCCAGGTAAAATCGTCATCGCATCAGTGCCTCATTCAAACTCTTTTCTCCAAAAAGAACTGCCTAGAGTCCCTGACGGCCCCAGTCCTGTGGTTTTAAGAGGGCCTTTTACTAATCCCATGGGGTCGCCACATATAGGTAGCATACACACACCTTTGCCCCCTAGCTGTATAATAGAAGAACTGCACCGAGCACTGGCAACAAAGCTCAGACAGGACAGGTGAGTTATTGCTCAGCTTCAAAATAACTTTTTTTTTTTAAGAAGTATTTTCTGCAACGTTATTACTAATGTATCACATTACAGTGTGTCTCGTTCCTTTTTTTTCTTTAGCATTGAACGAGAGCCAAGTGGAGATGGTGAGAGCAGAAAGGAAGCCGAGGAAAACAAGGAAAATGTTCGACAGGACAACTGCTTTACTGATGCTTCAGGAATTATTTATGACATTGACAGCTGGAACGACTCTGTCATTTCTGGTGGGTTTACTGCATTTTTTTACACCTAAGGAGTCATTAGATAAAGCAATTATTTCTTATAGCTAGAAGATCAGCTAGAATTAGTATGTTTGCCATGATATTATCAATGTACCATTGCGTTTTTCATGTTGCATAATAAAAGTAGCGAGAGAGATCTATCATTGGTCATTTCTGTCTGGAAATCTGGAGTACTTGAGGTTGTTCTGTCAGTAAATTACGAGTTATTTGACAAACGTGTGCAGGTACATTGCCAAGGAGGATGAGGAAGGAACTGCTGTCTGTGAAGCTTCGGAATCGTCCCAGCAAACAGGAGCTGGAGGACAAGAACATTTTCCCTGCACGGAGCGACCAGGAGAGACAGGAGATCCGTCAACAGATTGAAATGAAGCTTGCCAAGTAAGTCATAAATACACGTTGACTGTACTGTATATGTATGTTTATCAAATATTACACTGCCCTCTTCAGGACTTCTTGGGAAATACATGAAAATGTCATCTTCAGGAGACTGAACGAATCTGTTTTAAACAACAGTCAACTTTTATTCTAATATTAATTTAGCTTCTCATTTTTATCCATTAATTGCACAGGGAAGCTTAGCGCTTGAGCTGAGTCATGTGCTCAATGTCCTCTGTTTACCTATATCACAAAAGGATTATATTAGGATTATATAAGTGAACTTGTGAAACAGATAATGAAAACAGATTTCATGCAAAGGAAGTGTTAGTATGTGTACACTGGCTCGTAATCTGATATAAGGTACATAGCAGAAACTGGGATTACAGTTGATTGAGGATTGGAGTTCATCTGAGTGAATAAATCCACTACAGATTTCATTTGATTATATTTGATTACATCACCTGCCTTTGACTTCAGAAGTTCAATTTATTATGTGGTGCACTGCTTATATTTGTGGCAGAGAAACTTCTACAGGCTGCAACAGTTATACACTTATATGTTTTTGTTTTGCTTTGCTGTGTTGTTTTGCACAGTTTATTGCTTCAGGTTTTCTTTTGTTTGTTTTACTTTGTGTTTTGTGTTTTGCTTTCTTGTTTAACGTTGTTGTATTTTGTTTTGCTGTGCTTGTTTGTGTTGTGTTTTGTGGTTCTTGTGTTTTGTTTTGTTTTGCTTTGATTTCTTAGCATTGTGCTTTGTTTGCTTAGTTTTTTGTATTCTGTTTTGCTTTGGTTGGATGTGTTGTTTTTATTTTTATTTTGAAAGTTTTTTTTATTAATTAATCTTTGCTGTGTTTGCTTGTTTCCTGTAGTTTGGTTTTCCTTTCATTATTTGTTTTGTTTTGCTTTGTTGTGTTACATTGTTTGCTCTTTGGTTTTGCTGAGTTGTTGTTTGGTTTAACCTTTTTGTTTTATTTTGCGCTTTGTGGATTGTATTGCTATGCTGTTTGGTTTTTCTTTGCATTATTTGATTTGTTTTGTGTATTTTATTTTATTTTTTGCTTTGCTTTGTTGCGTTTTTGTTTGGTTTTGCTTTGCATGGTTTGTTTTGCTTTGTGTTTTGTGGCTTATTTTGCTTTGCAGTGTTGTGCTGTCAGGTTTTATGTTACATTTTGTTTTGTGGTTTGTTTTGCTGTGTTGTGTTTTGCTTTGTGTTTTAACCTAGATAAGAAAGTGCAATATAAAAATTTTTATTGTTATAATTCATGGACGCTTTGGAAAATAGACCTAGGGTTGGACTATTTTTATGAAGTGAAATCATTTCAAAATAATTAAAAAAAAATTATAGTTCAAAAACATCAAGTATCAAAAAGTTCAAGAAGTTAAAATTTACTGTTAAGAAAGTGCACTGTACCATTTGTATTTTATTTTATACGAAATATATATTTAAAAAAATATTTTTGAATCAAAAATTGCTGTAAAATGAAAGCCTTATGTCTAAATAAGTTATGATCCAAATTTGAAGTTGATATAAAAAAAACTGAGGTTCCTGAGAGATTTTATTCAGGGCGTTATACAACAAACAGCCACCGGGTGCCATCAAAACTCCATAGAATTTTTTTAATGCATTTTTTCTGTCGAAAATGTCTATATATCTCTGTCAATATTAGTTAACACTTAAGAGGTTAATGCATATTTACATTTTCAGTATGGCATTTAAAACCTCAGCTGTTAGATGCGCAGCAATAGATACTTCAGCCTTATCATAGAAGCAACGTTTTGTCTGATCTTTACAACCAGGTGTAAGGGGAAAAACAGCTGAGGAATTCCAGCAGTGGCTCATGCAATTACAGATCTTATCAGGATAAGTCTTATGTAATCAGCTGTGGTATTTGTCACTTTTAGAAACACTGATTATGTCTAGGTTAGTTCAGGCTATAAGAGAGCTTTGTTTATGCCGCAGTGACAAGAGATGAAGTACTAAAAAATGTTATAAACAACAATGGTAATTGGCCATTCTAAGTTATGGTATGTGAGAACCATGTTCATAGGCGTCGATTTGGGGGGGGAAAGATTTCGTCATGAGTCATTTTGTACCCACCACTTTTTTTTTTTTTTTTTTTTGAAAACCTCGAGTTCTGCTGCTGCGCTGGCTACACGCTTTTCTGTTCATTAAAACTGCAACAACTGTAACATTGGGATACGTTCTAGGTTGGGGGAGGGGGAGTCATCGTGTCACTGTTATTATTTTCTCTATATGACTATCGCGCTTCTTTTTTTTAAAGAATGTTTTGCAAATGAGTTGACAGTTTGGAATGGACAGTGAACGAGCGGGAACGAGGCTACCTAGTCTTTGCTGGGATTGGCCAGAATTTCTGGCGAATGTATCATAGACGAGCAAGTCATTTAGCCTTCATACAATATCACAAGGTTGCATCCTAGTGCCATGGACTATAACATATCAAAGTGATAACCTGTAGAACAAATGGATGTTGTTGTACACACAGCATGGGTCTGCAGACCATTGACACAAAGGTAAGACGCGATAACTTATGTTTATTAAGATTTGCTGGTATTATGGCTAGGTCTTGTGCATTTGCACACAAGGGATCGGCTGTTTTAATTCTTCTCTTGCAATTAATGTTACGTTAGACTTCCTTAGCCACCAACTTAATTAGCTAGTTACGGTTTGCGTTCATACAGCAAGTATTGGGGGAGATGATTGTTGAGTAGTCAGTATCTTGTTTAATTATTGCTTGAATCTATTGCTGAATTCTGAAATAGTTGTGATGATGATGATGATGAGGAATGGATCAAGTTTTAGTCAAAATGCCTGATGTAGATTGGATGGATGCATGTTGTTGTGAATTGAGAGCAGTCAGATCATGGTGTGATAGTCAATAGTGTTCATGTGCTACACATATTTTTGCTTTTTCAATCTTGATAAAATTTGTAGTGCTTAAGTTGTGTTGTGTGTAGATATGGTAAATTGTACTGGGAATTAAATCAAATTATTACATGGCTTGGTTGAATTCCACTGTAGAATGAAGTCTGTTATTTCTTGATAATAACACCGTTGCCATGAAAAACAGAGCGTTGCTATGGACGCTGCAGGATTCTAATCGTAGAGACGGAACTATTTTCTTTAGCGGAAGCAATACAATCGTGTTTAAATCAATAAACTCTTTTTTAAATCAATATTTTGTGTCAAATTATTGATTTATTTGGTGGGTAGCGCGGGATAATGTAGAGCGAGGCCCGATTTTGGGTTAGATTTTTTTCCCCGTTTTCAGTTGTTATAACAAAGCAACATGAAAGAGAAATTTGGTAATCATTGTTTAGGTACATTAAACCACGTCATGGCCATGTCATATTGTCAACATGGTACTTATATGATGATATGAAGCAGATTAGTGGGTCATATATCATATGTCTAATGCTTTGTACGGCTTTCTTCTTCATAAAACGAGTCAGACATCATCACATTTTTGTATACATTTTTATTTATTTACATTAATAAGATACAGGACGTCTTTCAAAACATGACCTGCGCGAAAGAGAAAAAAAAATGCATCATTGTACCCACCACTTCTGAAAATGCACTTCTGAATGCGTCTCTGTCCCCACCACATTTCAAACCAAACTGACGCCCATGACCATGTTGTTTGTAACAAAGATGTGATTCAGATAAGTATTTGAGGAGAAAGCAGACAGTGTGTTGACGAATGTATTTACATTAGTTTAACTTCAGGCACAGCAACACATTCTACAGATTCATACATGTGATGCACACTGAATAAATGACTTTTAAATACAAAATAGTTCTGGATGCTTAATAAGTCATAGACTATAGGGGGTAGGGGGTGGGGGGGGTGAATATCTACCATTTTCTATGATGATGTATATGCTGTGTTAAATTACACCAATCACAGTCGCAACATATATATATATATTGCAATAAACTTACAAATATATATTTTTTTATAAAATTATAATTCTTATAATATAGTCTTATATTTCTTCATGTTTTGTAAGTCAATTAATGTCATTCGCAGTGCTTCATGGGATTGTAGTTCTTTCCCTTACTGAAGCCATTAAAGTCTTGTACATCTATCTTTTTGTCCACTGTTCAAATACTTTTGTGCTTTTAAATTAAAATTTGCTGTGATTCTCCTCAGCTGGTTGGTTTAGTTCATGACTTATAATACTTTAACAATTATATTTTTTTAAATCCCTATGTAAAAAAAAAAAAAAACTTCCAGAACCAGAAGCACTAGTGTTGTATTAAATGTGTAAATCTTAAAACTGTAATTGCATATCAAATAATATTACTAAAATAAAAGCTTACTTAGAGTTCATTTTCACCAGTGTCCAACCGACTTAAGAACACTTTTAAAAAGTGAAGGTCAAAACAGTTTTGCTTTAAAATATATTTTACATCACGTTTTAATATTACTTTGTCATGCTTTAAAGTACACTTGTTTTGATGTGTTGACTAACATATTAAAGCACATGTAAAATACCAGATCAAAATTTTAACTGTTAAAAGTTAATATATTTTAAATTGTATTAAATTGTATTAAATTGCAACGTTTATAATTTATAATATATTCTAAGGCATAGCATGTAAGTTTCATAAGAACTGACATAAATGATTGTCAATAAATATACATGCACTTTAACTATATTTCAAAGACAATAG
Source organism: Carassius carassius (assembly GCF_963082965.1). Classification (NCBI taxonomy): domain Eukaryota; kingdom Metazoa; phylum Chordata; class Actinopteri; order Cypriniformes; family Cyprinidae; genus Carassius; species Carassius carassius. The sequence continues at coordinate 10,200,752 of NC_081791.1, forward strand.
ACATAATTATGAAATCATATTTAAAGATGTACTTAAAATGGTTTAAAAGGCACTCTTTGAATTTAACATAAATGTATAGTATAATACATGTTCATTTAACTGCAGTTAGCATGCAATTATGTATCAGAAAACATGACAATGAGTTCCACAGCATGTACTCTTTTTAAAGCCTCCAGCGCAAAAATTAATTCTGGCCATTTTGTAATTGACAGTATCAACCAGAATGGAGGCAGGAAAAATGAGAAGCATCAGGTCACGTCAGGTCAGCCGAGAAGGACAGTTGTTTCAGATATAGAGCGTGTTATTTTGAGCATCTTGATGTAAAGACATTTTCTGCACGCATTGATAAATGGTTCACAGTAATCCCAGAAACATGTACAGTATTAAGACAGTGAATTCAGGTTCTGGTCTGACAGTGATAGTCAGCGTAAATGCGTGCTGTCCACTTTGATCTAGGCCAGCGGTGAAGTGTGACGGTCAATGCACCTGCAGCACAAGTCTGAGATAAACAGAGTGACACTTTGCTGCAGCAGCATGACCTTCCTATCTTTGGCTTGCTGTGCCCTACTCCACCACCGAAGAAAGACACGGCTGGAGCTATTCTTAGAGCTCAGACTGGTGAATAATGGATGCTAGTGCATGTTCCCCTCCTCCAGCTTTACCTCCACCCTGCACGCCATAGTGAATACCAAATACAGATGTAGTTTACAGTAGCACTCATAGCAGCTTCTCCTAATTGATGGAAAGATGTTTGGATAAAGTGCACTGCCATCCGTCTGTTAATTAACGCGGTCTGATTAATGACCGGCGCATAATGCAGACCAGTGGCACGAGCTTCCAGCGTTGCTCGGGTAGATCTCTTTGTTTCAGTATTCACGGGGAAGCTACTGTTGCTAAGCAACCGCTGATACAGGTCAATAATATCCAGGCAGCTTCCGAAGGCGCTTTGGGAGTAGTTCTCCATTTCAGTTCATGAAATATTAACACTGCCACATCTGCTGGAATCCCATCTTACTCCGCTTATATGAGTGACAGCAGCGTTGCAACGGCTGGAATGCAAAATAATGTTGTTAAATGCCTTATAATTTATCAGATCTCAATATATAGCTTTGCATAGCAAAGTATTTCAAATGAGTAGTGCATTTGGAAGAAGCCGTACAGTAATTTTCCATGAGATGACATGCAATTTTATTTGCAATTTTTACAGTTTAATACAAATCATAATATAGCAGAGTCATTCTAGTTATCTATGTGACCCTGGACCACAAAACCAGTCATAAGTAGCATGGGTATTTGTAGCAATAGTCAACTGTATATTGTATGGGTCAAAATTATCATTGTCATTAAGATATAAGATCATGTTCCATGAAGATATTTTGTAAATTTCTTACTGTAAATAGTTTTTGATTAGTAATACGCATGGCTAAGAACTTCATTTGGACAGCTTTAAAGGTGATTTTCTCAATATTTAGATTTTTTTGCTCCCTCAGATTCCAGATTTTCAAATAGTTGCATCAATATTGCCTTAAACCATACACCAATGGAAAACTTATTTAATCAGCTTTCAAAAATGTGTGTGTGTGTGTGTGTATATATATATATATATATATATATATATATATATATATATATATATATATACAACCCGAATTCCGGAAAAGTTGGGACGTTTTTTAAATTTTAATAAAATGAAAACTAAAAGACTTTCAAATCACATGAGCCAATATTTTATTCACAATGGAACATAGATAACATAGCAAATGTTTAAACTGAGAAAGTTTACAATTTTATGCACAAAATGAGCTCATTTCAATTTTGATTTCTGCTACAGGTCTCAAAATAGTTGGGACGGGGCATGTTTACCATGGTGTAGCATCTCCTTTTCTTTTCAAAACAGTTTGAAGACGTCTGGGCATTGAGGCTATGAGTTGCTGGAGTTTTGCTGTTGGAATTTGGTCCCATTCTTGCCTTATATAGATTTCCAGCTGCTGAAGAGTTCGTGGTCGTCTTTGACGTATTTTTCGTTTAATGATGCGCCAAATGTTCTCTATAGGTGAAAGATCTGGACTGCAGGCAGGCCAGGTTAGCAGCCGGACTCTTCTACGACGAAGCCATGCTGTTTTTATAGCTGCAGTATGTGGTTTTGCATTGTCCTGCTGAAATAAACAAGGCCTTCCCTGAAATAGACGTTGTTTGGAGGGAAGCATATGTTGCTCTAAAACCTTTATATACCTTTCAGCATTCACAGAGCCTTCCAAAACATGCAAGCTGCCCATACCGTATGCACTTATGCACCCCCATACCATCAGAGATGCTGGCTTTTGAACTGAACGCTGATAACATGCTGGAAGGTCTCCCTCCTCTTTAGCCCCGAGGACACGGCGTCCGTGATTTCCAACAAGAATGTCAAATTTGGACTCGTCTGACCATAAAACACTATTCCACTTTGAAATAGTCCATTTTAAATGAGCCTTGGCCCACAGGACACGACGGCGCTTCTGGACCATGTTCACATATGGCTTCCTTTTTGCATGATAGAGCTTTAGTTGGCATCTGCTGATGGCACGGTGGATTGTGTTTACCGACAGTGGTTTCTGAAAGTATTCCTGGGCCCATTTAGTAATGTCATTGACACAATCATGCCGATGAGTGATGCAGTGTCGTCTGAGAGCACGAAGACCACGGGCATCCAATAAAGGTCTCCAGGCCTTGTCCCTTACGCACAGAGATTTCTCCAGTTTCTCTGAATCTTTTGATGATGTTATGCACTGTAGATGATGAGATTTGCAAAGCCTTTGCAATTTGACGTTGAGGAACATTGTTTTTAAAGTTTTCCACAATTTTTTTACGCAGTCTTTCACAGATTGGAGAGCCTCTGCCCATCTTTACTTCTGAGAGACTCTGCTTCTCTAAGACAAAGCTTTTATAGCTAATCATGTTACAGACCTGATATCAATTAACTTAATTAATCACTAGATGTTCTCCCAGCTGAATCTTTTCAAAACTGCTTGCTTTTTTAGCCATTTGTTGCCCCCGTGCCAACTTTTTTGAGACCTGTAGCAGGCATTAAATTTTAAATGAGCTAATTAAGTTGATAAAAGTGTAAAATTTCTCAGTTTAAACATTTGCTACGTTATCTATGTTCTATTGTGAATAAAATATTGGCTCATGTGATTTGAAATTCCTTTAGTTTTCATTTTATTAAAATTTAAAAAACGTCCCAACTTTTCCGGAATTCGGGTTGTATATATATATATATATATATATGAATCATACAACTTGTGACGTTTTGTGGTCCATGGTCACATATTATACATTATAAAGTACCAAAATTCCCTTAAATTATAACACAAACTTTATTTATTTAAATATAGCATCCCTTTACATACACACAATATGCTCTGGTTTGAAGTGTTGATATTATTTTACTAATATTTTATATCAAACAGAATACTGTTTTAGTGAGACAAAGCAATAGTTGTCATTATAATTTGTAATAAATAAAATAATTATAATTTGTAATAATTAACTTTGCAATCAGGTAATGACACAAAAACATCACATAATTAATAAAATTCACTTATTATAATGTGTGCAATTGCTTTCCAAACAAAATTAAGCCTCTTCCTGGAAGATTGGCTTTTACTGGCTCTTAATTAGGGATATTAAAAAGATTAAGAGGATTAAAAAATAAGATTAGTGACAGGGAAAAAATAAAGTGTAAATTGATTTTTGACAATTAAAACAATATCCCAAGTGAATTATTTTTGTTAGAGAAAGGGGGAAAACACCTGGAATATTACATTAAAAATGTTTTTAATCATTTAAATTTAAATTGAATTGTCAAAATTGAATGTGTATCACATAAAACACCAACTCAAACCAAAGTATCTCTCTCTCTCTCTATATATATATACATATTTAATATACCCCCATGTTCACGTAATTGTGAAATGTGATCGAATAAACCAGAATAAACTCACTATAGGATTTCTGCCTATAAAAAAATGAGTTTAATATTTAATAGAATATATGAAGACACAGGCTTCTGCATAGGAGTGACCTAGTTTCTTTGTTCCACTCTTACTAAATGGTATTTGCCATCATATTATATTCAAATAAGTGATTCTCAAGCAAATAAAAAGACTCAACCAAATCAGTGCGCGAGGAGAGACGGAGCGCATGACAAAGAGCGCGTGGAGCAGCGCTCAGTCCGCGCGCGCCTGCCTGTTCAAAAACCACAACAAGGCAAGCAGCACGAGTTCACGTGCACCGAGCGCTCTCTCACTCATTTGAGGCTCATCTTAATAGCTGGTGTTTATTTAGCGAAGGTGCTCGTTTTGCATCCAGATGCGGAGCAATAGCTGCCAGGCTGAACACAAAAGACGAGAGTCAGGAGTCCCCTCTGGAGCTCAGTGAGCCGCTTCAGCGCGGGACAGCATGGTTCAAAACATTATTCTCATCTTTCTCCGCAGGAGACTCAGTCAGCGGCCGGCCGTTGAAGAGCTGGAGAGCAGAAATATTCTGAAACGTGAGTATTACGCTACACGATAAAAATGATCCACATCCACAGAAATGTAAATAATATATGTATGTATGCATCAACAATGGTTGTTTGTGAGTAATAGTAATAAACATTGTTATCAATGAATATTGTTTATAGTATTGCACGTAAATAATATCACGATTTCTACTTCATTGTAATAATAATTGTATTTGTAAATAGATACATTTTATTATTATTGTATTATATGTACATCAATAATAACAATAGTACAATATATAATACAAATAGTTTTCTATTTTTAATCAATTATAAATTTATTTACAAATATTTATAAAATATATTTTAAACACTTTTTTTACAAAAATAACAAATAATAATAAATAAAAATATTAAATATATTTTTAATTAGCATTTATAATTTCATATAATATATAATTAAATAATTAAAATAGGAACTTAATTGCTACTTCATTGTATTGAGCTTTATATTTGGTAAATAATATTTTATATTATATATGTGTATTATTTATAACATGAATAACAATTGAAATATGTAATTTTGAATATTGTTTCTGATATTGCACAGTAATAATATTACTATTGCTACTTCATTGTGATAACATTTATATTTGTAAATAAATAAACATTACTAATATTGTCTGTGTATATAAAGTAATTTTCTAATATAAATTATATATATTATATAATTATATATATATATATATATATATATATATATATATATATATATATATATATATATATGTATAATTTAAATCTCAAGTAATTGTATAAGTGAAAAAAATGTTTTTTATATTTAGTCAGTAGTTTAATTAAATTAAATGTTTTATGAATAATATTGGAATATTTAAAAATGTATTATTAATATATATATATATATATATATATATATATATATATATATATATATATATATATATATGAATATACATAATAATAATAATAATAATAATAATAAATAGAACATGAATTTACTCAGTGAGAAAAAAAAGTTTTTTTTAATCATATCTTTAATTGGCACTTAACTCAAGTGTTTTATTAACTAAAAGTTTTTGTTGGCTGTTAAGGTGTAAATGTGGTCAGTTATGACTCAGACTATCATCAAGTAGATGACTGTAATCTTTGTGTCAGATAGGATGCCTTGCTCAAGCAGGTCTGTGACTGATCACCTCACTGAGTCTCTCTCTGGCTCTTTCAGAGAGGAACGATCAGACGGAGCAGGAGGAAAGAAGAGAGATCAAACAGAGACTGAACAGAAAGGTAAACCAGCTCTCTTCAGGTTATTTCACTTGCAGCATGCTTTATTTTTCTAATGTATGTGTATAAATGGTGGTCACTGTTTGTAAGGAAGTTGTTGGTCTTGACACTTTTGACTGCTGCTGCTATCATTGCTACTTGGAAAAAGACATTATAAAAGGGTAAGGGAGTTGTGTGAATAATAATGTTGAGAATGAGCTGCATCAGATTGAGGGAACCTCTGTTAAAGTACACTATTAAAAGACGAGCCGGTATCACTGACACACCAGAAACTAAAGAAGGAACTCAGTGCTTGGGATATTTATCAGCATGTCTGCAAAGAAACAATAATAATACTAATTACATTTTGGAGTCATAGTTTATTCCCCCAGTGTACAATTAATCACATTATTTACCTTTTTTTAATACACCTAGCATTTATCATTATGACTTGCTTACATTATTTTATGGTAACATAAAACAATTTATCTTAAAATGGTTTCGTGATATATAGGGAACAAAGGCCTAAAGGAAAAAACACATCTAAAGAATGTATTAAATATTCATTATTATTATGATATTTGAAATCATATTGTATTATATTTTTTGCTTATTTTTGTGCAATTAATTGCGGACATAATTAAACATCGTTGTTATTATTAATGACAAAGATAGTAACAACAACAACATTAATAATAAAACAACAATAACAGCAGCATTATTATTATTATATTTTGGAGTCATATCGTTTTATTGCCGTATTTTTCAGTGTGCAATTAATTACATTTGATTAATACACTTAATAAACTGAATCACTACGGTTTGTCTACATTTTTTTTTTGTGAAGAAAAAAAATCAGCAATTTACCTCAAAACTGAGGTGCGACATGTAAAGTAAAATTAACTTCTAAATAATAAAACTATTATAATTACTATATTTTGGAATAATATAGTTTTTTGGCACATCTTTTTCAGTATGCTTTAAATTACACATTGTTGTTGCTGTTTTTTTGTAAATGATTATTACATTAATAACAATAACAAAAATAAAAGAATAGAACAATGAAAACAGTAAAAATAATATTTTGGAGTATCCAAAGTATTTTTGGCATGTTTTATTATTATATAATTAATGTGAAAAACTTGTTGCATCTTCCCCAAAAAGACTCATGGCTGTATTCGATCAAAAGAGTGCTTCTACTAAATACTGAGCAAAGGGTCTGAATACTTACGACCATGTGATATTTCAGTTTTTCTTTTTTAATAAATGTGCAAAAATGTCAACAATTCTGTGTTTTTCTGTCAATATGGGGTGCTGTGTGTACATTAATGATTTTAGCAAATGGCTGCAATATAACAAGTTGTATAACATTATTATTATTATATAATGTAATTACTTTTACGTAATTTACTTTGGATTAATACACTTACCTTGAATCATTACAGCTTGCCTACATTACTTCATGGTTAAAAAAAAATTCAGCAGTTTACCTCGACCATAAAATGAAATAAAGAATGAAATTGAGTATGATGATAAAAAAGCATGTTAAGGATCATCTTGTTACCAGTCTTGAAGAACCAGTCTATTTCATTGGTCAACAGTGACTCCAGTCCGATTCTAGTCCTAAAATGCATTACTTGCAACATTAGAGCTGTGTCTCATAACCGTTGCAGCCCCACTAACAGCATCATTTTGTGTCTCTCACAGCTCAACCAGAGGCCGACAGTGGATGAACTAAGAGAAAGAAAGATTCTGATCCGCTTCAGTGACTACGTGGAGGTGGCCAAAGCCCAGGACTATGACAGGAGAGCTGACAAACCCTGGACAAGATTGTCTGCATCTGACAAGGTACGAGACTGAGAACTGACCTCAGCTAATCTTTATACATCTGTGGTCAACCTTTCATTCAGTAAGAGCACACAGAGACAAATGCGCTTTCCTTTATTCACAGTGGTTCTCTCAAGGTCTCTAAACCCACTATATTAGTGAAGCAACTAAAGAGCAATCTAATTTGTGTCAGTAGTCTGCTTGCTCTCCCCGCATGACTCGGTCGACTCATTATGGAGTGAACATGTCACCTGAGGATGCGTTTAAGTGGCTTTTATTTGCGATTCCACAGGCGGCCATCCGTAAAGAGCTAAACGAGTTCAAAAGCACCGAGATGGAGGTCCATGTTTCGAGCAAACACCTGACGAGGTCAGTATGCGAGTATGCGCCTGCGCTATTTTTAGATCCACAAAATCAACAATGACGGACACAAATGCGTTTGCGTATATAAATCACGAACATGTCACCTTGACACGAGTGGTTTTGGATAACATGTTCCTCTCGACATAAGCATGCCATTAGTGCTCTCATGGATGATCTTACTAAAAATACAGTAACTGATTGATGCAACAGCGTCGTTCAATCATATGGTGGTTGTGATTGCTGAAGTCACCTTTGTTGATTTCTCTCCTCTTGATCAGGTTTCACAGGCCCTAAGAGGGGGTTTTCTTCTGTGAAGGAAATGCTGAAAGCGGCGGTGCTTCTTTCAGAGCCGTGGCTTGGTCCATGGGCTTCCCTTATTCTTCCAGCGCCCTGGGGCCGAGTGGTGTTTGGGTGCGGTTAGCGCCAGAGGCTGCGTCTCCACCGCGGGCGGCCACAGGAGAAACCTGAAGAACATCTGCAGATACATTTAACCTGAGGCTGACGGAGTGGAGCGGCAGAGGACTGCATTTCAGCGACTGCTTAGAAAAGACGATTCAGTTCTGGGTAAATGTTTGTGTACATGTAACCTGCTCCACTCTAAAAAATAAGTAAAGAAAAAAAGAAAAAAAAATACTTGAGGGTTAATAAGCCTGCTATAAATGAATTTCATATTTACTGTACAAATGTCTGTTTGAACAGGGTTGTTCATGTCATCACTTGAAAAAAAAAAAAGAAAAAACCTTTGTAAGCACTACTTGTCTTTAAAATACAATTTTGGAAATACTTCTGTGTTGTTGTTTTTTAAGTTTGATTATACTGTACACACACACACACTACAGTTCAAAAGTATAGGGCTTTTGAAAAATCTCTTATGCTCACCAAGGCTGCATTTAGTTTATCAAAAATAAAGTAAAATCAGTACAATTGTGAAGTAAACCTGAATTTTCAGCATCATTACTACATTCTTCAGTGTCACATGATCCTTCAGAAATCATTCTAATGTGTCATTTGCAGCTCAAACATTTATCATCAATGTTGAAAAGTTTTTTTGGGGCTGGGGGGGTGGGACTGATATATTTTATCAGCATTCGCTGGAGAAACTGAAAAGTACAGCATTTATTTGAAATGAAATTATGATAAATTATATTGACTTTAGTTTCACTTTTGATCAATTCAATGCATCCTTGCCGTTTTCTTTTTTTTAAGTACTAATATTAATTCCTTAAATAAATAAAAAAACTACTGACCCCAAGCTTTTGAATAACAGTGTGTGTGTATTAATAGAGAACACTGCAGGACATCTGTCTCACTATCTCAGCCATGAAACCAGAAGTAAATTGTGTGAGTTTCAATCTATTTCGCTTGTTCCATTTACAGAGGACGATAATTAAATAACAAAAATGAATCAACTCAATCTGAACGTAATCTTTGAGAGCCTTCAACTGCAAGTAAAAGTGATACAAAAAGAACCATTTAGTAATTTTTCCTGTCTTTATTTTTCAACATCTCCCTTCAATTGAACCCATGAGGTTAGCTTATTCAGCTAGTGTAAAGGCACAAAACGTTTTTTAGAATGTAGCATCCCTTTTTAATTTCCGCGCACATGCATCTAAAGTTGATTTTTATGAGGTGGGATGTTAGAAATAAATGCATTTGTTCTTACATTACCTATAACAATTAATTATTCGCTTTTTAAACTATTCATTATTTATATTAAAAACCACAAGCAAATATGTGCGCTAAAACTATGTACAGCCAACCATTGTTTCAAGGAGACCAGAATAAATGGCATAAAGTACAAATATTCAACCTTTTGAGTAATGCTTTTTTAAAAGAACACAACATTAATAATATCTAAGCATACAAACAGGTTTTAGGTATAAAGTAATTTTCAAACGGTAGATTTTTTCCCTCAGGTCAGAACCTCGATGGATCAGGAAAGAACAAGGATTGCAGTCCTCTCCGCACACTCGTCAACTCTTCCTCGTGCTACAAAGAGAAAAACACAATTCCATTCAATTCAATTCAATCCTGTGTGATAGCAAGTATAAAATATCAGTTCTGTTTGGGCTCTCACTATTTCTTTGAAGAAACGCTCCTGAACTGAAGTCATGCTCTTCTTCATCAAAGACATCTGCAACAAAAGCAAAAAATAAATCTAATCTAGACAATCCAAGGTTAAAATGGCTTGAACTGTTAACTATCGAACCATGAAGGACTCCACTCAAGTTTCAATTCCACACCTCCACAGAGAAGACTTGTTTCTCATACTCTATACTGTCACACACGTCCGTCTGAATGGTGCTTCTAAGCTGCTGTAATCTGAGACAACAAAACAACAAGAATTAGCAAGAAAAGCACTTACATGACAAATGTACAAACCGCAAATACAGAGGGAACTATTCAAAGCACTACATTAGTCACTTTGAATCTAGAGTAATAGACAAATTCTTTAAAACATGCCTTATAATGCACGCTGCCATTTTTTAAAGAAATCACAAGATTCTTGGCATAATAGCATTACAGAGTGAACAAATAATTAGCATTACATAATTCTTGCTGTTTTTCCCCTGCTGCTACGAACGCATGGAAAATCCTGTTTGTTATAAACAGGTCTTGTAGACATAATTACATATTATGTGAACAGAACAGCTATGAAGGGAAGATTAGTTCCATTTCCAATAGAGCTGGGACATCTATGGCATTCTTCTCATGTTCATGCAGCTGTTATATTCTCACCTCTTGGTTCCTTTCTCTTGGTAAGTGTGGAAGGCCAGTGTCTGCTTCTCCCAGTAAGTCTGTATATTCAGTGTGATTGAATCAAAGGCCATTCACAGATAGATATTTGAAACAAATACTTGCATTTGCAATTATAGACACTTGGCAAATCAGAACACTCGTTACCGTCAATTCCTCTTCCATGCTTCGCAAAGCAATGTCATCTTGCTCCAGGTTTGCTATTTCGCTCAACAGGACTTTTTTAACTTTCTCCAGCCTCTGAGTACTATATATTAGGCAAGATAAAGAAAGCGTTAGAGGTAAATATCAGACATGTTACAAGGCAGAAACTCTGACCTCTTTAGGGTCAAGGGTCATGTCTGACCTGTACTGGTGCACTTGGACGCTGACAGATGACATGTGCTGCCCTATGGTCTTCAAAGTCTGCCCGGTGTAAAGATCCATTGTCCTGCAACGATTCTGACAAATGCACAAGACAAGTTATTAGAAAATGCTAATACACACTCACTAAATTCTTCAAGATGTGCAGCGGGTTTGACATGCAAGGATGTGAATCCTCAAGTGCTGGTGTGTTTAGCTAGCGCTGCTTTAGTGAGAAAAGTGAGATGACGAGCACCTTGATCTTCCTCTTAAGCTCTGAGCTGAACTGATGGCAGATAAAGCCCACCTGCTGAGCAGGCTGGGTCAGGTCTGTGTCTCCCTCCACACTGGCATGCCTGCAGCTGGACCTTGTACAAGATGATAGAGTCTCCACTTCTTCAGCTGGAGGGGGAACACACATAGACATAACCATGAGTCACTTACCACCACTTTCAAAAGCGCACACTTCTGGTCAGTGGGATTTTTTAATTGTAAGAAATACTTTTATTCAGCAAGAATGCATTAAAGGGTTAGTTCACCCAAAAAAGAAAATTCTGTCATTAATTACTCACCTTCACGTCGTTCATCTTCAGCAAACACATTTAAATGTTCAAGGCCCAAAAAGGTAGTAAAGACAGTGACAGTGGTTCAGCTGTAATTATATGAATTTATGAGAATACTCTTTGTGCACAAAGAACACAAAAATAACTATTTTAACAATTACTTCTCTTACGTGTCAGTCTCCACCACCATTCACAAAAGATCTACAATACAAACGTGTGCATTCGGTTTACGGTTGAACCACTGATGTCACATGGAGTATTTTAACAATGTCTTTACTACATTTCTGGGCCTTAAAATTTTTCAGTTGTGTTGTTGTCTAGCAGGGGTCAGAAAGCTATCGGATTTCATCAAAATATCATAATTTGCGTCCTGAGGATGAATGAAGAGGATTGGCACGCTTGAAGGTGAGTAATTAATGACAGAATTTTCATTTTTGGATTTACTCTCTCTTTAAACTGATCAGAAGTGACAGAATGTTGAATGTTTTATATATACTACATATATATATATACACACATACATGGTTTTCACCAAAAATGTTAGGCAGCATAACTGTTTTCAAAACTGATAATAAGAAATGTTTCTTGAGCACCAAATCAGCATGTTAGATGAAAAAAAAATACAGTTTTTACTGTTTTTGATCAAATTGGTGAGGAAAAGAGACTTCTTTCAAAAGCATTAAAAAGCCACACTGACCCCGAAAAATATTAAATGACAAAGCAAATTCTTAGCCCTATTTTGTGGCCAGAAACACTTTTTTGTATTACTGGATATTGTTGTTTCCTTGGCCCTTTTATTCAGGCCTCTCTGGTAACGTCTCTTTCTTCTCCCGTTCTCTGTGACTATGTCCTCCTCTTCTTCCTCTGAGCTGCTCTGATCCTTCATCAGTGGTTTAGTATTGGGGCCTGAGGCACAGCAACACAACATCACTCACAGCATCAAAAATAACAGTGTCTGATGAGTCAGGACTGGGATTAATCTGTGTCCGAGAAACTGAGATGCACATTCAGTAAAACTGTCTGCAAAATCGAAATATTCAGTAATGTGCTATGCATATAGAGACCTACTCTGATTGTATCACGTTATAAAGCATCAAATGATAAATCAGTCACATTTAAATTTTTGAATTAATCAAAGTTTCTGTACTCAGCAAGGTTGTTTGGTATCTATTTTTGCTGTATCATGCTTGTTGCTCCGCCCACAGTGAAATCTTATTGGTCTATCTAGCTTTTCATGGCGTTATATTAAACATTAAATATGTTCTGATTGGTTAGTATTACCACAAGGAAATAATACTTTATGCTGGTAACTTGCCACGCCATGCCTAGTTAGGATGATGCATAATCTTTTTGTATAAGGTGATAAATACCCTTACTAGGAGTGAAGGATTTATTAGTAGGCACAAACAGCTTTCTAGGCTTCATTTTCAGAGCTAGCTGCGAGGGAGAAGGAGCCTTATTCTCTTTGTCCTCCTCACTGTCCTCATCTCTTTCTGAAAGACTCATCTCTCTCTCAAAGGAGTGGCTCAGGGTGAGATGCTTGTGGACGGCCGTTGGACCTGATTAGCAATTGGTACAAGAAAGATGCTTATATTTGTATACTAAAAAAAATTAACAAAAACACACAACATGGTCAAAAAATCTCTTCACCTGACTTAAATTCTAGTCTCTCAACCTTACTTCCTTTCTGGCTTGCTGGTGTTTTCTATAAGTCATACAAGAATGAAGTGGTGTGTTACTGAAATGTAGTACTATGAAAAGTGTAACTGTGCTCAGAAATAAACTGTTAAAGCTGTACCTCTAGCTCAGTGCACATCAGGGCCATGTTGCTCACAGATATGTGAGAAGATTGGCTCATTGTCACAGAAATGACAGACCTCCTTTCAAACGATGCTGGGCTGGTTTTGTCCATGACACCCCTCTGCTCCTCCTGGAGGTCTGGAGGGATGTGTGGAGAGGGCCGGGTGGATTTCTCCAGGGGTTGAGTAGGGGTCAGTAATGAGGGGACTGGACTCAGCTCCACCTGAGTTAGGCATCACATAAAGATATTCATCTTTAGATCAGATTGTAGAAAATAAAGATTGAATAACACAATCAAATCACACTTTGTATAGTATCCTCAAAATACATCTGGAAACTTAAGCCACACTTAAAATGTATGTATTACACTGTAAAATATCATATCAAAAAAATAAGTGGCATTTCTTTTAAATAAAGACATAAGGATTGCACAAGTACATTTAAAAAAAACATTTCACAAAAATAAATGTTAAGGTTATACAACAATATAAATGAATGGCTTTATCCACTGTTCAAAACTTTGAGGCTTTTGAAAACAGATTCTTATGCTTTCAAATACTGCATTCATTTGATCAAAAAATCTGTAAAAATCTACAAATATCAGTAACATTGTGAAATATTATTACAATTATTGGTGTGTCTGGATTTTCAGCATCATTACTCCAGTCTTCAGTGTCACATGATCCTTCAGAAATATTTCTAATGTAGTGATATGGTGCTCAAGGAACATTTCTGATTATTACTAATGTTGAAAACAGTTGAAATCAGGAATGTGTGATATATTTTTCATGACTCTTCAATGCATACAAAATGTCTCAGGTTATGAATGTAACCATGGTTCCCTGAGAGGGAACGAGACACTGCGTCCTCTGAGGGGACACTATGGGGAACACCTCGTCGTGACCCGTGTCTGTAGCATACTTTGAAAAACGCCAACGTGTTGGCCGGCGACAGCATCTGACGTCACTACCGGCGCGACTATAAATACGCGTCTGTAGGACCCGTCACTTTATCTACTTCGTGAAGCTTGCGTCCGAAGCATGGCAGGGAGCTAGAGGACGCAGTGTCTCGTTCCCTCTCAGGGAACCATGGTTACATTCGTAACCTGAGACGTTCCCTATCAAGGGAACTTCGAACTGCGTCCTCTGAGGGGACACTATGGGGAACAGTATACCCACGCCGCCATGCTGAGGGGAGTGCAGACCAGAATCATGGCAAACACTAAGTACCAACTCTACCGCTTCACCGGGAGTCGCCCCTGGGACGGTTCGACGGCTGTCTATGACATTATCCCTTACGACCAAAGGCCTAAGCTACATACCCAACTTACCTGTAGGGCCCTGGCCCGGGGTAGAGCTGAAGGCTTGGAATCACAAAAGATTCCTTTAAAGGGATACGGCTAAGAGCCTGGCACTTTCCTCTACCAAGTCTTTGCCTGTCACACAGGGGCTACTGCTAGCTTTCGCAAAAACTTGCAGAAAGAGCTGTCCCAACAGTACTCTAGTAGCGGTGCCCTGTTCTAGATAGGTATCAGAGGATACCTAGGTGGAGTGGTGCCCAAGATGAACGGGGCTTTAACCGACTAAAGAAAGGGCACGAAGCAGCCGCGCGAAGCCCTTACCATATAGGATTTTAGAAAGAACGCAGAGTACTAGCGTGCAAACTTACCACAGTGTGGATTTCAGAAAGTGTGCAAAGACTTCACGTGCACACTTACCATAACATGGATTTACAAATACTGTTCTAAGGAGGGGCTCTCGTGGAACTCTGATATAGCAGCTCGTAGATGGAATGGCCAGGGAGCAGAGCAATTGGAGCACGGAACGTACAGATGAAGCCTCGGCCACGCCTGTACCATGGCGTCCAGCCCCCAATGGAGCTGGATGAGTCAGAGGAAGCCAGAGGGGATAGTGCGATGCTCTCTCGAGCTGCAAAACCGATCCACCAAAGTCTGGCCAACCTCTCTAACTCTGCCTCAACACCTTGGTGTGAAGGCGCCATTCCCCGAGCCTCAGCCCCTGCCTCAGCAGGATGTCTGCTCTCACAGTGCGTCTCAAAACAGTATGTAGTACTGGAGCGCTCTGAAAGAACCGAGAATCAGTCTCCCAAGAGAGGAGGACTCCGAGCTCCGAGCAGCATGCTCATAGGTGACCCTTTCAGAAAGGGGAGCGCTGCTAAACTACCGCGAGAATCGCCTTCAGAAAGACCTGGTGAAGCCTACTATCTGAAAACCACAATATGCTATTTAGTGGAAACGCACAGTATGTGGGAGCTAAATCTCCAGGGAGGCCTGGTGAGGCCTACTACCTGGCAACCACAGAATGTGGGAGCTCCCCTTCAGAGAGACCTGGTGAAGCCTACTATCTGAAAACCACAATATGCTATTTAGTGGAGACGCACAGTATGTGGGAGCTAAATCTCCAGGGAGGCCTGGTGAGGCCTACTACCTGGCAACCACAGTATGTGGGAGCTCACCATCAGAGAGGCCTGATGAAGCCTACTACCTCATAACCACAATATGTGGGAGTCCACCCAGCCCCTCATGTTGAGGGAAGCGATGCTTGAGGTGTATAACAAATACACACCGGTTGAATGAAGCCCATGGAACCCAGGGCTAATCATCTTAAGAAAGGGAACGAAGCGGAGCGCGTAACCCCTACCGTACAGGATTTTAGAAAGTGCGCAAAGTCTTGCGTGCACACTTACCACTTACGTGGATTTCAGACAGTGTGCAAAGTGTTCACGTGCGGCCCCTCAGGGTGACCTGGCCGGACAAAGTCTTGCGTGCACACTTACCACTTACGTGGATTTCAGACAGTGTGCAAAGTGTTCACGTGTGGCCCCTCAGGGTGACCTGGCCGGACATCTATGGAATTCCCTGCAGTGCTGTGCCAATTCTGATGATCAGCCAGGCTCCTCGGGAGGGGGTGTGGGATGGACAACCGCAGAGCGCTTGCCTCCCACGCGCGGGTCTCACTCCGCGGTGGGTGTCGCGCCCCGGGGGGGCGGAACCCACGTGGTGCGGCCGCCTACCGAAAGCCTGTGATCTTGGCCACCTAGCTATTTCCAGAGCACTGTAAAGGAAACTCACAGAGATTGTTAGTAGACATATAACCACCAGCAACATAACATCCATAAACAGGTAAAGCAAGGGTTACGTACTCACCCACCCTCCTGTACTGGAGTCCCGCTTGCGGGGCGCCCCCTTCTGGTCCGGACCATCAGTAAGGCGGTTACTATGAACATAGAACCAACCAAAACATCATAGGTCCAGGAAGGAGACTGTTATGTGAGAGACTGTCCACCTAACCTCGATCAGGTGGAGAGCTGGTGGCTACGGGGGAATTAGGCAGGGGAGGATAAAAACAGAAGTTAAAACAGAGGTTAAAAACATCCGGAGCTACTAGGTCTTTCTATCGCTCTGACCCGGGCGAGGACGCTGCCTCGTCTGAATCACGTCCCTCAGACCCTGCTTACCTCTCCGTGACCCGCGGTTCCTCTTGCCCCTGCCCTTAGGCGGGGGAGGAGCGCGAGCCGCGACACTAGCCTTCTGCGCCCGTCTACAATCCTCAGATCGAGATGGGCCAGGACCCCTTTGTTGTTCGGGCTCGGACCTGGACCTTCGTGGAATGAAGGATTTAAAAGCAGCTGAGCGCGCCCTTGCCTCCCTGAACTTTTCGACCACCATCTCGACGGAGGCACCGAAAAGCTCAGAAGGCGAGACCGGAGCATCGAGAAGAAACCCCCTTTCTTCCCTCCCGATGTCTGCCAGGTTCACCCACAGATGTCTCTCCGTTACTACCATGGCCGCCATAGACCTGCCCATGGCGGAGGCGGCCTGCTTGGTAGCCCGGAGAGAGAGGTCTGTGGTGCGGCGCAGCTCGGCTACCTGGTCAGGTGAAAGGCCCTCGCCTGTATCCAGGTCCTTCAGCAGTTCAGCCTGGTAGGTCTGAAGCACCGCCATCGTGTGCAACGAAGCCACAGCCTGACCTGCTGCCGCGTATGACCTGCCATTTAAGCGGGATGTATCCTGGAGGGGCTTAGATGGCAAAGAGGGAAATTTAAGAGAGGACGTTTCCCCCACAGAGAGATAGCTAGCCAGCGTCTCTTCTACAGGGGGCATCCTCTCATAGCCGTTTTCGTGCATGCCGTCGATATTAGCATAGCTCATATGCTGAAACCGGTGGATGCGAGAGGAAAACGGCCTCTTCCATTCCTTTTCGACTTCTGCATGCAAGTCAGGCAAGAATGGAAGGCTCACCTGGGCTGGGGGGCTATGGTCAGACAAATAACGCTCATCGAGGCGACCTCATGACGTTACCTTTCTGGCACGCTTCCATGGCAAGTCTAATTTTGCCGTGGCGCGATCCATAACCTCTAACAGCTCCTCATACGCAGGGCAGGAGGATTGAGAAGGCTCAGCCTCAGCTTCTTCGCCACTCTCAGACATCTCCTGCTCTTTCTGGGTAGAACCCAGCAGAGAACTAACTTCAGTGTCAGAATGGGTTAATGATAACACATCTTCCTCCCGTTGTTCACTCTCGTTCGCCGCCGGAGAGTGTGAAAGGGAAAGTCCCTCTCTACACTCCTCAGCGAGATCCATCTGTGATCCCCACGAGCTCATTCTCCTCTTTGCCTCGGCAACGGCGGGTCCTGAGCCGCGGGATCCAGATGGCTGTCCCTCTTTCCTCGAAAAGAGAGACAAACGAGAGCGGAGCTTTCTCACAGAAAAACTCTCACAGTGCACGCAGATCGCCCCCTTAAGGACATCGCGCGCGTGCTCTTCGCCCAAACAAGAGACGCAAAGAGTGTGTGTGTCATCGGATGTCAGATAACGCTGGCACGGATGCACACACTGTCTAAACGCCTTGCTAGTGGAAGCCATGATGATAACAATAATAGATCGTTCTTACCGTTTTGGTCGTTTCTCAGATGCACGCTTCAAACAAAACAGTCAATGAAGACGAAGAAGATAAAGTGACGGGTCCTACAGGCGCGTATTTATAGTCGCGTGGGTAGTGACGTCAGAGGCTGTCGCCGGCCAACACGTTGGCGTTTTTCAAAGTATGCTTCAGACACGGGTCACGACGAGGTGTTCCCCATAGTGTCCCCTCAGAGGACGCAGTTCGAAGTTCCCTTGATAGGGAACTCAAAAGAGTAGCATTTATTTTAAATAGACATATTTTGCTATTATTTACTGTCACTTTTGATCCCAAACTTTTAAACAGTAGTGAACATCAAAATCAAAATTATTTGTCCATAGAAATATTAAGTTAGCTCTTTATTTAGCATTATTTTATTTGCAGTTGCCAGCAAAATATGCAAATGCCATATATTTTGAGGCAAGTTTATGATCAGAACTAACAATGAAATGAGCATTGAGAGCTGTAATGTCGCCCTTTAGTACTTGATCATCTTACTTTGAAAACATGCACTCTCTTTCCTGTTTACCTGTGCAGCAGGTGCAATCCGCTTAGAGCCTCTTGAGGTTGTGGAAACAGGTGTTATGGTGTGAGATGCCGGTTTCACAGCAGCTTTATTCCCTGAGGTTTTACAGAGAGAGAAGGCTTTGAGAGAACCGAGAGGCTGTAGTGGAGAAGAGTCAGCTTCGATTGGAGAGATGGACAGAGAACGGAGCGGTGTAGCATTGGCTCTCAAGTTGGTTGTTAGTTTTTCGCCTGCTACAGAGAAAAAATAATAATAATTTACAGAGCAATTAGACAAAATGTTTTTTTTTTTTTTTAAACCAGGCTGTGCATTCAAAAAGTTTCAGTGTGATTCAGAGCTAGAATTTATTACTAAACAATTATTAATGCACATTAATTTTACAAATAAACATTTTAATTGACAGATACATTTATACAAATATAAATAACTCATTTAAGGCACTTTAATTCTTACATCTCATCTTCTCAACGGAGGGAGGCGAGGCGAATGTTGAAGATAATCTTGCAGCCCAAGATTCCTTCTGTCTTCTGACTGACCCCTGAGCAGATGACGTCTTCTTCACTGGAAGATGCTCTGGACTACACATCTTCTTGCCTTTATCATTCCTCTGACCTCCCAGAACCTTTGCAAATACTTTTTCTGCCTTCTTCTGTACATTTTTCTCATTTTGTAGTTTGGCTATATCTACAGATGTTTTCTCTCTCTTTTCTCCTTGTTCTGTGGCTCGAGCTGGGACAGTCTGCTGAAGCGTTGCTGCTCGACCATCTGCTTTTTTCTATACAGAAAAGACATAAAACTCATCAGGACAATTATCATTAGTCTGTCTAGACCCGGAAGATCTTAAATCGAGGCTGAGGATCCCTGTGAACTGACTGTGCTGAATACCACATGCCTTAGGGGGTGGTGCTCTTTCGCTCTCTGACAGACTGGACTGGTTGTCTGAGTCAGACGGCTCTCTGTAGGTTCTGGTCAAGGCTGCAGCTCTTTGAGGTCGTCCTGTGGCTTTCTTATTATTGACGCTTGGCTGCCTTTTATCCTCCTGTTCAGCCATTTTCTTCTGTCTCTTCTATTTTTCAAACAATTCAGTAGAAAAGTTAATAATTACTGTAAATATGACTATAAGAAATACAATACTACGGATTCAAAAAAGTGTAATAAAACTGGGTTGAAATTCAATTAACTGTGAAGACCCAATCTAATATTCTTCTCAATCCACCCTAAAAAAACTAAGCTGCAAATGGTTAATTAGGAAAAGATTCTGCTTATGATATTACAACCATGAACACATTAACACAAAACCAACTGATATTTACCAATTAACACCAAATCACATTATAAACGTGACAAAAAAACTACAAATTGTACAATATGGCACTTGTTCTTACCCGCTTCGGCTTGATTTGTTCTTTCACTGGTTTTGGCGAAGGCAAAGGTGTATATGGTGATTTAACTGAAACAAAATGAAAGTGTTAAGAGAGTAACGTACAGAAAGATGTGAAAAAGAGAGAGGGAAAGTAGTTCATAAAGTTTGTGTGTAGTCTTTAAATAGATGCCACCCATCTTCACTGTAGCGTTAACCTCTACAGATGACAAATAAGAGTTCAAAACAACAGTTGGAGATGTAAGAGATCGTTTTAGCATACATGCAGAGTCAGCTGGTGGATAGATAGGTTTAACCGGCTGCCTGCTGTAGTCTGCCACTTTGGGCTTGGGTTTCCTGTTGGCTGAGTGTAACCAGCTAATCTCTGTTGTGTTGTCTGTGTCCGTGTCACTGAACAGCTTTTTCTTCTCATTTGCATTGGCAGCCTAGATCGTAACACAACCAAATATAAAAAGTGGATTTATTTTTTGGTGTATGTTAAATCAACAAATGCATTAAGTGTCCATCCCCAAATAATGAATGAAATGTGAAACCTTTGTAAGCCGTTGTCTTTTAGCAGACTTGGAGAGAGTCTGAGGATTACTTGGTGGACTAAAAGAGAAAACATAATATAAATATGCAATAAAGTACATAATTTATTAACAAGCAGTCCCATGTTCACAAATGCAGGATTTCTTTGGAGAGATGTTATTGAGTATTATTGTATTGTTCAACACTAGAGGGGGCTGTTTTTATAAATTAACAGAATTACCTGCTTTCCACTCTGGACGTATCAGAGGATTTCTTTCTCTAAAGAGGAAACAAAAAAAATTAAGAACTTCTTAAGTTTTTTATTTTGTTTTTAAATATTATAAATATGATGTTTCCATTCAGAGCTATTGGTGTCCTTACCGCACTAATTTTTGGCTTGTCCTCTGTAAATGCATAAACATCCCTGAGGAGACAAAACACAATAAATTCAGAGATTTTTCAGAAGATATTTTCAAATTAAATATCCCAAATTTAAGCGATTGAAGTCTGTAGAATGCAATACTCAGTCAGCTGGAACTCCTTCTTGGCTTTGTCTTGTGTTTTGTGCAAACTTGGATTCTTGGCAGCAGTTTTCTCCTTTAACACAATGTGCAAGGGGGAAAAAAAATAAGTTTGCATCACATTTGTAACTACCCTGTTGAATAAAAAGCAGCATATGCTGGTTGGGTATGTTTTAAAGCATGGCATCTGGTTTAGGCTGATCCTTGTTGGTTTTGTGCTGGCCTTAAGCAACTAGCTCCTGCTCAGGATCAGCTCATAACCAGCTGCCATGCTTCAAAACATACCTAAGCAGCATATGCTGTTTTTTCAACGGGGTAGATGTATTGATTTGACATTAGAAATACTGTTTTCTTTCTAAATGACTTACAGTGGAGGAAGGACAGCAGCTCTTATTGAGCAGATATCTGAAAGTGAAGGTAAGAGTGTTATTTCATGTGAGGACAGAGGAAAAGGTAGGGCATGGATGAAAGGTCAGTCTGTGTCACCTGTTAGTAGAGCCGATATTACATGGGCCTCCAGGTTCATGGGACGCTGCTTTGGCAGTTCTCTTGTAATGACTGGATATCATTTTCACCATACCATCTGCAGCATGTGCCATCTTCAGAACAATAACAACAAACACAGTATAATACAATACACTTAGCTTTGTAATTATAGGAAATTACTTAACAGGATAGTAGAGAGAGGACTGAAAATCATGGGGAGAAAGGAATGGGATTGGAACATCCCTGGTGAGAAAATAAATATATTTCTTTAATATAATATTTTGCAATGTGCAGAAACGGTTATTTTGAAATCGCAATGTACAATACATGGCATATTTAGACACAGGTTGATGTATTCTCCCATGCTGGCAAAGGTTTATAAATGATTTAAGTTACAAATCTAGTGAGATAATGCACACTGTTTTTCCAGATGACATTAAGCAATTCAAATTCACAGCATATACAAAGGAGTTTAGGAGTTTTTAAGAGTTTAGCCCCTTTCACAAATACAGTTTTCAATGGTAAATTACTGGTAAAGTTACCAGTGTGTCATGTCTACAGATAGATCATGTGTGAACAGGACCTTTTCAAAAATTATGGTAAATACCGTATTTTCCGGACTATAAGTCGCACTTTTTTTCATAGTTTGGCTGGTGCTGTGACTTATAGTCAGGTGCGACTTATTCATCAAAATTAATTTGACATGAACCAGGAGAAATGAACCAAGAGAAAACATTACCGTCTCCAGCCGCGAGAGGGCGCTCTATGCTGCTCTATGCTCCTGTAGTCTTATACTAAGCAGCATAGAGCGCCCTCTCGCGGCTGGAGACGGTAATGTTTTCTCTTGGTTCTTGGTTCTAAATAAATGCGACTTATAGTCCAGTGCGACTTATATATGTTTTTTTCCTCATCATGACGTATTTTTGGACCGATGCAACTTATACTCAGGTGCGACTTATAGTCCGAAAAATACGGTATGTTCTGGTAATCATATCTTCATGGAGATGACATGATTACTCTGAGCTCTTTACAAAGCTCCGCTGCTTTACAATTGGCTTTTCTGTATAAATATGTTTTAGATGGACATCTTTGACCAAATGTTGCGTCTCGCAGGTTTTTATGTCGTGCTTCTCCATTCATCAGGGCTGCGACTCTGCATTTGGATACTACTATGCGCATCTTGTGTTTATAAGAGCAAACCATTCTGATTGGCTAGTAATGTTAATTTGGTTGAGAGTGAAAGCTGCTCCTTTTTTCAAAGTTTTATTTTTTTGAATGTAGGATTATTTTTTTCTGCAGCCAAACGCTGCACGCCAGAAATCCGGCACAATGCCGGAGAACTTTAAGCCATGAATGTTATATCAAATAGCACTTCAGTCAAAATTATAGCCAAGCACTTTAAATGTAATTTAATGTTTTAGTCAGTATGTTAGTTTTAGTATTTAGTAGTTTTTTATAGCATGACACAAGATTATTAAAACAATAATTTAAAATGTAACATATTCAATTTGATATTACAAAATGCACTTTTTAAGTGTTCTTAAGCGTATTAAAAGACCTAGTCATAAGTGTACTCTTTACAGATACACAAGAGGCCTAAATACACTTTACGCAGCAGGCTGTGTAATATAGGGGTGTAACGGTGCGCAAAAATCACGGTTCGGTACGTACCTTGGTTTTAAAGTCACGGTTCGGTTCATTTTCGGTACAGTAAGGGAA
Source organism: Carassius carassius (assembly GCF_963082965.1). NCBI lineage: Eukaryota > Metazoa > Chordata > Actinopteri > Cypriniformes > Cyprinidae > Carassius > Carassius carassius. Next base: position 10,224,233 of record NC_081791.1, read on the forward strand.
AGAAATGCAAACATTAAACTGCAGGTTTTTATTACTATAAACTTTTTTTTACAATTTGTTTACACTTTTTTTTAAATACTTTTTAATAAAATATATATAAAATAAAAAAAGAATAAGAAATAAAATAATGCTGCAAAGTTCTCCAATAAATAAAATACTCTCAGTCTCAAACCAATATCATATAATAAAATATAATGAAAAATATAAATAAATAACTATGATTACAGTGCAGCTTTACCAATCCCAGCTTGTATGCCTGCTCATATTTAAAAAATATATATCACTTTTCCAGCATCAACAGTTTCAGTTTTTAGACCTGCTCAGATTTCGTTATTGCGTTGGACCGATCGGAATTAAGAGCAAAGGTCTTTTTAAATGCCGACGGGAGCTGCGTTTGGATTACAATCGTTTTTTTCCTAGTTGTAGTGATGTTCACACTCGCGTGATGCCTTTTGAAAACCTTAGGCCGGTGACACACTGCCATATTGCACCTGTCAAACATAGTCTATTTTGCCTAGGCCTTATATTTATGCTCAACATGAAGTATAGATATTGTTGTCGTGAAGACAAGATCCTGGTCTGTAGGCGGTCTCACTCCATGTCACCACACAGTAGCAAGCAGCGCGCCAGCGCCGCTTCAGGCACGATTCTGGTGTGTAAAGACACGGAAAACTCGAAGCAGCCGTCCCGCAACTGACACGCAGCAGAAACGACACGCTCGTCACTCACGCCACGCAGCCAGTGTGTCACCGGCCTTAGAAACAGCTGCAGGGCGGGATTTGCGCTGAACGCGGAGACTTCCGCCACTTAATATGTTCGTTTGGAAACACGAAAATGTACCTACGTTCCGCGTACAAAATATTGCACTCGGTCATTCAGTACACACGTGCACCGTAACAAAAGCCCTGTACCGAAACGGTCCGGAATGAATACACGTACCGTTACACCCCTAGTGTAATGTGTGAAATCTTTTATTTTTGTTATTACTATGGCCATTTGACTTATAGCAGTGTCCAGTGCTTCCTATACATAGAATTATTTGTGACGGCTCGTCACTATATCAAAACTGACCGCCACAAATAGATTTTCCAAAAGGATTATATTTCATTGAATGAAATGAGCACTTAATTTTTCAAAATTAAAATGCAGTGCGCATGTTTTTATCTGATGATATTACAAAATGTCAAAAAATGATATTACAAAATGCACTTTTTAAGTGTTCTTAAGCGTATTAAAAGACCTAGTCATGAGTGTACTCTTCACAGGTACACAAGAGGCCTAAATACACTTTACGCAGCAGGCTGTGTAATATGTGTGAAATCTTTTATTTTTGTTATCACTATGGCCATTTGACTTATAGCAGTGTCCAGTGCGTCCTAAACAATGAAATATTTGTGACGGCTCGTCACTATATCAAAACTGACCACCACAAATAGATTTTCCAAAAGGATTATATTTCATACAATAAAATGAGCACTTAATTTTTCAAAATTAAAATGCAGCGCGGATGTTTTTATATGAATGTATCTTTGAAAAGAACCGACTGTCTTCAGAAAAGCTTTGATGTCATTTTGATTTCATCTTTCCAGTAAAGCCTGATAAAATAGCATTTGTGAGCAGCACTTATTTAATTACAGCTGTTACCGGAGAAACCGCTATATCTCCGCTCCAACCGCGTTGAATTAATTTGAAGTCTGTGGGAAACAATGGTGTCTGTCAGTAAACATAAACAAAAAGCATGCTTACTACTATTATTACTATCTTGTACCCTGCAATAATAATTTGCTCAAACTAATTTTTATGAGATGAATGGGGAAAAAAAAGAAAATCGGCCAAACATATTGGTCAAAAAAATAACTGCCATTATATAACTGCCATCAGCTGCCCTGATTTCTAAATATTGGCATCGGCCAGTGAAAAACCCATATCGGTTGACTTCTAAGATGATCCCTTAAATTTTTTTCTTAAAAAACATAATTTCTTTATGACTGAAGAAAGAAAGACATGAACATCTTGGATGACAAGGGGGTGAGTAAATAATCAGTAAATGTTTGTAAACTTAAAGTACCACATCTTAATGTGCCTAGATCAAATAAACTCCAAATTCAAGAAATAGTAATACCTGCCTTAGCAAACACTAATGATATTTGCTCTTTATAACATAAAGACATCTATTCCAATTAAGGGTCTCACATTGTCATGGTCTGAAGTGTCGCCATGAACTTCACTACTCTTCCTTCTCTCTTGTGCAGGTCTAGCAGGCATGGACTTCACTGACTTCTCCATATTTTGTTTCTCTTGACCTGCAGTCCTAGGCTCCAGTGAGGAGCCTCTCTGGGCTTTATGGCCATCTGTACCCTGCTGCTCCCTCACCACCTCCTCCAATCTCTGAGTGAGCTGGGAGTGCAGCTGCTTCTGGGTCAGGGCTCTGGACGCACACTGTGCCGGGGACAGACGCTGAGGAGGGGGATGAGAACTACCATCTGGAGATGATTACACAGAACGCAAGGTTACACACAAAGCCACCTGATTCATACAGTGACAAAATATCAGGAATAGTGTTTCCTAAATTCAAGATTTGAAGTACAACCCGAATTCCGGAAAAGTTGGGACGTTTTTTAAATTTTAATAAAATGAAAACTAAAGGAATTTCAAATCACATGAGCCAATATTTTATTCACAATAGAACATAGATAACGTAGCAAATGTTTAAACTGAGAAATTTTACACTTTTATCCACTTAATTAGCTCATTTAAAATTTAATTCCTGCTACAGGTCTCAAAAAAGTTGGCACGGGGGCAACAAATGGCTAAAAAAGCAAGCAGTTTTGAAAAGATTCAGCTGGGAGAACATCTAGTGATTAATTAAGTTAATTGATATCAGGTCTGTAACATGATTAGCTATAAAAGCTTTGTCTTAGAGAAGCAGAGTCTCTCAGAAGTAAAGATGGGCAGAGGCTCTCCAATCTGTGAAAGACTGCGTAAAAAAATTGTGGAAAACTTAAAAAAACAATGTTCCTCAACGTCAAATTGCAAAGGCTTTGCAAATCTCATCATCTACAGTGCATAACATCATCAAAAGATTCAGAGAAACTGGAGAAATCTCTGTGCGTAAGGGACAAGGCCGGAGACCTTTATTGGATGCCCGTGGTCTTCGGGCTTTCAGACGACACTGCATCACTCATCGGCATGATTGTGTCAATGACATTACTATAGGGCTGGGATAAACGATTATTTTTTAAACGATTAATCTAGCGATTATTTTTTCGATGCATCGATTAATCTAACGATTAATTTTTCAGACCGATTTGATTTCGATTATCTCCCCATTAATTGACTACTAACAATTTATACATGTTGATTTACATATCTGAATGAAAAAAACATAAATTCCTTAACATTGCAATATATGTTTATTGCTCTTAAAATTACAAAATAAAAGACTGACTAAGAATGCATTACTTTGCACTTGTATAGAGATAGCATTCAATAAAACCTTGAAGCCTTGAAAACACATAGCTTACTGAAACAAGCTTACTGAATACATAGGGCCTAGCTTACTGAAAAAAGAAGTTCTTTCAGATGAAAATAACAACAACTTGATGTCTAGTATTCAATAAAAAAGGTCACCCAAAATACTTGTTTAGAGCAATTGAAAGAATACAGTATGTAAATGTAAACTTGAGGGCTTTAAGCTAATACAGAGAGTGCTTTTACAAAAAAAAAAAAAATTAACAGTGGGAGCCAGCAGCCTGTCATGGAGAAAAAAAAAAATCCAAATGCTCCACGTGAAACTTTGGCGTTCCGCCCTTTTACTATCGTGTCTAATGATTTTGGTTAATATGCACAAGGGAGGGAGAGAGCAAGAAGCGCTCGTGTAGTTTGAAGACTGAGTGCGCGAGCGCGCGTGAAACTTTGGTGTTTCGCCCTTTTTCTATCGTGTTTAATGATTTTGATTAATATGCACAAGGGAGGGAGAGAGCAAGAAGCGCTCGTGTTGTTTGAAGACTGTGAGTGCGCGCGCAGCTGGGGCTCTCTCTCGTACGCGCCCTGTCACTGTCACTCACCGATCAAATAAGGCTTTGACAGCCGCCAAAAAAAAAGATCAATGCAGAAAAACCCCTGGTTATATTGGTTATATAATGTTGGACAGAATGTTGATCCGGCCATCGCGTATATTCAACGCACATAAGGTAAACGTTTTGCAAACGTTTTTTAGAGAAATAAAAACAGGTCGACGAATCGATGCGCATATTTTGCGTCGACGTCATCGATGACCTCGACGCGTTGTCCCAGCCCTACATTACTAAATGGGCCCAGGAATACTTTCGGAAACCACTGTCGGTAAACACAATCCACCGTGCCATCAGCAGATGCCAACTAAAGCTCTATCATGCAAAAAGGAAGCCATATGTGAACATGGTCCAGAAGCGCCGTCGTGTCCTGTGGGCCAAGGCTCATTTAAAATGGACTATTTCAAAGTGGAATAGTGTTTTATGGCCAGACGAGTCCAAATTTGACATTCTTGTTGGAAATCACGGACGCCGTGTCCTCCGGGCTAAAGAGGAGGGAGACCTTCCAGCATGTTATCAGCGTTCAGTTCAAAAGCCAGCATCTCTGATGGTATGGGGGTGCATAAGTGCATACGGTATGGGCAGCTTGCATGTTTTGGAAGGCTCTGTGAATGCTGAAAGGTATATAAAGGTTTTAGAGCAACATATGCTTCCTTCCAAACAACGTCTATTTCAGGGAAGGCCTTGTTTATTTCAGCAGGACAATGCAAAACCACATACTGCAGCTATAACAACAGCATGGCTTCGTCGTAGAAGAGTCCGGGTGCTAACCTGGCCTGCCTGCAGTCCAGATCTTTCACCTATAGAGAACATTTGGCGCATCATTAAACGAAAAATACGTCAAAGACGACCACGAACTCTTCAGCAGCTGGAAATCTATATAAGGCAAGAATGGGACCAAATTCCAACAGCAAAACTCCAGCAACTCATAGCCTCAATGCCCAGACGTCTTCAAACTGTTTTGAAAAGAAAAGGAGATGCTACACCATGGTAAACATGCCCCGTCCCAACTATTTTGAGACCTGTAGCAGAAATCAAAATAGAAATGAGCTCATTTTGTGCATAAAATTGTAAACTTTCTCAGTTTCAACATTTGCTATGTTATCTATGTTCTATTGTGAATAAAATATTGGCTCATGTGATTTGAAAGTCTTTTAGTTTTTATTTTATTAAAATTTAAAAAACGTCCCAACTTTTCCGGAATTCGGGTTGTAAACAATCTGACAGATTCAGTGAGTAAATAGACCGATTCAGGATCAGTCACAATTATGTTTTCAAGATTCATGTATTGTAATTTACTCTTTGCTGATAAAACATATCTTACATATCTGTTGACTCACCTGATATAGTGCTGTTTTTAGAGCAATCTTTATGCAGAGCCAGCAGTGATCCAGATACAGAGATTCTCCTTTTACTAGAGTTCAAGCTCCAGATAGCAGGTGAACTGATCAGTAAAATGCAGAAGACAGACATCCAAGAATACATTAATATTGTGAGCAGACAGAATCCCCTCTATAATAGACGTAATATTAAACAATTAGGAAATGGTCATCAAAATGCTAATAATAATACACTCACAATGAGCTTCCCTTTCTCACAGGTTGGGAGTCTGGGACTATGCTGTTATCTTTTACACAAAGAAACAAAATAAAGTTAAAAGCATTCATATATGTTCACATCAGCAATGGAATTTTCCTTAGTATGTTTCATATAATACCAAAAAAGTCCTCTTCATGGTCAGCTTGCACCATCTGTACTACTTTGTCTATAGGAATGTGCTGCAAAAAATAGTTTTTTATAGGGTTAGATAAGCCAGTAAGAGAAAAAAGAATATATATATATATATATATATATTTATATGAATTAAGAGCACCTTGTGGTACTTCTTGTCTCTAGCCTTTATGCCCTGGATTTTCTGTTGTTCTACATTATGAGCAGCAGGGGTCGACTAACAAGACAAACAGAATTCACTGAGATTACATCCATTAAGCTGTACAATACAAATCAGTAAAGACTAATCAGTATGTACTAGGGGTGTAACGGTACGTGTATTCGTACCGGACCGTTTCGGTACAGGGCTTTCGGTACGGTGCACGTGTGTACCGAATGACAGAGTGCAATATTTTGTGTGCGGAACAAGTACATTTTCGTGTTTCCAAACGAACATATTAAGTGGCGGAAGTCTCCGCGTTCAGCGCAAATCCCGCCCTGCAGCTGATTCTAAGGCCGGCGACACACTGGATGCGTGGCTTAAGCGTCTCAGCTGCGTGGCGTGTCCGTTTTTAATTCGGCTCCCATGTTAACAGGTTAGAGCTTGCAGACTGCCTGCGTGAGACACGCATCTCAGGCGCGGCTCGAGCCGCACGGAAAACGCGTGCTTGCTTGAAATAGAACCGACGCCTATGTTTCACGCGACACGCAAGCGTGTTGGAAGCGTTTCCAGGTAAAATAGAATAGGAAAATATGTTTATATGTCATTTTGTACACAAATACATATTAATTCATGACACTTTGATGTTTGAAAGTCTATAGGTTGACATAAATTCAGATATAAATGTAATTTCAAAAATAAAAAATAAAAAAAGAATAAGAAATAAAATACTGCTGCAAAGTTCTCCACTAAATGAAATACTCTCAGTCTCAAACCAATATCATATAATAAAATATAATGAAAAATATAAATAAATAACTATGATTACAGTGCAGCTTTACCAATCCCAGCTTGTAGACCTGCTCATATTTAAAAAATATATATAACTTTTCCAAAGTGTAAAGTGCAGCATCAACAGTTTCAGTTTTTAGACCTGCTCAGATTTCGTTATTGCGTTGGACCGATCGGAATTAAGAGCAAAGGTCTTTTTAAATGCCGACGGGAGCTGCGTTTGAATTACAATCGTTTTTTTCCTAGTTGTAGTGATGTTCACACTCGCGTGATGCCTTTTGAAAACCTTAGGCCGGTGACACACTGCCATATTGCACCTGTCAAACATAGTCTATTTTGCCGTCAATACTGTTGACAGTGTCCTTTATCAGTAGGCTTTATATTTATGCTCAACATGAAGTATAGATATTGTTGTCATGAAGACAAGAGCCTGGCCTGTCGGCGGTCTCCCTGTCACCTACAGCAGCAGGCACGGCACGGTTCTGGTGAAACAGGCCTACAAGCTGGGATTGGTAATGCTGCACTGTAATCATAGTTATTTATTTATATTTTACATTATATTTTATTATATGATATTGGTTTGAGACTGAGAGTATTTTATTTAGAGGAGAACTTTGCAGCAGTATTTTATTTCTTATTCTTTTTTTATTTTATATATATTTAATTAAAAAGTATTATATATATAGTAATAAACAACCTGCAGTTTAATGTTTGCATTTCTTTCCCTTACTGTACCGAAAATGAACCGAACCGTGACTTTAAAACTGAGGTACATACCGAACCGTGATTTTTGCGTACCGTTACACCCCTAGTATGTACCATCATCATTAATGTACCAGTGTTTCATAAACCCTATTCTCCATTTGTTTTCATCAGTATAAACTTGAATTTGAAGTGACACTTTCTACAGAGGTTATACCTGTGCTTGAATTGCATGGGCCTTCTTTTGGTTATTCTCGCACTGAAAACTAAAAGAAGGCACACTGGAAGATGTTTTAGACATCATGAGTTCTCTAAGTTCAATCTCCTTCTTCCTCTCTGAAGAGCTCATCATCTGAAGAGCTGGTTTCACCATTAGCTTTGATACTGCAATGAGAGTAGTTACAAAACTTTATAGTGCTCATAAAAATCTACAGATGGCATTTCACCACAAGCAAGAGATAATCTTTACAACAAATCTTTTAAAACACTTGAGGGGCAATACAAATTTATTGTGTTAAGCAACAAATGAGCAGAGATTGCTTACACTCTTGCAGCGGAAAATTACAGAGCAATCTCTGAAATTCTACAAGAATGGATTCTTTACTGATTAGTCATGAACAGCTTAATGGACCTACCTGCAGGAAGCACACAGATGGAGGAACAGCTCCCCTGTTTACTCCCCACACTGCCACAAATATACGTGCTAGACTCAGACACCTTCATCTTTATAGGGGTAACCATCTGAGAAAAAGAGATTTGCACTTTTAGAGCAAGAGACCTCTGGCCACCATGATGCCATTAGCATGTGCACACAGCTGTAATAACAGCAGCAGTAACAGAGGTGAGTCAGTGTCACCATATTCCAGTTGCTAAAAGTGAGAAAACACAAACTCGTCACTTCAACAGGGTAAATGAGGACAACAGTTCACTAAAGTTAATTATACAGGTCATCTAATTTAATAACACGGCTGAATGCACAGTGCAATAAACAATCATGATTATAATTAAGCCCTGTTGAAGGCAATTACATAACAGATATTTTCATCAGGCAGCTGGAGTTAACAGGGGAAAAAGACTAGTTTTTCAAATAAAATCCAACAAGCAAGTGTGTTTCACAAATGGCTTGAGAGGGAACAATATTCAGCTTTGCCAAAAAAAAGGCATCAGATCAATGGTCAATTCGAAGGTCTCACAAAACAGTATCCTAAAATGAATGAACAATTACAATGTTGATGTAGTGCGCCTCCTGTCTTACCTGTAGGGGCACACTGTTTGTGTCTGGTGTTGGATGTGTGGGAGGCTGGCAGGGGATGCTATGTTTGGCTGAGGTTGACCCTTTTCCCTCTACACGCACAGAGGGGGACACTTGACTTTCAGCGACAAAAACCTGTTAGTTCAACACAGACAGTTAAAAAGCCACACCTTATGAGAGAAAAACACCCTGCAATGTAACAGTTCATCTTGGGAAGGAGTGACTGGCACATTTGAAGGTATACTTTGAGCCTGAATTACCTGTGAACTTTCCAGTGAACTTAGGTTGATGTGAACAGGTGTTTTTACAATAGAGGACTTCCTAAAAGATGTCTGAAATACAGCAAGTTACAGTTTCAAATACATTGAAAACATCACTGCTGGTTTGCTGTGTGACAGCTGCATAAAACAAGTGAATAGATATTTCATATTTAATGTCATCTTTTCAACCCATTCATTTAGTTTTGGACTGATCACTCTTGTGTAAAGCTATAAAAACAATACCATGTATAAAAGGAATGTTGTGTTATACTCTTTATTAGAGTAGATATAGGTATTTATGCTTAACTGGAGGGAGAATTTTTTATTTTTTTGTAATTACAGATGGTCTAGTCACATTTTATTTAAGCACACACTAAAGTAAAGGTTCTGATTAGATGAAGTACTGGTTCTTGACATTTTCTACTCTTCATTACATTGACTGATGTCAGCCCCTTCACTCACCCTGTTCTTAGCCTGCCCATAAACACTCTCAGTGGCTCGCAGGATGTCTAGAGATGAGCTGAATTTGATGGTGACTCTGGAGCCCTCTAAGCTGTCACAGCAGGCTGGCTCAGTCAGAACCAGATGCAGAACCTTCTTGCCACTCTCCTCTGTGAAATCAAATATAGATATGTGTTTTTATACGCAGCTTAGAACAAATCCTGACCTCAGAAAGTCTAATATTTGTCCAAAACTATTGTTTTGTGAGTTTTGAGAACAGCTTCAGATGACCCAGTGTTTCCCCTTGGTTTGGGGCTTTGTGTGGGGGGTGAATGTTCGGTTGGGGCCAGAAGGACACCTACACAAACACTTAAAGGAATCATGGTGTTCATGTGTTTCTTGACAGTAGTCAATACAACAACAGATCAATTAATTGCCCCAAATTCTTTTTTTTTTTTTTTTTAATTCTGTTTCTTCCCATTTACATTTTTTCTGGACTCCATTTTAGGGATTAAATTGTAAACATTGTCAAAAGGCATGTCATATTAATTAAAATCATGACACTTAAACAATTTAACATCCATTTATTAAAAGTTTAACAAAATTGTCATGTTTAGGGCCCTATGAAATGTTTTATTTTTTCCAAACGTATGTTTTATTATTCAATTACAGGTTATTCAATTCTGTGTTTTAGCATATGTCTAATTATTTGAAAGCATAAAAACGGGTTTTATTTTTACAATAGCTAATAAATTCTGTGTTTTGTATTTACATTTTTCTGTTTATCAAATTAAGTCATAAAACATGAATTTATCTTTTAAGTAATGCAAATTAAAGGCACAATATGTAGGTGGGGGGGGCAATATAATGGGGGGCACCCCCCTAATATAATGACAGGGGAAACACTGTGACCTGTCTGGAGGGGATAGTGTTGATTGTGTTACCTTCTACTGTGTAACTCTGAACCTCATTTTCAACTATACACAGAGTGCTCCACTGGCCATCCTGAAAGGAGAGACATATAACATTCATATTCCTATTCATTTCTTCCAAAAAACTTTCACATGTGATTAAAAAACCCAGTAGGTAATTATAAACCAGGGATTCCTAAATGTTTTTGTCAGCTGAAACTCTACTTTGTTAAGATAATTTTAAAATAATTAAACAATAATTAAATAATAATTATTATTAAAATAATTATTCCAACGGTTATCTGATGTTGGTTGGTCACATAATATTCAAGTAAACAGATAATGCCTCAGTTCATATTCAAGATTCAGGTGTATTAGGACCCCAAATTGAATATTAATAATAATTATTACTATGTTATATAAACAAAGTATATTATTGTAAACTACAATTGTACTGTAAAATTAAATATAGTATTTTATCATAATTATATTTACCGACAATTTACAATATTAATATTTGTCTTAAATTCTTTACTTTGTTTTATGATACAGATGCAATGCTGTAAACCTCTGTCCATAAAATAAATTATGTAATTTCTCTCTCTGCTAATACCCCCACCCCCAAAAAAAGATCTTCAGATCTAGTTCACATAAATTACATATTTTGTTTCAAAACGGCAAATTTCACAGAAAAGCGACTAGTTTGTAAGTATGAGTCATAGAAAAGTGTAAATGAAAGTTATTGCATGTTGGATTCCCAAATGCACATTATTTTCTGTAATTACCATGACCTGAGCTGCTTTAAAACGCTGAATATAGCAGATCGTGCTGCACCATTTATTTATTGAATTTTTACATTTGATATAATTATTAGCTTTTTATCAATCCCCAGGGCTATGCAAATCCCCATTTGGAAAGACCTGTTATATATTATTATTATTATTTTCCTAGGTCTAATGTGAGATGTGGCCTGTAATGACTAATGTCATTACCTGGGTCTTCTTATTAGCCACACAGAAGTAAAAAGAGATACTTTGACTTCCAAGATTGAAGTCAATCCAGAAAGCTTCCAGATTCTTGTCCTCTGGCATGAGCAACTATAAATATAACAAAACAGAAATATACATGTGGTTCAAAACTAAACAAGATAACCGAGTGCATATTTTCCCACACTCACACTTAAATAAATGTTAAAACTAACCTCATGTTTGTCCAAAAATGCCTCCAAGCAAGGGTAGGAGTACACGCTGTGAGAAGATAAACCAAGACATGTTATACAATCTATTAAAAAAGCGAAAGCTGTCAAAATAGATTAAGTACCTTCTTCCATCTCCTTGCATGCCATTGACCATATTTAGAAACTTCCTACAGTCCTGTCACACAAACACACACACACACAAAACATACTCTAAAATCCTATGTGACCAAAAAAATTTAGTTTAAAATGACTTATTTCAAGTGAAGCCATATTTACAGTCTCAAACTCTGAATCCTTGATCTTCTTGAATGCAGAGGAGACAAAGGTCATTGTAAACCAGGAGTCAGCTAGTTGACTCCTCTGAGCTGGTGAAGCCATTCTGCAGAGGGCCTCCATTAAAGACACCTGCAAATCATAATCTGAAGCACAACAGATATGTAGCTACAATCAGTATCAGTATGAGTGCAGTCTAAAATGAGTTTTGTAATGATCATAGAATTTGTAATTCTTTTAAACATTTTTATGATCACACTTTTTCAACTATGTATACTCATTACAATGGATGTTTTACACTAACCTCCACCTCTGCGGATTTGACTGGCCACTGCATTCCTGATAAAAAACACAACACACTACAGATTTAAAATACAAGCATTCTCCTTCAGGTACTTTCCAGAAAAAGGAGCTTTGAAATATATGATTTAGTACTGATTAAGACTCAGGAGAATGCAATATCATTTATCATACATCATAGACGAAGCCTCTTGAGTTGACAAGATCTTCTTTTTCTTTTTCAGCTCCATGGGAATCTTTTCCAGAATAGCATTGAGCTTCCTTGCTGCCTGTCAATAAGAGTAAATAATAATCCTTCATACATCCTCTCTTGTAATTCAGTCTTCTATTTTTGGAAAAGTCTGGGTAAGCACAGCTCGAGTGACATGTCATGACTGGAGGTGTAGAACGAGTTTTTAATATGGTTGAAATGATTACTTCTCGGCATATAGATGGTGACTGAACCAAGGAAGGCTTTCCATTAAGAAATGGAACGAATCTCCTACCTCTTTCTGAATCATGATGTTTATTTGTGCATCAGAGGCCAGTTTGCCAATGTGACTAAGCAGAGCTTCAGTGACTTCATATGTACCTGAGGGGATACACAGATTTGAGCTGAATGCAGAGCACTGTTCTACTTCCCCTTTGTCTTTTTCAAAATTGTAACAAAACACTAACCTTCTTTACAACTTTCATGAACAACCTGCAAAGGTGAAATGACACGCACAAATCAGAATACTACAAATACAGTGTTTCTGAATTCACTAATTATGTTTTCTTTAGCACTTTTTTGATTTTCTTGATCTAATTTTCTAGCATTTTAATTTGCTGATTCTGATTTATTTTATCCAACAGAGAAAATAGACATATGATTCATATGGAAGTCCATTTCCAACATGGAATATAAAAATAATGTAAAAGGTAATTGCAACTTTTTAAACTGTGATATGTAATCTCACAATTCAGAAAGGAAAAGACACATTGTGAGTCTATAACTAAAAATTTCATTTGGATGAGTTGAGGTGTTTACAAGAAAACAAAGCTAATGATTAGCCCCGCCCCAAAAATGTGCCGTAACAAACCATCAGTGCATCAAAGAAGTCCTCAGCCAGCTTTATCATGATCTCACTTCTTGGTGACCCTGCCTCCAGCCACAGCTTTCTGGCCTTCTCGAACCACTGCACCATGTAAACATAAATTTTAAGCAATAAAAACCTTTTTCTTCTTCTTCACCAAAACAGGCATAGAGAGAACAGAAACATGGATTACAAACTTATCTTCTTAACAAATCCCTGGGCAACCATCACAGATATTCCTCCACCGCCTGGAAACACCAGCATCTCGCCATATTTGTTTAAAACAGTAAGCACCAGGCAAGCATTGTCCACATTTCCAAGATCTATTTCCTGCAAGGACATACAACAGTGCATATAAATCCAGTCAAGAAGTTCATACGGTTAAGTCATGAAGACGATGTTAAATATATAACTAACCCTGATGAAAAGCTTATCCAGCTTGGTCATGAATTGTCTGGAACATTTTATTGTGGTTCCTTCCTTGTTTTCATTTTGTACTAATATTTCTAGGTCCTGAAAATTATTGTGTTTGAAAGCCTCATCCACCAGTTTCTCCACCTAAGCAATACAATATAAAGTGAACTTCGTGGTCCTAATGAACATACAAGCAAACATCTCATATAATTACAGAAGACAAAAGCATTTCAGAGGTGAGAAGTTAAAACCATTTCCCGAGAAATAAAAGCAGGAATTAAGCAGCTGTTTTGGGTTTAATTCTCACCTGATGGTCCTGCAAAGGTGCCATGATGCACAGACGATGACCTGTTTTAAATGTTGAAGACATTAAATAACTCATAAATATGAATCTCAGATGCAGATAATTCGGAGAAAACAACAGTTCCAGGCAAAATGAGGACTCAAGACGTCTTTAAATGTCAGTCCTCGTATTTCTCAGAATTGAATTAAATTAAACCAAATAATGAACAAAACATTGTGGTTTGGCTCAGTTTATGTGATGTATTAATCAATGTGCCATTTATTATGCAAATTAACTTTAGCCGATTTGTAGCGTTAATTTAACATACCGTTAAGTTAATATTATAACGGTCTAAAGCACATGCAGCGAAAATACTGTCTAAAAACTGCAAAATAATACACATAACCGTAAAAATTAATGTTGTAAGCGATCATATTTAATTTAATAATTAGATTAAATTGTGGCTATCTTGGGCTGTCCGCTGGGTGTTCAGATCTTACCTCAGATTATGACTGACCCTTTAACGGACTTCAGGAGGAAATTTTACATAGCTTTTATTATTAACAAATAATGTGAAGTTAATGTAGATCGCAAATGTACAGTTACCGAGATGGAAATTGTCAATTTACGCTCAAAATGGTTAGTTAAAGAGCGATTATTTCGCTTTTGACGGTTGTACTGTAACGTTGTGAGTTTCGATAACGCGGGAAAAATTACGCGCACGCGCAGACGCAAAAACGGACGCGCACGCTGATCTTTTCAGTTTGATTGAACTGCTTCTCTATTCAAAACTCACCGAGTGTAATGTTACTATGGTCATGGATAATGTAGTAAAATAATATTAATAATAATAAATTTTAAAAGTAGAATGTCACAAATCCTACAAATAAAATGTACTGGAAATATTTCAATGATTTATGAATTCAGGCTTTATATACACATAAAACAGCATTAGTTTTAATAAACATAATTTTATTAACTCAAACAAGACTTTCTAAATTAATTTTAGTATCTTTATTGCACAATGTAAATAACTTTGTTGTTATAACCTTAATCATGGTACTAACAAACTAAACTTACAATAAAAACACTTTTGTAGTCATGACATTTTTGTAGTTCAAGTCAGCATCAGCCTGGTTATCTTGACAAAACTTTTTTTTTTTACTTTTTCCACACCAGTTCGAGTTTCTAGAAACCACCTGACTTCAGGATGCTGGCATCAGAAGTGCTAAAATGCTAACTCATTTCTGAGGTCTGTCCTACAAAAATAAATCACCCCTACAACACTTTATAAACAGCAGTTTGTGCCTATGTGGCTTTATTTTGAAGCTTTTATGAGAAGGACCATGTAAATAATTGCTGAATATATATATATATATATATATATATATTAATCAGTTCTTCAAAACAAGTGGCATTACCTATCCTTATTTACTCTATCAACATCTGTGTTTACAATATCCACAAGTATTATGAAAACATACCACATAGTGACAATAACATCATCACACAAGTGCAAACCTGAAATGCAAAAAAAAAAAGAAAAGAAAAAAAATACTGTAAAGGCACTTTTTACATCTATATTACATTATCAAACCAACATACAGTAATACTCTCAGTGCTACAGTCTAGCTGTCACAATCATAAAGTTCTCTCATATCTCATATTTCATATGGCTTCATGGTAATCACAAATGAAATACACAACGGCAAACTTTCAGAAGGTCAGCAATGTATATCACACGGTGAAAATGCTGGTGGTTGCAAGCAAAATATAAAGTGAAACAGTGCTTTAAAAAAGTTTCATCTACAAATCAGTGTCCTCAGATAAAGTGTATCATGCTGTCTTCACATTCCTTCGGCACAGGTAGTTTATAACTCTGACAGGTTAACTTGTAATTCTGCCCATCATTGTTATCCCAAAACTGCATGCCCATTACTTTATAACAAACGGCAAACTCCAGCACTGCTCCAGGGTGAAGGATATATGGAGGAACCGGTAGATGAAATCGAAAAGTGTCACAGCAGGGCCCGTTTGAAATGGATTTGCTTGTAACCCAGTAAGCCTTGGTTTCTGAGCAGCTCTTCCAGTTTGTAAAAGAGTAGCGAACATTCACTTCCTTCTCAAATGCCAAGTTTACAACTTGAACAATCCCTATAATGCCAGGCTCATAGCACAAAACCCGCTCCAGACATACTTGTTGGCAACTCAGCCGCTCGGTGAAGTTTGAACAGTCCCCTGGCTGGACTGAGAACATGGGTTTCAGATAAGGAAGAGAAATCTCCATGCCCTTACTTGAGGCTAACTCTGAATTCATTAAGAGTCGGAAGAGAACATGCTCTGGGACAAACGGGTCCTCTCCGCTTTTGAAAACCTTGACATTTTCCAGGTCTAACCCTAATGAGTCCACAAACCGAACGCTGGCTCGGCGACTAAGCCTCCGTCTCTCTGATGGAGATGGAAGGGACTGTGTGCGCCTCTGGATGATGGATTTGGTTGGAGGTTCGCATGACATGCTGCGGCCTGCTGTTTGCCTCGGAGCAGTTTTTGGGCTCGGTGGACGAATTTTAACCAGCTTCCTTCCGCTGTCCGTTTTAAACTGGGAGACGTCCTGCAAAATCGGTGTGGAACTTTTTTTTGAGCCATCTGATACTGTAGTAAAAAATAGGTCAGGGTTCATCTCTTCGAGGGGTGTGTCTTTATGGCAACATCCCAAAGACCAGGCCATGTTTATATGAAAGAGTTACCTTGTGTGACCTAAAAAAAAAGACAAACATTCTATGTTATGAATATTTATAAGTATTTTACAGTATTACATATCCTAGGACGTCCTAGCAAGCAATACTGTGCAGCTGTGGAAACATGGCAAGCTCACTAGCTACTTCAATCTCAGCTGGATTACTGAACAATTTAATGCAAAGTAATGCAACTTACATTTCAAGGCTTTCAAAATGGCAAATTGTCAATGCAAACGTATACAAGTAAATGACTGCACCTCTGTACAAAAATAAAAGGAAGAAGTTCAAATTGCCATTTGCACTGTCTCACCAGAAAAGTCCGGCTTGATTAAGTTAACGACGCATCTGACGATCCTCCGATGCTATTTCAATGAACCCTGCATTTCATAATGAGAAGAGCGACAAAACTCTGTGTAAAGGTGAAGTATAGCCTACTACGTGATACAACACACATACAATGCATTTCAAGCAAACTGCGCACGTTGCGCACGCAGAGCTGGGAGGAGTGTGATGTCAACAGAGGGGGCGTGGCTACTGAGTCGGGAAATGCATGCTGTTGGTGGTGAGGTTGCCATGTCTTCCTATTATAAATAGTTTTAAGTCAACATCAAGACAGCAAGTGTGTGTAGAACTTTTGATTACTTGATGAAACACGCCTACACCACAGCGTTGTAAAATATGCAAGTAAAGCTTTATTTACACATTTTCAATACGTTACATTTTAAATGAACATGTCTGTTCAGTACATTACTTATATAACAAATGACACAATTGAATTGTGGCGCTTATAATTATGTGATAAAAAGCACTTGCAAATGTTTTATAAAATACACATACTCATCTCTGCACTAATAAAATGGGGTTTACTGCCCAATTGTATGCAATAT
Organism: Carassius carassius; assembly: GCF_963082965.1. NCBI lineage: Eukaryota > Metazoa > Chordata > Actinopteri > Cypriniformes > Cyprinidae > Carassius > Carassius carassius. Next base: position 10,241,682 of record NC_081791.1, read on the forward strand.
CTAATTAATGTATCTTACACTACAAAGTGGCATTAGAGAATCTAATAAATCAAAATATATTATAGGGTACTTTTTTATATTCACTACCAGTCAAAGTTTGGAATAACTATTATTTTTTATCTGTTTGAAAATCTCTAACAGTATGTTCACCAAGTCTTCATTTATCTGATTAAAAATACACGTAAAACAGTAATATTCTGAAATATTATTACAATTTAAAATAATATTAGAAATATTAGAATGATTTATGAAGAACAGGATGACACTACTGGAATGATGCTAAATTGTACCATCACAGGAATTAATTGCCTTAAAAAATCCTAAATAGAAAACAGTTATTTAAACAATATTACTAATTGCAGTTTATTCTGAGCATAGGGGACTGCTTTCACAAAAATAAAAAAATCTGAATACTAGAAAATCTGAGAACTAAATAAAATATTTGTTCGTAGCTTAAGGTATAATATTTTAGTCCGACACAAACAAGGATCGCTTTTTTCCGGTTTATTTTTAATCAGAACAGGATCATTGCTCTTCTTCTATCTGGCAACCCCGCTGGTCAAGTTTAATAAAACAGTGATTTTGCAAACTTACACACACATACGCCTGTTTTTCTTCATGAGCAATCGATACGAGCAGCGATGAAATTAACGCGTTTCTCCTATTCGTTTCTCTTAGGAACTTCAACTCCCATCATGCCAATCGCAGGATCACGACGACAGCGATGCTCAAACATACAAAGCCAATAGCAGCAAGTAAACAAGTCTGGTCGAGCTGCTGTAGTGATGCTGAGAAACAACGATTTCAAAGCGTTTCGCTCATTGCAGGATGATGGAGGTTTCATAACCAAGACGCAAAGGTGATTATTGTCCTCTTTATATGTTAACGTTAAAAATAGTTTGTTCGACGCTGTTTAATTGATTGCTGCAATTCTTGGCAAAGTGCAAAATATATTAACTGTGACGCTGATATTTCGCTGCGTTTCTGCAATGGTGCTCATCAGTCGCTCGGTGCATGTGCGTGCTCACAAATGGGACATTTTGAGGCACAGCTGAGAGCTTCAAAACTGCGTCTGTGCACTTCTTAGTGTTTAGTGCGATGGGACCCATCCTGCAGGAACAAACTGCGTCTGCGACTCTGAGGAAGGTGTCAGGCAAGGGGAAGGTTAGAACGAAAAATGCAGAAAACACTGGGATTGTTGACAGGTATGTCTGAATAGAGCAGTTTATTAAACTCACACAAGATTAACACAAATGTGTCACTAAGAATATGTTGCTTTATTTGCAGCAATAATAAGAGAGGGCAAGAGAAGGATCATCAGCCCAAAGCTGAAACTGTAAGTTACATATGAAATAATAAGATGCATCAAGCATCCTGTGTCGGCAGCAGTTTGAATATGTTTTCATGATGTTCCCAAGGTCCAAAATGGCATTAAACCAAAGAAAGCTAAGAGTCCGACTGGTGGCACTTGCAAGTTGCGTGGGTGAGTGTTGTTTAAGATATGGAATTTAACACATAAATAACCATAAATAGTCAAAATAAAAGAACAAAATAAAACAAATGGACATATTTCACTACAGAATGCTGCCATTGACCAATCAGAAACATATTCCAGAGTGCTAATAATTAGAGCTGGGTATTCACACATATTTTGCTCTTGATTTGATTCAATTTGATATTGATTCACTTTGCTATATATCAGGAGTCAAATAACTTTCTTGTGATAAAATGATGCTTCTACTCCTTCGCTGTTGAAATTTAAATGGTGACTGTCCTAACTCGACAGATTTAGTCAAACATGCATTAAGACATCACTAATAGATAAAAATGGAATGAATATGTAATATAATGCATATATTTAGCACTATATATGCTCCATTTTATTATCTACAACACATGATCTTATGATGCTCATTCTGCTAGCTCTTCTTTCACCATTATCATCATAAAAAAAAAGCATTTTTTTTTCAAATCTGGTTAGAAATTCAATTGCCTTTACCTGCAGTAGATTCATTTACAGGCTGCACTCATAATAAAGATCTGCTTCATCACTGACAAACAATATGACATTTCTGAGTTTTGTTTCCTGAAATGGATTGTAGGTAAATATCCGCCTCATCCAGCACTCTTTTTTGTCTTATAAAGTAATCTTTTACTGTTTCAATGTGAGAAACAACTGGAAACAGTTCAGTGTGTACATGTCCAAATGAACCAAACTGCATCACAAACAAATTTCACTAATTAGATCCGAAATAAGTGATTAATTTGTGAATGTGGCCTCATTTGATTCTTAATGCCTGATAGAAAACACATAGCATGATTGCTAAAATATTGTAATTTTACTCTTCTAAACTCTGTGATCAGAAAACTCCCATCAAATAGTTACTTCGATTATCAGATGGGAGACATACTACAAAACAAAAAAAACATTTAGTGATGTTTTGTTCATGAATCAGCAGAATTGACTTTGAAATGTTATAATGATACAAGTTCATTGAAAGTCAAAGTAATCAAAAGTGTTGTCAACCCAGCCCTAATAAATACACTAGTCAACATCTAAAGTGGATCCAAACCATTCATCAAAGTTGTCCTAAAACCTAAACCAAAATGTATTCTTGTCTTAGGACAACTTGGATTAACTTTTTTTGATCCACTTCAAATGTTGACTACTGTATATTGATCAAATATCTTAATTGAACTATTGCTGCAGCACACAGGGTGAATCAGATCTGAGGCCTCCACGTCCCAACCTCTCTTGTCCCGAGCGTGGACAGGAGAGGAAGAAAATCCAGCTGGAGGCTCAGTGCTGTAAAGAGATGTTACAGAGCCGCGTGGCCTTGGAAAAGAGTCGTCGTGCTCTATCGCTGCCCTTGGCTCCTCAGCCAGTGCTGCAGCAGTTCCCCTCGCAGAAACAACTCTCAGACCTGGACTTACTCCACCTCCTGGAGCACAAGGAGGACGACACGGATAGCGCCAGTGACCTGTCAGACTCTGAGCGGCTCCCTGTGCTGCCTTCCCCCTGCACTCCTCCTCAGCTCAACCTCCGAGCCGAGGTCTTCAACTCCATGGACCTGCATCCTCACATACCTGGACCCAGGACGGTGGAGAACAATGAAGTCAGCTATATCTACCCAGACTTCCTGCCGCCTCCATTCAATACCTGGAGCTTGAGGCAGCTCGCCATCTTCCTCAACACCGAGGGTAAGCGGGCTCCCCGCCCAAAACCCGTAGGGGAGCTAGAGAAGTATTTAGAGCGCCTCCTTCAACTTGAGTGGCACCAGATCCAAACCATACAGTCTGAGAGCGGACGGCAAGTCGTTCCCATCATCCGAACAAGAGGTCATGCCCCCGGTGTCCTAGTGAATGGCAACCAGCCTAGGCCTCATACTGCTCCTCCGACACGCCTCAGCTCCCCGAAAAGCTTTCGGCAGGGTCAACAGGCCTTCTTCTCTTCCATGGCCAGCCCATCATCCACCCAGCTTTCTCGGCCCGTCTGCCCTCACTGCCACATCCGCTATCCGCTCTGCAATGGCACCTGCTCTCCATACGCCTACCAGCGACATTCCCGCCTCAGCCCCCTGCTAGAGCGCAAAGCTCCCCCTGCCAACACCCAAAAGAGGAGCAGCAGTGAAAGCCGGGCTTCCACCTCCGAAAACCGCACCACTTCGAAAAACCAGCAACCAGTCAGTCCTCAAGCAGCAAAGGCTCACCAGAAGCACATGCAGGCTGCGGGGAATGTGCGCAGGGCGTCCCATGAACTTAACGCAAATGGAAAATCCCATTCTTCGGTTAGGAAAGGAAAGGTCTCGTTTGCAAGGTCAAACGAGACCGACAAACAGAAAGATCCACCTGGAGCAAAATGTGGAGGGGTTGATAGGCGGGATCCTGTCGGTATGAAACGTGAAGGTGGTGGTCCAGGGAAAAAAATGGTAAAGGATGGTCCAAGAGCCGAACCGGGTGAAGTACGATTAAGATCTGATACTAAAAGAACGGTCACAGATGGCAAGGACTCAAAAGTGGCATCAGCTACCAAGTCTACTGGCAAAGTGAAAAATGCTCAATATGCCAAGTAGTTAGTGCACCTTTCACACAATTTCATTTTGCATACTGTAAAGAAGAGCTAATTAAAACATAATATTATCCCTGCAGTTAACTTTAGTTGTTTGTGAAAAGGATGAAAAGTTGTGAAAAGTGCTGTCACATTGGTAAATTTTTGGCAAAATTTAGAGGGGAAAAAAAGTCTGTTCATTATTCATTGTTAATAACTCACACAGAAGTCACTTCCAGCTTTCTGTCAGTCTATACGGACCAACTTGAAACGTGCACAGATTCAGGACAGATTTCGATTAAAATGCTTGGATTTTGCCCATTAAAATTTGCAAATGTGACCACACTTTAAAAACAAAAGTATCCTTCTCTTTAGAAATCATGCCTTTTCATCTTCATTGTTTCAGTAGAACTTTAAAGTGCATTTCTTGAATAAGATATATTTATTTTATCTGCCTAAGTACACAAAGGCAGGTTATCTACATACTGTACGCACAAATCCTCTATAAAATGAAATAAATGTACTTAAATCTAGTGTGCATATACATATCTCTTATTTGAGGGAGGTATGGCTGAGAATGTTAGCGTGTGGCTTTGTCTAGTAAGCACTATTGGTCGAAGAATGTATATTTTTTGAGATGAATAATTAATGTTTTGTAATGACTGTATTTTTGTAAAGTGCCATTTACAAGGACTTATTTTCTTGTTATTCATTAAACCAATGAGTTGACATGTACTGAGTTAAAACCGAATGTTTTATCTTTGAATGTTTTGGAACTCATTACTTAGGTTTTCACTGAGATGTAGTTGAATTGTGAATTGTTAGGATTGCTTATGGTGGTTTTGTGGTGTGTTGCTGGAGAAGGCCCTGAGCTGTAAACTGTTAAGATATTATGGTCAAGGTTATCTATGTTTGTTTACTTATTGAGAACCTTTCAGGTGATTACATTGTACTTCATGTCTCTAAATATAGCATGTTTTTATTATTTTTACAGGAACAATGATGGTAGTGGTTTTGTAGTTTTGTATGTACTGTAATGCATTGTCAAGGCACTTGGATATGACTTGAAAGTTGGTACAGGTTGAGGCCATACAGTAGATGGTACCACATTTCCATACTTGATGTGCTGTATGTAGCACCATTTCATCTTTGATGTTATGTACTGTGTAAAGTTCCCTTATCAAGCAAAAAACACACAAAAATCTACTTTTGTCCTGTCATTGTCAGTTTGTGCTTTTATTTTGCTGGGAGTTTTTGGTAGAGTTGAATGCAGCTATTTTTATGAGATACAAAATAAAGAGTTTTCATTACATCATCAAAGCCTCTGTCTATACAGTATTTATTTTAATGTGGAAATTGATACCGTCATTATATTCTCATTAAACCAGAACAAGCACAGACAGTGTAATTTTCAGGCTGTGAATGAAAATGTTCAGTGACTTTGCCATGCCTTCTGGGTATTTAAAAGCTCCTATTTACAATCATCTGAATCCTTTTGTGCATATTATCACAATTGTGGGTATTTGTGTGATTGTCATGAATAGTTTGTCACACTAATTTGATGTAATTTGCATGTTGTCATGTCCTCTTCTGTCCTGGGAAAGGCTTTAAAAGCTGTTCAAGCTGTTTCTGGCGATCATTCACACAGCCTGTGTAATACAAAGCAAAAAAAAAATGATTTGGAGATGATAGTAAATCCTTCTATAATATGTAATGTGACACTTTGCACAAATAGGTGTAAAATTATTTAAAAAAAATACATTTTATTTTGTATATTTACTTCAAGGAATAGTTCACCTAAAAAGAAAAAGAAAATCCAAAAGCTGTATGATCATAACATATTTGTAGCAAATGTAGCATTACATTACTTACTCACCAATGGATCCTCAGTGGTGAATGAGAGTCCAAACAGCTGCTAAAAACATTTACAATGTAATTTACAACATGAATCCAGTCCATCAATTAGCATTTTGTAAAGTGAAAGGCTGCATGTTTGTAACAAACAAATGCAGCGTGAAGGGTATTAAACTTTTAAATACAAGTCCTCTATCCATAATACTGCTTATTCCAATGAAAAAGTTGTCTCCTCTTAATCTGGAAGTTACGGTTTAATATTAAAATGTCTTATCAGTGAATTGTGTTTATTACAGACAAGCAGCTTTTCACTTCACAAGAAATTAATTGATGGGCTGGAGTGGTATGGTTTACTTGTGGATTATTGTGATGTTTTTATCAGCTGTTTGGACCCTCATTCTGATGGCACCCATTCACCACTGAGGATCCACTGATGAGCAAGTGATGTAATATTAAATTGCTCCAAATATGTTTTGATAATACAGCTTTTGTAAGTTTTGATGACAGAAATTTCATTTTTTGAGTGAACTAGACTTTTTAAAGCCCTATTTAGTACCTTATTTTTTTAGAAGTATCATGCATGCACTCCGAATTCATATATATTTTTGTTCAACTGTGTGACATTCAAAAAATTCCCAAAAGTGTACAAAAACTACTTAGCTCAACTCAGCACAGAAACAGGCTCACTGAGTGTACTGCAGGCCAAGATCTCATTTGAGGCAATGTAAGACACTGACCGAGATGTGTATTTGCCACGAGGCAAGAGCTTCCCAGAGTCTCTAGTCCGACATCCATGTGGACAGGTCCATCGTTCCACATTAAGTCAAATCCACCAACCCTCTTCTCCTTGCCTGTCAGACTAAATGGGAAAGCATGTTTTGGACAACAATGTCAACATGCACAATCCTCCACACTCTTTCATGTGATTTTATACTATTTTGTCAAATCGTACCGGTCTTCCATGTCTACAATGTGCAGGGTGTCCTCCAGCAGTCTGTATTTTAGGTCATAGTCCTCCTGACTGCTGGCTGTGAGGGAGGGTGAAGCGTTCACTTCAATCAGCCACCTGCATAACGGCAAACTGTGCCGTCATTTTTTAAGCCATGCAATTTCCACATTCATTCAGTTCAGATAAGTGTCCTGTCAAACTAAGCAATCAAAAATAAAGCATTCTCACGGCTTTAAATCCTGGTCCAGTAGTATGTCATATCCGTACAACTCAAAACAGTGTTTGTCATTGATGATGGTCTTCTGAACACTAAGCAGACTGCGAATAAATATGTTGTCAATTTCTTTATATAGAGTCTGCACTGTCTCGAAACCATGCTTAGCGGTCATGTACCGCCGTAGCTGCTGCATCTGCCACTTACAACCCTGAGGGAGAGCGAAAGATAGATTACTGCTTTTTAATAAAACATATCTTCATGAACATAATAGTAGAGTATGTCCAGTTACTTCCAACATACCTTCTCAGGATCATAATCAGGAGATGTTTTTTGCACTGCAACATTAGTGAGATGAACATCTGTGTATTTTAAGGTTAAAGGGGACAAACAAGTGAATTCCTTTACTTTGGGGCATAATATAAAATTGCGGGTGTGTGTATTTCAGAATGTATGCAAAGGATACACTGATCATCTATGCTGCTAAGAGAGAACCTGGTGTTGGAAAATCGGGCAAAACCATCACGATACAGCCAGGCCTTCAATGGAATATACTGTGAAAAACAAAAATGTGCTTTTTGTGTGGCCTGCCCAGTTTTAAAAATACAACGTTCAAAACATGAGAATGCAACAGTGATGTGAAGTGTAAAACAAAAATAAATCTCTCATTTCAGTAATCTATAGACAAAACCACAAATGCATTATTAATAAACTGAAGTTTATTTAAAGGTTCTTTGTAAGCCACATTAAACTACTATACGACTTGCACTTATTTTCTTGTACTATTATAGCATTAATAATATAGTCAACTACAGGAATTATTAAACAGAAATATTACAAAATAACTGCTTTATACTGCTGATGCCATTTTTATTTGGAGTATTTATTCATGATGTTGAACAATCGGGTTGTACAAGTGTACAAGCAAAGAGTAAATTCATAGATTATTCATGTTCAACTCTCAACAAATCCCCTCCTTGAACTGCCACCTTAACGTGGTGGAGGGGTTTGAGTACCCAAATGACCCTAGGAGCTATGTTGTCCGGGGCTATATGCCCCTGGTAGGGTCTCCCAAGGCAAACAGGTCCTAGGCGACGGGTCAGACTAAGAGCGGTTCAAAAACCCCTTTTGAAAAGATCAAATCAAAGGACAGTGACGTCGCCCGGTATGGCGCAGGCGGGGCCCCACCCTGGAGCCAGGCCCGGGGTTGGGGCTCGTATGCGAGCGCCTGGTGGCTGGGCCTCCCCCCACGGGGTCCGGCCGGGCTCAGCCCGAAGGAGCGACGTGGGGCCGCCTTCCCGTGGGCTCACCAACTACAGGAGGGACCGTAAGCGGCCGGTGCTTAGAGAATTGGGCGGCAGTCGAAGGCGGGGGCCTCGACAGCCCGATCCCTGGACACGGAAACTAGCTCTAGGGACGTGGAATGTCACCACGTAGAGGGCTCACCTCTACGCACGGCTTGGGCTCTGGAACCACACTCCTCGAGTGAGGATGGACTCTTCACCACTCTGGAGTTGCCCATGGTGAGAGGAGGCGGGCTGGTGTGGGTTTGCTTATAGCCCCCCAGCTCAGCTGCCATGTGTTGGAGTTTACCCCGGTGAACGAGAGGGTCGCTTCCCTGCGCCTTCGGGTCGGGGATAGGTCTCTCACTGTCGTTTGTGCCTACGGGCCGAACGGCAGTGCAGAGTACCCAGCCTTCTTGGAGTCTCTGGGAGGGGTGCTGGAAAGTGCTCCAACTGGGGACTCCGTCGTTTTACTGGGGGACTTCAACGCCCACGTGGGCAACGACAGTGACACCTGGAGGGGCGTGATTGGGAGGAACGGCCCCCCTGATCTGAACCCGAGCGGTGTTCAGTTATTGGACTTCTGTGCTTGTTACAGCTTGTCCATAATGAACACCATGTTCAAGCATAAGGGTGTCCATCAGTACACGTGGCACCAGGACACCCTAGGCCGTAGGTCGATGATCGACTTTGTGGTCGTTTCATCCGACCTCCGGCCGTATGTCTTGGACACTCGGGTGAAGAGAGGAGCGGAGCTGTCAACTGATCACCAAGTGACATGCCGTCCGCTTGACGGCATCCCTTACTTCCGGTGTCCACCACCGGGTTCGGGGATTGCCGGCTCGACAGGCACCGGAGACCTTACGGCCACAGCTCCGAGCGGCCGCTTCGAAAATGGAGGTGGAGAACATGGTCCACTCGGACTCAATATCTCCAGCCTCCCTCGGGATCCGGTCAAAGCTCTGCCGGAGGTGGGAGTTGAAGACCTCTCTGACAGGAGACGCGGCCATCAGTTGATTGGTTCCTGCCTCAAGTGGAGGAGTTTAAGTATCTTGGGGTCTTGTTCACGAGTGAGAGAAGGATGGAACGGGAGATTGACAGACGGATCGGTGCAGCTTCTGCAGTAATGTGGTCGATGTACCGGTCTGTCGTGGTGAAGAAAGAGCTGAGCCACAAGGCGAAGCTCTCGATTTAACGGTCAATCTACTTTCCTACTCTCACCTATGGTCATGAGCTTTGGGTCATGACCGAAAGGACAAGATCCCGGATACAGGCGGCCAAAATGAGCTTTCTCCGCAGGGTGGCTGGGCGATCCCTTAGAGATAGGGTGAGAAGCTCAGTCACCCGGGAGGAGCTCAGAGTAGAGCCGCTGCTCCTCCACATCGAGAGGGGTCAGCTGAGGTGGCTCGGGCATCTGTTCCGGATGCCTCCTGGACGCCTTCCCGGGAAGGTGTTCCGGGCACGAGGGGAGGAGACCCCGGGGAAGACCTAGGACACGCTGGAGAGACTATGTCTCCCGGCTGGCCTGGGAACGCCTCGGTGTCCCCCCAGAAGAGCTGGAGGAAGTGTCTAGGGAGAGGGAAGTCTGGGGTTCTCTGCTTAGACTGCTGCCCCCGCGACCCGGCCCCGGATAAGCGGAAGAAGATGGATGGATGGATGGAACTCTCAACAAATCTCATAATTGCACTAACGTGGTGTACTGTAAATGCACCATAATTTCTGTGAAATTGCTCAATTAATGGCTCTTTTCAAGTTTCCTACTGCAGCTGGAGAAAGTACTTTAACAACGAAAAACAGCATTGAATATTCAAGAAACAAAAATAATTAAAAAATAGCTTACTTACTGATGTGACAAGAACATAGACTCTCAAGTCAAATTTTCTCCCTAGTGATAGATATAACATATACATGTCACACACACACATATACAACATGTGATATGTTCAGTAATAATAATAAAAGTGGAGCTACTGTAAATCAAATAAGTATTGAAACTATTATATGTTCTATTATATGTATTATAGGTACTTACCAGCTATGAGGTAGGGATTCTCAATGTAGCGCTGAGCGACATAGCTCTCAACTTGAGCCTCGTCTTTCTGTTCTTCAGAGCGTGTCCCATCCTAAAACCAACAACAGCATCAGTGCACAACATAAAACTTGGGATGATAGCAAATAATCACAGAAGTTACATTCATGTCAGATTCAGTGTGTCAAATATGTATTACCTTCCTCCAATCTATGATATCTTTGAGTTTGCGAAACAGAAAAATTCCTTTCCCCTGTGATCGTGCCACCTGTGTAGGGAAAGTATTGTAATAGTGGATGACCTGTTGATGATCAGTTTGGCAGTAGACAGGGCACTACTCTAAACACTCACAGGCTTCATGATCCAGGTGCTCCCTGGGCTTCTCTTAAACTCTTCTACAAAGATGTGATACTCACTGGGCAGCACAAACGTACAGGGGAAAAAGTCACATTTGGACGCCTCTAAACGCCCAGCCTCCCGCTCTAAAGTTTTCCTATATCTCTTCAGGTTTTTTACCATCAGGTTCTTACGGGTCAGCTGAAAAATACAGACAAGTCATGCCTGTTTTCTTTACACATTCATTCGGTCGTAATCTATAATAATCTGCATAAATGGTATAATACAGACCTCGTAGTGGTTGCGGAAGTGACATATACGCACATGTTCCTCCATGTATGAGTGATCAAAGTTCTCTCTCAGCCACCCAACATCACACCAGTTAAAGTCCCAATCGCCATCACTGCATAGAGAGACAAGAATGCATGATGCAAGCGTGAAACACAGGGACACACAACAGAGAAGCACAGCACTTACTCTTTCACCTCTACCCAGCCTGGTCTTTGGTTTAGGACGTCCTGGATGGTGTTGGTCAGGCCACATCTGTACCGTATACAGCTCCTTCCCTCGCTGAGATGAAAATGAACCACACTAGATTGTTAAACTGCCTTTTATCCTTTATACAGACATAGATATATACAGACACCAGTTTAAAGTTTAAACTTAAGAGAAACTGTAAAATGATTTTAAAAATGAAGTTACTACAAGCATCTACACCATTCAAGTTTGGGGCCTGTAATTAAAATACAGGAAAACATTTTAAAATATCTGTTTCCTGTTTTATTGTAAAATATTTATTGCTGAAAGCGGAGTTTTCAGCATGATTGCACCAGTCTTCAATGTATCATTATCCTTCAGAAATCATTCTAATGCTGATTTTCCTATTATTTTAAATGTTGAAAACCATTTCTGGAAACCGTGGGACAATTTACAAGGGTAACAGACTTACCCTTCCTTCTTCTTCTGTGAGCTGTAGGCCCCTTTATGTCCAGCTGTCTGCTGTTTAAGGGAAGTTTGTTACAGCCAACAGGAAACATGGAGTGTAACTTTGTGTTGTAAAGCTAATTTTAAGACAGTGCAGCAATGTCGCCTTAATTAGCCTAAATAATTGTTTTATATCAGCAGTCAACCTTTGTTTTCAAATATAGGACATAATATCATGTAATTTAGTTATAAATAAGTTGTTATTAAACCCCCCCTCCCCTTACCTTATTCTTAGACATATTCAGAAACTAACAAGCTGTAACGCTAGCAGCGTGAGACTAGAACTGTTGTTCTCTATATGTTGTCACAGCAACCACCGAGCGGATTTGGACCAATCGCATCGCTGCATCTCGTAGTGACGTGTTGAGCTCAAACCCCCAACTAGAGCTCTGTTCTGTACTCGGATATGACTCTGCCCACTGAACTATAGATCAGTGACTCTGCCACACATTCACATATATGATCGCTCTTTATTAGTATATATTGTTTAGTATATTAAATACGTTTTCCCCCTTATCAACCGCATGTTTCAATTTCTAAATAAATAAAATAAACTCTACTCTCAGGTACCACGTATAATATACCGATGATTTATTATTATTATTATTATTATTATTATTATTATTATTATTATTATTATTATTTCCCGTTAATTATTTGTCTATAAAAGAACAACAGGTGGTGAAATGCTTGTTATTGAGAGCTCCTTGGAGTAAACAGCATGAATGCACACTAGGTGGCAGCATAGTTTAGATAAAATGATCCCCAAGGAAATAAAAGGTGCATCTTCACTTGCTGCACAGAAGCATGAAGCTTATTACACGCAGAAATGTAGCCAAACAAACGCAATCTGACAACACACGCTTTTTAAGCAGGATTTTCTAATATCTGACACATATAAACATGTCAAGAAGAACGAAGGCAGCGGTTAAATCATCTGTTGTAATCACTTTTTTACTCAAAAACCATCAGTTTGTCTATAACAGGTTTAATTGTTCATTTTTTTTTATATTTATATATTATAATAGTATATATAATTTACCTTAAATAGTTTTAAACCGTTTTCCATACAACTTCGCTGAGTCGCTGAGGCTCCCGTGTGGGCCTCGATCCCTGCACAAAATCCTAAATCGTCAATATTTATATTGAAATGATAATTCAATAGAGATTCATATAGGCTTCCAGAGCACTGATAGTGTTCATGCCAGTAACACATAATTGTTTTTTTTTATTTATTAATTTTTTTTACATAAAAAGATGTTTTAATCTTTCAGTGTTATTTTAATATAAACCAGATACAATTCGTTTTGAATGGTGCATTTTCATTTTAGTAGTAATTATGTTGTCTTTGTCATTTATATATATATATATATATATATATATATATATATATATATATATATATATATATATATATACATACATATATATATATATATATATATATATATATATATATATATATATATATATATATATATATATATATATATATATATTTATATACATATACATATACATATATATATATATATATATATATATATATATATATATATATATATATATATATATAGTTTTTTAGTATATCATTATAAATTATGTTGTCTTTGTCATTTATATATATATATATATATATATATATATATATATATAAACTATATTGAAATATATATATATATATATATATATATATATATATATATATATATTTCAGTATAGTTTTTTTTAGTATATCAAACTAAATGAAAATGAAAAATGTTGCCTTGACAACTAGCCAAAAAAATGTATGTTTATTTTATTGTTAATTTGTTTTAACTTCAATTAACTATATAATAACCCTTTTTATCTTCAAGATAAATTTAAATGTATCATAAATCTTCCAATATAATGCAAGAACTGGATTATTTGATCTTCGTTTGATTGAAGAAATATGAAAACGTGTGATATCATTCACCAAACATGTAATAATAATTAAGAATTTCTCCTCAAGTCCCATGATAAGTTTTTGGTTTTGCAGTTTTCGATCAAACAGCGCTTGACCTTATGGAGCATGGATGTGAGTGTGTATGTGATTGATAAGACAGTTGACGTATCTCCAAGGCAGGGCATGTTGACCACAGCAGGCTGATAATGTACTGCAGCTGTTCAACCGATTCAACCTCTCAGCTCATAAAATCTCTTTCTCCAGATGGACAATTGTCTATTAAACCAATCTGCTATCTCTTCAAAGCAAAGTAAAGCTCAGGGGATGTTATGTTCTTCACCGTGGATCAGCAGAATCCTTAACCACATAGAGAAAGGATTACCTGTACGAGTCCAACCATAGCCACAGCCGGCCTGGTATACCTTCATCTTTCCTTGAGAGTTATGTGAAGCAAACACACAAAGCATCTTGTTCTGTGGCGGTGGTCCAGAGTCCTCAGTGCAGAGCTTTGCAAGCATTGTTGGATTTAAAGAGGAATGTTGGCGTGGAGGGTAATTGTCTCTGAGTGGGACGGCTGTGTTATGGCCAGGATATGGCGTGCAGTTTTTATCCTGACAGCTCAGCCCCAAACAGGGCAAGATCCCAGCAGGGATGAACTTCTCATGCTGTCCTGTCCAGGTTTGAGGTTGTGGTTTTGGTACTCTGGTCAGGGAAAATGTGAGAAAAACAACCTGCGTGTCTTCTGGAGTTCAGAAAGAAACAATTTTCTGCTTAGGGATATTGAATCAACCTCCGAATGCTCCCATGAAAGGCTGTGACTGATTTTTTCCATTAGCACTGCAGTGTTATCAAGTGCTTGGAAGTTTATCCAGGCTCTGGTATGTGTGGCCAAAACCCTTTAACCAAACGTAATGCAATTTGACTCTCTCCTTTGTGGTTGGAAGGGACATCTTTACGTTTGGAGCCAGACTCTCTCGAGACAGCCGTCTGAACACTTGCCAACTAATACCAATGAACTGATAAGCAGAATCTTTCAACAGGCCTTCTATGAGCGTGAAAGCTGAACATTAATTTAATGAAGTATACAAACCATTCTTTCATTCTTAGAATAATGTGCAGCTGACCTTTAATAAGATCAATCCTACAGTCAATAAAGGCATCACAAACATGACTTGACTGTCGATTATGTATTAACATTTAAAAGTTAACAGATGCTCAGTTGATTTCCAAAACGGGGATCAATCTGACCGAAAAATGAAAACAGATATTTATGTTGGGTTCTTGGCTTTTTTAATACCATGGTTGGGTTATAATTGAACAACTGTCTCACTTTAAATTCATGAGAGTGAGTTTCCACATCTCACAACTGCATATACTAATGTTCAAAATTTGGGGTCAGTAAGATTTTTTATTTTTAGAATTATTATTATTATTTTTTCACAGTGACCACAAATTAAGTACACATTGAAATGATTTGTTAATTGGTGGCCATGATTTACTAATTTAATGAATACGGGACTGAATACGTAGCTACAGTGTATTAAAACAAGATGAACAAAATTTATAAATCATAGCCATGAATAAACATCCTGTGGAAATAAATTCATGTTCATAATAGATAATAGTTTTAAATAAATCTAAATTAGTGGAATGAATGAGTAAACCATGGCCACAAATAAAAAATGAGTTGTTTCATGACCACATATCTCTGTATTTCATGTGTGGGGCTCTGTAGTTTTCAACATCGATAATAATAATAAATGTTTCTTAAGCACCAAATCAGAATATAAGAATGATTTCTGAAGGATCATGTGACACTGAAGACTGGAGTAATGATGCTGAAAATTCAACTTTGCATCACAGAAATTACTTTTAATGTTACCTTATACCTATTAGTACCATTTGAAAGGGTTCTGCCCTTAAATTTTTCTGAGAATGCAATATGTGACATTTTTGTGTGAAACCTTTGTTTATTCAAAGGTGGGGAAATGTAGAAAGGGGCCTGATTTTATCCATCAGGAATCGGTTGAATGTGAAAAGTGGCTGTTACATACCACATACCAAAAGTAATTAGAGCAAGTTACAGTTTTATGAACTGTTTTATTAAAATACAATTTTTAATTGTAATAATATTTCACAATATAATGTGTTTTTGATGTAAAAGCAAATGCTGCCCTGGGGAGCATTCTTTTAAAAACATAAAAATTATTACAGACCACAAACCCCATCTATCATTTTCTCTGTCTGTAATGCCTGTAACTTTGTTTTGTTCAAGCGAATATATTCAAAGTTCACCTTGCCAAACTTTACTTTCTAGTTAAGATAGCTATATCATTTTTTTTTTTCAAATCATTTTGTAATTCATTAAAATTTTCGGTGCAATTTGTCATATTAAGTAAAAAAATATATGAAACTATTATATTAACACTTTTTACCCATATGAATATGTATGTTTATTACAAACCAGATTACAAAAAAGTTGGGACACTGTGGTACAAATTGTGAGTAAAAAAGTATGGAATAATTTACAAATCTCATTAACTTATATTTTATTCACAATAGAATATAGATAACATATCAAATGTTGAAAATGAGACATTTTGAAATGTCATGCCTATTACTGGCTCATTTTGGATTTCTTGAGAGCTACACATTCCAAAAAAGTTGGGACAGGTAGCAATAAGAGGCCGGAAAAGTAAAATGTACAGATAAGGAACAGCTGGAGGACCAATTTGCAACTTATTAGGTCAATTGGCAACATGATTGGGAATAAAAAGAGCCTCTCAGAGTGACAGTGTCTCTCAGAAGTCAAGATGGGCAGAGGATCACCAATTCCCCCAATGCTGCGGCCAAAAATAGTGGAGCAATATCAGAAAGGAGTTTCTCAGAGAAAAATGGCAAAGAGTTTGAAGTTATCATCATCTACAGTGCATAATATCATCCAAAGATTCAGAGAATATGGAACAATCTCTGTGCGTAAGGGTCAAGGCCGAAAACCATCCTGGATGCCCGTGATCTTCGGGCCCTTAGACGGCACTACATCACATACAGGAATACTACTGTAATGGAAATCACAACATGGGCTCATGAATACTTCAAGAAAACATTGTCGGTGAACACAATCCACCCTGCTATTCGCCGTTGCCAGCTAAATAGGTAAAAAAATATAGGTTTATCTGGGCCAAGGCTCATTTAAAATGGACTGTGGCAAAATGGAAAACTGTTCTGTGGTCAGACGAATCAAAATTTGAAGTTATTTTTGGAAAACTGGGACGCCATGTCATCCGGACTAAAGAGGACAAGGACAACCGAAGTTGTTATAAGCGCTCAGTTCAGAAGCCTGCATCTCTGATGGTATGGGGTTGCATGAGTGCGTGTGGCATGGGCAGCTTACACATCTGGAAAGGCACCATCAATGCTGAAAGGTATATCCAAGTTCTAGAACAACATATGCTCCCATCCAGACGTCGTCTCTTTCAGGGAAGACCTTGCATTTTCCAACATGACAATGCCAGACCACATACTGCATTAATTACAACAGTATGGCTGCGTAGAAGAAGGATCAGAGTACTGAAATGTCCAGCCTGCAATCCAGATCTTTCACCCACAGAAAACATTTGGTGCATCATAAAGAGGAAGATGTGACAAAGAAGACCTAAGACAGTTGAGCAACTAGAAGCCTGTATTAGACAAGAATGGGACAACATTCCTATTCCTAAACTTGAGCAACTTGTCTCCTCAGTCCCCAGACGTTTGCAGACTGTTATAAAAAGAAGAGGGGATGCCACACAGTGGTAAACATGGCCTTGTCCCAACTTTTTTGAGATGTGTTGATGCCATGAAATTTAAAATCAACTTATTTTTCCCTTAAAATTATACATTTTCTCAGTTTAAACAATTTGATATGTTGTATTGTGAATAAAATATTGAAACGTGAAACTTCCACATCATTGCATTCTGTTTTTATTCACAATTTGTAGTGTCCCAACGTTTTTGGAATCGGTTTGTACATTTTCAGACATATTTTGTTACGTTCAGTGACTTTCAGTTTCCTTATTTGGTCATCTTCCTTTTCTTGTTTGATTAATTGATTATTCCCCACCTGTCTCCATTCACCTGATTTCTCCCTTGTGTTTAAATACCCTGTCTTTTGAGTTCCTCCTTGTCCGTGATTGAGGTAAGTTAATGTACTAATGTTGTATGTAGTCTATGTTATCTCTATCGATGTTCAGTAAACTCCTCTTGTGATTTATATCCTTCTCGTGCACTTTATCTCTATGCTAGCATACACACGACTGTAACAGAATCACGGACCCAAAACAGTTTTAGCGGCATTTTTCTTTCGTTTTGTTTTTTGTTTTCCCCCCTCTCGGAATGGCAATCCCAGCAGTCCTGTGCCTGGAGCAACTGGACCGTTTGCTGGAGGACCATACTAGGGACTTTCTCCATCTGGCGTGCCTTACCCACTTCCCCGACCGCTCGCTCTCTAATTTACTATAAATTAATAAATTACTACACCGGCCTGAGCGAGCGGTGTAAGGCACGCCTACCGGCGAACGGTCCCGGAGAGGATTTCGCCACTTTCGTGGAGTGGGTGCTGGAGAAAAATGGATCCCCATTTACCATCTGCACTGCCGAAGAGGATATCTCCAGCCCCACTCCCGAACCAGAGACCAGCCAGCCGCCATCCTGCCGCACGGAGCTAGAGCACACTGCAGAAGTAGAGCCCGAGCCAATCACCGACAGGACCTTATGGACTGGTTTATGGAGGTAATTCCTGAATCCCCTGTTTCTCCGCTGGTTTCATCCAGCCCTGAATTTTCTGTTTCTCCGCTGGTTCCGCCCAGCCCTGAATTTTCTGTTTCTCTGCTGGTTCCGCCCAGCCCTGAATTTTCTGTTTCTCCTCTGGTTCCGCCCAGCCCTGAATTTTCTCTTTCTACGCTGGTTTCATCCAGCCCTGAATTTTCTGTTTCTCCGCTGGTTCCGCCCAGCCCTGAATTTTCTGTGTCTCCACTGGTTCCGCCCAGCCCTGAATTTTCTGTTTCTCCGCTGGTTCCGCCCAACCCTGAATTTTCTGTTTCTCTGCTGGTTCCGCCCAGCCCTGAATTTTCTCTTTCTACGCTGGTTTCATCCAGCCCTGAATTTTCTGTTTCTCCGCTGGTTCCGCCCAGCCCTGAATTTTCTGTTTCTCCGCTGGTTCCGCCCAACCCTGAATTTTCTGTGTCCCCGCTGGTTCCGCCCAGCCCTGAATTTTCTGTGTCTCCACTGGTTCCGTCCAGCCCTGAATTTTCTGTTTCTCCGCTGGTTCCGCCCAGCCCTGAATTTTCTGTGTCTCCACTGGTTCCGTCCAGCCCTGAATTTTCTGTTTCTCCGCTGGTTCCGTCCAGCCCTGAATTTTCTGTTTCTCCGCTGGTTCCGCCCAGCCCTGAATTTTCTGTTTCTCCGCTGGTTCCGCCCAGCCCTGAATTTTCTGTTTCTCCGCTGGTTCCGCCCAGCCCTGAATTTTCTGTTTCTCCACTGGTTCCGCCCAGCCCTGAATTTTCTGTTTCTCCACTGGTTCCGTCCAGCCCTGAATCTCCTGTGTCTCCACTGGTTCTGTCCAGCCCTGAATTTTCTGTCTCCGCTGGTTCCGCCCAGCCCTGAATTTTCTGTGTCTCCACTGGTTCCGTCCAGCCCTGAATTTTCTGTTTCTCCGCTGGTTCCGCCCAGCCCTGAATTTTCTGTTTCTCCGCTGGTTCCGCCCAGCCCTGAATTTTCTGTTTCTCCACTGGTTCCGCCCAGCCCTGAATTTTCTGTTTCTCCACTGGTTCCGTCCAGCCCTGAATCTCCTGTGTCTCCACTGGTTCTGTCCAGCCCTGAATTTTCTGTCTCCGCTGGTTCCGCCCAGCCCTGAATTTTCTGTGTCTCCACTGGTTCCGTCCAGCCCTGAATTTTCTGTTTCTCCACTGGTTCCGCCCAGCCCTGAATTTTCTGTGTCTCCACTGGTTCCGTCCAGCCCTGAATCTCCTGTGTCTCCGCTAGTTCCGCCCAGCCCTGAATTTTCTGTGTCTCCACTGGTTCCGTCCAGCCCTGAATTTTCTGTTTCTCCGCTGGTTCCGTCCAGCCCTGAATTTTCTGTTTCTCCGCTGGTTCTGCCCAGCCCTGAATTTTCTGTTTCTCCACTGGTTCCGTCCAGCCCTGAATCTCCTGTGTCTCCACTGGTTCTGTCCAGCCCTGAATTTTCTGTCTCCGCTGGTTCCGCCCAGCCCTGAATTTTCTGTGTCTCCACTGGTTCCGTCCAGCCCTGAATTTTCTGTTTCTCCACTGGTTCCGCCCAGCCCTGAATTTTCTGTTTCTCCGCTGGTTCCGCCCAGCCCTGAATTTTCTGTGTCTCCACTGGTTCCGTCCAGCCCTGAATCTCCTGTGTCTCCACTGGTTCCGCCCAGCCCTAAATTTTCTGTGTCTCCGCTGGTTCCGCCCAGCCCTGAATTTTCTGTGTCTCCACTGGTTCCGTCCAGCCCTGAATTTTCTGTTTCTCCGCTGGTTCCGTCCAGCCCTGAATTTTCTGTTTCTCCGCTGGTTCCGCCCAGCCCTGAATTTTCTGTTTCTCCGCTGGTTCCGCCCAGCCCTGAATTTTCTGTTTCTCCGCTGGTTCCGCCCAGCCCTGAATTTTCTGTTTCTCCACTGGTTCCGCCCAGCCCTGAATTTTCTGTTTCTCCACTGGTTCCGTCCAGCCCTGAATCTCCTGTGTCTCCACTGGTTCTGTCCAGCCCTGAATTTTCTGTGTCTCCACTGGTTCCGTCCAGCCCTGAATCTCCTGTGTCTCCACTGGTTCCGCCCAGCCCTTAATTTTCTGTGTCTCCGCTGGTTCCGCCCAGCCCTGAATTTTCTGTTTCTCAACTGGTTCCGTCCAGCCCTGAATCTCCTGTGTCTCTGCTGGTTCCGTCCAGCCCTGAATCTCCTGTGTCTCCACTGGTTCAGTCCAGCCCCGTATCTCCTATCTCTCTGCTGGCCCTGTCCAGCCCTGATCCTCCTGTGTTTCCTCCCATCCTCCCTTTCTCATCTCCTCCTAGACCAGCCAGTACCTCGACCTCATCTCTGCTGGTGCCAGTCAGTCCCGCAGCTCACCCTCAGTCCACGCCATCTGGGCGCGATGGTTCGCCGCAGGACTTCCAGTCTCCAGCTACGCCTTGGTGTGTGGATTCCCTGTCTCTGCCTCCAGCCTCCGAGCCCTGGACTCCTCCTCGGTCCTTCGACCCAGCGGCTCCGCCTTGGCTCTTAGCTCCCTCGTCTCCACCGTGGCCTGGCATCCCACCTGCTCCACTGGAATCCCTCGTCCCTCCGGCTCCACCTTGGTCAGTCGTCGACCATCCGCCGCCTTGGGACTCCATTCCTCTGGCTTCACCTCGTCACTCCATCCCTCCGGCTCTGTTGGACTCCTTCCCTCTGGTTCCGCCTCCATCCTCAGTCACTCCGGCTCTGCAGTGGTCATTCAGGGCCCCGCCTCTGCCTTGGATGCCTGAGCCTTCTGCTCCACCTTGGCCCTCCGGATCCTCGGCTTCACCCTGGCTCTGCGGCTGCTCTGCTCCATCTTGGGCTCCTCACCCACCGGTGCAGTCTTCATCTGTCGGCCACCTGGTGTCGTCGACCCCTCCTCCACCATGGCTCTTCCCACTGTCGACTCCACCGTGGATCTCCATCCTGGCTGGTCTCTGGAGCAACATCTGGCTCCTCCTCCTCTGGGCTCCTCCCTACTACTCCATCCTGGGTCCTCTCCTTTGCCTGCCCTACACCCGCCTCCAGAACCCCCACCCTCCCTTCACTGGTATTCCTCTTGCGGTGCGAGGATGCACCGTTCCGGGAGGGGGCGAACTGTTACGTTCAGTGACTTTCAGTTCCCTTATTTGGTCATCTTCCTTATCTTGTTTGGTTAATTGATTATTCCCCACCTGTCTCCATTCACCTGATTTGTCCCTCGTGTTTAAATACCCTGTCTTTTGAGTTCCTCCTTGTCTGTGATTGATGTAAGTTAATGTAGTTATGTTGTATGTAGTCCGTTATCTCTATCGATGTTCAGTAAACTCCCCTTATAACCTCCTCATGCACTTTATCTCTACGCTAGCATACACACGACTGTAACATATTTGTCATGCACGTGTAAATCTCCTAAAACCCTGATGTTGATATTAAGTAAAGAGAAACGGATTGAGGTATTTAAAATCTACTAAAAAATCTACATTTTAGTAAAGTTACATATATAAATTAATTATGTTGTTGACATACATGGTTGCTACATAATGCTAAATAAAAAAAAATTACAAAGTACATTTTGCTATAGGTATTATGTTATCTATATCTACCCAAAGAATGCACACATGTTAAAATTATCATCTTAAAGGTAACATATATGACAATATCACTCTTGATAGAGCGCAATATATGTCATAACTTACATTTCTGCATGGCAGTTTTGCATTTTTTCCTACTTAAATTCATGTTCAGGAATTTTTTCATTCAATACTGAATGACGCACAACTGCTTAAAACAATAACTGTGAACAATGCATCAGAGAATTGTATACAAAAGAAGCTGTTTTCTTAACCTTTATTAAAATGTACTTCAATAACTTTAACTCCACTGTGGTATGTAACCGCCAATATCCACAATCCAAATGATCAAATATTACACCCCTTAAATATCCTATTTCACACAGAAATATGTCTACTGCACTTCCAGGGGGAAAAAAAATTAGGGACATTTTGGCTTCTGTAGCTTAGCACCTCAGCAACAGCATTGAACCTTTTTTCTGAAGTAAATTGGTTGCAAGCATTGTTTTACTTTGACTGCAATACACAGTGATGTAATGGACCAGAAGAGCATTAATTCAGTCTTTCACAGTAAACACTTACTGTTTACACCATTAACACTGCAGTATATATAGATTATGGATCTATAATCTGTCTTTCTAGAACACCTCACCAGCGTATATTGTGTTTACTTGTTAAAGAATGTCTCATTAAACAAAGATTATCTATCATAGGAGAGCTTGCAGAACGCATCTGAGGACCGGTGACATGTTGTAAAACTGCTCCAGTCAGCTGCTTCTGGCTCCCGCCGCAGAGGCTGTCGATCATCACGGCAACATGCTTAATTGTCTGTGAAAGATTGCCACAAGGGGATCAAAAATTCCCTTTATGCCTAAAAGCAATTACCTTGGCCTTATTTTTAAAATGCTCCACTTGTGCATGGAGAAGAGGCATGCTGGGACAGCAACTGCAAGAGGACCGTGATTGAGCTCTGTTGAAATAATCAATATATTATAGTCAAGTCCCTATAAGGGAAACATTACAATAGAAATGAACATAAATATGCTATTAGAACTGGATCCACTTTGTGGTTCTTGAGCTAAGAACCAGTATTATAGACCAGCTTTACTTGATTTAAAAACAAATTAAGTTGCAAGACTTGTTAGCAAATTTTAGGACCGCCTTACTTCTAGAAGCTTCTAGGAAATATCTAAACTGTTCAAAAGTTTAACAAAACAAGTTTCCACAAAAATATGAAGCAGCAAATCTATTTAAGATGCAGCAATCCAACATATTAGACTGATTTCTGACCCTACCATATACCACACCTCATAAAAACAGATGTTTGTGTTCATGAACGGAATGTCATTGAAAAACAGAACACCATCAGCACATTCTTTGCTATAATTACAATTTCACAGACAAAACTATATTTCATCCAACATCTCTAGGAGTTATAATTGTTGGAACATTTTGGCTTTTGTAAGGTGTTGTATAAACGTCTTTCCAGATCTGAAACACTGACACTCTGATACGGTCTGTGCTAAGAATTTTTTGCATAACGCAAAACATTTCTACTGCCTACACCAAAAACTCAAGTTTCAAAAAAAGCAAGGGGACATGCTGAGAAAGTTTTAGAAATTCCAATAGGTAAATAAATTATCAACAAAAAAATATTAGAACTGGCATAAGGAAAAACCCTAAAGAGTGGCAGGTGAAATTACCAGTTGTCAAAAGAAATCTGAACAAGCCCAGTGCTGAAACAGCATTAAATAAAAATAAATATTTATTTAAATACAAAAATAGCATATATAATACATGATATATAGCATGAATGATCATCAAATACTGTACACAACCTGTTAAATTCAACAGATGGTTATGTGAAAATAAACCAAGCATACAGGCTTCTTCTCCAAAGTGAATCAGATTTTTGAGGGCCTAAACATTCTCCAAAACTCATGAAACTTTGCACACATGTCAGAACTGGCGAAATGAACATCTGATATGGGTTTCAGAAGTGGGACTGGCAAAATGGCTCGATGCCACCACCTATAAAATTTCAATAGAGTGCACCTTGAGAAAATCGCTACACACGTGTAACACACCATTACCTACAAGAAAGTATCTTGGTACAAAGTCCAAACCCCAACAGGAAGTACATTATTTTAATTTCCTGTGTGATTTTTATGCAGTTTTTGCCATTTCCAGGCCTTGTACTTTGACAAACTCCACCTAAAGTTTTAATCGGATCATCTTCAAATTTGGTGAGGGTTATCATAAGGACTTTGTGACGTTAAAATGCAAAGATCTCGATTTTTCGTCAAGGGGCGTGTCCCTGGTGGTCTGACAAAATTTGATGTTTTGCCATGAAACAGGAAGTTGCTGTAACTCAGGCAATCAATGTCCGATCTGCCCCTGCTCTGTCCTGAACAAATAACCATGCCCAAATTCAGTTTTAGTCATAGCACCACCTGCTGGCAACAGGAAGTGTCATGGCTAACACTGTTATGGACTCCTTGCAACATGCTGGCAACATGCTAGGAACATGCTAAAACATTCTAGCAACACATAGCTAAGTGTTACAGCATGCTATTAATGCAGTGAAACAGGAAGTTGATGTAACTCAGGCATGCAGTGTCCAATCTGCATGAAACCTAACATATTTGATGAGAGCCCTGGCCTGAACACCTGGCAAGATTCAGTTATAGTCATAGTGCCACCCGCTGCCATTAGGAAGTGACATTTAACACTGTGATGCACTATTAGCAACACAGTTAAATACTCCATTGTGGGCTAAACATGTTAGAAACATGCTCAAACATGCTAGCAACACTTACTAAGTGCTAAAGCATGCTATTAGCACCATCAAACGAAGTTGTTGTAACTCATGCATATAATGCCCAATCTGCCCCAAACTTTATAAGAGTCCCAGCTTGAACACGTCTCAAGGCCAATTATAACCATAGTGCCATACTGCTGGCAACAGGACATTTCTTGATTTACACTAACTTAAACATTAAATGTCCGATCTGACCCAAACTTCAAATGTTCACATGTGGGCTAAAGACATCTACATGCCAATATTCAGTTATATTTCACACGCTTGCATCATGGTACTGTCCTCAATGCGCATCCACAAGTGATGCAATAGTGATGAAAATGTTGAATAAAGTCGTTATTTCTGTTTTCTTTGCGAAAAAAGTATTTTCATAGCTTTGTAACATTACAGTTGAACCACTGATGTCACATGGACTACTTTGTCGATCATCCTGATACGTTTCTGTGCCTTGACTGTGGTAGGAGGCTCAGAGAGCCCTCAGATTTAATCAAAAATATCTTAAATTGTGTTACAAAGATTAAAAAAAGGTCTTAAGGGTTTGGAACAACATAATGATGAGTAATTAATGACATAATTTTCATTTTTGGATGAACTATCCCTTTAATTTTTGTGAAATAAATTTGTGTTGTTTTAGTTTTTTACCAAATGATATATATATATATATATATATATATATATATATATATATATATATATATATATATATATATCATATATATATACAGTATATATCATATATATATATACAGTATATATATATCATATATATATACAGTATATATCATATATATATATACAGTATATATCTGTATATATCATATATATATATACAGTACAGACCAAAAGTTTGGACATACTTCTCATTCAAAGAGTTTTCTTTATTTTCATGACTATGAAAATTGTAGATTCACACTGAATTAACACATGTGGAATTATATACATAACAAAAAAAGTGTGAAACAACTGAAAATATGTCATATTGTAGGTTCTTCAAAGTAGCCACCTTTTGCTTTGATTACTGCTTTGCACACTCTTGGCATTCTCTTGATGAGCTTCAAGAGGTAGTCACCTGAAATGGTCTTCCAACAGTCTTGAAGGAGTTCCCCGAGAGATGCTTAGCACTTGTTGGCCCTTTTGCCTTCTGTCTGCGGTCCAGCTCACCCCTAAACCATCTCGATTGGGTTCAGGTCCGGTGACTGTGGAGGCCAGGTCATCTGGCGCAGCACCCCATCACTCTCCTTCTTGGTCAAATAGCCCTTGATGCCTTCAGTGTGACTCTACAATTTTCATAGTCATGAAAATAAAGAAAACTCTTTGAATGAGAAGGTGTGTCCAAACTTTTGGTCTGTACTGTATATATATATGGTAAGTGGGTCGTGGCTTGATGACCATGGGAAAACGTGGGCCCCAAGGCCAAACCAGCTGAGAACCAGTGATGTTTCATTCACTATTAGTTTAAGGATGTCTCACAGTAATACAGTTTATAAATACAATGTACTATAGAAAATTAATGTATTTTGAAATAATGTTAGGTTTTGTAACAAGGCAGATAAAAAATTGACAGTTTATTTAAAGTAATATTTTAAGCACTGCTAAAACTTTACCTATTGTTTTATGACCAGTATAGCCTACCAGTCTACTCTCTATTTGTTCACCAGTTGTTGGTAGTGTAAATAAATGAAAAATGTGTATTATTTTTCTGTGTTACCTGGAAATATCCATGTCCATTTGTTAACAGAAATCCACCTGATGATGTAAAATGCATTATGGGTGTCGACTTTTGAAAACATATAGTTTATCCTCATTTTTGTATCCCTGTATAGTTTAATTGAGCCTAGTGCATTATGGTTGTTGTAGTTTTCCTATTCTTTATATTTTCTCTTGCCTTATATCTACTACTAATAATAATTTCTGCTAACATTTATTATAACCCCATCTTATCATCCTGGTCAATTGCACTTTTAAAGAAAACTAACCAAAGCAACTTGTGGTTAGTTTGAAATTGAAACAGTGGTTAGGATATGCCTTGGATGATACAGAATTGTTTAAAAGTTACTATAAATCAAGCTTGTCATTAACAACATTGTAAAATGACCATATAATAATTTAAAGTGTTTACAAACACAGATAATACCAGTGAAGATTAAATAGTGAGACTACAAAGAAATTAGTATTGCATCCAAAGGCGGTCAAACTTCTGCAGGAGGTCAAGCTCTCAAGTCATTGTTTATATATATATATATATATATATATATTAAGATCAGAGTGATAGACCATTTAGTTTAATATTCCGCTTTCAGTATATTGGTCTCACTAGATCCATTATTTTATGCATGAATAATAACATTTGAACTCAAAGCCATCTTAGGAATATAAAATGTCATATCTTGTTGTGGAGAGGGGATACATATTGCTGGAGTGAGCAAAAATGTAGAGGATAATTTCAGGAGGTTGAAAATTGCAGCAGTTAATCTGGCAATCTTTCTCTCAGGAGTCTTAAGAGATCTTAACAGTTCATCCACAATAACAATGTTTAACGTTTAATTTCCTGCTATCAGCCGAAGTGAAGGAGCCTCGGTACATGTAAATTCAAGACTGACTTCATCTGCGTCTTCACCCAGTAATCCCTCTGTGTGCTCTGAAAATCAGCCCACAAAGTGGAGATAATGCCGAATCTATTTTACAGGTCTATTTCCAATACCGCAAGACTCCCAAATTCAAAGACGTCCACTGAATATTTGTATTAGACATGAAATCTGCAAAGAGTTTTCTAAAGAATTCACTTGTTACCGTGGACCAGATGAGTCAAGGTCGTTCCAGGAAATATAACACGGTGAGGAATGTGGGGAAGGTTTCGCTCCAAATCTGTAAAAATCCAAAAGCTGTACCTAGTTGGGTGCCCAGTTTAATGCTGATCTGTTCTCATAGGCCCAACGTGTGACGTATTTTTACCCAGGTGAATGTCCTATCGATCTTCTGTCCGGCACATTCTGTGTTCTTTGTAATTCAAAACAGAACCATAAAATATCATCACACCTAATAATAGAAATTCAGAACAAGCTATAGTTTTTTTTATTTCAGAATGCATCAATACACGAAAAAAAAAAATACTATTATATTTTCTTATGAATAAATAAACACATGCAAAAGAAAATCCAGATGATTTTGCTTATGAATTAGTTTTGTACCTTCCATCACAGAAGTTGTAGCACTGGGCATCACTGTGGTCTGCACATGTGCAGCGATGAAGTACCATCCTCACTGTCCCACTGGAGCGTCTCAGTCGCTGAGGGCTGCGGTAACTTGACATGCCATACGGAACTGTGCGCCTGCAGACAGAACAGACAGACTCTTATGTTTTAGTTTAAAAACATCAGGATTTTTTTAAAGGGATAGATTTTCACCCAAAAATTCTGTCATTATGTACATACTATCATGTCATTCCAAACCTATAAGATTTTGGCTAAGCCTGGAAACACAAGTTATTTCTAATGAAACCTGAGAGGTTTCTGTCCCTCTATTGAAAGTCCAGGTAACTAAAACTTCCAAAAGAGGTAACAAAGGCATCATAAAAGAATTTCATATGAACAAAGCCATATGAACCGGGGTATCCTTTTAGCGTGCACTGTCCTCCACTGTTTTCAGTTCTTTGTCTTAATTAAATGCTTTGCATGATTTGTAAAAAATATAAATAATTTTATATGAATTTATACTTTCATTGGAGCACCCAACTCCAACCTACCCAATTCTGTTAAAGCGCCCACATCTCATTCAAAAAGATACTCGCGTACTCTTTAGAATGATGCAATCGGTCACGAGACACGCAAGAGCCAATGACATTTCACAAGCAAGGCTGGCACTGTGTAAATAGTGTAATGCAAATAAAACTGTTGTGACTGTTTACATTGAAAAATCACACCCCAACATATATGCAATAATGGCAATATTAAACCCAATATAGAATTTAATCATGATGATAAAATTCTCAGTGCCTTTTAAATCAGCATACTGATACCAAGGGTTTCTTATTTAAAGCAATGGAGGACCCTCCATGTCGAAAGATTATGCTAAAGGGGTACCTTGTGCATCAAAAAGTGACTCTAAATGGTCAATATGTGACGAATTGGGAGGGAGAATGTGTTGAAAATAATTGGATCTGTTCACAAGACAAGGATTAATTTTACAATGCCTTTAAACTACAATTTTACAATGCCTTAAAACTTACAACTTTTTGGTTCTTTCAAAGTTTTGATTACCTTGACTTTTAGTTAAATTTTCAGTTTCAACAAAAATATTTTAATTTGTGTTTTCTTATGGGTTTGGAATGACATGAGGATGAATAAGCGTAACAGAAAACTCATTTGTGGGTGAACTGTTCCTTTTCAGAACCTTTTTCATCAAAAGAGAAATGAAACTGAAATGTTTCTTTGCCCGTTTGGTTATGAAATGACAAAATGAAAGAATAATAATTAATAATTGGTCAAATATAGCTAATAAATCTGATAAACATGTTCCCATCTATGTTTCACTGTCAGTAGAGTTCAAAATGTTGCTTTGGAAATCACTAGGCCAACCATGACAAATCCAAGACTGACTCTGGAATAAATTAAGGGATTTATTAAATGTGGTTTCATTCCTAATACTTTCCAAAGTGTTCTGTATGTGGCCTTTCTGTTTAGTATGTTACACAAGGAATGTGCTGTTGTGTGTAAACTATCTTAAAAAGAACATTTTGCTGTTTAATAACAAAATGTGCTGCCATGACAACTTGAGTTTGACTATAAATAATATATTCCCTTTTCTCCTGTGCACAGATATTCAGAATCATCTCATTTGGTTGGAGTGAAGCTGAAGAGGGCATGGAATTGCTTTTGAGACAATAGGGGGGCTGGTAAATCGTGGTGAAATGTAGTTTTGATCGTGTTTAAGCATCACAGAGAACAAATCCATAAAAGATGAGTCAGAGTTTCACAATCACGCCAAACAGATTATTAAAATTTAAATCACACCACATATGGCACATGATGGGCTGAACTCACCCCGACATAAGAAACAGATGAACACTGTCCAGTCAGATATAACAATCTGTTATGACTCAGTAATTGCACAAAAATATTTCAATGGATTTCAAACACAGACTGCGATAACTAGCAAAAACACAAGCAGTGCTTCGATCAAACTGGTTTCAGGAGAAACATTACCGTTCAAAAGTTTGGGGGTGGTGAGATTTTTTCATGTTTTTCAAAAGTCTCTTTTGTTCACCATTTCTTTGATCAAAAGAAAAACAATAATATTGTGAAATGTTATTACAATTTAAAATAAGTGTATTCGACAGTAATGTAATTTATTCAGCATCATTATTCCAGTCTTCAGTGTCACATCCTTCAGAAATCATTCTAACATGCTGAATGCTGCTCAAGAAACGTCATATTAGAATATTTAATATATTTATTTTTTTTTATGTTGAAAACAGTGCTGCTTAAAATTTCTGTAGAAGCTGTAATACTTTCAGGATTCTCTGATGAATAAAGTTCAAAAGAGCAATACTTTTATGGAACATAATATTTTATAAAATTCTAAATGACTTTGTCACTTTTGATCAAGTTAACGCATCCTTGCTTAATAAAATTATTTATTTATTTACTTTTGAAA
Source organism: Carassius carassius (assembly GCF_963082965.1). NCBI lineage: Eukaryota > Metazoa > Chordata > Actinopteri > Cypriniformes > Cyprinidae > Carassius > Carassius carassius. The sequence goes on from NC_081791.1 coordinate 10,272,085, forward strand.
GCTAGTGTACTTTAACTAGCTTACAAAAATGTAAATTCTGTCATTATTTGCTTACTCTTATTTCATTCCAAACCTGTATGACTTTCTCCCTGCTGCTGAACACTAAAGACAATATTTTGAAGAATGTTGGTAGAATTCCTTTATATGAACAAAGAAGAAAAACAAAACAAAACAAAACAGTGAGACATTTCTCAAAATATTTTCTTTTCGGTTCCACAGAAGAAAGAAAGTCATACAGGTGGAATTTTTTTTTTTAACACCCAAAACTTGATAAAGTATGATATTTTTTAAATTATTTTACAAGCACTAAAAGAAACTTTAAAGGAAAGCAACCTGTTATATTTAAAACAAAGCTGGAATTGCATTGACACTTGGAGATAAACCATAAGAGGCTGCCTCTGGTGATGGGTTGGAACAAGGGCCAAAAATCTTTCTGCAGTCTCATCTGGGAAAGCTTCCATGCACTTTATATGAGCTTCTCTCTGATCTCCAGCCACTCTCTTCAGTACTCTCTTTCTGAACGCATGCCTCTCATCTCACATCACAAGTGTTTGCTCTCAGGTTGACCATTTGGTTTCAGTGTGGAGCCAGGGGTCTGAGCTGTCAATATCAATGGTGAGTGATGTGCCACAACACATTGTAAGTCATAGTTTAAATAGCTCAGCGTCAATCTGAATCACTCTACTAAACGTCCTGTGGCGATCTCTCATGTATTTAGCTAAATAGCAATAACTCATTCATGGCTGCATGTTGTCATATTTGTACTACTGAATGTATCTATATATTTAAATGAAATATGTTCAGAAATATCCTTTAGTCATGTGTTTGCTGGCTATGGAATGAAACTGAATAGAGAGTATTAATGTGTGTTGGGGATGACCTAATTTCAATCCTTTTTGTTACTCTAGCGAGCCAAACTTTATTTTTTATTGTACATATACTGTTTGAGCTGGCTGTGAAAAAAACTCTAATTTTTGAGAATCCTCTGCTTCTATTGCATCAGCACCATGGACAGTAACCGTCACCATGGAAACACAGTCACATCAAAATACACTTAAGATAAGTGCTGCAGAAACTTAAGTTGGACCTCTATGTACAATATAAAGAGCAGACACTATTAAGTCAATGACACTATAGATATAGAAGTATTCAGTTGTGTTCAGTTTGTTTTTCTTCAGGATACCAAATAGAAAGTTCAAAAGAATAGCATTTACCTCTGAAATAGAAAGCGTTTATAACTTATACACTAACTTTCAGTTTGGGTCCAGTCTTTTTTTCTTTTCTTGTTTTTTTTTTGTGGAAATTATTTAAATAAATTAATACTTTTATTCAGCGAGGATGCATTAAATTGATAAAAAGTGACATTGAAAACACTTATAAAGCTACAAAAGCTTTCTAGATGAAAATATTTATAAAATATGTTAATTAAAATATCAGTATGAACAGTATTAATTTAATTAATTTAATTTACTAATTACTATAATTTATGTAAATGTTCTAAATATTAATATTAAAATATGTGGCATTATATTTTTAAAGCAAAACTTATGTTTTAGGAACTTAATAATGAAATATTTAAGTTTAACGGTGGTACTTTATTCATGCTTTGTCCTTATTCCCTCTTAATAATCCAAGCTAAACTACAACAACTCTTTAATATAAAACAATATTGGTCTAGCAGAATGAGAAAGAAAAATAGACAGAACAACCATATCCAATAACATTTAAGTGCCTCTCAGTGCTTCTGTCCTGAATATAAAGGTCACTGTGTTGATCATCCATCAAGCTTCAGGCCTGTACAAAAACTCAAGAACAATAAATTCCAAATAGATTCTTCAGCATGACTGAGAATCCTTGGCCTGATCTCCTGCATGGAATGCATTACCTTCCCAGGGGTACATTTAGTTCACCCCTCTTGAGACCTAACCAACAATACCACATTCAGAGGAGTCAATGTGTGTTTCTGCTACCTTTTACCAATTAACACTTGGTTTATGGTTGGTAAATATATTAAAATTGTGAAAATTATTATTATTATTGTCATTATTATAGACATTTTAGCATACATTTTACTTTTATTTTCAATTCGCATTTGTTTGAAACAAACTATTAAGCAAAATAAAATGGGAATTGATTATCAAAGTTTCATTCATTTATAAGATTTAGTGAAATGCTCCTCACTTTAGTGTCTCTTCAGTAGACAAATCAAGCATCAGTTGCAGGAGATCTTGGGAATAATGGATGTACTCACTGTGGGGTGTTGATCCAGATGATGCCCAAGTGACAGTAATAAACACATTCCCTGTCCTTAAAAGAGTAGCAAGTGCAGCGCTTGGATCTTGTGCGGGAGTGTGATGCTGAAATGAGCTCTGCTTTTGTGTGCTGATGCAAAACACTGTTCGGATCATCAGAGAAGACTGGAGATGAGTGCAGGTCTCCTGTCCGGGATACTGATGCACCTTTAATTTGAGCAATAATCCATTATTATAAAAGGGCATAACTAATGTCAAAGCACACTTCAATTACACTGGAATTGAAAAGTACAAATGTAGTGAAAAAAGAAAAAGAAAAAAATATTTACCTTAAAATGTAATATATATATATATTTTTTTTTAGTTCAGTTTAGCTCTGGTTCATTAAATAATAATAACAACAGATAAAGCTTTGGATTTGAATAATTTATTAGTAAATATTGAAATTAACATGGTCTAAGATTGTAATTTTAACCTGATTTCAAGTGTTACCATTATTATAGTATTGAAGACTATTAGAATTTTAAAGAAAATGTTTCAGGACAATAATGTTACAGTACAAAAGGTAACCTTAAATTAAATAAAAATTAAAGCCGTTATTTATTATGTCTTATGACCTGCTCGTGTTCTTTACAGAGATTTCATTAGGCTACCAGCTAGCTACATAACACTCGCTAATGAAAGTCATAAAAACTGAATAACAATAAAATACGCAGGCTAAATATTACTTACACCTGGACAAATAACAAACAATTAATTGCTCATATAAACCCACTTCACAAAACTCACAAGAAAACTGCGGTTCAGTCTATTTTGAGCACTTACCCACGGTGAAAATGTTTAACAAACTCACAATTAACAAAAGAGCATCAGGAAACAGTTTTGCCATTTTACCAGAGTCCTTAATGAGCGCGTGACCAATAATTATATGTGAAGTTGTCAGACGCGGTATCCAAATTTCTAAATTTCTGTCTTCCAAAATAATTCCACTTTAGTCCACAAAAAAATTGTGAGCATCATCTTCTTGCTCTGGGGTAAAGGAAAATGAGTTTAAATTATTTTTTTAACGGTCAGACAAGATGTATATTTATAGCGCGTGCTGACCCCACCCACTGGTGAGCGCGCGCTCACGTGAACGAGCGTAGTTTGAGAGGAGCGATTGAAACATGACAAGTCATGTCAGCATGATAGTAAAAAAGCAGCACATTTAGGAGTTTGGACACGTCCCTTTATAGTTCCATCTTTTGTGTATAGATCCTAAAACATACCGTTACTTACAATCCACTGTCTTATTCCACTTCAGGAATTTTAGACGCTAACTTCCTTAACGTTGAGGAATTCGCTCATGTTGATGTACCTTGTCCCTTATTTATTATTGTACCTTCATAGCTGGAAGCAGGGGCATCGGACTGGGGGTAAAACCAGTACTGATTACCAGGGCCCCAAAGGAAGAGAGGGCCCTTGAAAAGTCTGGAATATATATTTTCAAGGGTGGGGGGGCGGGGTTGTTGGGGGCATTAGAACTGCCTATGCATAGGGCCCGGGATCTTGTGCAGCGCCCCTGGCTGGAAGACAATAAGGTTGGCCTCTTTTGAAATCCAAGCATATGGTTTTTGGCACACCTAAAGTTTATAAAACTGTAGAATAGTCAATTCTGGCATTTAACAGCCCTCACATTTAAATAGCAATGATCGTGTTTTGCAGTGAACTTTTCCTTCTGGAAATGTTAGTTATAATGTGGCACTAAGGCATTTTGTTAGGTTTTAAGGTAGAAAAGTGGATCTCTAAGAATTCAATTTCTTTTACAATATGTAGCCTACTTCTACAGCTGGTTTTATTATTAAGGTTTTAATATGAATATTATATTCTAATATGACATGTTTCTTGGTTTTATTATTATTATTATTTCATTATTAAGATGTTATAAGAATAAAAAAAAACATACTGTATTGTTTGGAGTTTATGAAAACCAATACATTTGTTTTTATAAACTGATCCAGTGATATCAAATAATATTTTTGACTTTAATAAAACCATTTTCAGTAATTATTAACAAGTATTACATGACATTAAATGAATAGTTCAAACAAAATGAAAACGAGCTGAAAATGTACTCACCCTCAGGCCATCAAAGATGTAGATGTAGATGTTTGTTTCCTCATCGGAACAGATTTTCATAAATTTAGCATTAGGTAATGGATCCTCTGCAGTGAATGGGTGCTATCAGAAGAAAAAACATGACAGTAATCCACACATCTCCAGTCCATCAATTAACAGCAAAAAGCTGTTTGTAAACTGATGTTTGTAAGAAATACATCAAGAAAAAAGAAAAGAAAACGTTAATACTGTCCATAATAGTATCCATAATACTGCCTTCTCCAGTGGATGTTTTTATCTTTTGTTTGGTCTATTATTCTGACGCACCCATTCACTGCAGAGAAGATTCATTGGTGAGCATGTATAATGCTAAAACTTGTCCAAATCTGCTCCGAAACAAGCTCATCTACCAACTGGAAGACCTGAGGGTGAGAAAATTTTCATTTTTGGGTGAATTATTAAGTGGGTTCCCACCTAATTCTATAAGTGTTTTCTTTAGTGGAAATTTTCAAGAGTAATTTATACACAATTAAACATTTATATTATTATTTATAATACATTTATTGCATTTGAAGGTCTTATACACTGACCTAAATCAGAAACTTCTATGCAGGATGCTAACGGATTAAAACCTTTTTCCTTTAACCCACAAGGTACTATGGAGTCAATTCAAAGCAAATAAACATTTAGACTTCCCCCCTCAGTGTCCTGGTGACCTCAGTTTCCTCTTCGGTGTAAAGTTTGATAGTATCCCTCAGAGAATTTCAAGGCCTTTATAAATCTCTTCAGTGTCTCGCAGCATTATTTATCACCTAAACTTTTGTCATTTATGTCGCATCATTAAAATTTAAGACACATCTGTGATATTTGGTTCACAATATACCCAGAGTTATACAACATAGTTTTTTTCATTCTGTGTTATATCTAATGTTCTATTCCTGACAGATAAAATAGCCTATTAGATAGATATGCTATTATTTTAATGCAAAATGACACATTGACTTATCTGAATTTCAAATGGGTCTTGGAAGAGGCTGTATTTGGGCATGAGACATGCCTATCCCAAACCCTAAATCAAACCCACAAACATCAGGATGTTTTCCCATCCAGCACCCTGGTTAACTGCTGTGGAGAAAGAGGAATTCTACACCAATTACATTGGGGGAAAAAAGAACAGAAACAATTCACTCACAAGCATCTCTCATTTTTGTGGACAGTGGGAAAGTTTTCCATATCAGTTTCTGTAACTTTGTAATTATTATTTGCAATAATTCAGATCAAATGCATGACAAATATTCTATTATATAACCACTTCATGTTGTACCAATTAAAAGTTGATGTTGGACATTTGATGAATTGCTATATCAATTGTGGATATAATTTCCAAAGGTGCTTATCTAACACCAAACAACGTTTTCATAAGAGTTATTATGATGAAAAACATTTTTGGAGCCAAGCTCCTGGGGACATTTACGGATGCTCTGCCTGAAGGTTTGAGTGTTTAGGAAGCTCTACCTCAAAAGCCACTAAGTACATGCAAGGAAAATGTTACATCAGTATTCAAACATACCGTGTATGCACAAAGAAAATACAGTTTGATTGTACAGCCAAGTAAAACACACACTCGAAGCATTCCCCAAACCCAGCTGTGAAACTGTACAAAAAAATCTCTAGTTTAATCAATTTCCTGACTACCACGGCAGGACTTGAAATAAATATAGGTTAGTAAAAGTGCCCTTTCTATAGATTAAATTTCACAAAAGCCTGACACCTCATTCAGAAATGTAATATTGTACAGAAGTAGTAGTATAAGTGTAGGGAGATTATAAAATATATTTATTTTGGAGAGACGCTCATGAAAAAACTACAATTTTAATCTCCAATGAATATATTGGACATTTTCATCAAAAATAAATTCCACAGATTCTTCTGTTTTTCAACTAAATTTCTCATGATTGCAGAACAAACAAACAAACCTATGAAGGAAAGAATGTGAGTCTTTTTTCAATAAAAATAAATAAAAAATACAAGCAATGAGGAAGAGATGACCACAGAATTCTGAAAAATCCAGCATTGCTTCTTAATTAACTAAATTTAATATATATCTTATTTCAGGTTGTTATCGGGATGTAATATGGATAATATAAGTCTATATTGCACAATTTAACACTAACTGACATCTTACTTAAAAAATACCTAAAAAGAGTATATTTTCTAAAGATAGCTTTCACAGTTGTACAGAAGACACATCTTTATATTTTTTTCTAGACCAAATGAAATTTAAGGTTTCCACAGATGGTCCAGTATATTAATGCCAAGCAACTTCCTTGTGCTAAAATCAAACCTCTGTATAATGTATCATCCTCTACAGTCTCTATAAACATCATTCTTTCACTTAATAAATATAATAACCTAAGCTCCATATTGTTTAAAATGCAGCAAGTATTCAGAAAATATAAAAGGTCTAATAGTCCAGTTTTATCATCACTAAAGTATGTTAGACATAAAACTCTTTACTGATTTATTGCAGGGTTTTGAAAGGAGCTTTTTTAAAATTATTATTATTAATACAACTGCTTTGGAAGAACATGTATATTTAAAAGAACTAAGAATTAAAGCGAACTTAATTAAATTCAATAGCAATGCTTAATGCTTCACTGTCAGCAGGTAAATACACCATTTAAAAAATAAAATAAAAAAACGTAAAAATAATTTTATATTCATAAGAATTTTACACACTGAGATAGCTTTTTGGCCAACAAACTGATGAAAACTGCCATGACCACCAACTCTATTTTATTGTTTTTGTTATATATGAATCCTCCATTATTGCCCTCTATTCTTTTTGGTGTTATTGTTACATGATTGTCATAATCATGTATAAATCAAGATTTTATAATTGGGAAATAATAAATATTTGTGAAATGTTCTTGGCTTTCTCATACAGCACTACAGTGTATCTATCTATCTATCTATCTATCTGAAAAAAGAAACATGTTTGCTGTGTTCCCTCTGAACAAATAAAACAGACCTAGAAAGTGAAAAATCAGGTGTGGAAAAGGAGTTCTGTCGAAAACCGTATTGCCTTTCATCACTGTATTGCTCTCTAGGAATTCTAGCTGACTGATCTGAAATGAAGCCATCAAAATATGTGAATGAAATCAAACAACAAACCACCTACCTGTGCAAGAGAGCTGACCAAATGAAAAGCCTCTGTGACCAGAAGCTACAGTGAATAGAATATTTTTTAATAGTTTTTATATTTTTTTATATTTAATAGAGACCTGATTACTTCATTATGTTGGTCGCCTTCATTCCCAGATGGTTCAAAGACCAGGGCCTTTTGGACATTCTAATTTTGCTTTTAGTATTTTATGGTTTATAATCCATTATGAAATTATTTTCACCACTCAATTTAAATACAATTTCAAACAGCCATGAAAGAGAGTAATACAATTCATGACTCTTAAACACACCATGCAGTGATCTGATATTTGAATACTCCTGTCGGATCATTACAGCTTTAAATAGAGTATAAACTGAAATGCTCGGATGCATTACACAGGTTCAGCTACAAGAACGCCTGCTTTTCTACCAGCACACATGCAGAGAAGATACAGCTAGAATACATCAAACTTATCTACTGCAGATCTTACATGACTTACATGGCCCTGACCTTCATATCATACATTCCTGATACTTCCAAACTGGCTTATGTAATACTTGCCAAGTTCAGGTTAAAACACATACCTGAGGGATTATCTGCCTATTACTTCTATTAAATGACCATGCTATGATCCATATCCATTTGTATATATATATATATATATATATATATATATATATATATATATATATAAAACGTACTTGAAAACGTACGTAAACATGAAAACATTTGGGTGTTCTCACGTTTTCAATTCACATAGGCTATAGCTGTGTCTCATTTCGTCAGTTGTATCCTCCAGAGGTTGCATTTGATGTGTTATATGTTACTTTTCTTGACTGCCCCAAAAATGATGTATGCAGCCTTCAAATGCAACCTATATTTATATAGCACTTTTAATTAAAACTCACATTTTTGAATATTGACACGATCACGATCCCAACTTAAATTTTAATAATTCATGAATGAAAATATTTTGTAACATGATATTGATGTACCATTTACATGGTAATGCAATGTCTGATTTTAAAATGGGTTTTAAAGGATTAATTTTGAGATTTTAAGTTTTCAGTTGATATATAATTTCTGATGATTTCTAAAATGTGAAATGTGAAAAAGGCAACAAAGAAGTCTTTTTTTTAACAAAAGTCAAAACTCCTGTTATGATGTAGATTTTTGAGGGTGCACTCTTGTCATAAATTAATCAATTACTTTTCCTACATAATTTTTAACAAAAAACATTGGTAAAATATATATTTGGGAGTCTTAGACCTTTCCAACGATATATAGTTTGTCAAGATTGGATTAGATTTGATTGTAATATAGTGAAGTAAATGTAGGCGTCCCACAGAGGGGACGGTTGACAGTCATGAAGATTGTGTCAAAGCAGGTTTAGAGTAATAAATAGGAGAATAGTGCATCAATAATGGAAAAGGACAATAGTAAATGTGTACCCAACTAAGCAAGCCAGAAGGCGACAGCGGCAAGGAACCAGAACTCCATCGGTGACAGAATGGAGAAAAAAAACCTTGGGAGGAACCAGTCTCAGACTGGGGGCCAGTTCTCTTTTGGCCAGACAAACCAGCAGTTTATTCCATGCTGCAGCAAAGTTAGATTGTGCAAGGGAATCATCATTAATACAACAGTTCAACAGCACGAGTGTCTAAATACAACCCGAATTCCGGAAAAGTTGGGACGTTTTTTAAATTTTAATAAAATGAAAACTAAAGAAATTTCAAATCACATGAGCCAATATTTTATTCACAATAGAACATAGATTACGTAGCAAATGTTTAAACTGAGAAATTTTACACTTTTATCCACTTAATTAGCTCATTTAAAATGTAATGCCTGCTACAGGTCTCAAAAAAGTTGGCACGGGGGCAACAAATGGCTAAAAAAGCAAGCAGTTTTGAAAAGATTCAGCTGGGAGAACATCTAGTGATTAATTAAGTTAATTGATATCAGGTCTGTAACAAGATTAGCTATAAAAGCTTTGTCTTAGAGAAGCAGAGTCTCTCAGAATTAAAGATGGGCAGAGGCTCTCCAATCTGTGAAAGACTGCGTAAAAAAATTGTGGAAAACTTTAAAAACAATGTTCCTCAACGTCAAATTGCAAAGGCTTTGCATATCTCATCATCTACAGTGCATAACATCATCAAAAGATTCAGAGAAACTGGAGAAATCTCTGTGCGTAAGGGACAAGGCCGGAGACCTTTATTGGATGCCCGTGGTCTTCGTGCTCTCAGACGACACTGCATCACTCATCGGCATGATTGTGTCAATGACATTACTAAATGGGCCCAGGAATACTTTCAGAAACCACTGTGTCGGTAAACACAATCCGCCGTGCCATCAGCAGATGCCAACTAAAGCTCTATCATGCAAAAAGGAAGCCATATGTGAACATGGTCCAGAAGCGCCGTCGTGTCCTGTGGGCCAAGGCTCATTTAAAATGGACTATTTCAAAGTGGAATAGTGTTTTATGGTCAGACGAGTCCAAATTTGACATTCTTGTTGGAAATCACGGACGCCGTGTCCTCCGGGCTAAAGAGGAGGGAGACCTTCCAGCATGTTATCAGCGTTCAGTTCAAAAGCCAGCATCTCTGATGGTATGGGGGTGCATAAGTGCATACGGTATGGGCAGCTTGCATGTTTTGGAAGGCTCTGTGAATGCTGAAAGTTATATAAAGGTTTTAGAGCAACATATGCTTCCCTCCAAACAACGTCTATTTCAGGGAAGGCCTTGTTTATTTCAGCAGGACAATGCAAAACCACATACTGCAGCTATAACAACAGCATGGCTTCGTCGTAGAAGAGTCCGGGTGCTAACCTGGCCTGCCTGCAGTCCAGATCTTTCACCTATAGAGAACATTTGGCGCATCATTAAACGAAAAATACGCCAAAGACGACCACGAACTCTTCAGCAGCTGGAAATCTATATAAGGCAAGAATGGGACCAAATTCCAACAGCAAAACTCCAGCAACTCATAGCCTCAATGCCCAGACGTCTTCAAACTGTTTTGAAAAGAAAAGGAGATGCTACACCATGGTAAACATGCCCCGTCCCAACTATTTTGAGACCTGTAGCAGAAATCAAAATTGAAATGAGCTCATTTTGTGCATAAAATTGTAAACTTTCTCAGTTTAAACATTTGCTATGTTATCTATGTTCTATTGTGAATAAAATATTGGCTCATGTGATTTGAAAGTCTTTTAGTTTTCATTTTATTAAAATTAAAAAAACGTCCCAACTTTTCCGGAATTCGGGTTGTAGATAATAAACAACAACAGAGTGTCTTTAAAAATCCTCTTTTGTGCAGAACTACTTCCTTCCACCACAAAATCTCAGCTGAGCCCAAGCCTCCATTACTAAATCTATCACTTCAGAACTTAGGAATGAAGGAACGTTGAGTTGCTTCAATAAAAGCTTATTGTATTACTATTTTAAAAGCTGTGTATTAGAGTATTATGAGAGAGATTGACTCGGAGAGAGTGTGGTTACCTACATCTGAGGCAGTATTCATTCTTCAGCTAAATCTCATATTCACAATAAAACATCAGTTTGAATATATCACTAAATCGATAGGCTCTTTGTCGTACTATCCTTTCATCTCTTAAGAGTGATTTCCTATGACAGCGCTGCTCATTGCATAAATTGGCTGTGTCTTAGGCTGTTGTTAAAGGTAAACAAACAAACAAACAACAAAAAAACCTTATTAAAAACAGCATTTCAGTCCCTTTCAACTTAAAAGTCTTTACTGCTGACTCGTATAAACAGCATCTTGTAACTAAACACACACTCTTTACCAATACAAAATACTACAATTTATGTAAAATTATTTAATAATAATATTCAATAAACAACAACAAACAGCCATCATAAAAGCGCTAATTGTCTCTGATTTTAATATTCATGTTGAGAATATAAATGATGATGCATTAGGACGTGCGTTTACTGACCTAATAAACTATTTTGGAGTCAAGCAAAATGTCATCGGGCCCACTCATCGTTTTAATCATACACTAGATTTAATTATATCACATGGAATCAATCTTACTGATATAGATATCGTACCTAATATTAATTATATTTGGAAAAATAAATAAAAAAATATTATGTGAAATATAATGATATGCGTTCAACAAGGTAGCCCAATAACCCAAACGACGTAACAGGCAACGCCCCTGACACCCCCGAAGAAGAAAAAAACACCAACTTATATGTTTATATTAGGCTACTCAGTCAGGCGCTCGCTCACTCAGTACGCGCTGAAGATTCGTTGCAAAATGGCCAATGCGTTTAACAGACCAGAAATAGAAGATCCTCCAATAACCAACAGGTCTGGTGTTTGGGTGCACTTTGGATTCCCTGTAAGCTATAATGGTGATGGCAAGAGAGCGGTGGATAAAAACAACAACGATATGTCGCATCTAGGGTACACCAGCGGGAATACAAAAAAAAAAAAAAACACCAGCGGGAATACTTGAAATATGTCAACTCATTTACGCCGACATCACCTTAGTGTGTCAGTATCTGGGAAAAGACGGAAAAAAGGAGAAACATACACGCAACAAACTATCCCCGCAGCATTTAGACAGACATTTCCAACGGATTCAAACAGGGCAAAAGACATCACCACGGCGATTGGTAGGCTACATTTATGTTATAGCCGCGGATATGAGACCTTACTATTTACCATTCATTCTATCATCACCATTATAGCTTACAGGGAATCCAAAGTGCACCCAAACACCAGACCTGTTGGTTATTGGAGGATCTTCTATTTCTGGTTTGAAAGTGAAAGTGAAAGTGAAGTGACATTCAGCCAAGTATGGTTACCCATACTCAGAATTTGTGCTCTGCATTTAACCCATCCGAAATGCACACACACAGAGCAGTGAACACACACACTGTGAGCACACACCCGGAGCAGTGGGCAGCCATTTATGCTGCGGCGCCCGGGGAGCAGTTGGGGGTTCGATGCCTTGCTCAAGGGCACCTAAGTCGTGGTATTGAAGGTGGAGAGAGAACTGTACATGCACTCCCCCAACCCACAATTCCTGCCGGCCCGGGACTCGAACTCACAACCTTTCGATTGGGAGTCCAACTCTCTAACCATTAGGCCACGACTTCCCCAAAAACGCATTGTTAAACGCATTAGCCATTTTGCAACGAGCCTTCAGCGCGTACTGAGTGAGCGAGCGCCTTACTCTGTAGTGGAAAACGTAGGTTTTAAGAACATGCTTAATGTAATTGAGCCCCGTTACAATATTCCTTCACGAGCCCATTTCAGACAGACCGTAATTCCTGCTTTGTTCCAAAAAACATAAGCCCTATAGAGAACCAATTGAGTAAAAACACACTCGATATAAAGAGTTATAGAGTTCCATATAAAAAGTTACATCTTTGTATTTGTTCATAACTAATATAACATTTTCATTTTTTTTTATAAGGAGCTGTTTTTGTTTTATACATTATGCTGCTAAGAAAACACCATAGAAGATGGGTAAAGAATAGCTCCATCATTGTTCAATGTAAAAAAACTATTAAAACTACTTTGTTAGTTTTAATAAATAAAACATTTTTTAAAAATTAAGGAAATTTATCTGCCAATTTTTTCTTTTTGCTGTATCTAAAACGTACCGAACCGTACCGAACCGAACCGTGACACCAGTGTATTGTATCGAACCGAACCGTGAATTTTGTGAACCGTTACACCCCTAATTAGAAGCTGTTGCCCACATCAAATTTAAAAAGGACAGAGAAAAATATACTGTTCCATGGTATAACAGTAATACCCACTCTCTCAAGAAAGAAACTCGCCTTCTTGAACGCAAATGGAGAAAAATTAACTTGGAAGTTTTTAGGATTGTGTGGAAAAACAGTATGTCCAGCTATAAACAGGCTCTAAAACCTGCCAGAGCCGAGCATATCCACAAACTCACTGAAAATAACCAAAACAATCCAAGGTTTTTATTTATCAAAGTGGCTAGATTAACAAATAACCAGACGTCACCCAATTTAAATATTCCCTCACAGTTTCATAGTAATGACTTCATGAATTTCTTCACTGATAAAATAGATCAAATAAAAAATACAATAACAAATGTAGATTCTACAGCGTCTAATACTTCAGTTTCATCCATCGCACCCAAAGATAAACAGCAGCACTTTACAACTATAGGAGAGGAAGAGCTAAATAAACTTATCACTGCATCTAAACCAGCAACATGTTTATTAGATCCTGTACCCTCTAAATTACTGAAAGAGTTATCACCTGCAGAAAGACCGCTTCTCAATATTATTAATTCATTGTTATCTTTAGGTCACGTCCCAAAACCATTCAAGCTGACGTTTTTTAAGCCTTTTATTAAGAAACCACAACTAGATCCTAGTGAACTGGCAAATTATAGGCCCATTTAAAATCTTCCATTTATGTCTAAAATTTGATAAAATGTTGTCTACTCAATTGTGCTCCTTCCTGCCAAAAAAGGCCCCACCATAGCACAGAAACGGCACTTATTAAAATTACAAATGACTTCTTGCGTCAGATTAAGGATGCATCTCACTGCTCGTTTTACTTGATCTTAGTGCTGCGATCGACACCATAGATCATGACATATTCATAGATTGATTACAAAACTATACAGGTATTCAAGGACAGGCTTTAAGATGGTTTAGATCATACCTGTCTGATCGCTACAACTTTGTTTATTTAAATGGGGAGTCATCTCATTTATCACCAGTAAAATATGGAGTGCCACAAGGATCTGTCCTAGGTCCTCTGCTATTTTCAATATACATGTTGCCCCTTGATAATATTCTTAGAAAATATGGGATTAGTTTCCACTGTTATGCTGATGATACTCAGCTATACAGTATATTTCAACAGGACCAGATGAAACTTTTAAATTATCTAAACTAACTGAGTGTGTTAAAAATGTAAAAGATTGAATGACCAATAATTTTCTTCTATTAAATTCGGATAAGACAGAGATATTACTTACTGGACCAAAAAACAGTACACAGAATCTCGTAGATTACAGTTTGCAACTAGACAGATGCACTGTTTCTTCCTCTACAGTCAAAAATACGTGTGTTATATTAAGACAGCAACTTGTCTTTTGAAAACCATATTTCCCATGTTATAAAAACAGCATTCTTCCATCTTAGAAACATAGCCAAGCTACAAAACATATTACCTGTTTCTGATGCAGAAAAGCTAGTTCATGCATTTATGACCTCTAGACTGGACTATTGTAATGCACTGCTAGGTGGTTGTCTTGCATATTCAACAAAAAAGCTACAGGTAGTCCAAAATGCAGTGGCTAGAGTTCTTACCAGGTCAAGAAAATATGATCATATTACCCCAATTCTACAGTCTCTTCACTGGCTACCTATTAAGTTTCATATCAGTTACAAAATATTATTATTTACCTATAAGGCCCTAAATGGTTTAGCTCCTGCTTACCTAACTAGTCTTCTACCACGCTACACTCCATCACCCTCCCTAAAGTCACAAAATGCTGGACTTTTGGTAGTACCTAGGATAGTAAAGTCCACTAAAGGAGGTAGAGCTTTTTCACATTTGGCTCCCAAACTCTGGAATAGCCTTCCTGATAATGTTCGGGGGTTCAGACACACTCTCTCTGTTTAAATCTAGATTAAAAACACATCTCTTTCGCCAAGCATTCAAATAATACATCTCATAATCTGATCTGATGTTACATCTGATCAAATGCGCATTATTATTCTTTAGCTTGGGTTTAACTAATTAATTTTACTTGGTTGGAACAGCAGCTACGCTAATTATGTCTCTATTTGTTTCTCTGTTTTGCCACGGGATGTAACCAGGGCAACCAGGGCTTGTTCATACAAGTTCCAGTCTGGATCCAGAACACCTGAGAAGAGATGACGTCACCCCCCTCAGAGGACCTCAGATGTTGCCAACCCTGAAACAACATACAGAACTAACAAATTTAGCTATAAGTGTGATTGCATCATATAATAATTGCTGTTAATAGTGTTAATCATCTGTTTAATTATGTCTTTAATTGATTTTTCTGTACATTTCTGCCATATGCACATAAACTGACAGGTACCCCCTGATAAGCTACTACTAAATATTGTAGAAATTTAATTTTGCGAGGTGTGCTCTGATTGGCCAGATATCCACTGCGTTGTGATTGGCCGAAAGCGTTAGACAGAAATGTTACGGCCCTTGTCATATTGTGATGCTTCTACTGGTCCAAACCATAGACTGTATAAAAACATGGACGTAATGTCACCCATAGGTTTCTGAAGAGAGTTTTTGAAACCAAAAGTGTGCAGAGCGGGCTGTCGCCAACTTGGCAGCGCATCACTCCGGGGTAATCGAAAATAGTCAAAAAGGCGGGAGCTGGTTGCTGAAGCCACGCCCACCTAGCGTGACGGCGGTGACATCAGTGGCAATCCACCTGTCGCTAAAGTGGACACGCCCTTAATTAATGCAGAACTTTAAGGCTTAATATAATTTAAATGGATGAGTTATAAAAAATTCACCAGCCTCACAGTTGTCATGAAGGGCAAAATTAGCCAAAATAATTTTTTGCACTAGGCTGTAAACATGTTTTTTCCTGCTTTTAAAGTTGGGCATTTTAACGTGGGCAGTCTATGGGCCTGACTCCCTTTTGCAGCCAGCCTCAAGCGGCCAGTCGATGAATTACAGTTTTAGTTCCTTGTTGGCTTCATGAGAGAGAGCGGGAGGTTGCCGCTTGGTCCGAACACTGGCGCTACTTAAAAACAATAAAACCCATTCAAACAAGCCATTTGAGCAACAGAAATACATTTTAATGTATTCATATTGACATCAGCTACATAGGCCCCACAATATGCAAAATTATTATCCTGACAGTAGTTTCATGCTGTCGTTATTTTAAACAAACCATATTTATCCTGTAATTGAATCCATATTAAATATGTCTGTTTTATTTTTTTATTTAACTTTACATACTTTCATGCAACCTGTAGATGTTGCCATCTGCCTCACTTGGCTATAGCTTCTACAAAATGTCAAATGAATTTGAGTCAAAATACTACTGGATGCTTTTGACATCAGCAATAAAAGATATGTTAATTTTTTTCTCCTCCAATTTAAAGGCTGCTAAACAAATGTATTTTATGCACATGGTTAGTTGAATTGTATTATTTGCTTTTAGCATAAATTTCCCTGCTGTGCTCAAAACCCGTGGCTCATATTTTGGTTGCAGCTTTCCATTTTAGGTGGCTTTTGAATAATGTTATGATGTTATGACAAACATCTCAAATCCCTATCTTTATTCCCCAACTATCTGATTTTATCTCTAACATGACAAATGAACTTTTCATGATATTCTCCCCAAACCACAAAGGACTGAAAACAAGGGTGTTGTTTTCCAGTAAAATACGCATAATGATGGTAATTACTCGAAAGATCGCCCTCATCGCCGACAATGATTTTACCACATATTCTGTTCGAGTATATATTTCATATCAAGCCTCTGTTAACAAAACACAAAAGCCTGTGAATGAAACATGGTCAGAAAAAAATAATGCTGCCATCCTCTGGTTGAAATATTAATAGCAACATTCCCAGCTGTACCAAACACATTGGGTGCTTCTCAATATCCCTCCTCATCTTCTCGCTCCTCCGTCCTCCATCCTATGACCCGGAAACCGATCGAGCACAGCCATCTTGAAGGACATCTCAATTCTCTAGCTGTGTCTCATTTAGAAGGCTGCGCCCTCCGAAGGTTGCATTCAAAGGCTGCATACGTCATCGAGGTTGTCTCATTTCAGAAAAGCAAGTAGCACACTCCGAATGAGACCTTCGAATGCAACCTTTTTTCACAGGAGTTCGAAGGATACATGAGGTGTATCCTTCGCTGCTACAGATAACCCACAATTCTTTGCCTTCGCAATAAATAACCGTTGTTTATTTGAAAAAATGGCGGCGGCAGATCTACACACAAGCGGAGCTGTGGTGTTTAAATGTAAGTATTTTAAAGTTCTTCATTTTTTAAAAATTGAATTACAAGTGTGGTCAACATGATTACAAGTGTTTAGCTCCTCAAACATTGAATAAAATAAAACAAGTAAAAACATTTTTTTTTCTAATTACTTTCCAAATTTAGAAATTATTTTCCTAATATTTCTTTCTTTAACAAGTGTGAGAGCGCAACGACGCTATGTGTTGGCATAGCAACGTGATCCTTCCTGTATCCTTTTCCTTCTATCCTACGAAGGCCGTCTCGTTTAATCCCAGGGTTAAGGACACTCCGTATACGCATCCTAGAGAGGAGTCGACCTCCAGAGGATGCGACCTCCGGAGGACGTGGCCTTCTAAATGAGACACAGCTTCTAATTGCACCACGAGGAGGCGAGGAGGCGAGGATCGAGGAGGGAGGAGGCTTCAGGAGGAGCGATGAGCGAGGATACACAGGTGTATCCTATGCGGAAGTCTTTTATCGACTTAACGTGACGCACGTATAAATTCTCCTCCCCCTTCACATCTGTTTTAATAATTTTTATTTATATTTTACCTTTTCACTTCAAATAAACCATTCATGTCATATATTTCTAACAAGGCATCTTGTTTTATTAATATTTATTATGAATGTCTTAATTAACAAACTTAGAAATAGAAAAATACTTTTCAGATGTATTCTTATGTGGTTATAAATTCAGAGCTCATCCAGATTTTAAACTTAAAAAAAAAAAAGAATTCAGACTGCAGGCCTTCATTTAACATCATGGTGCTTGAATGGACATTTAATAACTCTCTAATTACATTCAGTTTCATCAGCAGTGCACTTAAGACTGTTCCCTTAATTCAGAAGTGAGGGATATCTATCAGCAGCTGTCTGTAGGCAGAAGGGCTGTCAGTAAACCGGTTGTGCACACAGGGTTTTTTTTTTTCTGTTTGCGTGGGGTTGGGATTCTTTCTATGCTATAAGATGTTTGGATTTCTGGAGGAGGATGTGGATTCAAAGTGTTTGAATATGCTGAACTAAGTTTAACTAAGATTAAAGTCCTCTTTCTCATCATTTTTGCGTCATGGATGATGGATTGTGGAAATGACAGCTTTTTATTAATAATTAATAATTTTTTTGTTATTAATTCTTACAGGTGCATCTCAGTAAATTAGATTGTCATGGAAAAGTTCATTTATTTCAGTAATTCAACTCAAATTGTGAAAGTCGTGTATTAAATAAATGCAAAGCACACAGACTGAAGTACTGTAGTTTAAGTATGAGGATTGTCAAGCAAAATTGATTCAAGAATTTGAGTAAACTTCACAAGAAATGCACTGAGGCTGGGGTCAAGGCATAAAGAGCCACCACACACAGACGTGTCAAGGAATTTGCTGAACCACAGACAACATCAGAGGCGTCTTACCTGGGCTAAGGAGAAGAAGAAGTGGACTGTTGCCTAGTGGTCCAAAGTCCTCTTTTCAGATGAGAGCAAGATTTGTATTTCATTTGGAAACCAAGGTCCTAGAGTCTGGAGGAAGGGTGGAAAAGCTCATAGCCCAAGTTGCTTAAGTTTCCACAGTCTGTGATGATTTGGGGTGCAATGTCATCTGCTGGTGTTGGTCCACTTTTTTTTGAAAACCAAAGTCACTGCACCCATTTACCAAGAAATTTTGGAGCACTTCAATGCTTCCTTCTGCTGACCA
Organism: Carassius carassius; assembly: GCF_963082965.1. Lineage (NCBI taxonomy): Eukaryota > Metazoa > Chordata > Actinopteri > Cypriniformes > Cyprinidae > Carassius > Carassius carassius. Next base: position 10,291,296 of record NC_081791.1, read on the forward strand.
GCTTTTTGAAGATGCTGATTTCATTTTCCAGCAGGAATTGGCACCTGCCCACACTACCAAAAGCACCAAAAGTTGGTTAAATGACCATGGTGTTGCTTGACTGGCCAGCAAACTCAACAGACCTGAACCCCATAGAGAATATATGGGCTATTGTCAAGAGGAATATGAGAAACAAGAGACCAAAAAATGCAGATAAGCTGTCTGTCAAAAGGCCACTGTCAAAGAAACCTGGGCTTCCAGACCACCTCAGCACTGCCACAAACTGATCTCCTCCATGCCACGCCGAATTGAGGCAGTAATTAAAGCAAAAGGAACCCCAACCAAGTATTGAGTACATGTACAGTAAATGAACATACTTTCCAGAAGGACAACAATTCTCTAAAACCAATTTTTATTGGTCTTATGAGGTATTCTAATTTGTTGAGATTTGTGTTCATTGAATTTATTTAATACACGAGTTTAACAATTTGAGTTGAATTACTGAAATAAATGCATTTTTCTATGGCATTCTAATTTATTGAGATGCACCTGTAGGTTCATTGCAGTTTGTTTGAGGCTAACTTATTTCAAATTCACTTAATTAACTCATATTGTCCCAGACCTGTATGAATTTCTTTCTTTTGTGAAAAATAAAATGAGATATTCTGAGGAAAAGTGTGTTTGTCATTGGTTACTAAAACTGTTTGGATACCAACATTCTTCAAAATATCTACTTTTATTTTAAAAGTAAGAAAATAAATGCAAGAAAAAACTAATATTAAAAATAATAAATAAATAAATTTACAAACACTACACTTCACAAGAAAGAAAGGAAATTTGTTCTGTGGAACATAAACATTTATTTTGAGAAAAGTGTGTTTTGTTTTTGGACATTCAAAGAAAGTCGATGGTTACAGACAATATTCAAAATATCTCATTTTATATTCTACAAAGATTATGCATGTATGTATTTTTATTATTAATAAATTAGTTTGTTTGTTTGTTATACTTAAATTTTTTTTTTTTTTTTAATGATTCTCCCAAATCCCAAACTCTGAAGCGCATTGGCCCTCCTGGACAAGATTTGAGGAACCCTACAGTAGAGTGTCAATACTATTTTAACTTATATAAAACTCATTTAAATACTGTATTACCACATGAAGCACATTTGTAAGTTGCCTGATAAAACATTTTTAACTTGTATTGGAGAAATTTGTCTGTAGGCTATAAGGGCAAAAAAGTATTCAATTCTATTCTGGTGTAGCCTATTTTTATAATATTTATTGTTACTCACGCACTCCCACACTATATAGCCTACAGTGTGCTCTAACATTTATATGTGTTTCTTCATTTCTTCACTGAATAACAGGAATACGCTAGTGCATATGGACGGACATAAAGCGGAACCGAGGCTCACAGCGCATTCGTGGTGATGAAATCGGTGCGTGTTCAGTTGAGCGCTGCTCTCTCAGCGGTGAGGAAGGAGTTTGGTGTATTCCAGCGCGCATACGCCCCCTACGCTCCTCTCCTCCTCCTCCTCTTCTTTTCCTCTCCTCTCATCCACCCACCCGAAAGAGCAGCTCTCCCCCCTCCGCTCATTCATCCTCTCGGACAGCCTCCATCCTTTGACGGGGAGCAGAAGCAGCAGGGCGGTGGCAATCGCAAGCCCTCAATGCTCGGCATTTGGACGGAAATCCGCGCGTCAATCCTGGAGAGACAGGTAGGGCTCTTTGTTGCGATGTCATCCCGTGTATGCTCACTATCCGTGAAGTGTGCACCGTGAACAGGCTAAATGTGTCCTCTCAGCGCTTGCAGGGGGGGCTCAGCCTATGCCCTTGTGGTGAGCCTAAAATCTTGCGTTATTCTGGCATTTTGTGCGGCGGGCCGGTCTGTTAACAAGGGTTTGCTACCGCTTTTGGTCATGTGGCCATTTTTTAACTGGGTTTAGTGGAGAGGACAGTTAAAGGATGCCGTTGTTATACTGAACAATAGCCTACGTGCAGTGTCAGTGCAGGTAGACTAACCTATGTCACTTATAGCGGAGGAGAGCGCTTATATTTAACTCAATTTATGTTTCATATATTGCATAAAGCAAGCTTTCAGTTGATGTGTTTCTTACCCGTTGGCCGTGTTATGGTATCACGTGCAGAATAACATCTATCTTCGCTGTGTGAATAGGTTACCTGGAGCTTCACTATAATTTAAATGTTGCTTATTGGTGACTCAGATGTAAGTGAGGTGTCAAGGCTGTTTAATGAAAAGAGGGTGTGGCACCAGGGGCAGTCGCGCGCTCTTCGTGTGGCTCGAGAAGTCAATTAACTGAAAGCTGTTGAGACTTGTGGAGAGCGCGGGAGTACAGTACGTATGCTCCAGTGCGCGCCGTGTTGGTTTGCTATAATAGCGATGAAGGAGCACGCTGGGAGAAGAATGAACATTTGCCAGCACATTTCCGAAAACAACTGGACTTGTTTTGTATTTGTTTGCGTGTTTGTATTGTGTGGCTTGTTTATACTACAGCATCCAAGGTTCTTTACTGGCATCGGTGGTTTCTTTGAGAAGCTTTAACATCCATGGAACCTTTCCAAATTGAACCATAAAAATATTTTTTTTTGTCTTTAATGACTTACCCTCATGTTGCTCCAAACCTGTAAGACCTTCATTCATCTCTGAAACACAAATTAAGATATATTTGATGAAATCCGAGAGCTTTCTGACCCTCCATAGACAGCAACACAACTGAAATGTTCCCAGACCCTGAAATGTAAAATTTTTCGCTTTTGTTAAAAATCAAACTTGCTTGGTAATCTCTGATTTGAATCATTATGTAAATGTTCTTATCCAGTGATCATAAATGACTGGAAAGGTCATGGAAAAGTCAAAAGGTGCCCTGGTTTATTAATCAAAGTGGATGACTGAAATCCAAGTCGGACACATTCAAGTAAACCATAAAAAACGGGACACAAATTTAGTTGAACAATAACTTAATTTTTCCTGTAAGTAATGAATGGATCTGTTGCCAAACCACAGAAGTGCATTGGTCTGGATGGGACTATCATTTATCACATGTGAATTTTGGCATTGTTCCTTTCTATGTCCAGATTAAAGTTATTAACAGTTGAAAAACACCTTCGTTTTGAACCTTTTTTAACAACCATTCATGTTTTGGACAATTTTGTTAATTGTGCTTCTTACTGCCTTTGATTTTTAATACATTTTAGCATATTCAGAAGAAAATGTGTGTTCTATTGGCCATATAAAAGTTGCCGTTATAATGCTACAGGCTTCCCATAGGATCCTATAGCTTTGTTAGCTACTGTACTGTATATGGTTGCTGGGGTATTCAAAAAAGCCCACTCACAAGTATTTAAACCTTCCTTTAATGCAAGGTATTGGTATTTTATTGTCCACCAGACAAAAATAGTAAGTCTGATCACTCAACCCTTGTGCATACTTTCACACCGGTTTTATTAGAATATCACATGACCACCTGCTATATTCCAATCTGTGTTCACCCTTTGGTGCTGAACCAAAGAGAGCCCAGAGAGAGCTCATCCCTTGTCATATATTCCAGCTGTTCAATGTTTTCACCTACATAATGTTTGTCATTTTTTCCCTGACATTTAAATACATATAAGTACTAGCAATGATGTCTATTGAAATCTTTTAAACATAATTTAATGATGTGTATTTTTCACATCAGAAACACATTGTGTAGGTAACTATAAAGTTTTCTCTATTCTACATACACATAATTGAGAAACGTGTGGATATTTTAAATTAAATGGAACAATGAAATAAAACCAGTACATTTGTTATAAAGTGTTAATGTGGCTGCAGTGTGTCATGTGACAAGCTTGAAGTGTAGTCCTAGAAATAGTAAGGTGATGCATTCTAAAATAAGTGTAACTCACTCCTGGGGCTCAGCTTGAATATTTGAAACTTACATGTGAAAGGGTTAAATAGGTAATAGCACACCTCCTCAACAAGCTGCACGATTTGAGGTATCATTTTTTTTTAGCAGAAACTGTGGATGAGTAATGTGCCAAAGTGTAATACTTTGACCTAGAGGTATGCTGAGTTCTGTTTTTTTTAAACCCTAGGAAAGAGCAATAGTAAAAAAGCATGCACCGCTAATAAGCCAAAAACCAACTGTATAATTCATGTCAAGGCTGTAGAAATACAAAGTGGCAAAAATTCTGCAAGCTATTCCTGTAGCATGTTGTTTGGACTAATTGAACACAGCATGCTATTAATGGCAAACTGTAACCGTTCCATCCTACACATGCCTCCATCATGCTCTCAGCATTCCTATATAACATCCTATGAGTTCCCCTGATGACAGTATGCTGACATGCATTGCATTGTGCTGCTTTTGGCAGTTCTGTAAGAATAAGATTCTGTTTTCACAGCCCTTTTTCCCCATGAGCACAACCGAGGGCGAATGTGTTGCACAGGTAAACTGGAGTTAATCAGCCAAACATGCACTCTCAATAAACACAACATTTAGACTGAGTCTGAAAACAAAGGTACGATGGCTGCATTGTTGGCTTGGTGGCCAGACAGTCAATGGCTCTGTCCCAAATGTTAGCTTAAACCAATGCAGTCCATTTCTGAGCCCACATTTTGGTGACGTAATGCTGCATAAACTGTCGGGTATAGCAGTCCAACATGGAACCCGCATCAGCTTGGACCCGGCAAAAATATGCATCGAGGAGGCTTATGAGAACTGTTGAGGACAGGGTTCGAAATGACTTAGGACTCTTGGGGGGTCCCCTAAAATTTAATTATTAAAGGTTCTGAAGACTACCTTGCTATACGATATATTGTAGGCAAAATTATATGGACCAGTGTTGAAGGTGGGATAATGGTCTTGGGATGTTTTCCCTTGCCCTGCTGCAAATATCTAGATACTTACATTGCCAACAACCCCTGCCATCCCACCCCTATAGGCACATAGAGTAAAATGAAATTTTGAAAAACTATCACTTCTTCTTGCTTTAATACTCCTTCCTCTTCTTCCTGAAAACAAGTTCACCTGATGATTTGAGTAGCTCTTTTTATAAAGTTCTAGGATGATTGGGGTAATTTTGTAGGGTAGGCCTAGTGCCTCTGCATAAAAAATAATAAACAAAGTACAAGCATAATAAATGCAATAGAACAAAAATACATGTGAAATAAAGCAGTGCTTTTGGTTTCTCGGGTAAGTTAACTGTAGTTACAGACATTGAATAATCAAATGTAAAATAACACTGCCTTCACTGTATACATTAAATATGGTTCATACTATTAATACAGTTTACCTATCTACAGTATTTTCTTTCTCTGACTGCGTTTATGGGGAAATTCTTTGAAACGGACACTTTGACTTATTTTTTCGAGCACATCGTTATTTTTTTTTTTTCGTTCAAACACAAATTGATAAGAAAGACAAGGGAATTCGGTATTCACGAACTTCAGGTGCTGTGACTGCGTGGCTCTGTGCGCCGACAGACAGACCAGTCTACATTTGGATGTTTAACATAAATATATAACCTACTGATACAGCAAAGACAACGTCGGCAGTATTGACGGCAAAATTGGCTACAGCATATTTTGTTCTGTATTGACATAAGCACAATTTACCCTTGAAAAAAGTCGGTGATATTTCTTTTTCCTCTTTTTCTCTCCATGTGCAGGATTCCAAATTAAGAAAAATAATATTAGCTTCTTTACCAAGCTCTCATGTACATTCATACTCAAATCACATTCACTTTAATCACCTCATAGACTTGAATTAAGTCCTGGTTATCTTTCGTAATCACTGACTGGACAAGTAGATTGTTAAGCTAGCTTTGAATAACTAGTCTAGCTGGTCGTTCTGCTGTTAGCTGGCAGATCATTTGGCTTCATACACATAAGTTACAGCTAGCAAGAAACATTGACAAACGTACTCTTCTAATCATTACACTGGGTATCTAGTTAATGCAACTTTTGATATAGGAACTCGAACTCCTAATATTTTACTATAAGCAATTATGGAGATATAAACACAATCTAAGCACTTACAGGATTTTCATTCAGGATTTCACTCTTGTGATGTCTCGTTTTGCCGCGTTCATCTAGTACGTGTCTGCGGGAGCACCACAACAACAACCTGTGATGCTGAACTCACATTTAGCTAATAGCTGCCCTGATTGCTGCCTCGCGCTAGGAAATAAATTAATTACTGTTATAAATACAAAACGTCACTAAAACCTATAATTTTCACAATAATTTTTGATGTAAAAATATTTTTTTGGGGACCCCCCAAAATCCAAAAAGGAATTCTTATAGGGGATCCCTAATGACTCATTTCGAACCCTGGTTGAGGATCAGAAAATGGTAAGTGGAACACCTTACTATCTCCTGGACTTCACAAATGGTCTATTGCAGGACTTCAAATTCACATTTCTGACAGGGCCAATGTGAAAATTCTCTCTAGGAGTCAGATTTTTGGCGCTGATTTTAAGAATTTTTTTGGAGTTATTGGTCATTTTCTAAACCAGTTTGCCAATAAAATAAATTAAAAGCATTTAAAGAGTTTTTCTCAGAGTCCTTTTTGTTAGTAATTTTGACATTTCATTTGTATACCAGACATACATATCGGTTCAAAATATTGGTTATCTGTTTACTTGATCTGTAATAGCTGTAAAACTGTTCCTGTGGCTCAGTGGTAGAATATTGCATTAACAGCGCAAAAGGTTGTAGGTTCAATTCCCAGGGAACACACATACTGATGGATGCACTGTAAATTGCTTTGGATAAAAAAATATGATAGTTCTTATCATTTACTTATCATTTTGCCATCCTAGATGTACATTATATGACTTTCAGAATGTCAATGTTTATGTCAAGTGTGAACTCATGAGCCCATGTATGACTGTTGTTTTGAAGCGATGGTTTTATACAGTAGTTTGAAAATGTAAAAATATTTAAGTAGTTTTTTTTACCTATGCCTACCATTTCTCTTTAGAAATAAATTCAGTGTTTCATCAAATGGAGTCGAATGGATATTTGTTTGTTTTGTGTAGTTTTTGAAGCATCAAGTTTGATGGATTTTTCCACTTGCATCACCGTATTTTCCGGACTATAAGTCGCACTTTTTTTCATAGTTTGGCTGGTCCTGCGACTTATAGTCAGGTGCGACTTATTTATCAAAATTAATTTGACATGAACCGAGAGAAATGAACCAAGAGAAAACATTACCGTCTCCAGCCACGAGAGGGCGCTCTATGCTGCTCAGTGCTCCTGTAGTCTACACTGAAGATATAGAGCGCCCTCTCGATGCTGGAGACGGTAATGTTTTTTCTTGGTTCTAAATAAGTGCGACTTATTGTCCAGTGCGACATACAGGTCCTTCTCAAAATATTTGCATATTGTGACAAAGTTCATTATTTTCCATAATGTAATGATAAAAATTAAACTTTCATATATTTTAGATTCATTGCACACCAACTGAAATATTTCAGGTCTTTTATTGTTTTAATACTGATGATTTTGGCATACAGCTCATGAAAACCCAAAATTCCTATCTCAAAAAATTTGCATATTTCATCCGACCAATAAAAGAAAAGTGTTTTTAATACAAAGAAAGTCAACCTTCAAATAATTATGTTCAGTTATGCACTCAATACTTGGTCGGGAATCCTTTTCCAGAAATGACTGCTTCAATGCGGCGTGGCATGGAGGCAATCAGCCCGTGGCACTGCTGAGGTGTTATGGAGGCCCAGGATGCTTCGATAGCGGCCTTAAGCTCATCCAGAGTGTTGGGTCTTGCGTCTCTCAACTTTCTCTTCACAATATCCCACAGATTCTCTATGGGGTTCAGGTCAGGAGAGTTGGCAGGCCAATTGAGCACAGTAATACCATGGTCAGTAAACCATTTACCAGTGGTTTTGGCACTGTGAGCAGGTGCCAGGTCATGCTGAAAAACGAAATCTTCATCTCCATAAAGCTTTTCAGCAGATGGAAGCATGAAGTGCTCCAAAATCTCCTGATAGCTAGCTGCATTGACCCTGCCCTTGATAAAACACAGTGGACCAACACCAGCAGCTGACATGGCACCCCAGACCATCACTGACTGTGGGTACTTGACACTGGACTTCAGGCATTTTGGCATTTCCTTCTTCCAGACTCTGACACCTTGATTGAAAAAAGTACTTTGGACCACTGAGCAACAGTCCAGTGCTGCTTCTCTGTAGCCCATTTCCTGCACACGCCTGTGCACGGTGGCTCTGGATGTTTCTACTCCAGACTCAGTCCACTGCTTCCGCAGGTCCCCCAAGGTCTGGAATCGGTCCTTCTCCACAATCTTCCTCAGGGTCCGGTCACCTCTTCTCGTTGTGCAGCGTTTTTTGCAACACTTTTTCCTTCCCACAGACTTCCCACTGAGGTGCCTTGATACAGCACTCTGGGAACAGCTTGTTTGTTCAGAAATTTCTTTCTGTGTCTTACTCTCTCGCTTGAGGGTGTCAATGATGGCCTTCTGGACAGCAGTCAGGTCGGCAGTCTTACCCATGATTGCGGTTTTGAGTAATGAACCAGGCTGGGAGTTTTTAAAAGCCTCAGGAATCTTTTGCAGGTGTTTAGAGTTAATTAGTTGATTCAGATGATTAGGTTAATAGCTCGTTTAGAGAACCTTTTCATGATATGCTAATTTTTTGAGATAGGAATTTTGGGTTTTCATGAGCTGTATGCCAAAATCATCAGTATTAAAACAATAAAAGACCTGAAATATTTCAGTTGGTGTGCAATGAATCTAAAATATATGAAAGTTTAATTTTTATCATTACATTATGGAAAATAATGAACTTTATCACAATATGCTAATTTTTTTGAGAAGGACCTGTATATGTTTTTATCCTCGTCATGACGTATTTTTGGACTGATGCGGCTTATACTCAGGTGCGACTTATAGTCCGAAAAATACGGGTATATGGGCTCAAAGAGATGGATTCATTTTCTAAAACAGGCACCTTTCAAGGAAAAATGTTGTTTAATGTGCAATCTGATGATCTACAAATACAAATTGGCTATATTAAAAAATATTTCAGAATAAAATGCGTGTATATATATATATATATATATATATATATATATATATATATATATATATATATAATTGTGTTTCAGTTCATGTTTATTTTATTTCAAGTTATGAAAATGTTTTTATGGTTTCAGTTAACTAAAATAATCCTGAGCTGCATTGTGGGGATCCACTGTGCTGCCCTCAAAACCAGACCAGACAGAGGCATCTAGATACACAGGATGTTGCACTATGACATAACGTCTTCTTCTTTTAAAATAAGCATCTTTTTGTGGCCTTTTTTCCTCTCTCGGCCCTAACCCAGTAAGATCCATCCTCTCTGCTCTGTCTGCTCTTATGGCCTCCAGGGCTGACAAACTGAAGAAATGACCCCCTCTTTTTTCTCTACCCCCATCGCACGGCTCAGCGAGTGCAAATCACTCTTCATTCATGTTTAACAGTGTCCTGTTTGCTTTGTGTGTCTGAGAGGACAGTGTCTGTGCTTTAGAGTCAGGGTTGGGAAGGTTTTGATGCTCACAGAAGAGCTGCCTCCCACGGGAGCTTATTTGCCTGTATATGAGTCGGTTGTATGTATGAAGTTCTGCCCTGATCGTAAAGAAGAATGTAAATTATTCAGAAGGCAGTTAAGCTTTGTGGTCTTGTGGGTGACAGCATGACTCGGTTTGATTTCTGTGAGTCAGCGCAGTTTTCTCTTGCCGCTTCATCAGACCCCCTTTCACATTCATTGGATTCACTGACATCTTTTAAATGGACAAGAGGTGGAAAATGAAGGAGTAGGTGGTGATGCCTTCCAGCAGACACTGATACATTGGAGCTAAAAGCAGTTTTACTTCTCTCAGTATCGAATCTGGCTTTCACTTTGTTTATTTCCTAGGAGAACCTTTTATACTTTCCATCATTGTTATTATTGCTTATACTTTGTTCCAAGCCATAAGTGTTAAACTTTAAGGGGGGTAACTCATCCTGTTTGTGCTACATGAATACATGCAAAATGAATAAAAGAAAAATCGTGAGATTGTGTTACTTTTTAGTTTTTCTGGCACAAATGATCTTCCATAGGATCCTTAGCAATATCTAGAAGACAGAGTATCATGACTTGGTGCAGTTTTGTTAGGAGCCTCGCACATGGCATGGAGGAAAAAAGTAGGCTAAATCGTGCGCACAAATTACTATTTTATTCCCTCGATTTATAAATCATCCGCACGTTTTACTAGTTCATTCCCTCGATTTGCTAATTTGTGTACACGATTTATAAATCGAGAGAACGAATTAGTAAATTGTGTGCACAATTTAGCAAATTGAGGGAACTAAATAGTAATCGTGTGCACGGTTTTGGACACAGAGGGAACGAATTAGTAAATCGCGTGGACCATTTATTTATTTTTTCTTGAATGTCATGTTCGGGGCTCCGTAGTTTTGTTATTGTTAAACTAACTATATTTAATATTGTTTTCATTCATTTAAATAATACTGAAATAAAAAATAAAAAAACAATTTTATGAAAAACTTAAAAAAAATTAAATACTAATATACTGTGAAGTACTAAAAGTATTCAAATAAAAACACTAATATATTAATGTAATTAAAGCTACATCCATCCATCCATCCATCTTCTACCGCTTATCCGGGGCCGGGTCGCGGGGGCAGCAGTCTAAGCAGAGAACCCCAGACTTCCCTCTCCCTAGACACTTCCTCCAGCTCTTCTGGCGGGACGCCGAGGCGTTCCCAGGCCAGCCGGGAGACATAGTCTCTCCAGCGTGTCCTAGGTCTCCCCCGGGGTCTCCTCCCAGTGGGATGTGCCTGGATCACCTTCCCGGGAAGGCGTCCAGGAGGCATCCGGAACAGATGCCCGAGCCACCTCAGCTGACCCCTCTCGATGTGGAGGAGCAGCGGCTCTACTCTGAGCTCCTCCCGGGTGACTGAGCTTCTCACCCTATCTCTAAGGGATCGCCCAGCCACCCTGCGGAGAAAGCACATTTCAGCCGCCTGTATCCGGGATCTTGTCCTTTCGGTCATGACCCAAAGCTCATGACCATAGGTGAGAGTAGGAACGTAGATTGACCGGTAAATCGAGAGCTTCGCCTTGCGGCTCAGCTCTTTCTTCACCACGACAGACCGGTACATCGACCGCATTACTGCAGAAGCTGCACCGATCCGTCTGTCAATCTCCCGTTCCATCCTTCCCTCACTCGTGAACAAGACCCCAAGATACTTAAACTCCTCCACTTGAGGCAGGAACTCTCCACCAACCTGAAGTGGGCAAGCCACCCTTTTCCGACTGAGGACCATGGCCTCGGATTTGGAGGTGCTGATTCTCATCCCAGCCGCTTCACACTCGGCTGCAAACCGTCCCAGTGCATGCTGAAGGTCCTGGCCTGATGAGGCCAACACGACAACATCATCCGCAAAGAGCAGAGACGAAATCGTGTTGTCACCAAACCTGACCCCCTCCGGCCCCTGGCTGCGCCTAGAAATTCTGTCCATAAAAATCATGAACAGAACCGGCGACAAAGGGCAGCCCTGCCGGAGTCCAACACGCACCGGGAACAAGTCTGACTTACAGCTGGCAATACGAACCAAGCTCCTGCTCCGTTCGTACAGGGACCGGATAGCCCTTATCAAAGGGCCCCGGACCCCATACTCCCGGAGAACCCTCCACAGGCCGCCGCGAGGGACACAGTCGAATGCCTTCTCCAAATCCACAAAGCACATGTGGACTGGTTGGGCATACTCCCATGAACCCTCCAGCACCCTGTAGAGGGTATAGAGCTGGTCCAGTGTTCCACGGCCTGGACGAAAACCACACTGTTCCTCCTGAATCCGAGGTTCTACTATCGGCCGGATTCTCCTCTCCAGTACCCTGGCATAGACTTTCCCAGGGAGGCTGAGAAGTGTGATCCCCCTGTAGTTGGAACACACCCTCCGGTCCCCCTTCTTAAAAAGAGGGACCACCACCCCGGTCTGCCATCCCAGAGGCACCGTCCCCGACTGCCACGCGATGCTGCAGAGGCGTGTCAGCCAAGACAGCCCCACAACATCCAGAGACTTGAGGTACTCAGGGCGGATCTCATCCACCCCCGGTGCCTTGCCACCGAGGAGTTTCTTGACTACCTCGGTGACTTCAGCTTGGGTTATGGACGAGTCCACATCTGAGCCCTCAGCCTCTGCTTCCTCAATGGAAGACGTGACAGCGGGATTGAGGAGATCCTCGAAGTATTCCTTCCACCGTCCAACGACATCCCCAGTTGAGGTCAACAGCTCCCCACCTCTACTGTAAACAGCGTTGGTAGGGCACTGCTTCCCTCTCCTGAGGCGCCGGACGGTTTGCCAGAATCTCTTCGAGGCTGACCGATAGTCCTTCTCCATGGCCTCACCGAACTCCTCCCAGGCCCGAGTTTTTGCCTCCACAACCACCCGGGCTGTAGTCCGCTTGGCCTGCCGGTACCTGTCAGCTGCCTCTGGAGTCCCACAAGCCAACCAGGCCCGATAGGACTCCTTCTTCAGCTTGACGGCATCCCTTACTTCCGGTGTCCACCACCGGGTTCGGGGATTACCGCCTCGACAGGCACCGGAAACCTTACGGCCACAGCTCCGAGCGGCCGCTTCGACAATGGAGGTGGAGAACATGGTCCACTCGGACTCAATATCTCCAGCCTCCCTCGGGATCCGGTCGAAGCTCTGCCGGAGGTGGGAGTTGAAGATCTCTCTGACAGGAGACTCGGCCAAACGTTCCCAGCAGACCCTCACAGTACGTTTGGGTCTGCCGAGTCTGTCCAGCTTCCTCCCCCGCCATCGGATCCAACTCACCACCAGGTGGTGATCGGTTGACAGCTCCGCCCCTCTCTTCACCCGAGTGTCCAAGACATACGGCCGGAGGTCGGATGAAACGACCACAAAGTCAATCATCGACCTACGGCCTAGGGTGTCCTGGTGCCACGTGTACTGATGGACACCCTTATGCTTGAACATGGTGTTCGTTATGGACAAGCTGTAACTAGCACAGAAGTCCAATAACTGAACACCGCTCGGGTTCAGATCAGGGGGGCCGTTCCTCCCAATCACGCCCCTCCAGGTGTCACTGTCGTTGCCCACGTGGGCGTTGAAGTCCCCCAGTAAAACGACGGAGTCCCCAGTCGAAGCACTTTCCAGCACCCCTCCCAGAGACTCCAAGAAGGCTGGGTACTCTGCATTGCCGTTCGGCCCGTAGGCACAAACGACAGTGAGAGACCTATCCCCGACCCGAAGGTGCAGGGAAGCGACCCTCTCGTTCACCGGGGTAAACTCCAACACATGGCAGCTGAGCTGGGGGGCTATAAGCAAACCCACACCAGCCCGCAGCCTCTCACCTTGGGCAACTCCAGAGTGGTGAAGAGTCCATCCTCTCTCGAGGAGTGTGGTACCAGAGCCCAAGCTGTGCGTAGAGGTGAGTCCGACTATCGCTAGTCGGAACCTCTCTACCTCACGCACAATCTCGGGCTCCTTCCCCGCCAGTGAGGTGACGTTCCACGTCCCTAGAGCTAGTTTCCGTGTCCAGGGATCGGGCTGTCGAGGCCCCCGCCTTCGACTGCCACCCGATTGTCTAAGCACCGGCCCCTTACGGTCCCTCCTGTAGGTGGTGAGCCCACGGGAAGGCGGCCCCACGTCGCTCCTTCGGGCTGAGCCCGGCCGGACCCCGTGGGGGGAGGCCCGGCCACCAGGCGCTCGCATACGAGCCCCAACCCCGGGCCTGGCTCCAGGGTGGGGCCCCGGCTGCGCCATACCGGGCGACGTCACGGTCCTTTGATTGTTCCTTCTCATAAGGGGTTTTGAACCGCTCTTAGTCTGACCCGTCGCCTAGGACCTGTTTGCCTTGGGAGACCCTACCAGGGGCATATAGCCCCGGACAACATAGCTCCTAGGGTCATTCGGGTACTCAAACCCCTCCACCACGTTAAGGTGGCAGTTCAAGGCAGTACATAGATATCTAATTAAATAAAAAAAGTATGAAAACATTTAAAAATAAAAAAGTATGTAAACTGAAAATAGAAAATTGAAACTTGAAATATTGACAAATTAGTGAAAAAGATGCATCAAGGGTGCTTATAAGAAAGGTTCAAAATAACGAAAACAAGTCCATTTTTATTTTAATGTTATTTTATATATATTTTTGTTAATCTACATCTATGTTGCCTTACCAACAAACTGAAATAAAAAGCACATAATACTAAGTTTAAATTAAAATGAAAAATGTAAATATAAAAACAAAAGCTAAATCAAAATATAGAAAAACTATAATAATATATAAATACTACTAAATGAACACTGCTTGGTGGTTGGCTCTTTTGACTTCAGTCAGAAAGCAGCATCTAAACCACACAGGACACATTAGCATTCGCATATCAATGGCCTGACCTGAGTTTTGCACAGATGAGTTTTGCAAGCACCTCTGACATTTTGTTCAGATGAAATAAGGAGCTTTATTAAATTTAAATTCTAACATTCTTGTGTATTATCATTGTGGTTAAAGAATCTAATTAAACAAGACAGACATAGTTATTCAGATTTTTTTCTGACAGAGATAGGATTCTGTCTCTCTGTGTCAGTGTGGAAGAGTGTGTTTGTTTGTAACACACACACACACACACACACACAAAACTAATTTGCATAACCCTAATGAGTCTGTCTACCTATACGCTCATTACAAAGTCTATATTTGATCTCCCAGTCTAGCATTACATCTTAGCCATTGCTGAAACTGTTGAATCGGTGAGGTAAGTGGGACAGATGTATTGATAAGTGAATGAGGCTGGCAAAAAAGAAAGGCTGCCATTTTAAGAAATTACTTTAATCAGTAAATGAGCATTTTGTTACTCCAGGATTTACTCCAGAACTGCCATTGTACTTATCAGGGACTGACAAGGGCTAATTTATGAGCTTTCATTGTACAAATCATACAGTTTCTGTTGGGTCTAAGAAGCAGACGTCCTTCTAGATGCAGCTTATTTACTTCAAACCCTTCCTACTTTGAAAATCATAGGCTTATATGTAAAATTCCAGAGTTAGATGTATTAAGTGCTTTGAAATTCATCCCTGCATGTCTATTTCAAGTTCCTCTCCATTAGAATTAACCATCTTCTGTGGTAAAAGCTTCAATGCCGCACAGTTGTTTGGGTCTTTCCGTTTACATGGCTTAGATGATTCCCTTGATGAGTCACAAGCTCATCAAGTCACTAGCAATGCTAATATCTGAAGCTCGTTTTAGATTATTCCGAGAATTAAAAAAATTATGACCCAACTGATTAACCTTTAATGTCAGTCATCAAGAGGATACCCACTGGCTGAACGCGCATTAAATTTTTTATTCGGTGGAGTTTTCTCCATAGACAGTTCGTGTTTGTATCACCATGACAACAGAACTTTACAAAGAGCACCCTTTTTTCCTCTTTACCTCGACGTTGCATATCTTTTTGCTGTCATTTTCCCGTCTTTAGAGAAGGGTTCATAAAACAGGCCACAATCAGTGTGTCAGACTGAGAGTTTGTCATTGTGTCATGGTGGATGTTTTAAAGGAGCTTTGTGACAGTGATGGTTGTGGAGGTAGTAAACACAATTTGGTCGCTCAAGCACGATTTAAATACATCGGATTGAAGACAATACTCAAAATGATTCAGCCTGTAGCATAGCGACTCAAATGGTGGCCAAGAGAGATACATTAAATTTGGGAGAAGCCTATCAAATACAGATTTAGTTGTATTTGTGTTTGAGCTCTGAGGAACGTCATAAAAAAAAGGTAGTTTTGCAGCATTGATCAATGTAGCCAATCACAAACATGTCTGTTGAGCTCATGACTGCAATATCCAGTCACTCTACACAACTTACAGAGTCTGGAGTCAGTGCTGCTTGCCAAATATCAGAGCCAGTCTGCAGATATTGGGTAGTCTAAGTACATGATGTCACAGACTTTTTAACTTAAAGGGATAGCACACTTGAAAATGAAAATTCTGTCATCTTTTCCTCACCATCCACTTGTTTCTTTCTTCTGTTGAACACAGAAGAAGACATTCTGATCCTACAATAGATATTATGTGTTGGTAACCAAACAGTTGATGGTAGCCATTCACTTCCATAGTATGGAAGAAATACTACGGAGGTCAGTGGTTACCCTGAACTATTTTGAATTGAACTCAATGGCATTTTTGCTTGAACTGTCCTGTTAAGACTATGGGTCTGTCCAGTCTGGGATAAAAATCTACCTCAGCTTATGTACTATAAGGTTAAAATTAACAACAGAGCCCAAACTTAAATTGAATTACTATTTATAAGTATAATGCTCAACACCCACCTTAAATTAAATGCAAACATGTAAATTGCATAGAATGCAGTTTTTAAATTAACTTCTAAATCATAACATGTCTATTGTTGAAATATATTGATTTATACAGTCACTTTCATAACTTGTCTCGTAACAGATTTATTTAAACATTAAATAATTAAGACATCAATAACAGGTACAGTAAAATATGAGTATATAGTCTAATATTTGGTGAAATGTCTTCTTTGCACCTCATGTGATTACATGAGGCATGAGATGTTCGTTCATGTTTATTTCATGTTAAAACTAGTAATAAAAGAAGAGATGATCACGCTCATTTGCACTGCTGCTGTTGGAGTTGAGGCATTTATACAGTGATCTGTCATGCCTCAAAGAGCCTCAAAACGACATTTATAGTTTGAATTTCCTGAAAAATAGACATAATTTGAAAGATGACACTTTGTTTCAAATCAAAAGTAACAATATATAAAACCGAATGATTCTAATAACGTTACACTCATGCAGTGGAAAAAACAATGCTGTATTTGTTCGGTACACATGCGTACTGAACCGAAAGACCCATAACGAACATTTTCAGTGCAAATACATGTACTGTTACACCCCTAATTCCCAGCTTTTAAAATCTGTTTCATTTTTAAAAGTCTTGTAATTTTTAGCCTTCAGTTCAGAATTTAGTCAGAATTTTCGCAATAGTGCAAAAGTCACGCTGAACTAAAGTGATTGACAGCGAAAGTGAGCGCTCTTCGGTTGCTTTCTTTATATAACACATTCACAATTTAAATAAAAGTTATACTTTTCATTGTACTAACAGGACCAGCAACCAAATTCAGCGTGCAAAGTGTCAGGACTGACAAAATTAAAATATCACTGCAAAATAAAAATATGTTCACATGGCAATACCAGTTTCCTCCCAAGAGTGCCAGTAATCTGGCTAAATTATATGACAGAATCCTCACCTTCTAATTATTTGTGTCCTTATCTGTTTGTGAACGTGCCATAAAGAGTCATATTTCATTAGAAATGTATGGCATGTCCTTGAAAGAGAATCTATGTCTAATTCAATATGCAGTTATCTGCATGCCCTTGAACTGCTCAGCGATGCGAGATGGCACGTTCTTAAAAGATGATGTCTGCATCTGTGGATCCTTACTTTCCCCTGCAGAATTCTCCAATAGGAAATGTCCACTTTCCTTATTGCCTTAATGTATTTATCTGTGGTACGGATAGAGGCAGATGTTGTAACACAACAAAGGCTGTTTCACAGGATTTTCCTCAACTTGCTGTGATGCTCCTGCATTTTTATCGCAGCCGAGCAATAAAAGGCCTCTCTGGTTTGAGGTTTTACACTCTCACTGAGAACCGTACATGCTTGGCAGCCTTTCAATTTAACTCCTGTTGCTTCATAGGATGCCTTTCAGAAACTCAGGCAACATCCTTCAAGTCGATTTGAATGTGTTTTAGCTTTAAACCATGGACAGAATAGTCTCATTCTTAGTTTCCATGCTGGAATGAAAGCCGCTCCATTGCATCAGCAAAATTTCACTCAGGACAGGTTGATGGATTGGAGGTAAACAGCATTAATATGAATGCTCCAATTAATTTGAGAGGGGCCGTGTATGACGTGCATGCTAACTAATGGCCCTGAAGAAAACCTGCTTGCCTTTCTTCATCACGCTCCTCCTCTCTTCCTGTATACCGCTCTCGCAGACTGATTGCACCGGTGACGTCACCACTTCTTCTATGCCACCATTTGAAGGCTCATTGGGGCTTGGGGCTACGAATGAATCTCGGGTTGATATGTTTTTCTTGCACATGAGCACCCGTGTTTTTGTATTTGTTTATTTGAAGGCTGTTCTATGCCTTATACTATTATGACAGTGCTGTTTAAACAGATTTGTTCCAAGATGGTAAGTAGATCTTGCAAAACTGAGCTGTCAGTCTTTTCATAAATTCGCTCAATTTATATAAGACCCAGCTGATGTTCGGTTGTTTTTGTTCTTTTTTTTTTTTTTTTTTTTTTTTTTACAGTGGAGTGCATTCATGCATTGAACAAGGGGGGGTTTGTGCCTTCTGAAAGGGCACCACAGCCCCCTTAAAAAGAAGTCTTGCCATCACCGTAGCTCTGTTCCAAAATGTAGTGAGCTGAATCTGTAGGCTACATTTTAACTCAAATGTTCCTATTCTCCAGCTTTGATTTTTTTTTTTTACTGAGCTTGTCGCATTACATTGCATTATCTCAAAAAACAAATATGATTTTGCCTTTGACTTTGAACAAGAGGAAGCAACATAATTATGTTGACTACATTTTGGAACAGCCATTGCATCAGGAGTGTATATAGTGCTTTAAATTATTGATTTTAGATACAATTCATGCAATACTGAAAATTATTAGTAATAGTCTATGTATACTATAAATATTTATGCAGATTAAAGGAGTAATTCACCCAAAAAATTAAGTCAGTTATTGTACTCACTCTAATGTTGTTCCAAAATTGTATTACTTGCAAAAAGTGATACATAAAAAATGGTTACACTTTATTTAAAGGTGTCCTTGTTACAGTGTAATTATACATTTATGTACTGAGTAATATTAATTAACTACTGTACATGTACTTACTATATTGTTAGGGTTAGGATTAGGCTTTGGTTTAGGGTTACTTACATGTAATTATGCACATTTGTTGTTATTATAATAGTATGTAATGTGTAACAAGGACACCTTAAAATAATGTGTTACCTAAAAAATAAATGAAAGTGGATGGGAGCTGGGACAGTTGGTTATCATTCACTTTCATTGTAAGAGCAAAAGCTTCTGCTTTTGAATTCTATGAAAGGAAGAAAGTAATACAAGTTTGGAATGACATGAAAGTGAAATTTTCTTGAAAAATGTATTTACCCCAATATATAATTTCTAATGCCTCTAAATGATCAAAACTGAAAAACATTTTGACTAAATTTTTACAGATTTTTAACCTGTATAGGTACAGCAGCTGCAACATATTTTATAATTTTTCCTGAATAAAAAGTTTTAAAATAAAAAAAATTTGTTTATGAACTAAATGTTTCCCTATATAAAGTATGAACCATAAAAAGATATAAGAAAGTGGACTGAAACCATTTTTCTTCCTCTCCCCTTAATAATTACTGTTTTTATTTAAGATCATACCAGATTTTATGTAATCAAAAAATTTATGTAGTTCATATATTTCATTTAGTATATCAGCACATGGTTTCTTTTCATTAAAAAGTTTCAAAACAAAGAACATTGTAGAAATACCAGAATAAATATCTTTTGTGTTTTTTACAAGTCAAAAAGGTTGATGGCCACTGCTTTAAAGTATTTGATCATCACTGTTGTTTCTCCTTTCATAAAATTAATAATTGACACACAGACACTCACATTCAGAATCAATCCCTAATGAGCTTCCATTGTTGTTTGGATGCAACCTAGGATAGTGTGTACGTAGGCAGTAGGCAGCTTGCCAAGTTATGGACCATAGCTCCTGTCTTCATGCATGAGAAAATATGGAGAGGCTTTCCCTCATTGCTTTTTTTCTCATGCACATTTTGTCATTTTCCTGAAATCGTTTTTGTGTGAACTGTTGACATGTTTGTCTTGAGTTACTAGAGCCTCTGCCCTGTGCCTTTCTTCTGCTAGCATGCGTTCTGCCATAAATGATGGATTCCTTTAGCAGACTGCACTACAGATGAGTGATTGTGCTTGGGGCTACGAAGAACTGGTCGCCAAGTGTAGATCCATTTTCCAACAGCAAAGCTGCAGGGAGAGAATGAAGGGGAAGATACTCAATGACAAATGGCATGGTACGGCCGTCATTTTGCAGGAAATTATGCCCAATCATTTTGCTGGCTTTAGGGGAATTTATCTAAGCAGGCTGGCATGCTGAACTACACTCCAAATGGCTGCTATAAAAAGGTTTTGGTGCTTGATTTTAATGAGTGTTATGTACAAGAACGGTGTCTTAGCTAAAAATAAGATTTTTTTTTTCTTTTCAGTTTTAGCTTTAATTACACTTTTCAAGTTAGCACATAAAGAGATAGGCTAATTGTGAAATGGCAAGTGACAGGATAAAAATAATACAAGAACAGTGAGCATTGCAGGGAACTACACTAACTTTTTCCACTGGTGGCACTTGTGCTACTAACTTTTTCATTTACTGGCACAAAACATGATTTGGTCGCACACATTATTTATAGTAAGCCACTCTGGATAATAATAAACAATAATGAAACTGTATTGCATACAGATGTGCTTTTTATTTTACTTGCCATCTTTTAAACCACATGTCTTGTTTTATTTCTTACACACAGTGCATTGCTCCGTCTTGGTACCTTAACCCAGGGCCGCAGCGGGGGTTAGCGTGGCCCCGGTGCAGGTTGTACAGTGGGCCCTGTTTGAAATGGTTTAATTTGTACTGTATGTCCATTCTGTTTATTTATTTGTGCTATTTACACAATGTTTACGTTTTTTACATTTGTTTTTGTTAATTTAAAATAGCACTGCATAGTCTTCACTGTAAAATAAAATAGACAGTTAAACCAAAATGTATTCAGACACCTTCAACATTTCTCATATTATCACAGTTTATTTGCTATAGTTTAGAAATTGGTAATAAAATATGACAAGAACTCAGAGTTAAACTGTCAGAGCAAATTCCTCTTGATTATGTCAGATAACTTTGATAGAAAGATATGTAATGGAATCAACCAAAACTTCAGACATATGTCAGTATGACAATATTTACACAACTATCCATACTTTGTTGAACAGTTACCAAGCAAGCAATGCTTAATTTTGTTCAGTCGGTGGTGTGAAAAGGTTGCATTAGCAATTAAAGAAAGCAAAACATGGTCAGGTCCCTAATTAATTTTTTTTTTTTTTTAATCAATTTCACTGGTAGTCTACAGTATGAAGAATTTCTGGGTATAATATTTCACAGATCACTGTATTTTGCTATACTCACTTACATAAATGAACTAGTGTCCTGCACCCACTAGTAATACAATATAACTGTGTATATTGACTGTGGATAAATTCTTGTTAAAACTACAAGTAATTTAATCAAGAGCAGTGAGTGATTTACTTTCATTTTCATACATTAAAGACACTGACAGCAGAGCTAGTAAATTAGACGCGGTCACTAAGAGACAATGCATCTGTTATAATGATACACATCCGATTTCTTTCCAACTCTTTACTTTCACTTAAGGCATAACCGCAGACTTTCGAACACACTTTCCAAGACGGGTATTTTGACATATTTTGTATGTATTTGTTGTCAGTACAAAAGCAAGAAGACTTTGAGATGCGTCTCTACGTGCACCCTGAACACCAGAACACCGCGGTGCTGAATTAAGCTCTTTCGCTTTTCGCTCTTTTTTCAGTTTGTTCAAACTGCGATTTGTATTTGTTCATTCAGGTGCAGGAGGACGCGAACGTCCTGAAGGAGAGCTCGGTTCAGTGTTGCTGTCCGTGAGACGTGGCTCTCTCGTGCGCACCGAACACAGCGCGTGAGTAACCAGCTGCTCAGTTCAGCTTTACCACATCTTTTATTTGAATACTTTAAACTCTTTTGAATGTTTAAATTGGCAAGCCAACTTGATGTGTTGAATGCTCGGAGCACGTTATAAAACGTATTCTTAAAATACACATTTCTGTTTTAATAAATGCTCATATTAAATCATAGCATAAAACATAAGTAGGTACAAAAATAATCAGTGATACATTTGCGACCACACAAAAACTAAGGTCGCAATGGCATTTCAGAAGGTCGCATATGCGACCATTTTGGTCGCAGTGTAGTTCCCTGCATTGGTAGCATGTGGTAGAAGATGACGTATAGCAGAGGACGCAGGTTTGAATCCAGGCTTTGTCACGTCACAATCCTGTTAATACACAACTGGAACTTAGATGTCGATTTGGCCTTACAGAAATTAGAAGAGAAAGATAATTGCCAATGCAGAAAAATTTAGCTTGCCATTTTATGATAACATATCAGCCTATTAAAGAGCTGTGCTTACCTAACAGTGTCAATAAAACTACATTTTTACATTTTATTAAAAAACGTGAGTGGCGTTAGTGTAGGGCATTACTATACAGTTGGTAGTATATATTCTTTACTTTACAAATGAAAGTGTATAGCAGGGGGATTGTTATATTTAGTTGTTCTTGGTATTAAAAAAAAAAAAAAAAAGCATAGGTGGTTACTTACTGGTCCAGATCAAGAGAGCTCACTGCCAGGAATACTGCCATATCTAGATGGAAAATCAGAGCAGGACATTCATTTTAAACTCTTTGTCTCCCTCCAAAAAAATCCTCCCGTCAAAGGCTTGTCAGATTTCACAGCGAAGGTCAATGTGCAGCATATTACATGTTGGACATAGAGTACAGTACATGCTTTAGGGTTATTTGGTTGTCCTTGAGCGTAATTATGCAGCTATCAATAGCAAGTACTTTTATCATGCTGTCCACCTTTTTTGGTTTACCAGAAAGCTACCCATTTTTGCAGAATCCAAAACTTTCATTTATGAAATAATTTATGAAATCCACACATCCCTTGGTCTTTGTGTGTTCAATAAATATTTTAGATTTTGCTTTTAGCTAGCAATATGAGTGAAGTTCAATTCACATTTCCATATTAACCCTGTAAAGCCTGACATATAAAACTATAGTCAGAACACCTGAGGTATTTATGATTAATACAGTATAGAATATGAAACATGTACTTAAGAAACAAAAAATACCCTAGTTTTATTCAGAGACATAAACTGAATAACAATATGTTCAAAACCAGGCTCACTGGTAATATGTGTCTCTAAATAAATTTTATACATTTTTATTACATTGGTACAGGCACGTATTCCTGCATTTTATTACGCTGCTTGAGGTACGTATTGCGGCTGTTTAGAATTCAAAAATCCGTGGAGTGTCGCTAAAAGTTAATGCACTATTGTTTTGGAAATATCCACAAAGGTCTGCCAAGAATATGTACTGTTGAACTTTTCCTGAGTTGTTTGTTATGCTTTAGCACATGAAGGTTGCTGTTCTGATAGCACCATTCGACTGATTAAAGTGTACGGCTTGTCACTGGTTACATCAGGTTCACTTCTCCATATGTCCATATGGGCTGGGGCAGTGCCAGCTCACTACTGCGCTCCCAATGTGCATCATGGCAGAACTGGGAAATTTAGCAAATGCCATCTTAAGGCAGGTTTGTTCCATAATTTCGGCTCTCAATAATCTCATGATCACTGCATAGATATTTTGCAGCATTTGTTAGTTCTTACTACTACTACACACACTAATTAACTGCTTTTATTAGAGCCCAAGTCATCTTCTTCAGCATCACTGAGTCACTGGGATTATCCCTGATCAAACTCGGCCTCTGACTTGATAATAAACAAAGACATGGTTACATGTACAAACAACATTATAGTTGCTGATCAGCTTTAATTCTGAGTGCAACAAGATAAGGCTGCTTGATCTCTGTTTGGGCATTTTAATTATCCATCATCGTCTGTGTCAAATGCTGTTTTGATCATGGTGAGCGCTTTAGTCAGAGGAACCACTTCACATGAAAGCTACTACCGGTACATAAAGGTCAAAGTGTGCATCTAATCACTGCTGTTCATTAAGAGCGTCAGGCAATTCATTATTTAACTTTTAATTTCAGAGTTGATGTTTTCAAAATACCACTTGTTTTAAATGTTTGGGTAATCCAAAAAAATTAAAAAATATAATCATGTTATTACAAATCTACTTTCTACCGTGGAACACAAAAGAAGCAGTTTAGCAGAATGTTAACGCTGCTCTTTTCCATGCCATGAAAATGAAAAGGTAGGGTGCAAAGCATCATAAAAGCAGTCCTTACAGTATGTATTATGCACTGAATTTCAAGTCTTCATGACATTTGTCTCATATTGTATGATATAAGACAATATGAAGATTACAAATTGATGCAGTTGCTGATATTTACAGTATATGTCCAAAAAGTAAGATGTACTTTGGTTTAAAAGTTACGGTTCAATATGCTTTCAACAGAGCTGAATTTTCAAGTCTGAATTTGAGCAAAGATTCACTTTGCATTATTTCAAAATGGAAATACGTGAATTGCAAACTTTTACAGATACAACTGTATGATGCAAGCTGTGTGCTGATGAAAACGAGTCTAAAAAAGCATTAAAGAGTTAGTTCACCCAAGAATGAAAATTCATCTTCTACTCACCCTCAAAGCATCCGGCGTATGTGACTTTCTTCTTTCAGAATAATCTAATCGGAGTTATTTAAAAATTGTCCTTGCTCTTCCAAGCCTTTCAATGGGGTAAGCGGATGTTTTTTGTCAACAGTTCAGAAGACGTGAAATAAAGTGCACACATCTACAATAAAATGTCCCTCACATGACTCCCGCGGGATAAATAAAAGTCCCCCTGTTGTGAATGCATGGATTATTCTGAAAGAGGAAAGTTACATACACCTAGGATGCTTTGAGGGTGAGTAGAAGATGGACGACTAACCCTTTAAACAACACATCTGACAGTAGGATAAGCCGCTTAAAAACTGAAGGCTTGTAAGACGGATTGAATTCCTCAATAAAGCATGTTTAAAGAAAGTAATGTGGGTTTGGGAGGACATGAGGGTAAGATAAATAATGACAGAAGTTTTCTTTTTAGGTGAACTATGCTTTTAATTCCATATTAGAAATAAATGTAGCGCATCAGTTTACTTTCCAACATGCCCCAATTTACAAGTTACTGTATATGCTATGATTGGCGCTGACATTTTGTGTATTGGCT
Source organism: Carassius carassius (assembly GCF_963082965.1). NCBI lineage: Eukaryota > Metazoa > Chordata > Actinopteri > Cypriniformes > Cyprinidae > Carassius > Carassius carassius. Next base: position 10,316,462 of record NC_081791.1, read on the forward strand.
GAGAAAAGTGTAATATAGACATGACTTATTCACAAAAATTGTGTGAATTAGACACATACGATGATACAATTCAAAAGAAGAGACAAATGATGTAAGCTTATTTGAAGTGTAAACAAATTCCACTGCCATTTTTTTCAAAGTGATTCACTGATGATCCATGAAGTATTGGCTAAATAATTTACTGTACAATCTTGCAATACTTGTGAAAAAACCGTGTTTTATAAGTTTACAAAAACCTAAGATGCCATTGATCTAAACAACATCCCCAATGGTGCAAATTTTCACACTCTGACATCAACAAGCATACATATGAGCAAACTCCTTGAGGAGAAACATCTAAACAAGAGCGAGAAAAGAAAAAGACAGGAGCAGAACCGCCCCATGTCAGATTCTTTATTATCTCTCTCGGCCTGCTGATTATGTGTATTGACCAGAACAGTCATCCATGTATAACGATCAGGAGTGAAACAGATGAAATCAGAGAAACAAATCTACTGCTTGTTATTTCATTAACTGAGAGGTCGATCTCTGACAATGCATTTTATCTCGTCGCCTTGGAATTATAAGGTTTTATCTGTCATTTTTGTCAAAATGTAGTTATTCAAATATTTTTCAACTTATTTACATTATGTGATGTTCAGTGAAACATTTTTCAATGTTTATTTAGGCTGTATAGGGTTGGTAGCAACCTGAGGTAGGCTACAAAATAGTGTAAGTATTTTATTTCTGCACAACAATAAATAAATGTCTGATGACTAAATATGTGCAATAGACCTTTTTTCCTCAAAGTGGCACTGCTTGATACACAATGATGACGTGATTTTCATTTGTAATTATCACAGGCATAAAACGAATGATATCATCTCCAAAAATGTTACTGGCTTGAATGGCTTTAGAATGGCTTTTATGCCGAGCAATTACTGTATGCAGTGAAATATAAGTGTCACTGTCATTTGATGGTGGATGTTGTGAATAGTGATCAAAATGTTTTTGAATCATTGAGAATGATAGTTTTGAGAATATGTTTGAAATCGTGAATATGAGCCAGATGCCGGATGTACTGGGGAAATGCGCTCTGAAGATGACAGCGATAGTAAAATCATCTGCTTAAATTGAACGCCTCGAAGTTTTTAAAAACTAACAACATTTTGTTTATTTTATTCTTTTATAATTGTTATTAAAATATCAGGAGTGTTTTATGCTATTGCAGCAGATAGAGATCAGTTTGTGTTAGATATAGCCTTGGTCCGGGTCCCTAAAGACTTGAATATGTAATAAATGGCAAAACATTCATGCATTTAAGTGTTAGTCTTTGTTAAACAACTTAAGCATTGTCTGTTTTCTTGCAGTTTAAAGTTTGAAAATGTCTTAAATTTTACAAGATAGACAACAATCTAATTGATGGGATCTTAATGACAACAGTGAAAGTTAGCAGTTTATCTCAGACATACTGATCTTTAGAGAGAAAGCAGATTTACCTGTTCCACTTTCTATAGAATAAAGTCCTGGTCAGGTGTATTACAGTAGCTACTTAAACAGTTCCTGCAATGATGTGTTTAATTACCCACCATATTCCTACCTACAATTAACATCTGCACTGGACAAAATATTTAGCACTGCCTTTTATGCTTAACTTGAACAAGAAAAAATGATTCATCCTAAAATATGAAAAATGTCATAGGAAGCATTAAATGTACATGTTGATACAACAATAAATTTATGTTTTAAAACAAATGATAAGCAAACTGTTTGTATTTCTTGATAATTGTTCATTAAATTAATATTTTGCAAGATAGAACCTTATAATTCCAAGTGTAACATTTTTCTAATTAACGTTTTATGATTAGAAGGCTCTATCTGCATAAAAAAAGCATGGCTGCCATTTCTTTATTGAACCTTACTTATGATGTCACTGGCTTGATGTCATACTTTTGCATTATCAGTCAAAAATGGGCTTTTCCTTAGCAATCACACCAAAGGTAAAAGCATGATTAAGGCATTTTTATGTTTTTTTTTTTTTCATCTCAGAATAATAGTAGTCCAATCAGTATAATATGCTATATGTTAATAATGTTGATTAGGGACATCAAATCATGAAAAGATATAAAAAAGATTGGTAACTCTTTAGTATGTGGACCGATTCTCACTATTAACTATAGTGCTTATTAACTGCTTATTAACACATTGTCTGTTTATTAGTACTAATAAAGCATATATTCTGCATGGCAGTTTTCCACATCCCCGATTCCTACCCAATACCTAAATTTAACGACTACCTTACTAACTATTAGTAAGTAGCAAATTAAGAATTTGAGGTGAAAGTGTCACGGCAGGGATCCAATGAGGCACGGAGATAGAACCAATTGCAGGTAAGTCATTTATTAAAGGGTAATCCAAAGGGGTAAACAGTCCAGGCAGGGTCAAAACCAGAATATCAAACATAAACAAGACACGAAGACAAGGCAAAGCAAGGCAAGAAGCGACGGACATGAATAACTATAGGACATTAAACAAGGACTCCGTAACACAGACTCAGACAGACCGGGTATAAATACACAGAAGGATAATGAGGGAACAGGAGACAGGTGGGGAACAATCAATTACTAAACAGCAGGAAGGTGACCAAATAAGGGAACAGGAAGTGATAAGGAGACAGACACCGTGAGAAAGGAGGACACCTAGTGGAAACCCAGGGAACACAACCCAGACACTGTGACAGGACCCCCCCTCTACGGAGCGGCTCCCAGACGCTCCACGACAAGACACAACACAAACCAGGAAGGAGGCGGACAGATGGAGGCTCAGGGGGAGGGACGGAGGGCCAGACTCACTGAGGGGAACAGACAGAAACATAACAGAAACCAAGAAACACAAAACAGAAATCCATAAGGACATCATGTGGCACCCCCCAGGGTGGAGCAGAAGACCGCCACAGCCGTGTGGTCAAGGCGGAAGCCCCCCAGGGCGGAGCAGAAGACCACCACAACCGTGTGGTCAGGACGGAAGCCCCCCAGGGCGGAGCAGAAGACCACCACAACCGTGTGGTCAGGACGGAAGCCCCCCAGGGCGGAGCAGAAGACCACCACGTCCTTGTGGACGAAGCCAGAGTCCTCCAGGGCGGAGCGGAAGACCCCCACAGCCGTGTGGTCAGGGCGGAAGGCCCCCAGGGCGGAGCAGAAGACCACCACAGCCATGTGGTCAGGACCAGAGCCCCCCAAGGCGGAGCAGACCTCCGTGCGGCTGGACCAACGGGACGACGAAACTCTGGTAATTCCCTGGTGTCCTTAATGGACTCCAAAAGATTGGTGCTGGCCTGACCCTGCTCATGAAGATCATTGGTGATTTGTATTTGCTCATGAAGATCATTGGTGATTTGCCTTTGCTCATGAAGATCATTGGTGATTTGCCTTTGCTCATGAAGATCATTGGTGACTTGCCTTTGCTCATGAAGATCATTGGTGACTTGCCTTTGCTCATGAAGATCATTGGTGACTTGCCTTTGTTCATGAAGATCAATGGTGACTTGCCTTTGTTCATGAAGATCAATGGTGACTTGCCTTTGTTCATGAAGATCAGAGGTGACTTGCCTTTGTTCATGAAGATCAGAGGTGACTTGCCTTTGTTCATGACGATCAGAGGTGACTTGACTCAGTCCTTGACGATCAGAGGTGACTTGACTCAGTCCTTGACGATCAGAGGTGACTTGACTCAGTCCTTGACGATCAGAGGTGACTTGACTCAGTCCTTGACGATCAGAGGTGACTTGACTCAGTCCTTGACGATCACCGGTGACTTGACTCAGTCCTTGACGATCACCGGTGACTTGACTCAGTCCTTGACGATCACCGGTGACTTGACTCAGTCCTTGACGATCACCGGTGACTTGACTCAGTCCTTGACGATCACCGGTGACTTGACTCAGTCCTTGACGATCACCGGTGACTTGACTCAGTCCTTGACGATCACCGGTGACTTGACTCAGTCCTTGACGATCACCGGTGACTTGACTCAGTCCTTGACGATCACCGGTGACTTGACTCAGTCCTTGACGATCACCGGTGACTTGACTCAGTCCTTGACGATCACCGGTGACTTGACTCAGTCCTTGACGATCACCGGTGACTTGACTCAGTCCTTGACGATCACCGGTGACTTGACTCAGTCCTTGACGATCACCGGTGACTTGACTCAGTCCTTGACGGTCAACGGTGACTTGACTCAGTCCTTGACGGTCAACGGTGACTTGACTCAGTCCTTGACGGTCAACGGTGACTTGACTCAGTCCTTGACGGTCAACGGTGACTTGACTAGCCCTGACTCTGAAAGGTCAACGGTGACTAGCCCTGACTCTGGAGAGCTCACTGGCACCCGACTCGACTCTGGAGAGCTCACTGGCACCCGACTCGACTCTGGAGAGCTCACTGGCACCCGACTCGACTCTGGAGAGCTCACTGGCACCCGACTCGACTCTGGAGAGCTCACTGGCACCCGACTCGACTCTGGAGAGCTCACTGGCACCCGACTCGACTCTGGAGAGCTCACTGGCACCCGACTCGACTCTGGAGAGCTCACTGGCACCCGACTCGACTCTGGAGAGCTCACTGGCACCCGACTCGACTCTGGAGGGTCAACTGGAATCTGACTCGACTCCGGAGGGTCAGCTGAGACTCTCATCCAGTGCAGCGGCGCTGGGCAAGCAGCCATCTTGGGCCATGACTCTGGACAGGCGGCCATCTTGTACTGTGGTGCTGGGCTGGCGGCCACCTGGGGTTGTGGCGCTGGACCGGCGGCCATTTTGTACTATGGCGCTGGACTGGTGACCAATTTGAGCATTGGCGCTGGGTTAGCGGCCATCTTGCGCTGTGGCGCTGGACTGACGGCCATCTTGTGCTGTGGCGCTGGACTGACGGCCATCTTGGGGTGTGGAGCTGAACCGGTGGCCAATTTGGGCATTGGCACTGGGCTGGCGGCCATCTTGGGCTGTGGCGCTGGAACGGTGGCCAATTTGGGCATTGGCGCTGGGTTAGCGGCCATCTTGTGCTGTGGCGCTTGGCTGGTAGCCATCCTGGGCAGTGGTGCTGGACTGGCGGCCATCTTGGGTTGTGGCGCTTGGTTGGTAGCCATCCTGGGCAGTGGTGCTGGGCTGACGACCACCCCGCCGGAAGAGACAGAAGTGGCTGGGGCATCCCACGGAAGCCGATGCTGCAGGTAGCGCACGAATTCCCAGAATTCCAGTGTCTCTAACTGCGCCATCTCCTCCTGAGACACTGGATCATCCAGCCCGCCATTGAAATAGTCCTTGAGGGCCGCATCATTGTAGCCCATGCCCTCGGCCAGGGACCAGAACACCTGAGCCAGGGCACCCACTTCATTTCCCTCTTGGCGGAGGGCGATCAACCTAAGATACTTGGCTCGCCTCTCCGCCATCTTGGCTGGGGAACGGAAAGACGACATACCGCTGGTTCCTAGAATGACGGAGTCCTTCTGTCACGTTCGGTGTTATGGAAAACACAGGAGAGAGAACCAATTGCGAGTATGTCTTTAATAAAGGGTAATCCAAAGGGGTAAACAGTCCAGGCAGGGTCAAAACCAGAATATCAAACATAAACAAGACACGAAGACAAGGCAAAGCAAGGCAAGAAGCGACGGACATGAATAACTATAGGACATTAAACAAGGACTCCGTAACACAGACTCAGACAGACCGGGTATAAATACACAGAAGGATAATGAGGGAACAGGAGACAGGTGGGGAACAATCAATTACTAAACAGCAGGAAGGTGACCAAATAAGGGAACAGGAAGTGATAAGGAGACAGACACCGTGAGAAAGGAGGACACCTTGTGGAAACCCAGGGAACACAACCCAGACACTGTGACAGAAAGTCATAGTTAATGGTTTATTAATAGCAAGAATTGGACCTTAAAATAAAGTGTGCTGTAAAGATTTTTTGCTTGAAGCTCTCAAGTGGTGAGTAAACTGAGTAGAATTGTATATTCAAAGTTATCTATAAAGTAATTACCTTTTTTACTTTTGGATGTAGTATATATTATTATAATTTTGATTACAAATTCAACAAATGTATTTTGTGTATATAGCTGTAGCTGGTCATGTATTGACACTGCTGTGCAATTATTTTAACAAGTTTTTCCCACACCAGACTGCTAATGTGTTAATCGGCAATTTTCAAATAAATCACACATTAAACAGCACATTAAAACAAAGCAAGCTGTGACTGTTTTTTTCTTTTCTCAATCAGTCTATTCCTGTATGAGGTGGTGGTTCTTGGCCCAAAATTAGCTGCACCTGAAAGAGATGATAGTCAGAAGTCTGGCTTCTCAAAGCTTGCTTTAGGCCTTTGTCTGGGGTTAAAAGATAGTTCACAGAACTTCACACCAATTTGAAAGGTTCATTTACTCATCCTCATGTTGTTCCAAACATCTATTACTTTATTTCTTTAGTGTACCTTTTGAAGAAACTGTTTTTGACCATATAATGAGAGTCACTGGGGTCTCAAGTCCTCACTGACTTTAACTGTATCGGCGAAAATATGACAAAATTAAATTTTTTGTGTGAACTATCTCCAGATAACATTCTCATGAACCGTTATTATTTCTTTTGATGTTAGAGCTAGGTTACAGTTAGAAAAAGGTTGAGGTTAATTGACTTCCAGGAGATGTTAAAGAACACATACTTGAAAAAAAGCACAGTTGGTATTTCTTTATTGAACTTTGTGTAAACTTACCGTGAGTGTCATATGTTTAATAAAGTACATCTTTATCTCAGAATAATGGTAGTCCAATCAGTATAATATACTATTGCTAACCCTATCCCCAAAAAGACTGCATATCACAATTGTGTTATATTCTTTGAACTGACGTATTTAAAGATCTCAGATGGCGCTTTACAATGGGCTGATTTCCCCCAGAACCGTCCCAGGAGTAGGAACTCAAAAGAGACCCATTACAGTCAAGATGTTTCTGCATTTGTGTAGCATTTGAGCCGAGGAGGATCTGTAGCTCTCTGAATGTTAGGAACAAGGGATGGTGGGCCAGATGTTCTGCAATTCATCCTGTGCTCTTTTCAAGAGCTGCAGTTTCCTGAATATTGGGAGTTTTTCGGCACTTATGTACATCCATACAGTGTCATCTTCTGAAGTGCTTAGTTATTGGTCTTTTTAATCTCCTCAGATATGTTTCTTGTAGTGCAAATTGACATGCATTTGGTTCGAAACTCGACAGCATTAAATCCCAATACAAGCATCTGGATGTAGAATGTTAATCTTGGCTTTTCAACACTACGGTTACTAATGCCACATTATCCTTCATCTATTCCTTCATCTATACAAGGAAGATGTAATTATGCAGAGGAATTAAAGTCTCACTTATTAGGTAACAATAATTTGGTTGGCATTTTTCTCCTTGTCTATCTGAACTGCACCCGTCTCCCCTCCACCTGTCTAGTATTTCTTCTGAAGCTTCCCATATGTTCGAAGGAGCATACATTATCTTTTTCTATTTAATGAATGCATAATCAGAATCAGAGTCATTTTATTTGTTATTGTAAGTAAAGCAGAGACCCGGGGCAAGTGCAACAGATCAAGTGCCATCTTTTGGCAAAAAAAAAAGCATTTATATGCACCAGTAATAAATAAATAAATAATAAATAAATAATTAATAAATTAATAAATAAATATATATATATATATATATATATATATATATATATATATATATATATATATATATATATATATATATATATATATTATATATTTGGACATTTTTTAAATCTATTAAATAGATTTAAACATGGTAAAATGTGTCAAATATAACTGGGTGAATTATGCTATTATAATGTTAAGCTATGTGTCTCATATGTGACATTTCATTTAGTTGCACTTTGTGATAGTGTGATCCATTTATTCCTATTGGTTTTCTTCAGGCTGTTGTGCTATGGACACATTAAAGTGTTTGCTGTTTATTTTCTTGAGCTCCAGCTGGGTTGACTTCAGCAGAGATAGGTTTGTTTCTTTAAGCCACTGGCTTTACTGAGCCTTTAGTGTATGTCACTAAAGGCTCAGTAAAGCCACACATACACTTATATATTTTTAAATAGAGGTTTTTATTTTTTCACATTTTTTTTTATTTTGTCATATAGTATAATTATTATCATTTTAGTCAAACATTAAAATATTGTTGTACAAACATTGATTTGTGATAACTTAAATGGCTAGCACATAAATTCATTTCTAGACCATAAACTGACTTTCTTAGCCCAGTAAAAGACCTCATCAATATATTGATCTGAACACACATTAACTGAAAGAGAAGGAGCTGGAAAAGCAACTGACTGTTACTCTTCTGGGGCTTCATATCTTTCTGTAGCTGCCATTTAATTCAGCTCAACTCATTTTTAGTAGATGAGATGTAACTATAGCTTATTTCTGCCATGGAAGAAAAAAAATAAATGTAAAGATAATTGTGATGTTTTTATCTCATACTGTAATTCAGACTTATATTTCTGACTTTCTTCTTTATATTGAGTTTATATCTCACAATTTGAACTTTGTTTCTCATTCTGAGAAAAAAATCAGAATTGCGATATAAAAAAGCAACTTCTCACAATTCAGAATTTTTTACCCCCATGTAAGAAAAAAACTAAAAACTAAATTGTGAGATAAAACATTGCAATTACCATTTTAACAAAACAAGCTCACACACACACACACACACACACACACACACACACACACACACACACACACACACACACACACACACACACACACACTCATATATATATATATATATATATATATATATATATATATATATATATATATATATATATATATATATATATATATATATATCATATTATTGTAACATTAGTTGTAATGGCCCATTTGAAATGGTTGGGTGTGGGTGGAGCATGTCAAAAGGCTTGGCCCAAATTTTTTTTTAAAATAGCCAATAGGTTTTATTTACATCATAACTATGACTCATGATTTGATACTTTACTATCTGGCAGCAAATGGTTTTAGAGGGAGGGGCATTCTTGTTCTAGAGAGCATTTGATTGGACAGAATTCAATATTTGTAGCCCATTTTGATGTAAATTTGAAATGTGTAATATGCTAAGTGAATTTGATCAATGTTTGGCTTTAAAGCTAACATAGATATTGTCTTTCAGGGGTTTTCTCTTCATATTTCTTTAAACTGTATCTTATTTTTGATGCTGTATCTCCCGTCAGCATGTATTGGGAAAGTCGTGGCCTTGTGGTTAGAGAGTCGGACTCGTAATTGAAGGGTTGTGAGTTCGAGTCTCGGGCTGGCAGGAATTGTGGGTGGGGGTAATGGATGTACAGTGCTCTCAAAACCACGACTTAGGTGCCCTTGAGCAAGGCATCGAACCCCCAACTGCTCCCCGGGTGCCGCAGCATAAATGGCTGCCCACTGCTCTGTGTGTGTGTTCACTGTGCACTTCGGATGGGTTAAATGCAGAGCACGAATTCTGAGTATGGGTCACCATACTTGGCTGAATGTCACTTCACTTCACTTAAACTCCCTATCAATAAACTCATGTGTGTTTTGCTCACATGGACAGTTTGTTTAGATCTGACTTGAGATATTTCACGATCTTGATCTTTTCTCCATCATTTCTTGTCCTCTGTTCTATGAATTAATGCATCAAAAAAAGCTCAAACCCTCAAGGCTGTAACAGTTCAGCTGAAATAATTAAAGCACTAAGTCCTCCATTACGGCAAAATGCAGAGCTTCAGTTAAAACCAGTTAATTGGTAGAAGAGATAAGTCAGCAACCAGAGTTAAATGTATAGATTAGCCATTTAATAGACTGGCTGTTTGTCTTCTGACTGAATCATGGGTACATTTGCCGATACTTAAATAGCGAGCGATAAAATGAGCATGGTCAAATGGGGAGGTTTGTTTGTTTGAACAGCGATGCTTATATCGAGTGATATTTGGAGAATTTCTGTGGGGGAGATGTTTGGGGCTTTTAGTAGCACAGCGTGGTGCAAGTGAATGAGATGGAAATGAAGGTAATTAGCATATTCACAGTGGTGTCACACTGTCAAGCTGCGACACCTAAACACCATTAAACACAGAGAAGTTTATTGACTAAAAAGGATTGCATATTTAGCCAGGTTTTAAGCGTTTTACTGTTTTTAGATGCATGCTTCTACATCCATCTGTCTTAATTTAACAGAGATCACAAAGATTTCTATTCTGGAGAAAGACAGATAGCTTATTTAATAAATGCTTTCATTGTACTCATAATAAATCTGTTTACTCAAACTGTGTATCACAGTTTGTTAATTTATTAATATGAGATCATCACTAGCTAATTATACTTATGCTCCAGACATGTAATGTAATGTTTTAGATGTTTCTCATGACCACATGTCAATAAACACATTCCCTGCACTGTCCTTTTACAGGAGCTTCAGTAGCTTCAAGAAACAGTCAAACAGATTTTGTTCTGGCCATTTGGTGACTAATTATGAAACGTTTGCTCTGCAGACCGCATGAACATATCGCAGCACGGCTCATTAGATAAACCCGCAGAAGTGTTTGTTTGTTCTTCATCTATTGAATCATATTAAAGGGAAAGCTCACAATAATTTAATAACAATGTGTTGCTCTAAACCAGCTTATTTTATGGCATGTAAAAGATTATTTAGGTTAAAAAAACCTCTTTAATGCTATCAAAGTGATTTAAGAGCCAGTAGTCAAATACACAGCATTTATATGTTCATTAGACCTGTTAGGCCTATAAGAAGTTAATATGAAATTAATATGGTGAAGCAAGAGGAAAGTTTAATCTGTTTATTGAGTTTTATTCAAATCTTTTGTATTACTTTAGGACTGCAAGTGATTGCTATGTCAGAGAGCAGTTCAGCCGTAAAGAATACAGCAGACGGAGGTTACACGGTAAGCCTAAGATCTATCATTTATTAAATATCAAGCCTTATAATATGTTTGACTATGCCATGAAGCTTTCTATCATTTGGAATTCATTCATGAAACCTCCTTTCACGCATTGTTTTTGAGCAGTTCATGATTTTTACACTTTTGATCACTTCTATCCAGGATCACGATTCAAAGATGTCGGATGAGCACAGAGACACAGATGATTCGTCAGAGAAAACACCTAGTAGGATGTCCAGATCGCCACAGAAATCTTCCAAAAGACCAAAGACAGTAGCTGTGAAAGTGACACTGCTCGATGGATCTGCCTATGAGAGCGGGGTGGAGGTACAGTAGTTGCTGGCGTGTGCTAAATCTAATTTGTGTTGTTCTGTAGAAACATGGTCCCGGACCTCCAGGGCTCTCGGGATTTCACATACTGTTCTCCAGTAGTGCTGTATTCCTCTGTCAAGTCAACCACATGCCTGCAGACTGCTTAAACAGCTAGATTAGTTGAGATTTTTCCAGCAGAGCCAGACAGTGTAGCTGAAAAATTCTATTGGAAATACTGTATGATGTTACATAATATTTCTACAATTTCAGAAAAAAAGGTACAAAATATACAACGTTTTTACTGGATTGATCTGTGGTACAAAAGCTAAAATGTGCATCTTTGTAATTTATTTACCTTTTTTTCTGAGAGTGTATTTGTAAAAAAAATGACATTCTGAAAAATATCAATATTTCCAAAAAAGTATAGTAATAAGAAATGTTTCTTAGATATTGATTGCTGAAGGATCATGTGACATTGAAGACTGAATTAATGATGCTGAAAATTCAACTTTACATCACAGGAATATTTTTAATGTTAAAATATATTCAAATAGAAAAGTTATTTTATTAAGTTATCTTTATTAATTTTAAAATCCAATAGTTATTTAAAATTATATTTCACAATATTTCTGGTTTTATGTATATTTGACCAAATCAATGCAGCCTTTGTGAGCGTAAGAGATTTCTTTCAAAAACATTAAAAATCTTACTGACCCCAAAATCTTTGGTAGTGTAATTTAAAATTATATATTTATCCTAACATTTTTTCAGACAAATTTTTTCAACAAATTTTTCATTTTTTCAGACAATGTCAGTTATATACAGTATTTGCAATGATGAATTCTCTTAAAAGTGTAATTATTTTTAATCATAAGAAATTGTAAGCATCATTTAGAAGTAATCTCCTCGACATAATCAAAAATGTTCAAAAATCTAGTTTAACATATCTAATCATTAGAATAAATTTGCATCAAAATGACAATATATACATGTTTATATTTACAAAAATGTTTTTAAACATAAAATTGCACAGGGACACTTCTTTGAGTTCATCCGCTCAGTTTTTTTTAAATCAGTGATTTACTCAAAGGGTTTGTGGATATGAATCAAACATCCCAACTCTGTTTGTACTTTCACTAATGATATTTAAATTAGAGTTGTTTATAAAAAATATCTCAGTTTTAGCACTCACATACTTAAGAGAGTATGTGTGAAACTTTAATTAATGGTGTTGGGTATTTTTACAGTATCTCTAATAACAAAGTACATCTCAAATATTTAATGCATTTTATGGCGCTAAATTAAGACTTTTCCAAACTATTACGTTTGACACATACAAACCAGCAGCTGTATTTACAGTAATAATATGCATAGATATTAGAATAGTGTCGAACAATAAATCCCAGTGATGTACCTCACATTTCAGTCCCTCATTGGAATTTTCACAGCTCCATGTTGCTGCTTTTGGGAATTACAGCACAGGGTGGGGGGGGGGGGTGTTGGGGGGGGGGGTCATTGATAGGTGAAAAGCCCTCCCACACTAGTAGCTCTCCAGGGAGCTCCACATACTGCTCTGAGATCAGTGCCACGTCTGCCTGTGTGCCCCAGGGGTCTGCCGGCTGATGGATTTCCAGGGTGTTTTCAGACAGGGCTGTCCTCTGGGGTGTTATTCGTGGCTCTCTGGTAGCTTTTCCCATCCGTTTGCCATTACGGATGCTGCAACACCTACTGAGAGAGACAGACTGTCCAGTCTAAAGGTCAAAGGCCGCCTATACTTCTAGTCTTCTACGCTTGGCTGAAGGGGAGGAGGATGGGAAATCTATAATGGTGACATATTAGTGGTCCCATGGAGTAAATAATAGTACAGCCTTTCAGAGGAGGGTATGCCAGGCTTGTGCGTTTGTCACCCTTGGCTAAAGTTCACGGAGATTTAAAAAATGTTTCATTTATTTCATTTCAAATTTGTGTGACTTTATTTCCTCCACAGAACACAAAAGAGGAGGTATTATGCCCAAGCTGCTCTTTTCCATATAAGAAAAAAATAAAATAAAAATTCATACTTACTGCACTTCAAAAGGACAAATAGTGACAATAGGAGAAGTGGCTGCTTTTGGACGCTCACATGCATGTTTGCATGTTAATTTTTTTAGCCATAATAAACCATCTAAATCAACGCAAAGTTAGGCTTAAAAAACAATTTTACTGCTGCGATTTTCTGCCTAGTTTCAAATGTCTGCTTTTCTGTTGTTTGTAGGCTATTTGCTTCTTATTAACCACATCATCTCTGGGGACCCACCGGTGGGTCCAATATTGCATATGCCTAACTCTCAAAAAATCAAAATAACAGCTCAAGTGGTTAACTTTGATTATTTGTACTTAATTGTAAAACATAGTCTTTGTACATTATTATTTTTACTTAATTAAAACTTGAAAGCTACAGTACATGGCGTTTTGAAGGTATAGGTGTAGTTCAAGAATGACATTTTTCATCCTGTATGACTTTCATTCTTCATTTTTTTTAGAAATGTCTTTGTTTTTGTTTTTTTTCCTGTATGTTCAATGGAAGTTAATGGCCACCAAAACTGTTCGGATACCAGGTTTCTTTGAAGCCTGTTCTTTTATACTCCACACAAGAAAGAAAATCATACAGGTTTGGAACAACATGAGGCTGAGTAAAATGACAGAGTTAGATTTTTGGGTGAACTATCCCTTTAATATATTAATTTAATGTAACAGTTGTGATAGGAAGTTTATTTATTACAATCATCAGCCTGTCCTGTCCCCATTCACTTTTAATATTTAGGAAAAATAATAAAGGTGTGCTCAAAATTCATCATACCTTAGGTAAATATGATCAAAGAAAGATCTGAAAATAAATCTGTATCATTAATCCTTTTGATCTTTTATTTAAAACATTTACAGAAATTTTACTTTTTCCTTGGAGAATAAGAATTTAAAATGGGAGTTAAATCTCATTATAAAATAAATGTTTTCCACCAATACACACTGGCCACAATAAATCAAATTCTTTTATGTTTTCAGTTTTTATTTTCTAGATTCTTCTACCAAACAACATGTGTTGATGTAGATGCTGTTTAATATGTTTTTCTGGCTTTCTGACCCCAATATTGTTTTAACTGCAGTTCTCCAGCTGTGATCCTTGGAGAGTTGTTGGCTACTCAAACTCTCCTCCTTGCCTTGCTTTAAGACAAAATAGACCCACATCCTCTTCCAGGCAGATTTGTTATATTTTCTGTTGATTGTAATTTTTTAATTAATGCTATGATGTTTTTTCCCTTTGTATTTCATCATATTTCATAATGTGATTTTGCTCCACTTTTACCTTTTTTACTTCAATTAAATGTTATGTTTTTTTATGAGATATCAAATAGATAAACAATGCAGACTTATTTTCACAGCCTTCTTTGTTCATATTTACTATGAACAATTCTGAGCATGACTGTAGCTAAATATCTCCTTTTCTGTTCCACAGATGAAAGAAAGTTGAGTTAAGCATGTGTGAACTGTTCCTTTAAATATCTGATGTCTTCGCTGGAACAATGGCTTATTCTTGAGTTGATCAAAAAGCAAAAAGAAATCTCTCTGTGAATTAAATTTCATTAATTCATGTCACATCATCAATATTAAAAATCTACCCCCTAAATAAACACAGCAGAGCACTTCTCATCACAAGCAAGTTGTGAACATACTGTACCAGCTAAAATCACAAATGGCAACAAGGACACTACTATTGTTAGTCAGAACTCGGAGTACATTTCTGCACCCGGGGATCTATCAAAATTAAGTCTTGAAGTACATTATGTTGGGTTAAAAACTATGAAATTGCCTTTACATACAAATATAATATGCTGGTGTAATTGAGGGCCTCCATGGGTAACTTAAGAAGCATTTTTATGGTAGCACACCCACTCTCTCTTTCTCTCTGCCTCTTAAAAAAACCTTGTGTTTCAGCCATGAGAGGCCAGGGAAGTGACACACACACACACACACACACACACACACACACACACACACACACACACACACACACACACACACACACACACACACACACACACACACACACACACAGACATGCACACATAAAACCTCACCACTTCTGTTGCCATGGAAACAGCTGAGCTGTATCCCTGTCGCCGCGGGAAACGGGCTCCCTGGGCGGCGAGTGATCAGTGTTTCTGTAAAAAGGCAATGCCAGAGCCGAGTCTCAAGCGTGTTGCATATGCCACTCTATTGTGCAGAATGACAGGGTGTGGTCAGAAAGACACACAGATGCTTAGCTATGACTGAAGATTATATGAATATAGAATATAAGACTGAGGTTTTCTAGAAACAGCACGTAAGTGTTCATTTCTTGAGTATTCATTGAAGCATTTAATGTAATAAAGGGTAGATGATTTCATTATTTCAATCTCTTATCTTTAAGACTGTTAAACAAATTATTATTTTATATATTATCTCCCTGCTCTTTAAATAAGATGGATATAGAAGTTATATATACACACACACACACACACACACACACACACACACACACACACACACACACACACACACACACACACACACAATCTAAATTTAAAAAGTTTAAATCTAAATTACTTGATTGTTTCTATTGTTTCAAAATATTTAACTGTACTCTTGCTTTGTAAACTCACAATAAGCGATACATACTTTATATCAGATCTCAGTCTTGATTTCTTGTGTCATTATAAAAAAATAGAAACTACATTATTATCCACCTCTAATCTGCTGAATTTGAAAGGCACCAAGAAATTGAGATATTCTAAACATCATGATTTTCATGTAAAACTGCTTCGTAACAATTTGGGGGACATTTTACTTGACTTGATTTACAGGTTCATCTCAATAAATTAGAATGTCATGGAAAAGTTCATTTATTTCAGTAATTCAAGTCAAATTGTGAAACTATTGTGTTAAATTAAGTGCACACAGACTGAAGTAGTTTATGTCTTTGGTTCTTTTAATTGTGATGATTTTGGCTCACATTTAACAAAACCCCACCAATTCAACAAATTTAAATTTAGTGACATGCTAATCAGCTAATCAACTAAAAACACTTGCAAAGGTTTCCTGAGCCTTCAAAAGGGTCTCTTAGTTTGGTTCACTGGGCTACACAATCATAGAGAAGACTGCTGATCTGACAGTTGTCCAGAAGACAATCATTGACACCCTTCACAAGGAGGGTAAGCCACAAACATTAATTGCCAAAGAAGCTGGCTGTTCACAGAGTGCTGTATCCAAGCATGTTAACAGAAAGTTGAGTAGAAGGAAGAAGTGTGGAAGACAAATATTCACAACCAACGAGAGAACCACAGCCTTATGAGGATCGTCAAGCAAAATCAATTCAGGAATTTGAGTGAACTTCACAAAGAATGGACTGAGGCTGGGGTCAAGGCATACAGACGTGTTAAGGAGTATGGCTACAGTTGTCGTATTCCTCTTGTTAAGCCACTTCTGAACCACAGACAACATCAGAGGCGTCTTACCTGGGCTAAGGAGAAGAAGAAGTGGACTGTTGCCCAGTGGTCCAAAGTCCTCTTTTCAGATGAGAGCAAGATTTGTATTTCATTTAGAAACCAAGGTCCTAGAGTCTGGAGGAAGGGTGGAGAAACTCATAGCCCAAGTTGCTTGAAGTCCAGTGTTAAGTTTCCACAGTCTGTGATGATTTGGGGTGCAATGTCATCTGCTGGTGTTGGTCCACTGTGTTTTTTGAAAACCAAAGTGACTGCACCCATTTACCAAGACATTTTGGAGCACTTCATTCCTTCCGCTGGCATTCTAATTTATTGAGATGCACCAGTACTTGCTAATCTTCACCTTATCATTGACCCAGTAAATAGATGGAAATTACATGGATTTATTACATAAATCATTGCTTATTCACAGCATATTTGGGGACTTTTTGAGCCTCTTGTACAGCACAAATATTGCATTTAATCAGCATCTTACTGGTTGAAACTTAAAATCATAAAAACACCATAGCATTGCATGATCGAAACCCAGGTATCATCATATTCTCAAGGGAATGATACCGTGTGCCAGTCAAGAGATTAGAGACACTCCCGACTTTGATTAAAATCTGAAAGATGGCATTTTCTGCATTGACAAACACTAAATCAGTCTTTTTTCTCTTGTGCTCTTTCTCTGTATTTGTTCTTCTGTCTATACAGAAGCTCTGTAAAGGACAGTTGTTATTGGATATGGTTTGTGAACATCTCAACCTCTTGGAGAAGGACTACTTTGGCCTGACCTTCAGTGACACAGAGAGCCAAAAGGTCAGAGTTCACCTCTTATGTCATCCCATTGTACTATTTTTTATATAATTGCTATAATTACTTTTAACTTAGAGCACATATTGGTGAGAATTTTTTTATTTATTATTATTCCTGCCTTGTGTAACTTGAATGTACGAGTCTAATAGTGTCATATGCTTCCAGTTATTTTACTTTTACAAAAACAGGCTGCTATGCTGTGTTATATTGCAAACTGGTATTTTTTATGTCAGAAACATGCTGGAAATTGTGTCAATAGGCCTATGTTAAACAATGCTAGCAACATCAAGAAAACTATTACGAAAAATAGAAAAACATGTTAAAAACATGTTAGCAACTTGTTTAAACTTTACAATATGTAAAATAATGCTAGAAACATTTAAAATCATAGCAAAATTGTATAGCATATTAGCAATGAGTTAAAAATATTATATTTACAGCTAATATGTTAGTAATGTTCATGTTAACAAAACATAAATAAACATGATAAAACATGTTAACAAAATGTTAAATCATGGTAGATTCATGTTAGCAAAATGTGAACATGCTAGCAATTTGCTGAAACATGTTAAGAAACTAAAACTTCCAGCAGGTGGCGTTAAATGTACTTGAGTCTTTCTTTTGATTTGTTCAAATGACTGATTTATTCAGGAATGAAGTAAACTCACTTTATGAATGGACATCTGAATCATTGATTCACATGATCCGTTCGAAATGCAGATTCATTCTACTTTTTTGAGCCCTTGAAGGGAATGTCGGGAAGGGGACGCCATTCGTAGGGATGTTCCAAACGAAATGAACAACTGATTCACTTCACGAAGGGTCCTTTCAGAAGTCCACTTTTGAAGGGAACATGTGATGGCCATTTTCCGAAAGTGATTTCCGTTTGTGATCATGACCTTCAGTTAGGAGATCTTACGATGCTTTTTAAAGCAAAGTTAGGGTTAATTTACAGTTGACATACAAACGTCAATAGAATAGGTTAATTAAATTGGTCTATTTTAATGTAAGACAACATATTTTTCGACAGTGATAGAATTATGATTTAAAATTGTTGTCATGGTCCTCCTACTGTGGTGAGCCGCAGACGGCCGACATGGTCCCGCCAGCTGGCGGAAGGGTTCTGGACCGGGAACGGAAACTCTCCAGACAGATGAATGTCTCCTGTCAGTTGAGGTCGGTGGTGTCTGGGAGCTCCGTGGGATGATCAAATGTCATTACAATCTGGAACAGCATTGCAAGGGTTTCCCCCTCGAGAGAGCTGGCGAGGGCGAACGGCACAAAACACCCTCGCGAAGAAGGGGTTGAGGCTCGCCTGATCCACGGATATGAATCTCGCTCGTTCCTCCATTCTAGCACGGCAGAACTAGCAGGAAAAACAAAAGCTTCTCAAAAAATGGAAAATAAATGCAGGGAAAGTGGGTGCCACTTACGTTCATTCTTATCTTACCATCTATATGTACAAAAGTTTATTTTAAAAATGTAAACTACTTCTTAACATCTTCAAACGTAAAGCCTTTTAAACTACTTCATACATTCAAGCCAACATAAAGTTTGTCTCCAGACTTTAGCATCTACATAAGTTTTAATTCATTATCGTAGTTGTAGGCACTGATGTGTAGTGCATATAATCTTTCTGGTTTCCTGCACTTTGTTATTATTTTAGTTATTTACCTAGAGAGCTAACAAATGAAGTCTCAAATGTTCAAAGAAAACATTACTTCCATGTTGCAAAATAAGGATAACTGCTATAGTTTAATTTATCAATTGCTCACTTGGTTAACTTTAAATGCGAACATCCAAAAGCATTCTTATGTTTTCTTCATTTGTAAGTAGGAAACGGATATTTTGCTCCGTTAACAAGAGCATTCTTGTGTTTTCCATCTATTCCCATGCACTACAGTGACCTCTCAATATACACATACACATAATTGAGTTGAAATCATGGGGCTCTGCGTCCTTGTGATTGGGACTGTTGGAGGTAGGGTTTGACTGATGGAAATGCTCTGAGGATCTCCCCAGTCCTAGTTTAACCATAAGGACCCTGCTTGCACCACCACAGCTGTCCCAGTCTAGTTCCACTTAGCTCTTTTTCCCAGCTGAGGCTCCTTTGCCTGCTGCTATGATCAGCGGGATTGTTCCCGGGCCAACAAATCTGCAGTTTGAAAGGTGAATGATTTCGGTTTGAAGGCCACATGTGTCAAGCATGGGAAGTCAGACCTGCTGAGAACTCAGGGTTTGTTAGAAACACTTGTAAAGACAGTAACAGATCCAGAAACAGAAAATGGACCATTTATCAAATGGAGAAGATTTATGTTAAAGTATGAAGACATTTGCAAGCCTGGTGGGCAGATAAAAATAACCAGGCTTTCAGTGCAAATATCTTTGGTGTGACTTGTCTGTACAGCAAATGAAAGCGATTTCTGAGATGATTTCACTCCCGGTCCTATATTTTACATGTATCGGTGGCATTTATGAAAGCTGGTACTGTGAGATGTGAATAAGGCAGTGCTTCTCATCTCCTCTGGACCGAGGTGAGCTGGCATTAAACGTTTTCGAGTGTCACCAGGTTTTGGGTGACCTTACTGGATTGCATTGTGCTGGAGATGGCATTTATCTACTCTTTAAGTGCTCCTGTGGCTGCAGAATATTAATGTACTGACCATTTTACAGAATATGTATGAGGTGATTGCTCCTGCCGTGGAGGTGACAGTGCTGAAACTGCAGCATTTGCTTATCAATTTGTCCTGGCTGATAGAGGAATTTTGTTCTTTCTTTTAGAATTGGCTGGATCCTTCGAAAGAAATCAAAAAACAAATCCGTGGTAAGTGTTGGTAAATAAGACACTTGGGCTTTGTAACCTTGGTTGCTTGAATCTGATAAATGTGAGTCTATGTCTGATTGTTTTTAGTGGGTCCCTGGCATTTCTCCTTTGCTGTCAAATTCTATCCTCCCGATCCGTCTCAGCTGATTGAAGACATCACACGGTGAGTGCATTGTTCAAACGTTTTAAAGCTGAAATGTGTAATTTCTATGCCACTACCGTCATCAGACATCAAGACTGTCTACAAATAAGTTTGTCAAACACACTCACTGTCTGGCACTGGTCAGCAAACCAAACAAATTAATGCTATTGGTTGAGCCGGTGTTGCCATGCCGGTTGGACGTGATGTTTTGATAGTGAAACTATTTGAGGAAATGGAACCAGAGCTGTCATCTGCATATTAAAGAGATCGTTCTCCCCAAAATTACAGTTGCCATCACCCTCGACTTGTTTCAAACCTGTGTGAATTATTCTTTCAGCTGTTGAATAAAAAATAAGATATTTTGAAGTATACTGGCAATCAAACAGTTGACAGTAGGGCTGCACGATGTGTCGTTTAAGCATCGATATCGCGATGTACGAATCCACGATAGTCACATCATAGTTGATCCGTTATTCATTAACTGTACGGGCCAGCTGCTCCCGGTCCTTTATGAATGTGATTCGCGGAGAGTGAGAGAGAGAGAGAGAGAGAGAGAGAGAGAGAGAGAGAGAGAGAGAGAGAGAGAGAGCGCGCGAGAGAGAATTAAATTTGAAAACACATTTTATTACAATCAAGAATAAAACATTATTTTATAACATCATTCTACCTTTAGAAAACAAAAACATAATAAAACCACTCTTTCTACTTCTATTCATGAATAACACTATAAAATACTCAATATCAAAAATTAATATCCCTTCATTCACAGAACATAAAACCTCTCCACTACACCATTTAATTTCAAAACATGGCAAATCTTTCATAGACTTGAAAAAATTAAAATCTGTAATTATCCTTGACTTGATTACATTGGAAAAAAACCCTCAGTACATCTTGTCCTGAAGTGTTTTCAATCTTATTCTTCCTACTCACATAAATAGCCATCTTTGATTGGCCCAAAACAAAATTCACCAAAGAAAAAAAAAACTGACACACCGAAGCTTTTCTTTTAACATATTTAAAACCACAAATAAACATTTGCATAGAGAAATTGTCATTAAATTCCTTAAAAAAAGACTCTACAACAGAAAATAAAGGTCTCAATCTTTCACACTCTCTGAGAGCAAAATGGACAATCAGCACTTATCTCTGGATTTATTACAGAAATAAAAGCATTCACAGCTACAACCCCATGTAAGATTCTCCATTGCATGTCACTCGCTCTCTTAGGTAACGGTGACTTATATAGTGCTCTCCATTGTGGTCTAAAAACTCTACTAAGCCCAATGACATCACGCCATGGTGTATCACTCCTTTTATGTAAAACCTTTCTGTTAAAAACTTTCACACAATTTGTATACACATCTTTCACATTAAATGAATCAGCATTGAAAAATACATCTTTCTTTTCCAAAAAAGGACCTTCACACTCATCCATTTTAGGTGACAGAATTAAAGAAAAGAAAGGGTTATCCTCGTTTGGTGTTATGACCCCTCTACAAAAATCTTTGATGGTTTTCAACTCCTCTTCCACAAGAACTGACCTCCACTTCATTAAAAGTTGATGAACCAGCCTAAAAGATTTAAGTCCCAACTTCGCCGCTGTCTTCTCAAAGTTGTCCAAGTCCTGTCCAGCATTATTTACTAAATGTCCCACTGTCGTAAAACCTGCTTTAATTAATAGTCCAGTGTTTGCATTTGAATAAGACCTGTTTACTACATTTTCAAAACAAGTTCCATAAAACAGTGGTTCTTGAAGTAACCAAAACAAACTTGAATTTGGTCCGATATTAACATCAATCAAATTCCAAACTTTAAAAATGTTCTGATAAAAAATTGGTGCCTTCAGTGTATTAATATTTGGGAGTTCTATCAAAAACAGAGACTTATCAAGACCTAGTCCTCCCAGGTTCTTCAGAATCTCACAAGCTACAACCTTCCAATTTGAATTGGATGCTCCATGCAAAAGTCTGTGTACAAAACGCATTCGAAAAGCTGCAACTCTACTTTGCACATTTATAAGACCCTGCCCTCCTTCATCCTTAGATAAAAACGTACACTTTTGGATACCCAGTGTAACTTTTCCCCCCAAAAAATCTATCAAAACTTTCTGAATATCAGAGAGTAAACACAGAGGAGGGTCCACACATGCTAAACGATGCCACAAAGTAGAAGCTACAAGGTTGTTAATAATTAAAGTGCGTCCCCTATACGACATCTTTGGAATCATCCACTTCCATTTACTCAATCTTCCTTTTACTTTTTCAAAGGCATCATCCCAGTTTTTTTTAACCATAGAATCATCTCCCAGAAATACACCCAGATATTTAAAACCTCCCGTGGACCACTTTAAGTCATTTGGGAGCTTTGGTGCACCCTGTAACCAATGGCCGACCAAAAATCGCTTCACTTTTGGCCCAATTTACCTTAGCTGAAGATATTTTTTAAAAATCATTTAAAATATTAACCACTATATCAATGTCTTTTTGGTTACTACTTAAAACCACTACATCGTCAGCATAAGCTTAAAGTGAAACAGTTTTACCAGAAAAAGGTAACTTTAAACCTTTTGTATGTTCTCTAATTTTGCATAAAAATGGTTCTATTGCAATAGAAAATAAAATACCAGATAAAGGACATCCTTGTCGTACACCTCTTTCCACTTTACAAGGAGCACATAAGCCACCGTTAACCTTTAGAATACTTTCAATATCATTATATAAAACCTTAATTTTTCCAACAAAATCATTAGTAAAACCAAAAGCCTCTAGAGTTTTTAACAGATATTGGTGTTCAACCCTATCAAAGGCCTTCTCCTGATCTAAAGAGATTAGGCCAACATCCAGCTCTTTCATTTTAGTCAAGTCAAAAATATCGCAGATAAATTATATATTATCAAAAATAGACCTCTCCGGGATGCAATATGTTATGTCAGAGTACCTGCTCTAAAACCCCTGAAAGTCTATTAGCAAGGGCTTTAGAGAGTATCTTATAGTCAGTACACAACACTGACACTGGTCTCCAACATTTAATTTCTGTGAGGTCTCCTTTTTTTGGTAGAAGGGTTAGGACAGCTCTACGACAGCTGAGAGGCAAATGGCCATTTGTAAAACTGTCATTAAAAACCTCAAGCAAGTCTTCTCCAACCACAGACCAGAAGGCTTTAAAAAACTCAACCGGCAGACCATCTATACCTGGGGTCTTCCCAAGTGCCATACTCTGAAGTGCTTTTTCCAGCTCTTCCAGACGTCGCTCACCACTAAGATCCCCATTAGACTCAATAGAAACTTGCGGTAGCTTTTAAAAAAAAAAATACTTATGTTTTGTTCTTCTTTTAGCTCACTTTTATATAAGTCTTTATAAAAACTAGAAATTATTTTTCGAATTTCATTAACATCATTCAACATTATCCCAGATTCAGATCGCAATGAATGAAAGAATCTTTTTTGACCATTCTTTTTCTCCAGGCCAAAAAAAAAACTTAGATGGTACATCCATTTGGTCCACGTTTAAATCATCTAACTTTGATTTTTTTCTCTGAAATACCCCTGATAAGGGTCCAATGTCCATTAGATTGTAACTGCTCTTGCAATTGTACAATTTTCATCTCTAAAACTTTCATGGACCTGTCTATATTTGCTGTAACCTTTTTTTTGTTTACTGCTGACTTAACTGTTTAATTTGGGCTTTTCCATAGTCCCACCACTGCTGTAATGAGCTAAAAGCTGATTTCGAGCCACTAAAATCCTTCCAAAAAAATTCAAAAATACCCTTAAATACTTTATCATTTAAAAGTGCATTGTTAAAATGCCAATAGGCACTCTGTGGTTTTACACAACTCAAGAAAACAGAACATTGAACTATACAGTGGTCAGAGAAAGAAACTGGCAAAATACAGCAACTTTTAAAACATTACTCTGATGACTATAACAATATAATCTGTCTAACCTTGCTGAAGACACAATCTTATCTCGAACATGTGTCCATGTATATTGTCTACAATCCCTATGAAAAGCCCTCCATATATCACTAAGTTCATGTGTGTTAATAAGTTTTATAAGCCTTATACGTGACAACATGTGAGGTTCAAGGTGATTCCTATCAATGTTTTTTTTCGTACAATTAAAATCACCACCAAGAATTAAAATATCATCATTAGTACACTTTTGTAAAGCCAAGCATAGGGAGTCTAAAAAAACTATTCTGTCTGTAGTTGCAGTTGGAGCATATACACACATAAAAACAAAAACTTGATTCTCTACAACAGCTCTAATTTTTAAAATTCTTCCCTTTATAATCTCATCTACTTCATAAGTAAAAGGGGTAACATTTTTGGAGAAAAGAATAGCAACTCCAGCGCTAAGTGAATTATTATGGCTCAAAACAGAAAGCCCATCCCATTCCATGGCCCAATTTACTTCATTTTGTACGTCGCTATGGGTCTCTTGAAGTAACACAACATCAAAATGTTTTTGCTTAACAAACTCGTAAATGTCTGCCCTTTTTTTGCTTTCCCTTGCACCATTCACATTCAGGGATGCTATATTGATGTTACTCATGTTTGATAATATAGACAACAATAAAAAGCCCCATACAAGCATTACAGCAGGGACCATGGAATCCAACATTTTAAACCCCATCATTGCTTCCTCTTTCCATGCTAGTTTTCCTCACAAATTTCTTCAGTCGGTACACCTCTCTGTCAGTAAAACCACCTTCACTCATTAAACTCCGCGATCTTTCCACAAATAACTGAGCATTCGGGAAATGATCTTCAACATTTACATTCCGCTCATTTTTTGTAATTCTCAGAAAATGTTTAATGTTTTGCACATCATAACCCCGAATATGATAATCCGACTGAGAATAAACACTACTAAAATCAGATGAATCATCCTCACTTTCATCTTCCTCTCCATTTGACAACTCATTTGTATCTGCTTTTTTCACCATCTTTAAGTTCCCATCACCTTTCATCTTTCTTTTCATAGGCACCTTAAAAGACTGTGAATCCACTGTTCCTGTGAGAGATATATCAGAAACCACTTCAGATGATTTTATATCACATTCAGTAGGCCTACAACTATTCTGCATTTCACCTTCCAACAGTCTAGCTATTTCTTCCATTGGTTCTTCAGCCCCAGAAAGGCTAGTCTCAGCCACCCTCTTATCAACAGCCACATCTGGCTCTTTTTCAGCACCCTCTGAAACATTCACATTGGCCCTGGACCCCTCATTTTCCACCAACGCTACTACAGATATCTGTGGTCTAACCTCATCATTCTCACGCTTATCTGGGCATGTACGCACCAAATGTCCTACCCTACTGCAGCCGAAACATCTCATTTTATCAGTAGTTGCATAAAACAAGTAATCAAAATGATCCATTCGAAAATTAAAAGACACTTCAAGTTCAGCATTAGGGCTATCCTTTAGTATCATATATGCATATCTCCTAAAGGAAACAACATGCTTCAAGAGTGGATTAACATTTCCAAGTGGAATCTTTTTAATTGGTGAAACTAACTTTCCATACCGCGACAGCATGTTTACTAAGAACTCATCCTTTACGAAAGGTGGCACGTTTGACAAAGTTACTCTTTTAGACGGCATTGAAAGCAGAAGCACGACCGTAAAAGCATCATTTATCACTAAACCACGTTCCACTAATTCATTGGCTTTTTCCACAGAGCTCATAAACATTACTATGGCATTATTCATTCTAGAAGCCGACAACACCAACTCATAACCAACCAATTCTCCTGCTGCTAAACAACACTCTTCTATACTCGACGCTGACACAACTTTCACTCCATTGCGCCGCGTGAGAGACTCTAAAACTTCTGAACCGGCGCCCGCCATGAGCGCTGTCTTGCTCTCTCTCCCTCGCGCATATTAATCAATTGACACGATGGTGTCGATGTTTAAATCATTTAAAATGAGAATGTAAGTGTGCTCACCCCATTTTTGTTTGTAAGATAAAATTCGCAATATATATCGCAGAAAAATAAAATAACGCAATGTAAAATAAAATAGCGCAATTTTTCCCAATATTGTGCAGCCCTAGTTGACAGTAGCCATTGAGTTGCTTCAGATTGATTGCCCCTTTAGCATATATATATATATATATATATATATATATATGCTGATGTTATGTTATGTTGATATTCTATTTAATTGCCAATGTAATTTTAATTGATTTACTAACTTTGGTTGGGCAGGTATTACCTGTGTCTGCAGCTGAGGGAGGACATACTGTCAGGTTGTTTGCCCTGTTCATTCGTCACTCATGCTCTGCTTGGCTCGTATGCCATTCAGGCTGAGCTGGGAGACTATGACCCAGAGGAACATGGGCCAGACTACATCAGTGAGTTCCGCTTCGCCCCCAATCAGACCCATGAGCTGGAGGAGAGGGTGATGGAGCTGCACCGCAACTACAGGTGAGACCAGCTGACCCGCATAGGGAGCAGTGATTACCAGAGCTGTCAATTAATTACGATTTTTAGTCATATTAATTACATGATATGCTGATTAATTCAATTAATCCTAATTTATCCGAGTTTTCTGAGCAAGTCCCCCAAATTAAGATAAACTTAATTCATTACATTATTATGACAGAGGATAAAAGCTTTAAATAGACTTTAGTATCTTTATTAGTTTTATATCCTTGATTATGTCAGTCTGTCCGTGTCTGTGCTCAAAATACCAAATTTAAATTTCTTTGACGGTAAGAAAAATTCCTTAATGCATAATTTACTTATGGATCATGGGGCATGATTAATTGTACTAATTTTTTTTTATCACTTAATAATGATAAATATACACAAAATATTAAATTACACTAAATTAAAACACTGAATTGATAGCTCTAGTAATTACAGATACTGATAACAAGCAGTACAACGATCAAATAATAAAATATTCTGCAACATATGTTTATTTATTAATACAATGATGACCTATGATCAGGGGCATGAGTCCTGCAGAGGCTGAAATCAACTTCCTGGAAAACGCCAAGAAACTCTCCATGTATGGCGTTGATCTCCATCATGCTAAGGTATGATGATACTATTTGTTTTTTTTTAGTTGTACTGCTAGAATAGAAGTGTCTACGTTGAACGTAATATTATGAACTGTATGTTTGGTTCCTAGGTGATTCTAGTCCTTGTTTAGGAGGGCTTCAGCCCACTGTTTTACATCTCAGCCCCCGCATAAAAATAATGCTGGGATTCTGCAGGCCTTTAATAGGCTTCATTCATTGTTCCACAATTTAAGACATTATCCACCTTATTCCTGGAGAGCCTACTGCATTTTGAATTATGGGTAGCACTTCGGTTTGGGGAATCACCATTCAAAAAGACTGAAACTAATCATATCAAATCTGTTGATTTTCCTTCATGTTTTATTTTCAGACATCAAGAGTATAACGCAACACTTGGTATTTTAAAGTGACATGTTATAACAAGGATATCTATGGCAAGAGTTCTTTACAGTCGCTGCATTCTTTTCTTTTTTTTCGCTTTGCATTACGAAGTAATAGTATGAAAAAGGACAATGTATACTGCTCATCTGTGGTCTGTTCTCCCGATTTTACTTACAATATATTCCATTAATCACTGAACTGCTCAAAGAATCTCGTGTTTTTCTCCTCAAATCCACACGTCTCTATCCAGGTTGAAAATTGCATCTATATTAGTTTTATTACTAAGTAATATGAATTTGCACCAAAATGCCTTACATGTTGATTGAACGCACCCTTTGCAAATGGGTCAAAAAACAAAAAACAAAAAAAAAACTATTTTGAATGTAGATTTACTTTTGCCACCCTAAATTGCATGATTATACAGTTATTTGTATTTTATTTTTTGGATTTAACAATGTTTTCCCTGTGGTGTAGAATGCCATTAGAAAAGACCTGTGATCCAATTATGCAATTTTACATGCTTAGACCCCTTAGGATAAAATCCTAGAATCACCCCTGGTTTGAAAGTTGATTGTTTGAAAATGTGACTGAAAACCTGAGCGTCTGAATGTATCTGTGTGTGTTTTAAAGGACTCTGAAGGCATTGACATCATGCTGGGGGTGTGTGCCAGTGGCCTCTTGATCTATAGAGACCGGTTGCGTATCAACCGATTCGCCTGGCCCAAGATCCTCAAAATATCTTACAAGAGAAGCAACTTCTACATCAAAATCCGACCTGGAGAGGTAGAGAAAAAGGTCTTTTGAGATTTTCCAGGTTTTTCTTGTTAGATTTCGCTCGTAGATGCATGTTGAAGCATTAGCTAGATAAGGATGCCGTACTGAGACTAATGCTGTGGGCGAGAAATGGGTGGATAATCTACATGATGTGGTTTTATTTGTGGTTTTAGTGCTGTGAAGACCAATGTAGGAGTTCTTCCACTGTTTTGCATAAAGAAACAGAATAATTTTAAGTGTATTGCTAATGCGTTTAAAAATGCCTTTAATTATGTCTCAACAAACACTAGTTATATTGTTTGAGGTTCTGTTCTTTAGTGGTTGTAAGCTTGGTGAGTGCGGAATGGATGAGGAGGGTTTTAAAACATTAGGCTGAGCTGTGAATTTTTTTTTTTTTTTGCCTAGTGGGCACAGAGACAGAGAGAAGCAGAAAATGATTAGAGAAGGGGTGAGGAGAGAATTCAATCCAAAGAAAGGGAAGAAAGCAAGCAAAACCAGTTGCAGAGGTCTTTATCAAGTGTTAAGGATTCTGCAGTCTACAGTTATGGGGTTATTTCTTTGATTTTCCTCTCACAATGGAATTCTCGTCTTTGTTTAGCACAAAAGCATAGCATTTCTTTGAATATGCTCGCTATGTGCGAGGGTCAGATATGAATGTTAAACAATATCTTAATGCCTTTAATCGAGATGCCTCACTGTTCTGCATCTTATCAACACAACAGGCTCCATTCTGTGGACTTTGAGCTTTTAGATATTAATATTTACTCTAATTCTTATGCAGTTTCTCTGCAGCATTCTTTAGAAATTCTGGTTACGTTCTGTTTGGATAAATAAAAGCATGCAGAATTGTGCCCTGTCAGTTGATTTGAGCTTTAGCAGCACACAGATTTTACACCTCGTCAAATCTCCTCCCCATCACATGCCCACACTCCCCTGCACCCCCAGTACGAGCAATTCGAGAGCACCATTGGCTTCAAGCTGCCCAACCACCGTGCCTCTAAGCGCTTGTGGAAGGTCTGCATTGAACATCACACATTTTTCAGGTAGGCGCTCACAGTCCTACAACTTCTGCCACAAAACTGGGCACAGTCTTTTTTAAATGTGAGAATGCAGGTGTCTTGGTCTTGTTTGTTTCTTTGTGCTTCCATTAGCAGAGTTGGAGGCTCAGAATGTGGGCCTTAACCTTCTACTGTACGTTTCATTATCTAGTGCCATGGTTTAAATCTGAAAACCATTTATTAACCATTTTATATTTTTAGTTAATTTCCAATTGATATTTTTATGTATTTAAAACCAAATAAAGAATATATATTCTTTTTAAATTCTATTACATTAAAACTTAATTGTTGGACCAACAGGTCTTGGCCTTTATGAGTCTAGTTTTAATCTGAGGGAGTCTTAATGTTTGTCTTGGAGTTTCTGGTTTGATTTCAAATCTGTTCATAGAGTTGTCCAGGTATGACATCAGAACTCTGAAGTCTGATTCGCAGCTGGTTCTTTTAAGATTTCCTTATGGGGTTAATGTTATAAGTTATGTTTAAAGTCAAGCCTGTGGTAACTAGATAAGACAGTTTGGGGTGTGAGTTTGTGCAGTTACGTTGTAGAATAAAACACCAAATTAATGTTATGTTTATCACAGGCTTTATTTTACTCATAAATTGAAAAAACCCATTATAAAACCTCACAGGAAAATCGTCATACCTGCACCACTCTATTAAAAAGTGCTGACACACTTCACTTGTGCTTTAACAATTATAATGTTCAATCCACTCTCATTCTGTCACATTTGGTCACATTTTCTTCTTGCACCATTTCTGTTTTTTTCTCCTACAGGTTGGTCTCTCCTGAGCCTCCTCCCAAAGGTTTTCTTGTGATTGGCTCAAAGTTTCGCTACAGTGGGCGGACCCAAGCCCAGACTCGCCAAGCCAGTGCTTTGATTGACAGGCCAGCTCCGCAATTTGAACGATCAATTAGTAGGAGGTACCTGCTGTCCCGCAGTATAGATGGAGGTAAGTAACTCTGACACCACCACAAAATACATTAATTGCCCAAATCATACTTCTGTTAGCACCTCTTTAATAGGTTTGATTTACAATTTTGCAAACGTATAATGTAAAATGTTATTGTTTCAAAAATGTGACTTCAAAAAGTGAAAGCTTTCACATTCTCCTGTTAATATTCTCTGTTCACAATACTTGTAAGGTAAATTTGTGTTTACTACAGTGGGATCTGGAAGTCTTAATAAGCATTAATAAAAAATGCTTCTAGAATTGCAGGTTTAATATTTAATACAGACTTTACACTGCAAATTATAAACAGCTGGAGTGAAGCACTGAATTGAAAAATAAACATGATAAACAAATAAACATTTGATTTGTCTCCCTTTTGCTTTAATAACAGCAGCCCTCAAACTGCATGAATTCCACATATTTGAGAATGATTCAAAGAACATCTGTTGCTTCAATGGAAAGAAGAACATGGAAAAGAAATAGGACAAGAAAAGTTAGTTTATTTATTTAAATCAGATTTGTCCTAGATGGCCCTGAATTCTAGATTTGTGGTCTTTGTTATTTCGATAGGATTGTGAGTTTCCTGTGGAGGTGAAATAGTTTCCCATGCAGGTTTTGCTCATGCTCAAGTTGGTCACACAAATTTTCTGTTCTTCACAAACTGACCACACTTTTCACTTTTGTACACTACTGTATACTGTATTTGTCATTTCATCTACTTTATTTTTAGATTTGAAGGTGAAAGTGGAGGAATAGGGTACCACATCTTTCTTACCCTACACAATTTGTTTCTTCTGTTTCAGAGTCTGCTTTAGGGGACACTATGGACCGAATCTCTCAGCACACCGCCAGCGAGCCTGTGCCTAGTCTTCCCAGAGATGAGCTGGACCAGGACTACCTGGAGCCCAGTCTGGATCAGGACCTGGACCAAGACCACGAACAAGCTGAAGACCAGCGACTTGAAAGTGACTCCACTCCATCTAAGACTGTGGAGCTCAAGGTTCTGTGCACACAACAGTGTTTAGTCTCGGCTTCTTCATTTAGTTTTCTAATAAGTATTTTATTGAAAAGAACCAGGTTGGGGTTTATACCATCTTTACGTTATGGGTGGCAGTATGTAACTGTTCTTCTGAGCAGATTTAAACAACTAGTTGCAAGAATTCCAAACACATTTTAACTAACACTACCCTTGCCATCCCGTCTGATTAAAACAGTCTCCCACTCCAAAACCTTTTCCTAACTTTGCCTTTCTTCTCTGCACCTGACTTAATATTAAATATATTTCTATGCCTGCCTGTTTTGTTGACATCCCCTCTGAATTTAACTTTCCAACCTCTCTACAAATCTGCCTCTACACGTTTAATTCAAATTCTGCACAGTTCTTCCTGCTTCTAACCCTTCACTGCTGTCCTATTAACTATCGCTTCTTTTTTCATCTTCTCGTGGACAGAGGGAGGAGGCAGTCTCTCCTGTAGACTCTAAGACGGAGGTATTTTTAGTGTGATTTATCTATCTGTGTGTCTAATTGTCTGTCTGGCTTTGTCTCAGTTGCAGTTTAAATCTGCATACACACTGCTAGCATGGCTTTAGAGTGCCTCGAAAAAATAGCAACATGATTGCTATGTTGTTAGCCACATGGCAGATCTAATTTTCCAGCCTTTATGGGTTTTCTTGAGATCCAGATGAGACTATTGTTCATAACTGGCTCATATAATGGTTATTTGTCAAGTATTTAAAGGAGAACTGTGATAGATAATGTACTTTGATTGGCTTTGTTTTTTTGTCCCGCTTAAGTCAATATGAATTTACTGCTGATACTGTATTTCCTTAATACACATTCCTGGTCCTACTGTATGCCATTCATCAGTGCACATTATTCCAAAAAATACTTTAATCCTAAGTCAAAATGCAAAAGGTAGCTTCATTACTTTCCTTTTTGGTTGCACAGGCTGTACTAGCGCAGAAAATAACTATTTAGGCTTTGTTTTAGGATACTGTTGTACAGAATGGAGGCTTTCAAAAACACTTACCAGTAGTTTATGCAATAATGCAAAGTATGTAGCTAACATTATATTAATTAAGATTATTATAGGTTATAGCTGTATTAATTAGTAACAAACAAAACTTATGCTTACAAATAACACTTAAAAAGGTACAGATTTACAACTTCTCCACATTCCAGTGTTTTTCCTCAATGAATATCCTGTTTCATTCCCAAATATACGGTAAAATATGTTATATGTGCAATATGCAATATGTGTTTTAAAATCAAGCACTTGATTTAAGGAACATATCTATGCATGTAGGCATCTGTTGTGAATTTGGCTGAAATTTTGCACTTTTTGTGAACAAAGTACAATATTTTTAATGAATAAGACCCACTTTTTTCCATCTGTTTTCATAAATCGAAGGAACACTTGTTGAACAGCCCATGTATTGATTTGTGCTGGAAAGGTTTTGCAAAGATTAAAAATATAATTGGTGTATCGTTTATCCATGCTCACAGATAATTTCCAGAACATGCCAGTCTGCACCTCATAAGACATGTATGATGAAAGAAAGCTCAGGAGATTTGTGTCACTGAACTTGATACAGTATGCCATGTTGCTCAATGTGACTACGACAAGCACAGTGACACAACCTCTTCCACTCTCTGTACTTCCATGGCTGACATCAACGTCTGTATGAGAGTAGCTCTCTCTGTTTGGCTGCCTGCTTTATGAATTCAACCATGCTATGCCTCTCTGTCTCCACTACCTCACTTTGCCTCTGCCTCTGTTCCTTGGCTTGCACCACCATCCTCCTTCCCCCACCACCCCTTTATCCCAGTCGGACCAGGACTTGGCCCCCCGTCCTAAACAGGAGGTACTGCCTGAGCTGTCACTCTCTGTAACTACACGTGTTGCAGTTTCTCTTTCTTTCTGTAATTGTTTTCTAGAGGAAGTAACAGAAAACAGAGCCAAGAGGGCAGTTCATCTGACATCTGTTACCAACACCAGCATGTTTCATGTTTTATGTGCTGCTTTGTTGTCTTAAATGTTGACAACGTAGTGATTCATAAAGAAGAGGGCTCAAATCATATATACAGATGTTTGTCGTGATATGTAGGCATCACCGTATTTACTGTACACAGCATGTTAAGTGTATAAGACTAAAATGATGTTGTGTCTAAAATGTTCTCTTGAAAAGAAGGATCTACAGTCTAAAGTGATGGAACTGATCTTTTTATTTATATTGGTTTATTTTTATTTTTTTATATTATTTCAACATGCTTATTCATGTATTTCAAGAACAGAACATGTGCCTGGTGTTTGCATTTGCAACTTATTATGTACTTAACACGGTTAGATAAATATTTGTAAACAGCTGTGCTCTCCAGAAAGCCCTTACTTAAGTAATTTCTGAAGGTAAGTGGTTCTACCGATTGACCTGTTTGTTTTATAGCAGTTCCTGGATAAACCAGAGGATGTGTTGCAGAAACATCAAGCCAGCATCAATGAGCTGAAAAGAGCGCTGAGAGAGCCCAACAGCAAACTGGTCCACAGAGAGAAACGTCTCTCTGGAGCCTCGTCTGGTAGCACTCCAGAGAAAAAATCTGTGAGTTATTGGTTCCTGCAAGGAATCGTATTGTGCAGTCACGGTGCCTTTTTAAAAAACAAAATGCAATATAATTAGTGTTGTTTTGGTCTGATACTGCTTTAAGATTCCTGTTGAGGATTATTCCGATTTATGTCAGTACCAGTCTCGGATTTAGTGTGCCGAATGCTTGATTCGTCATTCATGCACTCTTTTTTTATATGACTAATCTCTCTTTAAGTGGATGCTGTTGAACCATTTCATGTCATGCCTCTGGTCAAATGCTAGCAGCAATTATGATCTTTAATAGAATCTGGCTGGAGTAGTTTATTTGAACACAGAATGAATGCATTTTCTTTAATTACTGTTATAAAGACAGTGATATTGCTCAATAATAAAAGCAAATGGCATTTTTAAGTACATGTATACATGAATGTCTCCCTTTTGTTTAACTTCAAAACATCCTTCCAACATTGTACATAAAATTAAACTTTCCTCAGATCAATAAATTGTTATTTTGCATCATACAATATATTTTCAGATTCATATTGAAAATATATGCGCTATATAAATTACAGAAGAGGGTGTTGTTGGTACTGATAGGCCATTGAAATTGTTCACTCTATTGATATATATAGGCATCAGAGGATTCCCTATTGATTAAGAAGCAAGATGGTTGTCAAAGAGACCTGCCTCTCAGTAAAAAAGATGAAAAGAGTCCTAGAGTAGCTTCATTAGCCACTGGATTCAACAGAGAGACAGAAGACAAAATGAGAGGGAAAACCATCACCACACACAGTGTCATAGGTGTAGCACAAAGGACCTCGACAGAAACCATCCTATCTCCAGAGAAGCCCCTGAGAAATCATGCTAAAAGCCCTGCTTTAAGGTACAACCATTTCCAGGGTTCTGGTTCTTTGGAGGAGAAAGCATATGATAATGGGCACCCTCAGGACAGCTGTTTGTCAGAGAATGTCTTTCATACAAATGGATGTGATGAATATGCAACAGAGAGACTCAGGGGCAATAAAAAGTACATTGGGGTAACCAATAGAGAAGACAATGACTTGGCAAGGTATGTAGAGAGAAGCTTCGGAGAGGCTTCTCCAAATGCATCCATGGACAAATATATGAGAGATCGATATAATGAAAACCGGTGGGAGAGGCAATCCTGTGAAACAGAGTCAGAAAGCACCAGAGTCAGAAAGCAAACATCTAAACCGGATTCAAAGGGTAAAGGCTCAACAATCCAGAGACATGATTCTACTTCAAGCGAAACATCACAGTCTGAGGTGAAACGAATCGTTCCACTGAAGCCTGAGAGGTCAAAGAAGTTGAAAGGCAATAAAGGAGCCAAGCTGCAAGGACAACCGAGTGAGAAAAGCATTTCAGGATCATTTGATGACAGTGAAGGGACCAAGTCTAAGGAGGAGCAAGGTGGCTTTGAGAATGCCTTGGAAAGCTTGTCGCAGCCCAGAAATTCTGCAGCTTTAGAAAGCACTGGAACTTTTGCCAAGCAAGACTGGGCGAGTAATTTTCACAATAGGGAAGTCAGAGAATATAGCTGTCAGTCTCTCCAAGACAGGCCCCAATTAAGGGATCTCAAGAACAATGCAGACCACAGACACTGTATCGAACAAGATCAGTTTCTTTTTGAAGATCCATTGTTTATGTTTGACTTTCCCACCAATTCAGCATTTCCAGCATTTGACCAGATTCCCCCTTTATACCCACCTGTAAAATCCCAGAGGCTAAGAGATACACGTATCAAACCTATCACCAAAAGCGATTCTGGCAACAGTCTTCACAAGAGCTCCACAATGGAATCTTCCAAGAGAAAACCAGTGGTAACAACTGCTTGATAATCTGCTTGTCACTCACAGGAACTAAAGCATCGCATGAAATTGCATATCCATGTCTGTAGTTTTGCATAATGCACATGTCAGTAAACATAAGCAACCTGTTTCTGAGGAGAGTTGCATAGAACAGTCAGTTTTTCGTGTAATCGTAGCATTGGCTGATAGAAGTATGAGGTACTATAACGGCTGTCTGATTGGATGAGGACGTGCCACTTCCTTTTCCTCTCCTTCCTCTGCACAGCTCAACATCTGCTTGCGCATTTGAGAAACACTTAGGATCTTCCACATAATCTCCATTGCTTAAGCTTCAGGCTTCCGTTCCACTAACTTTCCACCTGATGTGTGGCCTTTCCTTCCAACATACTTTCTCTTGTTCCCTCTTACCAGGCATGTAGGGAATGGTTGTTGCAAGGAATCAAAGGCCTGTGGACCATATTGTTATGCTAAAATGCCATTTTTGCAAACAAAAGGGCTTCTGCAAGACTTTCAAAAATGGCCATAGTATTGTTCATAAGAAGGGCTCTGAAAGTTGATTTAACAAGGAACGGTTTTAGCTGTCATTTAGAATACAATATGCCCAGCTTCATTATTAAGGATTTTGAATTTGCTCTTTGACTTGGCTGGAAAATAATTGGTCAGTAATTTATTTCAAAACAAACTGCAGGGAACCTTGAGGGCTTTCTCTTTTTTATGCAAAAGCCCACTTTGCTGCAATTTTAATAGACACCAGTTTTCAAAACAGATAATACTGTATTTCGCTCAACATTGAAACTGAAAGAAACTATATATATAAAAAAACACTTGGAATAGAAGAGCCCGAGGAATAACCATGCAAAATTATGTCTAATATAGATATAATGTTCTGATTGATTAAAAGGCTCTTTAGAGGCACTTAGTGCAAAATTGCACCCAGCTGCCATAATATATTTTAACTTTCAACTGTTGTGGTGCAATATGCTGTACGCTCTAATTCACACTGTTCAAGACTCTTTATCTACATTTGTATCTGTGTCAGTCAGTGTATTCGGTCAGTTATATAAATGTCTGGTTGTTGATTCAGAGCCTAATCTGGGCTCCTTCCCTGTTATCTCAAATTTCAGTGCACTAACTGTACATTGCTCTTCCTATTATTTCATCTCATATTCCAGGAGCCCCTTCCCACTCCAGCAATTCATGCGGAGCCTCAGGAGGAAGCCCAGGTGCCTCATTTTTCCACTCATCTTAGCTACTGCTACCTCCTTGCTAACCCAAAAGCTTTGATTTTCACATTTTTGTACACATAATCACTAATATTTGCCTAATATCTTCTGCACCCATCATCACAGCATGAATTAAGTGCATGATCCAACCCATCCTACACAACAATCCTACACAGAAACGTAATTTAATGCATCCGCCACATGCATTAATTCCTTGGCACAGTTTAGGAAGTTGCCACACTTAGCATGAATTTAACATGAAGTTGTAAAAATGGCTATAAACACTGAAATTGCTGTGGAGGAATAATATATGAACTAAGCATAAAGAATTGAAGTACTCTACCCTTGGTTGAACATTTTCTATCAAGTATATTATTGTCTCAGTTTTTCCTCAGAGACATGTAACACTTCTGACATTTCAGTTAGTCTTTTGAGTTGAACTAACCCCTGCATCCCTACTAGATTCTTTAACCATCAGTCACTACAATGTTGTCTCATTCTTGTCTTGTGAAGAAGATGTACTGTAATATCCATTACACTGCCTTGTTTTACCTGTTTCTCAGTCAACATTTGCTCTTGTAGCATAGCTAGTTCCTTGCACCAAGACCTATTTTTCTGCTTCTTTAGAGAGAGCCCTGGGAGAGACGCTTAGGATCAGTGTCAGAAGATGATCCTGACCCAGACACTCTGTACCTGAAGGAGACCCACCTGGGCATTGAGCGCAAATGCTCGAGTATCACTGTTAGCTCAACGTCCAGCCTGGAGGCTGAGGTGGATTTCACTGTGCTCATGGACTTCCAAACAGGTATCGACGAATTTTCTAGAGGCATGACTGAGCTGGGGGAGAAAGACTTCTCACCTGAGTTTGGCCTCTCTGACCGTACCACCCATCCAGCCTTTATACTGGGAGCAGATCCTATCTACCTTCCAGAGGAGAGATATGTAGAAGAACCAAGGCCCATAGAGAAACCAAAGCCTGTTGTAGAACAGAAGCCACCGGAGGAACGTAAACTAGAGGTAGACAAAGTGGCTGGCTCACCCAAACACTGGTCAGAGTAAATGTGTAAATGTGCTAACTGATGCAGTCACATCCCATTTTTTATCTCACATTCTACAGGGCATCAGAGCAAAGCATGAAATTACATTGGAATTTGAGTTCATGATTGATGCTAATTCCATTCCATTTGATGCTGCCCTCCATAGTTCTGTCAGTCAGTTCAGGTTTGGTTTCTTTTGATTTAAGAATTTTATGTTTTTCATTGCTTCTTATTCTTTTCTTTTGAACCATGACTCCATATGCTGCCAAGTTCATTTATATGTTTCTTAAATATCATGATCATTCCCAGGTTTCAACTTAATCTGTTTCATTTCTTTCCCAAGCCGTTTGTACCTAAGAAAGCTCCTCGTTCAGTAAAAGCTGCCCAAGCCCTGAGGAAAGACTCCACAGAACAAGCTAACACCCAGTCGATGAGACGGGAGAGCTCAGAGTCACCCCCAATCCATCCTCTCAGCAGAGAGAGCAGTGAAATCATTGCTTCCCAAGCTCTGAGGAGGACTGAGGTCAAGATCGAGACTCAACCCAATGGCTCCGAAGTCACCACGACCATAATGGAGATTGCAGACCAGGTAAAGACATTTTAGCATATCAACTGTACTTTACTGGTGATAGGTGATACTGTACGATAGGCTATAGGAACATGCTTTGAAAACTGTAATTATGTAAATTATCATCAATTACATAAATGAGTGTAATTATGTTCTTTTATTACTTACATGCACTGTGGTGCATCCTGTAACTTTTGTTTGCTGTCTTAGGACCATGGCATCAGCGGTTTGCGAGAGGCCGCATACTCTGTGACAGAGAGAATCTCTCCTGTAGGTATTTTCCTCGGGTGAACTTGAGTTTCCATACCTCCTTCTGTCTATGCCTCTGCTCTGTCATTTTGTCTTTTGCTTTTATTTCCACCTTTAGTTCCAGAGTTTGTATAAAATATATATAACACTACCATATAGATTTCTTGTTTTGACAAGTGTTTATTCATTATATTCTTGAACAGGTAAACCTGGGATCATTAGCTAGAGATGGTTCACCTTTAATGGTCACTGAGAATGTGACATCAGCCACTACAACTCATGTTACTAAGGTATCTGAAAAAAATATCTTCTGGTAGTCAGTTTTTTAGGAAAGGCCTACTTGGAGGGTTGAAAATGTACATATATATGTGTTTCTGTTTTGTAGACTGTGAAGGGAGGCTACTCGGAGACAAGAATTGAAAAAAGGATTATCATTACTGGTGATGATGATGTTGATCAAGATCAGGTAGGTGCAGAAAGAAGGTGCTGGACATTTTTTATGAGATATATGATTCCAGAGCATTCCAAACCTGCAAGACATTCATAGTTGGAACACAGTTGTGTTGATTGAAAAATTGTAAGATTTTTTTTAATTAAACCTGAGATATTTTTGTCCATCCATTGAAAGTCTATCAAACAGGAGTAGCCTCTTACTCTGTTGTTAACAGTGCAGTGTCTGGGACCAGTTGCGTAGTGAGACAGAGATTTTTTATTTATTTTTTTCACCCAAAGCAGTTCACATTGCTTCATAAAATCTGGAGTCACATGGATTTCTCTTATGATGCTTTTTGGAGTATGAATGTTTAGACTACCTAGACTTATTGCATTGATGGACAAAAATCTCGGTCACACTTTTGTTGTTCACATTAGTTTGGGGTCCAGTTCTCACTACTATCAAATATGACTCTTGCCTTAATAGAGTCCTAATGTCCTTCTTATTAATAGTTAGTCATGTAAGTTAAGTTTAGATGTGGGGTAGGACTAGGAGGACTAAAATGTGGTCATGCAGGATAAAGGTCCTTCCACACTTGAGTCCAAAATTTCTGTATGCATTTTTTTCATATTCACCATCCTAAAAAATCATCACACAGAAAAACCTGAGTTTGATGCATTTTAATTAATTATTCAT
Organism: Carassius carassius; assembly: GCF_963082965.1. NCBI lineage: Eukaryota > Metazoa > Chordata > Actinopteri > Cypriniformes > Cyprinidae > Carassius > Carassius carassius. The sequence continues at coordinate 10,356,831 of NC_081791.1, forward strand.
AATTATTTTGTTTTCCTCTCACTTCTAAAAAAGAGAAAAAGAAAGAGGAAATATTGGGTTAATAATATTCAACCCTGAGATAGTGTCAAAATTTACTTCAGGATGTCAGTGGCTCAATTTGATGCTTTGCTAGCAATATGATGTATGAAGGTTTCGTAGGCAGTGTGTAAATGTGATTGACACAACTTGAGGTCGTATTTATTTTTTAACATGCGGAAATTTTGGACTCCGTGTGAAAGGACCTTAAGGCATTAATATGGGCTTTATACAAATATTTACAGCTAATATGATATATTCTGCATGGTAATAAGTAACTAGTTAGTAGTACTGAGAATTGGTTCTTAAAATAAAGTATCTTTTTTCTTACTTTTTATATTTTATTTAAAAAATATTGTCATTTGTGTTATGAAGATGAACAAAGGTCTTATGGAGTTGGAATAACATGAGGCTGAGGAACTGAATTTTCATTTTTTTTTTTTTATTCAGTCACCATGAAATGGTTATTTTTTTCATGGAATATTATAGTGTTTATTTTAAATGATTTATCTATGAACATCATTATTTTTAAATAAAAAATACCCACAAGAATATTAACTTCACCTCCCCTCACAACAAAATCTCTTGAAAAGTAGTGAGTAATTCATACCCTCCAGCAATTCATCACTCAGATGAGATTACAGCAATTAGAAAACAACAACGATTCAACTGGTTCTGATGGACAAAATCAACATACATATTTCTTGTTATAGAAGCCATTTCAAAATATGTCACATTAGGAAAGAAAATAAATTTCTGTTTCAAGCTTCCTTTAAAGTGTAAATTAATTAGTCAGAAAGCATATTACTAATTCATTAGTTGCATGTTTCTCTCATTTAACTTGAGAAATAAATGACTTTCTCACAGGCGCTTGCCATGGCAATAAAAGAAGCCAAGCAACAGCACCCTGACATGTTGGTAACCAAGGCTGTAGTTGTCAGGGAAACAGAATCTTCCACTCAAGATCCACATGAGGAATCGAAGGTATTTGTCACCGCTAGCCTCTGCATGCACAATTAATTAATCCATTTTGAAAATGCATGTTATGGTTTCACTTCAGTGTTTATCTGTCATATTGAGCCTGCTGGTGTATAGCAGTTTGACAAGGGTGTAATGACAAGTCAAAACCAGTTCAGTCAGCGCTGTGTGTTAACTCTAGGTGGACGGCGCTGACAAATACACTCTTTCATTTTACTGCAAACCATGCAGTTATCAAAACTCTATGGCAAGCCTTATTGTATTCCATCTTACAACAGCAATCACTTATTGGCAATGAAGTCTTCCAATAAATGGTTGTGTTACATGATCTGTTTATTTGTTTTTTGCTCCATTAGTCCTGATCTCCTCAGTTCTCAGGACTTCAACGGGAAGCAACTGTTCCTCATTGACTGCCAGTGGGTCGCCAACATCTACAGACCTCCGCTTCCACTTACATACACCACACTAACATTTACACATGTACACAAACACATGCTGCCTCCCAGATGTCGGAACCTATTCCTTCTCATGTAATTTCTATTTTGTGTCTACATTCGCTGTGGTAACATGGACATACTGGTTCAGGAGGCGCACGGTCTCCTTGGCTGAGGACCGCTGGGGAAGGACAAACTCAGCATCCCATCGACCAGATGATTTAGCCGCCATTGTAGTCTCTTGCTTTTTCTTCACGAATGTGAAAACTAACCAAGCATACTATCAACAGCCCAATGCTAACATCAAGCATGAGGCATGGGGTTTGTTGATGAACATTGCTGAAGATTTAGCCTAGTGGAGTGACAGTAGTGTCTATTGAGTAGTTTTTTCTAGGGTTCATTGAGATATAACACAGAAGATCTTTTTGCAAAAACTGTAGGGAAAAGCCTAGCTAGCGTACGTACAATATGTCATGCTTCTCTGATCAACAAATGTTATGTTGCTGTTAAATTCTGAACCTCATCTGCATGTGGCAAAGCAGGGTTTAAAATGTTTTCGTATACAACAAAATAACTAAAACCTCTGGTCCTGATAAACCAGAAAGGAAAATGAGACAAACTGTATTAATGTATGATTGCCAATCCTTTTGATGGTCCTCTGAAAAGTATTTCTTTCCATATCAGACATAATATGGAGATAGTGGACTTGCAAATTGTTCCAGAATTTTGATTTACTGATGTATTTGTTTTTTATAGATGTCTAGATTTTTTTTGTTTATTTGTTTTATTTCAGAAGCCCTTACATATACTCAGCAGATATCATGAACAGAAAAATATTTAAAGTGCCAATTTACCGTCCAAACATTTCAAGGTACCAGTAGTAATCAAGCTTTAGTTTTTAGATTTAAAATATCCCCAAGTATGACATTGCTTTGAAATGCACGATACAAAAAGAAAGACGTTTGCTTGTCGAATGCTCCATTTCATCTACACATATTGTTAAACTGTGAAAAAAGTCCAAAGAAACTAAACCTAATTTGAGTTCAGTACATGCTGACACACTGACATAATCAATGTCAATTTATGTGCATGTGCATTTAGACTTTAAGCATTTGAACAAAGTACAATTTATTAGGACTGCAGAAAACTTTATATTTTTTTCCCCCAACAATATTTAACAAATTCCATACTGCTCTATATGTTTGAGACTTCTGTGATTTCTTTATTTATTTTTACAATGTCCCTTCCCACACAATGCTGTGCCCATGAACTAATGATTTTTAAACAATTAAAACAGTTTTGTTAGATATTAGATCTTTTTATGTGTAAATGTCATAAGCCTGTGGTTTTCAGTGAAGTGTGACCCTTGAGCCATGATTCTCTTTACAAACGTTCCTCTGTGAAAGCAGTAGAGATCCTGGATGAGACAGGACATATATGTGTTCTAGTATTGAATGGATGAATGAGCTTTGAATTGCGTGTATTGCCAAATTAAAAAAAAATTATATTAGGATGAAAGAAGGTCAGGATAGCTCTTAATAAACTTTGCTAACATGGTAAAGGCTTGTTATTGTGTAACTAATGCATTCAGGACTGTGCACTATGTGAAAATAACACTATACACAACCTGCAGGTATCAGAAGGGAAATTTGTATAGCTCATACTTCCAACTTGTACAGTTGCTGATTTTTGGGGACACGGGAGCTGTTCTTAATTATATAAAGAAAAGAAGTGCCATGCAAAGGTTGATAGTTGGATTCCTAATCAACCACAACATTCTTTCGCCAGCCCATTTGCAAAGCCTATGTCAAAGTTGTGTCTCTTTACAAGGCAATGTCCTCGTTTACGCTGTACACGTTGAATTTAAGATTTGAACTTTGAGGAGAAAAAGTTGAGAGTAGAAAAGGACTTTTAGCATCAATTCCCCTGAGATTCCACCTGCAGACACTTCTGTTTACAATGCTATCCTCTACTTTCTACTGCTTGGTTTTGTGTGTTTGCTGTACAGTGTTCGAAATAAATAAGATCCATCCATGTGGTCAAGTCTGCTATTTGTTGCATTAGTTAAACATGACATCACTGTAAATTGTGTATTATCCAACAACGGTTTATATACAAATCTTTTCCATTTTAAGAAATGTTATTATTAGTTCTGTCGCACTGCCCTCTTCTGGTCTACTGAAGAACATACAATATATATGTAGTATCATTTCCCTGTAATTTCATAAAACACTTCTGATGTTGAGCACAAAGGACAGTGTAATTGTTCCATGAAATATTAACAAGCAGTACAGAGTTGTCACCAATATCATCAGTTATCATTAGGATTAACGCAGTAAAACTTGGCAAAAGTAAAAATTGACAGATTAAATAAACTGATACCGAATAGCTAAATTCGCCGTTGTATTCCCAATTTTGCTACAAGATTGATGCAGAATCGTAGACAGTTTTTCTGGGGGTAGGATTGTCCAGTTTCACGTCCTTATATATATATATATATATATATATATATATATATATATATATATATATATATAATCAACTCAAAATGCAGTTTCTTCCGCTTCCGATCCCCGTGCTTGATCAGATGGGCTCCCTAAGTGCGCCCAGATGCAAACAAGAAAAGACTTAAACATGAAGTTACCTTTTCTAAAGGCAGGACACTTTTCTTTCTTAAATTAAACCTTTTAAACTTATATAACGAAATAACATTAAGCCAAAGGTTACGAACCACTTTAGTTGTAAGTACACAAACATATGACTCAAAGGTACAGGTTGTAGGACCTGCCACTAGAGGGCACACTACCAAAACAATAACAATCGCGTGGTTTGATGACGCTAAGAAGGAGCGTGAGAATGATGGGATTTGTTGTCTTCTACCCAACCGCTAACAGCAATCAATCAGATGGAAAGATAAATCATGGATTTAATGGATGAGGTAAAGTTTTATAAATGTTGTGTTTGATGTCATAACTTTTTTATATTGAATTAGACCCGAGTAATGGAAGTTTTACAACTAAATTTTTAGTCATATTACATACAAAGACGCGGTCAGACTATGGATCAGACGCGTCCTCGTGCAGGTCTAGAGAGACGATGCCCCGCGTTTGGCGTGTATGTCCTATAATACTAATCTTGTTGATCGTTATAATAACATATGTTTTCTGTAAAGATACGAATCAAAACAACTTACCTGTCGAGTAAAACACAAGCGAGATCAGCATCTCTTTCTAGTTGAAGTTTGTCGCGAAGCTCTCTCCATCTAGAAAATGCAACACCGACATTGATCCTCGCTCTTTCTCTCCTCTTGTCCCAAACTCTTCTTGGGTCGTTTGGTTGGCCCGTACGCTTACGTTTACGGGAGCTGTCCTTGTCGACAGAACCAGCGGCATTATCCTATCTTGCTGTTAACAGCAATTTAATAATTGGTGCTAAAAGGAGTAATCAGTGTAAATAACAGGGTAAAGGTGCACCCTGACCGATAATTGTCTTTTATGACACCTAAAGTAAACATTTTTCAGAAAGTGAAAATGTTGATGAAATGGCAAGTGATGACTAAGAAGTGTTTGCATAGACAAGGTTATTATGTCCATCACACTAGTCTCATTAAAATGTTAGGCTACAATATAAATAAATGAAATAAAATGCATGCACAATGCACTATTCCAAAAATGACCAACAACATACATTTAGAAAATAGACAGGAGGAATTTATTTAATGCTGACTAGCTTTTTCACTGTCAAAAGTATTTCAGCCAGATGCTGCCTGTTTTTGTAGTTAGCCAGTGGTATGTTTCAAAGTTTGAGTATTTTAATAATTCAATTAGGCATGGTAAGCTCATCTTCAAAATAGTCATCAGGAGGCCCTCTGACCTTCTCACCTTTTGCACCACCCATGAATTTACATCCATGATGGTATAAAATCTGCATTCTATAACATTAGAAATTACGATGACAAACTCACAAGTACCTTACGAACATTACTTGTGTTCCTTCATTTATTAAAAGCAGACAGTTCATTCAAATACTGTATTTCAAGCCACTACAGAGCCAGTTCATGCTAAACAGCTTGAAAATAGAACATAAGCATTATGTCCTGTGTATTTAATGATCACAGCAATTACCTACAGTATAGAAAGCACCTTAACGGAAAATGAAACGCTGGTCTTTTACAATCAAAATATCTGTTATACATCATCAAATAATGGAATTGTAAATTAACAAACTAAACCAGAAAAGAAATCAAGACAACTATTTAAGGCTGTTCTGGTCCTGAGGATATTTTACATACTGTTTCTCATTAAAGAGGCACACACACTAGCACAACAAAAATTTCAGTGCATGACTGAAGGAACAACCAGCTCGAGCTCTTTTATAAGTAATGCCAGCAGCATTAGCGTCGTCTTTCAAACAGACGGGGGGCATGTCAACACCGGGGGACTGTAAACTCTGTCTGATTTGAGGACAGCTGATTAAATGGGTTGATGCTGGTCTTACTCTGTGTCTGTGAGGTATGGCAGTAGGGATTCTCTTCAAAGGAGTTCATTAAGTATTCCCAAGCTTCTTGTGGAAAAGACATTTGTGTGGTTCTCCACTGCCAACTGTCTAATGCGTGAATATGGATTCACCTTATCCAAACAGATGTCCTTGTATGTGAATCCCTAAGAATGAACTGTATGTCATTTTATGCCCTTGAATATCCAGTTCCTGGTTGGAAACCACTTGGGTACCATCCATCAATACATTTATCCAAAAAAATGCAATAGCTCCTACTCCACTGTCTCAACTGCTTTGGTGTCAGTGATCCAAACTAGATTAGTAAACGTCCTCTTTTAAAAGCAAGAGGAAAACTTTCCTTCTGAAGAGTCTCTTTTGTAAAACAAACTGGAAAAAGACAAGTGGATGCACTTGTAGATGTTTGTACATTTCAGTCCATCCGTCATAAGAAAGTCCTGACCGTACAGTAGAGTGATAGTGTGATGAGGACTGGAAGTGCTTTCCTCTCTGGGGCAAATCCAATTGCATGTGCAACTGCAAAAATATATATATATATATATTTTAGCTTGGCTTATTTTAGAAGCCAACAAACAACAAAAAACAAGATGTTTACAGTTTCAAATAGGGTGTGGAAGGTCTTCTGGCTCTTCTTTAATTTAAGAGATTTTCACTTGCTTCATGTAATTTATATAATTAACAAAAACTGCATTGGCACGATAGCCTAAAAACATCAACCGGGAGTTCAGCATGCTGAAGGATTATAGTTATAAATGCCATGAGGGCTATAAGCAGACCTGCTATCCTGGGGATGGTAATCTGTTTGCTGCTGCTCCCTTCTCCACCTTCACTGACCGGTTTAATCTGGATGATGTAATCCTCGTCGACGGGCAGGGAGAGCTCAAGAGATGTGCTGTTAGTCTCCACCACGCTGGGCAGACTCTGTCTGCTTTGCTTGTACATGACCTTCAAAACAACACAGCTGCTGTAAAACTCGGTTACACTTTATTTTAAGATGTCCTTATTACAGTGTAACTATAGACCCTTTTCTGTTAGTAAACACTGAGACGTTTTTCTGTGGGCGGAGCTTAGGTGGAGGCAGAAAGATTCCCCTGGATGCTTCATGAACGCTAGCTTTTTTTACCTTGTTTTTTTAACAATGACTGGAGAAAATTAGATTTTACCTGCATATGTAAGGTCACTCACTGTCTGGGACTTTGATTGTTATTTGAAAAGGTTAACTTTAATGGATGAAACCAGATCGGCCGACCCGTACATGCTCACTCAAAGCTTGGACGATCTGACAGGATTCCCTCCAGTTGAGTGACTCAGATCTAACTCACTGTGTCTATCTAGTCATGAAGATTTATATACATTTTAATTTCAGCAGGGAATAATTTTTTACAGCTACATTAATATTCCAGTCACAATTAATCATAACAATGTATCATCAGTTTGTTGTTTCAAACACATGCACACAGACATTATTACTTTGCATACACGACATGATGATATGCATAAGAAATCTTTAGACGGACACATAACAACAAAAGACAATACTTTATTTAACAATTTTTGACAATTGTTTCTGTCCAGTCCGCTCGTTTTATTGCGTTTAACCACAACTGTCGTGGGTTTTTTGTCTGGCAGTGGCAGGTATGCAACAAAAGTCCTAATTTGAGGCTGTATTATGTCGATTCTGGCATGCAATATCACAACAAAATGATATTTTAAGCTCATGTAGCCGAATCTGTGCTGGTTTGCATTGGTCACCTCCAGTTTTCTCTGTGTTTTGTTTCCAGCCAGTGCTTTGATGTAATTGTCAGCCCTAAAAGGGTCTATACATTTAAGTTCCAAGTAATATTAATTAACTATGTGTACTTAATATATGTTTTAGTGTTTGGTTTAGGGTAACTTGCATGTAATTTTGTGTAATTCTTTGTTATTATAATAATAAGTACATGTAACGTGTAACAAGGACACCTTAATATAGTGTTACCTAAAACCCATGTAACAGATGATGGACCGTTGAATGCATGGTGTGCGTTATTCAGTATTTATGGAACATATGGTAATATGATCCAAAGCAAATATTAAACCATGTTGTGGTATAAACAGATATAGAAGCAGTGATTTTTGTAGGTTCATACCTTATAGCCCATAACTTCAGACTCATTCTCCAGAGACGTGACATGATCCCACTTGAGGATGAGTTTAGAGTCTGTGGTATTCCACGTGACTTTGACTGGAGACTGACTCGGTGCTGGAGAAATACATTCAAAGAGCTGAACGTAATACTTCAGAGCAGTTTAAAACTGCTACACAGTTGTTAAGTTTGTTATGTTAAGTTGCACACATTCAGCAGCACACATAATACATAAACTTCCTTAAATGTTAAATGGAAGCTCAGTTGTGGAGTTCATTGGTTCTTGCAAATGAAAACTAATCTCATTGGTTTTTGTGCAACAAATGATCATGTTTGAGCAAATGTTTAAGATATTTGATGAACTTCATGTACTGAATGCGAATTGATCAATGCTTACATGAATAATAGGTTAATTTAAAATAACTTATTTTAGGATTAATTTCTACGATACTTATATGAACTTAATGAAGTGTGAAAGTTTTGGGAGAATGGACATTCAGTCCTACTGGGAGGACCAAAGATGAAACAAAGTCTTTGCGGTTAAAAAGGACACAAGGTTAAGTAAATTATTTTCCTTTTCAGATGAACTATTCTTTTAATTTTCCTAATGATGAAAGGAAACACCCTGATATAGGGTGATGTTTTCAGACAATAACACAATGGCCAGGGTCCATGTCACACTTACGGGGTCTCTTAGTGGTGACGTTCACCACAACACTATCAGGTCCAACACCTGCACTGTTATAGGCTTTGAGTTTGATGTAGTATGTACTGCTGGGGTCCAGTCCACGTACGAAAGCATTCGTCCTGTTTCCCACAGTCCTCATCACACTGGCTGTGTCCGGTCTGTCCTTTGTTCTCCAATACATCAGCTGAAATTCACAGTCAACTAGCAGTCATAATCAGCATCACAAAGTGTCAATCATTGATTCAAATTTATTGGAGCTGTGGTGTTCATGTGGGTCGTCATGTGATATATTCAAGGCAGACTTGCTTACTGATTTTCTATTTCTGAACAGAACAAAATATCTGACATGTTCCTCCAATAGCTTCATTTTTATAGCATTGTTTTTTGGTTGCTACTGTATTAAGAACATGAATAAAACTGGATGCGAGAATTGTTATAACAGCACAGGGAATATATTTACACAACTTAGATGTAGAACAAACCCAGTGAGATTCATTAGCTTGCTTTAGTTGTGTTGTCCTCACCTCATAGCCCATTATGCGTGTCCTACTGGTGCTCCATGGTAAAGGCTTCCAGCTGACCTCCACTTCTGAGGCTGACAGGCTCTTGGCACGGACGCGATTGGGGGCACGACTCGGCTCTATGGTCAGAATAATCATTACAGTAATATCTCAGCATGTTTAGGCTCATTATGAGAGCACTGATGCAGTAGCAAATGTTTAGCACTTTCAATTTGCCCTAATCAACCACTGAAGCCACATAATGTTCTAAACATTACATATACCTATTCATCCTTAAAGGTAATTTCTGCTCCATTGGCACAAACTTCCATTGTGTGAACAAACAACATTGATTGAGCCAGTAGACCTAAGGGTAGTGGTAGACCTCCATTTATTTATTTATTTATTTGACAGGAATGAAAACAAGGCTGTAAGCGGTAGAAGAACAGTGTGTTAAGTGGAGTCTACTGTGTAGAAGACTTTCAATAGACAAAAACTCCATAAAACAGTTTTGCAAATTGTGAATTGTGAAAATGAAATTTAATGAAATTGTAATTTAAGACCTTCATACAGTGCGTGCCATTGTAAAACTGTAAGTCTATCCCTTGCAGCCTCCTAGTCATCTGCGTTCTGTAATGCCATGTTGGGCCACTCCAACCAGGAGTAACATTTCCGTTGCACCACAGAGACAAAGTGTTTATACTTTCTGATGGACTGAACTAGGGAATGGTCTTCAGTTGTCTTTGCATATTCAATTGGGTTTACCTTCTTCTGCCGAGTATATAGTGGTCACATGTCCAAAAGGACCTTCTCCTTTGTTGTTGTAAACTCCCACTTTTACGTGAAATGGAGAGAATGGAGGGATGCTGTCATTTTTGAAGATGTATCGGGATGCATCAGGAGACGTCACGGCCGCCTGCATCCAGCTTTGACCACCAAGAGGGCGAAAAGCAACCACGTAGCCGAACCCTGGACCGCACTGCAACTCTTCTGGGACTGGCTGAAGAGCCACACAAGTATCCGCAGACACAAACACAACATGGGTGAGAGAATAAGCAAGTGAAAGACGTATCATTATATCAGAGCAATGTTATACAAGAGGCTTTGTCTCAGTAAAAGCAGACTATGGAAAATCGCTTGTCACATTCTGAAATGTAATTGCTTAAATCCATAAACATTTTGTCTGCCTCACTGAAGAGTATCTGCCTTTTTTAAACAAGAGCTGTTTAAATCTGACAGCATGATGGGCCTGTTTTTGATGCAGGCCTGTCGATGGTCTACCACTTACAGCTACCTTTGTGCACTTAAATGTGAAAGCAAGTGCTTGCTTTGTTACCTCCCAAGTGATGACAAGTTCAGAGCGACTGCCACCTCCTCCACTGACTCTGGCTGGGGTGGTCCTTGGCACTACAGCATTAAAACAAGAAGACTTTTTCAGCCAGTTTTACAAGACGAGAAAAACCAGAAGTGCTGACAGAGCATTTTTCTCCTCCATCTGTTTAGCATGATGCCACAGAGACAGCTTCCTGGCTGCTTCTTGGTTCTGAGCGAAAAGGTTTAATATATAGTATAGTTGGAAGAGAACTATATGTCAGTCTTATCAAATCTTGGAGAAGTGCCTTGTTTTATTTTAACAATCCCTGCTGACCTTCCCAAAACTTATGAAGTTCCCAATATACCCACGGCAAAGATATTTTTTGGTCTTTGCCTAGAAAACGAAGCTGGAAATACCTTTGCAGTGGTATACAGTTATTGAACATGATTTAGATGAATATATAAATATGAGCTGCACACTCGTTTCAATTCTAAAATGAACACACAAAAAGCACTTTATATAATACATTGCATTAAAGGGGTCATGAACTGAGAAACCAAAATTCCTTTTGACTTCTGATATATAAGAGGTCATTTTTCTAATTAGTCATCTTTATAGCTTTTGAACTCAAAACTTTGGCGCTATAGTCTAAAAACAGCTTATGTCGAAGATAGCCTGGACAAACGACAGCTTTTGGAATGTTCTACTCTATGATGAAATAGTGTGACTAATCACTGCCTCTGCAGAAGATCAACGCCTGCTTCGACATCACTGCCTGTTTAGCCCCGCCCACCAATTCACACATGTAGTGTTTATGAGAGAGACGAGCGTGCAGTTCTACGCAGAAAACAAACAATAAAGATGCTCTGAAGACAAGAAGATGATGTGCCGTGCCAACCTGTGGAAAAACAGTCTTTGCATTGCCTTCCTTTTGATCCTAATATAAGGAAAGGGTGGATGAGCTTAATTTGTAATGAAGATTCAGATTGTGTCAGCAAGAACTTAATTTTTACAATGATTTGTTTACAAACAAGGCCCAATTCGACGTGGGATTATCAAAAAGATTGAAACTAAAAGAGGATGCTATACAATAATGTTGCAACACACAACCGTAAGTAATTGTTTTTATTACGTGATCACCACTATTGCTTTGTCACTTGTCATAGATCGCTTGAAATGTATTGAGTTATCTTTGCATTTTTGACCTAAAACACTGCAGCGTCCATCTATCAGGAATGTATGCTGTCAAAACATACACAAAATAAGCCCATCAAAGCAGTGGGTGTTTACTTCCGAGTCTACAATCCTCCACACCGATTGGAACATAGCGTTCTGTTGAGGGAGGTTAAAAACAGGCCAGAAAATAGATTAGTACTTCTAAATATTTTATTTTTTTGTCATAAATCTTGATAACACTGAATTAAGCCTCAGAGAACAGAACAAAACCCCCCCCCCAAAAAACAAAGGCAGTTCTTGTCATTATCATTTTTAAATGTATAAAAAATTGTTGATGTAGAATACGATTTTAGAAACATAATTAAGCTAAAGTCAGAAGTCTACTAATGCTTCATTTCGAAATTCATTAAAATCATTTCTAAAACTTTGAATTTTATGAAACATTTTCTAAGACCATGTAATGTGTGTGAATTATTATGTCAAAATGCATTATGAAGAAGAACCGCACCTGCTATGTAGCTGCATTAGAGCTAATGTTAGCATCAAGCTACATAAGACAATTTATTAAAATATTAGTACACTTTAACTCAAAACTCACTTTAAACCACCAACGAGTGTTTGTAATAACTTCTTTTTGCGATCAGATGTGGAATTTGTTTGTTTACTGTGGTTAAAATATGCTATTTATAGCCTTTTATATCACTGCACAAATTAGCATTTCATATGTAAATATTATTTATGCTTTTCAAAATGACTCAAATCTCAAGCAAATAACATACAAAGCATATCCTTTCGTAATCATGTGTTTATTATCTTTGGTCTTTGTGTGTAAACGTGTTTATCTGCGTTTGTTATGGTCAGATATGTACAAGGAAAGACACAGGAAACAGATCACAGGATGACGGGGCGGGATGAGATATACAATATGATTGACATTTTTAACAACAAATCGGCTTCTGTCTGAATCACAGTGTGAGCATGGACGAGTGTAAACACACAGAGAGCCCAGGGAGCTTCTAATCTTCATCAGATTGCATAAATCAGTGGAAAATGAATAAAAATTATGATTTTGTTAAGAGTTTGTACAAGAGTAAATATATCTTTATATCTTTATGTACATGCATTTTTGGATTATAATCCCTTATTGACGCTGTTCAGTGATGCTATGTGAACACAAATAAACTGCTGCTGATGTGACAGAATATGAATGTGTGGTGAATTTCTATTCAAAATTTGACATAATACTTATTTATTATTTTGCACTCCTGACATAAATTAATAAATTACTGTTACTGCAACAATGTTTTACCGAAACAGTGGTCAAATATCGAAGCTAGAGTCTTTAATCTTTCTAACTGATTGCACAGTTTGTCCAGAGTGTGATGTTTAACGTGTTGTGAAAGTGAAACAACAACAATTATCTGTTAACAATTAGGGATAATCATTGCGGATCATTGGTAGTTTGAAGGTTTTTTTTTCCAGCCATAATGAAGTTTTCTATGATAAACTGTATTAACTCCTCTAAAACAAACAAACAAATTTTGTTTTGGCCTGATTTTGTTTTAAATGATCACATCACAGCAGTTTGCAAGTACCTGGGATTTACTTTTTTGGTGGTGGTTTGGGGTGGGGTGGGGGGGGGGTCAAAGTAAACATGCAACTCTATACATACATGTGTCCTTGGTCCTGATTTTTTGTGAGGGTTTGCTGGGTTCCCCGGTGCCTACGGAGTTAGTGGCCAACACTCTGAACTCATATTCAACCCATGGACTCAACTCCACCACACGGGCTGAGAACTGCTGCCCTCCCAGAGACTCTGGCACTGAGAAAAGAAGAGATATTTCAATATATTGAAGATAGATTTTCAGACCCGAAACAAAACAATAATTTGAAAAACAAGCTAGAGACTGGAAACGTGGTCTGGTCTAATATGCAGCTTCTTATGGAAAAGAAACATACACATGGACAGGAATTGACAAAGTGTTTGGGATTAAAAGGAACCAACTGTTTTTACTTTCTTGTACCCTTGTTGAAAAGAACAAGAGTAATGAATGTAACTGTGATTCTATGAGTTCTGGATGACAGCCAGAGGCAGTGCTTCACACTGAATGTTATCTTCATCGCACATGCACAGGTCGAGTCTAATACAAACAAAGTCCCTCATGACCAGGATGATTCACGGTCCTCCCCTATTTAACCCTCTGACTTCCTGCATTTATTTTATTATTATTTTTGTCTGTGTGTTGTTGTTGTCTTTGTGTACTGGAAGCTTATGTCACTGAAACAAACTCTTGGCAATAAAGCTCTTTCTGATTCTGATTGCACTACTGTAGCTTGCAAACTTCAAGAAGCGTTGCAGTGAACTAACAGTTGGCATTCAGGTTCCTGAGATTAGAGGTCTGAACAAAGGAAAAAGATGGGTGCTTCGAAATAATGCTACCATAAAAGCAATGCTAAAACACTGAAAAGAATTTATAGGCCTTGTGCCAAACTAATCAAACTAACCTCAGTGGAGACTAAACAGCACCAAAGAATCATTATGATAAACTGTGCATTTTAATCCAAACTATTAATTCCTGCACACCTGTTTTGGCTGCCTGCCATCCGAGAGAGAAAGGGCTTCGGATCTGAATGTTGTAAGCAAATACAGGACTGTGGTTATCAGGGCCTGGACTCCAGGACACAAAGGACATTGTCTCTGTCACTTCATCAACTTTAATATCCAGCGGTGGGTCTGGAGGACCTGTGGAGAAATTATTATAGAATTTACTCACATTTTTAATTTTGGTAGGTTTTTACCTAGTGGTTTTTACTTTTAAACTTAATCTTAGTAGGGGTTTGTCTCTGAAATCTTGTTTGGAAAAACATTACCTAGTACCACAACATCTGTTGCTATAGACGCACTGTCCACTTTAGTCTGGACGGCACATGTGTATCTTCCTGCATGCCTTAGCTGGATGTTACGAATCATAATGTCACCAGCAGATGTCTGTGAGCAAAAAACTAAATTATATTTACAGATTCATTTTATAGCCATTTTATAGTCTTATAGATTTTCTGGTGTCAACAAATCAACAAACCTGAATATCAGAAATGCTAAAAGAATGACACGTACCCCACCAACTTTTTCAAAATATCCCCCATGGCTTCCAAAATTGATCAGCTGCTCGTTGAAAAACCAGGTGAATCTCACGTCCAGGGAAGGATCACGAGACACCTGGCATGGAATAACAACACTCTCTCCCACTGTAACATCCAGCTGGCTGGCTTTAGAAGTGATGATGGTTGGCTCTGAAATAACAATGAGACGGTCAGCAGCTAATATATAAGTGAACATTACTAGTCAGCAGTAGCTTGGTGGATAAAACAAAAGTTGTATTTAAGTACATTATGACCAGGCTTAAGATGAGACATGTATAAAATTAGTTAGTCTAGTAATTTATATATATATATATATATATATAAACCTGTAATTTGAGTACTAAGACCTCCTTTTGTGTTAGATATATTTCTCATTTACAGCCCGTGCTATCGTTTATGCTCCCAAAATACATCTCTGGTAAATCTCCCCTCAACAAACTACAATATCTGCTAAATTTGGCATCTAAAATCCTATCTGTGGCCAGGGTTGGTGACCATATGACCCCTATTTTGAAGTCTTTGCACTGGCTCCCTGTCAGGTTTTTTTTTTTTTTCAAAATCATTATGCTAATGTTTTAGGTTTTGCATTATCTGGCTCCAAAGTATTTGGCTGAACTTCACACTCCTTATGAACATCTTGCAAATTTCGATCCTCCTAGAGTGGTCTTTTATCCTGTGCTCAGAATTCTTTGGCTGACATTAGGGACGCACATTTGTTAGGTATTTTTAAATCTTGATTTAAAAAATTTCAGATTCTTTTTCTTTTTTTTTACTTGATTATGTTCTATTTTGTTATTTAATAATTTTGCATTTTAGTCCTAGTTGATTTAAATTGTTGAGCTTGCTTTTGTTGTGAAACGCTTTTGAGAAAGTACTTTTTAAAAGTGCTATTAAAAATAAATGTATTATTATTATTATTATTACTTCTACCATTTGAGCTGAGGCAAGAAGTGCAATGAGCAGCACACTTCTACCACCACTAGATGTCACTATTCTGTTACATTTTCATCTAAAAGAAGTCAGCTTTTCACAATTCTGCCAAGACTCCAATATTTCCAACCTTTCAAAATATCAATACATACATCAAATTAATGCACCTGTTATTAATATGATAGATCTATCTATCTATCTATCTATCCATCCATCCATCCATCCATCCATCCATCCATCCGTCCGTCCGTCCGTCCGTCCGTCCGCCCGCCCGCCCGCCCGCCCGTCCGTCCGTCCGTCCGTCCGTCCGTCCGTCCATCCATCCATCCATCCATCCATCTATCTATCTATCTATCTATCTATCTATCTATCTATCTATCTATCTATCTATCTATCTATCTATCTATCTATCTCTCTATATATCAAAATATCAACAAATTCTCAGCTACTTTTTTCATCATTTTTGGAAAACAAATCAAAACAATAAAATATGTTCCATATCATCACATCTGTATTAATCACATGAAGTTCATTTAGGATATGTCAAAAAAAGTATCAAGATGACAAAAACAGATAAATAAAAGATAAATAAAACAAAATGTCGGTTCATCTTTAATCTATGGGATGAATCATTACTTATTAGTAATCTCTGGATTCCTCTGTGCTGAATTATTCATGCTTTATCACGCACCTCTTGCAGAGATGTCTCTTCAATACGGCAAACACTTTTGTTAGAGCAATTTTATTTAAACTGTTTGCAAATTAACATGTCAAATGAACATGTATTCACGATTCAGGCTTTCATGTGAAAATGAGAATGAGAGAAGAAACCAGAGGGTTACTATAGAAACCAGTTTTAAAAACAAAAAGGACCACCGAACCGCTGTTGTAACAGAGCGCTGGTATTGTTCACGCCACCTTGTCAAACGGGTGAAGAATTCACAGAGTTGCAAAAAAAGGCTGTTTTAGATGGATTTTAACCCTAATGAAACAGAGCACAGATATTTCCATGCATATCATGCATCTCTGATGCTCGCCAAATAAATCAATTCCCCATTAACCACAAGCACAGTTCATCTAGCGATTGTGGAGATAAGGAGCTAGTGCTTTACTCTTACACCGGCAAAGACTGTAGATCGATAGAAAATTGTTCATTTATAATTAATATATATATATTAAAAGGTAAAATGTATTCCTGTAATGCAAAGCTGAATTTTCAGCATCATTACTCCAGTCTTCAGTTTCCTTCAGAACTCATTCTAATGTTCCAATTTGCTACTTAACATTTCTTATTCTTATAAATGTTGCTGCTTACTTTTATCGTGAAAAAAAAAAAAAAAATGTCCCAGCATACCTTTCACAACTAGTGTGCCTGCACTGCTTGCCACTCCAAACTGGTTTCTCGCCACACAAGTGTAAAGACCTGCGTCTAGTTTGGTGATGTTGGATATCCGAAGACTGCCATTATCCAGGACGGAGACTCTAGACAACAAAGTGAAAAGATGAAAGCCATACAACCCCATTCATCCATATACAAGCTTTATATTACACTGAAGATCAATGAACTTTAGTCTGGCCACAGGGATCAATAGGACTTAAATAATAAGACAATAAGCAATTTTAGAAGACATAAGATTCAGATTCATCAGATTTCAAATTCACATTGTTTTAAATTATAAATCCCCGTCATATTATAAAATAATTTGCAGTTAAAACCTGTATTTTTTTTTTTAATGTATATTTCACAATTGCATCTCAGATTATTGGGCATTTGGTGAGTCTCATATATATGCGAAATAAAACAATTAAAATGCAAACACATTTTATGAGTCTAGGATAAATTGATTTCATTAATAAAACCTGTCTTTAAACTCTTCCTTGGTGTTAAACCAGCGCTGATATATTCACTTTCAGCTGATGATAAAAGCTCTATCTTTTAAAGTATTCTTCAATAGTTTCTTCTGCAACTTTCACTAGCAAGACTTTCCACAATCACAAAACAGCAACATTCTGGCCATGGTTTCTGCTAAATAGTTCAGCCAAAAATGAACATCCTGTTAGTATTTTATCATCTTCTTATCATTCCAAACCCATATTACTTAATTCTGCGAAACACAAAAGGTGAATTTTTGGAGAACATCCTGACCACTTTTCCTTGTATAGTAAAAGAAAATATAATAATAAATACTGGAACTGTCAAGCTCCAAAATGACAAAAAGCACCACAAAAGAATTATAAAACTGAGAGTTTGTGGTAGGAGTAGACAGATAATTCCAGGATTGCCAGCTTTATGGTAAAGCAACAAATTCAAGGTTAATGCTGTACAAATGACACCTTTTCTAAACGTTAGAAACAAATGTCAATAAGACATGCTGTTTAATAAAGACTGATTGTTGAAAATCACTAAATCACTCTTTATTAAGATTCAAATAAAGTCACTGTTCCGAGCTTTATACATTATTTCCTGTGATTGTGACTGCAGTGCAATGTCATATTAACAAGTCAGTCCATAAAGCACCATTTCATGTTGTATATAATAAAGCAGAATTTCTTCGGTGTTATGGAATATATAAAACAGCATACTGTGTCCAAACTAATATATTAAGCATAATAAAAACAACATTTCCATGTTTCACCACAAGTGCAGATGAAAAATGGAGAAAATTAGAAGTATGCTGCTTTTATTAATTGTCGTGCAGGGGCCAAAGCAATGAAAAATGTTGAAGAGCAGAGCGCGGGATGTGCTTCATTTACACCGTGACCTTTCAGTATGCAGTGGTCTTCATCACAGCACTGCTGAAGATAAATAAATCTGCACCCACCACCAAGGCAAACAGCTCTTTTTTTATGGACATGCCAATGTTTGCAAGAGTTTAGTCAGTGGAATTTTTAGAAATGAAGGCATGTTGACATGAGCGCTTTCAGCAGCCATGTCATCCTCATGTCTTGTGAAATTATCGTCGATGGTTTTCCTCTAGCTGTGGCCAAAATTACACTTGCATAGAGTGGATGATAGTAGGCAGAAGAAAAAAAAGAAAATCTAGCTGAAATCTGAAAAATCTAGCTGTTGTATTATGTGTCCTAATGAACACCGTTACATAGTTTCGTGGCTTTTTGTTTACATCTGTTGGCACATGCCAGATTATTTCTAAAGGTTAGCTAAATTAAAACCCTAGAAATATGAAAAATGTCAATACCTCAAAATATGTCCTTGAACAATAAATAGGAAATATTGGAACAAGGCTGTGACTTGAAATCAAGGCTATCTATTATTTTCATTTAAAATACAATGCCCACAATCCAAAGGAAATACTTCACACAGAGAGGAAAACTAAGCTGGTCAAGCAATTTGGTAACACATCAAGCTATATGTTCTATCAATGTTAGCAATACGCAATAGCTAACATGAAATAACAACAATTTCTTTATGATTTATGAATGAACATGAATTATGAGTAATCCAGTCTGAAGCTTTTAAATGTCTGTGCATGATATGTGTTCAATACCCTGAAGAAGGCTCTTAAGCCGAAACGCATTAGTACTTTTAAAGTATTAAAGCTCCCTTCATCATTAAGTAGTGCTGTATTATTTTTTCACATTCTTGTACATAGTTTTTCTCCATGCGCCTTGTAAGTGTTTTCAGATCTCATGAACTTGAATTAACAACATTTCTAAATTTTAACATTAGCCCAGGTTTAAAAACTGTTGTTGATTATCTCTATACTGAATTCATAAACCAATTTTAGCAAATCGAAGCATTTTGTAATGTTACAGCAAATTCACTGGGTATTTGGCACTTTTTTTTTTTAATCAGTCAGCTTTATACTGTAATTATGCATGAATAGATATATGCTACTTTAACTTATTTTTGCACAAATGTGGAAAAGCTGGAAACTGTAAAAGGCTACAATCATATTTGCAAAGTACAATCAGCAGATTTCCAACAAGCACTACATTGCAAATGCAAAATTGGACATAAAGTAATGAAAGCAACTTTTTCTCTTCCCACATGATCATTATAGAAGAAGTTCTTTGGTTTTCTCTCCTATTCTTCTTCTTCTTCTCTCTCTCTCTCTCTCTCTGGGCATTCTGGGAGTTTGCACATGCGAGAGTGGTGGTAGGGAGAAGGCTGAGTGGTGGAAATTCAGCTAACCTTTTTTATCCTTCTCTTTATGCCTTTTCATTTTGATTCTAAATGTTTTGGTAATTCATTTTAATTGTTGTTGTTAAAGTGAGTGTTTACATGGAGGGATGGCGTCTCAGGTTGAGGCATTGTCCTTACGCAATGGATTCAGGTTGTGTACATGCTGATGGGGTAATGGTTGAGGATGTGCTTGTTGCGACAGGAGAGGGGGTAGGCCACGAAAATATTTCCTCTGCTTCTCAAATGAATAAGGATGTTGTAGTCTTTTTGAAAGCGCAGCATCTTGTGAATCAAATAATTGGCCTTATTGTAAATGACGATTTAGTCCAAGTTACTCCACTATACACGGCTTTTCTAAAATTCCTGATTGTTAAATTGTTGGTCCGTTTAAAACGATTTCACTGGGATGTAAACACCCAGCTCTAAAACACGTGATGTCGTTGAGGAGACAATAAACAAGATTTTGGATTCCTCCTAGCGAACGCTGGATATATCTTTTCATGTTAAACATGAAGGCAAGACATTTATGGTTTACGCAACAACCGGTAGTATGAAGTGTTTTGAATGCTGTGATTTTGGTCATTAACGTTATATTTGTCCGCATAAAGAATGTGGAATCGAAGGCAGTCTTTCGAGAGCAGGGACTGATGTTATTCCTGTTATCGTGCCTACCCAAGAAGTTTGGGATGAGATTGAGGGTCCTCCTGAGGTAAGAGTTTCGGAAGTTAGTGTATCTACTATCGAAAATACTCAAATAAGTAATGAAATAGAAACAACAACAGTGAGAGTTTCTGATTTCTGAAATATTGCAAATGATGATATGAATGGAGAAATCACTGATTCATTTAACGTTGAAAACGGTGATGTCCATGGTTTATACGCTGTACTAAGTAGGGCTGTTCGATTCCACAATTTTTGGAATCAATTCCGATTCCAATTCCTGGTCCTGGAATCAAATTGTTTTCGAATCTTTTCCAATTCTTTTTTTTTTTTTTTTTAGATTAAAAGGAACCTAATCTCACCATGATGACTGCAGGATAGGTCGTATAATGCATCCGTCCTATAATATGAAGCTGAAAAAAAATTCAATATAATATAATATAATATAATATAAATGGGGGGAGGAATATGCACAAACGTGCATTAGTATCTGAAATAATAGAGCAGAGAAAATTGATGTTATTTATCTTCAAGAAACACAGTGATGTATGAAATGAAATTGATTGGGGATTGTGGTGGAAAGGGCAGTATTTAAGCAGTCATAAAACAAATTTGAGCGCAGGAGTAGGATTTCTTTTCATCTGATTTAATTGTCACTGTTTTGAGTACAGAAGAACCAATTAATGGTCTCATCTCTTGGTAGTTAAAGCTGACATTGATAGGGAAATTTATTATTTCATCAATGTGTATGCACCAAATGTAGGTTTTGAAAGATGAAGGTTTTTTGGTGTGTTAAGTATTGTGTTTAAAAAACGCTTTAATGATGGGAACGTTATAGTAGGGGGGGATTAGAACTGTACAGAAAATTTTTACAGTTGATTGAAATACTGCATATTCAGTCAGCATCTTGTTTATCAAAGTTAATAAGGGCACATTAAGAATGTGAGGCAATATACATGGGTGAAGGTTAATAATAATAGGGTTACTGCTGCTCACCTGGATAGAATTTATGTGTCTAAACAGATGAGTAGTCAAATTATTGATTGCTCTATCAATCCAATGGGTTTTACAGACCATAATCTGGTGTCAGTTGTAATAAGTAAGTCCCATATTTTAAACAAGTCCTCCTTTTGGCATTTTAATATTAGGTTGCTTCAAGATAAAGAGTTTTGCAGTTTTATTTAAATATTTTGGCAACTGTGGAAAATGAAAAAAAAGTAGTTTTAAGAATTTAAGACAGTGGTGGGATATAGGTAAAGTTAATATAAAAATGTTTTGCCTGCAGTACAGTATACTGCTGTAATAATACAAACTTCGTATTCATCCGGAAGAAGGAGGCGGGAACCGGCGGACAATCAAAATGACATTTGAATAATTCCAAAAAAACACAAAACAGCGCACCAGCCCCTCACGGCTGACTGATGCGCTCAAATAAAAAAACAAAACATAAACTAAAGCCCAGGCCTGGTCCTCTCTCGTCCTTCACTGTCGTCGCTCCAGTTTTATATCCTTCCATCTCCTACGTGGGTCTCAAGACCGGTGGTGGGCCGCAGGTGTCGCGGATTTCCCAATCACTCCACCGGCCTTGCTCGTGTTCCCACATCCCTCGGCCCCCGCCCCACTCGTCACAACTGCCAAATCTACTAAAGTGTTAAGAGGAACAATTGAGGTTGTTGAGAATGAGATATCATCTATAGAAGCAGAATTAATTAATAGATATGATCCTATGTTGAGTAGTAAGCTACAGAGAAAAAAAGTGGAGTTGAGATCTTATTTAAATGAGAGAGTAAAAGGAGCCTTGGCAAGGTCCCGTTTTATTTCTGTTGCAGATATGGATGCAAGTGCATATTTTTTTAATTTGGGCGTAAAGTGGCAAAGCATAAACAGATGGACTGCTTATGCCTTGCTGATGGGAAGTTGACTTATGATATCAGAGATATGCATCGTCATGCAGTGGATTTTTATTCAAATCTTTATAATGCTGAGCATTGTGATGAAAATGGTTCTACAAAACTTTTTCACGATTTACCTCAAATAGACTTGGACTCAAAGACTGCTTTGGATATAGATATATCCTAACAAACACTTACTGCTGCCTTGGGTCAATTTAAATCAGGAAAATCTCCAGGCATTGATGGTTTGCAACCTGAATTCTACAAACATTTCTGGCATTGTATCGGAAAGGATCTTTGTGAGTTTTTTTTGTAAATGTGGCAAAGATGGTATGTTGCCTGTGTCCTGTAAACGAGCTGTTCTGTTATTGTTGCCTACAAATTTTTTGTCTCTTTTGAAATGCTGGAGACCAGTTGCTCTGTTGCCTTACAAAATTCTATCAAAATGCCAACCTGTCCTCCAACCAATACGCCCGTATAGGTCGTTTGTCCAAATCCCTGAAATACGACCCATCAGGGCGTATACTACAATTGCGCCCCTATTGGCAAAAGGTCGTTTTCATATTAATGTTTTGTACTCTTTTATTTGCACTCTGATTTGCGTTTCGTGTAGCTCAGTTGGTAGATCATTGCGCTATACATTGATAGGTAATCATGCTATCATGGGTTCGATCCCAGGGAATGGATGTGCACGAAAATGTATATGCTCAATAAATCATAATTTAGCATGATTTCTGTGAGGGTTAGGTTTAGGGGTGGGGTTAGGTGTGGTCATTCGAACGAATAAGCCACCTAGTAAAATATGTAGGAAATACTGTGAGATCGGTGTAAAAAGCCCACACATTGCATTTAAATAAACGTGCGTTTTGATTGGTAATGACGTTATACGTCATTTCATGACGACAGACGCAACGCGATACTGTCATTATTTTTACGCCCGCTAGAGGGCGCTTAACTTTAAAACGTAAATATAGGTCGTAATAAGGTGCTTGCACAAACGACCTATATGGTCGTTTTTTGTTGGAGGACAGGCTCCAAAATGCCTTGCTAATAGGCCAAAAAATCACCTCCATTTAATAGCACATTGGGATCCAACATATTGTGTTCCAGAAAGGACAAAATCAAATAATTAATTTCTTTGATATTTGAAAAATACATAAAATTGGCCTGATCTCCTTAGATCAAGAAAAAGCATTTGATCTCAGATCATAAATATCTTCTCAATTTGTTGGGAGCTTTTGGTTTAGGGTTTTTTAAAATTGGTGAAATTGTTGTATGCAGGTGCCTCTTGTATTGTCAAGATGGGAGGTGGTTTAAGACATCCTATTCAACCTGTAGGGGTATAAGACAGGGGTGTCCTATATCAGGGCAACTATATACAGTAGTATAGTGATAGAACCTTTACTTTGTAAATTACGTGAAAACATCTCTGGTTTTATTACTTCTGGTATTATTAAGAACTCAAGAACAGTTTTAAGTGCTTATGCAGATGATATTACAGTATTTGTTAATAATACACAATATGTTAATGTTTTGTCTGATGTACTTGATGTGTATGAGAAGGCTTCATCTGCCAAGGTGAATTGGGATAGAAGTGAAGCTCTCTGGGTAGGTCAAGATTTCTCAGAGAATCCCCCACAATTGCCTGGAAAACTTAAATGGAGCTTTGAAGGTTTTAAGATACTAGGCATTTATTTTGGTTGTACTGAATTTCAGAAATTAAATTGGGAGGGCGTAGAGGATAAAGTATGCACCCAATTGTCTAGATGGAAATGTTTGCTACCCCAGTTGTCCTACAGGTGAAGAGTTTTGGTGGCCAACAATTTGGTGGCATCCACTCTGTGGCATAAATTCAATGTGCTGCAACCACCAGCAGGTTTAATTCAAGCAATTCAAAGGCACTTAGTGACTTTTATTTTGGTCAGGATACCATTGGGTTCGATCTGCTGTACTGTATCTTCCTACATGGAGCAGTAGCTATGAACAGACGTGGTGCATCTTAATCCTAGTGTTGGGGTGGGTTGTCCTTTTTGTTCGGTAGTAGAATCTTTGTTTCATTTATTTGTGCAGTGCTCACGTTTAGGGGATCTGTTTTCCCTTTTAAGCAATTGGTTTTCATCTTTGGGGGAGGTATTTTCTTGCAAATTGTTTATTTATGAGCCTAGGTATTCAGTTAACAGGAAAAGGACTTCAGTTTTAATAAATTTTTTTATATGGCACTACAAAATTAGTAATTTGGAAAACAAGAAAAAATAAACTTCTATGGCAGGGTGCAATATGTGGTTTCTGTCTTTTTAGGGCTTATCTTTATCTTTTTTGGCAGCTAGATTAAAAGTAGAGTTTGCTTACTACAAATCAGTGGACTGTTTACCAAAGTTTATATAAATCTGGGGTGTTAATGAGGTATTGTGTACTCTATGTACTCTAAAGAATTAAATGGTGTTGACTTTTTAAACATTTATGTAAAGAATGAAATGAATGTGCATTTCCGAATTAAGTGTGAATAATTGTGTATTTTAAGAGAAAATTGTTATAATAAAGATACAATTAAATTCTCTCTCTCTCTCTCTCTCTCTCTCTCTCTCTCTCTCCCTCTCTCTCTCTCTCTCTCTCTCTCTCTCTCTCTCTCTCTCTCTCTCACACACACACACACACACACACACACACACACACACACGCACACAATCACAGTCCCAGTAGTGCAGCAGTGTTTAATGAGAGACCCTGTCCCTCTCACACCTCCGGCTCTAGATTGTGGGTGGATTGTTAGCACAAGGCTGATGGACAGTGATGGCTACTAATGATTTTCTTACAGCGGCTCCAGACTCGAGAGTTCAGTGGTACTCTCTCCATGGAGACACAGTGCCATACTGCTTAATTCCTCCATGGATTCATCTAAAGTGTATGCTAATGAAATATGTGATGCACTGCCTTACATGGATTATAAAAACTCATTCAAATATGAGTCCTTGATCGGGAGGCATTAACAGTGTCTGAGTGGAGGTTCAGAGATGTTTTCAGGTTCTGCCCAGTCAATGTCGTCACATGAGGCTTACAAACAGACCTGATAGACAGACTGAATTAATGTGCTTAGATGCTTGTTGAATTTAGCTCTGGGTAGGTCAAGCTAGAAATTCTACTATGCAAATAAAAACCATAGTCAGTGTGAATTTTGTGACAGTGTGAAAATGTGACTGAATTTCTTTGAAGTTAATTTTCTTTCTTATTCTTACTCAGTCATACTTAATTCTCTGATGGATGGTGTCCATGTCAAGGGAAGTGACATTTAAGCAATTTTTACCATTCAGGGTGTGATGTTACCTCAAATAATGAAACTGGGGACCTTCTCAGAACTTTATATGATGGTCTACTTAATATACTACTGCTCAAAAGGTTGGGGTTGGTAAGTTTGCTATATATATATATATATATATATATATATATATATATTTTTTTTTTTTTTAAAGAAGTATTTTATGCTAGCAAAGACTTAATTTATTTGAACATAAATATAATTACATAATATACATAATATAATTATATAATATAATAAATATAATACAAATATAATTTATTCCTGTGACTGGAAAGCAGAATTTTGAGAACAGTTGCATGTTTTTTAGAATTCTTTGATGAATAAAAAGTTTAAAAGAACAAAGTTTATAATTTTTTTTACAATTAATTATAAATTTCTTTCAAAAAATCTTGACCCCAAACTTTTGAATCCTGGTGTTGATCTTTTGTTTGTATATATCGTGTCCCGAGCTCTCATCAGCATCGCCCTGGAGATGGAGCAGGCACACCTGCACCTGCTCATCACTGGCTGAGCGGCCACACCTGCGCCCCATTAGCCACTGCTCATTTAAACCCCGCAAGCGGACACAGAGGTGAGAGATGTCTCTGCAAGACTCGGCTAACTCTTTCTTTCGTTGTGCCCGCAGAGAAGCGCTTGTGACCGCCAGCCCCAACGCCCATGGGAGAGCATGGACTCACACTGTACAAGCGCACCCGTATCTAGGTAGCCGAGCACCAAACCGCCTCACGACAATGCCCTTTCACCACCCTTTTCCTTAATAAAATCCACCCTTCGGGGAACTTCCCTTCATCCTCGAGTCGTGTTCTACTTCACCCCGCCACAATATATATATATATATATATATATATATATATACAAGAATATTTTAAATCTTAAGTTGTGTTCCCTTTCAATCTGTCTTTTTCGACATCATGTCAGTGATCGACGAACTGGGATCTCGCTTCGAGAGACCAATCTACTTTGAGTGTAAACTAAACGAGTCAATGCACATTGGCAAGCAATTATTGTATCCAGCTCCAGCTGATCACAGCGTGAGCAAAAAAAGGCAGCAGGTGCAATGCATACCAACTTTTCACTTCGGAGCTGAGCAATAACATCGTTATAGTCCATTCAATGTCTTCAAGTGACTACAAGTTCAACGGCTCTTGGAAGATTCTGTTACTGGCGGTACAGTGCTTCAGTGGTGGTCGTTCTGAGTCAAACGGGTTGCACACTTCAGGCTGCACTATCCCACTGACATGCTACAAGCAGGTGCTGTGTGCCTCAGCACTAAAAGAGCAATTTCCTCCAAAAGAGCAGCATCATCCAGCACTCTCGGCGGTCAGACTTGGCGGAGCAGTCTGTTGGCAGGCCCAGTACTGGTGTTAGCATGCCCGGAGCTCCGGTCAGCCCCTGTACTAGGCTAGGTGTCCATACGGCTTGATTCCCTATGGGTAATCCCATATGTGTGTACTTCTACGGTAAGGTTTCCCTCTTGGTAAACCTGTGTCTTCCCTTGACGGACTGCTCTGTCAGTCTCTTCTGGCGGCTGTTTCATCCCTACTCTAAGGTAGGATCTGCCTCAGAGACCCTTTCCATATGTAGTACTGCCCCCTGGGTCATTCCATATCAGTATCTCCACATGTCACCTCCCTACAGGTAGGATGTGGTCACGGTAGCGACCTTTTCCTAAGGCTCGCTTCCCCATCGTTTTGCCAAGCTGAAAGAACAAATAGGGAAGATTTGAAACAATCTTTCACCGAAGGTTGGAATCCCTTCCACTAACTTTTTGTGGGTGGAACAGCAGCATGGCCTTCTCCAGCAGCGATGTACTCACCCTTTGGCCCCTTCGGTACCAAGGTCTGTGAATTTGCGCTGGGGCTTTGGGAAGGTTACAACCTTAAGAATAGCTTTTTTGGCACGCCACTGCTTGTCGACAATTGCAGCACCACAGGGTTGTGATGGTGTTCAGGTTGTGGAGTTTTCCATTGGACCCCATATGTCATTCGAGATAACTCATAGAGACTGACAGATAGGGAACGTCTCGGTTATGTATGTAACCCTCGTTCCCTGATGGAGGGAACGGAGACGTTATGTCCCCATGCCACAACCTTGAACCATTCGCTGTTGCCGGGACACGTTCTCGGCTCCTCAGCATAAAACCTGAATGAGTGGATGCACCTGTCGCCTATTTATACCCGTGGGCACGGGGAGTGGCTCAGGTATGTTAAATCCACTATCCAATTTTCATTGGTGTTTTCTCTTAAACTCAGAGATGATTGGCCTCCCAAATGAGACCCCATTATGTCATTCGACATAACGTCTCCATTCCCTCCATCAGGGAACGAGCGTTACATACGTAACCGAGATGTTGCATATACATAACCGAGATGTTATGCAAAATTTAACATACAAACCGAAATGTAAAATTGCAGACTGTTATCTAATAATTTATAAAGTTATTATATTTGCAGGGAGAGACCCCCATTATTCACAATACATACATATTTTTTAAATAATTATAACTGAATTTAAAATGCATAATATAACAGTGAATTGATAAGTTTGATAATGTATTAATTGTGGTTACAATTATTCATGAAATTGTAAAATGCATTATAAGGTGCATTACAAGCCATAATTAATGCAATTAAACTTTAAGCTTAAGCTTTAAGTAAAATGTTACTGTTATTTGTATAAATTTATTGTAGGTTAATGACTTAAATGGGTATATTGCTTTCTTTGCTTACCTACAGGCTGCCACTGATTTATATTATGAGCTAAATGCACTAATAGACAGAATCTTGTAAAAAGGATTTTAAAAATCTATTTTGTTTTAATAATTTTTGCATGAGAGGCTTTTAAACCAACCACCTAAAACTATATAAATATGAAAATTTATGTTAGACAATAATAATATTATAATAATAATAATTACTCTACAAATTTTTATATTACTATTAATTACAAAAAGTTTATGAAACTACAAATTCAGTAATCAGTGGTTGATTGTTCAAGGGCCGTTGATGCTATTCTGTGACCTGAAAGAGGTTTTTTCTAGATCAAGTAAATGCAAATGCAGTGGCTGCTGTTGTTGAGACGTTTTGATGTAAATAATCAAGGCTTTGATCAGTAACAACCCTCTGCCGGACCTGGATCATATTGCTCTGTCTGTATCATTTAATAATCAGGTTCTTGGCAGACAAAGGGAAATGTGTTGGTAAAATTACCTGTGGCTCTCTCGCAGGGCCTCTTTGCCCTTCCTCCAGGAGATCATCCCGTGCGGAGACATGCGGGGCCTGCACTCAATCAAAACATCTCCACCCTGCCGAGCCAGTGTCTGTGCCTTTAGCACACTGCTGGAGAAATCTGGTGCCACTGCTGAAGAGAAAAACAAGCATCTTACAAAACTAACAGAAAGATACATTGACTGGCTTCTGAAGGTATTTGGGAAGTCCTTGTAACATGTAAAATGTCATTGCATTAGATATTAGATAAAAAAAAAAATTACACAACAGACATAAAATAAAAAAGTGGAATAAATAAGATAAATATAAATACATGATTACATTAAATCATTTCATAAAGTCTTATCAAAATTTAATTCTTTCTTTTTTCTTTCATTACAACATCAGACGGCTGTATCACACTGACATTTTTGCTTTCATGCCCCAAATAATATTTAATATAATATTAATTTTAATTCAGAAATGAATTTATGCTCGTCATAGAAGATGTTTATGCAAGTAACTGATGTATGAAGTGCATTTTTAATATACATTGCCATTCAAAAGTTTGGGTTCGATTAGTTTAATTATTAATAATTATGAAAGTCTCTTCTGCTCTCCAAGGCTACATTTATTAGATAAAAATACAGTTAAAACAGTAATATTGTGAAACATAATTACAGTTTAAAATAACTGTTTTCTATGTGAATATATTTCATGCAAAGCTAAATTATCAGCATCATTACTCCAGTCTTCATCGTCACATGATCATTCTTATATGCTGATCTGATGTTTATCTGTGTTGAAAAGAATAGCGCTGATTATTATTATTATATATTTTTTGGATTCTTTAATGAATAGACAGAATATAGAATAGACAACAATGTACATGTCTTAACTGTCACTTTTGATCAATTTAATACCTCCTTGCTGAATAAAGCATACTGACCCCAAACTTTTGAAGGATAGTGAATAATAGAATAAATGACATTACATTTTTTTATATAAATTAATAAATTGAGTGTCATGTCACAGACTCATTTTCTTCCAAACAACCTGTCATCCTGCTACTGTATATCTCTATCAGTTTCCCTCTTTCCTAAATCTCATCATCATCTCACTTACCAGAGGCATGTGAGGAGGATGTTTTTAATGCGATATCCTCACTTAAGAGCACACTCAAGAGCTCACACTATCCCCCGCACACTACTAAGTCAAACCGAGTCAAGCCAGCCAGCACAAATCTAAAGGCTCTAAAGTGTGAAGACTGTCTACCTCACATCTCCCCCAGGCAGCAATTTCAGCATACTAGACTTTCCTGCCTGTTTGGCATCCATCTGCACTCAGCGCTGACAGCATCAAAGCACCCACTGTGCTGACAAATGACAGGACTAGGGAACAGAGCACTTTTCTCATCTGCCGCATGATAAAATGGCCTTGAACATCAACTCCTTTAATCTTCAGTGCCGAGATGGGTTTGATCATTGATCCTGTCGGAAGTTATTCTGCTTCTCATAATAGCGGGTCAACTGTTTTTAAATGCAGCGTAAAAGGGTGTAGTAAGACTTATAATAAGTGCTAGCGTTTGCTTACAATGTGGTTGGCATGAGATTATGATAAAAATAAAACCCAAGTAGTGCTACACAGCACTGCTGCACTAAAACTTCAAATTTGTCAACAACCTGCATCTGGCCAACTGCATATTGGCTATATATTTCAGAATATGAGTGGCTATGTCTTTAGTAACTATGAATTTAGTTATTCCTTACCAATGACTTTGAGTTCAGCATTGGCAAACACTCGGCCATGACGGTTCTCAGCGATACACTGGTACATCCCAGTATCTGACAGGGTCAGACTGCTGATGGATAATGCCCCGTTTACCACCTGGATTCTGTCCTGGAAACATAACAAAAATCCCACAATTCAACTTAACTCAGAAACCCCCAATATATGTAATGTACTGTTTTCCTATTTTCTGCATATACGTAGATAGCACACATTTAAACATGAAATATGCAAATCTGCCCACAAAATAACATAAAATCACACCTAAACTCTTTTGACAGCTTTGATCAAGGAAAACAAACTGGAGATTTCTATAAATAATGCAAATATATCCTTGCTATTTTTTCAGAGACATTCATAGTCATTACTTTTTTCAGAGCTTTGCGGCAAGCAATATGCATTAATTATGATACATTACTATCATTTTGAACAGTGGACACATATGTTTCATGTTGAAAACTACAGAAGGTATGTTAGTGCTAAAGACAGAAATCTCCAAAATGTGTTTTCAAGGTTGTTAATTAAGAGAATGAATTTCAAATAAACAATCAAATCGGACCACAACAGTAGCTATCATTATAATGTAGCTTTTAATAATACAAATATTAATAACAACAATAATAATATTTTCGAGGCTGTTTAAGATTAAACAAATACAACAAAGAAACTAGGGGAAAAAATACACACAAAAAAACTTATTTAACTTAAAAAGTTACTCATTTATAGACAGTGTTATTTAACTAAATCTTTATTTATATTTGTATTTATTTATTTATCAGAAATGGCAAAGGGTATGTAAAATGCACAGCATGGATTTTTGGCAATGTAAAAAAATCAAATGGAAATGAATCATCGGTAGAAAATCATTTACTTGACTGAATCATACTTCTCAATGCTAATTGTTAGATAATGTTAAATATTTCATCACAACAATAAAACTGAAAAAATAAAAGGAATGGGACACCACCAAAGTATACAATATTCATGGAAAGTGGCTGCTATAACATAATAAAATGACAGATGTGAAGGGAGCAGAACGGAGGATAAATCTAATCCCAAAGTATCAGTGGATTGCTGCTGATGGGCGGTCTATAATTTTTTATCCTGGCCAAACACTTACTCGAAAAGCCCCTGTAATGCTACCATTGCACTCACTTGAGTGTGAAAAATTTGAATGGTACATCCAGATTGAATGAACTGAGATTTAAAGGGCTTAAATATCTGCATTCACTCTCTGCATGTGGACACTTCAGAGTCTGATAGCATTTGCTTTATGCCACTTGAATTCTTTGTTCCAATGCAGCTGGTGTAACTCTCTGGCCACATGATTCGCCCCGACATGGAGCATGACAGTCTAACCGATATTATAAACAGACCACTTCATATGTGTACTGTGTTGACAGAGGTAAACTAGAGAAGATCAGCAAAGCCTCTAGCAGCAAAGACAAATGGTGGCATAAATCAGCTTTATGGGGTAATTAATTAGGGGTGACATTCCACTGAAATCAGCACTTTCCCCCTCTACGGGAGAGCGCCATTTGAGTGGGCTGTGCTGCACCAGACTGATTAAGTTGCCCACCTGATAAGACATGGCAAAGATTGCCCCAACATTATGGTTATTGGCTTGGCATGTGTGATATTGTTGCTGAGGTAAACATCTATACAAGCAGAGGATGATTTGATGTAGTAGTACCAGGGAGAAAATAAAAAACTGGGAAACTGAGAACTGCTAACTTTTAAATATATTAGGGATGTCACGATTCTTTTATTAAATTAGAGTACTGGGTTATATACAATCCTTGATTGCATTTTCACTGATTATCTGGCAAAGTACCGGAAGTGGCGCATTCCACAGATGAGAATCCATGAAAAACATTATTATATCATTTTCTAAGACTGTATGAAATACTCCATTTAAAAATGATCGTAAAGCATAATGCTATTGTGAATTCACAAAGACTGCGATTTTCAAACATTTTATTTAATTTATATGCGTGTAGGTTACGTGCTTTTCAGAGTGACTCGGAGTAAAGTTGTTCAGACTCAGAGTAAATGTTGCTCCACACAAACAGTTATCATTTACATTCATCTTTACAAGTAATTAATGCTTCAGTTTATTCCAAATGCGCCGTCTACTTTCTCTTGGCACTGAGCGATGCCCATTCATGAATGATTCATTCTTTTGAGTCAATTCTGTTCAAAAGCTCAATCAAACCAGTTGACAAACCAGTGAATTGGTTCATGAATCAGTTTGAATGATTCGTTCAGTTCCCTGCCGCACGCGCTGAGCATCTGAAATGGTTCTTACAGTTGTAACAGAAAGTTTAAGAACATCAAGAGAGTTGAAGTCGTGGGTTTGGAACTACAGTCAATTGAAAGCAAATCTGAAAAGGCTATTGCATGCTAGCAATGAAGATCTTTATTAGATGACACAGTGTGTGCTGTTTATGGTTCAACAGGTTATACTAAGGCTACATTTACACGATACCACTATGACATTACCAGTTTGTTGTACGTGTAACTTATAAATTAAATACATTGTATAATTTTTACATTAAATAAGCTGTCACAGAGTATGAAATTAATACCCTCCAAGGAATGCCGTCGCCTAGACACAATTAATATTGATATTTCCACAATATTTATAGTTGCAGAAATATACATTTAAATTTTGTGGAACAGATGGAAGAAAATCCGTCAATGTGCATTTGGTTCGTTATTCAGATGTTCGGTAACTTAACTGTCGTATGAGGAGTTTTCACTCTTCTCCATGTCAGAGGTTATTTATACATAATTAATATACTTTAAAATTCTTAAATACTTTAATTCAGTGATGCAAATCAGAATTTTTTTTTTTTTTTTTTAAGTTTTGATGCTTAATATTTTTTGGAACCTGTGACAGTTTGTTTAGGATTCTTTGATGAATAGAAAGCTAAGAAGAACATCACTGATAAATCAACATATTGGAATGGTTTCTAAAGGATTATGTGACACTGAAGACTGGCATAAAGGCTAATGAAAAATATATGTGTAACAGGTGTCTTTTTAGGAAGAAGGGAGCAGAACGGAAATCCAAAGAGGGAGGTTTTATGATGATGGTGGACAAAAACATACAAAACTCAGCGACGCTTTCACAAGGACACTACAACTCAGCTGCTTAAATGATGGACGGATCTGGAGACTGGGGTGGCCATAGCGGATCTGGAGACTGGGGCGGCCATGGTGGTAGAGGTCTTCACAGTGCACCCGAGACCCGTCGACCCAGGACCTGACCTGGGAGCCGTACGGGTTTGGGTCTATATTTTAAATGATCAGCCGGGTCCGTGTCGGGTCCGAATCTATTACCTCGGGTCCTGGGTCTGATTAACATTGTGTGTAGGCTAATACCCGTGCGATCGAAGTCATCTGACTCGGAGAACAGCCGGCCGTCATCAAACACTGCTTGTGTTTTTTGTAACTTGCAACTTGTAAAATTAGGAAAAGAAAAGAGTGAGCCAAAAAAAAGCGATCTCTCTCTCTCTCTCTGCCTTTAGAAGCAGAGCGCGCAGAGTTAATGCAAGTGCACGCATGGTGATGATGCTTGCAGACTTGACACACTAATATTGAATATATTTCAAATCAGCAACACAATCTGAGGTGAACTGTCACATGAATGTTTTCTGTGACGCTGCAAATCAACCTTAAATATTTAAGGTTGATATAGCTAGCATGCATGTGCAGTCTCGAGCGCGTTTCATGTTTCTATGGCAACCAGTGAGGGACACTTCAACCGCCAAACCACGCTTTACATTTTCTCCCATTTTTATAATAATAAATTGACGGTTTAATCTTAAAGTTTTAATGGTCAGATTCAGACTCGATGTAGAGCAGAGAGCACAGAGATGATCGCAAATAAATAACGTCAGCGGCCATGGCACGAGCGATCGTTATTACAGTTCAAAAGGGCAAACAGTCAAAGTTATTATGCGAGTTAACTTGAGTCAGAATGAACATGTGCACAGTTGCATTTGTTATCCGTAACAGTGACATCAAGTGGACTTTTGAAGCTGAAATAATGAGTGGATTTAGCTTGGACTTGGAATAACATGGATAACTTTCTTGTCGGAGGATTGTAATGCATCACAGGCAGTCAGGTACATGGAAGAGAGACTACGGCTCTTTAAATTAGGTAAGACAAAAAGCTGTTTTTTTCGCAACAGGTTTATTGACTTGTAATAGCAATTTAAGGTGGAATAACAATCGGGTCCAGTGGGGTCTGTGTCTTCCCGGTGAGTTCGGGTCTGGCTTTTGAACAATTAGACGGGTCCGGGTCGGTTCATTGTAGTACATTACGGGTCTCTTTCGGGTTCGGGCATGAATTTTTGGACCCAGATCTGGAGACTCGGGAGGCCCTGGCGGATCTGGAGATTTGGGAGGCCCCCCCAAAATACTTGGGAAAACTTATGGGATGGGACTCAGGGCCTGGAGCCGACACTGGGTTTAACTGGGGTTCAGGAGCCCTCCCTGGGCTCATCTGGGAATCAGGAGCCCTCCCTGGGCTCGTCAGGGAATCAGGAGCCTCATTTGGGCTTAACTGGGGTTCAGGAGCCCCCCCTGGGCTCGTCGGGGAATCAGGAGCCCTCCCTGGGCTCGTCGGGGAATCAGGAGCCTCACCTGGGCTTAACTGGGGTTCAGAAGCCCTCCCTGGGCACAATTCAGTACAATTACAGTACAATTTCAGTACAAAAGTACAATTCAGTTACTTAAACGACGGACAAACTAGAACCAAACAGAAGGGGTTTATAAAACACAGGGTAAGTAATTAGAAGAACAGAAACAGGTGTGGAGAAATCGATTAACCTAACAAAAAAAGGAAAATGACTAAATAAGGAAAAAACTCAAAAACAAGAGAATGGCAGTTCATGATTGTGACAATATATATATATACACACACACACACACACATACATTACATACATTTTATCTATGTATCTAAATAAAAAAAGACTATAGATATACAGTATATGATCCAAAGTAACTACTTGAGTAGTTTTTTTTTATCCAATACTTTTTTTTTTACTATTACTCAAGTGACTATTCAGACTATTACTTTTAATTTTACTTTAGTAAATATTTCAATAAGTACTTTTACTTGAGTACAGTTTTTGGGTACCCTACCCACCTCTGCTTAAACCCACATGCTTTTGTTAAAGAAATGACAGTGTCTGTAGCATTTCTATCAGTGCCCGTTTCTCCATTAGGGCGATTGGGCGACGCACCACCAAAGTGCGAAAGGGAGGGATTTTTTTTCTTTCACATTCAACCACAGTGTCATGCTAGCTTTTACCATTCTAGACTGTTTGTTCTGCCTCTAAATAGTCCAATCAGCGTTGAGTCGCATTTTGTGTAGTACCGGCCCTTTTTGGGCGATTTCTGTCAAACTGAGAATCGCCCCGAGTGCTCTCATAGACTTCCATTCAAAGATCTTTTTTTTTTCAAACTGCAGGCACTGAAATGCAATCTCAATGAGTTCCGGGAGGGCTAGTCCTAACATGCTTTCGTCATCGTGCGTAACCTTAACTTGTGCAACAACTGGTGGGAACAGTACGGTAAATTTTTGGTAAATGACATAAGAAAAACAGGCGATGAACACTATCAACAGCAATGATTATATGTTGCAATCAAACTTATAGCAAAATTTGGTAGTTTAATTACTCATAAGTGACAGCCCTAAAATATATAATTTAAAAGTACATAGAATAAATACAGATTATACAACAGTTAGTTTTAGTGCACTCATAAGAATAAATAAGAATGTCATTGCTGGTAATAGCACTGAACATTTCACTGTTTGTATTACTCTGCCAGTTTACTATATAGACTTTTCACTTCTATGGTTTGCAATATTGTGACTGATCTATTTAGTTCGTGGGAGGAAAAAAAAACCTGCTTGTATTTTTTCTGAAATGTCTATTAAGTCTGTGGCCTGTCACAGTTGTGTTCAATTTCAGTACAACTAAAGTGCCTTTAAGACAAGTTATTTCACTCAACAGTAATCTTAGTAACACCCAGGGTAGCTGTTTTCTGTGTCTGCAGTAAACATAAAGGTGCAACTTACTTTAAAAGGCAAAAACGTCTCCAAAACTGTTTTTATAATGTGACAATAGTTGTATCATAAACTTAGTTTCTTTAGCTTAAATCCCACAAAATGAACCAAAACAAATGGCAACACAAAACGTCTCTAGGTTACGTATGTAACCCTAGTTCCTCGAGGGAATGAGACGCTGCTTTGAACAACGGTTTGGGGAACGCGCTTAGCATGAGCGACTCTGAATATGGTGTGTTATCAGTCCAATGGCAGAGCGTGACGTCACAGGCGGGGTGACGTAAGTGACCAGGAAGCTATAAAAGCACGAGCCGCGCAGCTGGCATCAGCTTCGAGTACCAGCAAGCGCCGGGAGGGGTGCCGGGGGTATGGCTCCGAAACGCAGCGTCTCGTTCCCTCGAGGAACTAGGGTTACATACGTAACCTAGAGACGTTCCTCTTCAGGAACTCAAGCTGCATCGAACAACGCTTTGGGGAATGAGTACCAATGCCGCCAGACTACCAGAGAGGTGATAGCCAACAGAAAGGAGGTTTTAAGTGTAAGATGTCTGTCTGAAATATCTTAAATGTGTTCAAATGGGGGTTTGCACATTGCTTCTAACACCACAACCAAGTCCCACGGGGGAATATGGGACCGTACTGGAGGTTTCAGCCTCAGCGCACTGCAGAGGAAACATGTAACTAGGGGGTGTCTTCCCAAAGACTGGCCTTTGAGAAGGGCGTGGTAGGCCGCAATGGCCGCCACGTGAACCTTCAACGCGGAGAGGGTCAACCCTGCAGAGAGCCTGGCCTGTAGGAACTCCAGAATTGTACCAACTGGACAGTTAGTTGGTTCTAGCTGACGGTCTCTGCACCATGAGGTGAAGAGTTTCCACCTTAGGGCGTACAGTTTCCTCGTTGAGGGAGCTCTGGATTGGAGGAGGGTCTCAACAACCTCGGTTGACTCGTTGTCTGTGTTTTCAAAGCTTAAGTTAACAAATGTTTTAATTTGCCTAACTATTGACCTGACCCTGTAGACACCATAATCCCACTCCGTCTCTCTCCTGCTTTCCTTTTTTTTTTTTTAATTTTTTTTTTTTATGGTGGGCGTTTACACAGCTGCCTAGAGCAGTGCTGATTGGGGAGAACGGAGGTGCCCTCACTCTATTGGTTAGTAAGACTGTCACTGAAGGCTGACAGTCATGCATATGCTGGAACAGAGTAATATCGCGTCCACATTGCAGGCTTTTGCGATTAGCAAATCGTAACATCTCAAATCGACTTCGATTAATCGCACAGCCCTAGTACTCGGTACCACCGGTACTTAAAGAAACCTGGTACCATGATATTTTCATTTTTTTAGTACCGATGGTACCGAAGTACCGGGTCTTTTGACAACATTAGATTGTGGATGTCATCACTGGCTTATTAGGCACAGGGTGTGCCCTGCCCGTTCAGATTGCGAACTAGAAGTTGACAGATATTTGTAGAGCTGTAGGCTGGGCGACCATCAACATGTTCGGTAGATTCTATAGCCTTCATGTGGACCCGGTATCCTCCTGTATTCTCACCTCAAATGGGTAGTGGCACTAAAAAGCCCTGGCTAGTGTCGGCTTGTTAAAACTACTCCAGAGTGTCCGTACTGTAGACCCTGTCAAGCTCCTCCATCCCCTCAGCAGCCAGGCATGGCGGAGTGTCTGGTGCCAGGCCTTCACTCACTGAATCCTTGAGAACTGGTACAAGGCTTGGTCCCATATGTGAGACCTAAGTGGATCCCATATGTGTCCACAGTATAGCCTCAGACCATTTGTTTCCCTGGCAGACTTCTGCCATTTCCAAGAGGGTTACAATTACCTCCAAATTTCCATATGCACCTAAACAGATGTTAATATGTGTATTTGCTCCCGAGACCTCCTTCAGGAAAGATGGAGTTTCCGCAGCATCCCTGATCCAAGTGGAAAGGGTACATTTTCCCAGTGTTATCCAATCTCACTGAATGGGTAGTGCTAAAAGATTACCAAGATGGCGGCGCATCCACACGCAGCGGCTTCTCTCTGTCCCGATAGAACGGTGACATGGCTCAGCAACGGCGTTCCAGACTGCGATATTCAGCTCGACCAGCTTACGTGCTATCGAGCGGACAGAGCTGTCGTTGCGGGAGGAAAAACCAGTGGCGGCGAGTTTTTTGTTTACATCCATGACTCGTGGTGCCACAATGCTGTTGTGATCCGCAAACACTGCTCACCCCTGGTGGAGTTTATGATTATTAAGTGCAGGCCGTTCTATCTGCCGAGGGAATATACTGCTATACTTCTTATTTCAGTGTACATTCCCCTGATCAACATCATCAGAAACAGGAACGACGCACTAAATGAACTGTACCAGCACATCAGTGAGCAGCAGACAGCACATCCTGATGCTTTTCTCATCATAGCTGGGGGTTTCAACCATGTTGACTTAAAGAGTGTGTTTCCAAAAATAAACCAACACATTAACTGTCCAATACGAGGTAATAACATTCTGGACATTGTTTACACCACACAGAGAGGAGCTTACAAAGCCCTCCCCCACCTTGGAGCCTCAGACCACATCACTGTCATGCTAATGCCTGCATACAGACTGCTCATTAAAGTCCCCAAACCTATTCACAAACAGATTAAAGTGTGGCCAGAAGGATCATCAGAGGTTCTTCAAGCCTGCTTCAACACAACTGACTTGGACATGTTTAAGCAGGCTGCCACATGAAATAACACCCCTGACCTCCAGGAGTACTCAGAGACTGTAACTGCCTACATCAACAAGTGTATTGACGGTCACATTAACGGTCACAAAAACCATCACTGTCCGGGCCAACCAGAAGCCGTGGATGATAGGGGAGGTCTATAGACTCCTGAAGACATGGAACGCTGCCTTCAGAGCCGGAGATGAGGTGGGTCTGAGAACAGCCAGGGCCAACCTGTCCCACGGCATCAGAGAGGCTAAGAGACAGCACTCCAGGAGGATAGCTCATCAATTCAGCGACAGCAGAGACACTAGGAGCCTGTGGCAGGGGATACAGACCATTACAGACTACAAGCCCCCACCACGGACCTGTGACAACAACATCTCTCTGCTGAATGAGCTGAACACCTTCTTCGCTCCCTTTGAGCAACAAAACAGCACCACTGCACAGAAGACTCCACCTCCTCCCGGCGACCAGGTGATGACGCTGATCCCAGAGAGCGTGAGGAGATCATTCAGCAGGATCAATGCTCGCAAAGCTCCGGGTCCTGACTACATCCCTGGGCATGTACTGAGAGACTGTGCAGCAGAACTCACTGATGTCTTCACAGAAATTTTCAACATCTCACTGAGTCAGGCTGTTGTTCCCACATGTTTCAAAACTACCACCATCATTCCAGTTCCAAAGAAGCCATCTCCATCCTGCTTCAATGACTACTGACCTGTTGCACTTACCCCCATCCTCATGAAGTGCTTTGAATGGCTAGTCATGCACAACATCAAGTCTGCCCTCCCCCCCTCCCTGGACCCCTTCCAGTTTGCATATCGGTCCAATCGGTCGACCGATGATGCCATCGCCACTGCCGTCCACTCAGCACTCACACATCTGGACAAAAAGGACTCATATGTCAGAATGCTGTTCATTGACTTCAGTTTTCAGGAACTGAACTGTTTCAGAAAAGATGGCGCCGGTGTACGTGGCATGCCGTCTGATGTCTCTGCTACTTTGTGCTATTTTTGTGCTTCTATCTGCATCAAACTGCTACTCGCTTCTGGTTTATGATCGCCAGTTACTTCTGGATATTCGAGACTCTTTCGTGGCCACATATAACCCAGAGTTAAAAAGCTCTGTGGCTGGTTCACAATCCTGCTCTCCAAACTCTACCTGGGATATTCCAGAGTATCTGCGTAATTGGCATCATGGTGTTCCCCGCAGAAAGCGCCGCAGGAGATGCGGCAAGTGCGGAGGAGTTGCTGTCAAACTGAAAATGGCGCTACACGCTGGCCGCACCACCCGCGCATCCAGCTTCGTCTCCATGACGACGTGGAATCTAGGAGTTGGCCGATGTGCTGCTGGTTGGCGTTTGCTCGATCCACCTGTTCGCTGGCTTCGGACCACTCTCCAGGACTCTTATTCGACGATCCCCTGCTACCCTCCGATCCGTGTTCGCCGCGGTGGAGCTAATCTACAAAATCTTCGATCCTTGAATAGAGTCTTCTCTCCCGCGATCTCTGCATCGGCACCTTCCAGGATGGCTCTGATTTATATTCGGTCGCTTGTCAATAAGACGTTCATCTTAAATGACTTTTTTACTACCCACGCATTGGATTTTATGTGCATCACAGAAACTTGGACGAAGATTGGTGATTTAAGTCCTTTTGCTGAGCTGATTCCGGCAGGCTGCACATTCTTTAACTCTCCGCGCTCTTCTGGCCGCGGGGGTGGTCTAGCGGTGATTTTAAAAAACACTTTTAGTAGTTACTGTCGCTCTGTTCCGTCTACAATCTACAGTAGCTTTGAAGTACAGCTGTTGCGACTGGAATTTGACGATCCTGTTTTGTTAGCGCTGTTGTATCGCCCCCCTCACCTAGTGAAAGATTTTATGAGTGAATTTACTGCTTTTATAGGTGAATGTGTAACTAATTACAGCAATATTCTTCTGCTAGGGGACTTTAATATTCATGTGTGCTGTCAGTCAAAACCTCTAATAATGGAGTTTTTAAATCTCATCAATTCATTTAACATGGTTCAGTGGGTGAAAGATCCCACTCATACTCGTGGTCATACTCTGGACCTGGTACTCTCACATGGCATTTCCGTTACTGATGTTCAGGTTTTTGACACTCTGATCTCTGATCATATGCCTGTACTGTTTTCTATGTCCTTTCCTCCTTCAAGATCGCACATTACTCCTACTGCACAATGGACTCGTTCCTTTTCTCCCTGTTTCCGTGATGAATTCACTAACACCTTTAATGAGGTGTGTCTGTCTCTGTCCCTGGAGTCACCCTTACCTGACTTGGATGCTGAAGAACATCTTAGTCTGTTCAATACTGTATGCTCCGAGGTTTTAAATACCACTGCTCCTTTAATAACTAAGAAGTCAAAACCTAAGACTGAACCATGGCTCAATGATACCATCCACTCTCTGAGGCGAGCATGTAGAAGAGCAGAACGTAAATGGAAAAGTGATAAGCTTCAAGTTTCTTATGAAATGCTGAAAAACTCCCTCAGTGCTTTTCAGAAAGCCATGATGTCTGCTAAGTCTAAGTATTTTTCTAATTTAATTTTAAAAAACCATCACAGTTCAAAAGCCTTATTTTCTGTGTTAAATTCTGCTCTAAATCCTCCTGTAAATGTGATTTCAAACCCCTCATTATCATTATGTGAAGGTTTCTCAAGGTTTTTCTGTGAGAAGATCACCTCTCTAAGAGCTCAGTTACAACCTTCTGCTATTGTCTCGCCTGAACTGGGTTGTTCTTCAGCCATATGGAGCGTCTTTGACCCAGTTTCTCTTCTGTCTCTCAGAGAAATTGTTGATCACTTGAAACCTTCCTTCTGCTCTCTTGATGTTCTTTCTCCCCGTATTTTGAAACAAATTTTTGATTCAGTTGGAACAAATTTGGTGTCTTTTGTGAATAAATGCTTGAGCACAGGGACTATCCCTGATAGCCTAAAACAAGCTACTGTTACACCTCTTCTCAAGAAACCTTCACTTGATGACAAGGATTTTAATAATTTTCGACCGATCTCGACACTACCTTTTATTACAAAAGCATTGGAGAAAACGGTTCTTAATCAACTCCAGTCTTTTCTTAGCTCAAATCAAATTCTTGAAACTTTCCAGTCTGGTTTTAAGCCTCTGCACAGCACCGAATCTGCTTTATTAAGGGTCTCTAATGATATACTGTTAGCGACTGACGCTGGTGACTCAGTGATCCTAATACTGCTAGACTTAACCTCGGCTTTTGATACAGTTGATCATAAAACTCTTTATCCCGACTAGAATATCTTGTGGGCATCCAGGGAACTGTTCTCAGTTGGTTTAAATCATATCTAACAAATAGAAGTTTCTCTGTTAAACTTGGTAATTTTTCTTCCTCGCCTGTTCAACTCTCCTGTGGAGTGCCGCAGGGGTCTATTCTCCCACCCTATTTTAAAATCGCTGCATTGGCTACCAGTGCATTTTAGAATTGAATTTAAAATTCTTATCTTTGTTTTTAAATCCGTAAATAATCTGGCACCAAGCTATTTGTCCGAGCTTCTCTGTCCACATAATCCCACACGAAATCTGAGGTCTGGTGACCAGAAACTTTTGTCTGTCCCCAGATCACGGTTAAAGAATAGAGGAGACAGAGCCTTTGCGATTGCTGGCCCTAGGCTGTGGAACAGCCTTCCATTTTACATCAGAGCGGCTCAATCTCTAACTGTTTTTAAATCCTCTCTTAAAACCTACTTCTTTTCTTTAGCTTTTAATACATTGTGAGCTTTTGTCATGAATGTGTGGTTATGTCCTTGCTTTGTATCTTGTGTATTGTTCAGCACTTTGGTCAGCCCTGTTTGCTGTTTTTAAATGTGCTATATAAATAAATAAAAACTTGAAAAAAACTTGAAACTTGAGTTCAGCATTCAACACAATCATCCCTCAACAGCTCATTTACAAACTGATCCAGCTGGGGCTCAACACTTTGCTGTGATACTGGCTGTTGGATTTTCTGTCTGGAAGACCTCAGGCAGTACGGGTCAGCTGCAACACATCCAGCACCATCACACTGAACACTGGGGCCGCACACTCAGCACGTTCCTCTGACCATCAATGGTGCGACTGTGGAGAGAGTGAGCAGCACCAAGTTCCTGGGTGTGCACATCACAGAGGACCTCTCCTGGACTGAAAACACTGCAGCACTGGCACATCAGTGTCTCTACTTCCTACGCAAACTGAGGAGAGCCAGAGCCCCACCCCACATCATGTACACCTTCTACAGAGGCACCACCGAGAGCATCCTGTCGAGCTGCATCACTGTGTGGTATGGCGCCTGCAATGCGTCCTGGCATCACTGTGTGGTATTGCGCCTGCAATGCGTCCTGCCAAAAGACTCTGCAAAGCATAGTGAGAGCAGCTAAGAAGATCATTGGTGTATCTCTCCCCTCCCTCCAGCACATTTACGGAACCCGTCTCACTCGCAAAGCCCTCAGCATCGCAGGTGATCCCACCCACCCGTCACACAGCTTCTTCAGCCTGCTGCCATCAGGGAGGAGACTGAGGAGTCTCCAGGCCAGGACCAGCAGACTGAAGGACAGCTTCTTCCATCAGGCTGTCAGGAAGCTGAACTCACTCCCCAACTTGCCCCCCCTCCACTCTTTTGCCCCAGGCATCACTGAACTATGAACTCCCTCCCCCAGATCTCCCCCCGACTAATATACGATGACATGCACCAGTCACTTTGTGCAGTATTGGTCTGCTCACTACCTCATTCAGCATGGACCTGACGTCATTTCACTACCTCATCAGTCAGTTAAATAAAATAACTGCTCTTGAGCCCTTTGTCACTTTAATCAGACTTTAATAAGCTTTTGTTTTTG
This sequence comes from Carassius carassius, assembly GCF_963082965.1. Lineage (NCBI taxonomy): Eukaryota > Metazoa > Chordata > Actinopteri > Cypriniformes > Cyprinidae > Carassius > Carassius carassius. The sequence continues at coordinate 10,401,324 of NC_081791.1, forward strand.
CACTAAAAATCTTTTATCTGCATTGCTGTTCACTTCATTGATTTGCACTCTATCTGCCATTTGCCTTGCGCTGCTTTATTTAACTTTATTTTTAATGTAATTATATGTCTTTTTTACATTCCCTTATTGTATAGTTGTATCTACATTTTATATTTGATCTAGATTTTTAGGCTTTAATGTTAATGTTATCTGTATGCACCGGCTGTCTGAGAGTAACGCAATTTAGATTCTCTTTATTTATGTATTGTACATGTGGAAGAATTGACAATAAAGCAGACTTGACTTAACTTGACTGACTTCTACAACTTCTACCCTGGCCTACACCAAAAAGAGGCACAGGTGGCTTGCATAGGGTCCTGGAAAGGGCAGCATCCATGTAGCTTTGGCATCCATGGAGCCATCCAATGTGATGTCGAGAGTGACCGACTGAAAGGGAATGTCTCGCTTACGTATGGTAACCCTCGTTCCCTGAAGGAGTTAATGGAGACGTCACATCCCATCACCACGGCTGCTGTACCACCGCTGAGAGGACGGGTCACCAGCTGGCTCCACAGCGAAAACCTGGTATGCATTGCACCTGCTGCCTTTTTATACTCACGCTGTGATCAGCTGCACCTGGATGCAATAATTGCATGCCAATGTGCATTGGCTCGTTTAGTTTACACTCAAAGTATTTTGGTCTATCGAAGTGATATCCCAATTCGTCGGTCATCCAACTTGACATCAATTCCCTCCTTCATGGAAACCATACATAACAGAGATGTATTATGGTAAAATATGGTGGCTAGTTTTTTTCTGTTTATTGTAATCATCAAATAACAAACGACACCCTTCTTCTATTCCTCTGACTACATGGATGACCTTTGGTCTGAAGATTGATCAAACGCTGAAGTAGCCGATGGTGACATTTACAAAATGGTAACACCTCAGCTCATTAAGAGTGCAGTCTCACACCGAGATTGTGTTCACTATCTCTCAGAATGAAAATAAGCTCTGTTGTACATGACATTAATACAGCACAGAACTAGTCAGAACCTTACAACAACTGAGACAAACCTAAACCAGAGCTTTGGAATACACATCCAGAATCCTAAAAATAGACAAGATAATACTGAAAAAGGCAATATAAAGTCATTGAGTGCCGTCTTTTATTTTTTTATCACATCTTGTTTTTAAAACTGTTGTGCATGTGCCTTAATGTATACCAGAACAGTCTTTATGGTACCCCTAGGGAAAAATATATACTAAAATGTATTTGAAATACATTTACATATTTTCTGTATGTACTTAATAAAAATACCCTGCAATTGTACATTTAGAATACTAAACTGGTATACTTAAAGTCTACTAATTTGGAAATGCTGGGTTGTTTCAATGCAACTTTGGGTCAAATATGGACTAACCCAACTGTTGGGGTAAATTTAATGTTGACATAATTGACATTTTTGACAAAATTTAAGCTGTAGTTCCCATTTCCAGCATTCTTTGCATGAGACTTAATCAGGAGAAGAAAAATCCTGAAATTAAGTATAATTTATTTTGTGTTATTGAAAAAGATGAGAAAAGATTGAGACTTGAGATTTAGATTTCAATTTCCTTCTAGTCTTCCTAAATTGCTAACTTGCCCTTTAGGGGCACTAAAGATAAAGCGAACCGCAACTCCCACCTCAAAGGACTCGAGCGGTTCTCCATTCTTCAGCCACCTGTAGGACGGTTTGGGCTTGGCGCTTGCCTTACACTCCCACAGCAGAGATTCATCAATGGCTTTCTGCACATCCTGAGGCTTCTCCACCAGATGAGGGGATGCTGAGATCCATCAATAAACACACAACACACAGCGAGATATCAGCACCTCACAAAACGCTGCTGATAAAAATGAATTTTCAACAGCTCCCTGAATCCCAGACAGACTTAGAGTTGGTTATTGATTAGCCTCTGTTAGGAATCAGTAAACCAACCAAGCAGTTTATGAGCCAATTAATGAACAAATCCAGTTATTAATCAATCAACATTGATTAGAATGAAGAAAAAAAAGCATAATACTATATGAATAATTTATAAGGGCATTTAGTAAACTGCATTCACACTGAGCTGAGGATATTAAACTACTCAGCTCTCACTAAATGGGGATCAAATTGTATGGATTTTTAGCCTGTCTTTGGTATATTGCTTTAATATTTATTAATTTTTTATATTTATAATATTTGCTTTGAGGAACAACACACACCCTTCCCAAACATGCAAAGAGAAGACGGTGCTAGAAAAAGTGCAAATGTTACAGTTTTAACCTTGATTAAATATTTATACTAGCTAAGATGATTTTTTAAAAATGCCTTGAAAACATATTAAAATGAGAATGATTCTTGTGGGTTCATTGAAGGTCGGTGTGACTTGCATAGGTTTAACTTTTCTTATAAGATGAAAGAGAAAGGAGAATAAATCACACCGTAGTGCAAGCATAGACAAAGTAGAATGCTTTATAGGTATCAGTCACACTGCTGGAGCTAATAATTTTGACTTCAGACATTATGTTATAAACAACAGTGACCCATATTGATTATTCCATAGCTCCAACGGCAGAGATAGATGGACAATACAGTCTATGGGAGATTATGGATTTTTACCTGACAAATAATTGCAATGACAAATAATTACAACATACAGGGTTTCTCATGAAAATCTGACATCCTGGTTATAAAACATCATGGGGTTACAATTAAACATATAATATTGATCAGTGTTAAACTATATAAGCATTCATAAAAGCTTAAAGGTGCGTATTGATTGTGTGTTTGTCAGATTATGGAAAGTGTGTAGAATCAGTTGAATGTCCAATCTGCTCTTTTCTATAAAATGAAAGCAGTGTTCACCATTCTTTTACATCGCAAAGAAAAGGAACAGCTAGAACCAAAAATATTATGATCAACTAAAACTAAAACCATTAAAAACAATCAATTCTTTTGATATAATATAAAACAAATTAACTTTTTTTGTTCAGCTAGTTGCCAAGACAACTTTTCTAATGTTTGTTTATTTTAGGTTGAAGTAAAATAAAATAATAAAATAAATAACTCAAATGTATTTATTCCTACAATGGAATAAAACTAAAACTCTGAGGTTATATTTCACAATATAAACTTTGTTACTTGAAAAAAAAAATGTCACAATTCTGATTTTATATCTTGACTTTTTTCTCAGAATTCTGAATTTGTATCTCACAATTCAGGGTTTTTTTCACCATGAAATAAACAAATATTATTGTAACATTTTGTCTAACAAATCTTGCTTTCTTCTCAAAATTTGAAGTTTATATTTTGTATTTCTGTGTTTATTTCTCACAATTCTGAGATATTTCACAATTCAGACTTTTTACCTTGCAATTCTGAGGTTATATATCACAATTCCCTTAATTCAGTCAAGATGTAAACTTTATGAATAGCTAGAAAAAAGACTGAAATGTGAAAATATCAAACAAAAAATCTAAATAAATTGTAAAAATTTTGGGTAGAATCTAAATAAAATTACACTGGCGTGAACATTCTGCTAAGTATATCCTTTTTCCATGCAAACAGCGTTCATACATGTTTAGACCATTTTTAAATTTGACAGAAATTTTCCTTCAATGGAAAAGTGTATTTAGTCTCTGAAATATTTCTGCCCTACCATAGAAGGAGAGACGCCCCTTCACTGTGTTTTTGCCTCTGGAGTTCTCAGCTGTGCATTCATATTGTCCTGCGTCTTCCTGTTGGAAATAAGGAATTTCCAACACGCCACTGGATTTGCCAACATCCACTTTTCTGGGAAAAGGAACTCCGTCTGGTCTTCTCCAGGTGATCGCAGGTACTGGACTGAAAGCAAAATGTAAAGTTGATTGTTTAATAAGCTATGTTTCCCTCTAAATAATAATAGTCTATAGTATAAACTGTAAAAGAAAACCAGTGTCTAAGTAATTGTTAGCATGTGATACTGTATAAGCAGGCTTAAGTATCAGTTGTAATATTTACTTTCCCAAAGCGAAACACTCCAGTTTGACTGTCAACCCTTTGGAAACAGCCAAAACTTCTGGAAATTGGACCTCAATTTTGGGTTCATATTCTCCCATAATGCCTGAAACACAGAAAAATTGTGATTCTTCCCTATTAAAACCCCACATTTAAAACCACAAATGAGTCATTTATATGAGCTCAATACAGTAAGATCATCACCATCATTGCGGAGTACGAGTGATGTAGGAGGTCCCTGGACTCTGCTTTGGGTCACAGTGTTAGTCACAACACAGGTATAGTTTCCCACGTCTGAGGGCTCTACTTTAGTGATGTACAGGTTGCCTGTTTTCTGTGACACGAAACGCCTCATGTCTTGCTTCACGAATGAGGGATATTCATTGAAGATCCAGGAAAAGGTCAACTCTGTCGAAAAGACAAGAGGTGAAACTTGCTGTATTGTACCACATGCTTTGAATTAAAAAATTTTTTTTGGTGATTTAATACTAATCCATTTCAGAAACCCAGTGATGTGAGTAAACAGAACCACACAACCTTGAGCATGGCTTCCATAGTTTGTAAATTGGTAACTCTTTTCTAAAAGGTTCCATTTTATAAATCTATCTATCTATCTATCTATCTATCTATCTATCTATCTATCTATCTATCTATCTATCTATCTATCTATCTATCTATCTATCTATCTATCTATCTATCTATCTATCTATCTATCTATCTATCTATCCTACAGTTACCCATCCATCTATTCATCATATATTCGTCCACCTTCATCCATCCATCCAAACAAAAGTGAACTTTTATCTTAATTGCAACAATATATTACAGTTTTTCTCGATTGGTTTGGCTCATTTCTTGAAACCGAGATGACATTCTCAAAACCATAAGGTCATTTGGCCAAACAGTCTTACAGTTCTGCTCAACATTATAGCTCACTAGCAAAATCAAATATCTTTCCCCAAACTCTTCTTCCATGCTTCAAAAGCAGATTCCTTTCCCATATAAAAGGTCAGTACAGTCAAAATAGCACAGATCCTTCTCAATTGCCTTGGCACATGTGCATTCATTTAGTGCTTTTGTCAAAATAACCTGGATGGTTTAGCACAACACCATGGATCCCCTGCAAAAGCTCATATCTCTCCCAAAACAGTTTATCCATGTGTCAAAACTAAATATCCTTCTCATATAAATAGTCAATGCCCCCAAAATGCATTATACCTTTGGCATTGTTTAAGCACTGCAAGTCAAAATGCTTAGACGTTTTGTCACTGAGGCACAGGTCTAGCAACAGAATACCACTATGAATAAAACTAAAAGATTTTACAGTAAAATCAGCCTCCAATAAACCACTCATACTCAAGGAAACTGTTAACATTTTTATTCGTACAAAGAAATGTTAACATTAGAGAACATACTGTGAAAAGAAAACATATACAGGATTCTGTAAATGTGAACAGTTATAAACACAAACAAAAAAACAAAAAAAACTCTAGCCTACCATACTGTAAATAAAGTTTCAAAACTATAGTACAGTAATATTTTCAGTGGTCGCCATTGTCACCCTCTCTTTCCTGGCCACCATCCTCATCCTCCTGGCCATCGACGCGCTGCTCTCTGTTAGGCCATAAATTCTCATCCACATCGCAATGGATATTTTCTCTTGCGATGCAGCGAGGGAAGAAACGGCGTGAATGTCTCAACCATCCCCTACATCGATCCCCTGTGATGTCCTCACATGCAGCATCCATTGCATGCAGCAGGGCCCTCTGGTCTTGAGCCTGATGCTCATACACCCTCCACCTCCAAGCTGATTGATTGTCAAGTACTGTCATAAATTTATCAAATGTTCCAAGAAATTCTTTCATGGTATTATATCTTTGACTAATTTTGACAGTTGAACAGACAATTGTGCATATGATGACTTACACAATGAAACCATGCTGATATGTTTTGGAGAGAATAACCATTTCACTGAAAAATCAACTAATCAGTTTAGATCAGCAAGATCTATTTATTTGGAAAATGTGCTAAATGTGGGCTCATTGTGCTAACTGTAGCTACTTGTACATAATCATTTGAAAAAAAGCACAGAGTCACTTGAGACATGTACTAAAGCATTTGCAATTTGATAAAACCAATGAAAAATGTTGTGAACAATTGCAAGGTGGTTTGGAGATTTGTCCATGTTATTTTGAGAATGTCATCTCGGTTTCAAGAAATGAGCCAAACCAATCGAGAAAAACTGTAATGAGGAAACATTTAAAACTATTTTAAATAATTGACAGATTGAAGAATTTAGTGTTTTTAATACAAGAAAAAGACTGTAAAAATAAAACTTTAGTCCATCAGTACAAAAATATCTAATCTTTGCCCAATAATTCATGTTATTTCTTTTTTTTTTCTGATGGATCCACAAAAAACATGTGATTTTAGCCTTCAGTAAGTTTTAAAAGGTTTGGCTCCATTAAAGCAATAAGGTCTGATGTGTTCAGCCCAAGACTAAACACAGTAATCAAGACAGCAGGGGACAGTAAAGCACAACACTAATGTAGCACAGATGTGCTTACTACTTCTCATTTCAGTCAGTTTGTTGATGAGAAGTGACAGAGTAGCTGAGAATAAAGATTTCAGCATGGTCAGGAGGTCACACAGGAGCCGCACTGGACATTCGCTGCAGGAGGATAGAGGTCTGTGGGGATGTGCCCAGTGGAGAAGCTCTTACTGTGCCCTTCAGATCTCCCAGAGCTCTAGCTGGTGATCCCCTCCTCGTGACAGGGAAAACAGGATGGGTAGAAACAGAGGGTTCCTCTCTCCCTTAAAAGAGAGAGAGGTGAGATCGCATCGAAACCATGCTCATACACTCTGAATGAATGCATGAGTCAATTACGAATGCAGCTTCAGCATGTTGGATCGTGATCGTGACTGTCAACCAAAGAACAAGAGAGCACAGACAGAACAGCATCAAAAAGATGATCAGTTAAATTGCCCAGGGGAATCTTTGCTGACAGGGACACAGCTGTTTGCACCTTGATGCCAACCAGGAACAGCTGCTTCCAGTCAGATGAGTAAGGGGCTTTGTGGAGATCAAGCACTATCATCCACTCAGCTCTAAAGAAAAAATCTGAAGACTGGATGCACCTATTGCCTATTTATACCCGTATGCATGGGGAGTGGCTCAGGTATGCAAAATCCACTAGCAAAATTCCATTTTCTTAAAGACAGAGGGGATTGGGGCTCCCAAGTGAACCCCATATGTCATCAAAACATTAATTGTAGTGACTTTTATACTTAAACATTAAAAGTGTGTTGTGTGTTTTTAATGCGTTGAAAACATTACCCTACATTTGACATCTTAAACACATTTTCTTATAGGAAAATTACACTGCTTATAAGCAGTGGTGGTAAGTAACGAAGTAAAAATACTTTGTTACTTTACTTAAGTATTTTTTTCGGGGATCTGTACTTTACTTGAGTACGTTTTATTTGCATCTACTTTCACTCTTACTCCACTACTATATTAAAGACTAAGTTTTTAAAAACGTGGTTTTCTTTTGAAAAAAAGAATGCGCGAGCTCGCATGTTCTTTGCCAACATACGCTCACACAGCAGTTAGTTCGAGGTGTAAGATGACCGCTAAAACAGGTGATAGTGCAGCTCTTGCTGCCCTCAATGATCCTGAGGTTCCCGATAGGAATCACCCATGGCCATATCTCAAGTATAAGTTCGAATTCACTGAAGTCAAGGGAGATTCTTATCGGCTGAAATGTGTTCCTTGCCTGCCACGGGTGAATGAAATTTCAGCATTCAAAACTTTGCCCCTCGAATCTGAGAAAATGTACTCGCTTACTAACGTAAGCTCGGTTCCCTGAAATACGGGAACGAGTACTGCGTCGAAGACGCATATGGGAAAAACTCCTTTTTTCTCCTGACCTGAAGCCTTATTCAACCACGCAGTGAAACTGCACTGCCATTGGATCGTGCAGTGTTACTAAACCAATGGCTTGGCAGTGGTGCTGCACGAACCTATGGCAGCGAAGCCCGCCAAAGCCCGCAAAAATGGGCGGGGAATCTGGCTATATATTGGCCGCTTTGCCACAGGAATTCAGGTTACTTCGACTGAAGCGACAACTGAGTCGTGCAGCCTTTTAGCATGGCAAGGAACACAGTACTCGTTCCCTTATTTCAGGGAACCGAGGTTACGTTAGTAACCGAGTACGTTCCCTTTCAATACTTCACTCATACTGCGTCGAAGACGCATATGGGAACCCAGTTCAATCACGACATGCTCAGAAGGGGGGACGACCAACACAATCATACTTGATCTGTGAAACCAAGATATGACAATAGCAACTAGGAACATGAACACCTGATCATCCCGTGTTCATATCGCCTCAGTACCAGAGGGACCGAGTGCATACGAGTAGAGTTTGAGTCAAGGGGAAAGAATGGCCAAGAGCATGCAAATGAGGAACAAAAAAGGTGACCTTCACACAGAAAGTACCCTAGCATGAAGTGCCGGGACGTCTAGATTATAAAATCTAGCAAATGTGGACAGCGAGTTCCAACCAGCCGCCGCACAAATTTCTGCGATAGTCACACCACTAGACAATGCCAAGGAGGAACTGCTCTCGTCGAATGGGCTCTTACTCTAATTGGGCTTTGCAGGCCCAGAGAAGAGTAGGCTAGCTGGATTGCATCAACAATCCACTTTGAAAGCCTTTGCTTTGAGACCGGCAACCTTCTGGTGCGGTTTCCAAAGCATATAAAGAGCTGCTCTCATCGCATTATTGGCGCAGAATGCTCTATGTAGACTTTTAGAGCCCTCACTGGGCAAAGCAGATTCAGCTCTGGATCATCCTCTGTGTTTTGTAATGCAGAGAGAGTGACCACTTGTGCTCTAAAAGGTGTGGAGAGCACCTTTGGCACATAGCCATGCCTTGGTTTCAGAACGACCTTCGAGTCGTTAGGCCCGAATTCTAGGCAATTGGGGCTTATCGAGAGTGCTTGCAAATCGCCCACACGCTTAACAGACGCTAGTGCCAACAGCAGAGCGGTCTTTAGCGACAGGGCCTTAAGGCCTATGGACTGTAGCGGTTCAAAGGGGGCCCCCTTTAGGGCTCTCAGTACCGTGGGCAGGTTCCATGAAGGGACAGTGGGAGGGCAAGGCGGATGAAGCCTTCTGGCACCTCTCATAAATCGGACGACTAAGTCGTTTCTGCCCACCGACTGGCCTGCTATAAGGGCGTGTGACGCCGCTATAGTCGCTATGTAGACCTTGAGTGTGGAGGGGGATCGTCCCTTCTCCAAGAGCTCTTGCAAAAATGACAGTATCACTGATACGTCACAGGAGGTCAGGTTTTCACCATGGTCTGAGCACCATGTGGAGAACACAGACCATTTGGAGGCATAGAGGCATCGTGTAGACGGAGCTCTAGCCTGTGAAATTGTGTCTAGCACACGCTCAGGGAGTCCCGCGGGTTCCCATCGAGCGACCAAAGGTGCAGAGACCACCTCTCTGGGTGTTGATACCAAATCGTACCTTCCGCCTGAGAAAGGAGGTCCCGTCTCAGAGCACAGTCAGCATTTGTGACAGGTCGGCTATCCACTGCTGATTTTCCCAGAGTGGGGCTACAAGAAGAACTCTGGAACTCTGGTCTCCGACTCGCCTGATTACTTGGGGAATCAGAGAAACCGGAGGAAAAGCGTAAAGAAGACATTTGTGCCAGTCCTGGGACAACGCGTCCTCGATCTTGGAAAAATATGTTGGGCAATGAGAGTTGTCTTTTGAGGCAAAGAGGTCTATTTCCGCTTTGCCAAAGACCTCCCATATATTCTGAACTGTCTGCGGGTGGAGCCTCCACTCTTCTGAGGAGACTCCACTTCTTGACAGCATATCCGCACCCTTGTTCAGTTTGCCCGGAAGATGCACTGCTCTCAGGGACCCCAAGTTGCTCTGGGTCCATTCCAGCAGCCCGTGCCCTCATGAGACGGCTCTTCAGAATGATCACGCTGAAACAAATCCTCTCACAAATACGCTCAGGGGATTGGTTCTTTTCGCTGGATCTGAAAGACGCTTACTTTCACATCCAGATAGCCACCCGTCACAGGCCATTCTTGAGATTTGCCTTCAAGGGTGCGGCTTACCAATTCAAGGTCCTTCCTTTTGGGCTGTCTTTGGCGCCTCGCACGTTTACAAAGTGCATGGATGCGGCTCTCTTCCCTCTCAGGCAGAAGGGAATCCGCATTCTCAATTACCTCGACGACTGGCTAGTTCTAGCTCAGTCAGAGGGGGAGGCATTGGGTTACAGAACTTTGCTCCTCAGCCATCTGGAATGCCTGGGGCTCAGGGTGAATTTTGCCAAGAGGTCGCTGTCCCCCATCCAACAGATATCGTTTCTGGGAACAGTGTTAGACTCAGTTACGATGAGGGCAACAATGGTGAAGGAGCGTGCCGCTGCTCTACAGCGACTTGCGGCCTCCTCCAAAATAGGTGCTTCTCGACCCCTAAAGACATTCCAGAAGTTGCTGGGTCTTATGGCAGCAGCATCACCGGTGCTGGAGCTCGGGCTGCTACGTATGCGCCCCCTCCAATATTGGCTGAAACCGCGTGTTCCACCTCATGCGTGGTGTCACGGACACCTGAATATCAAGGTGAGTCAGGACTGCATTTTGGCCCTGACACCTTGGAGGAACATGCAATGGATGGAACGGGGTGCTCCGCTTGGTATGGTTTGCAGAAGGAAAGTGATCTCCACAGACGCATCCAACAAGGGTTGGGGCGCGCTGTGCGAGGGGAAACCCGCTTTTGGCCAATGGTCAAAAGAGGAGAGCAGGCTTCACATCAACTGCCTCGAGATGATTGCAGTTCAACGAGCCTGCCAGAGCTTCCTGTCAGACCTAAGGAGCCACCATGTGCTGGTCAGATCAGACAGCATGACAGTGGTCTCTTACATAAATCACCAAGGTGGGCTGTCATCGACGCGTCTCTTCAGACTAATGTCGCGACAACTCTCATTGCCCAACATATTTTTCCAAGATCGAGGACGCGTTGTCCCAGGATGGACGGCAAAACACGCGGGGCAGTTTTGAGGGGTGGTCCGGCCGCAGTGAGACTTAGCCACCTCCTCTTTCCTTCCTGTAGATCAGGATGATGGCGGCGGCGCATGGTCCAGCACTATCTTGGGCCGGGGTCCCATGCATTTAGGTAACTGAAACCGTCTGGTGGCCGAGCGAGAACAGTGTCGAGGCTCGGGTTTCACAGGCTGGGCCGCGGTGGTAGCAGCGGGCGTTTGCTTGGGAGGCTGACGAGTCAGCACCTGTCTGGGGTGACTGGCAGCAGCAGATAAAGCACGTTTTGGCAGGAAGTGTCGCATCACCTGGGACGACTTCTGTGCCTCTGTGAAGCGCCTTGGCTTTCCATCCAATAGCTGATGGCGGGCAGAGATGCACAGCCACAGACTCGTCCAGTGGCGGCAATCGCTCGTATCCTCTTTCTTCAGCTCCGTCAATTGAGGTGAGGAAGGATGAAGATGAAGTACGCAAGCGCGCCTAGTAGGGGGCACGCCACGATTTTGTGAGCTCGTCGTGGACCTCCGGGAAGAACGGGCCGGTTTGCTGACGAGGGGCTTGCTGGCGCCCTGGCAGAAACCATTCATCCAGACGGCTACGGGCTGGTTCCTCTGGAGGAGACCATTCCAGACCCAGCTCATCCACTGCCCTGGAGAGAACGCGGATAAGCTCGGTGTCCATCCTGAGTTTCGAGCGGCTGGGTTCAGATAACATCGAGGGGGCGGGGTCCGGCGAGCTCATCATTTGTTCAATTAAAACATTGCATATCACACCCAAAACAACTGATCTGCTTAATTATTGATAATTACAGTTCATTTGAATATTTACTTTTTACTTCCGGTACTTAAGTATGTTTTAAATCAGATACTTTTGTACTTTTACTCAAGTGATGTTTGAATGGAGGACTTTCTACTTTTACTGGAGTCATTTTTTATTTAGATACATCTACTTTTACTTGAGTATACCTTTTGAGTACTTTTACCACCCCTGCTTATAAGCTGTCTCACATTTCAGTAAATAAACTGTGTTGCCCTTATTTTGCAAGTCCATGTAATATCCTTTCCTGTGGACCTTTTGAAAGTGCCCAGTTCTTTTCTGAGTATAACATGTTCTGTTCATTAAAAATGTCCACAATCTAAGTGACAACATACTGTAAAAAAGTTATATTAATCAGTCGGTTTAGGGTTTCTTACAAAAAAAGTTTGCCTTGAATAAAATTTAACTTGTGCTCTGTAGTGTGACACTTAACAGCACTAAATCAGCAGTGAGGAGCCCTTGAGCAAGGCAGCAAACCCCTAACTGCTCCCTGGGCATTGCAGCAAAAAGCCCACTGCTCTGGGTGTGTGTTCACAGTGTGTGTTTTCAATGAGTGTGTGCACTTTGGATGGGATAAATGCAGAGCATTAAATCTGAGTATGGGTCATCATACTTGGCCACATGTCATGTCACTTTCTTTCACTTACAATATAGTGGTCATTCAAGAGTGAAGTCTACACTGAAAAATCACATAACTTAATAATCAGAATTAAGCATTCTGAAGAGCTATGTGGTACATTTTATCAATACATTGGCCATGTGCAACTCTTTTTCTCTATCTCAATATCACATCGACCATTAAAGGTGCTGTATGTAGGATTGACACAGAGTGATAGAACAAGGTATTGGAGTCCAAATTCAAAATATTGGAGAGGGTTTTATTTTTATGTTTTAGTAGAGTCAAAAACGTATCAAACTATCAAACAGCAAACAGACAATAAATTGCCTCACCTCCCATATGTGCAGGAGGGCCACAGAGGAGAACCACACCTTGCCCCTCTCTGACACTCACTGGACTTCTCCTCTTGGTTTTAAACTCCTCCAGATCTATTAGAAAAACAAATGTCAGACAGAAAAGAAAGAAATAATCAATATTGGTAATATACAAGTCCTTCTAAAACAATTTGCATATTGTGATAAAAGTTCATTATTTTCCATAATGTAATGATAAAAATTTAACTTTCATATATTTTAGAATTATTGCACACCAACTGAAATATTTCAGGTATTTTATTGTTTTAATACTGATGATTTCGGCATACAGCTCATGAAAACCCAAAATTCCTATCCCCAAAAATTAGCATATTTTATCCGACCAATAAAAGAAAAGTATTTTTAATACAAAAAAAGTCAACCTTCAAATAATTATGTTCAGTTATGCACTCAATACTTGGTCGGGAATCCTTTTGCAGAAATGACTGCTTCAATGCGGCGTGGCATGGAGGCAATCAGCCTGTGGCACTGTTGAGGTGTTATGGAGGCCCAGGATGCTTCGATAGTGGCCTTAGGCTCATCCAGAGTGTTGGGTCTTGCGTCTCTCAACTTTCTCTTCACAATATCCCACAGATTCTCTATGGGGTTCAGGTCAGGAGAGTTGGCAGGCCAATTGAGCACAGTAATACCATGGTCAGTAAACCCTTTACCAGTGGTTTTGGCACTGTGAGCAGGTGCCAGGTCGTGCTGAAAAACGAAATCTTCATCTCCATAAAGCTTTTCAGCAGATGGAAGCATGAAGTGCTCCAAAATCTCCTGATAGCTAGCTGCATTGACCCTACCCTTGATAAAACACAGTGGACCAACACCAGCAGCTGACATGGCACCCCAGACCATCACTGACTGTGGGTACTTGACACTGGACTTCAGGCATTTTGGCATTTCCTTCTCCCCAGTCTTCCTCCAGACTCTGGCACCTTGGTTTCCGAATGACATGCAAAATTTGCTTTCATCCGAAAAAAGTACTTTGGACCACTGAGCAACAGTCCAGTGCTGCTTCTCTGTAGCCCAGGTCAGGCGCTTCTGCCGCTGTTTCTGGTTCAAAAGTGGCTTGACCTGGGGAATGCGGCACCTGTAGCCCATTTCCTGCACACGCCTGTGCACGGTGGCTCTGGATGTTTCTACTCCAGACTCAGTCCACTGCTTCCGCAGGTCCCCCAAGGTCTGGAATCGGTCCTTCTCCACAATCTTCCTCCGGGTCCGGTCACCTCTTCTCGTTGTGCAGCGTTTTTTGCCACACTTTTTCCTTCCCACAGACTTCCCACTGAGGTGCCTCTGAATTCACATTCTTTGTATGATAAAAAAGCAACCTAAACATCATGCCTAAAGGCTGGAATAAACTGCACGAAAAATTTAGTTTTACCAACTTTGTATTGTGAATAGAGGAAAACTGCCAATCAAGATCACACACTTTGACATTAAAGTCGTTCCAATCACAACAAACACGTGCAGAAACTTGCACCTTGCTGAAAATTGAAAACGTCTCGGTTACGTCTGTAACCTCGGTTCCCCGAGAAGGGAACGAGACGATGCGTCGATAACGCTTTGGGAACGCATTCTGCGTGAGTGCGTCTGAAGCATCCATGTCAACTAGTCCAATGGCGAGAGTGAGCGTCAGGAGTGACGTCACGACCAGGAATTGATAAAAACCCCAACCGGAGCAACCGGTGTTAGCTTCGACAGTGCCGAAGCAAGTCGATCACAGGAACGAAGGAAGTATGGCAGGGAGACGCATCGTCTCGTTCCCTTCTCGGGGAACCGAGGTTACAGACGTAACCGAGACGTTCCCCATCGAGGGAGAGATGATGCGTCGATAACGCTTTGGGAACGAGAATACCCAAACCGCCATATTACAAGTGCCTGAGTGTCAGCCAGAAAAAAACAACGGCTCAAGAATTAAAAACCTGAGACCCGGGAGTAGCATCCATGTCTAGGCTATAAAACCTGACGAATGTGAGTGGCGAGGACCAGCCTGCCGCATCGCAAACATCCTGAAGAGAGGCCCCAGATAATAAGGCTCTAGAGGCCGCCATACTCCTAGTAGAATGAGCTCTGACCCCCAAAGGGCACAGTAGGTCAGAAGACTCATAGGCAAGAAGGATAGCCCCAACTATCCACTTACTAAGTGTCTGTTTAGTGGCAGGAAGACCTATCTTAGGTGACCCGAAACAAACAAACAGCTGATCGGATTTCCGAAAAGAAGAAGTCCGATGAACATAAGTGTCCAATGCTCGCACCGGGCACAACAGGTTAGACTTTTCCTGGTCCGACGATGCAAACGGGTGAGGACAGAAAGCCTGCAGAACAATAGGTCTCGGAACAACGGTCGGTACCTTAGGGACGTATCCCTGCTTAGGGCAGAGAAATGCTTTGACCATCCCAGGTGCAAATTCAAGGCAGGTGGGAGAAACCGAGAGAGCCTGAAGGTCTCCGACTCTTTTTAGGGACGAAATAGCAAGGAGAAAGGTAGTCTTAAATGAAAGAAACTTCTCAGAGACAGAATCTAGGGGTTCAAAAGGAGCCCTAGAAAGGCCTTCTAAAACTATAGCCAGGTCCCAGGCCGGCACTCTAGTACGAGTTGCAGGTCTCAGCCTCAAGGTGCCACGAAGGAAACGAGAGATAAGAGGGTCACGACCCAGAGATGCACCACCCACTGGGGCGTGGAAAGCCGAAATGGCCGCCACGTAAACTTTTAAGGTGGATGGACATAGACCAGAAGTGAAGCGGTCCTGTAAAAACTCAAGAACTGAGCCAACAGAGCAGTGGACGGGGTCACACTGATGTTGGTAACACCAAGAAGAAAAAACATTCCATTTGAGTCTATTAAGTTTCCTCGTAGTTGGAACTCTGGAGCTAAGAATGGTCTCCACAACCTCAGTTGAGAGACCACTCTCTATGAGTTGCGCCCCCTCAGAGGCCACACCCAAAGCTTCCAAATCTCTGGCCGGGGGTGAAATATAGTGCCCCCGGCCTGAGATAGAAGGTCTTTCCTGATCGGGATCTCCAAGGGAGGACCGTCGAGGACATGAATCAGGTCCGCAAACCAGATTCGACTCGGCCAGTGTGGAGCTACGAGAAGTAGACTAACTCCGTCCTGGCGGACTCTCTCCAGAACTCCTTGGAGCAGAGCAACAGGGGGAAAGGCGTACAGACGTAGCCTCGGCCACGTCTGTACCGTAGCGTCCAACCCCAGGGGGGCTGGATGAGTAAGGGAGAACCATAGTGGACAGTGCGTCTTGTACTGAGACGCAAACAGATCCACTTCTGCTTGGCCATAAGATCCCCATATGAGCTCCACCACCTCGGGGTGAAGCCTCCATTCCCCTGACCTCAGCACCTGCCTCGACAGGGTGTCTGCTCAAATATTCTGAGTCCCTGGAATATACATTGCCCTCAGAGAGCGTAATTTCCCCAGGGACCACAGGAGGATCTGGTGCGCTAATTTGCAGAGTGGGCGCGAGCGCAGACCCCCCTGACGGTTGATGTAAGAGACCACCGATGTATTGTCTGTGCGGACCAGCACATGATGGTCCCTCAGGTCTGGCAGGAAGTGCCTCAAAGCTTTGAAGACCGCCATCATCTCCAGGCAGTTGATGTGCCAAGAGTGATGATGGCTCTCCCACAGACCCTGAGCTGAGCGGCCTTCCATTACCGCTCCCCAGCCGGTAAGGGAAGCATCTGTCGAGATGGCAACCCGATGACAAAGAGCTCCCAATACCGGACCCTGGGACAGGAACCAGTGTTCTCTCCATATGACCAAGGTGCGGAGACACCGCCGCGTGATCTTGATCGTAAGAAGTGGGTTTCCCCCTCGGGGAGAACCCTCTGGTCCTGAGCCACCACTGTGAAGGTCTCATGCCCAGCAGGCCAAAGGGGATCACATTGGACGCTGCTGCCATGAGACCCAACAATCTCTCGAACTGTTTTACAGTGCGCGACTGGCCTAGCTTTAGCTCTGATGTGGCTGTGAGGATGTTGGCTACACGAGCGGGCGAAAGAGCGGCTCGCATCGTGACCGAATCCCATACCACCCCAAGAAAAGTGGTATTCTTTGCCCCCGAAAGAAAACCTTAGGAACTTCATGTGCTGAGGGAGGATGGAGATATGGAAGTACGCATCTTTTAGGTCTATCGTGACGAACCAGTCCTCGGATCTGATTTGAGTCACGATCTGTTTGAGTGTCAGCATCTTGAATTTTAATTTATGAACTGTACGATTCAACAGACGAAGATCTAAAATGGGACGCAGCCCTCCATCCTTTTTTGGAACAATGAAATAATGGCTGTAAAAACCCGATGCCCTGTCGGGAGGATACACCTGCTCTATAGCATTTTTCGCTAAAAGAGATTTCACTTCTTGCTCCATGACCAGAGCCTGCTCGGGATGCACTACTCTGACCAACACCCCGTTGTAGCGAGGGGGACGAGAACCGAACTTGATTCTGTAACCCTTCTCTACTATCTGCAGGACCCATTGAGATATATTCGGCAGACTTTTCCATTTTGTCAGACATTCTACTAAGGGAACCAGCCTCTCGAGGCTGGCCTCTGGTGTAATTTGAACAGCTAGTGCGGGGACCTGAAGCCGAAACGCAGGAACCACCCGAGCTAACTGCTCTTGAACCCCCCTAAGAGGGAGCGAGCCCGACGCAGCGTCTGAGAGACACAGCGCCAGAGACCCGCTGGAGACCGCTGCACCCCGAGGCACCAAGGGTGGCGGGGTTGGCAGGACGGCCCTGTGAGATCACCGAGACCGGACGGGCACCGTATACTGAGGTGTACACTGCACCGTCTCGGTTGGGGCTGCCCTCACAGGTCTGACCCATTTGGCATCAGGACCTTTTCTTCTGAGCCGAAGCTTTCTTAGCGAGCAGAACGGTCCTCAGATCCGGCTTCTGCTTAGATTGCTTTGGCTGTGAGTGCTGGCTCGGTCCCCATGATTTTTGAGGAGGAGCGCGAGACGCAACACTCTCTTTTTGAAAAACACGATATGAGGAGCATGAAGGCTGGGGCTGCCTTGCACGCCCAGCAGCATCAGGATTAGATCGGCGAGGGAGAAAACTTTTAAAAGCTTCAGATTGCTTTTTATTTTCTTGAAATCTTTCAACCACTTCATTCACAGCATCACCAAACAGACCTTCATGAGAAATGGGAGCGTCTAAAAGAAAAGATCTATCTTTATCTTTAATATCTGAAAGATTAAGCCAAAGGTGTCTTTCTGTAGAAACCAAAGCAGCCATAGATCTACCAATAGCACGTGGTGTTTCTTTAGTCGCCCTGAGAGATAAATCCGTAGCCCGACAAAGTTCGCGAATTTCGTCACGGCTGACTCCCTCACTGTTATCTAACTCCCCCAGCAGCTCAGCCTAATAAGCCTGAAGCAAAGCCATCGAGTGAAGGCAAGCTCCAGCCTGACCTGCTGCTGTGTAAGCTTTACCCACTAAATTAGATGTGATCTTTAAAGGCTTCGTGGGCAAAGTCGGGTTCTTAATAGATGACGCTGAACCAGGGGAAAGACAGCTCGCGAGCGTCTGTCCCGCCCGGGGCATCGCTTCATAACCATTTTCTTTCAGCCCTCTTATATCAGAATAAATGCGCACTTGAGGGCTGAAAAGACGTGATGAATATGGCTAATTCCATGATCTAGACAGCTCACTGTGAAGATCAGGGAAAAAAGGGAGACCCTGTGATGTAGGAGATGTTTTAGAAGACAGAAAACGCTCGTCTAATTTGCTTTTAGGACGAGCGCTCTGTTTATCAGATGGCCAAGATATATGTAACTTATCTACAGCTCGTGTTAATACATCAACCAACTCCTCATATGCTGGGGAAAGAGATGGCGAATCCTCTCCCCCCCTGATTGTGTCACCTTCACTGCCCGTTACATCTAACTCCTCGGAGCTAGATCAACGAAGCAATGAGCTCTCCCCCCGGGCGGAAGAAGCCGCAGGGCGGGCTTCCGACACCGGAGTTTGAGCAATGGATCTCCCAGGTAAGGGAGGAGAAAGAGCCCTCGGACCCGTCTCCAACCCCGCTGAGAGATCCATTTGCGAACCCCAGGAATGCATTCTCCGTTCTGCCTCGGCCTGGAGAAGTTTTATCATGCCCTGACATTTGTGCGTTTTTCAGTTGCTTATAAAAATCTAAATGGCTAAAGTCTAATATCACTGTAATCAGCACAAACTGGTCTATAATAATATGTGAGCAGCATGTATGTACGAGATTGTGTTTTTGAGAAAAAAAATGTTATGCGTGGTTAGTGAAAAACTAAAAAGTTAAATCACTTGAATAAGGCCATAAAACACATACAGAACATTGGTTCACGGGACTTTTCAGAACTGGAGCTTGTAGCCTAGAATTTTTCTTTCTAAATTATGTGAAAATCATCTTGTTTACTCACTTACAGAAAACAATATATTGATTTAAATTTTCAAAGACACTTTTTGTTTGTAAAAGTCATATGCGAGTAGGCATCAACTATCATGAATATCATTGTGATTTACACCTGAGAAGACAAAGGCCCACATAATGAGCTGCATAATGAGCCTTTCAGTCAGGCTTGTGACTGAGAAGGAAGAGTTACAAGAAAGAATGTGAGGACAAAATAATTGTATATATTGCATATATTATGTTTGTAGTTTATTTCAAATATATTTAATTATCCCACAACATAATTTAATATTCACTTGCGAGTGCAGTTAAACAGTTTATTAGGAACAATCAAAGGTGACTTTTAAAGCTGAATTTTTTTCATCATTACTCCAGCCACACAAGCCTTTAGAAATCATTTTAACAATTATGGGTGTATTCAAGCCGCGCGCTTCAGTGAAACTTTATAATCTCAAAAGCGCTTTCAGCACGTGGGCGCATTAGAGATAATGAAGGGAGACGTGAAAAACGGACATTGCGTTGTTTTCATATGGATTACTTCATCACAGAATATTTGTTTTCGGTAGCACTTGCTATCCCTCTGTAAGTGAGGGGTACTTTTTTGTGCTCCGCACACAAGTTCCACCGGACTACCCACATCAAGAAAAGTTTTCTTCCAGAATGTTCAGTCAACAAATTTTTCAGTTCACATCATCTCAATATAGAGTCCTTACAAGACATGTCTGTGAGGCCAAAATAAATAAACCGACAACTCTCTGCTATACATATGCAATAAAATCATCTGCTCTTTGGATACTGTACATATAAAGCATTCATCAAGAGAAAGACTCACTCCACTGCTTTTAATGGGCTTCTTGGTTATTAACTATACATTGAGTTCTATTCATTGCTCTCAGCAAAGTAAACACCATAAGCCCTTGTGAAGCTGCAGACACTGAATACTGTATTGTATCTACAGTAATGAATTTGTCACTTGTAAAAGAAAAAAAGGGTGATGGAAAATGCTTTTTCTAGCATCTCCATAATAATACCATAACAATGAATTTGAAAAAAAAAACAAGAGGTTAAGTGTACCAACATACTACTTCAACATTCAAATTATGTTTAATATAAAACTAATTAGCAAAAATGTAAAGCATATTTAAGTGTAATTCTGGAAATGTATTAAATCAATAGTACACAGACACAGGCCAGTGCTGCGGATCGGATGTAGGGAATGACTCTTTCAGTCGAGCCGGTAGCTTTCTTACTCTGGTGCTGGTGACATCCGAGTTGGAAATGGAATTCTTTTCCATCAGTTCATCAGTAAACTTTAAAACTTTGTCGAAATCATTTTGCACATTTTCTCTGAACTGTATATACATGTCCCTTAGATTTTTTTATCAGCGATAGGCAGTCGGTAACTGATATTGTGCTGCTCTGTAAACCCCCCTTCTGTAAAATAATTTCCCAAATGTCACCAACAGAAATACAATTTTTTTTAATCAGCTTCTAGTTTCATTTGGCCACTTGTTTCGGAGAACTCCGCCAGTGTTTCTAAAATTACATCAAACAACGTCAGTACTTTGCAGATGGAGCCAGATTTCGAGCTCCACCTTGTATCTGTAGATCGTTCAAGTTCAAGACACCTTCTGTGAGGATAAAGCTCCTTCTGGATCTCTAAAAAACGGGCATGCCTGTGCACACCAGTCATGAAAGTGTTCAAAGAGTTCACAGTATCAAAAAAAGTATCGACATGGCTAGATACCTTCGTTGCGGTGCAGAGAACTAAATTCAGCATGTGCGAGTTGCAATGCACGTACAAGGCATTTGGAAAAGAACGCTTTAGAATCAAGTGCACCCCACCCTTACATGACATAACAGAAGCCCCATCAAAGCCAAAGCCAATGCAAAGAGATGGATCCAACTGTAATGGCTCAATTACTTGCAAAATCTTAGCAGAAATTCCATTAGCACTCATATCTCCCGTTTCAACGAATCCAACCGCTCTCTCCTTAACTTTGCCTGGATGAACATATCTTACACACACAGCCACAAGCTCGGGTTTTGAAATGTCCTTGCATTCATCCGCCATAATTGCGTAGTAGGTGTATGGCGTCTCATGCAACTCAGACTTGATCTTTCGTAGAAGTAGCGAGGCTGCACATTCAAGTAACTCGTTCTGAATTTCTGCACTCAATAGTCTGGCGTTTTTTGGTATCTCCTTGAGACGATTTTGCACGTTTGTGTCATGCTTGGCAATTAAGCTAAACAGTTCCAAAAAATTGTCCTTATTTAAGGCCTCTTCATTTTCCTTGTGGCCACGTAAAGCAATGCCTTGTTTTGCGCAGAACATAACAATGTCAGTGACAACTTTTACGTGTTCGCGGTTTTGCTCCACAAACGTGCGGTCATCCCGAAAGAGCTGGTTTAAAACAGTGCCATGGGTTTTACGGGTGGCTTTATATCCCTCATATTTACAAACGGAAAGGGAATGAGATTTGCTGGCTTGGTGTCTGATACATGACATTGGAGGTGTTTCCAGTTTGTGAATCCATCGCAGATGAATGCTTTTTCTGCGCATGGATCGGGAAAATGCCGACATGCTTTGCAAAACACAGCATTATTTGTTGAACTATATTCAACCCATGTGAACTCATTGTACCATTTTGGGGAAAAGCAATGATTCTTTTTCCGGCAAACTCAGTGTAAGGAAATGCGGTCATCACTGGTTGTGAAGGCGGTTCATCAATTGCAGACAAATCATTGGGCATTATGCCAATCTGTGTCGTGGAAATCTCACCGCTACAATCCTGTGATGCAATAGGCGTTTCTGTGTCCTGAGAAGCCTCAGGTGCCACTTCACTCGCTGTGGCAGAAGCAGACTCAGATGATGTAGATTAGGGCTGGGTAAAAAAAAATAGATTTTTCGATTAATCGTTTTTTGAAATGTGGTCGATTCAAAATCGATTCTCAAAGGCCAAGAATCAATTTTTTTCCATATTTATTTCCGAAGACATTGAACGCAAGATTAGCGTTAATCTAATTACAAATCTTCTCCACTAGATGTCACCCTCTTATCTGCCTTAAATTAATTCAGTGCTTAAAGCGGTGGTTCTCAACCCGTGCCGTCACGAATTCAAATGTGGCCCACCATATGCTGAACACACAGACACAGACACACACACACACACACACACAAAACTTATGCAACTCACTTGAAGAAGTTCAAGCAAATGGAAACACCATATACTACGCAGCAATCATCCTTAAATGAAGAAATGTGGCAAAACATCTCTGGAGAGAACCTCATATTATTAAATTCAAAAGTGCTTTCCATATTTGGATCAACACAGGCTACATTTGTGAAAGCACATTTTCTGCAATGTTGCGCGTCAAGTCATACTCCCGTGTGCGTCTTACAGACTGCATCTTAAAGCCTCTTATACTTTCTGCGTCCGCGAGTGCGCTACGGACCGCTAGGTAGGCGTGACGTAAAAATCGCCATCGGAGAGCCGAGGCTCTGAGCAGATGACCGCGCGGACAGGTGCACGTGGTCAGTAGTCTTCAAAAGCACAATTGCACATGTTCAGGCTGTGTGAAGAAGCCCATTGCCAATCGAACCTGTGCAATCCATCAATAAAGAATATAAAGACAGCGACAGAATCAGGTGTAGTAGAATTATTTATTTATTTCAACAAATCTAATTGATTAGATATCATAATATTTAGGCTATAATATTATAAATCAGGTTGGTTTGTATTGGTGACGTAATGTGCGTGCGGCCCGCGAGACTTGTACTTCAATCATTTTCCTCCACAAAAACACGTAGTCCTTACATAATCTTGGTGAGTAAATGTTTTTCAAATAATAACTAAATATTAATTGAGTCTTAAATGCATAATGTAGACAGAGTAGACTATATCAGCTAATGTTGGCATTATTCTTTAATTATGTCAGCTGCTATGGTGAAGCAAATCCGGCAGAGCCTTTATCTTAATTAATTCAATGGGACTTAAGATCAGGGCTAGAGGGAGAATGGTTTCTGGAGCTGTGTGGTCTTGCAAGGGTTGGTGAAGACGGGAAAGAGCATCAGCATGGGAATTCTGGGTCCCAGATTGGTAGGTGACTGTAAATTAAAGCGAGGGAAGAAGAACGCCCAATGGGCCTGTTGAGGATTCATAGGTTTAGTATCTTGTAAGCACTCTAGATAGCGCTGGTTAGTAATGAGCTGGAAAGGATGGATGGCTCCCTCCAGGTATTGTCTCCACTCCTCCAGTGCAACAACTCATGGTTTCCAATGACATAGTTTTGTTCCGCCAGGGATAGCTTGCGGGAAAATTATGCACAGGGATGTAACTTAGGTGGCTCTCTGCTATATTGAGACGGCACGGCTCTGACACCTACGGTTGATGCGTCAACCTTTACGATGAACAGCTTCTGAGGATCGAGGGTAATCAGGGTGGGAGCATTGCAAAAAGCTTCTCGCAGCTGGTCAGAGCTTATTTGGGCCTCTGGAGGCCAGGAGAGAGTCTATGGTCTATTGTGGAACATAGAGGTGAGTGTTGCAGTGATCATGGTGAAGGATTGGATGAAACCGCGATAGAAGTTGACAAAACCTTGAAAGCA
Organism: Carassius carassius; assembly: GCF_963082965.1. NCBI lineage: Eukaryota > Metazoa > Chordata > Actinopteri > Cypriniformes > Cyprinidae > Carassius > Carassius carassius. Next base: position 10,425,199 of record NC_081791.1, read on the forward strand.
ATTTAATTCTTTCACTGATGAAGGTAAGGGCCAGTAACAAATGACTTTGAACTTGTTGTCCATCTGTACTCGTTGAGGGGAGATGACATACCCAGGGACTGGATAGTAGTCCGGTGGAACTTTTCTCCAAATTGAGGTATAGGTGGTATTCTCTCAGTTTTTGAAGGACCAGCTCCACATGATGGTGATGCTCGGCCAGGTCCTGTGAGTAGATGAGGATGTCAATGTAGACAATGAATCAGTGGAGAAACTCCCAAAACATCTCATTCATCACCCAATACTCATAGTGGCCAGTAGATGTGTGTCTTCCATTCATCTCCAGGGCAGATTTGAATGAGGTTGTGTGCACATTGCAGGTCCAGTCAGGAGAAGATGTAAGCTCCAGGAAGTTCCTCGAGGACAGCCAGAACTAGAGGTAATGGATATGGAAACTTGACCATCTGTGAATTCAGGGTCCTTTAGCCAGTGCCTGGTCATAAGCCCCCATCCTTTTCACAGCTGGCGAGGTGGAAGGACTGACGGAAAGCCTCCTTGATATATTCCTCCATAGCAACTTGCTCCAGGATGGACAGTGGATACACTTTAGCTTTCAGGAGTTCAGCTCCAGGCAGTAGGTTGATTGCACAGTTCCATGGCCTATGCGGTGGTAACTTGGAGGTGGCCCGCTTACTGAAGATGTCTTGGAATACCCGGTTTTAGAGTTTTGGAGGTATGCAAGTTTTGGCTTGGGGCTCTCTACACTGGTAAAACAAATATGGATCTGAGACCTGGTAGATGGAAAATTTTGGGACAGGCAGTGATGGAAACAGCATTCACTCCACCGTAGGACCTCATTGCTCTTCCAAGCCAAGTGAGGAGAATGTTGGGTGAGCCACGGGCATCCCAGGACCACATCCGCAGTGGACTGCTCCAGCACCAAAAATGAGAGGACAGGCACCCGACATGGAGCATGATGTTAGGGGAGCAGTACCTAACCTTGTTTTGAACCAGCAATTTTTTGGGAGTGACTTTTCCATTTTAATTGAAGACAATCCATCATGTTTACTGAGATGAATTCCCTGAGGATCCAGTGTAGATGAGGGCTTGCGCTGAAATAGAAGTGTAAGGAGAACTGTATGGTCATACGAGATAGAGCACTGATTTGAGGGTTCAAGTGGATGGTACTCACCACTGGGCAGGGCGACAGATGGGACGGGTATGAAGAAGGTGGCCGCTCACCCCAGAATAAAAAAGACAGAGGCCAGAGTTTTTTCTTGCGTCGAGCTGTATTGGCTCTGGTGTTGTAGCTGAGACTGAAGGCAATGGAGAGAGTGGCATTTCTACTTCACAGGTTGTGAGATTTCGGGATTTACGAATAGCCTTTGAGATGAAGGTCTCGAGTTCCACAGTGTCATCATAGATCACCATCTGTTGGTGGATGCGAGGAATCAATCCTTGCAGGAAAGCAGTGAGGAGAGTGGTCTTATTCCAACCACTCGAGGTCATTAGAGTGCGAAAATTAACAGAATATTCCACAATGATCTTCCTCCTTGACAAAGCTGGAATATTCAATCCTGAACAGACTGTTCCGACAAAGCTTGGACGAAGACCTCCTTAAAATGACTTGTGAAAGCGTTAAGTGTTTGTGTTACAGGATGGTTGGCATTCCAGAGGGACTGCAGATCAAGCACATCCAGTCAGGAGTGTAATCATGAAGGTGATCTTTGATTGCTCGGTGGAGAAGGCTCGGGGGACTGCATTTAAAAAAACAGAGAACACTGCAACAAAAAGCCACAGTAGTGAGAGATGCAAGTGCAGCGTTAACAGCTTGAACAAAGTACTCAAGGGTGAGTGCAGGGCCGGATTAAATAAATGTATGACACTAGGCAGGCTGCATTTTTTGGGCCCCCCTCCATCGATGTTATTTATGAATTGAAATCTGAAACTTACCAAAGTTACTAGTAAAAGTTCATTCACATTTTAAATAGCCTAGTCTTTGGTTACAAATTGATTGTGTTGTATATTAAACAGTCTATCAGATTATTTTTTGATATTCATTATTTATACATCATTACACGGCTCTATTAAATGCTATTAAATTATCCTCATCCATTGGGAGTGTCATTGTTAAGGCAGTAGTACCAGTAAATAACCAATAGGTGTCAGTAAACTATGTAAACAGAGCAAATAAGTTTATCTTATTTGCTCTGTTTACATTTAATCAACACATTTGATTAAGATTTACTGAAAAATGCAATAGCTTACAACATTTATAAATGTTGTAATTAAGATTTCCTGCAAAATACAATAGCTTACAACATTTATAAATGTTGTAATTAAGATTTTCTGCAAAATACAATAGCTTACAACATTTATAAATGTTGTAATTAAGATTTTCTGCAAAATGCAATAGCTTACAACATTTATAAATGTTGTAATTAAGAACAAGAAGGCAAACATGACCCCTTCACATTCATCAAGACCATTTAGAAACTGTCTAACAATAAATAATAATAAATATAAGGATGGAGGATTTAAACTATGGAAAACTAAAGGTATTCAGACTATAAAAGACTTGTATATGGATGGAATACTTCTTACATTTCAAGAATTGTGTGATAAACACCAGATTCCCTCAAAACATTTTTTTTTTTTAATATTCACAGCTTAAAAGTTTTATGTCTTCCAGGTCTACAGATATTATGTACATTCCCAAACTGTCATTAATTGAGGAAATAATTAAAAAAGAGGTGAAAAGGGCAAATTGTCAAAATATTATAATTTAATAATGTCTAACTCTAAAGAGTCTGCTGTAGACAAATTAAACGCATGGAGGAAAGACATTCAAGAAGAAATAGAGGAATTTGAATGGACTGAAGCATGTTTAAAGGCGCAAAAACAAATCATAAACACGCGGTTTAAATTATTACAGTATAAATGGTTGACAAGGGTTCAGAGGTGGGTAGTAACGAGTTACATTTACTTCGTTACATTTACTTGAGTAATTTTTTGGGGTAACGAATACTTTTCGGAGTATATTTAAAGATGGGTACTTTATACTCTTACTTGAGTAAATTTTTGGGGAAAAATCTGTACTTTTACTTCGTTACTGTGGGCGACGCTCCTCTCGTTACTTTATCTTAATGCAATAAATGCATCAGTTTATTCCAAACGCGCCGTCTACTTTTCTCTGGGCAATGAGCGATGCCCATTCGCGAATGATTCATTCTTTTGAGTCAATTCTGTTCAAAGGCTTGATCAAACCAATTGGCAAACGAGTGAATTGGTTCATGAATCAGTTTGAATGAGTCGTTCAGTTCCCTGCCGCGCGCGCTGAGCGTCTGAAGTGGTTCACTCGGAGTTGTAACGTTTAAGAACAGAAAGAGCGTTGAAAACGTGGCTGGAACTGCACTGAATTGAAATCTGCAAAGGTTATTGTTTGCTAGCGATGGAGATCCTTATTAGATGAACACCGCGTGTGCTGTCTACTGTTTAACAGGTAATAACTTGGGCTACATTCGATTACAGTACACGATACCACTGTGACATTAGTTTGTTGTACGTGTGTGGCTTATAACAGAGGGGAGTCAAGTTGAATGCAGCTTCCAAAAGACAAAAAATAGCCGATTAAGATTTTATTAATTTTAATACAATCACACTGGTGCAAGTACGTTCAGCGAGTCATATTATCAGCTGCTAAATTCAGATCTGTGATTGCTTGCTGGCGCTTAGCCAGAGATAGATGCGTTTATACAGCGCTGCGCATTATAACAAATCACACATGATTCTTTTGAGCTTATTAAAGCATTGGCCAATCAGAGGCGTTCAGATGAGTCATCGCTAAAATGCTGGCGCTTCCTACACTCGCTCACTGACTGGAGACCTCTTTCTGGCGAATTCTCTCGCAGGAACAACAAAGTGCAGATGTGTGTACGAATCTTTAATTAAGATATTGATTTCACAGTGTTAACAGGTTCAGTGATTTTAATGGAAGTTTCCGAGAGTGATTGAAATCTAGACCGTCAGTGAAAATGATCTTTAATAATGTAAATGTTATTTGCTCTCTTTCTGAACAATGAAAGATTAGTAGCAATATTTATATCACATTAACTTTCAATGTTAAACTCACATTTAATATAAAGTCAGTCGTATTAAAAATATGTTATGGCATGACACCTATATCTGTTACTTAAGTAAACAGACAGGGTTTTATAATAAATAACATAAATTGGAGTAAAGGCTGATGAAATATATACATTTATACACGCACACATACATTACATACATTTTATCTATATATCTAAATAAAAATAGGCTCAGTATATATGACCCAAAGTAACTAGTAACTAACTACTTGAGTAGATTTTTTATCCGATACTCTTTTACTCTTACTCAAGTAACTATTCAAGACTAGTACTTTTACTTTTACTTGAGTAAATATTTCTAGAAGTACTTTTACTTGAGTACAGTTTTTGGGTACTCTACCCACCTCTGCAAGGGTTTATATAACACCTGAAAAACTCAATCATATGTCTAGCAATATTCCTTATATATGTACAAAATGCCAAAATTATAAAGAAACTCTAATTCACTGTCTATTCACTGCCGCATTTCCCGCCGCATCTTCCACCGCGTCTTCGGGCCGTGTCTCCGGGACTGGCTCGGCCTCTGGCTCTGCTGACTCGAGCAGGTTCACAGCTGTCGGACGGCTGCCCGACAGAAACTTCTGTAAAGCCCCCCGCTGTCTCTTCTTTTGTTCCTCTTCATTTTTTTTCTTTTTACGTTTTGCCGCACCCGAAAGCATCTTGAATGTTAGCCTACTCAAAACACACCTGCCTGCTAGCTTTGTTGTCCCGCTCTGACCTCTAACCGCCGCTGACGTCTCCTCGTACTTAACTGGCTGGCGCCTCCATATAAATACAGTCATGCGCTGGCGTTAATGTGACGTAATGTAACAGTCTATGTTTAAGATAAACATCGTCGCTATTTTTAGTTAATTAATAAATATTGAAATAAATTGTATGTAGGACATTTGTACATTTTATTTTATTTTATTTTTTATTTTATTTTTATTATTATTATTATTATTTTTTTTGTGCCTCAGTCTGGGCCCCATCCCGCCAATCGGGCCCTAGGCACGTGCCTAGTTTGCCTTTGCATTAATCAGGCTCTGGGTGAGTGGGTTTGGCAGCTGTGGATCCATGCTGCCGAAATCTTCTCTAGGTTTGATCTTCTGTCACGGAACAGATGACCACAAAATTAAAAAATTGGTAAGTGAGATGGTATTTGTAAAGGTGGCTTTATACTGGTCTTGCTTATCCTGACAGTGCTTTATAGCTTGCTTTTTCTTTTTCGTGTGAACTGAAAATAAAATAAAAATAAAAACGGAAGAAGGAAAAACTCAGTTGATTAAAATACCTGTATATGTGTGGACATGGCCTGAGAAGTTTTAACTGAATATAATAACTCAATATAATAACTAATTACTACCTACGATAAAATAAGCAAATTTGGGAACATAGTACTTGGCCATTGGAGTCCATTGTTAGGAGCCATAATCTTCAGATTATACCAGCACTGCCCTAGGCATACTGGAAAATATAAAGCAGGAGAAGTATCTCATTTGATTATTATGTAGGCATCACATTTACTGCACTACTGTTTGTGAAACAGTTTAGCTAACTGAAGATGTACCGATATTAAAATAATTATTTTCATGTTATGGCTAATAACAGAGGAATGGACAATATAAAAAAAATACAATTTTGTCTAAACAAATTGAAAATAATAATAATTATAATTATAATAAATAAAAAAAATATTAATTTAAATAATTATTTTTAGGGATCAACACATTATATGAACATAATGAAAAATAAATAAAACAAATAAACACACACAACCATACACACAAAAAATGTACATTTTAAAGGAAAATACTGTTTCAGTCTTTTTACTTAAAAATTTCAGATGGAATTCAGTATGCTATCTGTTATTTTTATGCGAAGTTTATTACCAATTTCTGAGTAAAACTTCTTTTATTACTTATATTATTATATTTTTTTCTCAGTGTGAACAAAACAGAGTATTGTTTTACAGGCATTGTTTTATTTGTAAAATTTGTGAAATTGAAGTTAATTTAAAGTAAAGTAAATTTAAGTAAATCCTATTTTATTTTATTTTAAATCTTGGAGTAATTCTGAAGGTTAGACTTGCAAACAATATTTTGAAACAACTAGAATTTATATCTGCACCCTGGAGAAGCTTTAGACCTTCACAGATTGTCCTCTGCTGTCTCCAGTCACCAAAAATATATAGGGTTGAGTCCATGAGCTATAGTGGACCACACAAAAGATTCTCTCCTGGGTAGCAGTGGAAATACACTGCAGCTTTAGTGATTTAACACTTTAATGGTTTGGTCTTAGATTTATAAGTCTAAAAATGCCCATTCCTCAAGTAAACATCTACTTTTGACATTCAGAGCAGTTTTAATGCAGAAAGCATGGATCGCTGTGGCTCAAATGCAATAGCCTTGTCATTTCACCATAAACTATTAAAGATGCAAGATGCAAAAAACACTTTTATAAGGTGTTTGAACACAATTGTGTGGCCACAGTGTGTGAAAACAACCAGCCTATGATGGTGAAAATCCATTCACTCATTGTTTCATAGTTCCAATAAGTCATAAACAGTCTCTCCACACAAGCAGTTCCGGGTTTGTCAATACTACGACGTCATACTTAGGGAAAGTCCTGCCCATTTGTGACGCTCTCTGCCCTATTAGCATAAACACAGCCCTGAGTTAGAAGCAGCGGTCTGCCATTACTGTTTTCTTGCTGTAGCTGCTGGAGATACAATGTCAATGCCAGAACCATTAAAAGTGTTGTGTGGTGGGATGCACCAACGTGGTGTATTGTATGGTGTATTGCTGCACACACACTCACTACTCCTGCCTGCGTTTTCTCTACTTCCTGTTGGCCTTCTGTAGCAAATCGTAGCTCCGTGTAGCTGTTTTTATTTTATTTTTTCTCTAGAATCTTTATCTATCACTCTCTGTTTTTTGAAGTGGTAAAATATATTTAATTCACACCATATTTCTGATATTATCGATCAATCTTATCAGATCAACTTTGATCGTTCACGATCGTTCACATTTTATATCCGTGAGTGGAGTCATTAGCGTTTTCATTCAAACCTATCGCTGTTTTCTTTTCTCCTCTCCTCTCGCTCCAGTTTTTCACAAGTTCATCAAACAACCGCAGTAAGAATATTTCATCAAGCACGGTGAGTAATGGCTTCTCCTGTTATTGTTACTTGCACCTCTTGCCACATGTACAATTTATCTATCTCTGTCGCTGATGAGGGATACACATGTGATAAATGTAGTGAAATAGTTAGGCTGACAGAGAAGATTTCAGAATTAGACACACGCATCCAAACTTTAATTGAGGACAGTAAGAATGTTAGGGCTCTAGATACGGCTTTGGATGCGTCTAGCTCAGGGATTCCTGCTCATCCCTCCTGGGGTGGCGCCACTCTTCTCTCTAGAAATATGGCAAATAGTCTTAGTGTTTATACTTGACTAACTGGGGCCCAGGTCAGGAAGCAGACAGACTGGCTAAACCGACCATCTGCTAGCTGCCTCCCGTCACAGAGGTCAGTTAATTCTCAGCACATAGAGACTTTTTCACCTAGATATCACACTTTAGAGACTGTGTCTGTTCCCCGAACTAGAAAATACAAAAAACGTCCAAACCAAGTTAAGATTAACAATTTAATTGAGGTTCAACAAATAAAAAACAGAAGCAATATGGATAAACAAATTATAAAGCTTGGCTTATTGAATATCAGATCCCTTTCTACGAAAACACTTTTTGTAAATAATATGATCACTGATCATAATATAGATGTATTCTGTTTGACAGAAACCTGGCTAAAACCTGATGATTACATTATTTTAAATGAGTCCACCCCCCAAGATTACTGTTATAAACATGAGCCGCGTTCTAAATGGCAAAGGTGGAGGTGTTGCTTCAATTTATAACAACGTTTTCAGGATTTCTCAGAGGGCAGGCTTCAAGTATAACTAGTTTGAAGTAATGGTGCTTCATATAACATTATCCAGAGAAATAAATGTTAATGATAAATCCCCTCTTATGTTTGTCATCACTACTACCACAAAAGACTGCTTTTTAAGTTATCTTCCTGATGTAACCAAATTCCTTAGCATATCCAAAACCTCAGAACAACTTTATGATGTAACAGAAACTATGGACTCTTTCTTTTCTAGCACTTTAAATAAAGTTGCTCCTTTACGCTTAAGGAAGGTTAAGGAAAACAGTTTGACACCATGGTATAATGAGCATACTCGCACTCTAAAGAGAGCAGCCCGAAAAATGGAGCGCAGCTGGAGGAAAACAAAACTAGAGGTATTTCGTATTGCTTGGCGGGAAAGTAACATATCCTACAGAAAAGCATTAAAAACTGCTAGATCCGATTACTTTTCTTCTCTTTTAGAAGAAAACAAACATAACCCCAGGTATTTATTCAATACAGTGGCTAAATTAACGAAAAATAAAGCCTCAACAAGTGTTGACATTTCCCAACACCACAGCAGTAATGACTTTATGAACTACTTTACTTCTAAAATCTATACTATTAGAGATAAAATTGCAACCATTCAGCCGTCAGCTACAGTATCACATCAGACAGCGCACTATAGACCCCCTTAGGAACAGTTCCACTCATTCTCTACTATAGGAGAGGAAGAATTGTATAAACTTGTTAAATCATCTAAACCAACAACATGTATGTTAGACCCTATACCATCTAAGCTCCTAAAAGAGGTGCTTCCAGAAGTCATAGGTCCTCTTCTGACTATTATTAATTCCTCATTGTCATTAGGATATGTCCCCAAAACCTTCAAACTGGCTGTTATTAAGCCTCTCATCAAAAAACCACAACTTGACCCCAAAGAACTAGTTAATTATAGACCAATCTCGAATCTCCCTTTTCTGTCCAAGATACTAGAAAAGGTGGTATCCTCACAATTATATTCCTTCTTAGAGAAAAATGGTATATGTGAGGATTTCCAGTCAGGATTTAGACCGTATCATAGTACTGAGACTGCTCTCCTTAGAGTTACAAATGATCTGCTCTTATCATCTGATCGTGGGTTAATCTCTCTATTAGTTTTATTGGATCTTAGTGCTGCATTTGACACAATTAACCACAACATTCTTTTGCATAGACTTGAACACTTTGTTGGCATCAGTGGAAATGCATTAGCATGGTTTAAATTGTACTTATATGACCGCCATCAGTTCGTAGCAGTGAATGAAGATGTATCCTATCGATCACAAGCGCAGTATGGAGTACCTCAAGGCTCAGTACTAGGGCCGCTACTCTTGACGCTTTATGTTACCCTTGGGAGATATCATCAGGAAACATGGTGTTAGCTTTCACTGTTATGCTGATGATACTCAGCTCTATATTTCTTCGCAGCCCGGTGAAACACACCAATTTGAAAAACTAATGGATTGCATAGTCGATATAAAAAACTGGATGACGAGTAATTTCTTACTGCTAAATTCTGAAAAAACAGAGGTGTTAATTATAGGACCTAAAAACTCTGCATGTAATAACCTAGAACACTGTCTAAGACTTGATGGTTGCTCTGTCAATTCTTCGTCACCAGTTAGGAACCCAGGTGTGCTATTTGATCGCAATCTTTCCTTAGAAAGCCACGTTTCTAGCATTTGTAAAACTGCATTTTTCCATCTCAAAAATATATCTAAATTACGGCCTATGCTCTCAATGTCAAATGCAGAAATGTTAATCCATGCATTTATGACCGCAAGGTTAGATTATTGTAATGCTTTATTGGGTGGTTGTTCTGCACGCTTAGTAAACAAACTACAGCTAGTCCAAAATGCAGCAGCAAGAGTTCTTACTAGAATCAGGAAGTATGACCATATTAGCCCGGACCTGTCAACACTGCACTGGCTCCCTATCAAGCATCGTATAGATTTTAAAATATTGCTTATTACTTATAAAGCCCTGAATGGTTTAGCACCTCAGTATTTGAATGAGCTCCTTTTACATTATAATCCTCTACATCTGCTATCTCTTTAACCTGGCATACACATAACATACTAATATGCTTTTAATATCCAAATCCGTTAAAGGATTTCCTTGCCGCAGTCGCCTCTGGCTTGCTTAGTTGGGGACACTTCATCTACAGCGCTATCGTTGACTTGATTGCCAATAAATGCACAGACACTATTTAACTGAACAGAGATGACATAACTGAATCCAATGATGAACTGCCTTTAACTATGAATGTTGTTCAGTTGCTTTGACGCAATGTATTTTGTTTAAAGCGCTATATAAATAAAGGTGACTTTGACTTTGACCAATGAACATAGGAGTATCCACAGACCGCTGATGACATGGTGGTTAAATTAAATTTTCAAGAAATGGAAAACTCCTATATGTTTGTGCTAACATCTTACACTGGACTGCCTCACAAATGAGGGTCAGCTCAGCGCTGGAGTTGTGCAATGATTGCTTCTGAAAGAGGGTTTGATACCTACGCTTTGTGTGCAAACATCCAGACTACAGACAAAGTAAGCATCACACATCATATTTTGTTTTCCAAAAGAGCTTCTTGGCTCTCTGTAAGGCTAATGTTGCTAAAGCTACCATTGTCTCTGCCTGTTTTCACTAATGCTTCCTTCATGTGCTACCACAATGATCGTAAATAGGAATGTGGTAGTCAAAAGCAATATGAGGTCAGTATAACACGGTCACTACTAGTTAAACTGTAACACCAGTATGCCCACGAGCATGAGCTCTTAAAGCTCCCCATTCTTCTGAAAAGGGAAGCGGGAGAAGCAGCTCATTTTAAACACAAAAAACACAGCATTAAAAGTGGCAAATTCAACAAGCTATAAAACATTATCTGTGGGGTATTTTGAGATAAAACTTTACACATACACTCTTGGGACATCAGAGAACAATTAAAAAAATTGTATCAATGCATTCTATGGCACCTTTAATGATACAAAACTTTTAACATTAAATAGTTTACCATAAATATCCCTTTTCGTCAGTCCATTCTAAGGTTGTGCATGAATCATCATGACAAAATTAATTATTAGACTACTGGTGTATCATAATAAGATATGCAGATGCACACATATAATGTACAGTCTGTCTCAAATTATTAAGCACACTCAGCAGGGAATCACTGGCTTGTGAAGCATTTTAACAACCAAAGCTTGCTAGCAACCATAGATACAGATTAGATACAGATGTCAAACCAAATGAAGCAGAAAACACAAAAGATCAACATGATTAGGCGAAAGTAGAATAAATAGCTACGCTGCACCAAGTGTCTAGAGTGCTTAAAATATCTAATCAAGCTAGCATTAATGGCTAGTAGAATATTCTAGACTAGAATGGATACTGCATTTAGAGCATATGCAAAGCAGTACAGCAAAAAAACAAAAAGGGAAAGAAAGGAAACCAAAATCACCCAATGTTATGCATATTTTTTATGTATTACAATAAATGTATGCTCTTCCTTTTTAAATCACTTTCGATCAACCTTATATACTTATCAATTTAACCATAATGTCACCTGAGTTTGAGCTGAGATTTCAGATGCTAAATGCCTTGTACACACAACTCCCAGCCACCCAGTTTTTTTCTTCTTTTGAAGGGGACAGAATCCCATTCTGGCCCAATCTAACCTTTGGCAACAGCCCCACTTAAAAGGCTGCCACTACTATCATGGACAGAAGGAATTACAAGGTGTAAAGGTGTATTTACTTTGTTCTGTTGTGAACCAAATATAGGCTGTATCTCATTCAGATATTGTGTGTTTAGTGGTATTTTAAAGGCATTTTGTGATGTGCTGGGTACATTTTTTTTATTTTTTTATTTTCATTAAAAGGTGCTTTCTGTTATACACAAAATGAAAATAAAAGTTCAGTCTTGTGCACAAATTGAAGTAGCTTCAGTTAGTTTTAGGTCTATAATTTTGTGAACAAAATGCAGAATTGATTTTACTTTACCATTAACAAAAATCAACTGACTTTTCACTGTAAACAACTATTACATTGACTATTCAACTGTACATAAAAATGTGAAATGTTTACAGAAAAAGACTGTAAAAACCCTACAGTAAAAATTATGTGTAATTTCACTGTAAAATGTGTGGATTATGGTAAAAAATAGTAAAACGACATTTGCACAAGTCCCTGCATAACACATCACAAATGATTGTGTTTTATTTAATTAATTTAGTTTCTTCTCATTTTTGTTATCAGTAATATACATTAGGATGTTTTGTGTCGCATTTTGTTATTTTATTATTAGACACGTTTCCACCACTGGAACTTTATCCAGGAACTAGGGACTTTGGGCTGGTACTCGGTGTGTTTCCACCGCAGGAACCAGGAACTAAATAAAGTTCCGGGTAAAAAAATGCCCCTCAGAAAGTCCCTGCAGACGAGGTGGTACTTTTTCATAGTTCCGGAACTTTTGGGGGTGGGACTTAGGCACTAAAATGCTGATTGGTTGAGTTCACGCAGCATTGTGATTTCAACCACCATTTATTTGGATCATTTTCAAAATATTACTATTATTGTGTCATGAAATGTCATTTTTAAAGTATTTCTGGCAAGAATGTAGTTGTTTAAAACTCAAATCTGCAGTTTATTTATAAAGACAGTGCCTATTTAAAAATGTGTTTTGCCGATTTCGGAGACGGTGAGCTCCACGCGATCAGTATCCACCGAGAGCAGCCTCACCTCGGCTAGACCTTCTGACATTCGCCGCTGGCTCTGATGTTTCTTTAGTGGTTAAACATAAAAAAATAATTAGTTTCGGGTAAATATAAAAGGTAATCTTTGGTCTGTATTCAATTTATCTATATGTTAAAATTAAAATGAAAAGCAATTGATATAATATTTTGTTTCATTGTAATGGTTGTACCTATATATACACATTTCCCTGAACTAAGTACATTTCTGCTGCTATTATTATTTTTAAATGAAAAACGAAAGGAGGCAATGGTATTTGATATCCTATTTCGTTTTATTGTAAATATACAGTGAGGAAAATAGCAATAGCCAAGGCGAGCTGACAGATGTTATCAGGGCCGGCTTTGCCAACAGGCGGCACAGGCGGCCGCCTGGGGCGCCATCTGCTGGACGGGGCGCAAAATTGCAGAATTAAAAAAAAAAAGTTAATTAAATGTATGTATCGTATAAAACATGACTCAAGAGAAAAGTGCTGTGATGAAGGATCGAAAAACAAACTGCAAACAGTTTTTGAGTGCCAATCAGAGGACATTTCACATCAAATATGTTTTCATCATGAAATCAGGTTGAATTCGTCCATGCGGATGAATCTAATGTTTTAAGGTGTGTGTGTGGGCTGTCAGTCACCAAACTGGTGTGGCTATTGTCCTTCAAAATCACAGATTCTACGTCTTGGAAGTATTATCCAAATAAGAAGTTTCATCTGTAAATTTTCATATGAACAAATAATTAACATGTCTTTTGTAATTATGTACAGTGTATCTTACATATCTGTAATCAGATGCACAATTCAAACTGGTACATAATCTATTTTAAGTTACTTCTATGTGTTTCATTACCATTACGCACTGATTAAGACTGTGAGTAAATTCAAAATGAATTTAATTATTCTTATTTTTTAATTTATTTTTAATTATTCTTATTCTTATAATTATTATTAAGTTTAAGGGAGGGGGGGGGGGGTGGCCCTTGGGCACCAAATAACCTAGAGCCGGCCCTGGATGTTATCAAGTACGCTGCTGTTTGCAGAATTACCGGATTTGCGTCGTAGCGGACATCACTCGTCTGAACTACCGAGGATGCAAGTCTGAAATTTGCATACTTTGTATTGAGAAACGCGCACAGACCTACATCACCAGACTATTTGCCTAATCTCCCTGGTACTTTAGACCGCGGCAGAAAGCAACAGGTCTGGGGGGGGGAATAGTTCCTGTGGAAAAAAGTTCCTGATACAATTGTTCCGGATAATTTCGGTGCAAACGCAGCAATAGTTCTTACGCATAGTCCTTTGCAGTCCTTACGTTTTACCTCTTTATCGCCATCTCTGTTTGAAACCTGCATTTGCAGTTATTTCCAGAATTATCTCTACCTGATCTCATGACGAAAATTTACCGTTGGGAACTATTTCACAAGATGCGAAATACTTACCAATAAGTACATATCACTGCAGTTTCCAAGAGAAATGAACATCGGAGGCAGTAAGACTGTAATGTTACTGACTTATGATTACAGCTCCATATGTTTCGCTTTCTGGATGTAACAACTTTGCATGGTAGCTCAGACTGAACAGAATTGGACTGGATGTGGAATCCTTGTGTACGAATCCCATGAAAAACATGACTCAAGAGAAAAGTGCTGTGATGAAGGATCGAAAAACAAACTGCAAACACTTTTTGAGTGCCAATCAGAGGACATTTCACATCAAATATGTTTTCATCATGAAATCAGGTTGAATTCGTCCATGCGGATGAATCTAAAGTTTTAAGGTGTGTGTGTGGGCTGTCAGTCACCAAACTGGTGTGGATATGGTCCTTCAAAATCACAGATTCTACATCTTGGAAGTATTATCCAAATAAGAAGTTTCATCTGTAAATTGTCATATGAACAAATAATTAACATGTCTTTTGTAAGTATGTACAGTGTATCCTACATATCTGTAATCAGATGCACAATTCAAACTGGTACATAATCTATTTTAAGTTACTTCTATGTGTTTCATTACCATTACGCACTGATTAAGACTCTGTTCTCAAAATGAATTTAATTATTCTTATTTTTTTATTTATTTTTAATTATTCTTATTATTATAATTATTATTAAGTTTAATTATTGCAGCTGCTCTAAGAAAAGGTTACAAATGATGTCTCTTAAACAGACATAATATGTTATACTAAGAGTAAGATACCTAGAGAAAGGTCTCAGATCAGCCTCCCCTCCCCCTTCATTACAGGTGCTGGACATTTGGCAGTGATCAAACTGGAAGCCACAGCAGTTTAGGTCCAGGTAATTGAGAGAAAACATTGATAACGCATAAAGCTTAAGGACCTGCATGAGTTCCACCTTCACGCCACAGAAGCCAGAGCTGTTGTAAAGATCACACTGGGCCTGACAGCAGGAAACAGGCTCCTGAACTCAGACTCACATCCATCACAGGGCATCATTTCTGCAGATGAACTAGCTAGCATCAAATAGATAAGCACCAAGCTCACATCGCCACCAGAGATCCAGCAGACATCACACATAGAAAACTGGTAAATGAGGCCCATGAAATAGCAGTTTCAGCATTGCTGTAAGATCTCAAAATAGATGAATATAACGTGGATCATAATGTCTCACAATAACGTCTCGGTTACGTATGGTAACCCTCGTTCCCTTAAGGAGGGAACGGAGACGCCACGTCGGTGACCGACGAATATGGGATATCGATTTGATAGACCAATCTACTTCGAGTGTAAACTAAATGAGCCAATGCACATTGGCATGCAATTATTGCATCCAGCTGCCACTGATCACTGCGTGAGTATAAGGCAGTAGCAGGTGCAATGCATTCCAGTTTTTCGCTGAGGAACCGAGTCGGGGACCCGGCAGCTCAGCGGCGGTACAGCAACCATGGCGACGGGACGTGGCGTCTCCGTTCCCTCCTTCAGGGAACGAGGGTTACCATACGTAACCGAGACGGATCCCTATCAAAGCGCCATGGGTGCTGCCCCTTCCAGTGCCCTGTGCGAGCCGCCTGCGCCCCATTAGGTGTAGGACGGGGTTTCGAACAAGTAGCTCCACTCACCGTTGTCAAAGCACTACCTCACTGGGTGAGATTGTATAACACTGGGAAAACATACCCAGTCCGCTTGGACCACATATAGCATCCATTTAGGAGTATACGGAGAAATTTGAGGTGATTAAAAACCCTCTTGGGAAGGCAGAAGTCTGCCGGGGAAACACGGGCTCTAAGGCTATACCGTGGACTATACACATACGAGTACCGCTTAGGTCTCAATATGGAACCCACCCTTCCATGGTTCTCATGGATACATCATGAAGGCCTAGCGCCGGACGTTGCGCCACGTCCAGCTGCTTAGGGTGATGGAGGATCTAAACAGGGTCTACAGTACGGACACTCTGGAGCAGTTTAAGCAAGCCGACACTAACCGGGGTCTCTCAGTGCCACTACACGTTTGAGGTGAGAACACAGGAGGATACCGGCTCTACACGAAGGCTATAGAACCTAGCGAACGTGTTAGGGGTCGCCCAGCCCGCAGCTCTACAAATATCTGTCAGCGAGGCGCCACGAGCCAGTGCCCAGGAGGATGCAACACTTCTAGTTGAGTGGGCTCGCAACCTGAACGGGCAGGGCACATCCTGAGCCTGATAAGCCAGGGTTATGGCATCCACAATCCAGTGGGCCATCCTTTGCTTAGAGACGGCACTCCCCTTCTGCCGGCCTCCGTAACAGACAAAGCTGGTCTGAGGTCCTGAAGCTTTGTGTCCAGTCTACGTAGCACCTTAATGCTCGGACAGGACAAAGCAAAGCCAGGGCTGGGTCTGCCTCCTCCAGGGGCAGCGCTTGCAGGTTCACCACTTGGTCTTTGAAGGGTGTAGTGGGAACCTTGGGCACGTAGCCAGATTTAACCTCCTGGCCCCTCTAAGGAACCTGACGATGAGGTCATGCTTACCCAAAGACTTCCCATTCACGGGGTCATGGTACACAGCAATAGCAGCAACCTGGACTTTGAGGGTTGAGGGAGACAGCCTTCGCTCCAGCCCTTGCTGCAGAAAGGACGAACAGGTTCCACTTCAAGGCGTAAGCGTGTCTCATAGACGGTGCTCTTGCCGAAGTGATGGTGTTTGCTTCCTCTTGGGATAGGTTACCTAGAACCTCTGCGTTCCGTCCAGGGACCAAACATGGAGTTTCCAAAGGTCTGGACGCGGGTGCCAAATGGTGCCCCATCTCTGAGTCAGTAGATCCTTCGTCAGAGGAATTGGCCAAGGAGGGGCTGTCGCAAGGAACCAGGTCCGCGTGGGCCAATACGGTGCTACTAGCAAGACTTGCTCCTCGTCCTCCCGGACTTTGCACAGTGTCTGTGCGAGAAGGCTCACTGGGGGAAACGCATACTTGCGTAGGTCCTGCGGCCAGCTGTTTGCCAGTACGTCTGTGCCAAGAGTTCCCTGGCAGAACAACTGGCAGTGAGAGGTCTCTGGAGAAGCAAACAGGTCTACCTGAGTGGCTCTGAACCGCCTCCAAATCAGCTGGACTGACAGGGGATGGAGTCGCCATTCTCCCAGGAGCATTGCTCGAGACAGCTCGTCGGCTGTACGACTGAGCAGGCCTGGAATGTGAATGGCACGAAGTGACCTCAGAACCTTCTGACTCCAAAGGAGGAGGTGGTGGGCGAGTTGCGACATGCGATGAGAGCGCAGACCACCTTGTCGGTTGATGTACGCAACAGTCGCAGTGTTGTCCATTCGGACCAGCACATGCTTGCCTCGTAAGAGACCTTTGAGACGGTTCAAGGCAAGGTGCGCTGCTAACAACTCTAGGCAATTGATGTGCCACTGCAGCTGCGGGCCCGTCCAAACCCCTGAGACTACATGCCCGTTGTACGTGGCCCCCCAGCCAGTGGTGGAGGCATCCGTGTAAACCACAGCATGCCTGGAGATCTGCTCTAAGGGCACCCCTGCTCAGAGAAATGCAAGATCTGACCACGGAGTGAGGGTTTGGCAACAGGCCGGTGTAACTTGGACCCGGTGAGTGCCGCGCTTCCACGCCCACCTTGGGACTCGGCCCATAAACCCAGTGCTGGAGCGGTCTCATATGTAAAAAGCAGAGCGGTGTAAGTGCCGCTGCGGCCGCCATATGCCCCAGGAGCCTCTGAAAGAGTTTCAGTGGGACCGCTGTCCTGCTCTTGAACGTATTCAAGCATGCTAGCACCGACCGCGCACGTTCGTCTGTGAGGCGTGCTGTCTGTTCGAAAAGAGATCCTCTGCCACGGCGAGAGTTTGCTCTTTTCCCAGCTGACCTGAAGGCCCAACAGGCTCAGGTGCAGGAGCACCACATCCCTGTGCCAATCATCTAAGTAGTTGAGAACGCAAACACCCTGCTCTCTGAGAGGAACAAGAGCTGCCTCCGTGACTTTCGTGAAGACACGGGAAGACCGGGACAGCCCGAAGGGCAGGACCTTGTACTGATATGCCAATCCTTCGAACGCAAACCGCAGAAAATGTCTGTGGCGCGGAAGGATGGACACATGAAAGTACACGTCCTTCAGGTGGATCGCTGCAAACCAATCTTGGGGACGGACGCACCTGAAAATGCGTTTGTGTCAACATTTTGAACGGTAGCCAATGGAGGGCCCGATTCAAAACTCAGATCCAAGGTCGGTCGTATCCCACCGCCTTTCTTGGGTACAATGAAGAACGGGCTGTAAAACCCCGTCCTCATATCGCCGCTGGAGGGACCAGCTCTATCGCGTCCTTCGCCAGTAGGATTGCGATGTCTTCCCGCAAGACAGGGACATCGGACGCTTTCACTGTAGTGAAGCGGACACCGCAGAGCTTGGGGGGATGCCGGGCGATCTGAATTGCATAGCCGAGGCTGATGGTTCGCAGAAGCCAGCGAGACGGGCTGGGTAGCGCTGACCAGGCGCTTAATAACCGTACAAGCGGGACCAGCGGAACCACAGCCGTACCCGCAGTGGGACAGCGAGGTGGAACACAAGGACCCAACTCGAGCGGCTTGTGAGCAGGCCGTAGTGTGGTTCGTGAACGGCACGAAGTGACCTCAGAACCTTCTGACTCCAAAGGAGGAGGTGGCGGGTGAGTTGCGACATGCGATGAGAGCGCAGACCACCTTGTCAGTTGATGTACGCAACAGTCGCAGTGTTGTCCATTCGGACCAGCACATGCTTGCCTCGTAAGAGCAGGCCGGAGTGTGGTGTGAGTGTGGGGTGCAGGGCTCACCTGGTTCCACGGGTTGGCAGAGGGTGCGTGAGTAGGGCCTTTGTTGACGCTCTCGAACCGCCCGCTGCTGCCATCTGGCGAAGGAGGAGGATGAGTGAGGTCCGGTGCTTGGCCGTCCGCAACTCTCGGTGCCCTTCTGGGACCCAGAGAGGGAGAAAACTGCTCTCCTGTCGAGATTTCCAGATTCTCCGCCTGGCCCTGGGCCCAGCTCCACGGCACCACTTGGAGGCTGCTGCAGATGTGGCACGTGAGCAGGGGCGGATGCAGGGGGCTGTCCTCGGCGACGAGCACGCTGGGGCACTGCGGCCGGGTGGAGGCAGCAGCTGCCCGCCGGGGCAGGAAGTGTCAGATCGCCTCAATCTGCTTCTGGGCAGCCAAGACTTGCTGGGCCAAGTTCTCGACTGCATCGCCGAAGAGGCCAGTCTGGGACACAGAGGCATTGAGAAACCGGACCTTGTCGGTGTCCCTCATGTCTGCCAGACCCAGCCAGAGATGGCGCTCCTGGACCACTAATGTGGACATCGCACGACCCAGCGAACTCGCGGTAACCTTCGTCGCTCGAAGCGCAAGGTCAGTGGCGGTTCGGAGTTCTTCCAGAAGTGCTGGATCGTGACCACCCTCGTGCAGGTCCTGATCAGCGGCGGCTGGATGTTATAATTGCATGCCAGTGTGCATTGACTCGTTTAGTTTACACTCGAAGTAGATTGGTCTATCGAAGCGATATCCCATATTCGTCGGTCACTGACGTGGTGTCGAGAGTGACCGACTGAAAGGGAACCAAAGAGCCTGGATGCTCAAAACTCTTATATAATTTCTAATTTTAGAGTTTAATCTGGAACTACACTACCATTCAAAAGTATGGGTCTCTAAGATGCTTTTAAAATATTTTTTAAAGAAGTATCTTATGCTCATCATAGCTGCACCTATTGTCTACATAGTAATATTTAGAAATGTAAGTATAAAATGTCCAGTGTAGTTACATGCATTTTGATTACCTCTAAATGTAGTTTGAGCACAAAGTGTTTTGAATCTGTTTAGAAAGTTGTAGAAATGCAGAAAAAAATATATTTAGCTTCCGTAAATGGTTATTTTGATCTCAGAAGACCAAGGGAAAGCGATTCCTCATCATATGGTTTTTTAACATAAGTGCAAATGCAGAGCAAATGCTTTGTAATTCTCGAAATACAAACCCCAAGTTTATGCTTAATTTGAGTCATCATTAATGAGTCGTTTTTATGCGATATGGATCATCTGCTCTCTGCAGTGCCATTCGCTATATTAACTTCAACTACATTCAGAGTCCATGCATTTTCTGCTGTACCCACTTTAAAATACAAGTTCACAAAGGTATAATGAAAATCCATTAAAACCACATCAAATGATGTGGAAAAGACTAACCAAGCATCACTGGTCTCAAGTATGCGTCTACAGACCCTTATACTTTCAAGTGCTTGAGTTTTTCAGAGGAGAAATTATTTAGACTCACAAGAGATGTGAAGACTAGCTTCTCTGCTCAGAATGGTCCCGAAAGAGTTGGAGGCCAGACATTGGTAAACACCAGCATCCTCTTCCTTATTGAGCTGGCTGATTCGAAGGTTTCCTCCTGAGATGCTGTATCGAGAGCCAGGTTGAGGGTAAATGAAGCTGTCGTTCATTTTCCACCTATGAGACACAGAGGGAAGTTATCAGAGGGAATGGAGAGTTTGGAGTACTAGAAGATATTTTTCTCTTCATTCAAAGTAAAACATACTGACATTTGTTTGTTATTTGTAATATACTGTATATTGGACTTTTCACATATAGAATACAAAATAAGACCTGAACTTTTAAACTAAAAGAAAAACTACTAATTAAAAAAAAATAATAATTATATAAATTAAACTGAAATAAAATAACTAAGTTGAGGTTGAAGTATAAAACTACTAAAATCATATAACAAAATAACTAAAACTACAAAAAAAATGAAAACTGAAAATATAAAAATAAAAATGTATTACAATTCTTAATAGATTTTATAATAGTATGTATATAAACAATGCTAAAATAACACTGTACCTCATGTTCAATTAGATATATGAGATGTTTTATATTTTTGTTGTTATACTATAAAGATGTTTATAAGTTTTGCAACTCCATAACTAAAATATTGTGTGATTTTATAATTTTCCAGGCAATTTTTTTTATTTTTTTTAAATTATACTTTTCAAAATTAACATTATTCAAACATGAACAAAATGCTAAATGAAATACAAATCATTTTGATCTTTTTAAAATAATACCAAAGTGCTGAGCATGGACATACAGTGCCACAAGACAACAACACTAGCTACAGCAAAGGCTGTTAAGTAGAAAGACAGGACTTTTACAATGGATCGATGGCCGGACCTGTCACCCCAAGACATCAGAAACCACAAAACCCCAGAGAGGCCCTAAGCTCCATAAGCTACAAAAGCCTAGTCTTTACGTCATCACACAATTAATCAATACAGTCAGGTAACGTAATCACTGCCTTACCTCATTATTAAATCATAATCACTGAAAAAAAAGAAGTCCTATCTGTCAATGTGGCATACAAATGAGAATAAATGAGTCTGCTGTGTGAATCCCACAGCAAATAAGGACCATTTTAATTGACAGACTGGACAAAAACAGAGAAGGGCACTATAGTGGCCATCTGGTTTTAATGTGGACAAAGACATGATTCACATCAATTACCTGTCTGATTATATGCACAATTGAAATCGATACAATGCACATAAAAACTGAAGATATCATGACGTCACGTTTCCCTCCCACACACAAAGGCCACGTCTACGACCTTTCAATATTGATAGAAATCTTTACCGTGCTGCACAAGTTAATGCAGGGGACTTGGGAGAGATATATTTGCATGAAAAGCCCACTGTTTGCTCTGCCTGTCACTCAAATTCAATGACACTCAACAAAATAAAAAAATAAACTGGTTCACTGGAAGGGAATTCTTTCAGGGAATATATGCTGTAGACATACAGTATATTATTCTGAATACATTATGTTTTCCAGTCTCCTGAGGAGGGCAAACAGTGCAGTTAGAAACATTCCACTCTTTACTCTTCCATTCAAATGAAAAAAAAATTCTGTTTTACTAATTTATCAGCTGAAAAGAATTATAAAATTCAAGGGCAGACTGTTTGAAAGTGTCTAGCTTTTTAACTTGTGCACTTACATTTAAATTTTTTAATTCATTTTAGACAGATGTCAGAAATTTGAACTAGAGGAGAAAAATATACATTTTAAATGTTTCTCTGTTACGATGAAAATGTTTAAACTTCAAGAAATGCTTGTGAGGAGTTCGGAAAATAATTTAAGTTTTGCGTTATTTAAACATATTTTTATATACACAAATGTTAAAAAGTTTGGGCTTAGTAAGTCAGTACATTTTTAAATGCTATATAAAGAAGCCTCAAGGCTGCATTTATTTGATTACTGTTTTTGCGGTATTGTCAATTTAATACTGTTTCACTAGTTCACGCTTACATATAATTAGCTGAGGTATGGTATGCGTATTTGGCGTGCTGTCCGCGGAAGGTCTCCGAGCTCGGGAATGGCCCGAACCTAGAGTACCCCCCCTTCCCCGTCTATTTATTTTGAACTCGAAGTGAGGAGATGGGGTGGAGGAGGGATGCTGATAAACCGTCAATGGATAGAGGGAAGTCAGCAATATTTATACTATGGGATTGATTACTTGATTATGGTCCACCTGTGTTGATTAGGCTAAGTATCTGACGCGCTCCTCCCGAATCTTATTAATAAAATTTAATTTCACTAGTTCACGCTTACATATAATAAGCTGAGGTATGGTATGCGTATTTGGCGTGCTGTCCGGGGAAGGGCTCCGAGCTCGGGAATGGCCCGAACCTAGAGTACCCCCCAAAAAAGCAAATGTACAAGAGGACAGTCGCCAGTTTAAAGAATGCCCCCCCAAAAAAGCATAGAGTACTGGCGGGGGCGGATTTGGTTTCCTGAGAAGTCACGTTGGCTCAACTGCTCAACTGCTCAACTGGAGCTTGTGGCGTTGGAACGGTGAGCCCTACCGGCCGATGAGGAGGAGCAGCGTGGTTGTGGTGCCCGACCGGGAGGGCCCGAGTTGCCTCGACCGGAATAGGTCACGGTGTCGGCGTACGGGTCCTACTGGCTGATAGCCCCTGCTATTCAGTGGGTGAAGGGCCTAATGCTGACCGAGAGGGCCCATGAAGCCTCCGACAGGAGATTGAGACTCAGAATGACGGACGTCTGGGTCCTCTCGGTTTGGCAGATAAAAAGCTTTGGGCTGGTCGACAAGGAGGACTCTGGTGACATCCGAAGGGAGATCCCGACTCACGGCATCGGATGGATGAGACTCACTTGCTGCCGGCAAGCATAGGCCCGACCGGGAGAACTCTCGCCAGACGTCTGAAGGGAGCACACGCATCAGACGGGTAAACCTCGCCGGACGGGGAGAGTGGAAAGGAAAACCCGACTGGGAGGACTCTCGCGTCATCCGATGGGGCATTAAACTCAGAACATCGAACGGGTAAGCCTCGCCAGGCGGGGTTAAAAGATGTGAGGGTAGCTGAGAGTTGTTGTTTTTTTTTTTTTGCAGGATTTGGCGAGAGGACGAGACTCGTAGCGTCGGACGGTTAAGCCTCACCTACCGTCAAATGGCAAGGTAAGTTGCGTGGGCCAGAGACATGTTACCGACGTCCGAAGGGAGCACACACATCGAACGGGTAAGCCTCGCCGACCGTAGAGTGGAAACGTAAAGGAAGTCTGTCCAGGAGGCTCTCGTCAGCGTCCGAAGGGAGCACGCGCATCGAACGGGTAAGCCTCGCTGACCATAGAAAAGGAAAAGGTAAGGTTGTCTAACCGGGAGGCTCTCGCCAGCGTCCGAAAGGAGCACACGCATCGAACGGGTAAGCCTCTCCGGATGTGGGACAGAAAAGGTAACGATAGGTGGCCAGGAGGCTCTTGCCAGCATCCAACGGGGACTTCCTGTTCCCCAAAAACAACTGGGTGAGCCTCGCAGGCCATAGGATGGAAAAGGTAAGTTTGTGTGGTCGTTAGGCTGTCGTCAGTGACTTATGGGAGTTTGCTACTCACGGCAAGAGACGGGTAAGCCTTGACGACCGTAGGAAGGAGGGAGGGTTTATTTGTGTGTTTGGTACCTGCGGCATCGAACGGCTTGCTTGTAGGTTTTGTAACCTAAACCACGTGGAATGGTCGTGGTTGGATGGCCAGGAGGCTCTCGCCAGCGTCCGATGGGAGCACTCGCATCGAACGAGTGAGCCTCGCTGGCCAAGGATGGAAAAGGTCAGGTTGTCTAGCCGGGAGGCTCTGACCGACGTCCGATAGGAGCTTAGCTCCAGGAATCTAATGGGTAAACCTCTCTGGCTGAAGGACGGAAAAGGTTGTCCAGCCGGGAGGCTCTTACCTTCGTCCGACAGGAGCTTAGCTCCTGGAATCGAACGGTTAAGCCTCGCTGGCCAAAGGACGGAAAAGGTAAGGTTGTCTAGCCGGGAAGCTCTCACCTACATCCAATGGGAGCCTTGACTCCATGCATTGGATGGGTAAACCTCTCCGTACATAAGACAGAATGGCAAAAGGGTAGATCGGGGCTTTCACCTACGTCCGAAGGGAGTGTGAGCTCCTGGCAACGAACGGGTAAGCCTTGCTGGCCGCAGAATGGAAAAGGTGAGGTTGTCTGGCCGGGAGGCTCTTGTCAGCATCCGATGGAAGCTCGAGCTCCTGGCATCGAAGAGAGAAGCCTTGCCGGCATCCTGTGTTTTTTTTTTAAATTTATTTATTTATTGTAATTAATTAATTTATTTATTTATTAAATTTGCGACAGCAGATGGGTAGTCTCTCCAGCCATTGGAGGGAAAAATTTAGATTGTTTTATCTGCGAAGCACCCGTTGGTGTTCGGCAAAAGCGTAACTTGCGGTATTGGATGGGTACGTCTTGCCATCGGAGGGAAAATTTGTTTTAGCTATGATGTACTCGTTGGTGTTCAATAGGTGAGTGTCGCTGACTGAAATTTTATTTTATTTTATTTATTTATTTATTTATTTATTTATTTATTTATTTATTTATTTATTTATTTATTTATTTTTTGGGTTTAATCGGGCTTTTTAATCGGGTAAGCTTCGCTGGTGGTCGGATGGAAAGTCCAAGATTGCTTAAGCGGGAAAGCATCTGACAGGAGTTTAATACTCACGATGTCATACGAGTAAACTTTGCTGATAGTTGAACGGAGAAGGCAAAGGTTGGCTCAACCGGGAGCACTCTTGCAGCGCCTGACAGGGAGTTCGATACTAAGGATGATTTGGTTGTCTACGAGGGTATACGCTGTGAGGCTTACTTGAATAAATGTTTAGCAAATCCAATAAGCTGCTTCCGATAATGAGTCTGAAAAATCTTGGTGCAGTCATTGTATTCCTAATTAAGCATGCAAAAATAAATTGGATTTCCTGTGCCAGTGTTCCCCAAATAGGTGCCATGTATCAGCGATGTGGTCGTTGTCGAATTGTCATATTGTCAGCACGTGAGATCGATGGTACATATCGACGATGTAATCGTGCATGGGTGGAGTAAGAGAAAGATTCTTTATACTTGTCTGAGCTTACTATTTGCCATTTTAACCATGCAGGTGCACGAAAGAGCTTATGGAATCACCAATAATCGAAAAATATATTTTTCGGATGTACTGATAAACTGGCATTAAATATAAAATACTACATTTAAAACTGCTAGTTCATGTAGTCGGCACTACTGTCATCTCGCTTGTCCTGTGAATTTATTTATTTTTTATTTTTTTAAACGATAGTAGATTCCATTTAAAGTCCAATGATTTAACCCTAATATGGACGTAAAAGAATGCCTTAAATATAAGGTATTCAAAAACCGGTAAGTTCATATATTTGGAGTGAGTTCGGTTGAAATTATGCCTTGGTCATACGCGCTCCGGACCACATGCCTCATGATGGGACCGACGCGCCACCCTGAGACCAGAATGAGATGCATTCTAATGTAACTGTGGCATTAAACTCCGTTAGTGAGAGCTCCTTTAAAATATGGCACGTATCGGATTTACCTGTTAAAGTACGATGGAATACCTTATATCTGCAAACGATGTATGTCTATTTGTGGATGGAGACTTCTTTGCCACCTACAGGCTCACATCATCCTTTGAGAGCACGGGCGAGCGTGAAGTGCAGTGCTGAGATGGGATAATGGAGCGGTTTGATAGCCGAATTATGGCAGGCCACCTAATAATTATAATAAAAAACGTTGGTTGGAGAATGGGCCTAATATCGTCTTGGCTATTGTCGATACATGATACTATCACCGCAACCTAGGATGCATGGCATACCTATAAGCGGAGGTGATGTGTGTGTTTTTTTTTTGTTTTTGTTTTTTCTTGCGTGTGAACAGACGCTGCTGCGGCAGTGGGGAGATACGGGAAAGGCTCCTGCGGGAGCAGACACTGCTGCGGCAGTGGGGAGATACGGGAAAGGCAACTGCGGGAGCAGACACTGCTGCGGCAGTAAGGAGGTACATGCAAGGATACTTGCTTCGGCTGCTGTAGATGTTGGCTGTGGGAAGAGTAAAAAAGGGTTAGTAACATTTGATGGGGCAAGCTAAAAATGAATGGGTAGCCTACTGTGTCACCAGCTTAGCAATTGGTTGCCTGATTTGACAATTCCTCAAGCCTTGTCCACATTATTATGTTCCTGTTGGAAAAGCATCTTTCCTCTCATTTGGCCTCCGGGCTCTTTAGACGGTCTCCCGAGCGGATACGTTTGGAACGCTGTTTTCACGTTGTAGTATGGACTGTGGAAACAGAGGCTTTTGGAAACGATGAAGCATGTTTTAGTCTTGTAAGGCGTTGTACCGAAAGACATGATTATAGCAGTAACGTTAACCCCTTACCAGTCACCCTCCATTTTTGGCATGGAGACAGAAATTACATACCCAAAATAAAGATGTTTCTGCTCATGATTCTTTCTGACTAGATCCATGATCAACATTTGTCCACGAGCTAACACTTCGACGTTTACCGTTCAGGAATAGGAATCGTTTTCCTGACATAATTACTAAATAACTGTCACTGAAATGATGTTTTATCGAAATATTGGTCAAATATCATAGCCAAAGTCTTTAGACTTTCAATTGATGCAGGGTTTATCCAGATCAAGAAAGAGAGTGATGTTTAACGTGCTGTGAAAGTGAAAAGATAATAAACTGGGGCTGTTGGCGATGCTTGCAAGCAAATGGGTTAATAGCAGTTATGTGCTATTCGCTTCCAAGTGGTTTCTAAAGATATTTACTTGCCAGTTTTTTCGTATTACGGTCCTTAAAAGGCAACAGTAATTTTACTCACACTTGCTATCCTGCGTCAAAACACGAGGCCAGATGCGTTTTAGATGAATTTTGAGTGATCACACCGGTGAATGGTGAAATAGATCCCTAAATGATTTGGTCCTACCAGAAAACTTGCATGGAAAAATTTAAAATTAAATTAAGCATTTAGCAGACGCTTTTATCCAGAGACTTACAAGCATTTTTTTTTTTTCCATGGAACTTATGTCTGTATCATTTCCGTGAGGTTTAAACGTGCAACGGTAAGGCGAATGTAATGCCTTGGCTTCGTGGTTAAAAGTGGCATCATCATCCGACGGAACGTTTGTATCTGTAGTCCAAATCTATGTGCAATCCACACTCCAGATCAGCAGGTGGCGGTAATGCACCTTTACGCTGGTTTGCCAAAACCGCCATAAAACACTAGTAGAAGAAGACGGAACTACGTCATGACGTCGTTTAACAAACTTTAGCCGCGAACCTGCTTTCAGATGCAACACTTTGGATGCCAACTGCTGTAAAAATCCAATGAAGAAAAAGAAGAACCTGTTTTTAGCGTCTTCGCCTGAAAATGTATTGGTTAACGTCGCGCGGTCTGCTCCGCTAGAGGAAGCGGCCTCAAACTGCCACTCGGCCGGAACGCCGGGGTGAAAGGCTGAGCCGCGGTGAGAACTGGGGTTCGGCCCAGGCTGGTTGGATTCTTTCTGCTGCAATCCAGCGCTCGGGGAGAGCTCGGTCTCGGGCGGCACGATCGTTGTGTCGAGCAAGGCGAGCTCGGAGAAGTCAGCGATATTTATACTATGGGATTGATTACTTGATTATGGTCCACCTGTGTTGATTAGGCTAAGTATCTGACGCGCTCCTCCCGAATCTTATTAATAAAATTTCATTTAATATTACTAGCATTTACAATAACTCCAGTCTTCAGTTCACACGATCCTTCACAAATCACTCTAATATACTTATTTGTTACTCAAGATATTTCTTCTCATTATCAATGTTCAAAACAGGAAATGAATTTTTTTTTAGAAGTCTATGAAGAATATAAATTCAAAAGAACAATTTGCAAAATAAGTATTTTACAACATTTAATGTTTCTTACTGCCCCAAACATCTGAATAGAAAATATAAAGGTTACATATGTGGTCATTGAGGAGACTCTGACAGAACATCCAAAATCCAAAACATCCAAAATGTTCTTTGATACATACAGTATATATACTGCAGTTAAAATAAAATGAAATTCTATTAAGTTCACAGAGATCAGAAATCAAGCACAAGCACAAGAGGGAGTCAAAGAAAGAGTGCAACAGCTTTTCAAAGAGAAATTAAATCCAATTAGATTTAGAATGGGTCTCCCACAAAAATAAATAAATAACTATAAGATAAGTTCAGACTGGTTTTGACTCAAGATAAGTCAAATCAAGGACTGGAATCACAATATAAAGGACTCTCGGTAATAGCAGCAATGGAGAGATTCACTCTTTGAAAAATTAATGTGTCCTTGGCGGCTTGAAAAAGAGCTCCCTTCATTTTAGAAATACCCAACGTGCTAAAAGCTCAAGAAAACTTTCAAGGTCCTTAAACTTGAACTCAAGCTTAGACTGAACAGGTTAATCAGTTAATATGGATTGTCTGTTTGTCTTTGCCACTGACAAAAATGATTAAATAAAGCTTGTATTGGCTTTTTGATACCAAAATCCACAGTACACTGGGATCTCACCTGTAGGACGGGGGCGGATGTCCCTGGGCTTCACAGCTGAAGGTGACCTCCCGGCTAGGCTCATTAAGATGGAGAGGGAATACAATACTTCCCGGCTGTTTGGTGAATACTGGCCTCAGAGGACTGCTGCCTTCTAAAGGTGAGGAGGAAAAGAACAGAAAAATACACTGTTAGTCAGTGCTAAAGTTTAGCTTAGCGCTCTTATTAGAGCAAAGCTGTTGTGAAAGGTATCCATCTGTTCACTGGATGAAAGCCTACCTGTCATTCAATAGCTGGGACATTCTACCAGAAACGTACATTTGCTGTCCTGGCACTACTATTGTTTTATAAAACTGGTGTAATCCACATATTTCCCAAAACTGTCATACAGTGAATTAATTTAGAGAGTTTTACAACAGATTATGTTATGTATTTGATTAAATTGTTTTTTATTTTTGTTTAAAAAACCCTTTTTAAAATTAAGAACCCCTAAAATGTACTGTCCCAGGTCAAATCTCAATTCTATACATCATATAAATAATAATTATACATTTGAAATTCATAGAAAAAACAATACCATAGCACATTTAAGATGTTATAATTTGTATTATTCGATTAAAATCTTCAGTAAAATGAATTAATAATAAATAAATCGATTTTTTAAAAGTGTCCCCGGGTTTCTGTCATGCCCTGTCACACTTGCATAAAAGATTCCAAGAAAAGTGTGTGATATCTCTTTAAGGTCCCAAATCACAGGAAGTGACCTCATTTGCCTCTCATCACACACTGACACCAACCAGAGGTAAGTTCTGTCCTTGAATTTTGTAATTTTAAGCCTTTCTGCATGTTTTTACCTGAGGTCGAGCTACTACGTCAGTTCCTGTCACGCAATAATGTCCCAGAAAATGTATGTCAATAGGTTTAGATTTGGAACAAATTAAATCTTTTGTGTAAATACTCTCTGAAATGTTGTCAGTTTTTATGCTAACATGCTAAATTGCTGAGTCATAGCTATTAAAATGGCTGACGGTCAGGCCCTGTCACGTCAGGCCCTGTCACATTTCACTGTGACAGGGCCTGATACATTGCTTGTTTGTAGTGAATACCACAGGTAATCTTCTTGTTTCATTGCAGATGAATATGTTGACTACTGCTAACATTTGTTTATTTATTTATTTATTTATTTATTTTGAATAAACGCCTAATTTCAATTCAAATTCAATTTAATTTTGATGCTGCAAACTCAAGGGCATTCATTTGAAAAGTTAGTCAAATACATCAATTTGTTATTAAAAAAGCATACCTAACTGAATCAGTTGTAAAAATACATGTTTAGCTATTTTAGTGCTTGTTTTAAAAGTATTTTTCTTGTTAGTGCTGATACAAATACTGAGGGGTAGGGCAGTACATTACTTACAGTAAGACTCAAGGGCATTAATTTGAAAAGTTAGTCAAATACATCAATTTGTTATTAAAAAAGCATACCTAACTGAATCAGTTGTAAAAATACAGGTTTAGCTGTTTTAGTGACTGTTTTTTAAATGTCTTTTTCTTGTTAGTGCTGATACAAAAAATTAAATACATCAATTGGTTGTACATCAAAATGGTTTTGTACAATACAATAATACCAAAGACAAGTGTGCTGTGTGTATTGTTTCTTCTATTATACAGCTCTTAAGTTACTGATTCAATAAGGAATCTGGGTAAAGATATATGATAACATATAGGATATATTAATGAATTTTACTTGTAGCATACACAGGTTTAAAGAGGCTGATAATAGGCCTATTAGAGAATTAAAACACTGTTCACTTTTTAAAATCGAGACTATCTTTTCCCATTGTTAATTGTGTTTGGTTAATTTTTATTAATAAAGACTTATCCACTATTTAAATACAGATTTTTAGTATATTACTACAAATTATAAACATTTAGTTTTTTTAGTTTTACAGAGAAAATCTGGTCATTTTAATGTAAATCGTAATGCTTGATGGAAAAAATGTCAGTCCTGTCACAACATTGTCAACCCTGTCACACCATGGTCAGTCCTGTCACAAAGTATATTTTAGTCCAAAAATGGCTATTTTGATTATAACAATTATTGAAATGGGTATATAGTGATAGTAAAGACTGGATTATATATTTACAATAATGCGTTGGTAACAAACTTTACCCAAAAAGCCCCTTATTCAACAACATTATGTGAACCTGATGGTCATTCTTTATCTAAGAGCCCACAAAACAAGCAAAATCAGCCTGATAGCTGTGTTTTTTTTAATGAATTATATGTTTCCTTCAATAAGGGACAGATCCTCATTAAAATGATGATATTTGTACAGAAGAGAGCATATTCTTTAACACACTTACAATATCAGCCATGTCTGTGACGGAGCCTGACATTTTAAAGAGTAACTGCATATTAAAATGCTTATTATTCAAAAATTATTATGTGCAGAGGTGGGATTTCAATAATTTACAATTATTCACTATCTCCTTTGTTAAAATCAGTGTTAAAGTTGAAGGTTAATACTACTTTTTGTTTGTTTCTTTTGGGATAGAAAATGTACGTTTCTGGTAGAATGTCCCAGCTCTCAAGTGAGTAGCGTAAATTTGGCGCAACCAAAGTAACCTTAAAAACACTTGAGATTATTGTTGGCAGGATCTTAGCTACGCTACACATTCCAGATGCTAATATCACAAACCCCAAAAGAGCACACATATGTTAAAATACTAAATGTTTGAGCTTAGATATTGTTCTGAGAAAGTGAATTTCTTTACATAGGCTAGCTTACTGTGTACTGCTACCATGTTATGCTATGTTTGCAAATTATAAATCTAGTCAGAGAAAAACAAGAGCTTATTAAATTTTCAAGAAACACATGGTGACCCACTAAGCTTGCTAATGTGATTACCTCATACCAAAGACACTAACTTGCAGGAAAGTAGTTTAATTGTGTGTATCGTCTAAACACTTAAAAGCTTAGAAATTGTGTGGTTTATTATTCTCCGTAATTACATGTTGATAGTTAGTGCAAACCACTTATCCTGTCTTATTAAGCACAAATGGCCTTCAGCAAAATGAGGCATCTGCCCAACAATGAGCAGGACCGAGAGTTTTTATGCGAGAGTGAATGCAATTAGCATAATCTAAAACTCATTGTGTGCCAATTAACACAGCATAGAGCCTAATGTTACTGCAATGTGTCAAAAACACCAAAAAACATCTGCATGTTTTGTTTTAAAAAACTGTGTTGAGCAGAATTTTGGGGTATTCAGATGACACTGAACTCAAACTACTCTGCATGTCTTTCTGTATCTGCCGTTTGACTTTCATGACCTTTCAAACATGTAATGCCAAGAAATTAGTTAATTTGGTTTTTCATGCTATTAAAACAACAAGAGTGGTTTTGATTTTCTAGTGTGTAAATAGAAATTAACTAATGTATAAACAGTCCTGAGCCTTTGTCTGTATAGCCAGAATATGACATGATGTTTCCCCAAACACCATTTTGTATTTTACTGTATGTATTTAATTAAAACAGTAATACATATTTTTTATAATAATTTTATCAATAATATATTAATATATTTTATGTATAAATCATTACATCAAGAGCAATAATTAAGAATAATCCTTTTTGTCAAATATTCACTTTTGCAGTGTAAAGGTAGCAATTACTGTACATTTAGAGGACTCTTTTAAAGAGGAAGCCATCCCCTTGAGAAATTAGTTCATGTTAAGCACACACTGCTGGTTGTTTATTAACCTTGTGCAGATATCAAGTTCGAGAGTGGTGCAAACTGAATTAATTCATCTGAAAATTCGTAACTAACAGTTTTTTTTTTTCATGCCAGAAATTCATAATTGTTCTACCTAGTGTTCAATTAGCATCTCACTAGTGCAGGAGAGGTGGGGTTCATTGTTATTCTGGGTGATAATAGAGCACAGAAGAGCTCTCAGCGGAGGTGTTTGAAATCTATTGAATGGGGAATACTCTGCACCAGGGCTAATTTCAATCTCACTGTCAACAAGGGCTTTAACTCTTAAATGCAACAGGAAATATGAGAAGGTGAAAAGACGTGAGTGAGAGCAAATGATTAAGTAATACTTCACAACCATAATATTGACTCGGATTTCCCATTAGCTACCACAGTGCTTTCCATTGTCTGTATCATCCCCTGGAACGCCACTCACTCAACAGTTAGCACAAGCTTTTTTTCATTGATCAGTGAGTCAACAATATGTTTCATTCTGTCAAAATTTTCAGGAAGATTATCCTGAATTCGCTCTCAAGATCTCAGACAGACAATGTTTATATATATTTAATGCATAATTAAACATTAAAAGATCACGTTAAATCGTTTAAGTATTGTTAAATTAAGTATTTAGTATTGACACTGCACTAAAAAATCTGTCTGTATCCGAGCAAGCTGTTCAAAGTCAACATGGGCAACCACAGAACAGTTAAATGAGATATCCATACCCAAAATTTGGTACAAAAAGACATGACGTGTATGTAAATAAAGACAGGGGCGAGAAAGATTTCAAAACTTCAGGTTGAGCTCTGAGGTGATGCAAACCTGAGAAATGCAGCCCGAGAGTGAATTTCTATCATGCAAGGAATTAATGCAACAATTAAAGTTCATATTTTTGCCAGAGGACGAAGAGGACAGAACTGTCTATTTCAGAAACACCATGTATTTACAAGCTTTGGTAATGCTGCAAATATTACAAGACGTTATTAAAATATTGATGGGGAGTAATCTGAAACCGCGTCGTCGCCTGCGGGTTTGACGTTATGTTGTAAAGATTCTGCTGAGGTCTTTACTGGTGCTGTGATTTCTGACAACAGACCACAGCTGTCCAAAGAGACACACAGTCGCTGAGAAATTATCTATCCCTGTTCAGCACAGAATACTACCAAGAGGTTTACAACACAAAAGCCCACCTTGGTGGTAAGGGAGGTCATTATGAAGGAAGTTGGAGAAAGCAGGTCTCTCTCTCTTTCTCTCAACCTGAGGGGAGAATTTATATGGGAGTGAATCCCCCCCGGAGCAGCACTGGAGCTGGAGGGAAAAGCCAAGGAGCAATTTGGAGGCCCAAATAAAAACTAATCTCAAATTCAATACCATCTGACAAGCCGATGAATTCGGCCAGCTTACCTCAGCATGAATATCCAGCCACAGACAGAGCACACAGGGCAAGGGAGGGAGGGAAGGGGTTTAGACGTTCGTGTGCCCTCCAATCCATTTGTTTCTGATTCAAAGGTTTTATTCATCAAATGAAAAAGCCAATCTTGGTAAGTTAAAATACACACCTGCACTTACCCACACTAACAAATACACACACACACAATGAGCCCTGAAGATCTGAGAACCGTGAATTTAAGGAGTTTAGCGTGGCATATTCAGTTGCTGATTGTAACAATCTTGTAGAAAGTTAAACAATAATAAAATATACTGCAATGGATCAATTATGCTGTCTATTATTTATGTGTAAAAGTGTATTTAAGAATTTGGTCTTTGTCTTGTCCCTGAAAGACAAACAGTGTATAAATTGTGTCATTTAATGTATTGTTTAAAGACATACCCATGTCAAAAAAAAGTGTGCTTCACTGTACTGACTGTGCAGTTGTAGAGTACTTCAAATCTTAAAAGTATTTTTTTTAAATGTACTTGTAGATAATATATGAATTAAACAAAAGGCCTCTTAAGTGCATTTAGAGTTCCTGAAGGATACTTTCTTAAGTATACTTTTAAAAAGCGTGCTTTGTAATAATGCCAAATAACGTTTAACTGTAAAGTAAATTTTTAATCTTTGTTTTTAATATTCTTTTGACGTTCTTTAAATAATTACACTTATTTCGATGTGTTGACTAGCATACAGTACTAAATAATAATAATTAATAAAGTGTAGTGAGCTATTTGACATTAAATTTAAAGTTAATAATTTTAACTTTAACATTATAAATGTATTGTTACTGTACAAATATAAATGTAAATGCATGACATACAAGTTTAGACCGAAAAGATTTAAAGTATATTTTAGTTTACCATAAATGCTGGTCAGTACATTCAGCATTACACTTATGTTTTTCAAAGATAATAGAAATAGTTATGAGATTTCATAAATGAATGCATTTATTCCCAAAACCTACGTAAGGGAAAGCACTCTAATTTTGTTAATATAATTTTCAACTTTTTAATTTAACTGAACTAACTTGCAATTGAGTGTCTGAAACATTAATTCTGTATATTTTTCTCGAAGTACTTTTTTTTTTAATAAGTATACGTTATAAACAAATCTTACAGTGTACGTTTTTCTTATGATACAATGTTGTCTAATACATACATTTTAAAGGTCTCACTATTACTTTAATTTGTGAGAGCGTTGCCATATGTTTTTATGTCATGTTGAGCTGTGGTGCCCATTTGTTCACAGGTTCAAAATGAGATTTCCCTTCATCGTACCAGTGTCTTCCTGTTTAATATGAAAATGAATAAGAGGGAATAAGCTTACCAAAATGGTAAAAATCATACAGCATCTAATTCAGTTTGGCAGCTGGAGAGAAACAAACCGTATGTTTTGCATTTAAAAAGAATTAATCAGGACTAAGGATATGTTAGGGCTTTTCTCTGATTGTGCTGTTTGCGTTTTGTGCCTCTACTCCTCAATCAAAGCACATTTAATCAAGCACAATTATATCCTTATGTACATTATGTTCTACATCAGTTACAATTACCTGACGCCATATGCTCAAAAGATAGAAATGAATGCAAACTCTTTAACTGGTGTAATTGCTCACAGGTTTTTAGTCAAGTTTTGAAGAGACAAAGCAAATGAATGCAGTTAGTGGCCATTTAGCATGTCTATTTTCACATCCAGATGTAATTTTTTGAATTTGAAGAGTGTATCAATTAAATCACACAGGTATCCAATAATAATTTCTAGTGGGTTTGCTGTTAATGTAATTAGTCATGAATATCATTACCATTTCACAGTGCTGTAAGATTTAGCAGTATCATTTATAAAACATTAACGGTTATTTTGTAACCATGAACACCACTGGTAGAAGTCTCACTGAATAGACTTAATAATAAAAAACTGACACATTTAATGCAAAGAAAATCAGTATTCAAAACAGAGCATACATTAAATACTTGTATTTTCTCTTACTCCAAAGTATATACAGTACAAGGGATGGTAAGATTCACCGATTCACATCAGTGCATCCGCATAAAGGTTAACGATGCGATGCATCGATTTAAAAAAAGTGTGCATCGGATATAAGTAGGCATTTGTATCGTGATGCATTGTTTCTAACATATTTGCAATGGTAAAAAAGTAGATGCGCAATAATATTATTATTTGGAAAATTAACAATAATTTTTTACCAATATTTTATACGTAGATTTATTTCCCCTCTCTACACTGTTTCTCAAGCGCATTCTCTCGTCACCACCACTGCTACATGAATATGATGTATCACAACACTACGGAGACCGAGGCATTAGAAGCCAGAAGGCACTTAAATTAATTTATGATTTGCTGTCTGTCTGTACCAAAAAAATAAAAGCCAACTTTTCTGTACCATACTGAATTGCAGTAGCATCATATTTTTTTCCAGTACATCGTATTGCATTGAATCACATTGTGTTGAATCAAAAATGAAATCCGATTTCACTATATCATAATAGGGGTAAATCGTATTGCATCACATCGGTAGATGCTTCATATGTTCTTTAATACATTGTATCGTTGTCTATGCATTGAGATAAGTATTGCATCAGCCTCAGTTATGGGGATGCACATCTAGTATATACTACTTATTGTTTAAATAAGAAAAACTGAGGCTGGTTGTCACAGCTGAAGCTCAGTAACAAAAGGGTTTTCAATCAAACATCCAATTACATAAATGCATGTTTTCTCTAGCATGGGGTATGTTTTTTAAACCTAGTTCAAAGCTCCAGTGTTCTAATATTTATGCTTCAGCTGTTGTGTAAGCACAATAAAACCACACTTTGGATAAATTCAGACAAGTCAACTATAAAATGCAAGTAAATTTATACTGCTAGATGTAATGTGTGTTTTAATGCAATATACAGTATTACTAACAATTTCCTTGTTTTATTAACATTTTAATTAATTGTTTTGTGCATAACTGAACATTTTTCATTTAGCAAAAAAGCCAATAACACAGGTTCCCATTATGACATCTTAATCAAATATAAAAGTGTAACAACATGCCCTGCTTTTGGGTCTACACGCCTGGCTACAATGTTTTCATTGAGCTGAACCTTTTTCCTGAATAATTCTACAACATAACACAACCCGGAAGCGAAGAGAAGAGTGCAAAAATCGAAAATCACACACAACAGAAGTGAAGATCATGTAAAAGAGCAAACAGCCCTTTTTAAAACAAAGACTCAAAATGAATTCCGACCCTCCCAGTGACTGAAAGACAATGTAACTGCTTCATCAAAAAGAGATCAATAAAGGGGCTTTTGTGCTTCCACTTGGCTAAATGAGAACATAAATTGTGTTCTCCAATAAAATAATGGCTTGTAGATTCATTTGCACATTAACCTTTTCATGTCTCTCAGAGGGCTGGTTAAATTGCATATTATCACAACCTTTCTCCAACTTTGACACAAAGCAAGGTGGTCTTTAAATCAAGTCTGCCGCCATGGTATAATGCTCAGAGTATAGGAGACATTTAGTTCAGTGACAACGAAAATATGTCAAATGTTTTACAAATTTACAAAAGCCTAAGCATCAAATCCCATAATTCCAGATAGAAATAAAATTATTTGCCAATGAGAACATATTGGCACCTTTTCACCGCTGCCATAAATGCAAAGCACCTATTCTCCAGTCTTTTTCCTGTTAAAACACAATGACCTGCACTATAAAGAAAACAACCCCACTTTCAATTACTAACCATGTAATCTTGACCACTTTATGTTTATGTAATATACATTATTGAATATAAACCACCACCCCATGGCCTGGCTATCACACTTTTTTTGTGTCTTTGCTCAACCTCATTGCTGTGCCCATTTGGAAGACTTGGGTGGCTTTAGCATTCACAAACAAAGTGAAACCTTTAATTGGTTCCAGAGATAGAAGTCATCCGTGAATGGGAGGTCTGCCCTTAATAGTAAATGACAAGGACAAATGTATTCCATAAAAACAGTCAGGAAAGTCTATAGAGGAGGTTATTAGGATGCCTACCTGAAAGGCATCCCATGAATAATTGCAGCACCAGCAGTTTCCATGACAACCCCATTTTAAATATTGGAGGTCAGCGAGAGCTCACATTCAATTGAGAGTAAACAGAATGCCGTCTTTGTCCAGACTTGATCCTCTGTGCCCTGAAATCAAAAGACAAGATGAGAAGAGTTAGAAAGAGTTAGCAAGACTAAAGCAGTCATGTTCCGCAACATTTTCTAGCTGTGTGTCATGTAAATTAATTTGTGTCTTTACGAAATCAAATTTGGAGAAATATAGCATCACATCAATTGCTAAGTAATTGATCCTCTGCATTGAATGGGTGCCGTTAGAATAATAGTCCTAACAGCTAATGAAAACATCCCAATAATCCACACTATTGCAACAATTAACAACTTGTGCAGGCAAAAGTTGCATGTTTATAAGAAACAAATTGATCTTTAAGGTGTTTTAACTGTAATGTGTAACTGTAAGGTGCATTAACTGCCAGAATATGAGTCCATAATCCAAAATAATGCTTCCTGTAGTGAAAAGGCCCATCCCTTGTTCTCATATCAAAATCCACGGACATATTTTTGTTTTAGGCTTGTTTTTTCTTGATCTGTGCATATTTCTTTTCTGATTCAGATAAGATAACTGTTTCCTCTTGAGGAAGCATAATATGGGAAGCAAGAGTTTAAAGTTAAAAACATCTTAATAATGGATATATTTCCAACAAACATGCAGCTTTTGCCTTCATATGATGGACTGGAGTGGTTACTTATTAGTTATAATTATGTTTTTTATCAGCTTTCAGTCTGATGGCGCCCATTCACTGCAGTGGATTCATTGGTGAGCAAGTGATGTAATGCTAAATTTCTTCTATTTCGATGCAGAAACAAACCGTACAAAACTGAGTAAATCTCCCACAAATTCTATTTTTGTGCATATTATTCCTGTAATGTGAACATGTAAAAAAAGAGAAGTTTTAGAGTTTAGATCAATACCTGTCAAACAGACCTTGAGAAGTCTAAGCAATGCCTTAGAAATACTTTACTGCAGGTACTATTAATTTTTATTTTCAATCTTTGATCATAAAAAAAATATGAGTATATTTACACTTGTAATACTCAAGGCTATAATTAGAGCCTTTACTTAAATAAACCTTTTCTCCCAACACACAAAAGATTTTAGGAAGGTTAAGAACTTGGCCCAAGGTACAAATCTTCTTATGCCATTCTCTGGCCTCCACAGCTATATCATCTGGAGGGGAGACTTCAGGCAACTAGCTCTCACATGTCTGGTCTAACACAAGATTACTCAAGCACTCACTGTAAAGCAGGGGTGGGAAACGTTGATCCTGGAGGGCCTGTGTCCCTGCAGAGTTTAGCTCCAACCCTAATCAAACACACCTGAACAAGCTAATCAAGGTCTTCAGGATACAGGTAGGTTTTTTTCAGGGTTGGAGCTAAACTCTGCAGGGACACAGGCCCTCCAAGATCAACGTTCCCCACCCCTGCTGTAAAGTATATTCTTTAAAGATGAAACTAAAATTAAGTTTATAAATCAGATTCTGTCAGTACAAAAGCAAAATAGCAAGAGTGATATTGAACAGCTCTGCAAACAAGAAGTTAATAGAGTGCTGCAGTGATGATGTACAGTATTTTTGTAGGCCAAACTAAAAGTTAGTATCATACCAGTTCCCCTTGACAAAAAACAAAATATTTTTTTCTTTAGGGTTACTGCAGACAATAAGCTCTGTGACCACCAAAACTTAGATTTTTAAACATTTTGTTTATCATGATAATCTTAATAATCAAATTAACACAAGTTAGATATGTTTACCTGTTCACTGAAAGGATGTTTAATGTGTCTGACAACCTCTGTAGTCCAATTTAGCTTTTTTTAATTTCGTGTAGGATGTGAAATATCTTGACTATGTGTTAACTACAGATCTTATTTCAGGAATTTAACCATTTAACCAAAAGCCCATTAAAAAAAAACAAAAAAAAAACATTGACTTCAGGATGATGGAAGCAAAGACGCTGAAATGCTATTATTATAATTATTGGCTACAAAATACAGTATGTCATTCCTGCAGCACTCTATATCAAGTATTTATTATATTATTACCGGCTGTTTTGTTTCATTTTGTTCTGCCAACAAAATAGTTCCAAAAGCAGAATCAACTTTGAATGTTAATATGGCCATGAATGCAGATGCTCTGAGAGATAAAGTGAACAATTCTAATAGAGATATTGATGGCATACATCAGTTCAGTGAACAGTTAATGTGTAAATTAGGTAAACACATTTTAGAGACAGTATTGTTAGTTACATTGTGTTCTTTGCTCTACCAACATAAATATTTCCAAATTAAGTCAACGCTAAATCAATCTGCTGCAAACAATGTTTACTTCCTGAAAGAATGGGCATCTATTAAAAAAATGTTTGAGTGAGTGATTCAATGATTCCCTCATACTTTTTCCGTTCTTGAATTAATCACACCTTGTACCCTTATATAGTGCACATTTTGATGGGATAGCCATTTGCAGTGGTGTCCGATACTGTAGTCAACATTATCTATAGTGAACTCATTTAATCCTACAATGCACCTTAATAATGTGTGTACTGTATGTACACTCAACAGCAAGCAACTCGAGAATACATGCACATAGTATCATGGCAACTCATTAATTACAGTTACGTCATGGCAGAATATGGCATCTGCAGCACTTACACCTCACAGTTACCTCACAGTTTCCATAGCCTCTTTCACACAGTAATACCAGTAAATTGCCGTAAAATTACCGGAACGACTTTACCAGTAAATTCAAAAATGCGCTGTTCACACAGTCAACGACATTCTGTCTTTTTTCCGGAAAAGCACCATTCACACATCCATTCCAAAATACCGGTAAATTCTGTGACGTCATTAACCTCTAAACAGCTGTGCTTGTATTTTTAAACATGAGGGTAATACATGTTCAGTATTTCTGTTGATGGTTTCATTTTTGTTTCAAACTTTAATATTCATGCAACTGCTTTTGTTATGGAGACATCGTATTAAACGACTGGTTTAAATAGTTATACTCACCATTAATAAAATACCCGATGCTGTCGGGAGCTGACCAATTTAGTGAAAATCGGCTTGAAAGGATTAATAGCACAATGAAGTTGCGATTTGCAGTCTGTAAGACGCGCGACATTGCAGAAAAGGTGCGTTCACAAATGTAGAATATGCTGATGCAAATTCATATCAAATAGTCTGTCAGCGCAGATAAACTGCATTCAAATTTAGTTCGAAAGATGTCGCAAAGCACCGGAAAAAGTAATTACCATGAATGTGACAGAGGGAAATAGTAAAAATATATTTGAATAATTCACTAATAAACTAGTGTTTTCTGAGTCTGTGTGCAAAGGATGAAGTTGCCTGACTCATCATCTCCTCATTAGACGCACCTTCTACACGGATTATAATTCTATTGATATTTTGTTTGTTTGTTTGTTATTATTATTTCGTTAAGTAGTAATTTAAAGCTTTCTATAGATATATTTATCATGTCTGTGAGGCATGTATTCGCTGAGTTTCGGTTTATTTTTGTAAGCTCTCCTGTTGAAGACGAGACGCCAGAAAGCATGTTTGTTTTCTTTATTTTATATTTCTTTATTTTATATTTTGATCGCGCTGGCACTTATATATCCCAAAAAAGCGTGCTTTATCTTGCACTCTCCGCCCAAAATATTCGATATATCTAGCCCACATGTATCTGGGTTTAACGTTAAAACATCGTTACATGCTTGAACTGTTTTATATCTTTAGATTTTATTTTAGACAATTTGTGATGATTTGAGAA
Organism: Carassius carassius; assembly: GCF_963082965.1. Lineage (NCBI taxonomy): Eukaryota > Metazoa > Chordata > Actinopteri > Cypriniformes > Cyprinidae > Carassius > Carassius carassius. The sequence goes on from NC_081791.1 coordinate 10,467,391, forward strand.
GGCTAAACTGATTAAACATGGCTATGTAAACTCTCTGTGCTGGCCGCTTTAAAAACAAAACTTATAGGCCTGTTTAACGATCAAAAACTGCTCCAAACATACAAAACTGAACTATTTTAATAGCTGAAACAGTAGTATAAGCTGTTTTGGGAGAATTGGGAAAAAAGACTGGCTGAACATCCTCAAGTGAGTTGCGGGGCAATGTGATTTCATGACGTATACCGCGGGTTGAGATCCACTGGTCTAGAGCTACAGGATTTATGGAGTAGCAGGACCCCCAAATAGATTGACAAAAGTCATAATAGGAAAAAGAAATACTTCCAGTACTACTTCGTTTGTGATGGTCATTTATTTATTTTTATTTTAGATATTAAGACAAGTTTTCAGTTTATTGATGACCTGACTTTGTCCTGTGAATGCATTGCTCTCTGAGATAGTTAACAGTTATTTTCTCATACGTTACTGCATCAATAACAGTTTCTCTCAGATGACGACAAATTTCTTCATCCGCCCGGATAAGGAGAAGTGCTTTAATTTCGCTGTCGCTTCAGTTGGATGACATTTATTTTATTTTCTTAAACAGTGTGTGAATGCGTCACATTATTATGATTGGTCCGGAGTAGACGTCTTACGTCACTGCGTTCTGAACTCGTACGTGCTCATACCGGTAATTTTACTTCTGCGTTCACACACAGCAGAATTCCAGCAATTTACTGGTAATGTTACAACTTCTTATACCGGTAAATTGCCGGAACAAATTTACCGGTATTTTTGAAAAGATCCTGTTCACACATGATCTCTTTACGGCAATTTACCGGTAATTTTCCGTAAAAGTCTGTATGTGTGAAAGGGCTTAATAGTAGAGGAATGGAATATGGGAATAGTGAGGGTGACGATGAGGGTGTAGCATTAAAAGTGTTGTTAAAAGCAGGTGGGACCAATGCAACTGTAAAACTCATACAAGGGTGTATGTGACAATTTTGAAAACAGTCATAATGTTTAAATGAATTGTTTAAGTGGATAATTCAAAGACTCACTCATAAAGACACTTGACAAAGTCACTTGTCACCACCTACTGGTGCAACAATGTAATTTTCAGAAAGAGTCTCTAAAAAAATGCATATGGTCTTGAACATGACAACTACAGAGTAAAAAAAAGAAAAAGTCATAGTTCATGTGACTTTTATAGCTCACACAAATTTTCCTGACTTTTAAAGTAAACAAAGCGACACATGAACATTGCAAGGAAAAATATTGATCACTGGATATTATATGGTATATTAAATAAATAGTTCACGCAAAAATTACAATTTTGTAATTAATTACCTTCATGTACCCCCGGATATTTTGATGAAACCCGAGAGCTCTTAGACCCTCCATAGACAGAAACGCAACTAGCGCATTTAAGCCCCACATAGGCAGTAAAGACATTGTTAAAATAGTGTTGCATCAGTGGTTCAACATTAATTTTATGAAGCAATTTTTAAGTAATTTTATGCTAGAGAATGGCATAAAAAAGATTTGTACCTTGGGCCAACTATCCCCTTAAATTGATAAGCTGTAAACGTCACATGACAGAAACATATCAGTGCTTTTGGGGCTCTGCCTCCATGAAAAACCATGAAAATAGTTCGGGTATGTTCTGTTAATCATTTGAACACTGTTTGGCAAGCTCTCTAATTTTATGACATATTTTATTAGGTTGTGTTATCCGTGGCATAGTTTCTAAAAAGATATTCTTGATTAGCTTTGGTAACATATGGTAACATTACTATTTATCTTCCGAAAGCACTTCCAAGTGCAAATCGGTAAGGACTGTAAATGACCATGTTCAATGGGGCTTCACCTCACAATGGTCATCCAATAAGCACAAAAAATCTGAATTTATTGCCCATACAAAAATCAGATGCTTGAATGCACACCAATTGCAGACCTATTAGCAGGGACTGAAATGAACACTCCAAAAATGGCTGGGTTAAAAACAACCCAATTGGCAACCCAGCACTGGGTAAATATTGGGCAGAACACGTGCTGGGTTAAAGTAACCCAGCATGCTGGTTTACACATTTTAACCCAGCACACTGGGTTGTTGAGAAAACCCAAGATATAGTCATTTTTACCATTTGTGTGTTTGCATTTTTGTGGTTCTGGATTATTCTTGCTGGGTTATTCTCATAATTTCACCTATGCTTAACAAAACAGTTTCCATAGCCTCTTTCACACAGTAATACCAGTAAATTGCCGTAAAATTACCGGAACGACTTTACCAGTAAATTCAAAAATGCGCTGTTCACACAGTCAACGACATTCTGTCTTTTTTCCGGAAAAGCACCATTCACACATCCATTCCAAAATACCGGTAAATTCTGTGACGTCATTAACCTCTAAACAGCTGTGCTTGTATTTTTAAACATGAGGGTAATACATGTTCAGTATTTCTGTTGATGGTTTCATTTTTGTTTCAAACTTTAATATTCATGCAACTGCTTTTGTTATGGAGACATCGTATTAAACGACTGGTTTAAATAGTTATACTCACCATTAATAAAATACCCGATGCTGTCGGGAGCTGACCAATTTAGTGAAAATCGGCTTGAAAGGATTAATAGCACAATGAAGTTGCGATTTGCAGTCTGTAAGACGCGCGACATTGCAGAAAAGGTGCGTTCACAAATGTAGAATATGCTGATGCAAATTCATATCAAATAGTCTGTCAGCGCAGATAAACTGCATTCAAATTTAGTTCGAAAGATGTCGCAAAGCACCGGAAAAAGTAATTACCATGAATGTGACAGAGGGAAATAGTAAAAATATATTTGAATAATTCACTAATAAACTAGTGTTTTCTGAGTCTGTGTGCAAAGGATGAAGTTGCCTGACTCATCATCTCCTCATTAGACGCACCTTCTACACGGATTATAATTCTATTGATATTTTGTTTGTTTGTTTGTTATTATTATTTCGTTAAGTAGTAATTTAAAGCTTTCTATAGATATATTTATCATGTCTGTGAGGCATGTATTCGCTGAGTTTCGGTTTATTTTTGTAAGCTCTCCTGTTGAAGACGAGACGCCAGAAAGCATGTTTGTTTTCTTTATTTTATATTTCTTTATTTTATATTTTGATCGCGCTGGCACTTATATATCCCAAAAAAGCGTGCTTTATCTTGCACTCTCCGCCCAAAATATTCGATATATCTAGCCCACATGTATCTGGGTTTAACGTTAAAACATCGTTACATGCTTGAACTGTTTTATATCTTTAGATTTTATTTTAGACAATTTGTGATGATTTGAGAAGGCTAAACTGATTAAACATGGCTATGTAAACTCTCTGTGCTGGCCGCTTTAAAAACAAAACTTATAGGCCTGTTTAACGATCAAAAACTGCTCCAAACATACAAAACTGAACTATTTTAATAGCTGAAACAGTAGTATAAGCTGTTTTGGGAGAATTGGGAAAAAAGACTGGCTGAACATCCTCAAGTGAGTTGCGGGGCAATGTGATTTCATGACGTATACCGCGGGTTGAGATCCACTGGTCTAGAGCTACAGGATTTATGGAGTAGCAGGACCCCCAAATAGATTGACAAAAGTCATAATAGGAAAAAGAAATACTTCCAGTACTACTTCGTTTGTGATGGTCATTTATTTATTTTTATTTTAGATATTAAGACAAGTTTTCAGTTTATTGATGACCTGACTTTGTCCTGTGAATGCATTGCTCTCTGAGATAGTTAACAGTTATTTTCTCATACGTTACTGCATCAATAACAGTTTCTCTCAGATGACGACAAATTTCTTCATCCGCCCGGATAAGGAGAAGTGCTTTAATTTCGCTGTCGCTTCAGTTGGATGACATTTATTTTATTTTCTTAAACAGTGTGTGAATGCGTCACATTATTATGATTGGTCCGGAGTAGACGTCTTACGTCACTGCGTTCTGAACTCGTACGTGCTCATACCGGTAATTTTACTTCTGCGTTCACACACAGCAGAATTCCAGCAATTTACTGGTAATGTTACAACTTCTTATACCGGTAAATTGCCGGAACAAATTTACCGGTATTTTTGAAAAGATCCTGTTCACACATGATCTCTTTACGGCAATTTACCGGTAATTTTCCGTAAAAGTCTGTATGTGTGAAAGGGCTTAATAGTAGAGGAATGGAATATGGGAATAGTGAGGGTGACGATGAGGGTGTAGCATTAAAAGTGTTGTTAAAAGCAGGTGGGACCAATGCAACTGTAAAACTCATACAAGGGTGTATGTGACAATTTTGAAAACAGTCATAATGTTTAAATGAATTGTTTAAGTGGATAATTCAAAGACTCACTCATAAAGACACTTGACAAAGTCACTTGTCACCACCTACTGGTGCAACAATGTAATTTTCAGAAAGAGTCTCTAAAAAAATGCATATGGTCTTGAACATGACAACTACAGAGTAAAAAAAAGAAAAAGTCATAGTTCATGTGACTTTTATAGCTCACACAAATTTTCCTGACTTTTAAAGTAAACAAAGCGACACATGAACATTGCAAGGAAAAATATTGATCACTGGATATTATATGGTATATTAAATAAATAGTTCACGCAAAAATTACAATTTTGTAATTAATTACCTTCATGTACCCCCGGATATTTTGATGAAACCCGAGAGCTCTTAGACCCTCCATAGACAGAAACGCAACTAGCGCATTTAAGCCCCACATAGGCAGTAAAGACATTGTTAAAATAGTGTTGCATCAGTGGTTCAACATTAATTTTATGAAGCAATTTTTAAGTAATTTTATGCTAGAGAATGGCATAAAAAAGATTTGTACCTTGGGCCAACTATCCCCTTAAATTGATAAGCTGTAAACGTCACATGACAGAAACATATCAGTGCTTTTGGGGCTCTGCCTCCATGAAAAACCATGAAAATAGTTCGGGTATGTTCTGTTAATCATTTGAACACTGTTTGGCAAGCTCTCTAATTTTATGACATATTTTATTAGGTTGTGTTATCCGTGGCATAGTTTCTAAAAAGATATTCTTGATTAGCTTTGGTAACATATGGTAACATTACTATTTATCTTCCGAAAGCACTTCCAAGTGCAAATCGGTAAGGACTGTAAATGACCATGTTCAATGGGGCTTCACCTCACAATGGTCATCCAATAAGCACAAAAAATCTGAATTTATTGCCCATACAAAAATCAGATGCTTGAATGCACACCAATTGCAGACCTATTAGCAGGGACTGAAATGAACACTCCAAAAATGGCTGGGTTAAAAACAACCCAATTGGCAACCCAGCACTGGGTAAATATTGGGCAGAACACGTGCTGGGTTAAAGTAACCCAGCATGCTGGTTTACACATTTTAACCCAGCACACTGGGTTGTTGAGAAAACCCAAGATATAGTCATTTTTACCATTTGTGTGTTTGCATTTTTGTGGTTCTGGATTATTCTTGCTGGGTTATTCTCATAATTTCACCTATGCTTAACAAAACAATCATGGATTAATAAATAATGACGAATACAGGTTATTTAGACTGTTAAAAAATATTTTTAATGCCACCTGACATTCACAAATGTGTCAAAATTTGTACCAATGACAAACAACATGCAATTTTCTTTTCTTTTTTCAGCAAATGCTAAAATCACAGAAATACAGTTGCAATAAATAAGAAAATAACTTCTGAATGACCTGTGTCTTTAGCTGTTTAACTATTACATTTTGACATATTTAGCTATTTAAATACACAGTGAAATGACATTGAAAATTAAAAAGACAGAGAATGTAAAATCATTTAAAGATGTCCTAAAATGTATATCAAGTAAATAAAGACCCCTAGGTAAATGTGCACTGCTTAGGGTAGTAAAGGTATAGTTCACCCAAAAATTTAAATTCTGTCATTTATTACTCACCCTCATGACGTTACAAACCCGTAAGACCTTCGTTCATCTTCAGAACACAAGTTAAGATATTTTCAATGAAATACGAGAGCTTTCAGACCAGGGTGAATAATTAATGACAATTTTCATTTTTGGGTGAACTATTGTCAAACACTTAGAAAGCTTTGAAGCAAAGATCTACACCTGAGAGCAGTGTACTCTGCTATAGAGCCTGTCTATGGAAGGACAATTTTCAAAAGGAATTGCAAATTATATTTTCAATTGCGTTTTCCACATGTGACAAATTGCAACAAAATCCAAACACAATTGCAAATCTTGCATTACTGTTTCTGTTTTCACAAATGGACAGTGCCTGCCAAATTTCAAGTTCAAAAGCAAAGTCCATTCGCAGCTATATTTTCCATGTATTATGAGTAATAAGCCTGTCATATTGAAAAAATACAGCATCTTTACAGTTTTAAATAGGAAAATAGTGTGTAATAATGCAAAGGGACAATAGTAAACACTTAGTTTTCAGTTAAAATCAGTTCATCATTGATTCAGTGATGTATCATCCAGCTGTGCAATCAAGTCAACGATATCGCTGTAGATGAAGTGACCCCAACTAAGCAAGCCAGAGGCGACAGCGGCAAGGAACCGAAACTCCATCGATGACAGAATGGAGAAAAAAACCTTGGGAGAAACCAGGATCAGTTCGGGGGCCAGTTCTGCTCTGACCAGACCAAACCAGTAGTTCAATTCCAGGCTGCAGCAAAGTCAGATTGTGCAGAAGAATCATCTGTTTCCTGTGGTCTTGTCCTGGTGGTCGTCTGAGACAAGGTCTTTACAGGGGATCTGTATCTGGGGTTCTAGTTGTCCTGGTCTCCGCTGTCTTTCAGGGCAGTAGAGGTCCTTTCTAGGTGCCGATCCACCATCTGGTCTGGATACGTACTGGATCCGGGTGACTGCAGTGACCCTCTGATCTGGATACAGACTGGATCTGAGACTATGGTGACCTCAGATTAAGAATGAAACAGGCTAATGTTAGAGTAGATGCAATATAAGAACAAGTACATCGGGTGTTATTAATTACCATGTCTGTTTTTTTCACTGTTTCACACATGTATCACAATTCCTTTTGAAAATTGTCCAAAACAACCTTACCTGTCCATTGATTATGACATATTCCTGAGAGATCTGCTGGCATTTTTAAATATCCATGACAAAATTTTAAATATCAATGACGACTCTGGTCGGTTAAGGAATTCCACGTTTGTTCCAACCTATAAAATAAAGTAAACAAAATACAGATGGTTTTAATAGCAATGATTCAGTATAATTAACTGTGTGAAGTTTATCATGAAATTGAGTTCATCATTCATTATGAGTTAAATTCCCCTATGAGTAGGTCTACAGAAGCGGAATATGCTCTAGTGATTGGCTGAAAGGTGTGCTTTCAAACGGTGTAATCAATAGAATGTTCCAGTCAGTATAGACGGTTTCATCTGGCGCACGCGCCTGGCCCTAAGTTAACTTCCGGTCTGTGTTGAGTAAATCGGTCTGGCTGCATTGCCTTCTACAAACGCAGTTAAAGTCAAGGTGATGAGTAGACTGAAGTTGGGCTCAGGTGGTTGTGCTGCGGGATGTGTTTCCCATACATTTATTTATTTTTGGAGACTCGTCACAATTTTAAAACTGATCGATTTTCAAAAAGGCTTCGTTGAATAAACATGAGTAACGTTACTTACTGCACATTTAATAATAATAATTCCTTATATTTATATGTTTAAATATCAAAGCGAGGCACAGGTGTTTTTATATCGCTGTATTTCTGAAGGAAGACTTGCATGTTATATGCCTGATAAAGCAGCGTGTGAGCGTACCAGCTCTGCTTTGTTTACAGCTGTTACTGGGGAAACCTCTATTTCTTGCGATTTATGTCTGTGCTTTAAAACATCTCCTGCTGGCAAAGAATGAATTTGCATTTTCATTAAGTCCGCCTGATCCACGCAACAAACATATTTTGTTTGTTATCAAAAAATATCTACTCTAGAGGGACTTGGCTGTTGTTATTGATTCTATTTGGAAGTCTACCGGAAGTTAAGTTAGGTCCACAAAAGCGTGCATGCGCAGTAACGTTTGTTTATGTTGTTGCCGTTGAAACCATAGATAATCACAGTTTTATATTAATATGCTGGCTATATTGAACACACATGAACAGTCACTGACACACAGATATGTGAGATCACAATGCATAGGCACACACAGAAATTTCTGACAAGTCACGCAGCTAACGTACTGGGCTACTCTGCAGCTTTGAAATAGTCCATATATAAACACTTATAGGTGTAACGTTACCAAAGGCAAGTCAAAAACACGATTTGGAAAAATGGATTTTTGATGTAACTTATTCGCTCATTATAAATTATGTAAATTCTGAACACAAAGTTACAAAGTGCAGCTTCAACTATAGCACGAAACAAAATTAAATGTGCGTTTAAGTTACGCGAGGGTTAACGTTAGTTGATTATCACAGACAAACAATTACGTTATGTAAGTAAAATGTAAAATAAACATGAACTTACCGTTAGACGTCTCAATAAGACTGCACTCGACGAGTTTGTCTCTCACAAATGTATCCATGTGCTTTTCTGACAAGAAAAAAACAACATTTTGAATTATGACTTACCAAAAAAAAAAAAAAACGTTATTTACGTATGTAAAAAGACTTTATAAACCACACAAGCATCAAATCACCTCCCTAACGCGGCCTTCCTCACTCGCTGTGCGTGTGCGCCTGAGACGGCGATTCTTTTCCGGGAATCACTTTGTTCGAGAATTAATGAACTGGTTTATTTGAACCGGTTCTTTTAGACCTATATTGTATGTAATTTGTATGATTTACATGTCGGACAACTGCAGGCGTTTACATTAGAGCAGAAAGTCATATTATTTGAACTCATTTAACTGACTCAAATGTTAAAATCGCTTTTCAGTGCCAGAAACGACTCTTTCCTCTATTTTTAGAGATATTCAAATATTTCAGCCTTCCATCACTGTCTGAAACTTAATAAAACTGTATTAATCTGTTGTCTCAGATACCTTAATTATGCGAGTAACTTCCACGTAGAATGGCCGTTTGAGGCAAGCTGTTCATCATTTAACGTAACTAATGTTGGCCTGTTAAGTTTAACAGTATTGTTGCCGCTAAAAAAGTTATAATTCTGCCAATTTAAAATAATTATTAAAGAAAACATTAAATAAACTTACCTTAAAACAGTTGAAAGCCGTGGCTTTGCCCCGTTGTTCTTCCAAAATGACAGTTGGGGAGCGATTTAAACATCTTCAAGGCACGTTAAATAACCCAGCAGGTTTAACCCAACACCTGGTAAATTGAAACTACCCAAAAGTGTTTAAAAATTAATAAAATAACCCAACAAAATGACCCAACAGAGTCAACCCAGCATTTTGGGTTAAAAAATAACCCAGCCGTTTTTAGAGTGAAGGACAGATTAAAACTAGTATCTAACCAATAATTGTCATGATAATCAAACATCTTTACCTATCCAAGTAAAGTCTTTTGGCAGAACATGAAAAAAAAAATCATCCTTCATCTGTCACATCCAAAGATGTCAAAAACTCCTTGAGAGAATTATCCATTAGCATTGCTATTCCTCTATGGCTTGTGGATGAATTTCAAAGCTATGAACGCGACATGCAATATATGTCTAGCTGTAATGCTGCAGAACGAGCGCTCACAGCCAACAATCTGAGCTGAAAATGAGCCCACAGAGAATTTCTGTCTTTTAAATTCTGCTTGATGCCATAACTCTGCGTGATGCCATAATAAAAGCCAAAATATGGCATGTTTTATGCTTTATAAATGGGATCAGTCTGGAATATTTGCAGACATTCACATTTGCACTGCAATCGGACAAAAGAGAGCAAGAATATGCCACAGAAGTCTCATTCATACACCACAAAAACACGTCTAAGAGCAAGACTCCGGAAAGCAGAGTCTGGCTTTAAAGGAAGTGCCGACATGAGCTTGACCTTGGTGGTACCTCTGTCTAGAAATCCATCAATTTTTCACTGAAGTCTGTATTAATAGAATCTCCACTCTGCTGTTCATAGGATTCACACGAAATGTACAGTATGTGTGCTCGCTACTTTTAAAACATAAATGAGACAGACACCCACTCTTCCCAGATCTGGCACGACCGTGGGTAGAAAGTAACACTCTAAATCTTTTATCTGGTTCCCTTGACTTCACTTGATCCACAAACATCACCTTTGAGTTTCTCTGTAAACCCAAACATGATTTTACCTATAGGAAACCGGTCTCTTTAGAGTGCAAAATGAACTGTGGTGTTGTTAAAACCTCCGCTGACATGAACATTTGAGAGTAGCGGTTGACAACACGGCCGAGGAGCGTGTAAAAATTCTCCAGCTGGTATTGTGCACTCAAACTGAACTCTAATCTAGAGGGTGGGAATGAAAAATTAATGTTCAGCATCCAAAAGAGCCAAGAAACCACAGTTACAAGATGTATCTAGCTGGATATGACTGAATTTTGAATGAAGCACCACAGAGAATCTGCTGGTTTGCATTCACACTTATTATTATACAACTTTCTCTCGTAATAATGGACGTCTATGGGAAACTTGCAAACTTGGCCCGAAGACTTGTAAGTTTATAGGCATCAGCACAATTTTTTTGCTTGTTTTTACCAACATAGGAATAAACTGAAATGATTGTTGACAGCATCTGTGGCACAGGACCACAAATTTTCCATTATTCTCTCTCTCTGAGTGCACGCAGACTGAAACAATTCATGCAGTTTCTGACAAAAACTGTAATATTTAGCTGGGAAATTGGTGTTGCATAGATTTGATGCATGCATCCAGCAGCTACAGTACATCTCACACCTCAACCTCGACCTGCTGCATAAACATCAGCTCTCTGTGACTAAACAAGCAATGCTGGGAGAAAGGGAAAATGTTATATGTCACAGAAGACAAGCCTTCCTCCTTGTCTCTTCTCTCTTGTCTTGCATCAACACAGAGGTGTGTGCAAACAATCTGGCTTCCCTAATGATGCTTTGAAAAATCATCCAGTGTTTTTATTCTCTGACAAGCCAGCAGAGTGCAGCAAAAACTGCCTCACCTCTAGTGCAAATTATTGCTATGTATGAATGAGCGCTCATTTGAATTTATTCTTTCTACAAAACAATGCCTGAATTTAAACATACATTGCCTAACACTGTATATCAAGTTTTGAGAAAATAACACCAAACATGAAAAAAAATAAATACTTTTATTAGAGATTCTAATTATGTGAAGACTGTGATTACTCAAATCAAAATACAGGTTTAACACATAAAACCATATAATGACAAATGATGATAATAAAAAAGAAATCAGATGCATTGTTTTATTTGATTGCAAGGTTGGATTTAATTTTCACTGCTTCTTTAATCTTCAGAATAACTATGGAAGAGAGGTACACAGACTGGATGAGGCATTGTGAAAGACTTATATCAAGCCTATTGTCAAGAAAAACAACTTTCATATGAGATACTCTTCATGTGAAATCTTATTTCAAAAACCTCTAATCAAAATGCAGCATGAGGTTTGTCCATGAGGAAGTCAGTTTTTCAAGTAGCCAATACAAACAAAAAACATCAATCAATCAATTAATCAATAAATCAATCAAATACTGCTTCAAAAATGGGTGCAAAGTTATTTAATTCACATCATTAAATGGAGAGTAGAGTATCTAAAAATAGAGAATCTAAGAAGGTGGACTAAGTATGCAATATTAATGAAATTAAGTGGAATGGAGACCATCATTTTTAATCTGAATTATGCGTTTGCAATAGCAAAAAATAAAGGTTCATCAAAGGTTCTTGAATTGGTAATGTGGTTCTTTCACTAACATAACCACAAAACTAAAAACAAAATCTATTTTAAAATCTCCTTCTGTGAACGATCTGCCAAAATCGTATAACTATTATGTCTCACAGCCCATATAACAACAGACTGCAGAATAAATATCACCTAAATATAAAGCGTCATATATCTATTCTTCTTCTTTTTAAATAGCCCCAAACTCTTAGTGTTGTTCTGTCTCAAACTCGTTTACCTGTGGCTGTGTGACTTCCCGTAGTTTTCAGCCTCTTCGCGTCTGCCAGTGTAACAGCAGCATCTCTCCAGCCATTCCACAATACAAGAGACGAGACGAGCGCTCTTTACAAGTGCGACTGCCACGTAGGAATCTTTTCCGTTATTTTCTGCCCCCGGAAATCCAAGATACTCCTTAAGAAACGCTAAAACGCGCTGGTGACACCTGGCTAGATTACTGTTGTTGCAAACGAGAAGCAAAAGTAAATGCGTTACGCATGGAGTATCCTCAGTTCAGCCTCACAGACCAAGGTGAATGCGCGGATCCAGGCTACACTGCGCCACGCGTCAACGTGTGTGGAGCCGCTCGCGCTCACATCCCCGCTGTGACGCAACACAAACTTCACATCACTTGATCTGCTGTCACATCAGCACTGATGAAAGAAAACACCGCTTCCCGTGGAAAGAGAGTGGGAGGGATATAAAAAGACTTTCTGAGTCGTAAAAAGAGTTAGAAGATTCATCAATAATGGATTAAACGCAAGATATCAGGTTTAAAATTTCCTCAGTGTGAGACCTGTGCTGATACGCGCATTTCATATTGGGTAAAAGTTGGAAGAAGTGCCTATTAAACTAAGCAGTATTATTCTCCTCTAAAAGGAAATACATTTAGAAAACCTATTCATTTTAAAGTATCCCATGAATTAACGAGAAAATAAAATAGCCCTCGTTGGCACAAAACCCACAACTGAAGAAATGGCTCCTTTTCTCTTCATGAGTGTAAATGTGAATTGAATTGGCCCACATGAAATTGAAATTAGGTGGGTTTTTTTTAAGGGTTATGCAATAAGACTTAAATAATGATATTATTAATTATACCTGTTTATTTCCTGATATGTTGAATAACTAAGCCAGGTCCTGATTATTTAGCTGGATATATATTTTTATATATATATATTTTTTTATGCTTGCTTCTGTCCATAAACCACTGACTCATGTAACATGCATACTTCTAGATATTCTTATTCAAGGCTATGCTGTATTATGAAAATCACTCAGCTGTGTGTGTGTGTTGGGGGAGGGAGGGGGGGACTACTTACAGAAATTATATATAGTTCTTTGAATTTCATTCCATTTTAAATGTGCTTTCTTCACTTCAAAATACAGTTCTGCATTCTGAATGCATACTCACTTCAATTCCAGGAATACACTGATATTCAACATGCCATCAGAAATCAAAATCAGAGGCTTTTAGCAGCTGTTCCTCGACTTTACGCCTTTCCATTCTCATTTAGACCTGCTTAATCAGTGTGCCATGTTTCATTGCAGAGAAGTGAAATGTCACATTTTGTTAAAGTTAGCTACATAAAACCATTCAAAATTTCTCTGTTGAGATGAACAATTGTTAGAGGTCTTTGTTATAATTTTTTATTTTTATTATAATAATTTGTTCAAAATTCAAAAACCACTGTTTGACAATCACTAATAAGAGTTTTTAAAATGATTCATTTGTGCTAATTGTTGTAAAATTCTGTAGAATTAATTCAAAATTTAAATCGTGTTAAATCGAGTTTTACGCATTTATTAGTACAGTTTTGTCAAAGTAGTTAATAAACAAACAAATGGCAAGAAATGTTTAGAACTGAATTTTGTTTGAACTGTTTTGAAAATCCTTTTGTGCAGATTCCACGTGGGCCTGATAATGACTCATGAAGCTCGGAGCTGTGTCTTTGAAAAGGGGAAATGTAGCTCATGGTTTTTAAATGATGTAGCATCACTAGAATTATTTATGTTTATGTAAGATGTTTTAGATTTGCATTATGCATTCTAAAAGTCTGAAAGCTTGAAGCAGCATTTAAGCAATCTTTCTCAATCAGTCAGTTGAAACAGCAGTTCCAAGATCAAAATACCTCTTCAAATATTATATAAAAGTAAATAAAAGAACTTCGGTGAGAATGACACAACAGATTTATATAGTCTACAGATCATGTCAGAACTCAGCACAAGGTTGAAGCACTTTACAGCAACAGACCTAATCTTACACCACTTTAATGCATTCATTACATTGAATGTCTTCTGCAAGGTTGAACAATGCAGCTGAAGGATTTTTCTTTTTTCTTTGTTGACAGGGTGACAACGTCATTTTCTGTCATTCCAACAAAATCTGGCCACAATGTGACAGCAATTCTTTTTTATTTTGTCAAACATGATTGTCAAAGGAACCAGTAGCTTTCTTTATTCTAAAGTGTATTTAACTATCAGCATTTAGTTCTATATAACTAGTTCAGATTTGTTGTACTTTATTAAAGAATATGTGTAGGGGAGGTTTCAGAAGGCTTGAGGATCCCTGTCATCATATGACAGCTGTTGAAATCAGTATTTTTATGAATGTCATAATATGCTGACAGCAGTGTGGGGGAAGCATCATGCTAAAACAAGTGTTTACAGTTAGAGATGACACATTATTAGCAGTATGTAGGTATGTATGTTAAAAGGAATATTCAAAATTGATAATATTACAGTATATACTGTATATGCCTTAATGAAGACTCAAACACCCACCCTATACTGTATAAGGTTTCAACTGTCTGTCATTCAGTTTTAAAAAAATTGTGGTGCATTTTACAGTCAACATGCCAATCTCCAAACCAAAAAAAAAAAAAAGACTGAAACCATCAGCTCCAAGTAGAATGGCCTGACAAGTAATTGCTCATGCAAGCAAATACAGCTACAGTAGTTCTCAACCAATGTGTTTATTATGCAACCACACCAGACTGTAGTGAAGAAGTTCATTATGAAGAGGCAATGTGCAGCTCTGGCCTCAGTCTGATTTAGCCTCTTTGTTATGAACAAGTTTTGAAAGAAGCACTTTTTTTTTTGGTTGTTTCTCTAATAGCTTCTCAGGTTGAACTTTATTTTTGGACTGAGGCTGAGCCCTACAGTTGCAGTGTTCATGTCCCTAGAGCTTTATTCAGTAGGTCATTCCCACTAATGAATCACTGACTATCATCAATATCATCTATTATTATGCAATTATTTAAAAATGTGCTTTTATGAGACGTATTGTTCGTGAAATGAAATGATTCCTAAAGCTAATGAGGAATAGATAGCAGCGAGGAGTGCAGTTGAAGACAATGAGTTCAGTTCAATTTAAATAATTATCCGAATGAATATGTCATGAATTGCATTTAGTATCATGATAATTACTTCTGTTCTGGTGATCCAAATCAAAAAGCACACACACTTAACGTTGCATCACACTGCACCTTTGCAAAAGTATGAGAAGTTTTACTGTAGCTGCTATGCTTTGCCTCTCTCTTCCTCTAAGTTTATCTCCCCACTGACATGTGTGCACAAGTTAAATCTTTATTCTACACATCTATTTCAGACTTTGAGGCTGTCATGATATGTACCTTGGCCTTCTTTCCACCAGGTCTCAATCCAAGTAGCAGAGGGCTGGAGTGGGGTTTGAGAAGCAGGCTGATAAGAATGGCCTTTCATAGTGCAGACCCCTCCTTCAGAGTGTAGCTGCCTTTGAATAATTCACACAGAGAGACCCCTCAACTCCTGCTGATAAAACTTTTGTTCAACAGCATTGATTTCCTACCTCATCTATCTTTCTGTGATGCTGTAGAGATGATAGACGAGGACAGACAGACAGACAGACAGAAAGACAGATCGAGAAATATATTCTTCTGAATAACATTGAAATGTAAAAATGTATTTTTAAAACAGCAGCTAATTCATTTAGCTAATCCATCAGTTATATTGTAACAATTAAATATTTAAAATATCTCAGTCAGAAAGCTGAAGACAAACACATGTCAGTGCAGTTTTCTGGCATGCTCCAGCTGCACTGAAACCAGCTCTTCCTGGCTGCCGGTTTGAATTCATAATTCTTCATATTTCTTGCATCTGTGAATGTTCAAAGTAAGAGCTGCACAGACTTTCTTCTAATACGGCGATTCTTTTGAAGAAATATTGAACAGATCTGCTTTGAAATGCAGTGTTTTCTGCTTTAAATAAGGCGGTTATCAAACTGCATCCGTTGAAGCAGGAGCTTTCAAACGAATCTCCACATGCTCCTTGGCCACAGAGATGGGATAGCCTACCTGGCGTTCAGCCATTGTGACCAAAAACACTGTAGGAACATGTTTAAAGAGGTTTCGGACAATCTGATAGAATACTGATCCCTCAGAGACACGCTGAAGAAAAATGGCAACAAATGTTTAAATAAAATCCAATAATATATGCCTTTTCTCTAAAGATGGGCTAAATTACACAGAGCTGCAGAAGGTTTGGCAGGAACTCATTTACAAATTTAATCTCCCTGCATGCCAAAATCAAACAATATGGTCTCTGCCTAGTGACACCACTGCTGACTTCCAAGTGACTATTTTTCCACAACGATTCTCACCATGTTTAGTACTAGAATATAAAATTAATAAAAATACAAACAAATAAATAAAAATGCATAAATGCAAACTGTATGGTGAATGGTGGGCCTTAGTGGTCAAAAGTTTTCATGTCATTCACTCTACAGAGCATCTAGTAAATCATACATAAATATTCCAAATTATTTTCACTAAAGCCTGATGAAATGTTTAAGAGTCTCAGAGGCGTTTTAGTGCGGGGTTTTATAGAGGTCAATGCAACTGCTCTGCAGGCTAATATAAATATACATTTCAGATACTTTGCAGGGGGTCAGTGATGTTTAGGAATTTTTTCCAGAATCCAGAAACTTCAGAGAGTGTCAGATGACTCCTCTGACATGAATATATTAATATGTCAGGCTTTTAGCTTTGCTGAGAAGGATTCTCAAGAAAGTCATAGTAAAATTTTGTGACCTTGAGATTGCATTTTAACAATTTCTTCCTACAAATATATATGCAAAAACATGATTTTTATAACCAGTTTCTAAAAACAAATAAAATAAATACATCCTAAATATTAGTGCTTGGCTGCTGAAGATTAAACACCAAAGACAAATGTATAAAGAAGAAAACAAACAATTTGTATTTGTGTGTATAGTGTACACACTATATTGTGCCTTTATACACAATATGTACACATGTTGACCATGTACATACTGTAAAAGTATTGTTGGCAAATAATGACAGAAAGTCATTACTTTCCAGTTATGAGTCATGAGATACCAAAACCAGAAATTTTAAACAAACACAATACTGTCAATTATTCTATTCTGGTAAAACACAAAAGATTCAAAACTTGCCTCCACTGTCATGGAACATGAATATGACAACAATATGCTTCTTAAATCTATTCATCTCGATTAATATTCTCGAATGCCCTATTAATAACCTCTGCCGGGGAGGCTCATAGAAAGATTATTACATCTTACATTACGCACCTGTCTAAACACTTATTCATTAGAGTGAAAAACATTAATTACCCCTGAGGAAACATTACATGGAACATCTATTTTAATCAGAGTATGTGGGTTGCAAAAAAAATATGAGAGATTAAAACCACCTGCACTCAACAACAGGGTTCCCAGATGTACAGTATCAAATGTCATGTGTCAGCTCTTCAGAAACAAGCAAAAATAGGTATATTCACTTTTTCACCTTAAACAATATGTGCACCACAAGGTTGATTGCACCAAAGGCTTGAAAATAAGAAGAATAGAATTTTGCAAATGTTCCCCTTGTTAGTCAGAGAGAATGCATGTGTGATGGAGCGACTTATGCATGCACTGTATGATTATATTGGGAGTAAAACAAGTCTATCAGGATATAAGAGGGTTGGTGGAAGTGAACTAAGCTACTACAGCATGTATAATGTACTTTGAAGATGCATTGCTCACCTTGTAGTCTTCAAGGAAATGTTCAATCTTATATTAGATAATTCATTGTAATAACCAAAGCCATTTTGCTCTGGAAAAGAAATCTAGTATCGTCCTAGCATTACGCCATTACATAAAAAGTCGGTGGTTTATGTAAGAGGTTGACATTATAAGAGGCACCAAGGCTTTGCCCTTGATTTTTATGTTGTGTTCTGTGTGGCTGAATTAGCCGGCTTCACAGCATGGTGGAGTTGGAAGGGGCTGGAGTGGATGGCTGCAGAGGCGACTGAAGGGAAAGGGATTATAGATGGCACAGAAATTAAATTTTCTGCCTTCTCTCCAGCTGAAGCCACCATCTGCCACTTATTTGACAATTTTAGATTGAATTAAAGAGAATCCCTTTTCCTAATTCCCAGGCGAAGAAATCTGATTCAAAAACTAGGCTAGAGAAATGTAATGGCAGCACCATGATGCCCATTGTTTATCCATAGCGAGGAGATATCAGGTTTTCATTCAAATCAGAAGGAAAGTGTGAGGAGCAGCATGATATACAATTACAGTCAAAAACATGTCCAAAAAATGAGTTGAGAGGTTAATAATGGATCGTTTGATTCATAATACAGCTCAGTGTGACTCTTATGGCAGCATTGAGCTTTGTGGACATTTTTCCATAGATGAAATTTCTCAAACTCAGGCTTTCTCTATTATAATTAAAGGGATAGTTCACCCAAAATGAAAATTCATGAGAAATTTGAGGGAAAATATCCAGCTTGTGATAGCAGCCAGTATTAAAAAAGGATACAAAAGTGGGCTATCAGAAATGATACAACAAGATGCATGTTATACGCAAAAATTGTTGTTAAAGATATTCCAAAAACAGACCTATAGCAATGATATTAATATTGATTTTATACAATGATTCAATGAATATAATAATAATGAATTATTAATAATAATATAAAAATAATACATTTTACTAGTTCACACTAATAAGAGAGTGTTTCCAAAACTTCATCTACAGTATGGAAGTGACGGTAAATTCGACTTTGTTCTCTCTTCTTATTGCCATTATTGGTCTCTCTCTATTTTATTATTGGAATTTTTATGTGGAGTTTTTCTTTTGCTGTCTGAGCAAATGGGAATTAAAAAATCTTATGCATTGCAATCCTTTAATTTTTAATATTTGGCATGTTTGTGTGCTGCTGTGTGTCCCTGTGTTTAATAAGCAAGCAGCGTATACGCTATTTAAATAACAAAGAAAAAACATTTTGCCAGACTTTGAACCAGGTTTTAGTTGGTCTATGGCGCAGTATATTTTCAGCTCCTTAAAATAACAATGCGCCAGCAATGTGCCTGAACACACCTCTTTTTTAGACCAGCACGCCCGTCAGCGCAAAAATGAGCGCAAATGCATTTGCTAATTAAACGACATGGCGCTGGACGGGAAAATGGGAACTAGCAAACACACTTGTGCTGTGCCTTGCATCGCATTGCGCAGGGTGTATAATAGGGCCCATTGTTCTACTAATTTGTGATGTCTAAACCGCAGAAAAAAAAAAATTATGGAGGCTGCTAAATTATATAGAAAATGACTTATTAAGCAGCAAAGGGCGCGATATTTTGACAAAATAAAGTTAATAAGTGATAAAGATCTGTATGAGTTGGATCCTAGAGTAATATAATAATAAATATAGCATCATTAGCTAGTAAATAGGTTGTGGCATAATGGTTAGCGAGCTGGATTTGTAACCCGAAGTTTGGGAATTTCGTGTCTCAGTACCTGCAGGAGTTGTAGATGGGGAAGTGAATGTACAGCATTCTCTTTTCTTCTGGGTGCTGGAGAAAAAGGCTTCCCACTGCCCCGGGTGTGTGTTCACCACTCACTGCTGTGTGTGTGCTTGGATGGGTTAAATGATGAGTACAAATTCTGAGTATGGGTTGCAATACTTGGCAAATGTCTTGACTTTCACGTCTTTCCTCAGACAGTTTTTTGCACTTTTCTCCTTGTTTTCATGCTCCAACCAATTAGTATAGCTAAAAACACGACAATAATTAACCATTTCCATCACCAATAATAAGCAGAATTCTTCTAGGTTCAGTGGCATTGTTTACGTTCAATGCTGCTAAAACGGTCATCTTCCAGATTGAATACATGTCGTGAAAATGAAGTGTACCCAACTATGATGACTGAGAAACCCGGAAATTTAAAAAAGGTCCACTGCTAGTAAGTTGACTATTTTTTTCTCTGCCCCCCCCCCCCCCCCAAAAAAAAACAAAAGAAAAAAAGTGCTGCTCATCTCCAATCAACTCACAATAGTGGCATTTCTTTCCTGTATGAATTGGCATTTTTGAAAGAATTGGTCAAATGAAAGGGTCAATACTTTCTCAAAGACATTCACTTGCTGTCACCTACTGGCATAATGATGTAAAAGAAAGAGTAACTGAAAAATTAAATGCCTGGTAAGTGGCACGAAATGGTTAATGCTATTGTTTGAAAATAATGTACCACATAGTGTAAGTGAAAAGTGAGATAAAAATGTATTAACAAGCATACCATTTTTGCTTTTTTTTATCTTCTATAAATGTATTGTTTCACGAGACTTGAAACCAAGCACTCTTCATTGCAAGCACAATGCTGAACTGTACCAGGTGAGCTAGAGCAACTTTACTACCCTATATCTATCCTTTCACACTTTAACTTGTGTGAAAAAGAATAAAATTGGTTAGTTTTTTAGTGGCGCCAATTTCAGTGAACTTGTATACTGTACTAGGTAAATTTTTGGAGTTCTACAAAAAGCACCAGTGAGCAAAAAAAAAATGCTTGAAATGCTTGACTAATTTTGCTTCTCTTTCTAATGAGATACTTTACTCGTATATTTTTACCCCATTTCAGTGTTTGTGTGATTTTATGTTTTTCTCCCTGCGAGTCAGAGAAGGACACCAAGCCTAACGACAGTAATATGACAGCATTTTTCATCTCAGCTCTCGAACGGGAAAGAAAAATCAATATTTAATCAAAGCAAGATCGTGTAGACTTCACGATACAATATATTTACCTTCACTGTCATTAAAGCCTCAAAACCATATTCAAATGTGCAGCGACAGAACAAAATGGTTTCAAAGAGGAAAATATTATATGGTTAGAGCAAATATTCAGGCCCCTTTTAGCTGCAGAATATATGTATATAATGCCCAAGGTCCGCTTGCAACAAAATAAAACCATAGTGAGGAAGTGAGAAAATATTCACCACAGATATGACTGGTATGTCAGCATGCTTACTATAGAAGACAGAAGTAATTATGTGTGCTCTCTTTCTCTCTCTGACACTCTTCTCTCATTCTGCTGTCTCCTGATGTGTCCCCTGTGTGATAACAGAGTCAGGGTAATGGGCTCTATGTAAGCTAATGGAGACTACACTGCAGGAGACTCAACTGGCAGGTGAATACCAGATCTTCAGCATGGCTCAGTGATACACTGCTTCCCGTGCCGTGAGTTTCTGAACTCACAAGATGTCCATTGAGCGATTTCCTCATGCTATTAGGACAAACTGATAGTGTATAGCCTGCTATTAAAATGTTAGCGATCTCACCTCATTATTAAAATGCAAATGTAGACGTGCAACAGCATAACATTCAAATTTCAATGTTCTTCAGGAGTTGCATAAATTAAATGTCTAAACCCAATTAAGTTGAAAGTATTTTCACTTTAGTTTGAGCTAGACCCATTTTTTGGTGGACTGATTGAAGCAAATGCCACTGTTTTTTCATATTCCACTATGTTCTTCCCTCAACTTAGACGAGTTGATACGTACCTCTCCCATCTCAGTGCGTGTACTCAATCACTGTAGCGTGCGGCCACCAAACCCTTCCATGTTTTCCCTATTTAAAGACGGTTACATGAGTAGTTACACGAGTAAATATGGCGGCACAAAATAAAACGTGGCAATTTTCTAAGAGGATAAAAAAGTGCACGCACTGAGATGGTATGGGTACATATCAACCCATCTAAGTTTAAGGAAGCACATAGTAAAATATGGAAAAACGATGGCGTTTTTCTTTAAATTATGTCAGTTATTTTTAGTGAAATTGTGTTTCTTAACCCCCCGCAAATTCTAACATTGTTGATTTCCAGATGGTTTGAATAGACTGTTGGCTTTGTATGGCTGAAAGGGGACATGGGCAGCTTGGATCACAGTAAGTCCTGGCAGAGGCATGCTGTCAGACCAAAGGAAGAAAAGGTCAGGACTGCAATATGTGAGGAAACATGTCTCTTGGAACGCTGTGTGGGATTTCTAAACCATTTAATGGAGAGGAGCAAATGGTGTACTGAAATAAACAATTTTTGAGGTTGTTTTTAGGCAAATACATAAAAAGTGGCAGCTTCATTTTTGGAAACGCATAATAATGAAGGACAGAAATAATATAATGTTAACAACAACACAGCACTGGGAAATGTCAACGCGAGTTGGGAAGATAATATCACATGGATTTTATGACTTTATCTCCATCCTCAGAATGATATTATCCTGTAATCACTTGGGAACCTCGTGATCTGCTGTCCCTTAATAACTCCTTTTATCATATTAATAGCTGAGCTCTTGTAGACAAACTGACCACATGTTCTAATAACAGTGGGATGAATAATTTATGAGTGTAATGGGCTGAAGTACTTCAGACTGGAGAAAATGACTTAAATATGCAGAGCTGAGTGCATGCATCATGGTTCTAATGTCTTAGACATTGTTTGCATTTTAAATTATTTTAATTGTTTAGGATAATTCCAGTGCAGACCTACAAATCTTTACAAAATACAAAAATGTACGCTAATACCATAATGAAATCAAATCTTGAAAAAATTATATGAAACACTTACAAAACCACAAGAAACATACAAACAAGTTTAAATTGATGCACACATTTAATAGAATAGATAAAAACATTTAAACTAACAGTACATGATTGTGTTCCATGGTTTGCTGACAAAGGAATACATACAGTACACCACCGTTTGAAATCAGTGAGAACAAATAAAAACTTGTTTTCAGCCAAAAATCATTAAATTGGTCAAAAATGGCAGTAAAGACTTTAACATTGTTACATTGTTCACATGCAAAACTGTTCTCCTAAACTTAAAAGCATTCCAAATCTAAATATATATAATATATTAAAATACAATCAATTATTAAATATCCCAAAAATTATGGTTTACTTATATAATTAAGGTTACTATTTTAATATATTTTATAAGTGTTTGAAAAAAAAAGGCAAATCTTACCTTAAATGTCGACAGAAATTATATAGAAAAGGATAATTAAAAACAGAAAGTGTAATTAAATAATTGCAAACAAACAGTGTTATGGTGTGGTGGCATCCTTTAGACTAGGTCAAAGTGACAAAAACCAGCATATATTGGGCCATGATACATGTGTATCAAACCCGTATCAAATGAGGTTTGACAGGGTCGCTGATTTGCCAAAGAGGAACGTTTTAAAGAGTTCAAGGGAGATGTGGGTCAAGTAAATCTCTTTATAGGCTATAGTTGTGCAAAGCATCTCTTGAGGAAGAGCTTAGCCTGAGGCCATGGGCTCTAAAGGAAAACGCTTCAGATGAACGGAGCTCTTTCAGTCCCTGCCCAGCAAACGTATGATAATGCCTGCAGCGCTCAATGAGGCAGAGCTTCAGTAACGGTAAAATACACAAAAAGCAAAATGCCCTTAAGCAAAGCCGAGAGTAGGAAAGAATGACAAAGTCTATTTAGTAAAAAAAAAAAAAAAAATTAAAAAAATGCAAGTCAAGAGGCATTTATTTATCATTTGCATAGTTAACACTGGGGAAAACTGGGCATTGAATTGCTTGTGACGAGGCTCAGACTTCCGATTTTGTATTTCCAAGTAGAGCAGTGTCCAAAATGTCATTGTAGAGTGCCACAGAGCTTAATATTTTATATGTAAGAAATATATAGTATTTACGCTCTCTCACACACACATATGTGGAATATACATGTATTTCTGCCATGGAATAAAAATATTGGTATTTGTGACTTCATCTTAATTAAAAAGTTTACATCTCACAATTTAGATTTTTTTCTCTCAGAATTATTTTTTTATAATTTTTTTACCCTTTTACTTGGAATTTTGAGCTTATATCTCTCAATTCAGATTTTTTCCCCCTTGAATTCTGAGTTCTGACTTAAATCTCCAAATTTTCCCTTTGAATTATGAGTTTACACCACAAAATTCTGACTTATGTTCTAGGAATTCTGAGTTTAAATCTACCTATTCTTACTTTTTTTCCCCTTAGAAATTTACATCTCACAATTCAGAATTTTTTATGTCTTTTTATGTCTTGCAATTCAGGGTTTACAATTGCACTGACTTTTTTCTTCTTTTTGTTCTGAGTTGAGGTGGGGGGGTGGGGGGTTTTGGGGTCATAACTCCAAGATGAAAACTCGCAAATCTGAGGAAAAGTCTAAATTGTGAGATATAAAGTTACAATTTATTTTTCTAAAAATGTTTATTTCATGGTCAAAATAAGCAGATATGTGTGCTCATTTGTTTCTAGATTCTGCTAATGTAGAATCATTAGAAAGAAGTGTATAGGCATAGGAGTGTAGCATCTCTTGTGCACAAGGGTGAATAATATCAATGAGGTAATGACGCAATGACATTTGTGGGGCTGTTTTAGTGTCTTCAGACGTTTCAGCTCAGAAGTTTTCATTATCTTCCACTTAAGAACAGGTAACACACCCAGCAGAGTATGTGAATGGAATGACCGCAGTTTCCCTTTCCAGCTCAAAGTGCTCTATAATGACTCCGCTCCACTCCGCTCCAGGTTTTACATTACCCTTGTAATTCATTTACAGTAAACATTTGTAATTCTCCTCATGAGTGTGTACCACTCACATATTCTAAGGCATAACAGTATATTTGATGAAGCCGTTGAAAAAATGAAAGCTTTAGCATAAGTTCTGCCAGGAAGACTCAATTGTTAGCGTCACCTATTACCTTCTCAATTGTCCAATCACGTTCTAATGATAGAAGTATAAAAGAACCTGTGCTTACACTTGTCTGAGTTTGCAGATGCTGAACACTTCACTCACCACCACCCACCCCTCCACCACCAAGATGGGCTCCTCCCTCATAAATAACAAGCTTCTTCCCTGCATCTCCCTTACCACCGCAGGATGTTCTTCCCCTTCAACCACCCCACCACCACCAGGATGGCCCCTCCTAAAACCTCACGGGGGTCGGCTGCGCCCCTGCCTTCATCTTCAGGCAGGAAATACCGAATCCGTACCCCCGGACAGCTATTTACGGATGGGGCCTACGCCAAATACAACCATATAGCTTGCTGGGTCTTAAATAAATGGATGAATTGTTACAATATCTTCTCCGAGTCTTTCTGGTAGAACTTTAATTCTGGCTAAATTTTGTGGTGTAATTCCTTAGAGAAGAGAAACATTTAATCGACCAGAATATCAGTATAACATATGAAATGAGTCCAGGGGCGTAGTTTGTGGGGGGGATAGGGGGGAGATAACCCCCCCAATATTTAAATGCATTACAACCCCCCCCCCCCCCCCCCAATATTTATACCATGATCACAATATCAGAAGGCATACCAAAACTTCAACCCCCCCCAATGTTCAAACCAAATCTACGCCCGTGAATGAGTCACATTACTATGGATTACTAGTAAATGATGATTCTAATAATAGCTTTCCTCATTTATTTGTGATGTAATATACAGCATTTTTAGGTAAACATCCTCACTTTTTCCTGGAATATCAATCCAGTCAACCAGGACTCTTTTTAGGTTTATGGTTGCATTGCGTGCTTTCTCTTTTTAGATTCAGAAAACTCATTCTGCTCCTGTGCTTTGCACATTCATAGGGTTTTCGTTCTCTATTGTGTAAGTCACTACAACAGAGACGGAAATAAAAAGCAATAAAAAAAGGAAATTAAGAAAAATAAAGAGAAAGAAAAATGTTGGTTCACAGCATTGAAAGTCACTTTGTGAATTTGTGTTAAATGATATTTAACAGACCATTTCATTGCATGTGACATAAAAAGGTGCTGAAATATTTTAATCTCTGATGATTTTCTCAGACACCCAAGCAAGTGTAGAGAAGCTTCAAAATAGCACCTAACAACTCCCGTTGAAATATTATGTTGCATAACCAGGCACCAGTGGAAGGTAAACCTGTTTCATGAGCTAAAATAATTCATTTGATTGGCATTAATCTTGGATTAGGTATCGTTCTACAGTGCCTTTATGTAAGTGATTATATCCCGGCTGATGTCATTTAATCACATCACAGGGTCAAGTGGGATCTCAGATCTGTCTGTAAATGTTAGCAATAAAACAAACTACTTGGGTGTATTTTCAGAACTTTTAAATATTTCAGTTTACTTATTTTTTTCCCAAATGAGAGAATAAAATCTTTTTTAAATACAGTGTTTTTTTTAAATAACTCTGACTCTGAAATTTCCCATTCAAAGCCATCACCATGCAGTGTGTGGCTGCACATCATTAAGGCATTTTAAGTTTAAACTGTCGCTTCTGGCTAAAAATTTGAGTCCATAATCCATAATAATGCTTCTTTCGCTGAAAAAGTCCCCTTTTGTCCTTTCATTTCAAAATCCACTCACATATTTGTTTAGAACTGTTCTGGACTGTTTTTGCTTGTAAACAATGTTTGATCTGTGCATATTTCTCTCCCATTTCAGATGACTTTTTCACTAGAGAAAGCAATATTATGGATAGTCAACTCATATTTTACCCAGAGGCAGCAATTTGAAGTTAAAACTGTTTAATGATGGATTTGTTTCTTACAAATAGACTCTAGGGGAAGTCGTGGCCTAATGGTTAGAGAGTCGGACTCCCAATCGAAAGGTTGTGAGTTCGAGTCCCGGGCCAGCAGGAATTGTGGGTGGGGGGAGTGCATGTACAGTTCTCTCTCCACCTTCAATACCACGACTTAGGTGCCCTTGAGCAAGGCATCGAACCCCCAACTGCTCCCCGGGCGCCGCAGCATAAATGGCTGCCCACTGCTCCGGGTGTGTGCTCACAGTGTGTGTGTGTGTGTGTTCACTGCTCTGTGTGTGTGCATTTCGGATGGGTTAAATGCAGAGCACAAATTCTGAGTATGGGTCACCATACTTGGCTGAATGTCACGTCACTTTTCTTTTTTTAATTCTGACGGCACCCCTTCACTGCAGAGGATCCACTGGTGAGCAAGTGATGTAATACTACAACTAAATGGATTTACCATGGTTAAGGGGTTTTAGACACTTTACATTTTTCCTTGGAGCATGCATATTTCACCTATGTAAAATAACTATAATGCAAAGCCTCTTTTTGCTGTAATACAACATGCTGTTCTCACAGAATTAAACAAAAATCCATTATTTATGTTGTGTATGAGATGCAGAAGCATGGCTCAGCTTGAGAGCTCCACCGGGGTAGCCTAAGGTTCCAATGAGTGTGAGCTTTACCTTTGATGTGTGTCAGAGCGCTATGACAGTAAGCTTTGATAGTGAAAACTTAAATGATTCCCCCTCCACTGGGTGGCATTTGAGGAAGAGGCCATGATAAAAAGACAACATGTGAACAGCAACGTGGCAGAAGGGTTTAGGAACGTCAGAGACGACATAATGAGGACAATGGGGTTCATTTGCTATGCTGCCTTGGTGAGAGCATGAGGCAGAGAGCCAAAAGTTACTTGAAGAAAGTGTTGTTTTTATTATAGCTTAATGATTGCAGTGGCTTTTGATTGGTTTTAAAGCTGTTGTTTCATTGTTATTATTTCTTTAATACTGCGTCCAAAATAATCTGTAATAATTATTGTCTATAAAGTGTGTGTTGGACTAAAATATACATTTATAAAAGGGGTTTTATTGTTGTTGGCTTTATGTATGTAACATAAAGGGTGGTGCAGCAAAATTAAAACATTAAGTTGTGGTGTGCATGCCATGTTCGAGTCCCCATCCTATTTACTTTCTCTCATGTTCTATCACTTTCCATTATGTCAGTCTGATAAAAAGGCAAATGCTTTCACTTAAGATTCGAAAAGCAGCAGGTAAAGGTTATTGTTCAGAAGCTTAGATGCTAATTACTGGCAGCATTTGCCCCATTCACTTTTAAAGAGTTTGAGCCTTGTGATGTTTTATAATAGATTAAAGTATGATGAGAACTAATGGAGTTCTCTAGTTAGGTGAAATTGAAGTAAATCATGTCTTAGGGCAATAGTAAGTGTACACTGAGTCATAATCTATTAAGATTATTTTATTCAGTGATCTGCACATGACATAAATAAAATGTTGCCTCTCAATGCTACTGTATAAAGCTTACTGTATCATATTATCAACATGAAACTTTGCTGCAAAACCTTTTGAACACAATCTGCTACAGTTTCTATCACTGAGTAAATTTAAGGGTCTTTTAGCAAGTAAAAGGCCTTTTAGTAAAAAAGAAAAAAAGAAAAAAAAGATTATTTTTAATTATTAAAAAGGTCATTATTTTATTTGAAAATTTTAATCATTTTATTTTATTGACAAAATATTTTACTTTGTGACAACATGCCCTATTAGATGTTATAATGTACCTACGGGGCATGTTGTCACATTTCACTTCCATTATTTTCAGGTAAAAAAATAAATAAAATCATTTGTAGTAGACATGTGTAAATAATGTGGATAAAAAACGTCTCGGTTACGTCTGTAACCTCGGTTCCCCGAGAAGGGAATGAGACGATGCGTCGATAACGCTTTGGGAACGCATTCTGCGTGAGTGCGTCTGAAGCATCCATGTCAACTAGTCCAATGGCGAGAGTGAGCGTCAGGAGTGACGTCACGACCAGGAATTGATAAAAACCCCAACCGGAGCAACCGGTGTTAGCTTCGACAGTGCCGAAGCAAGTCGATCACAGGAATGAAGGAAGTATGGCAGGGAGACGCATCGTCTCGTTCCCTTCTCGGGGAACCGAGGTTACAGACGTAACCGAGACGTTCCCCATCGAGGGAGAGACGATGCGTCGATAACGCTTTGGGAACGAGAATACCCAAACTGCCATATAACAAGTGCCTGAGTGTCAGCCAGAAAAAACCAACGGCTCAAGAATTAAAAACCTGAGACCCGGGAGTAGCGTCCAGGTCTAGGCTATAAAACCTGATGAATGTGAGTGGCGAGGACCAGCCTGCCGCATCGCAAACATCCTGAAGAGAGGCCCCAGATAATAAGGCTCTAGAGGCCGCCATACTCCTAGTAGAATGAGCTCTGACCCCCAAAGGGCACGGTAGGTCAGAAGACTCATAGGCAAGAAGGATAGCCCCAACTATCCACTTACTAAGTGTCTGTTTAGTGGCAGGAAGACCTATCTTAGGTGACCCGAAACAAACAAACAGCTTATCGGATTTCCGAAAAGAAGAAGTCCGATGAACATAAGTGTCCAATGCTCGCACCGGGCACAAGAGGTTAGACTTTTCCTGGTCCGATGATGCAAACGGGGGAGGACAGAAAGCCTGCAGAACAATAGGTCTCGGAACAATGGTCGGTACCTTAGGGACGTATCCCTGCTTAGGGTAGAGAAATGCTTTGACCATCCCAGGTGCAAATTCAAGGCAGGTGGGAGAAACTGAGAGAGCCTGAAGGTCTCCGACTCTTTTTAGGGACGAAATAGCAAGGAGAAAGGTAGTCTTAAATGAAAGAAACTTCTCAGAGACAGAATCTAGGGGTTCAAAAGGAGCCCTAGAAAGGCCTTCTAAAACTATAGCCAGGTCCCAGGCCAGCACTCTAGTACGAGTTGCAGGTCTCAGCCTCAAGGTGCCACGAAGGAAACGAGAGATAAGAGGGTCACGACCCAGAGATGCACCACCCACTGGGGCGTGGAAAGCCGAAATGGCCGCCACGTAAACTTTTAAGGTGGATGGACACAGACCAGAAGTGAAGCGGCCCTGTAAAAACTCAAGAACTGAGCCAACAGAGCAGTGGACGGGGTCACACTGATGTTGGTAACACCAAGAAGAAAA
Source organism: Carassius carassius (assembly GCF_963082965.1). Classification (NCBI taxonomy): domain Eukaryota; kingdom Metazoa; phylum Chordata; class Actinopteri; order Cypriniformes; family Cyprinidae; genus Carassius; species Carassius carassius. The sequence goes on from NC_081791.1 coordinate 10,497,232, forward strand.
AACATTCCATTTGAGTCTATAAAGTTTCCTCGTAGCTGGAGCTCTGGAGCTAAGAATGGTCTCCACAACCTCAGTTGAGAGACCACTCTCTATGAGTTGCGCCCCCTCAGAGGCCACACCCAAAGCTTCCAAATCTCTGGCCGGGGGTGAAATATAGTGCCCCCGGCCTGAGATAGAAGGTCTTTCCTGATTGGGATCTCCAAGGGAGGAGATGAATCAGGTCCGCAAACCAGATTCGGCTCGGCCAGTGTGGAGCTACGAGAAGTAGACTTACTCCGTCCTGGCGGACTCTCTCCAGAACTCCTGGGAGCAGAGCAACAGGGGGAAAGGCATACAGACGTAGCCTCGGCCACGTCTGTACCATAGCGTCCAACCCCAGGGGGGCTGGATGAGCAAGGGAGAACCATAGTGGACAGTGCGTCGTGTACTGAGACGCAAACAGATCCACTTCTGCTTGGCCATAAGATTCCCATATGAGCTCCACCACCTCGGGGTGAAGCCTCCATTTCCCTGACCTCAGCACCTGCCTCGACAGGGTGTCTGCTCCAATATTCTGAGTCCCTGGTATATACATTGCCCTCAGAGAGCGTAATTTCCCCAGGGACCACAGGAGGATCTGGTGCGCTAATTTGCAGAGTGGGCGCGAGCGCAGACCCCCCTGACGGTTGATGTAAGAGACCACCGATGTATTGTCTGTGCGGACCAGCACATGATGGTCCCTCAGGTCTGGCAGGAAGTGCCTCAAAGCTTTGAAGACCGCCTTTATCTCCAGGCAGTTGATGTGCCAAGAGTGATGATGGCTCTCCCACAGACCCTGAGCTGAGCGGCCTTCCATTACCGCTCCCCAGCCGGTAAGGGAAGCATCTGTCGAGATGGCAACCCGATGACAAAGAGCTCCCAATACCGGACCCTGGGACAGGAACCAGTGTTCTCTCCATATGACCAAGGCGCGGAGACACCGCCGTGTGATCTTGATCGTACGAAGTGGGTTTCCCCTCGGGGAGAACCCTCTGGTCCTGAGCCACCACTGTAAAGGTCTCATGCCCAGCAGGCCAAAGGGGATCACATTGGACGCTGCTGCCATGAGACCCAACAATCTCTCGAACTGTTTTACAGTGAGTGACTGGCCTAGCTTTAGCTCTGATGTGGCTGTGAGGATGTTGGCTACACGAGCGGGCGAAAGAGCAGCTCGCATCGTGACCGAATCCCATACCACCCCAAGAAAAGTGGTCCTCTGTAATGGAGATAGCACACTCTTCTTGGTATTGAGCCTCAAACCCAACTTCTGCATATGAGCGAGGACGACATCTCGATGCCGAACCGCCAACTGTTCTGATTCCGCTAAAATCAACCAGTCGTCCAAGTAATTCAGAATACGTATGCCCTGCAGCCTGAGCGGGGCCAGAGCTGCATCTACGCATTTCGTGAATGTGCGGGGTGAGAGAGCTAGACCGAAGGGAAGTACCCGATACTGGTATTCTTTGCCCCCGAAAGAAAACCTTAGGAACTTCCTGTGCTGAGGGAGGATGGAGATATGGAAGTACGCATCTTTTAGGTCTATCGTGACGAACCAGTCCTCGGATCTGATTTGAGTCACGATCTGTTTGAGTGTCAGCATCTTGAATTTTAATTTCTGAACTGTACGATTCAACAGACGAAGATCTAAAATGGGACGCAGCCCTCCATCCTTTTTTGGAACAATGAAATAACGGCTGTAAAAACCCGATGCCCTGTCGGGAAGATACACCTGCTCTATAGCATTTTTCGCTAAAAGAGATTTCACTTCTTGCTCCATGACCAGAGCCTGCTCGGGATGCACTACTGTGAGCAACACCCCATTGTAGCGAGGGGGACGAGAACCGAACTGGATTCTGTAACCCTTCTCTACTATCTGCAGGACCCATTGAGATATATTCGGCAGACTTTTCCATTCTGTCAAACATTCTACTAAGGGATCCAGCCTCTCGAGGCTGGCCTCTGGTGTAATTTGAACAGCTAGTGCGGGGACCTGAAGCCGAAACGCAGGAACCACCGGAGCTAACTGCTCTTGAACCCCCCTCAGAGGGAGCGAGCCCGACGCAGCGTCTGAGAGACACAGCTCCAGAGACCCGCTGGAGACCGCTGCGCCCCGAGGCACCAAGGGTGGTGGGGTTGGCAGGACGGCCCCGTGAGAGCACTGAGACCGGACGGGCACCGTATACTGAGGTGTACACCGCACCGTCTCGGTTGGGGCTGCCCTCACAGGTCTGACCCATTTGGCGTCAGGACTTTTTCTTTTGAGCCGAAGCTTTCTTAGCGAGAAGAACGGTCCTCAGATCCGGCTTCTGCTTAGATTGCTTTGGCTGTGAGGGCTGGCTCGGTCCCCGTGATTTTTGAGGAGGAGCGCGAGATGCAACACTCTCTTTTTGAAAAACAGGATATGAGGAGCATGAAGGCTGGGGCTGCCTTGCACGCCCAGCAGCATCAGGATTAGATCGGCGAGGGAGAAAACTTTTAAAAGCTTCAGATTGCTTTTTATTTTCTTGAAATCTTTCAACCACTTCATTCACAGCATCACCAAACAGACCTTCATGAGAAATGAGAGCGTCTAAAAGAAAAGATCTATCTTTATCTTTAATATCTGAAAGATTAAGCCAAAGGTGTCTTTCTGTAGAAACCAAAGCAGCCGTAGATCTACCAATAGCACGTGCTGTTTCTTTAGTCGCCCTGAGAGATAAATCCGTAGCCCGACGAAGTTCGCGAATTTCGTCACGGCTGACTCCCTCACTGTTATCTAACTCCCCCAGCAGCTCAGCCTAATAAGCCTGAAGCAAATCCATCGAGTGAAGGCAAGCTCCAGCCTGACCTGCTGCTGTGTAAGCTTTACCCACTAAATTAGATGTGATCTTTAAAGGCTTCGTGGGCAAAGTCGGGTTCTTAATAGATGACGCTGAACCAGGGGAAAGATAGCTCGCGAGCGTCTGTTCCGCCCGGGGCATCGCTTCATAACCATTTTCTTTCAGCCCTCTTATATCAGAATAAATGCGCACTTGAGGGCTGAAAAGACATGATGAATATGGCGTATTCCACGATCTAGAAAGCTCACTGTGAAGATCAGGGAAAAAAGGGAGACCCCGTGATGTAGGAGATGTTTTAGAAGACAGAAAACGCTCGTCTAATTTGCTTTTAGGACGAGCGCTCTGTTTATCAGATGGCCAAGATATATGTAACTTATCTACAGCTCGTGTTAATACATCAACCAACTCCTCATATGCTGGGGAAAGAGATGGCGAATCCTCTTCCCCCCTGATTGTGTCACCTTCACTGCCCGTTACATCGAACTCCTCGGAGCTAGAGCAACGAAGCAATGAGCTCTCCCCCCGGGCGGAAGAAGCCGCGGAGCGGGCTTCCGACACCGGAGTTTGAGCTATGGATCTCCCAGGTAAGGGAGGAGAAAGGGCAGAAGCGGGTCCCGCACCCTGAGGAGCGCGAAGCTCGCCGCTCTTCTCATCAATGAGTGACAAGCGGGAGCGGAGCATGCGAAGCGAAAGCTTCTCACAATGCGGGCAATCAGTCTCCTCGAAGGCTGATAACGCATGCTCCACTCTCAAACAAACTACACAAAGCTCGTGTGTATCCCCACCCGTTAAATAACGCGGGCAGGGAGAAACACACTGTTTGAATAGTTGTTTCGCCATGATATATAAACTTTGAACAAGACAACAGTAAATATGACAGACAGGTTTGACACAGATCGCTTGCTGAGGCACAGAAAGCTAACACCGGTTGCTCCGGTTGGGGTTTTTATCAATTCCTGGTCGTGACGTCACTCCTGACGCTCACTCTCGCCATTGGACTAGTTGACATGGATGCTTCAGACGCACTCACGCAGAATGCGTTCCCAAAGCGTTATCGACGCATCGTCTCTCCCTCGATGGGGAAATATATATACTCAGGGCCCCATGTGGACAACTGGAAATGGACCATAAAAACGTGGACCAACAAACAGCGTTGCAGATGTCCTGCATAGAAACACCTGCCAGAAAGGCATTGGAGGCTGCTACACTTCTGGTAGAGTGAGCCTTGACCCTCAAGGGGAAGGGGAAATCAGAGTACTCATAGGAAAGACAAATGGCATCCACTATAAATAACGTGAACACGATCATAATGTGGAGAAAATGTGTAATTAGGGAGTGTCTGCCCACTGACTGACCACAGAGAGGTGTGATAGGTTGCAATGACCACCACGTAGACTTTTAAGGTGGAGTGGGTCAACCCCTGGAGAATTGGGCCTGCAGGAACTCAAGCACTGTACCAACCATTTAGTGCCTGCCTGACCTGCTGTCGTGTACCCCTTGCCCACCAGCACTGAGGGGGTCCATGGCGGCTTGGAGGGCAATGGCGGAGCCTTCTACGACACTGCCGTGCTGGGGGACAGATAGCTCGCAAGCATCTGCTCCCTCGAGATCTGACTTTGCGTGCTTCACTCTCAAGCAGACGACACACAGCCTGAAACACTTTCTGCTATTGCCCAAGTGTTTAATCTTATCACTCTAATTTGGCATGGCTTATAGTGAGGGACAGACAACTCTAAATAAGACTGACAAACAGATCACAGACAGATCACAGACACACACAGAGCACTTGCTGAATAACAGAAAGCTGCCGCTGTATCCACCTCACCCCGCCCGTGACTTCTCGCCCATCCATTGGACTGATTACACATATGATTCAGAGCGTGGTCACATTGAATGCATTACCATAGCATTTCGAAGCAGCTCGAGTTCCTGAAGGGGAACCCCTTATACTCACTTCTTCTGGAGGTGAAGCTGAATCACGAATGATTCACGCGAACATAATTATATTTACATAGATCGGGAATCGACACATTTCCCGTAAAAAAAATAAAGTACTTCACTGCGTCTTCAGCGGCTCAGATGTCGGGAGTAAATGATGAATGCTATGCTCATTATTACATACAACAACAGAGCACCTCAATCGCTAAGGAGCCATTCTTGTCTACATATGCTCCGGTGTTGAAACAATGGCGGACTGATGACAGCTCACTCGGGCCGGTGTTCTGTCGATTTGTCCTACCCTGTCAGATTTTGCTACTTACCATTAAAACAGTGGGTTGTATAATTCGACAACAAAAAAATGCTACCTGTAAAGTTATGGTTTATTAACGTCTACACATACCACAACCCTAAACCTAGCCTTACAGTAATGCAAATACAGTAATTATGTGTTATATTTGCAGTTGTAGCTAAAAGGGATACAGCTACAGGGAACCAACAATAAATATATTTTTTTCTAACTATTAAATTGTGTTTTATTTAAGTCTACACCTACCCCAACCCTAAACCTACCCTTACAGTAATGTAGATACATTAAATATTGTTGTTCAGCATGAGAAAAATGTGGAAAATCTGAGGGGTAGGATAAAATGTCAAGACACCTGGTCTAAGGTAAGTGTACTCAACTGTGCTATATTGGAACTGTATAATTATGAACTAAAATGTGCTTCTAACATACGTTCTCTGTATTACACGAATGTATTTAGTTACCACTGGTAGTACACTTGAACCCATCTTTGTGGATTCAAGTGTACTACAAGACAGTAACTGCAATCTTGAATTGATGAATTTGTGTATGTTGTTACTTCACCACCAGAGCATGTCTTATTGCATTTAAGCAGCGAGTTACAGCATTGTACTGTAGGTGAAAAGCACACCTAGTTGAGATGATCAAAACATTAAGTTAGTTTTTTAATAGTGCCGCAGAGTTAAACTTTTTGAGAGTCAGTTTCTGAATGGTTCAATTTAAAGTTGTCTCTGCATATTAAGCTGGGATACAATAGAGTATTCTGATGAAGACAAATGCATCTGAGTAAAAATATTTTTTTGTGTCATTTTCATTGGCATACTTTCTTGCAGTGGAGTAATACATGATACATCTGTCATGTTGTGTAAAGTTCCATGTATACTATTCTAATAAAATAATCAATAAAATAACAACTGTTAAAAGGATGAATGCCTATCGATCTCCCAATAAAACATTTGTCTTACCGCTTTTATTGGATGCAGTCTCTGGCAAATGAATAGCTCTCTGCAGCCAGTCAGCCACATGGTTAACATCACAAATCCATTTTTCTCTTTCTTAACCTTTGATTTGTGCCAGTGGTCGACTGGCTGCATTTCCTCAGTGGAAAAGAGGCGGAATCAGGCTGTATTTGTTTGTTCAGCAAAACCTTGCTGTGCCAGTCCTTCTCTTTGGCTGCTCTGCTCTCACCTCAGGTTTCTGTCAGATAAAACAAGATGGAATATTACCAAGCCATACAATTAAAAAAAGAAAACAAACTCAAACGGCTTCATTCTTATATCTTTCATCCACACACAGTTCCTGAATGTTGAAATATACCTGTCACTGTGCCTGCTTTGGTTTAGTTTCAGCTTTTTTGTTTAGTTCATTTTGTGTCCTTATTTATCTACAAGTATGAAACATTGTTTGTAAATGTTATGTCAAGCGAAATGACTAAAATAAATATTCATAAAACATTCAATGGTTAAAAATGCACACATTTACTGAAATTGTCAAATATAATTAAATGAACGTAAAAGATTTGATTTTTACTCAACAGGTGTAGAGTATACTATTTTTATATTGCTTTTTGTTTAAGGTTTGCTTCCAACAAGTAATCTATTTATTTTCTAATTTTCAAATAGAATTCACATTAAATGAATGTTTTCAGTACCTAAAAAAAGCTACTATTAAAATTAGCTACTAATTCAACCAATATTAAAGCACTAATCACAACCTTTCATCTATTATTTGATTTCATGGGTTAGGTGTTGTAACTGTCAAATTAATCTAGATAAACCATTTGTGAATGTTTTACAACACAAAATTAAACATTTTGGAACTTAAAGAGTTAGTTCACCACAAAATAAAAATTAGCCCATTATTAACTCAGCCTCAAGCCATCCTTGATGTATATGACTTTCTTGCTCAAGGTCACCTCAGTCTTGGTAGTGAGGGTGGAAGAGAGTGCTGTACATTCACTCCCCCCACCTACAACCCCTGCCAGACCTGAGACTCAAACCCCACAACCTTTGGGTTACAAGTCCAGCTCTCTATCTATTAGGTCCATGCAAATCCATTTCCTGGATTCAATTCCAAATCACGTTTTAAATATGGATATTTTTCTTACAAAAACGTAAGAAAAGTATCCATATTTCAAATGTAATAAACACCTTTCTCTCACTTCATCTAACTGAGGTACGTTCAAGCTGTTCCGGCGGATGATGCAGGACGTCGGCGCATGATTAGTGATGAACACGGAGTGAGAACAAAACAAAATGCCAGTCATTAATTAAAAGTTCAAACCAAGGATTTGTAAAGAAAATTGTATATTGTGTTGTATATCCAACGATATTGTTTATAACTCTCATGGGTTTACATGTGATGGCCGGCATTGCATCTTGATTACTTGCCCAAAATTTGACAATCTCTTCTCCGAATTGAAATGGTCAATAATTGTTCCAGTGGTGTTAATGTTGAAAGCTGTTCTGTGAAAGAGTTGGTTGGTTGGTTATCTTGCTTCTGACTTGTGGCACTAGGAATGATTTACAACATCATGTTGCCTTTCTGAGGAATTCGGCTCATATTTCAACCATGATCCCGATCGACTCTTTAATTTGTCTGGTCTGATACGCTACAACCATTCACTGCAGAGGATCCCTTTTTGAGTAATAGAATTTTTTTCCGACTGATCAGATGAAGAAAAACTAATCTAAATCTAGAATGGCCCGAGGGTGACTTTCACATTTAAACATTTGCTTAAATGTTTAGCCAATTTTAATTTATGGGTGATCCATTCATTCAATGCTCATCAGCTCATTAAAGTACAAAATATATTTTATACAACATCTTTAAATAACAATGAGACTGTATAATCAGACTCCATGCAGTCACTCACTGGACCCCTGCTTTATAATTATTGAGTAACAATTACAACCAAACTAACCTTTTTGACTTATTTAAAATATAGATGTTCAATTAGCAAGTGAAATGACATTTCATCTTATTAAGGTTTCCAATTTAAGTTTCTTAAAATAGTGTAAAATCTGGCATCTCACTGGAAAGAGTTGGAAGTCCCAGTCTATTTTCACATGTATTGGAAATCTCCAAGCTAAATCCGTGATCTGTTTGACTAAGCCTTCTTAGTGTAGAGTACTCCATAAGCCTCCATCTGCAACTCCATGAGTAACATTTCTCCCTGTCACAGCAGATTTTGTACAATTTTTTTTAATTCATATGTCTAGTTTGTTCCACTGAGGTCCCATCAAATATCATCTTCCAGTAAATGGTTCTTATACATGCACAATTTTCCTTAATTGCTCACACACACACACACACACACACACACACACACACACACACACACACACACACACACACACACACACACACACACACACACACACACACCCATATATATATATATATATATATACATACACACACACACACACACACACAAAAGGTTGTACATGACAAAAGGTATATGACTTTACTTGTGCAACAACTGTTTAAAGACTTAACAAGAGTTATCTGACTTGAATAAATCTTCTTAAGTAAGATATTAATTATTGCAAATCCATCTATAATATAACAATAAAAAAGTTCTATGTTCTTGACCCCAGTACATTGGAATATGTTTTTAATCAAGAGTTTCACCACAGCTGTTGATAAAGAGACAATGCTAAGATTATTAATGCAGACTACTGATGATCTCCCACCTTCTTCATATTTTCATTAATTTAAATACACCCACTCACATCTTTGCCACTAGGCCACTTATAAAAATAGATGAACTATTTAATTGCTAACTGAAATGCATTATTACTCCATCTAATTAGCATCAAGTCTTTTCACTTGCAACTTGTGCAACAGACACCCTGCTTTAAAAAAAATACAATAAAATAAAACAATATATATTAATTTTATTCCAGCTTCATGCAATCATTGTTATTATTATTATTTTTATCATCATTTGATTGTGGGTAAGTTTCATGAAAATGGCAAAACCTTGAAGAAAAATCTGGCAAATTCACGTTTTTGAAAAGACTAGTCTTGGCCATGTCCTGGAATGTCATTTAATTTGGCAAAATTATTACGTTTTGATTTATATGCTGTTTAATGCTTAATGATTGCATTATTTTACATATGCATCTGCACATGTGATCGCCTGTTTCTGCTTGTTGTGATCAAGATGTTCAATACTACTTCCGAAGATGAGTAACAGCACCTCCTACCATACACCAGTGAAAACACGGAAAGCTGGAAAATTCTGTCACTGGCAGGAAAAGAGTTAATAATGAATGGTTTGAATCTTTCACTCTAAAGAAATGTTCAAAATCTATGCATTCAAGATTGAGTCACGGAATCATTAATGGAAAAAATGCTGATTCATCTAGAAATATTTGCTCTTGCTCATGTATACTGTAGATCCACCAAATCTAAATGCACTGTTAACACAAGCACGTTCACAAGATTGTGAAACCCATATCAAGGACTATACACACAAGACTGTAATGTTTTTGCACCCTCAATGTCACCATCTGTTCTTCACAACATTTTAAAAGCGATTTCCCCTTAGACAGTTTGTTGAACATCTAATCGGATCTAATTTTAGCATAGCAATTTTCAGTGTCTTTCTCGCATTCCCCTGCCATTACACAGTTATCGCAACCTTACAACCTACATTCAATTAGCTGCTGCAAGTCAATTAGCGTCCTGGAGAAATCACTATGTGCTTATCAAAATTCTGAAGATTGAAGGAAAAACTGAAAAGACTGAAAATACAATGAGTGGAATTATGTCAGATAAAGAGGAAACATTGTCATGAATGTGAAACAAGAGGAGGGAGTTTGATATTCCCCAAATGGGTCGCTGCTGTCTTCAATATCAGATAAACAGGAAGGAAAAATTATGCATTATGCTAGAGGCTTTGTCATCGAATTGCCTGCCAAAATCATGATGAGCACAAGCTTTCAAAGTAGGAGATTTGAAATAAATACTTAGCTTTGTGATATAATCATTTGCTCTATAAAAATCCAGACATGTGGCATAACATTGTGCAATAATATAAATTGTGCGGACAACTTTTTTTTTTTTTTTAGGATGAATTAACTGGGACAGATGGCTCAGACCTGCACTAAGCATGAAATATCTCAAACAGGTTTTTCTCTTATGGATTAAAGACAATGTATGAAGAACTGGAGCAGCACAGACAAACCATTTGTTCTGTACTTGCAAAATAGCTCTAAACTATGTATAATACATTGAAACTAAAATCAATTATTTTATTTGGTACCATTTGTGAATTTAAGCATCAAAACATTATAGTGTATAGTATGGAAACAATTTTCATTTTCAGACTATCTAAATATTACATTAAGCTAAAGATTACTTTTTAACATAATTATTAACTTATTGGTGTTTCTAAAGATTAAGTGAGCGTTAGATGATGGCAAACTAGTAATGAAAATCTGAAAGTACAAAATAACAGAAAGAAGCATGCACAATTAAATCTACCAATTGTGACTTATTAGAAACTAATTATATCTGATATGGCAACCAGTATGGTACTTCTATAGTGTGCATCTATAATTTTTGGGTTTAAAATATAAAATATTTTTCACTTTAAAAATTTAAAAATGTTGCATGCTGCATGCAATATCATCTTTTTTGTGCTCTCTCAGTATTCACACTCACTCTTGGGGCTTGTTTATGTTCTTTTTGTGGCTCTTTTTGAGATTGCAGTGTCCATAAGAAGACATACAGAAGAAGCAGCAGACCTTTTACTCCCACAGCGTGCCCTTAAACATGCAATCTAATTCTTGTCTTGCATTTTATGATGCAAAACAATTTCTTAGTCACACAAAGTGATTAAAATATAATAAAGAAACATCGCACAGCTCTTCTCCAGATGTCATTTGGACGTATCTAGAACACTTTTGTGTTTCTCAGAGGATGCTGCTTTCATTTTACTCCAACTCTCTGCAGTCAAACTTTCTTCTGCTTTCCTTTAGATTTCAGGGCTCTTGTGTTCTGAATCACATCTAACTTTATAACGGCAGTCCCAGCGAGGGATGATCATCTGAAGTGTCCAGCTGTGCTTAAACCCTACACTGCTCACTTATTAATGGGCTTGCATCAATTACCCAAATGCACAGTGATTTTATGAAATATTGAAGTGAATCAGAAATCCTTCTTGCGGTCTCAGGCCTCTTGCCCATATGTTTCACAGCTTGCCCGTTCAGCTTCTACAAAAAGCTTTGCTCTCACAAACAGTTATGCAGATTGTAGTGGACGGATGGCTGCTGATTAAATCTGGTTATACAAAGGTCTCTACCTTGTTATTCATGAGTCTTCCTGGCAATTCTAAATTTATAACAGTTTTACATTTGAATAGCCTCACTTTTCTGTTGTAAATAACAATGGGTCATGTGATAAATACGTTTGATGGAGAAAACATTGTGGTTCATTGGGCACAATTTCTCCAACCAAAACTAAAAGTACACCATAACCCTAAATAGCAACTGAATTGCTCCATGTTGTAATGTGTCTTTATGCCACGGTTTGTCAAAATGGGAACACAAATGGATGAAGCAGGAAGACAGGGCAGGGTACATGACATGAAACAGGCTGGTCAGGGATGGGGGTAGCTCCAGACAAATTAAGATAGTTTTGCTGAATTTGATGAGCTTTCTGACCCTGCATAGACAGCAATACAACTACCACTTTCAAGGCCCATAAAGTTATTAAAGACATCGTTAAAAAAAGGTTGAACTCTAATTTTATGAAGCTATATCATTTTTGTGTGGCAAAAAGTAAAACTAAAATAAAACACTTCTCGATATGTTCTATATAATCGTATATGTGACGAATAAAAATCTTGAATCTTGAATCTTTTCTTCCGTGTCAGTCTCCCCCACACTTTCAGGTACCACGGCATGTAAGAAATTAAATACATGTATTAAGAAAGAAAATTTCCTAATGTGAGGGCAGAATATTTCATAATAAAAATTTTATTTTATGTTAGGTGATGTATTATTATTATTGCGGTTATTATTATGGTATTATGGTTTCCTTTGAAAACACTTCCAAATAAAATAGAGCTAAAATATTACATAAAATATTGAAATGTTTGCAGTTTTATAGGCAATCAGACCATAACAGAAATGATGATGACAACTTGCCTTCTCTCCATCCTTTGTGTCAAAAAGGTCGCCACATGACTCAAGGGCATGTGGCTTTGATATTTCACTATGTAATTATAGTACATGCCTCAGCCTAGCTCTTCTTTGAAGAAACAAAAGTGTCATTCTCAGACTTAATTAACCTTTGGGTGGGCTGCACATTTACCTCATTACGAGCAACAAAGCATGACAGGTTCCTTTTCTGATGTTCTTTCTGAACGCCACTTTTTGTTTTTCCCAGTTCCTTCGACTTGTTTAGTTTTCTAACGAAGGTAATTCCAACCTATTTTTGGTCACTTGCTCATTATTCCGATTCTGTTTTAAATAAATTTTTGTCCAAACGAGAGCTACGTTTTCTATTATTAACAAAGAGAAACTAAAACCACGTGTAATAAAACTTTGATACGGCCATTTCGAAATCGTCTTAATAAGCTCTGGAGTCTTTCGTATCTTTCGCGTGGCCTCCAGGGACACGTCACGTCGAGATCTACTGATCTTTGGCAACATGCGAACCAGCAAGGGGGAAAAAAGCCCAGCATCCTCCTCTGCAGAGCTCCGAGAACAAACACACATACAAATCAACTCGACTCAAATGAAGACCCCAGGGACACATGAATCACGGGCAAACGGCCGCCCTGCCTAGTGTTTTCTCCTTGCCTATGGCAATATTTGTGTGAATGAGTAAAAGCCTTATTTGTAGGTCTATCATAACTTTATATAGCCAGCCCATACAATCCTACTGCTCTTTTTGGAATTATAGCCATAATAAAAGTGGGTGTTGGCTTTTCCTTCTATGTAATTAAAGATAACTGACCTGTGTGCAGTACAATCATAGCTCGGCCCGTAATGGGCTCTTTACATAACTGGCAGTATTTGAGACGATTACAACATTGTGTTTTAAAGGCCCTACCTGATGCAGTCATTTGCTCGGTATGATGGGATGCAGTGAAAGGAGCTAAATAAGCATTGAGAAGCAGATACGGCACATTAGGTTTATAAATTGAAGGGTGGTAATGATGAACTCAGCTGAGGGCGTCTGATGGACAGTGATGGCTCCCCAGAGTGAAGGCTCTACTGAGTTTTTGTTGGTATGTATGGCAGTGATTGAGGGTGTATCGTGCCCTTTGTTGTTAGAAGATCTCATGGTGCATTGAGAGAATGGGAGCAGGGCTGAACATTGATAGCACTTAAGTAGCTTATCGCATCTGCAGAGCATTTTAGCTGATGCGCAGTGAAAGAGGGCCTCAAGAGCGAAAACTTATCTCACGCTCCAGTGAAATATTGTCGTAGCTTCCTCACTCAAGGGCTTTCTTACAATAGATCACCCCGGTGCCCTCTTTCCACAGTGTTTGTAGTATTGACTGACTTTAATTTACAGTTTTTCTCGATTGTTTACACACATTTTCTGGTACTTGAGACACAATGACCACAACATGTAACTCATTCACCAACCCCCTGAGACAATTCTGCTAAACTACAAGCACAATTCCTGCTTTACACTCAAACTGCAGTTCTAAAACACACTTTTTTCAAAACACTACACACAATTATCTGCTTTAGGCACAATTTTCATGCAGAAAATTTCTTGTTTTCACAAGGAACACACTGCCATTCAGATATGCACACTGGCTCATCACATGGGCAAACACCCGTCACACAGTTTTACAATTAGCAATCAGAGCTTTAGCATAAAAGGGCAACAGGTGAGCTCTTCAATGGAACAATGGATGCCAACATTGGAAACAGAGGCAGAGCAAGAGGAGTGAGAGTAGGAGGAGGAGGAGGAGGAGGAGGACGGGGACGGGGACGAGGACGAGGAAGGCCAAGGAACGTAATCTCTGATGAGATCCGAGCCACTTTAGTTGATCATGTGGTCAACCATGGTCTAACAATGAGGGAGGCTGGGCAAAGAGTACAGCCAAATCTGAGCAGGTATACTGTGGCATCCATCATCCGGACTTTCCGAAATGAGAATAGGTAAGAAATCTACTCTCACTAGAAAATTGCAGTACTACATATACAGTTTTTTATGATTGTTTACACACTAAAATTAAAATTTCCACACAATTAGCAAAATTTTACTCCAATGAGCAAAACACCTGCACATATTTGCACAACATTACACACAATGTCTGTTTCACCCTTTTTGCAAAACATTACACACAGTGATTTGTAAAACTCTACACACATTTTCACACCTTCGACACAGATAAGGATTGTGAGGTTACTTCCTTGTAATTACAAAGCACCGGATTGCCAATAACCACACTAATGAATGAATTGGATAAACACATCTACCAGGTGTGGAAGCACACATGTGCTAATTTGAAAACGCAGCACTCAGGTGTGCTATAAAAGTTAGAAGAAGAAGAAGAGTGAGAATGAGAGGGGAGCTCAAAGAGGAGATGAAGGCGGTAGAGGTAGAGGAAGAGGAGAAGGAGGTAGAGGAAGAGGCATAGGTAGAGGAGAAGAAGGCAGAGGAAGAGGAGAAGGAGGTAGAGGAAGAGGCATAGGTAGAGGAGAAGAAGGTAGAGGAAGAGGAAAAGGAGGTAGAGGAAGAGGAGAAGGAGGTAGAGGAAGAGGAGAAGGAGGTAGAGGAAGACACCTAGGTAGAGGAAGAGGTAGAGAAGGACTTGAAGAGGTGATAGAACCTGAACAAAGAAGACGAGGACCAAATTTGACTCGAGAAATCCGTGCAACACTTATTGACCATGTGATTAACTATGGACTGACACTGATGGAAGCTGGACAAAGAGTTCAACCAAATCTCAGCAGAAATACTGTTGCGTCAGTAATTCGGACATTTCATCGAGAAAACAGGTAAGCTAACCACACAGTATACATTGAAACTGAAGCTTGTATAATCAATATTGTTTACTGTGACATTTGACAGTAGGCTGCATATATATATATATATATATATATATATATATATATATTAAATTAATCAAAATAAATAAAAATAAAATTTTTTTTTTTACATAGGATTGAGGGTCAAGGACACCAAGGTGGAAGGGGCCCTATGTTTAGTCATGCACAAGAGGCCGCCATTGTGAACATGATTTTGGCCAATAATTGTATCAGGCTACGAGAAATCCAAGCCAACATCAATGATGACAATATTTTCAATAACATCCAACGAGTCTCTCCGTCAACATTAGGTCGAATCCTAAAGAAAAATCAAATATACATGAAGCAACTGTATCGGGTACCATTTGACAGAAATTCAGAGAGAGTGAAACATCTGCGCAATGAGTATGTGGAGGTATGCATTGTTCATCTGACTATGGTGTGGTATCATGCACTGCTCATAATGTTCTGTCACAAAAAAATACTGTGCTATAGATATTGAATAGCATCCTATTTTCTTTAATGTGTTTCAGAGAGTCTTGCAAATGGATGCTGCTGAAATTCAACATGAATTTATATATGTGGATGAGGCTGGATTTAACCTTGCAAAAACAAGAAGAGGTAGAAATGTAATTGGGCACAGGGCAATCACCAATGTGCCAGGGCAGTGAGGGGGTAACATCACCCTTTGCGCTGCTATCACACAAAATGGGGTCCTCCACCACCATGCAAATCTGGGACCCTATAATGCAAATCTGATACTTGCATTTCTTGACCAATTGCATGAGATTGTCACAGCATTACACCAAGTGGACCAGATGCGGTACATTGTCGTTTGGGACAATGTCTCATTTCATCGGGCTGCTCTGGTCCAGAACTGGTTCCATGATCACTCTGATTTTGAAGTTTTATACCTTCCCCCATACTCCCCCTTCCTGAATCCTATAGAAGAATTTTTTTCAGCGTGGCGGTGGAAGGTATATGACCTGCGGCCTTATGACCGTTTGCCCCTCATTCAGGACATGGAACAGGCATGTGATCTTATTGAAGCAGCTTCAGTGCAGGGGTGGATTCGTCACACAAGGCGATTCTTCCAACGGTGCCTTGCCAATGAAGACATAGCCTGTGATGTGGATGAAATCTTATGGCCTGATCCAGCCAGACGGAGAGACGGATAGTTACAGTATTCTTGTTGCTTTTACAGTAGTTTTCTTTTATTTCTGTTTACTTTTACTTTACTTTTCTTCAGAGTCAAAGTGTATGTACTGTAATTCATGCAGTAATTTTTATTTGTCTATAGATTTTATTTGTTTACAGTAATTGATATCATTGTTGGTTGATTTACTGTAACTGATTATGGTAAGAAATACTGTAAGTATTGAAATAAATACTTGAAATATTCTGTCTACAGCATTAAGTGTTGTGCAGTGCTTGGTAAGGTTATAGTAGGCCTACAGTATTTGTCTACATTCTCCTTATATCTCAAAACAAATCATGAATAATGTTGTGAGTTTCTCACTATTTTTTGTCACCTAAATTATCTCTTACATACAGTAAGAATGTCTGGCCAAAAATCTACTTATTTTTTTTTACAAATGTGTTTTTTATTTATCACAGCAGTGTGAAACTGGCTGCAATAGTGTATGATCATTGATGACTGTGTTGGTTAAATGAAAACAAATAGCATTTTCACAAATATGTGTATATGTTTTGAATGAAGTGTGTATGTTTTGAATGAAGTGTGTCATTTTGCAAACAATCTAGGAATTTTGCTAATTGATTGTGGTGTTTGTATAATTGTGATTATATTTTGACAAAAAGAACTCTGTTTTCAAAATTGCGTGTAAGCAATTGAAAAAAACTGTAAATACAGTATTCAATGAGTACAGTAGTACAGTATTGCCTGTGGACTGTTCTGTAGGACTGTAAAAATGCTGTAAAGTATGCTTCATGTATATAGGAAATGTATACCTACTTTGTATTTACACTATTTTACTATGTATTTGTTTGGCAGAACTGAAAGATTACCAATACAAGGCGGTCGGGAACGTGTTCTGTCTCCTGAACAGGAAACTCAAATCATTAACATGGTCCTAGAAAACAATGCCATAACATTACGGCAAATACAAAGAAAGATAATAGAAAACAATGACATATTTCAAAATATTGATAGGGTAAGCTTATCAACACTGGACCGTGTCTTGCGCAGAAATCATCTCAGGATGAAGCAGGTCTACAGGGTGCCATTTGAACGCAATTCAGAAAGAGTCAAAGAATTGCGACATAACTATGTGCAAGTGAGTCCCACAATTGATGCATACTCTCAACACTGTATACATTACTGTAAATTATACATATTTCAATATTGTAATCATAATGATTGAGCTTCACAATAGTGACCACTCCATGTCTATTTCTGATATTGTCATGTGTGTTTCAGAGAGTCCTTGAGCTAGAGGTGGCTGCAGTGGAGCACCAGTTCATCTTCATTGATGAGGTTGGGTTCAACCTCACAAAAAGACGAAAGAGGGGAAGGAATATAATCCGCCAGCGTGCCATTGTTGAAGTCCCTGGCCAGCGCGGAGGGAACATCACAATGTGTGCAGCGATTACCCATCACGGCGTCATCCATCACCATGCTACCCTTGGCCCCTACAACACCGCCCATCTGATCACATTCCTGGACACCCTACACAACACACTCATTCCACCAGATCAGGTAGATGGCCCAGAGCAGCTCAGGTACGTTGTCATTTGGGACAATGTAAGTTTCCACAGGGCTGCTCTGGTTCGTAACTGGTTCACTGCCCACCCACGCTTTTTAGTTGTTTATCTCCCTCCATATTCTCCATTCCTCAATCCTATGTATGTAGACCACTGTATGTCCTACTTTGTGTTGGTTGGGATGTACACTGTGTACATTGTTTTTGTGGGAAAAATTAAATATATTCGTTACCGTGTATTTGTGTGTTCTGTAAAAACAATATTCTCAAATATTTTACAACACACTTATGTATGTACTGTCTGTAGTAAGTGTAACACTGATTATGATGAATGGAGAATAAGTGTTTTCCATTCATCATAGTGTTTTACACTGAGCACATCAGTGTTCAAATGGTTCTTATAAATGTCTATTCATATGATGGTTTGTGTGTGTCATTTGAAAACAAAATACCATTTTGAGAAGAAATAACATTGTTTTGAATGTAAAGTTTCATTTTGCAGGAGCATTGAGGGGTTTTGCCCATTGTGTGTGTGTTTTTGGATTTGTGTGTAGAGTTTTGAGAATATGAGGCATGCTTTCAGAAAATGTGTGTAAACAATCGAGAAAAACTGTAAAATGGACCTTGTCATAGAAATGTAAAACCATATTTCGTTCACAACGCCCAAACTGCCTTTAAAATTCAGTCCGTATTCAAAACTGCAGATCATTCTGAATGTCTGTTAAACTGATGAATGTACTAGAAATTAGCGCTATGTATAGTATGCAATTATATGCTGATTAAACTGGTTATTCTTTATTTAGTGAATAATTACTCATTGGGTAGAGGGACATTTTTACTCTAATTCAAAATTGAAACACTAATTTAAACATGAAATTTGTATTTTAATCAACATATTTTTATGCTTTGATGAAGGCTGCAACCCAGAAGGGTTCATATCTGACACTAAGTGCCTTGTACAAGTGTTTGTTATAAATATAAAGATATCTGAAAATAATTTGGTAGACATTTCTAATGAATTATATTTTTAAATGACATGGTCCACTATTGTAGCTCTGATGTCATCAGTTATTCTATTTCTTACTCTTCTTACCCTTCCTCTTTCCCCTCCTTGTCCTCTTCTTGCTCCTCCTTGTCCTCTTCCTCTAACTTCCTCTATCCCTCTCGCTTCTTCACCTCCACATCCTCTTCCTCCAACTTCTTCACCTCCACGTCCTCTCCCTCGGCCTCCTCGGCCTCCTCGGCCTCCTCTGATTCTCACTCTTCTCACTCTTACTGCTCCTTCCATTGTACTCCACACAGACAGCTTACCTGTGGCTTATTTATAGTGCTTAGGCTGATTGCAAAGTGAACTAATTATCTAAATCAGTTTTCACATGTGAAAGTGTGCCAGACAGTTGGCAAAATAGTGTTAATGATAGCCATACATGTGTATAATTTTGCTAGGAGTGTGTTGGAAATGTGGTAATTGAGTGTAAGCAGTGAGTTGTGTTTAAAGTTCTGCAAAAAGAGTGTTGTACAGTGAATTGTGCCTACAGTTTTGCAAAGTGTGTGTTACAAAATTGCAAACTGAGTGCAAAGCAGTGTTTGTGCTTTTAGCTTTGCAAACTCAGTGAGGGGTTTTGCTATACGTATTAATAGTTTTAGAAATTGTGCTACAAGAATCACGATTAGCGCTTAAGCATTCAGAAAAAACTGTAAAGACCAGAAGCCATTAAAAGCATGTGTGCTGTATTTGCGCTGAACTGTGCATTTCAGAGTGATGTAAAACAGCCTTAGTCCACCGCTTGTGTCCATGGACATCAGTCTTATTTGTATTTAAGTGCAGCTCGCTCTCATTTACTGTGACTCTAAGGAGCTGTGACTCAACCTCGACAGACAGCAGAGCTGACTTACTGTGAAAGTGGAAATGGCACTTGCGGGGCTTTGTGCAGTAATGGTATTTATACTGCAGTATCCTGCGCTGAGTTCATATGTTTGCATCTTCCTTACTGTCCGCTCATTTCATTGGCCAGCTTAATGCTAGTAGGTGCATCCGTTCTTTGTTTATAGTTTGGATTTTACTTCTGATAGATGTGGTATGCTTTGCAATAACAACAAAGACTAACAGTGAGGGCAGTTTTGCAGACTAGTAAGTACAAAGGCACAGTAGGTGTTTTCATGCTGTGCTGCTCAAATTAGTTTATTCATTCTGTCTGTTTCAAAAAACATCCTGCAAGATTCAAAACTAATTTCTCAGGTTAAAATATAAAAAAAACACCCAGATTTGAAATTTGGGGAATCGTGATGTACCAATTCTTCTCATCCTTATAAATAATAAAGGATGAATGTTATGAACAAATCATGTCTGTCCATCAGTTACAATAGTAATACTGCTGTTAGGGAAAGAAACATCAGTAATACAACTAAATCTCCACAACACAACAACAAAAAGCCACAAACCCAACAAAATGTGTATAACACAATGAAAACAAGCCACAAACCCGACAAAATGTGTATAACACAATGAAAACAAGCAACAAACCCGGAAAAATGTGTATAACACAATGAAAACAAACCACAAACCCGACAAAATGTGTATAATACAATGAAAACAAGCCACAAACCCAACAAAATGTGTATAACACAATGAAAACAAGCCACAAAGCCGAAAAAATGTGTATAACACAATGAAAACAAGCCACAAACCCGACAAAATGTGTATTACACAATGAAAACAAGCCACAAACCCGACAAAATGTGTATAACACAATGGAAACAAGCCACAAACACAACGGAAACAAGCCCCAACACAACTAGATATGCACAACACAATAAAAATAAGTCCTATCCGTTGTGTTGTGGTGATTTCATTGTGTTGTGCACTACTGTGATTATTGTATGATCAGTACAAGTCTATTAGTTATTTGATTTATGCATTTTCATGAAAACGTCTCGGGTTATGACTGTAACCCTTGTTCCCCGAGAAGGAGGAACGAGAACTGCATCGAACGACACTTTGGGGGAAGCCCCTCAGCGTAGCGCCTCTGAAGTATGAATGAAACTGAGCCAATCTTGATTGGTATTGCGTCATGATTCAATGTGTGACGGCATACGCGGAAGCTATAAAACAAGGGTTACGAGACGTTCCCCTTCGAGGGAACATCAAACTGCGTCGAACGACACTTTTTGGGGGAACGAGTACCCACTATGCCACAACGAGCCCTGCCTGACTTGTGTGAAGCTGCACACCGGCACACTTAGGACGAGAGCACAAGGGTGCCAGGTGTCGAAGGAATGTCCATGCTGTAAAATCTAATAAAAGTGTGAGGGGTGGCCCATCCTGCTGCATCGCAGACCTCCTGGATGGGGGCCCCTAAAAGGAGGGCTTTAGAGGATGCCATGCCTCTGGTAGAATG
The DNA here is from genome assembly GCF_963082965.1 of Carassius carassius. Classification (NCBI taxonomy): domain Eukaryota; kingdom Metazoa; phylum Chordata; class Actinopteri; order Cypriniformes; family Cyprinidae; genus Carassius; species Carassius carassius. The sequence continues at coordinate 10,518,448 of NC_081791.1, forward strand.
AGCCCTCACGGCCAGAGGTGAAAGCAAATTGCGCACCTGGTAGGCCATAGATATAGCTTGAACAATCCAGTTGCTAATGGTCTGTTTGGAAGCAGGAAGCCCCTTCTTGGGTGACCCGAAACAAACTAACAAATGGTCTGACTTCCGCCATGAGGAGGACGTCTGGATATATATTTTCAGAGCTCTGACAGGGCAGAGCAGGTGAAGTCTCTCCTCATCCGCCGTCACGTGAGGTGGAGGATGAAAAGCCTGCAGAACCGTAGGCCGTGCCACATTAGACTGCACCTTGGGAAAATAGCCTGGCCTAGGAAGTTGGATGGCTTTGATGTCGCCTGGAGCAAACTCCAGGCACCCGTCAGATATAGAGAGTGCCTGGAGATCTCCTACCCTCCTCAGAGAGGTAATGGCCAACAAGAAAGCCACCTTAACCACATCAACTCTGGGGACCCACCGGTGGGTCCAATATTGCATATGCCTAATTCTCAAAAAATCAAAATAACAGCTGAAGTGGTTAAGGGAAAGGTTCTTGGCCTCAGCCGACTCCAGCGGTTCGAAGGGGGCCTCAACCAACCCTCCGAGAACCACCACTAGGTCCCAAGTGGGAACCCTGGTACGAGCCGCAGGTCTCATCCTCCAAGCCCCACGGAGGAAACGTACGACCAACGGCTGTCTCCCCAGAGGCCCATCACTCAGAGGAGTGTGGAAAGCCGAAATGGCAGCCACGTACACCTTGAGAGTGGACAGGGTAAAACCAGGTGAGGAGCGATCTTGGAGGAACTCCAGCACTGAAGCCACTGGGCAGTTAACTGGGTCCACCTCACGCTCTCTGCACCAAACGGTGAAAACATTCCATTTACAATTTCCTCATGGAGGGAGCTCTAGAGCTGAGGCCAAGGGTGAAGTATTGAGCCCTCTGTCTGTGTCAGCAGGTCCCTCCTGATACGAAGCTCCCATGGAGGGCTGTCCAGGAGTAATATTATGTCTGAGAACCATACTTGGGCCGGCCACGATGGGGCTACCAAAAATAGACTGATGCCGTTGCGACGAATCCTCTCTAGAACTCCCGGGAGCAGAACAATCGTGGGAAAGGCATACAGACGCAGCCTCGGCCACGTCTGTACCATGGCATCCAACCCCAGTGGGGCTGGATGTGTGAGGGAGAACCACAGTGGACAGTGAGTCGTCTCGCAAGACGCAAATAGATCCACTTCCACTGGGCCGAACCTCTGATATATTGACTCCACCACCTTGGGATGGATTCTCCATTTCCCGGGCCTCAGCCCCTGCCTCGACAGGATGTCTGCTCCTTGATTCGGATTCCCTGGGATGTATGTTGCTCTGAGAGACAAAAATTTCCCCTGGGACCACAAGAGGATCTGATGTGCCAGTCTGCATAGAGGGCGAGACCTCAGACCCCCTTGATGGTTTATAAAGGCCACCACCGACATATTGTCCGTCCTCACAAGGATGTGATGACCCTTGAGATCCGGCAGGAAGCTCCTCGGAACACCACCAACATTTCCGGGCAGTTTATGTGCCAGGAGGAATGATGGTCCTGCCATAGACCTCCCATAAAGCGGCTGTCCATGACCGCTCCCCAGCCCGTGAGGGAGGCGTCTGTCGAGACAGCTTTCCGGTGACATGATGCTCCCAGCACAGGACCTTGTGACAGAAACCAAGATTTCTTCCACAAAGATAGGGAACGAAAGCATCTGCGCGTAACACTGATAATGCAAAATGGGTTTCCCCTCGGGGAGAACCCCTTGGGTTTCAACCACCACTGCAAGGGTGTCATGTGCAGGAGACTGAATGGAATGATATTGGATGCTGCTGCCATGAGACCTAACACTCTCTGGAGATGTTTTACAGTTATGGCCTGGCCTAGCTTTATCCTGGTCACCGTGGCCAGGATGGATTCGATCCGTGCAGGAGACAATTGTGCCTGCATCGTGACCGAATCCCACACCACTCCCAGGAATGTGGTTCTCTGGGCTGGTGCCAACATTCTCTTTTTCATGTTGAGTCTCAACCCCAGGCTCTGGATGTGGGCAAGGACAACATCTCGATGCCGAACTGCCAGCTCTTGTGACTGGGCTAGAATCAGCCAGTCGTCGATATAATTGAGAACCCTGAGACCCTGAAGCCTCAGCGGTGCTAGAGCTGCATCCATACATTTTGTAAATGTGCGAGGGGAGAGAGCTAGGCCAAACGGAAGAACCCGATATTGGTACGCCTCATCCCCGAAGGCGAACCTCAGGAACTTCCTGTGAGATGGAAGGATGGAAATGTGGAAGTATGCGTCCTTCAGATCTATCGTGACAAACCAATCCTCGGAATGAATTTGGTTCACGATGATAGGAATAGTGAGCATCTTGAACCTGAATCTCCTCAGAGACCGATTCAAGTGCCTGAGATCTATTATTGGACGCAACCCCCCATCCTTCTTGGGAACTAAGAAGTAGCGGCTGGAGGAGGAATACGTTCTTTAGCCTCCTTTACCAGCAGAGAGTTTACCTCTTGCTCCAACATCTGACTGTGCTCTGGGTTGACTACAGTCCAGACCACCCCATTGAACTTTGGTGGGCGGGAACCGAACTGTATTCTGTACCCCTTTTGAATGGTGCGCAGAGCCCAAGGAGAAATATTCATGCATCGAAATACTCTACTAAGGGGACCCGCCTCTCGAGGCTGGCCTCGGGTATTACTTGGGATTTGTTCTTGGCCCCCTGAAGCGGATCTCCGGCAGGTTTTGACCGAAAACAATTCTCGATGTGCGGACGCGAATGCTGCCTGGCCGCAAGCCTGTGAGGCGGACAGTGCAGGGCGTGTTCGCTGGAGACCGATGCGTCCTGAAGCACACTTAACGGCGGGAAGTCGACATGGATTTCCTGCGGGCTCCGCGGAGGAGGCGACCTCGATCGCTCCCCCACGGGTGGGGCCACCCGCAGAGGGCCTAGGCTGGCTAGGACCTCTTCGTTGAAGCCTTCTTCGCCTGCAGGATGGCCCTCAGATCGCCTTGCTTCGGCTGAGGCTTCGGCTGAGAGCGTAGTCTATGCCCCCAGGCTGCCTGAGGGGGGGCTCTAGAAGCGACGCTCTCTTTTTGCGACTGTCTGTAGGCGGAGGAGCTGGCGGATGGCTGTGGCTGCCCGCTTGGGGCAGGCTTCTTAGGCCTCGAGGGGCGAGGGAGGTATTGTTTGAAGGCTGCAGATTGTTTCTTTGCCTCCTGAAACCTGTCGACGATGACATTAACTGAGTCGCCGAACAGGCCAGAAGGCGAAATCGGGGCATCAGGGTGTAAAGCCCTGTCCTTCTCCTTGATGCCTGATACCCTCGCCCTCATCAATATCTTTAAGAAGGTCGGCCTGGTACGCTTGCAGTACTGCCATTGTATGCAGACTAGCGTCAGCCCGACCCGCAGGCATATAAGCCCTGCCCACTAATGCAGATGTATCACGGCACGGTTTAGTGGGCAGCAACGGGGTTTTTAGGGATGATGCCGACTCGGGGGCTTAATAAGTGGCAAGCGGCTGTTCCACCCGAGGCATCATCCCATAACCGTTCTCTCGCTCCCCCCCAAGATATTACTATAGTTTAACACAGGGGGGTTTGACACGCGAGATGAATGTGGTTTGTTCCACAATTTACACAACTCTTTGTATAAATCTGGAAAGAACGGTAAACCCCGATGACGAGGTTGCTCTCTGTGCTGCAGGAAACGCTCGTCCAACTTGCTTTTAATAAGCGTTTCCTGCCTCTCATGTGGCCAACTGATATTAAGACGGGCTACTGCATGAGAGACAACCTCCACCAGCTCCTCATATGGAGGGACACGGGGTGGCGAGTCATCCCCAAAATCCCTGCCTTCGATGCTGAGCACGTCTACTTCCTCGGAAGCAAACAGCTCAAGAACGGGGCTCTCCACTCGTGCGGAAGAAGCCGCGGGCGGGCTTCCGCGCGAGGTGAGAGAGCATCGGAACTGGTGGATGAATCGCGAGAGCGTGCCTCGGCAGTCTAAATCAGTAGATTTAAATATAATGCTATAACTAGTAAAATTAGTTGGCAGGTGTTAAAGTTAAAATTCAGTAAAAGTTTAAGAGAGCTCCACATGTGATGGTCATATTATATGCAAAGATGTTAGCCAATCATAGCAGTGGTCATTTACACTGAAGTCTCAGCAGACATGGCCCTTCAAACACTGCGTTCAAATTGGAGGATTTATTCAGGGGAGAAAATTACTATTTATATTTAAATTATGACAGTTTTTAGAGCATACTAAGATTATTAGTGCACTCATAAAAAAAAAAAAAAAATTATCAGGTATACCTGCCAAGATTTTTTTTCCATCATAATGAATAAGCATGAATAATATTTGTGCATGTTCACAGAAATGAACTGCAGGCAGGGGCATACTTTGTGGTGGGGACAGGGGGGATATAACCCCTGACGACTAAAACTAGCATGTACAAGGCCCCTAATATTTAATGGAAACCTTGAATCAGGCTATTAATTAATTATTTAAATTGTTCCTTTGGCGCTTTTATTAGTGCTAACTTTACTTACTAACCGAATGGAGCAGTGCTTAGCACAATATGACTTTAGTGCATGAGCGGCGTGCAAAGTGTGATGAGATTTGCACGAGTCATTCCTATCGCGAAGCTGATGGTCAAATATGTGATCTATTTATATTATTTAGAGAAACAGCCACTTTAAAATGCTTTGGAGAAAGTCGAAAAGTATTTAAAAAAGGCAAATAAACAAAAAAAACTGATGACAAGAAGAGAAAACAGTCTTAAATATACTAAAATCTTTTTATACTACTGCACCTTTACTAGACTTTATCAGCATTTTATTGTATTTATTGTGTAAAATGTAGTCTGACTTGTAGAATTTCTTTTAGATAAACTGTTAAGGGACTATATTTTTCCCCTATAATTTTTTATTACTGTTTTATTAACTGTGGCATGTTGTACTGTAGCTATTGATTCTAAATGTGCAGGTGGTTGTTTCTTAATAACAAATGATATATTGATTAATTAAAAAGTCATTATTGGCCTGGTAATGATTAATTGTCGTGACTGCTACTGTGAGGAATGAGTATACAAGGATACTTAGGAGTTACACCACATGAGAGTCTTTAATAATCCAAATCAAGGGGAAGACAGGGAAAAGTGCACGCAGGGGACACACATAGCACCGATAGACGTGTAACACCGGACGGGGGAAAATAGAACCAGACACTCTTAAATATACAACACTAAACGAGGGGATGACGAGACACACCTGGAATCAATCAAAGACAATGGTAACTAGTGATGTGTCGTTCGTGAACGAATCGTTCTTTTTGAACGAACCTTTTAGGTGAACGAATCGTTCTCGTTCACGTAATCCACTGACTCATATTTCTTGTTCACTGAAGTTCCTCCCTCCACAGCAGCGCGGCGCTATAAGCAACACATGCGCAGCTCAGTGAACCGGGTAACTGAACCATTTCTTCCTGTCAAAGAATTACTCAACCTCGAGCCAATAGCCTTCAAGTATGAGATGTGACAGAGCATGTGATTTGTTGAATGAACGAGTTTCATAGGAGTCTGAACTAGATATAGAGATCTTATCGTTCGTGAATGAAATGACTGAACTGATACACATGTCATTCGTGAACGAGCTGAATGAACAGATACATGTCGTTCGTGAATGAAATGAACTGGTTAATAGCTTATCTCGTTCATGAACGAAATGAATGAGAGTAAACCGGGTTAGTCTGCCATTTAGCATGTCAATCTCGGAAAATGCAATGCACAGTTATAGGTACAGTACTGTGCACATACGCTTGTTTTGATATTTAGCAACTCCACATTTAATCCCCGATTTATGAATGTGAATATATAATATACAAATTGTCTGACCAAACAATTAAAATGCTAATTAGGCAAGAAAACCTTGTGCTTTGTTCATCTAAACAACTTAATTAGACTTTATATATTGAATGCGATTATACACACATTTTAATAAAGCCAGATCAGTTTTTGTAACAAGTGAATACGTTCGTTGACTAAAGACATAACACATAATACACACTTTTTTTGCCACCTGCTGGCATATTTTGTGTAATACGAAGAAATGATCACTGAACGAATCAGTGAACGATTCTGAATGAATCATTTTGGTGAACGAACTGAAAATGAACGAATCTCTAGAAAGAATCATAATTTCCACCACTCATGGTAACAGGAACATGTATGGGCATGTGCATGTCACACACGAGGGAAAACTAGGTCAATGGGAGCACAATCGGGAGCAAAACACACACAGACAGTCCATATTCCTGACATTAATAGGCTAGTCTTATTATAATAACTGCTACAGTTAAGGACTATGGTACATGGCCTTCAGATATTCCAAAAGATGGCATAGATTAAATCATTTATTGTCTGATGAACTGTTAAGTAGTAAGAAATAAACAATATTACTATATAAGAAAATATTAAGTTAGTTAGGTTGACTTCCCATGGCATGTTGAATTAGAACATTCTGCTAGAACTATAGCCTACAAGTGCCTAAATTATATGCAAATTATATCCTATGTAAACAAGTACATTGTACCCCCCAATGTTCAAACAAAAACTACCCCCTTGACTGCAGCTGAATTTTAAAAACTGCTATAATTCACTACTTTCCTCTTACTTGGTTCTGTTAACAAGAACATGAAAAGCTCTCAATTTGTTTGATAAAATGGGATACAGTATATTGGAAAAGTATTTCACATAGAGCTAGCTGATGTAAATTCATATCTCGCCTCGATGTAAGCCACCTTTTTGAAGTTCTACAGCTTTAAGCATAATCAATGAAAAGGCTTCGTTTTGTACCAAAATGATACATTCCTCTGGGGCGCCGCAGACACGCTGGGAGTTGTATTACCATTTTGCTTGAGAGTATAAATCATCCAACACTTGTACATTCTTTCCAATACTGCTGATGAATATTTCATGAACGAAATTGCACTTTCACTGATATTCAATTGTGCCAACCGTCCCCCTCCCCACACCACTGATCACATCCACTAGGACTGAAGAACACCTTCCTTCAGGCCAAGGCTACACTCGTGTCCTTAAACTCATGGCGAGTTTGCTGATGTACATCACATTCAATGTAATCAGAATCCGAAAACTTTATTCTCCATTTGCACATTTGTACCTTGCGGTCAGATCTGCTGACTGCTTTCTGCATGGTGTTTGTCATTATTGTGGATGATAACTGTGGTGTCATCAGCGGTTTAGTGAGCTTCTGCTGAGCGTACGGTCATAAGAGTTAATACAGGCAGGGTGTTAAAAACCGCCTGGAGGATTTCGAGTATTTTGAATCACTACCATGAGACTTTAGTACCCATTACCCATTTAGTAGCGCTTATGGGCTACCAGTCTGACAATCCTGTTTAAACGTTTAGAGAGTATTGCGCACACTGAGATCTGAGTCTGACGTGGATGGCAGAGCCTGTGTTGGTGTAAAAAAAAGAATCATGGCCAACAACAATATCCTGATATAGATGTGTCACTTACCGTGAGATGTTCATACAAGAGAGATGACATTACCTGCAGATACCTCTGTGGGGAATAAAACCAAGAGTGAATCCACTCCGACTAGAAACAGTAGTGGGAGGTCAGCTATTGCTTCTGCTTGGGATGGATTTGAGTTGGAATTTGTCTCAAAATACATATAGATAGATGTTGTGACTTGTTGTGAATCTTGTACCATTGAGCTCTAACCACAGGACACAACTCGCAGGTCTCTGGGTTTAAGGCAAAACAACCTTACAGTATGAGCAAATCAAGCAGCTCAACTCTGTAATGCCCTGTTGCCATAGTGATTCTGTGTCACATAAAAAAAGAAGAAATTTCAATGTGATCCAACACTTGATTCCAGATTTTAGATTTTTAGGCACATATGGCAACTAAACATTGCTAAATACTAAACATTCCATGCCAAGCAAACATGAACATTTCATATAAACGTGTGTGAAAGGCTGGTCGCACTCTACTTTTCGTTCCATCGACTTCCATTCATACACATACAAATGCAGGAGACAGGAAACACAATCTCATGTGAATTCTGTTACGTTTCAATTTTGGTACACTCTGCGAAATCATATCGGGTGAATATGTATGATCAATAGAAGATTGATATGTCATGGATATGATATGTTACACGAATTAAATAGGATTGCAGCACTGCAGAAAGGTTAAGTAAACTGAATATTTGAACACTTTGGATGTATTAGGTGTTTAAAAAAACTCTGGGCATTTTTATAATTCTGAAACCTAGTGTACTAAAATTATTTTCTTACTATATTCAGTACTAATGACAAACTTGTCATTAAAAAAATATCTGAAAATTCCATGTTTGACAGTTTTATTCTCTATTTCTTCATTATTATTTTTTTGTGTGTGTTGAGAGACAAACTATCGGAGATTTTGATTGAAGCCTTGTTTTTAGTTCAGCTCCTGTATGCCTTTAAGTTATTAACAACCTTATTTTAGTGTCGGTTTTAGGGAAACAGTAAAATAACACGCATCTTTAGGGAAGATGATTTTAAGAGAAGGAGTTGCAATGTTATCAAGAAACCCAGACTCTTTCAATTAACATATCTCTAATTAACATATGCCGCAACTCATTCTGCTTATTCGGTCACTTTCAGTGCTAATACCCCAAATATATATTTTACAGCTACAATTAATGTCACTGCTAAACTGTGATTATTTATGAAGGAAAGTCTTACAAACTAAACAAAAGAGATTTGTGTTGTCACTGCATTCCTTTTTCGGACATCACACATTGCATGAAATTTATTTTGCAATATTGTTTCAGCATCACCTCATGCCTGAATGTTGGATATTAATCCAAAGCACACAGCTAAACTTTCTGTACAGTATGTCCAGGTTTTTCTCCAGGTTTAAAAGTTTGGGTTAAAAATGCCCAGAGTGGCATAAACCCGCAGGGATATTTACAATCATCTGCCAGCTTTAAGAGCTTTCTTTGGGGTCTCATTCGGTCTGACAGATGCTCTTTTAATTCCTGTGGCTCTATCTCCTCAGAACAGAGCGAATCCTTCTGCTGCAGTCAGCGGCTTTGGCACCTCATTTACACTTTGAACCCCCTGCAGTAAATCTCGACAGGTCTCCGTCCCGTCCGCACAGATAACTCTGTCTTTCCAGCCATTGTCTACACATGAGTACTAACTGATTGCAAAGCAAACAGGCCCTCTGCAGTCCCAGCCCAGCCTCCCGGTGAAACTGTCTTCATGTAATAACTGAAAGGTTGTTGAATTAACCCTCTGGAGTCTAAGGGTATTTTTGGGGCCTGGAGAAGTTTTGTCATGCCCTGACATTTGTGTTTTTTTTCAGTTTCTTATAAATATCTAAATGGGTAAAGTCTAATCTCACTGTAATCAGCACAAATTGGGCTATAATAATATGTGAGCAGCATGTATGTACATGATTGTATTTTTGAGAAAAAAAATGTTATGCGTGGTTAGTGAAAAACTAAAAATGTTAAATCACTTGAATAAGGCAATAAAACACATACAGAACAATGGTTCCTGGGATTTTTGAGAACTGGAGCTTGTAGCCTAGAATTTTTCTTTCTAAATGATGTGAAAATCATCTTGTTTACTCACTTACAGAAAACAATATATTGATTTAAATTTTCTAAGACACTTTTTGTTGGTAAAAGTCATATGCGAGTAGGCGTCAACTATCATGAATATTATTATGATTTACACCTGAGAAAACAAAGGCCCACATAATGTGCTGCATAATGAGCCATTCAGTCATCTGTGTGCCACTGTGAGGGAGGAGTTACAAGAAAGAATGTGAGGACAAAATAAATCTATATAATTTTATGCCTATATACATGAATGTCTAGGCTATAGGCACTGTAAATATTTCAACTATACAATCAGTCTCATCCAAGTAGGTTATGAAATACTTTTAATCTACATAGTAGATGTTATATGTTATAGAGTGCTTTTATAAATTAATTTGAATCTACATTAAAATGTATGTTAGACCTAAATTTGTTCTATAGACAAAATGTTTGATTTATTTTATATAGAAAATATACTATTCTAAGAATATTTTGTATAAATATAATTGTATTTATTTATACATACATACATAATACTGTTTTGACTTGTTAATGTTATGTGCTCACAGCAAGTCCTGTGGCATTAATAAATTATGGTTTTGCATTTTCTTTTTCTTTTTTTTGTCATCACTGTTGTTAGTTTGTTTTTTTTTTTGTTTTTTTGTGGTGATGTTAGGAGCTCATCTTTTACTTGATTATGTTGATTTTCACCGGTAAGAGATTTGTGTCTTGATTGTTGATGATGTGTGTCTGTATAATAATGTATTTATGTTCTTTACTTCAGAAGAAAATATTGTGTTTACTTCATATAAATTGTTTAGTGAAAATTCTTGTTGCTAATTGGTCATTACCTACCTGAACTAAAAATATAGTTATTGTGACAATAGTCCATGATGTTTACAATACATTTTGCATTCAGCGAATAATCAAATTAGCTTTATACAAAGGAGTATTAATAGAAGCAACTATTAAAACAGTTAAACTCATCATAGTGCCTTGCTTTTTTAGTTTTAATTGTGTAAACAGAGGCATAACCTTTCAAGTTCAGAAGTTTTCGTGCCTTTTTTCTTTTTTTTTTTTTTTTTTTTACCAAAGTAGCATTTAACTGATCAAAAATACAGTGCATATTATTATTTGTTGGCCCTATTGGCCCCATTTTCAGCAACACTGACTCCAGTATAGTAAAATAACAATGTGTTGCATAATCCTTTCTCATGCGCTGATTGAGTTCTCATGAGACCTTTCGTATTGTTTTAACACAGCTGTGCTGCTTAATGAAGTGTGGAAATAACATACAAAGCCCTTTTCAGCTGCTGAAGTACTGCATACATTTTGCATGTCAGAAGTCAACTCCCCCAACCCCCCCAAAAAATAAATAAAAATAAAACTGTTTTCTTCAATTTGTACATTTTTTTTTTCTTATAAGCAAGGCTATTTTCTATACAAAGTACACATATTCTGTAATGATAGAAGAAAACAAACTTGATTTAACTAGGACAGTATAGGATATAAAATGCCAGAATCTGTGAGTTCTGCACAGCTGACATTAGAGACAGGAGAGCAATGGATGCAGTCATTTATATAATGTCTTTACAGTCGTTTTGATCAATTTAAACCATAATACAAAAAAATAAATAAAATAAAAAAAGTGATTACAATATTAGAATGATTTCTGAAGGATCATGTGACTGGAGTAATGATGCTAAATATTCAGCTATGAAAATAAATTACATTTTTAAATATATTCAAATACAAAGCATTTATTTTAAAAAGTAAAACTCTGTCACAATATTACTGCTTTTGCTGTATTTTGGATCAAATTAATGCATTTTGTAGTGTACATTATGTTCTGTGACATTCTGAAGTCAGAAGACTATGAAAGTTAGATGGGATGATACACAATGAGAAACATAAATATTTTACAAGTTAGCGATTACAAATTAATTTGAATGATGTTATTTGCTCTGAAAATAATGAATGAATAGCTGTACTTATGCAAAAAAAAAAAAAAAACCCAGAGAGACAGCAATAACATAGCAGCTATGATTTGATTGCAGGTTTTTGCAAAGTAAAGAAAAACAAAACTAAAATACCATTGTATCATTTCAAACCTAAGACTAATATAAGACTATAATTTCTGAACCATAGCCGAAAAGAAAACATGGGTGGTGGTCACAAGTCCTCACATCAAATCAGATTTTGTAAGACATTTGCAAAAATGCCTTGATCTGACTCTTTAATTTGGCAACACAAGTAACAGCATTGCATCGATTGATTCTGGCAAGGTTTGGGTGTTCCAGAGTAAATATGTGGGAAAGTAGTTTGTGAACAACAGTTATTCAGTGTGATAACCGAATGGGACTATCGTGCAGACTAGCTGATAGTGGCTGTAAGTACATCAGGTGACAAATGCTGCTCTTCATTGATGCTCAACTACAGTATAGTCAGTTATGAAAATGTATAGTGCATTAAAATAGACGCCTTCAGCAAATGGCACTGTGAATAAATAACTCTAGTGGGTTGATCATCACTAAAAGCTGTTCAGAAATGCCTCACGGTACAGCTTATTCAGAAGAAGAGGAAGAATGGCACGCTTTCTCAAAACGCCTTTCTGCAGCCCACATGTCTGGTCTTCTCTCATGCTGCTTGATTTAACCACAGCTCAGTAGCTCTACAGACTGAACAGAAGCACTGGTATAAGCAGCAGTCAGTCAGTTGAATCTAAATGTTAGATGTGCATCATATAACTGTGAAGGTTTTAGGGGATATGCCACTTGGTTTAATTCTTTTAGCTCAGCGATTCTTGACATTTTTGTCTTGATTTTCATCAGGCGAACCCCTTTGTCCTAAAATATTTACTAGAAGTGCCATCTTAGATTTTAAGTTTGTATTTGAATAGTTTAACAACATATTAGCATGTTCAGTTTTTATTTTCAATCTTTTTGTTTTAAAATGATTTATTTTACTTTTTGGGGGGATATAATTAATGAATTATTAGCTTGCAAATTTTTTAATTAATAAATTATTAACTTTAACTCCTGAACCCTTTTCAGTTTCCTCACAAAACATCAGGGATTGACGAACCCCAATTTGTGAAGCCCTATAATGAACTTAAGTAGTTGAACAAATGAACATTTGCTGAAAATGTATTTATCATCAGGCCAATCGAGATGTAGATTAGTGTTTTTTTTTCTCCACGGAAACAAATTTGCAGAAATTGCATCACTTGCATCAATGGATCCTCTGCAGTGAATGGGTGCCATCGGAATAAGCGTCCAAATAACTGACTGAAACACTGTGATAATCCACAAGAAATCCACACAACAGTCCATCAATTAATGTCTTGTGAAGAGAAAAGCTCTATTTGTAAGAAAAAAAATATCTTTAGGATGGCACCCATTCACTGCAGAGGATCCATTGGGGAGCCAGTGATATACTGTAATGCTAAATTTCGCCATAGATTTTGATATATGGCTTTCCATTGATGTATGGTTTGGTTATGATGTGATCATATTTGGCTGAGAAACAACTATTTGAAAATCTGGAATCTGAGTGTGCAAAACAATAAAAAATTACTGAGAAAATCACCTTTAAAGATGTCCAAATTAAGTTCTTAGCAATGCATATTGCTTATTGACAAAAAAAGTTGTAATATATTTACAGTAGGAAATTTACAAAATATCTTAATGGAACATCATCTTTACTTAATATTCTGATTATTTTTGGCATGAAATAAAAATCTATAATTCTGAACCTTGCAATGTATTTTTGCCTATTGCTACAAATATACCCCAGCCATTTAAGACTGGTTTTGTGGTCCAGGGTCACAAGTGTGTTCCAATGAAGAAATACACTCATTGGTCCAAGAGTGAGTAAATATATTCAGCAATTTTTTTTATTTTTGGGTGAACTAGTAGAGCATGATTCGAAAAGGAAGCTAGACAACTTGATAATACTTAGAAAAAGGTAATTAATGTACAATTCTTTGTAAAAAGGCAGGTTTTGAAATGACATGCTGCAGTCTATTGATGTTACAAGTGTGAAGCAAAATGAGTCTTTACTGAGCAAAGGTGGCAGATTTTAAAGTGCTCTGTTAGCAGAATGTGTGCAGAGACGGATTCACAGTGACTCATTTTAATGTGTCAACCTACCATAAGGAGATTTGTTCTTTCTAGGTATTTTGGGAACAGTGTGTCACTACTCTTAGGTTTTCTTTATTGCCTCACACATTTGAAACGCATGACCAGAGAAAGCTCAACAAAGAATTGAATATTCATGATTACATGAAGTAGGTGCATAGAACCAGAGGTGGGTAGTAACGAGTTACATTTACTTCGTTACATTTACTTGAGTAATTTTTTGGGGTAACTAATACTTTTCGGAGTATATTTAAAGATGGGTACTTTATACTCTTACTTGAGTAAATTTTGGGGGAAAAATCTGTACTTTTACTTCGTTACTGTGGGCGACGCTCCTCTCGTTACTTTATCTTTATGCAATAAATGTTATAAATGCTTCAGTTTATTCCAAATGCGCCGTCTACTTTTCTCTGGACAATGAGCGATGCCCATTCGCGACTGATTCATTCTTTTGAGTCAATTCTGTTCAAAGGCTTGATCAAACCAATTGGCAAACGAGTGAATTGGTTCATGAATCAGTTTGAATGAGTCGTTCAGTTCCCTGCCGCACGCGCTGAGCGTCTGAAGTGGTTCACTCAGAGTTGTAACGTTTAACATCAGCAGCGTTGAAAACGTGGCTATGAAACTGCACTGAATAGAAAGCAAATCTGCAAAGGCTATTGTTTGCTTGCGATGGAGATCCTTATAAGATGAACACCGCGTGTGCTGTCTACTGTTTAACAGGTAATATTCGATTACAGTACACGATACCACTGTGACATTAGTTTGTTGTACGTGTGTGGCTTATAACAGAGGGGAGTCAAGTTGAATGCAGCTTCCAAAAGACAAAAAATAGCCGATTAAGATTTTATTAATTTTAATACAATCACACCGGTGCGAATACGTTCAGCAAATCCAGCTGCTAAATTCAGATCTGTGATTGTTTGCTGGTGCTGAGCCAGAGACAGATGCGTTTATACAGCGCTGCGCATTATAACCAATCACACATGATTCTTTTGAGCTTATTAAAGCATTGGCCAATCAGAGGTGTTCCGATGAGTCATCGCTAAAATGCCGGTGCTTCCTTCACTCGCTCACTGACTGGAGACCTCTTTCTGGCGAATTCTCTCATCAGAAACAACAAAGTGCAGATGTGTGTACGAATCTTTAATTAAGATATTGATTTCACAGTGTTAACAGTTTCAGTGATTTTAATGGGAGTTTCTGAGAGTGATTGAAATCTAGACTGTCAGTGAAAATGATCTTTAATAATGTAAATGTTATTTGCTCTCTTTCTGAACAATGAAAGATTAGTAGCAATATTTATATCACATTAACTTTTAATGTTAAATTCACATTTAATATAAAGTCAGTCGTATTAAAAATATGTTATGGCATGACACCTATATCTGTTACTTAAGTAAACAGACTGGGTTTTATAATAAATTACATAAATTGGAGTAAAGGCTGATGAAATATATACATTTATACACGCACACATACATTACATACATTTTATCTATATATCTAAATAAAAATAGGCTCAGTATATATGACCCAAAGTAACTAGTAACTAACTACTTGAGTAGATTTTTTATCCGATACTCTTTTACTCTTACTCAAGTAACTATTCAAGACTAGCACTTTTACTTTTACTTGAGTAAATATTTCTAGAAGTACTTTTACTTTTACTTGAGTACAGTTTTTGGGTACTCTACCCACCTCTGCATAGAACATAGCATATTTAAATCTGCGCTATTAACACAGAGCCCTTTACATGGTTTCAATAACTCTGTACTTTCAAGAAATAACTGTGCAGTGGTACAAACAGTGGAATGTTAATCCGCTGTTGTACTAAATATATTATTCTTGGAATGCACTCGACCAGTCAGATCAAAGGGAACTAAATGGTACTGTTGTCTACTTATGATTAGTTCTAAAAAAACTATTAGAAATCTCTGTGGTCTAATCTTTACTGCAAAACATGATGATATTTTATTGAGAATGACTGCCATTTAAATGCAAATATTTCATAAGGATAAATGCATTTAGAGAGACCTATCATCTGATTCTTCCTAATGTTTCTCTCAATACTTTTTTCATTTACAGAACAGGTTAAGAATCATGAGTAATTCCTACCATGCCGTAAAATGATAATATATGGATGAAATATTAAAAACACAAGTTTACTACTTTGGTTTGAGCAGATGGTGAGTTTATTTATGAAACAATAGCATCCTCCAGGAAGTGACAAAAAATTAAAAGACCAGTTTTATGTATAAAAGCTTGACCCAGATTTACATGCAGTGTTATTTTAGTTTCACTGATGTGTTTTACTGGTGATGTGAATTTTGGTATTATTTTTCATTCTAATTTTATATTATTTATATAATCTGTTTTCATTTTAGTTCAAGTTTTAGAATCTTTTGTGTTTTGTTTTATTTGACATGATTTATATATTTTTACATATGTCCATAAAGTTTAAATGAAGTTTGAGTTTTTAGTTTGATTTATTTTAGTAGTTCATCTTTAAATAAATAAGCTGATGTGTAAAAAAATGTGTTAGATCAAGTAGAACATTATATAAGAGGAAAAACGTCCAATGGAGGAGTTCTGCAGAGTTAAGACATTTCATGTGGGCATTTCAGTGCCAGACAGAGGACTGAATCACTGATACAGTAGGTGTTATTGTGAGACCACAGAGGCTGTGTTTCAAAGGTAAATGCTTTTTGATGGAGAGAGCTTTGTGGGGAAGATTGTACAGACCCTATTACTGCGTTTTAATGGGTGACAGTGGTGCAATTAACTGCATTTTATTCTACCTCAACATTACAAGCAGTGAATGCCCACGTCTCTGATCCTATTAAAACTGCTGGAGTGCAGTAGATTTAAACACAACCGACCAATCTGTTATTAATCTTTTTGATTAAATCTCAGCTTTGCTGTTTTCCTTTGCCTCCTCTGATCATCATGACATTTCTCCAATATGTAACAAAATATTCCATAACTATTCTGAACCCAAAGGTTGTTAGTCATAGTCTGGAAAACTAGACCACAAATTAAAAGTATTAAAAATACTCTAGCAATGCTAATCCTGAAAGGGAGAGCATTTTGAAAGTAATGTAAGCTCATAAAAATAATAATAATAAATCTAAAGTCAGCATTCAGAAGACTAAAAAGCAACATTACAGTTCTTAAGTAATACTAGAATTACTTATTTGACCATTTATCTTTTCTGTTTTATGTCCAAACATGCAATTTTGTGTGTTCTATTTTATTTTCAGCTCGCATTTCCCCATTCACCTTGCTTACCACAGCCATGTAGAATAAACCAAATATATAATGATCAAAAGTTGTGCTTTGCGTCATATGCAAATGAACGTGTTTATTGATGCCTTCGTGCATTTTTAATGAATGTTATCTGCAAACGCTGCATGACATATCAAAAAAGCCTGAATGTATTCAGACTTGAACACTCACATCTCATTGTAGGAGGCTCTTTGAAGTAAACTCTTTTTCTTGTAATCTTCTCAGTCAGATCTCATTAGGTCCTGTTAAGAGTGACCACATTAAAATTGAATATTGGCTCGTCCATCAAGCCCCTTGCTGTTGAGTATTTTTAATTAGCCAAACACTTTTTGGCAACTTTAGCATTTGTTAATTTGCTAGAGGTTGCTCTGTGAAAATCCGCTATAAATACACTATAAATAGGAATAGTTCGCTCACAATGAAAATCTGCAGCAAGAGTACTCACCTTCAGGCTTTTAGCTTTTTGAGGTTGCTTTTTCATGGAAACAGATTTGGAGAAATTCAGCATTACACCACTTGCTCACCTATATATATATATATTGCAGTGAATGGGTGCCATAAGAATTAGAGTCCAAACAATGGATAAAAACATCACAATAATCCACACAACTCCGGCCCATCAATTAACATGTTGTGAAGTGCATGTTCCATCATTAAGGGCTGTCATTCTGATGGCACCCATTCACTGCAGAGAATCCACTGATGAGCAAGTGATAATGGTAAATGTATTTTGACTAAAAACAAAATTGGATTCCCTGAGGGTGATTCAATTTTCAGCATATTTTTGTTTTTGGGTGAAGTATTTCTTTAAAATGCTTAATGGGATTTAGTTTGCTAAACTTGGACTCATTTTAAAAGGACAAATAAGAGTTTGAAGGTTTCAGTTATGTTTCGCTGGCTCTTCTTTTCAACTGTGATGGACTTTATGCTGACACCTACTGGCCTGGATGCATCACTTAAAGTTGTTTATCTATTATTTTTCATTTTTGTCTGAATTTCTTCATCACAAACTGCATACATGTATAAAATGGTCATTCTTGAATTCAGTCCTAACATATATTTGCTAGGTGGACTGTGCTGGTGTGCAGCTTATTCAGGCAGTCAGAGTTTGGCTGTTAGTATGGTATAGATAGCCCAGCTTTTTCTAGAAGACTGATCACATGTGTACAGCAAGGTTATTATCGTTAACTATAACTTAAAGTAAAACCTAAAAAAATATATGTAATATGAATTAATATTAATATTTCAGATAGTTGTCAAAACAGGCATTTCTCATTTTCATTTGGTTGAGATAGGCTACTAAATTAGTTAAAACTGATAATGAAATTAAAACTATACAGAAATAAAAATCAAAAACTATTAAAAATGACAAAAACACAAAGCAAAATTACTAAAGCATTTACTAAAATTAAAACCTCTTTAAGAAAATACAAAAATATAGTTTTCTGTTTTCTTTTAGGCTTTAGTGTATCCAAAAGCAGTGAAAGATGCACAACATGTGCTTGTCCATACTGTGAAGTACCTCATGAATACTGAATGAGCAATAAACAGTGATGGTAGAGGTTCTCACTCCATTACCCAGTGGTGCTATGTAAGCTTATTAACATCGTCCGGCTCTCATTATTTCTTTTCTGGCTGAGAGTTTCCTTGTTCCTGCTGATGCCACAGCGTTCACTCTGATTGGCTTGCTGACATGTGCGATCGCGCAGGCACAAGCTAAAGTGTTGTACCAGGAAGTAATGACTTCTTACAGGCGTCTTTGCATAATTGCCTTTCTAGTGAGACAAATTAAGTTTCAGTCTAATGTGAGAACAGGACCAGCAGAAGTACAGAGGGACTACGATCCCTAAAGGACGTGGATGTTTCTGTAGGACACATTTAAATGTCACCCAGGCTCTATTCCAAAACCTTTTTAAATTTTAAGATATTACAGGCAGTCCTGATTTAAAGCTTATTAATAATGTCTTCTAGATACCAGATTCAGAGGCAGTTTATTTTATTTTATACAGTTTGTCACAATTTTCAACATCATTGATTTTTCATTTTACACTATTTAGAGATTAAATCTCGAAATTTGTGTCCACTGGCTTTAAATAAAATATATTTAGATCTGCCTATTCTAACCAGTTATTAAAGGTATTCGTTTTGTGCTAAATTTTGGTGTTTTTATATGAAGTGTTTTGTTAAATGAAGTAGCTCCCCAATGATGGTAAATACGAATTAGTGAATGAACTAGTGAAATATTAGTGAAAAAATAATTTATAATTGTGAAAACCAATCTCTAAAATGTACTATTATCAGCGTAATTTACATAAAACTCAGAGATGATCCTACTGATCAACTTTGATATTTGGTAGTGCAACATCTTGCAGTATCAGTACTTAAATTACTCTGTTTAATTATAGCAGTAAATATCTAAAGTGAATATCAAAAATGGCAACTTTCATAACACCAGTTAGTCTCATTACAACTGACTTGCTGTTATTTAATGAGACAAATTAAAGGGTTAATTCACCCCAAAATCTAAATTACCCCATAGATTACATCCTTCTGTAGGTGTAAATGAATTTCTTCTTTCAGACAAATCAAGTCAGAGCTATATTGAAAATTGTCTTTGATCTTTCAAGCTGTTTAATATGGGATGATTATAGTCTCATTATGATTAATAAATGCACACACAATTATACACGTACTAGATACATTTTGTGAATGTATTTTAATAACCACAAACAAATGCCATTTAATTTGAATCTGTGGAATGTGGAATTGAATGAGTGTGCAGCAATTTGTACAATTGCAGACACTTTTGCGAATAAACATGTTCTTTTATCCATTAATAAATCAAAAATCGCTCATTCAAAAAAATGAATTCGTGCATTTGTGGATCAGAAAACATGCGTGCATTAATTGAAATCTTGTTCGAATCGATCGTGTTCGGTTCATTTAGATTTTGAGACTTCCTTTTCGCAGTTTACTGTCACGGCAGGGATCCAATGAGGCACGGAGATAGAACCAATTGCAGGTAAGTCTTTATTCAAGGGTTAATCCAAAAGAATAACAGTCCAGGCAGGGGTCGAAACCAAAACATCCATCCAAACATAAACAGAACAAGAACAAGAAGACAAGGCACGGGCAAGACAGATTGACGGACATGAATTCACAACGACTCCGTGACACATACTAAGACAGACCGGGTTATATACACAAGGAGAGACAAATGCTAATGGGAAACTGACAGGGTGTGATGATAGGTAATTAGTGACAGCTGGGTGCAATAATTAAGCAGGGACGTGAGGAATGTGATTAATGAAGTGAAAGACACCGTGGGAAAAGAGGACATCTAGTGGACACCCAGGGAACACAACCCAGACACTGTGACAGTACCCCCCCTCTACGGAGCGGCTCCCAGATGCTCCACGACATGACACAAAACAGAGACCAGGAGGGAGGCGGACAGGTGGAGGCTCAGGGGGAGGGACGGAGGGCCAGAAAGGAAACATAGGAAACAGACACCAGAAGTGTAAACACAAAACAGGGAGACCAGGAGGGAGGAGGACCGGAGGAGGTCCAGGGGGAGGGACAGAGGGCCAGGCTAACAGAGGGGAACCGACAGCAAACACAACAGAAAACGAAAAACATAAGTCCATGAAGGACTTCACGTGGCGCCCACCAGGGCGGAACAGAAGGCCACCACAACCGTGTGGTCAAGGCGGAAACCCTCCAGGGCGGAGCAGAAGACCACCACAACCGTGTGGTCAGGACGGAAGCCCCCCAGGGCGGAGCAGAAGACCACCACAATCTTGTGGTCAAGGCCAGAGTTCCCCAGGGCAGAGCAGAAGACCACCACATCCTTGTGGTCGAGGCTGGAGTTCCCCAGGGTGGAGCAGAAGACCACCACCACCATGTGGTCAGGGCGGAAGGCCCCCAGGACGGAGCAGAAGACCACCACACCCCTGTGGTCAAGGCGGAAGCGCTCCAGG
Source organism: Carassius carassius (assembly GCF_963082965.1). Lineage (NCBI taxonomy): Eukaryota > Metazoa > Chordata > Actinopteri > Cypriniformes > Cyprinidae > Carassius > Carassius carassius. Next base: position 10,539,491 of record NC_081791.1, read on the forward strand.
GCGGAGCAGAAGACCACCACATCCCTGTGGTCGATGCACAACGCCCCCAGGGCGGATCAGAAGCCCACCACTTCCGTGCGGCCGGATCAACGGGAGGACGAGACTCTGGTAATTCCATGGTGTCTCTACTGGACTCGAGAAGATCGGTGCTGACCTGGCTCTGCTCATGAAGATTATTGGTGACTTGCATCTGTTCATGAAGGTCCCCGGTGACTTGCATCTGTTCATGAAGGTCCCCGGTGACTTGACTCAGTCCTTGAAGATCACCGGTGACTTGACCTGACTCTGAAAGGTCAACGGTGACCAGCCTAGTCTCTGGAGGATCAGCGGTGACCAGCCCTGAATCTGGAGGATCAGCGGTGACTAGCCCTGACTCTGGAGGATAAGCGGTGACTAGCCCTGACTCTGGAGGATCAGCGGTGACTAGCCCTGACTCTGGAGGATCACCGGTGACTAGCCCTTACTCTGGAGGATCAGCGGTGACTAGCCCTGACTCTGGAGAGTTCACTGGCACCTGACTCGACTCTGGAGGGTTCACTGGCACCTGACTCGACTCTGGAGGGTTCACTGGCACCTGACTCGACTCTGGAGGGTTCACTGGCACCTGACTCGACTCTGGAGGATCAACTGGCACCTGACTCGACTCTGGAGGGTCAACTGGCACCTGACTCGACTCTCGAGGGTCAACTGGCACCTGACTCGACTCTGGAGGGTCAACTGGCACCTGACTCGACTCTGGAGAGTTCTCTGGCACCTGACTCGACTCTGGAGAGATCACTGGCACCTGACTCGACTCCGGAGGGTCAGCTGAGACTCTCATGCTTTGCAGCGGCGCTGGGCAAGCAGCCATCTTGGGCCATGACTCTGGACAGGCGGCCATCTTATACTTTGGTGCTGGGCTGGCGGCCATCTGGGGTTGTGGCACTAGACTGGCGGCCATCTTGTACTGTGGCGCTGGACCGGTGGCCAATTTGGGCATTGGCGCTGGGTTAGCGGCCATCTTGTGCTGTGGCGCTGGACAGACGGCCATCTTGTGCTGTGGCGCTAGGCTGACGGCCATCTTGGGCTGTGGCGCTGAACCGGTGGCCACTTTGGGCATTGGCGCTGGGCTGGCGGCCATCTTGGGCTGTGGCGCTGGAACGTTAGCCAATTTGGGCATTGTCGCTGGGTTAGCGGCCATCTTGTGCTGTGGCGCTAGGCTGACGGCCATCTTGGGATGTGGAGCTGGGCTGGCGGCCATCTTGGGCTGTGGCGCTGGGCTGGCGGCCATCTTGGGCCATGACTCTGGACGGGCGGCCATCTTGGACCGTGGCGCTGGAATGACGGGCATCTTGGGCAGTGGCGCTGGATCGGCGGCCATCCCACCGGAAGAGACAGGAGTGGCTGCGGCATCCCACGGAAGCCTATGCTGCAAATAAAATACAAATTCCCAGAACTCAAATGTGTCCAGATGGGCCATTTACTCTTGAGGAACCGGGTCATCCAGCCCGCTGTTAAAATAGTCCTTTAGGGCCGCGTCATTATATCCCATGCCCTCTGCCAAGGACCAGAACATCTGTGCCATGGCACCCACCTCATTGCCCTCTTGGCGGAGGGCGATCAACTTCAAATATTTTGCTCTCCGCTCCACCATCCTGGCTGGGGAACGGGAAGCATCAAAAGACATACTGCTGGTTCTTACTGTGACGGAGTCGTTCTGTCACGGCAGGGATCCAATGAGGCACGGAGATAGAACCAATTGCAGGTAAGTCTTTATTCAAGGGTTAATCCAAAAGAATAACAGTCCAGGCAGGGGTCGAAACCAAAACATCCATCCAAACATAATAAGAACAAGAACAAGAACAAGAACAAGAACAAGAACAAGAACAAAAACAAGAACAAGAAGACAAGGCACGGGCAAGACAGATTGACGGATATGAATTCACAACGACTCCGTGACACATACTAAGACAGACTGGGTTATATACACAAGGAGAGACAAATGCTAATGGGAAACTGACAGGGTGTGATGATAGGTAATTAGTGACAGCTGGGTGCAATAATTAAGCAGGGACGTGAGGAATGTGATTAATGAAGTGAAAGACACCGTGGGAAAAGAGGACATCTAGTGGACACCCAGGGAACACAACCCAGACACTGTGACATTTACAGCATTCCACCCACCCACACACACAAAACTAATGAACATGCAGTGCTATTCATTAACGTGAACACGATTCGTAAATGCATGTCATTATACAATGAAACAAATGCTTTTTAACTGGTGTAAGAATTACATACATGGGCATCAATTTGTACAAATAAAGTCAAGTTTGAGTATAAATGTTCTACTTTGTATTAACGTGTGACCATTTCCGTGGGTTTCTGGACCAGGCGACACACATGCATTTATTGATTCCTTGTTCGAGTCGATCCTATTCGATCCTATTCGGATCATTTGGATTTTGAGACTTGCTTTCCGCAGTTTTCAGCATTGACGATTTACACGCAACTGAAAGGTAAGGCAAGTGGAATTACCGAGCTGGGCTGGGCTGCCCTAGTTTGACAACCGGTGGGTGACAATGGACATTGTTCGCATTCTCCCGAAGAAACTTTAAAACATGGATAATAACGTTACCATTTTAAACCAACAAGCTGGTTTGGTAAGTAACAAATTTTAAATACATAACTGGATGACAAATCTAACCAGAACATGACTAGAATGCAGTTAGTCAAGACCAAAGTTAGACCAAATTCCGTCATCACCTGCATCGTAGTTTAATCTTAACCCGTTTCATCCCAAATTTTTTCTTGTAAGTTGAGTACATTCATTTTACCCCTTAGACCTCCCTAACACACAAACGTTATGCTCTCTTTGATTTTATGATGTTTAAGTTAGTGAAATATTAGGTGTTTAAGAATTTATACAAAATCTTCAATTAGACCTATTTATACAACACATTCCAAGACATCCATAACCTCGTTTTGTCATTTCATGAAGGAGACTAAGTGGAAGGTCTAGCCGAGGTGAGGCTGCTCTCGGCGAATACATGATCACTGAGCTCCTGCTGATCGCGTGAAGCTCACCGTCTCCGAAATCTGCAAAACACTTTTTTAAATAGGCGCTGTCTTTATAAATAAACCACAGATTTGAGTTTTAAACAACTACATTCTAACCTGAAATACTTTAAAAATTACATTTCATGACACAATAACAGTAATATTTTGAAAATGAGCTGAATAAATGGTGGTTAAAATCACAATGCTGCGTGAACTCAACCAATCAGGATGTTTAGCGCCCAAGTCCCGCCCCCGAAAGTTCCGGAACTTTGAAAAAGTACCACTTCACCAGCAGGGACTTTACACTGCTTGAACTTTACCCAGGAACTAGTGACTTTGGGCTGGTACTCAGTGTGTTTCCACCGCAGGAACCAGGAACTAAATAAAGTTCCAGGTAAAAAAAATGCCCCTCAGAAAGTCACAGAACAATTTGGTTCTATAAATGTAGTTGCTATCCTTGTTTATTATCTGTGAACCTAACTACATTTAGGACTCTAAAACAACACTGGCAACCATATTCTGCAGCTGTGTGAACAAATACAATAGTCATACTATTGAACAACTCACTGAATTTGACAATTTGACAGTTTTGTTTGAGAAAAGTTATCTTAAAAGTCCTCTGTTTATAAAGAAAGCAACTCAGGAATCTTGAAATATGACACCTGTCCTATTTTACCTCCCCGTGAACTACACGTTCATTATTAATAAAAACTCCATAGCGTGTGTCCTCCACCGTCTTGTACACTCTGTGACTGCATTGCTGCTCTCTGGAATAATTGGTAGATCAAACCTTGTCTTCAGCAAGCTCTGGTGTTTTGATTTAGAAGCTGATTTCTTTCTTTATTAAAGCTCTGAGAGCTGCTGCGTCTGAATTTAATGGTGTTGGGGTCAGGGTTAGAGTCTATGTTTATGTTCAACACGTGTAAACAGTGTTTGTGTTGACCGAAGAGAGGGTCACTGTGCATTAGTTCAGGATCATCTGAGGTACTTCCCAAAACATTTTAACTACAGCTGTGTGTGTGGTAAACGTAACCTCCTGTACCTAACACTCCTATATAGGGCTTTCACAGAATCCATTCACAGTGGATGGACTATGTGCTCGCAAGTTTCCTTAACCTTGGTGCTTGTTTTTTTTTTTTTTTTTTTTAGACAGCTTGAGCATTGAAAGGGCTTTAGATGGTATGTTTCACTTGTGATTTTTTTTTTTACTTGTTTTATGGTATCTATGTGAGCTTGGCCATGTATTTTTGTAATCTAATTGACCAAACAGTCCGACTAGATGTTAATATTACTCTTTTGTGGTACAAATCCTTGAGCTTGCCTGGGCTTCTGTGGTTTCATGTTCTCATTTGTCAGATCTAACAGAAATAGTCCATCAACAGTGTCAAGTTATCAAGTGTCATGGACAGGAAAATGAAGGCTGAAGATTGAATAAAGATATAGGTAAACATCACTCTCACTATTGCTAATACTTAGCATAGAAATATTAAACTTTCATGAACTGTTTGTTCTAGTAAATGTGTTAGGAATGCTAAAAATATAAATAAATATAAATGCAACATTGCTACTCTAGCAGTCAAAAGATTAGAGATCAGAAAATGTTTGTTTTTGAAAGTCTCTCCTCACTAAAAATACAAATTCCTTTAAATATGACTGTCTTACTGACTGTATATAGAGTAAGTTTGCTGCACTGAAGTTACCTTTTTCTGATTTGATATATTGAAAATTGTATGCTTAATTTTGTTCAAATGCCTGTTTATTGCAGTGTTGGTGAAATGCATTACTAAGTTATTATTTACTGTATTTATTTTTTTCTCTGTGAAAGGGTAAAGTAAGGGACTTCTCTTAACCTCTGTAATTTAATTAGTTACTTACGATGTAATTATTGTATAGACTGAGAGTTTAGAGTTCTGAGCTTAGAGTTACTTGGATTTAATAATGCATAATTTATTGTTATTACTGTAAGTTAGTGTAAGTGCATGTAACGTAACAAGGACACCTTAAAATAGTGTTAGCAACAAATCTATATGAAATAATATAGGATTTAGAAAGTAATTAGTAATAAGTAAGTAACAAGTACAGAGGTACATCTCATTACTCTATTAAAGATGTAATTAGTAGCTAGCAATTAATTACTTTTTAGAGTAACTTGCCTAACACGTTTATTTAAATAATAATAGTAAGAGTTTCAAACTATTCTGACCTAAGTCACTTGAGTGAGTCATTGGTTAAAACTTACTGATTTAAACTCCAAATAATTTGTGACTTGATGATTCATGCCTGGTTTTGAACAATTCATTGAAATGAACTGAATAGAAAGTGATTCATTCATGCCATATCAGACATTGTTCTGATTGCTCTGATTCAAAAGATCTTGGAGACTTGTTGAAGAGAGGTGTGCTATTATTTGTCTAATTTATTCAACTTTTGATTTTGACTTTGAAGACATGAAATAAAACAACTCCCAAAGCACAAATCAAATTTTCTTCAGGAAAACAAAAGTAAGTCTATTAAGTCTCAACTCAAAATGAAAACTTGTGACCTACTGATTTATGCTGGTTTGACCGATCATTGAAATCAACCTAATCAAAAATGAATCATCTGTGCCATATAGGACATTCATTGATTGTTCTAATTGAAAACATCTGGCAGACTTGTTGAATAGAGATGTACTATTACCTCTACGGTAATCAATTTTGGAATTTTAACTTGCGGAGGAACACAAGCAAAATAATCCCAATCCCCAAGCACACATTTTCTTAAGAAAAAATAATAATCTTAATTTAGTCTCAATCACAACATGCCTGTGGCAGTCAATTACATAAATAACAACCGAGCAAATCATATCACCAAAAGAACTGGAAATGGATGGAAATATTATTGACAAGGGTCAACAAAGTTGTTTTATGTCATGTATAATTCAGGTGCACTGACCTCAGGTGCTCACTGTGGTTTACAATGGACTTTACCTATCTGTTACACACTGAATCTGATAGCCTTGAATGAGACGATTCATTTTGACAAGGCCAAGGTCTACTGATGGGACTGGGGGGGGGGGGTCTCTTGTTGTTGTTTAGTGTTTCATTGTTCTACAGAAAAAGCAATTTTAGAAAGGATAAAAGAATAATCCAGCATGAAGCAGGGATTATCGGTGTGAATGACCTTTATTTCAGCAGTAAGCATTGGGTGCTTTTCAAGTGCTTTAGCCATGGAGTCATCTGATTATAGCTGGATGCCTATTTAATCTTGAAGAGCTTTGGATGGAAGAAGGGCAATTCACCTGCAAAATCTGCATGAGATCAGATACTCACATGGCTCGAATAGCTGAATACAATTGAGGTCATTTTCACTCAGAAATTGCTTGTCTTTCACAAATAATTACAAATATATAGCAAGTAACACACTTAATTAAAAGTAGAAAGATACCTATCCTGTTTTCATAGAATTTACACACTTTGTTACCCTATTAGCAAACTTCTTCATTTTTGGGGCAAACTTTAGGTCTGGGACCAATTATTCACTAGACTTTTGCCTCAATAAATTCTTAATTTGATGCTTGTTAGTTAGTAAAGTAGTTGAGTTAAGGTATGATTATGCAGTATAAGGCATTAATATGTGTTTTATAATTAACAGCCAATATGCTAGTAATATGCATGCTAATAAGTAACTACTTAATAGTGAGAATTAGCCCTTAAGGTGTTACTGATGTATTTGTTTTAAAAGCTAATAGTGTATTCTGAGATCAATTTTAAGATCTTAAAAATATTTGAAATTTCTGTTTCTTATTTTTATTTTTCCAGTATGCAGTGGTTGTTTTTTATATTTTCTCTTTTTGAATGTAGCTTTGACACTTATACAAGCCTTATAGTAGAAACAGTAGGGTGGATTTACTGTTGACAGCTTCCTCCTCCAATAGCATATTCAGTTTGTAAGCGAAATGAGTCACCTCTAAGGGTAACAAGAGCACTGCAAAATTGCCCTGGACATTTTTTTTTTTTTTAAATTGGGATTTGTGATGAAAGGAAAAGCATTTCTGTGATTTAAAAAAAAAAAGTAAGAAGAAGAAGTAAGGGCCATAGCAGGTATTTTGCCTTATTTCAGTTGTCATAAACATAATTAAATTGTCATAAAGTAAAAGTCTAAGACACTGTAGTAGGCAGAGGTTACCATGACAGCTTGACATAATAAATCAAGTATTTGTGCACTGAAACACAGCAGATTTTTTTTTCATCCTGGACTTTTATCCTGGACACAGAAATTTAATTAAATGTGACTTTATTTTCTACTTCTGTAACATTTGTTATACACAAATGTTACACACACACACACACACACACACACACACACACACACACAAATATATATACTCTCTACCTACTATACTGTAGGTCTCCAAGCTTCTTCAGACTCCTTGGTTTATAGCGAGATGGAGATAATTTTTATAGATTGAGTGTTGAATTTAAAGTGTATTGTATTTTATGATGTACATTGTTACTGTACATACTGTACATCATGTTTTAATCTTGATATACCACCCGAATTCCGGAAAACGTTTTTTAAATTTTAATAAAATGAAAACTAAAGGAATTTCAAATCACATGAGCCAATATTTTATTCACAATAGAACATAGATAACGTAGCAAATGTTTAAACTGAGAAATTTTACACTTTTATCCACTTAATTAGCTCATTTAAAATGTAATGCCTGCTACAGGTCTCAAAAAAGTTGGCACGGGGGCAACAAATGGCTAAAAAAGCAAGCAGTTTTGAAAAGATTCAGCTGGGAGAACATCTAGTGATTAATGAAGTTAATTGATATCAGGTCTGTAACATGATTAGCTATAAAAGCTTTGTCTTAGAGACGCAGAGTCTCTCAGAAGTAAAGATGGGCAGAGGCTCTCCAATCTGTGAAAGACTGCGTAAAAAAATTGTGGAAAACTTTAAAAACAATGTTCCTCAACGTCAAATTGCAAAGGCTTTGCAAATCTCATCATCTACAGTGCATAACATCATCAAAAGATTCAGAGAAACTGGAGAAATCTCTGTGCGTAAGGGACAAGGCCGGAGACCTTTATTGGATGCCCGTGGTCTTCGTGCTCTCAGACGACACTGCATCACTCATCGGCATGATTGTGTCAATGACATTACTAAATGGGCCCAGGAATACTTTCAGAAACCACTGTCGGTAAACACAATCCGCCGTGCCATCAGCAGATGCCAACTAAAGCTCTATCATGCAAAAAGGAAGCCATATGTGAACATGGTCCAGAAGCGCCGTTGTGTCCTGTGGGCCAAGGCTCATTTAAAATGGACTATTTCAAAGTGGAATAGTGTTTTATGGTCAGACGAGTCCAAATTTGACATTCTTGTTGGAAATCACGGATGCCGTGTCCTCCGGGCAAAAGAGGAGGGAGACCTTCCAGCATGTTATCAGCGTTCAGTTCAAAAGCCAGCATCTCTGATGGTATGGGGGTGCATAAGTGCATACGGTATGGGCAGCTTGCATGTTTTGGAAGGCTCTGTGAATGCTGAAAGGTATATAAAGGTTTTAGAGCAACATATGCTTCCCTCCAAACAACGTCTATTTCAGGGAAGGCCTTGTTTATTTCAGCAGGACAATGCAAAACCACATACTGCAGCTATAACAACAGCATGGCTTCGTCGTAGAAGAGTCCGGGTGCTAACCTGGCCTGCCTGCAGTCCAGATCTTTCACCTATAGAGAACATTTGGCGCATCATTAAACGAAAAATACGTCAAAGACGACCACGAACTCTTCAGCAGCTGGAAATCTATATAAGGCAAGAATGGGACCAAATTCCAACAGCAAAACTCCAGCAACTCATAGCCTCAATGCCCAGACGTCTTCAAACTGTTTTGAAAAGAAAAGGAGATGCTACACCATGGTAAACATGCCCCGTCCCAACTATTTTGAGACCTGTAGCAGAAATCAAAATAGAAATGAGCTCATTTTGTGCATAAAATTGTAAACTTTCTCAGTTTAAACATTTGCTATGTTATCTATGTTCTATTGTGAATAAAATATTGGCTCATGTGATTTGAAAGTCTTTTAGTTTTCATTTTATTAAAATTTAAAAAAACGTCCCAACTTTTCCGGAATTCGGGTTGTATTTTTATGTGAGATACACAATGAAATATTTTGAAACTTTAGCATATTTAGTATAGCTTGGGTTGAAATTATTATTTTTGTTTTAGATTTTAATTTTTTTCACCCTTTTGAAGATTTCTGATCTAAACACTATGACAAAAGTACACCAATATGTATACTAATATATGCAAAAGCATATTGAATGGCCAAACCGTCATTAAGCCAATTTACTGTCTACTTCACTGAGGCTTGGCCAGTGTGTTTTATATGTAGTGATCCTGATCTGCTGACCTTCTTATACATGTTTTGGTTCTTCCCAGTCGAGTGGGACGTGTTCAGGCCCATCAGGATTTGCTTTAACACTGGCTTTAATTATAGAGGTTGTGCCCTTAAAACCACTGTGTGTCTTTTAATTGGTGTGCCGCTGGCTGTATTGTGGAGATGCACAAGGTCAAAGGTCAAAGGTCATAAGGCACTCTCCTTAAGAATGTGTGTCAGCTTAATACTAAGGAAACAGTTTACTTGGATTTCTGATGCATACTTCTTAGCTGTGTTGGAATCACAAACTGCTAAATGCTAATAATGAAAAAAACTCAGACACAAAAAGTTTCTATAAACTGAAAAATATTTCTATAACTTTCTTCAAAGTAATTTTTATTGACCTGTGTGTTTCTGTGGTGAACACTGAAATCATTTAGGTTCATTGTAGCAAAATGTGTTGTGATAGTCAACATTTCATTGAATTGTGAATGACAAATATAGCAAAACATAGTAAATGTGGAAGTAAACATTTTTCAGGTCAGAAGATACAAGAATTTGCACAGAATGTTCTATTACAAAATACCTCCTGAGTCTTTAGCATAAGCGAATATTTCAAGCAGAATGAAATGCAAAAAGAAAACATAAAAAAATATTATCTACAGATATATATATACAGTGCAAGGACAGAAGAGTCTCTTCAGCGGAATCTCTCAACTAAATATTTCTAAAAATAGAAAAAAAGAACATAAAGAAAAAAAACTGCATGTCATATATCAGCAGAAGGGCTCTCTCTCTCTATCGCTCTCTTTCTCAGTAACAATAAATATGTTAATGGGATTTCAAGTTGGATTGACATTACATTGGATTGCGGCCCGGATATAATACATTATTAGGAACATGGATTTTGGAGGCAAAACAGAATTACAAAATATAAAGAATTTGCTGAAGATAACAAAAGTATATTGAGGGACTTGATCATACTCGATTCTCATAGTTCAAAGAAGCTAAGGCAATCTTAGTACATTGCTGATAACATAATAATAATATCAGTGCATATAGAAAATTATGGGATCTAATCATTCAGTGTAGACCTTTCTCTCCGGTTTCTTTCCCATTGAACCGCCAACGTCAGTTTTAATCAAATATGTGGTTAAACAGAAATATGTTTTAGTAGATATATTAAAGAGTCTGAACATAATTGTTTTGTTTCACTGTGTCAGTATCTTGCTGAGAGGCGTGCAGAGAGGTCATGTGCCCACACAAGAGAGCATGTAACGAAAATTGTGCTGTCAAGAAATCGGTTTTGTGACAGGCCATGAATTATTTATTTCTTCTTCAGCAGGAATAGTGGAAACGTTACCTAATCTGACCGCATGCGTGCAATCCGCATTAATTCTAAGGTACACAAACCTGATTGTTTTGTTGTTGGGCAAATAATGTTTCATAAAACCAAAAATGATGTTAAATTTGCTTACCCAACAGTGGATAATTCTGTCTTCATTTACTCACTGTCAGGGTACAGCTGTACAACTTATTTTTTCTTCCACTATGGATATAAAACCTGACATGTTTTGTCGTGCCATATTTGAATATGTGTAAATGTTGTCGAGATTTGAGAGTTGCAGAAGATAATCAGTGAGCAATGACTTACATGTCATATTGTATGGAAGACTTTGAATAACCTTGTGAAAAAGAAATGTGCACTTGTACAGTACTTCATATCTTAAAAGTACATTTTAAAATATTGTATTTTCTTTAAAATTACATTTAAAGTTAATATGTTTTAAATGGATTTAATTGTAACTTTATTATTACAAATGTGTAAATACAAATATATTAATATACATGACAAACAAGATTCAAAAGAAATGACATTAAAGTATATTTTAGTTTACCATAAATGCTTGTCAATATTTTCAACAGTACACTTTAACCATAAAAAAAAAAACAATTCTGAAATTATATATAAAGAAGTACCACTTAAGTGGGTCAAGAAACATTCTTTAATTTAAATAGATTTAATATCAATTTTAACTAAAATATATATTATTTAACCGGAAAGAACATAAGTGTCCATTACAAACCATTACAGTCAGTTTGCACTTAAGTATTCTTTAAAGTATATATATACAGTATTATTTCCATAGTAAGTACTTTCTTAAAGTATGATAAAGCATACTTCTTTTCCACAAGGGTATAGACATATTTTTGTCCTTTTCTTTTGCGGTCCTTGGTAACCATTTATTTTTATTGTAAGAAACGAGCACCATGAACATTTTACTAAATGTCTATAGAAGTCAGCTGTACCAGTTTGAAACAGTACAGCGATGAGTAAATGATGGCACAAGTATCATGATGGCCGGAACTATAACCTGTCATCACCCTTCATATGAATACTGTAAAGAAGTGGCCATTCACGCAAAAGCATAACACAGGCACATTCATGGAACATCTTACAAACGAACTTCTCGTTCTCCCTGTAAAATAGTTGCAAAGTTCCTAAGGTTGGGCCAGCATTAAGAAGTCACCGGGGCGTGTCCGTTCACCTCTGTGGACACCCTACGATTGTACCCCGAGTATTCGCCGATGAAAGACCCGTCTTCGTTGAACTCACAGTCATCGTCGTCCGACATCACAGAGCTGTCCTCGCTGCTATCATCCGCTTCGATGTCTGTGAACAATTGATGGCTGCTCTTCAGCGGCTTCTCATCATTGTCACTGTCAAACAGCAAGAAAAATGAGTCAAATTCAGCTCAGAGTGACTAGGATGATGATACTAGTCGAGGCTGGCAGACAGAGTGGGTGAAGAAGGGTGTAAGGGAAGGACACAATCACTGCTTTCTGCTAATTACTAATTGCAAAGACTTCAAGGCCTGATGGCAATTTTCAAAACTAGAGAGAGGGAGAAAATTGCAGAGCGCCGGTCATGCCAGCCAATGAGAGGACCGACTTAAGAGATGCTTTGTGTGCCTGTAGACAAACAGCCTGTCAGGTTACTTTAGTCCCTAAGGAATGATGGGACAAACCAAAATTAGCTGCCAATTTGAGAGCAGGCACACTGCCAGTAAGCAGGTGTCTGTAAGGAGACAGGGGGTCACCACGTAAGCTCCTGGTTTCTGTGAGATCTAGCGAAACATCTTGGAAAGCGATAAAATAAATCCAGACAGAACATTTATTAGGATAAACTGACATTTGTCATCTTTTAATTTAGAAAATAACAGTCCCGCTGACCACAGGAGAACAATTCACAGTAGGGAATGTAATCCCTAATTTTAGCACAACCTGCTATCATTAAATATCTCTTATGCTCACCAAGGCTTAATTTATTTGATCACAAATAGTAATATTGTTAAATATTACTACAATTTAAAATAACTCCAATTTAAAATAAGTAAAAAAATATTTCCTTCAGAAATGTTTCTCATAATATGCTGATTTGCTGCTCAAGAAAAAAATTATTATTATTATTATTAATGTTGAAAACGGCTTTACTTCCAGTACTATTCAAAAGTCAAGGTTAATCAATATTTATTTATTGAAACCAATACTGTAATTTATTATTTTATGACTATTTTTCTGCCACGTTTTTGTATTTTTGTCAACCGTTACCGACACAAGCGTTACTAGATACTATAGTTTAATTAGTTAGATCTCACTTATTTGAACAGCATTTTATTCCCTCTTTTCACTTTGTTGTTTCCAATTTTTTTTTTTTTTTTTGTATTTGTTATTCAGATTACCAAGAACATCCTAATTTTGGAGGGTGATCACGTCAATTAAGAAAAAAATATATTTTTACAAGATAGACATTAAAAAATGTCTTTATGCAATATAAAATATAGTTAAAGTTACAATGTCAGTTCATTGTTGACTTATCATATTACATTTCTGAGAGATCTAATGTTTTAAGGGTATTGTAATTAGATAATACGTCCATCTGTTTGTCTGTGTCCCCTCACAAAACTTAAAATATACTGATCTGGTTCAATTATTAGGAAAAGAAGATGATCAGATCTTGTTTTTTTCTGTGATCATCTGAAACCAGACCGAGATTGTGACATTATTGAACATTGCAAGACTGGGGGGAAGGTCTGCATTCACTTTGCTGCTCTTGTTTGTGATTGAATATACGTGGATGCATGTTGACAATGAGTTATGGGGGGAAAATGAGTTTTATTGAAACTTATCATTCTATCCTGATCATTAACTACAACACTAATAGTAACAGTACCAATAATACAAACTAAAATGTAACTCATGCTTAAATGCCACTGAATGATATAGCTATTCCTTTAAAAAAAAAATCATTTTACACAGACAATCTTTAAAAACCGGGTGACACCTAATCTTTGTCACCCCTTTTACCCAAAGGTCAAAATGGGATGTAGGGGATGACAGTAACAGGTTTGACAATTTCAAACTAATCTGCCAATTTATAACTAATAGTCAAGTTCTCAAAAGCACATGTTGTACAATTTGAAAGGATTTTTGTAGATACTGATTATATTAAATTTAATAAATAATTGTTTAAATTGACATTATAACATTATATACAAAGGAAAACAGGGGTGACATTTAATCAAGGGACACTAATATAAAGATTTCAATTTTAAAGAAAAAATGCATACTTGTGCCAAAAACAATGCTTAACAATTTAACTATATATTTAAAACAATATGCAAATGGTTTTTTATATCATTTTGCCTTCATTATGTAAATTAAAAGTCCTGCTGAATTAAGAAGAATCATAGTGAGGGACAAGCCAAAAACCTTACCCTTATCCTACATAAATGTTATTTAAATTATTTTAAATAATATTTTATTATTATTTTATTATTTAGGTAATATTGATTAAATAATACATAGTATCATTATGTGGTTAAATTACTATTTTTTTGTTGCTACATTAAATCTATGTTTGATTATTTCTTAGGGACACAAAAGGCACGGATTTCATGGAATGACCCAAATGCATTTATAATGTTACAAAAGATTTATTATTCAAATAAATTCTGTTCTGTCCCTCAGAGTCCTAAAAGTATTACTGTTCAACATGTTTTCAACATAAATAATAATAAAAACATTTATTAATAACTAAGCACCAAATCAGCATATCAGAATGATTTCTAAAGCATCATGTGACTCTTATGACTGGAGTAATGATGCTGAGAATTCAGATTTACCTTCAGAGGAATACATTACATTTTAAAATATATTACAATAGAAAACCGTTTTCTTTTTATTTGTGTATATGTTTGTTTCACTAACTAACTGACTGACTCAATCTCAATTTCTTTTCTCAGTTTAGTGATCAGTATTTACAAAATATTTTATCAGTCATCCTGTAATATCTCTAGGATCTTTGAATCCTAGAATTCAATGCTCTATATCATATTTCAGTGCATCAAATGAATATCACCAAATGGTATAACACGATAAACCCGCTCTTCTATTCCCCAGAAGTGTAATAAATTAGTAGCCTCCTTGTGTAAGCCAGAGTAAAGCAGTTTTGAAAGCCTCTGAGGCTACCGTCATACTCCACAGCTGGTACGGGACACACTTCCCTATCTGGTTTCATCAGTCAGCAGATGTTTGAGTGTGTCTGGAGCTGGTAGTGTACAGATCAGACTCAGAGCCTCTACTGAAGCTGCATTTCTTTCCTGAAGGAGGAACAAAATGGGCATCTCTGTGTCTTGGTGTAATGAGATGGAAACATATTTATGAATTCGAGCTACTCCATTTGCAAGAATACAAGTTAACTGTGCACAGCCCCCTTTTCACTTTGCACCTGGTTTGACAGTTTCAGGGTTTCAGGGCCATGATTGGTTGTTGTTTTTCAACATTAACTACATATATATATATATATATATATATATATATATATATATATATATATATATATATATATATATATATATATATATATATATATATATATATATATATATATATGCAGGATTATTTTATGAATAAAAGATTTATTTGCAAATCGTATTACTTTTGATCAGTTTAATGTGTCCTTGTTAAATCTAAGCATTTATTTCTTTATAAAAAAAAATACTGGCTAATTTTATATTTTGTAAATATATCAACAGATTTCCATTTGTATGTCAGATACAAATCTTTTAAAATAATAGCAATTTGCAAATCAACAGACTGTGACTTAAAAACTCTCAAAGAGCAAAATGTAGCATTTGTAATATATAAATTTATCTAGTCTATGAAGAAAAACATATTTACATATTCACTAGAAAGTTTCATTAATTTGCCTTGACTTTTGTTTTTACTTCCATAACATTTCAAGGCCTGGAAAAACATCTTAAATGTTTACTTTTGAAAATTGGCACTAAATTTGTACTAATGGATAAACACAATATAACAACTATCAACATACACAGCTACACTGAAAATCTGACTTTTGTGCTAAACAAAGCTGCTGTGTACTACCTGTGTGGTGGCTAGTGTGCACAGAGTCATTTCAAACTTGCAGAGCAATGCTTTCCATGTGGTTCCCCAAGTAAATGGCATACATGTATGGTTTATTTGCAGGAAATAAAGGCATTAATAAATGATTTTGCAGGAACTCAGTGACATGAAGAACTAGTCTGGCTCTCTGACCTGTACTCGCAAGGCGATTCTTCACCCATGGCGTAAGCTTCGGGATCAGCGGGAGTTTCCTCCTTTTCCTTCACTGCAAAGAAAAAAATGCAAAGATGTTATTTATCATCAAATATCATTATAATATTCTGGGAGATTTGACTGCAGTGAAATTACAACATTGAAGGAGAGTGCATTGTGTACCATTTTCTCGGTTGCTTTTGAAATATCTTGCCTTGATATCATTTCAAAAATGACATTATTGTTATTCATAAGAGATAATGTGTTATCCACTTGTTTTGCAATTGCTGAGCAAACATTCAATACATCATATTCTCCAAATTTGGGTGAATATTTTCTATTTTGCTTTGTGGAAGCACATCAAGGACACTGACTGCCTTTTAGATAAACTACTGTGTGCTAAAATTGAATGTAAGACACGGCCATACTGGAGAAAACATGTATTCTTTTTAGCTTGGTAAGTCATAAATAACCAATATGTAAAGTATAGCTGAAAGCCACAGTGATGTAAGAACAAAGTGTTTAAAATGGTCTAGTAATGCCTTAGGCTTTATTCCATAAGCTCAATAAGGGTTCTTATGCATTTTAATGCATGCAAGTGTCTGTTGCAATAGTCCAGTCAGGATATCATTTGATCTTGAATCCATTAATAGCATTTCATATTGGTTAAATACACATCGAATATAGTTGAAGAACAAAGGGAGACCAGTAGGAGCTGGTGAGGACAGGCCAATAAAGCGCACTGATCTCAGGTTATCCATCTGACACTGCTAGTAATAAGTGTATGGGTTGGTGTGACAGAGCCACACAACACAAAGCTAACAAAAGCACCAAGCTAAGGTGTAAATGCTTTGACTACTGAAGCTGTTTGTGTCTTACCTGCGTACTTGCCGGCTTTGTTCTTGAGCACAAAACAGCCGATAAGGACAAGCAGCGTTAGTAATGCCACTGCGCACATCATCACCACAAACCAGTCCTGGGATGCCATGAGTTGTTTACTAGGCACTGCAAGGACAAGAAAGAGTTTGCTTTTTGGTTAGAAGAACAAATTTTAAATGCCATTTTTAAATATGGTTCCTGTGCCAAATTCTGATCTGGTTTGTCAAATGAGAACAATTAGAGCACAAAGAGTATTCAAATGGATCATAAACATTTGTAATTACTTGAAGATTAGTCCTTATAGCCAAAATACTTCACTTCTGAACAACTGAACACATTTGCCACCAATTCTCTGGCATAAATTGCTCTTCTAAAGCTGTGGATATGCTGACAAAATGAAATGATCAGGAACCCAGTTGCAAATAAATTTCAGTTACTTGTCCATCGGATGCATATGCAGAGCTATAGTGCTACATCTAGCAGTCATACATAATTCAGTGGCATTATCATTAGTTCTTCTGGTGTTTTTGAATAATGTTATCTACCCTACTTCCTCTGTATTACCTCACACCAAATAGATGGGCCAAGTTTCTGTCAAAAACAGAGTAGGCATTGTTGCCGTGTAGTTGTTGGCCGTTATGTCCAAAGGTCTGTCTGTCTGTCTGATATCAGAAAGTTGCAAATAACAAGCTGTTCCCTTTCAGTTGGTCACTCTCAACGTCACATCAGTGATGAATTGGAATGTTGTCAGAGAGACCAATCCACTTCGAGTGTAACTAAACAAGCCAATGGATATTGGCATGTGGAATTCGCATCTAACTGCCACACCCTGCAGCGTAGGTTTAAGAGGCAGCGGGTGCACTGCATTCATTCATTTTCACTTTCGATTTTTCATTTCGAACAGTAGTACATAACAACTGCTCTTCTCTTTGAGTGATTGCAGAAACAATTGCTGCCTTGGTGAGGCTGCCGGAGGTGTGCGCTGGGCCTTCTGCAGGAGAGAGTGTACTGCCCGTATCCTTCGGTGCTCTCCCTGATGACCATATGATGACCGTTGCATCGGATGGCTCTCTCTCTCTCTCTCCGAGATGATGACTTGGCTGCATTGTCCCCTTATGGGAGAGTGGCGTTGTCGGAGTTAGATCCAGGGATGATGGCTATGCTTTCCCAGGCCACAGGAAGGTGGAAACCTCCACCACATCCTGGTTATTTAAGGCTTAATGAGTGGTTCGTCGGTGGGGGTAGCCCTGGTTCTCTGCACCCCACACCAGTGCCATTCTTCCTGGAAGTGCATGAGAAGCTCACGAGATCATGGAAGGCACCCTTTTTACTGCCAGAAAAAAATAATGCAGCTCCTCTTCCCTCAATACCCTCGACTGTGGGGCAGCTTTGTCGCACACAGGGATTCCCTCAGTCGAGTGGTCTGTGGCCATGCAACTGTGTCTCACGGCCGCTACCACTCTGTGCGGTGACCCGTTTCTTCCCTCGCAGGCCTGTAAGTATTCATCAGGCCTAACTGGCAGTACTTACAGAGCTTGTGGGGAGGTGGACTCTGCCCTTTATGCCATGGCTATTGCAGGCTCATCAGACCAAAAACCTGAGGGACCTGCACAAGGGTGGTCATGACCTGGTGGTTCAACATGAACTGCGTACTGCGACAGACCTCGTGCTCAAAGAGACGAAGGTAACCATCTCTGGGTCATGCAATGTCCACATGCCATCTCTGGCTGTGTCTGTGATGGAGCATGATAAGGTGCAATTCCTGAATGCTCCCATATCAAAAAACTGCCTTTTTAGCAACATGGTCGGGAACTTTGCCCAGCAGCTCGTCCAGACCCCACCAAACCTGGCGGCAAGTCCAAGAGGCCCTGAGACAGGTGACTCATGTGGCCCTGAGATGGTGACCGCACCACTCCCTCGGAGGGCAGGGTGGAAAATCCGTCTCCGGATGGAGAATGCAATCACAGGCATGGCCAATACAGGCCCCAGGCTGGGTCCCTGTGTTTCACCACACTGCCCCACCACGGGTACGTCGGTATTTCCATTGGTTCCACTTGCACAGTCTCTCGGAGTCTGGCAAGCGCTCCCTAGTCCATTTTGGTGGCTCATGCGGAACATTAGACTTGGTTACGCGATTCACACAGCTTTATTTTTTTTACAACACATTCCATAAACCTATAATTGTGAAGTATAATATTAACAAAACTGCTTGCTCAATGGAATGGGAGACCTTTTTATATACCCCTAGTGCTAATGCACCCACAGAAAGACTATCAAATACTATACTATGTTAGTGATACCTCTAATGCTATTCTACAGGCTAAATTCTCTAACTTCTCACCTTTCCTGGTCTTGAAAACCTCTTCAAAAATGCTAGGGACATCAACCCTTTCTGAAGCTTGCAGCCGGACTGTGTACACAGTTCCTGGGCTGAGCCCTTCAACGAGGTGGAAACCTTTAGATGTATTTAAAACCTCTGAAAACTGCCAGATACCATCACCTGAAAGAATAACCGCATAACCAGATAGTGTTAGCTCACAACCAAGCAGAAAGAGGTGATATCCATGTGAAAAGCAACACTTTGAAAGGTTAGAAAAGTTAATCAAATAAAGATCCACAATGAAAACAGTTGAAAATGAATTTCATTATCAGTTGGTCTTGATTTTGGGCTGTTTGCGAGTTTTAGAGGTTTTTAGCTAGAATGTTAATCTAATTTAATATTTTTAATGTGTCATTTTGCTTGTACATTTGCTAGGAAGTGAGTAATTAAATGTCAATGTAATTGTTAAACTTTATGTCAGTCAAATAAAGCATAATGGAGGAAAAATGTGTAATTATATATGTAAATAAATAATTGTTGTTGGACATCATATTTACTTTTTAACAAGAGATGTTCAATTTGTAGTCTATAAAGAATCTTTTCTTTATTTGAAAGATGGATGTTCAAGGTTCTTCGTAGAACCATTGACGCCAATAAATAACCTTTATTTTTAAGAGTGAAGAACAGAATTGCTGTTTTTATTCAAGAGTTAATT
Source organism: Carassius carassius (assembly GCF_963082965.1). Taxonomy (NCBI): domain Eukaryota; kingdom Metazoa; phylum Chordata; class Actinopteri; order Cypriniformes; family Cyprinidae; genus Carassius; species Carassius carassius. The sequence continues at coordinate 10,559,430 of NC_081791.1, forward strand.
AAGGTCTGCAGTCAAACCAAAGATTTAGAAATTGCTGAGTGACTTCTTTTAGTTCTTAAATAGCAAATGTTAGGGATTTTCTGTATTAATTGTACACAGGAATTTTACATTTCATTGTATTGTTTTAAACTCAACGGAAAAGGCACTGATACATTTCTGCTAGGACATTATCCATTTTCTACAGATGTTTCCTTCCACTATTCATTAAAACAATCTTAAATTAATTTCAAATAATTATTTGAACATTACGGGAAAAAATATGGAATTACTGAAAGAAAAATCTTTAATATTATTTCTGTTTTGATCATTTTAGTTTTCAGTACATTATACATAAATTTGCACATTAAACAAATAGTTGAAAAGCCAATTAATGTAAAATAGTTCAAACTGTTTTTAGTTGCAGCCCTTAATGATACTTTCCCAATTACGCTACAAAAATGTCTAGTTTACTCAATGCTGCAAACATTGGATGCTGACAGATCACTTCAAAGAGTAAGATCCTTACTGTGATTCATTATGGCAACATAGAGTTGTGAATCAGAACGTTCTCCTCTGGTTCTCCAGCTGATTCTCGCATAGGTGTCAGTTACAAAGGTGGATATGTTGAGCACAACTGAGAGAAATACATAGAGAAGGAGATATAGAACAATAGACAGGAAAGACTCTCAAAGATTAGTTCCCGCAAAAGAATTCAAGTGCATCCGTAACCACAGGTATGTGTTACAGAAATAATACAGTGATATAGAAATCTGTCAACATGAAACGGCTCTTCTGTAACATTTCGGAGTGAAAGAGGATATTTATTTTAGACAAAATCGTAAGGCAAGTTCTCTTACGAGAGCTCTCTCGTACTGCGTCTTAGCTAAGACGCTACGGGAAAAGTCTCTTTTCACGAAATACTGAAGCAAAAAATTATCCTTAATTTTGTATTTTTGTAAAGCGCATTTGCAGCAGTACACAGCCATAGGCGAGACGGCTCGCTCGCTCACTGGCTTGTTCTGCGGCAACTGCACAGCCTATCGAGCGCAGGCTGATGCAACATCAGACCAATAAGGGCGCTTCGCGCCCTTCTTGCCACTTCCCGCCAAAACGGGTGTGGCCCAACCTATAAAAGGAGCTCGAAAAGGCTGACTCACCTGATTTTTCATCTCTTCAGCGAAGCTCACGCATCGCTGGATCACGAGGAAGCAAGCGCCGTCTGGAAGAGCATATCAGCAGGACGAGCCATCCTGAAGCCGCTGGCACCGCCGCCTTCCACTGCCGTTCCTGCTGCGCTATCCGGCGCCCATATCCTTTATAATCCTTGTTCTGTTATACTCTGTGTGTGTGTTCGCCCTGCGACGCACATTCACAAAAGAGCTGCGTCTTTTTAAAGATGCCTTCGTGCGGCTCGTGCAGAACCCCGCTCAGCGAAGGAGATCGTCATGTCATCTGCGTCTCCTGTCTGGGTGAAGACCATGCAGCGCTCGCGCTCGCTGATGGCGGATGTCCTCATTGCGAGCTGATGCCTATGGTGACTCTGAGGACTCGCCTGGCATCCTTCTCGAAGCCTGCATCATCCGCTGCGCCGCAGCGCCGTAAGAAGCGCCGCTCGCAGCGCCTACCAGAACCGCCTCCAGCTCGGCCGAGCTCGCCGGTTCCCTTCGCTTCGCCGGTCTCCCCTGCATCGCTTCCCGATGCTCAGTGTCCGCTGCTTGCCGACGCGTCATCGGAGGAAGTGGATCTCAGGCCCGCGTCGGAGGAAGAAGACACGTGCTCTCTGCTTGCTTCGGGCAGTGAGGGTTGGACGAGCTCCGTGGATCTCGCGCCAGCTGCTCAGAGGCCCAGCAGACGGGGGGATATCGATAAGGAGCTGATGCGTGTACTCTCGTTGGCCGCGGCGAGCCTCGGCCTCGAGTGGTCTGCACCAGCGCCCCCTTCGCGTTCCCGGCTGGATGGTAGCTATCTTCCGGATGAGCGCTCTTCCTCAAGCTCAAAACACGCCCCTTTTCTTCCTGAGCTTCACGAAGAAGTGGCGAAGGCTTGGGACGCTCCATTCTCGGCGAGAATCCGCTCATCTGTTTCGCCAGCATTCTCCACACTGGACGGTGCTAAGAACAGAGGCTACCTGTCACTTCCGCCGGTGGAACAGGCTATAGCAGCGCACCTTTGCCCGCCCTCTGCTGGACGGCGGACTAAGGCGGCGTTGCCATCCAAAGCCTGCCGCATGACGTCATCGCTGCTCACACGGATATTCTCCGCTGCTGGGCAGGCTGCGTCTGCGTTACACACCATGGCGACGCTACAGATTTTCCAGGGCGATCTTCTCCGCAAGCTGGATGAGATGGGACCTGAAGCGATCTGTCTCGCGGATCTGAGGAGTGCTTCGGATCTCTCCCTCCGCACTACTAAGTCCGCTGCACAGGCCATGGGACGGGTTATGGCTTCCGCTACGGTGGCTGAGAGGCATTTGTGGCTGACGCTTTCTGACATCAAGGAGTCTGAGCGCGCTGCGTTTCTTGACGCTCCGCTAACTCCTGCCGGCCTCTTTGGATCTTCCGTCAACGAGTTTGTGGAGAGATTCGCCGAGGACCAGAAAGCTTCACAGGCGTTCAAGCACTTCTTGTCGAAGCGCTCCAGTTCTGTAGCTAGCCGCTCTAGACCGGCCCCACAGAGCTCTCAGTCACGCCCACCGCCTCCTGCTGCGCCATCACGACAGCGTCAGCAACGCAGCTCGGGACCCCGTTCTCGCTCTTCGAGCCGTCGCCCCGCGCCGCGGGAGCCGCGGCAGAGGATTGCGGTGAAGCCAGAAGCCCTGAAAGCATCCTAGCACTGCTGGGAAAGCGCCGGTTTTCGAGTTCCGCTGCGGCCGAGCTCTCACCCAAGCGCGCCGCTGTTGCAGTTCCAAGAGTTGCGACTGCCTCAGTGTCTTCTGCAATGCGCAAGCCTGCACGAGTGCCCGCTTGCCTGCACACAAAAGCCATTATCACGGCTACCCAGATGTTTCACAAAAACAGCGTTTTTTCTGGTGTCCCGGCCACGGCCGATGGTGCTATAAATGTTGTGACGATGCCCACTCCTCAGTGCCCATCTCCACATGTAAGCACAGCCCTACACACAGGGCCTGCGCTCATAATGTCGACTCAAGTCGGTCGCGCACACTACATAGTAAACGTGCCCACCCCTCAGTGCCCAAAATTAATATGTCACACGCGTCATGCGGTTTCTGTAAAAACGAAACCCGTGCACGCTCGTCCGGCCACGGCCGATGGTGCTTTAAATGCAGTGACGATGCCCACTACCCAGTGCCCATCCCCGCATGTAAGCACAGCCCTGCACACAGGGCTGGCGCACATAAGATCGACACAGATCGGTCGAGCGCGCCGCATAGTAAACGTGCCCACTTCCCAGTGCCCACATACACTATGTCACTTACGGCACGGGGCTTCTGTAAAAACGAGGCCCGTGCACGTACATTCTGCACAGGCAGACGGCGAGTTGGAAGTGGTAAAAGTGCACACATGCAGCCCACAGTTACTCGCAGATATATTGAGTCCCACGGGACCCGCTCAGCCTCCCTCCAGTCGGTTAAGCGCCGGAACGGGGTCGAGGATGAGCGATCTGCCCGCTGTGATCAGCGCGCTCCCCGCCTCAGATGCGCAGCACACTCGAGCGCCGCCGTTGCCCAGTCAACAGAGCGCGTGTCACATCCAGCCCTTAGCCATTCATGCAGATGCATGGTCAGCGCTTCCAGGGGTTTCGGATTGGGTGCTAGGCATTATAAAGAGAGGCTACTCGCTACAGTTTTCTCGACGCCCACCGCGCTTCTCAGCGCGTGTCGAAACTACGGTCAAAACAGAAGTAGCACACATACTTCGGGCCGAAATATCGAAACTGTTGAGCAAAGGGGCTGTAGAGCCTGTGTCTCAAGCTCAAAGCGAGGGGGGGCTGTACAGCAGATACTTTCTGGTGCCCAAGAGAGACGGGGGTCTCAGGCCCATACTGGATCTAAGGCAGCTGAACAAGGCATTGATGAAACGCAGTTTCAAAATGCTCACGACCAGGAAGCTCCTCGCGCAGATTCGCGGAGGGGACTGGTTCATGTCAATAGATCTGAAGGATGCGTATTTTCAAATACAGATAGCGTCAAACCACAGGCGGTTTTTGAGATTCGCCTTCGAGGGCCAGGCATACCAGTTTGCAGTCCTGCCATTCGGCTTGTCCGTAGCTCCTCGTACGTTTACGAGGTGCATGGATGCAGCGCTCGCTCCTCTCAGACTCAGAGGCATACGAGTGCTGAATTATTTGTACGACTGGCTGGTTCTGGCCCAATCACGAGCGGAGCTCGTGGACCACAGGGCTGTTTTACTCGATCACCTCGAGAAGCTCGGCCTCAGTGTCAATTGGGCGAAGAGTTCGCTGAACCCCAGTCAGACGATCCTGTTTCTGGGTATAGTTCTGAACTCGTGTTCCATGACGGCGCGACTGTCACCACAGCGCACGATGGGCATTCAGCGCGCAGCGAGTTCTTTCCGCTGCGGCGCGACTGTGTCGCTCAAACACTGTCAAAGGATGCTGGGTCTCATGGCCTCAGCATCTCCGGTTCTGCGGCTGGGCCTGCTCCGCATGCGCCCCCTGCAGTTCTGGCTGAAGGCTCGTGTGCCGCGCAGAGCGTGGGCGTCTGGCCGGCTGCATTTCAAGGTCGATCAGAGCTGTGTTGCGGCTCTAGCACCTTGGACAGCGAACGGCTGGTACCGATCAGGTGTAAGCCTGGGGACTTCCCCGAGTGTGAAAATGGTGTCGACAGACGCCTCCACTTCGGGATGGGGAGCGCTGCTCGAAGGCAGACCGTCCTTTGGCCTATGGTCAGAACGGGAAAAGCTCCATCATATCAACTGCCTGGAAATGCTGGCAGTGGAGAATGCGCTGACGCGCTTTTGTCCCCATATCAAGGATCACCACGTCGTAGTCCGTTCGGACAACATGTCCGTGGTGTCCTACATAAATCGCCAGGGCGGTCTCGGGTCCCGAAACCTGTACAGGCTGACGGAACGCCTCCTGATTTGGGCTCAACGCAACGTGCGCTCGCTGAGAGCGGTGCATGTGCCTGGACTGCAGAATCTGGGTCCAGACAGGCTGTCCAGAGGCAATGTCCCTACGGGCGAATGGTCTCTACACCCGCAAACAGTTCGGCTGTTGTGGGAGAGATTTGGCATGGCGGAGGTGGACCTCTTTGCGTCCCACGAAAACGCTCACTGCCCCGCATTCTTTTCCAAGAACGAAAGCGCGCTGTCACGGAAATGGCCGTGCTGCCCGCTTTATGCGTTCCCTCCCGTCTCCCTCCTTCCGCAGGTGATAGAACGGGTGAGAGAAACGAGATGTTCAATACTGCTTGTGGCACCTCTTTGGAAGAACCAACCATGGTTCCCAGATTTGATGCAATTAGCAGATGTCGCCCCATGGCCGGTACCGTTGAGGAGAGATCTCCTCTCGCAGGCCAGGGGCTCGATTTGGCACCCTCAACCGGAGTTGTGGTCCCTCCATGTATGGGCACTCAACGGTTACCCGCTGATCTCGCAGTGGGAGTGCTAAATACCATCACTCAGGCTAGAGCTCCGTCGACACGACGTCTGTATGCCTCGAAGTGGTCGATGTTCTCCAGCTGGTGCACAGCTCGAGGTTATTCACCCCTTAGTTGTGAGGTGACGGAGGTCCTCTCCTTCCTACAGGAGCTGTTGGATAAGGGCAGAGCCCCATCCACGCTCAAAGTTTATGTGGCGGCCATCGCGGCGTTTTCTGAAACGGCGTCCGGTCAGTCAATAGGAAGGAACGATTTAGTCATCCGGTTCCTCAGAGGAGCTAGGAGGCTGAATCCTCCCAGACCTCCGTCAGTCCCTATGTGGGACCTCGCGGCGGTTTTGGAGGCCTTGAAGGGTCCCCCTTTTGAGCCTATCCAATCGGTTAGCCTTCAGCATCTGTCGTTCAAGACAGTATTCTTGTTGGCTCTCGCTTCTGTGAAGCGTGTGGGTGATTTGCACGCGCTCTCGGTGAGCCAGTCGTGCTTGGAGTTTGGGCCCAATGACTCAAGGGTCATACTCAAACCTAGGCACGGTTATGTGCCGAAATCCCTCAGCACACCGTTTCGGGCTCAGGTTATTGCCCTGTCTGCCCTGCCGGTGTCAGGGGAGGATGGAGACTCGAGTCTTCTTTGCCCTGTCAGGGTTTTAAGAGCTTATGTGTCTCGCTCTGCTGCCTTTCGGCAGACGGAGCAGCTATTTGTCTCATTCGGTGGACGTTCCAAAGGAATGGCTGTTTCGAGACAGACTCTATCCAGATGGATAGTTGACGCCATAGGGTTAGCTTACGTTTCCAGGGGCCTTCAGTGCCCGTTGGGCGTCAGAGCACACTCCACAAGAGGCGTCGCCTCATCGTGGGCGTGGTCTACTGGGATCTCCTTGCAGGATATATGTATGGCGGCGGGTTGGGCCTCGCCGTCTACATTTATCAGGTTCTATAACCTGGAGGTTCCCGCCTTGCAAGCAAGGCTGCTGTCGGTATAGAAGAATCAGGGCCCTGAGGGGAATTCTGAATTCATGAGCGCTAGGCGCTGCCGACTGTTATATGGGCAGTATTGCGTAAGACCCGCATTGCCACATTGGTCAGGCCTTGCCTCGGCTGTGTGATGTCATATTGCCGCATCTACGGATGCTGCTAGATATGGGACGGAGGGTTTTTCCCCCTTTTTTCTGTCCCGGACTCTCTGTGAGTCCCTCAGGTGACTGTGCACTGTAAATCCTGGGCGTTGCTTCAGGTTTATCGGTGTGTGATCCCTGCGCGCACGGCGTTTTACATCGGGTTCCCGTAGCGTCTTAGCTAAGACGCAGTACGAGAGAGCTCTCGTAAGAGAACGTACTCGGTTACTAAACGTAACCTCGGTTCTCTCTAGAAGAGCGAACGAGTACTGCGTTCTCTGCCGTGCGTACGATTCACTCTGGTTCGCTTCGGCGATGAAATAAATCAGGTGAGTCAGCCTTTTCGAGCTCCTTTTATAGGTTGGGCCACACCCGTTTCGGCGGGAAGTGGCAAGAAGGGCGCGAAGCGCCCTTATTGGTCTGATGTTGCATCAGCCTGCGCTCGATAGGCTGTGCAGTTGCCGCAGAACAAGCCAGTGAGCGAGCGAGCCGTCTCGCCTATGGCTGTGTACTGCTGCAAATGCGCTTTACAAAAATACAAAATTAAGGATAATTTTTTGCTTCAGTATTTCGTGAAAAGAGACTTTTCCCGTAGCGTCTTAGCTAAGACGCAGTACTCGTTCGCTCTTCTAGAGAGAACCGAGGTTACGTTTAGTAACCGAGTACGTTTTCATGTTGACTCTAAATGTTCATGTCATTTAAGTATGGAGTCATGAAAATGATTATTTAGGTAGATGAATGGATGAATACCTAAGGTATGAAAGGTGGTATTGACAGGAGTGTCTGTATTAGATGAGGTGAAAGAGAAAGGTTGCCCTGCAAGAGAGAGAGAGTGTTCAGACCACATTCATTTCCCTGCAGGATTGACTGCAGCAGTGGAAAATTTTAGCTTTTGCATATCATGAAATCTTTATTTATAGTGTCAAATCAACATGAATAGGAACTATTTATGTCAATCAGTAGGACTCAAAAATGACCCATGTGTCCCATAGGGTCATGGAGAGCAGGGAACAAAACAATGCTAAACGCAAATACATGCATCTAATCATTGGCATGACATCAAAATAAAATGGGTCTAACAAGGGAAAAGTGAGACGGCTTGACAGTAACTAAAGGTTTTTTTTTTTTTTTTTTTGCATTTGTACTATGAATATACAGCTGGTCTTTGCAAAAATTAACACTGTTGAGTGATGTGTTCCTGTCAGCAGCAACGCTGGTTTTGTCCATATATTTGCTGTCTTTAGCAGGGGTTTAGGGACAGTACTACAGCCTCACAGAGGAGCTCTTAAAAGACAAAAGCAAATGCCAATGGCAATCAAGCTTAAGCAAACTTGAACCAGCTGTCACTATGTGGATTTTTGATGGAAGACTATGCTCATTTTGCAGAATGTAAACAATTATCTCCTTCACTTAATATAGAGTTATGCTGGGTCGTTTGAATTTCAACAATGATAACTGATGCTATTTATGTGACTAAAATTAATGCTACAACTACTGACACTATTACTAGTATGACTAATGTTAAGACTTAAACGTTTTTCCGTGCCGTTATGAGTTTATGTAACTAATAACTTCATCTGGAGTTATTGTAGATAGTAATGTAGGAGTTAATATACTACCGGTAATTAATTTTTCAGTTTATGGAAAATACAAATCTGCTGGTACATACTCAGCTCAAAATATGTCATCTCAGATGTTGACAGATCATCTTAAAAAGACAACATTTAAAAATAAAACAAATATAATAAGAAGATAAATCACTTTCATGTTTTATGTCCATAAGTTGACATATTTTACTGATAAATTAGCTTTACATTGCATTTATCTGACTAAAAATGGCAGAAGACATTTGAAATGCTTCAAAATGTTACATTTTAGAAATGCCACTGCTGTGTAAGCTGCAAAGTGCTATAGACTACAGTGTGTGATACATACAGCTCTCTGTCGAAGTTTCAGCTGAGACTGTAGAAAATTGTTCGGGCATTGTAACTAGTTCATGGGAAACAGAAGTTGGTTGATAAGAAGACAGATCAGTTTAAACAAACCCATGGAGTATGAGAATATGAGCATAACAGAAAGAAACACGCAATTCGTAACAAAATTGTGGCCTATAGAAAAACCGTGACGATGATGCAAAATCAGTTATAGAGTAAGTAAAAACACATCAGTAGGTAATTGTTTTTACCAAGACCCCTCACTGATTGGTCGATGTATTGGTCATTACACCCTTTTGTTCATCGGATCATTGTGAGTTCTGCATTTTAGCAATAATCTAATCATTCTCCTTTATGCAACAAGATCTTGCCAACAGCCACTTAGAGCTCCATAACTGCTGCTTAATCACTTTCGAACACCTTGCGGCTGTGCTAATTAGAACACAACTAACTTTGCTAGTATCAGATGTTTGTGTCTCAGCATGGGCACTTAAATTTAGATTCTGATACCAGATCCATTATAGCTCTTGGGACTCTGCTTATAGTTTCTGCCGGGCACACTTACACGCCTTAGAGACGGTGCTTCCTTCCTCACTGATGGCTGATCCGCAGCCCACCTGCGTGCACGCGCTCAGGTAGAACTTATACCAGTTGTCCTCCTGCAGATCACGCAAGACCCACTGTGTTGTATCTGATGCACTGATGTTTACAGATTTCAGCTCACCCAGAGTCTCATTACCTGCAAGAAAAACAAGAATATTTTTGAGTTTTAAAAGATTTAAAACATTCAAAAGTGTGGGGTCAGTAAGAAGTTTTTAAAGAAACCGATACTTTTATTTAGCAAGGATGCATTAAGTTATTAAAAAATGACAGAATGATTTCTATTTCAAATAAATGTATGGTTTAGTCAAGAAATTCTGGCACAATCTGCCAGTCGGTCTCTATTTTCTGTCTATGCAACCTTATATATTGCCGTCCAGCACGGTGATCATTTTCTTTAGCCTTCCTCCTCCCCAGCACCACTTGTCTAGATCTGTCACGGGGTTCTTCCTACTTTAAGCAGCACAATTATTATTATTTTTTTTTTTTTTTTTTATAGTTAGACATTTTTTAGATTATAGTTAGAAATCAACAAATTAGCGCATTATAATGATTTCTAAAAGATCATATAACGCTGAAGACTGGAGTAATGATACAAAAAAATTCCCCTTTGCCATCACAGGAAAAAAAACTTTTAAAAATATATTATAATAGAAAACAGTTATTTTAAATTGTAGTATTATTGCACAATATTGTTGTTTTTGACTGTATTTTTTATATATATAAATGTGGCCTTGGTGCACATAAACTCTTCTAAAAAACATAAAAACATCTATAAAAACATAAACAATGTCAACCCCAAACATATATACAGCAGAATATAGTACAGTTAAACGCTGATTATATAAAATTCACTGAGATAGATGATGTAACAGGAGATAAATCTGTGAGCGGCATACCTGTCTGATATTGCAACAAGTATCCCGTGAGAAATCCATTGGTTTCATGTGGAGGAGCCCACACCAGTGTGATGGAGTCTTTCTGAAAGTTTGTGGCTCTCAGGATGGGAGGTTGCTCAGGAACTGTGGGAAGATGTCAAGCGCTACTGGTCAGTATGTACCTTAAATTAGGAAAAACTGTTTGGCATGCAAAAAAAAACAACAAAAAAACAACAACAACAGAGTCTTAATTTAATAACTACCCGCAATAAACTTAGTTTCAACTGCTGAAATAGCATTGCATTGTATTTCAATTAAGTCAATGTCATTATTTTGACAGCTCCTGACTAAATTAGTCTTCATGACTAAGCAATACATTTGGGTGAACAACAAACCGTGTAAAATTCAACTGAATCTTAGAACTTAGCAAATGCCCAAACCACTGAATTTTAAAACGTGTCTACTGTCAAAGCATTCTTGCCTCCCTGCGGAGTTGTGAGAGAGATGGGACTACTGCTGGGCCCATTCCCTCTTCGGTTAAAGACGTTGACAGTCAGGCTATATTCAGAGAATGGCTTCAGTCCTGGCACCATGGTGTGACTCCTGTTTCCAGGGATGGTGAGAGACTGTCTCTCTGAGGGAATTTTCTTAGAGGTCAACAGACTTTGAGTTTGCCACCAGTGCACCTGAGAACAAGAGACAGAAGAAAGAGAAAGAGGGTGTTGATGTGGAGATATCTATCTATATATATATATATATATATATATATATATATATGGAAAAGAAAACAAGAGTGAAAATAGAGGCTGAGAGAGAAAAAAGGGAATGAGGAAACACCCAGTGGAGTCTATTAAATACTACAAACAGCTTGTTTGTTAGTGAATGACCACAGGACCTTTGAACTGGAGGGGTTAGGAACTCACAGTGTATCCTCCAACATGGCCCCTCAAGGCAGATTGGGGCACCGGTGACCAGCTGACCCTCAGCATCGTATAGTTCAACACCTCCACAGATACGTTTACAGGAGCCATCAAGGGCACTGGAAAGGGCATCAGAAGGCAGATGTGTTTAAGGCTAAACTTTCCTAACAGATGCAAGAGGGTAACAGCTCACAAATACACATATACACAACCATTTCCTCATGCAACTGGAGCCACCGAGGAAAAACATGGACTGTAATTAAATGACACACTGACTGTTTCCAGGAAAAGTGCACATGCTAACAGGAAGCTATCCACAAAAACATGTGGGTACATGGCAAAGGCTTTTTCAGGGTTGCAAACTCATTGAACAAAAAAGTGACAGAGATGCAACACCCGTTAGCTTTATAATTAGGGATTTACGGATATATTGGGATATAGTGGATATAAGATATAGTGGAAAAACTCAACCTAGGCTCTCTTTTACTTCCGTTGTCTCAGGCCACATTCACACTGTTTTTAAGGAACCCATTTAATATTACTATACCATAATAAGAACAATTATTATTATTAAAATAATATTAATAATAAAAAAATGAAACCAATAAATACATGTACAACTACTGTACTGAAAATATATTTTTCAATGATTATTATTATATTATAACCCAAAGAGATTTTGTTTTGACAGAAAACCGCAGAGATAACTTTTTTTTTTATATAAAAAATTTTAATTGAAAGTTTAGGAAGATGGTAATGTGTTGCATTTTAAAACGCGTGTTATAAGCGAAAAACTCACTCACTTGCAGAGATGTTCATGTGGGGCAGCATTTGCATTTTTAAGCACAGATGCTACAGTAGGTCTTTTATATTATATATATATATATATATATATATATATTATCTTTTTTTTTTACTTTTTTTTTTACTTTTTTGACAAGTCAAAAGTAGTGGTTCTTTTTGTCCTCCCAATTTCAAAAACTTAGATGAATAAAAACAAAGTGCACTTGGATGAATAAAAAAAAAAGTGCACATGTTATTCCTTTAGGAACATAACTGCTTGATATTGGGGCAATACCCTCAAAGGGACACCTTTGTACCTTCTTTACCTGTAAAGGATGCACAGTAGTAGCTTTCCATAGTATGCACCCTTTAGGGGTAAAGAAGGTGCTCCTTTAGTGGGTAATATGCACCCTTTAGGGGTACAGAAGGTACAAAGCTGTCCCTTTGTAGGTACTGCCACAGGGACAAACTGTTATACCCCTAAAGGTACCATTTTTGCACATTTATTCTGAGAGTATTATGAATTCAAAACAGCAATTATCACTGAAAAGTGTCAAGTGTGCATCCCTGCTCTGTGCAACAACTGCATGAAAACTGTCAAGATCTACCTACAGCTAAAGCAACCATGCTTGTGTGTATCTACAGTGATTCAGGAATAGCAGGGACAAAAGCAGCCCAACCTGTTGCATCATCCTCAACACAATGCCAAATGTCGACTAGAGACAAGGGCATGAGAAGGAAAAATATGAAAATGGAATAAAACAAAAGATAATCACATAAGTGCTTGGCAAAGAATGTGCCTGATCCCTAAAAGCACAATGTAAAAGCTCAGTAGAAATGGCTGATCCTGGTAGAGAGTGGATTAAACCACTCTCCCAACTAATCTTCTAATCTTAAAAGTGTTTATTTTTTGCTAATCGTGTTAGTGTCACACGACTGTGAGATGAATGCATTAACATGCTGTTTGACTCACGGTCTTCTCCGGAATAACCAGTCACTACTTGTGGCTCTGGTGCCCACCCATGACGGTTGAAGGCCTGGATCTTGACCTCGTAGGGGACAAATGTTGGGGTGTCTCGCACCACAAATGAGTGTCTCTTCACCATCTGTTCTTTCCAACTGTCCTCGACACCCAGGAGCCTGTAGCTCAGTTTGTATTCCAGACTGGGACCGTTGTGCTCCACAGGCAAGAGCGGCTGGTGATTAAAGGGAAAAGTGGGTCAGGGCACTGCAAGCATTACTGAGCATTTGGAAAGAATGGAAGAGTTTGAGAGACATTTGCTGATGGGTTTGCAAAATCTGGCACGGGAACCTAGTTTCTGGGGTGCCTCGCTTGGCTTTCTTTCAGACTTGCAATTTGAAGGAATTTTGACTCATAAATAGAGCATAAATTGGCTTGTGAAAGGAGATTTGCTCATATACTTGACTGCCAGTGCAAATTAAGTTGTTACTGCTTTAAAACTACAAGACATCAGACTTTATAGGAGCTCCAGGAGATTTTAGTTCCCAAGCCTCCTTGCATAAGAGTATTTGCCTTTTTTTTTTATTCTAAACCATGCATATATGCATATGCATTAAGGTTGTTTGACAATGCTGTTTGCATTTTATTACCTGCCAGCTGATGTCCATCTGATATGGCAGGTGACCCTCAATCTTAATGTTTTCTGGGTTCCTGTCGGGAGCTGTACAAATGTGAATATGAATTATTTAACATCTGTCTCAGTAAATAATACCATTGCCCTCTAACACTGCCAATGTGTATCACACATAATGACGAGCATGCAGTCATTGATAGTCTGAGGCAGCGCTCGCTTAAAAGAGCATTAAAATTTATGGAGCTTTTATAGACATCTGTATAATTTTCTCAGGGTATATCCCCACAAAGACAGGCTTCAAACAAGTCCAAGGTGAACCAAAAACAGCCCTAGACATTGGATGGTAACACGTTACGAAAGCAAGTCTTCAAGGATCACATGTATCCCTACCACAGGGAGGTGTCTTATATCTTTCGGAGGGCATGCTGGGACGGCTTCCCCCAATAGCATTAACAGCGATGACTCTGAACTGATAGTTAATGTGGCCGTAGAGCGTCAAGGGGGCAGAGAACTGGCTGCCTGCGATTAGTAGAAGCTCCTTCCACTTCCCTGGCTCCCAGTGGTTCTCTTCGTACTGGATGATGAACTCTAGTCATAGGAACAGAGCACAGTGGTCATTGAATATGCAGAGCGCACACTCTCAAAACACTGTGGTTTGGCCTCAGTGGAAGTCCTCTTGAAATATTGTAGAGCAATGTTTTAGTACGAGTAACATCCATGAAAACGACTTCAGAACAATCTGCTTAAAGCAAAAGCCAGCTTCAGAAGCACTGAAAATGGGTACCAATACATATGAAGGGAAAACTAATGGAAGCATTTTGCATTTGTTCTGTAACCCTAACAGTACAATACATTTGTAGGAGGAGTTTTACCTGTTATGGGACTGTTATGATCACTGGCGGCCACCCAGTGGAGCCTCACACTGCGGTCTTTCAGATCAGTGAGTGTCAGTTGAACCGGTGGATCTGGGACATCTGTGTCACATTTAGGAAACAAACATTTTAGACAAGCCTTATATCATAACTTTTTAAAGGGATAGTTCACACAAAAAATGAAAATGTTGTCATTATTTAGTCACCCTCATGTCGTTTCAAACCTGTACTGTATGAGTTTCTTTCTTATGTTGAACATGAAAGAAGATTTTTGAAAAATGCTGGTTATCAAACAGTTGATGTTCCCCATTGACTTCTATAGTATTTCTTTCTTTCACTGCTATGAAAGTCAATGGGGATCAACAACTCTTTAAAATTCATCAAAATATCTTATTTTGTGTTCAACATAAGAAAAAAACTTAAATGGGATCTGAATGACTGGAGGGTGAGTAAATGATGACAAAATTGTCAAATTTTTGTGTGAACTATTCCTTTAAGACAATTCAAAAGATAATCAGAATCGCTTAAAGAAATAACTGGTGCAATAATGATCACAAAGTCTTCACAATATAGTTTGCAAAGATTGAATTTGCTACAGTGTTATTTGAATATTTTTCCAAATAATGAATATTGTGGTATTAAAGTGATATAAACATAACACAATCTAGTTGGTATTCATTCTGATCTCAAAAGGCCATTCAATCGTACCTAACACAGTTATGTATGCAGAAGCTGAATCTTGGTCCAGTGATGTTCGAACAATGCAGGTGTAATTCCCTTGATCACTGTGGCTCACATTGACAATCTGGAGGATTCCATCATATGTGAAATATCTGCAAATAACCCAAAATAGGTACAATATAAAATCACAGTTAGTAGTTTATTGATTAAATGTTGTCAAATTAAAATTCATGAATTCCTAAATGAGGAATACTTTGTTTATGCAGTAGTTCCAAGTCTTTCACAATGTTACAAAGAATCTTACATTGTTTTAGATCTTGAATGAAATAAACAATGCGCATTCCAGGAATATTTATTGTATCTCTCTATGTTGGCAGCAACAGTCAATGGTAAAACAAGACAAGAAACAATAAGTCATTGACAGATAAGAGTGTCCAGAATGGAGTTCTTAGAAATGTATTCTTCATCTTTAATATTGTTCTAAAAACTTAAAACAATATTTATATGGAATGCCTCTAAAATGTGATGTAACCAAGTATTAATTGAAGTAAAAAAGGATTCAAATATTTTTCTTACACCTTGAATGTGAGTGTACACTTATTGTTTTCAATGTAATCGTTATTTTTAAATAAATATTATGAATAATTAATTGACAATTAATCAACAGGCTCTGTGGGAATCACACCACATGACTACAACCTACATTCTACAACCTGATCCAACATTTTTTTTTCATCATAAAAGGTCAAATGAACTGATATTTAGAAGTCTTATTGACTATGAATCACAGATGAACTTCAAAGCAAAATTCAAAGCAATCAATTCCCAAATTTCCAGGCAGACCGGAAAAATTAAGCGGCTGAAGTTGCTATGCAGCCTTACAAAAATAGAAACCACACATCCGTCGAATGAAGCCACCACTTATAGTGCAGACAGCTCCATTGATTATAATGGAAGTGCTCTTGTTTGTCTCAGGACGGTATAGACACATTGTCACAGGCGGATCTGTGGCTTTTGTTGTGTTTGAAATGCCAAATTAGAGCTGCGTTAAATGTTGTCATGACAATCAATGCACATCTCTTTTATGTTCACTAAGTGTTTGTCTCCATGTTTTTTAATTAATAAAAAATGATTTGTGGTTCGACTGGAACTAATCTGCAGCACAGAACTGAATCATGGCCTGCTTATTGGTGACCTGAGGTAGAGATGCAAACATAATTTGTCTGCAAGCAAATAACTAACAGTCACAACAACAAAACACACTGCATTTACACAAAAGATCCTGTTGGGCATCATGCTCCAGCCAGTAGAAATGAGGTTAAAGCTCCTGCTCATTAGCTGGAGTACCTTTTGATTTTCAAGCGAGACATTTTCCCCATAAGAGCTTAATATTAATGATAAAAGCTTACAATTACATCCAGCTCGGCTCTGTTACATGACTACAAAGTGTAAGTACTTAACCCATGATTCCAGCACTGATGAAACTTTAAATAAAATGTCTTCACTTCAAAAATTCCATATCCCACACTTATCCTTCCTATTTTGACAGCACGACCTAAAACAAGGATTTACTTAAATGGCTCAAATGAATTCCAAATTGAACCATTAGGGGCAATCTACCTAATCCTACTACTTAAGGAAAACAGGTCACCCACCCTTCAGAGAAGTTTGAGAGGATATTCATCCCATCTTTCATCCACAAGATCTCCAGCTCTCTTCTGAGGGTGGCATCGCACTCTACCTGGCACTCCAGCTCCGCCATTGATCCTCTTTTGACCTTCATGTCTTGAGGAGGTTTGACGATCCTCGTTGAATCTATCAACAGAAGACGCCTTGGTTGCAGTAATGATCGGGAAGCAGAAAGCTTTTTGATTAAGGAAGGTGGCTGACCTTTAATGAATAGTTCAGTGGTGAGGCCCGCGGTGCCTTCAGAGTTGTTTGCCAAACATTTGTACTTGCCCATATCTTCCATCTCGACTTTGTGAATCTGCAGAGAGCCATTCTTCAAGAGCGAATATCTCTCTCCATCTAGAGAGCCCTCTGGGTCTTCTCTTCTCCTACAAAACAAACATTGAACCCTTCAGAGGTCTTCTGAAATAGAGGCCCATGGGAAGGGCCTTTACTGAAATGACTACAGATGCTCTGTTGATAAAACCGAATCAATGTAGCCTTGTCGCCCCCCTTCCCCCCACTTTTTTTTACTATGACTTTCAAAATTGACCAAAGGTTTTTGAAAGGAAACTTTTCAAAGAAGAAAAGAGTATGAATACGAGTGCAAAAGGAGGATCCCCTGGAGAGAACAGACATTTCAAAAGGCCTATAGATCTTGCAGTGTCTTTTCTCAATGTTTTGTCCCTTTTGCTTCACTTAATTCACTTGACCCCTAGTGGGTCTCTCTACTGCTGTTATCAGGCACCCTGTCCCCAACAACTCTCATTCACCCATTATCTGAAGACCAGCTACAGTAAAACCATGCTAAAACCCCTGTCAAAAATCATTTAGTGTACTTCTAATAAAATACTGATTAAAATAAATCTATTTAAGGTAGATTTACTGGACAATAATACAGACAACACAATTTGTATTTTTTGTTATCTTTTTATTCATGATTTGTCAAATGTATAAACCTGGTTACTGTGCATTTAATACAAATATGGATTACAATATGTTTATTAGCTTAAGTTAAAACAGTGTAATCCGAATCAATTAAAATTTTAGATGCAATTAAACTACATAAATCTTAAATATAGACCTATGTTGTTTTTAGACCTATGTTGTTCTATGTTTTTTTTTTTTTGATGGATAGGTTTCATAAATAAACACAATTAACACTCATACACCGTGTCCGAACCAGGTGTGATACGACATGTCTCCTGTTACAAGAAACTGAATGTGAAAATGGTGCGTGACGCAACACAACCAAGCACAAAACAGCCAATTAGAGGTGTCATCTCTGTTTCACATGCACAACACACTAGACAAAGAGCGTAAAACTACATTCAGTATCTTCAATTTTCATTACTATTTTCGGACGGCATGCTTTTAATGGTTTACCTTTAATTTGCCTTATAATCTCTGATTTCTTTTACAATCAGTCTCTTATTGTCCAAGTTTAATGTTTAATATACATGAATCAGAGAAAGCAACCAAGCGACCAACAAAATGTAGTGTCGCTTGTTACTTGTAGCGGAGACCAAAACTCTGATTAACAGAACAGAGACACCTCACTTGTGGCTTATAATTTGCGTCTGGTTATGACACGGTGTTAAAATCACAACGCTTGTTACCAAACTCACCAGTTAATGGTGGCAGGTGGTGAACTAAAGACTTTGCAGTCCATAATCACACTCCTGTCTAACATGGTCGCATACTCCAGATAATTCGGCGTCAGGATCAAAGGGGGGTGATCTGTGAGAAAGCCAGACCATTAGTCAAAACATTCATGCACACAGACAAACATCAAACAGCCAGCGCGGCATGTGGCTCACTTCCTGCGCTGTAGTATGAAACCGAGGCACACTCCTGAAATCACAATTAAACTGTAAAAAAGCTATTAGCATATAAAAGAGCTTCTTCTTCTGCCAGCTACAAACAGAAAACAGTGACCGAAGACAGACACTCATGCACAGGTTTCATGTTATTCTTCTACGTCAATTACGAATCAACAGCTGCTGAAACCCTTAAGCCATTATATGTCAGCAAGAGCATCATATCATAATCAAAGGCAAGAAAACTTCAGTGAGGACCACAAGCCTCGCTTCTGGTGTTGTGATTAATTGATACATGTAAATTAGGTGGGTTTTGCATCAGTATTAATGCGCTCTGAAAATCACAATATGATATTCATCTTCTTCCAGTTTACACAGGTAAGTGAAGTACTCACTCATCACAAGCACGTTAGTGTTGACAAGCAGGGTCCCGTGCCTGTTGGAGGCCTCACACTGGTACACGGCAGTGTCTTTCTGCTCTGCTCCGAGGATGATTATTCTGTCATCAAGCATTTTGTAATTGGTAGAAGGAAAATCTGGGGAGTAAACAAACTTGAATTGGCACCCAAAGTGTTTAGGAGAGACTGGGGTTAGGTGTCACATGGGCTTATACGGTACACTATCATTTAAAGGTTTGAGGTCAGTAAGATTTGTAATGTTTTTAAATGGTCTTTTTTGCTAAGGCTGCATTCATTTGATCAGAAAAACAGTAATATTGTGAAATATATTTGCTATTTAAAATAACTGTTTTCTATTTGAGTATGTTTTTAATTTATTCCTGTGATGCAAAGATGTATTTCCAGCATCATAACTCCAGTCTTCAGAGTCACATGATCCTTCAGAAATCAGTCTAATATATTGATTTGCTGCTTGAGAGACATTTCTTAATATTATCAGTCAAACAAATCAAATATTTTGTACCAAAGTAAATGTTTCACTGTCACTTTTGATCAAGTCAATGCATCCTTGCTCTGAATCTTAATAAAATCTTACTGTTCACATGATACCACAGAAATGTAAGATTTTTTTAGGGGCAACAGCAGTGGAAATGTTTAACAGCTAAGACTAGAAAATATCCATCTATACACAAACCGACTTTTAAAAATAAACCCACTCTGAGAAATTGTGTAAAAAAAAATGTTTCAGCTAGCCCCGGTGTTGTCTATATTGTAATATTTGACATCATTAAAGCAGCAATAAACTTATGTACAGCAATAAAAAAGTAGCAATAAACTTCTGCACTTCGGTACATATTTAGAAGATAGATCACTGACTTTTTTCATCTGCTGCTGATATATTGTTTTACCAGAGCATGTAAATTGTGCATAAATACAGAGGTGACCACATTTTCACTGCTGTTTACGAAGTCTAACGGAAAAGAACAACAGACTGTTCTCACAGCCTTTAATTGCACATTTGGCAGTGACTTTGAGCCGACAAATTTAGTCAAATGGCCATGATAAGGGTGGGAGTGAAAGGGGTTTAACACACCATCAAGAGGCTGGCCATTTCTCTTCCAGGTGATTGTGGGTTGTGGTTTTCCTCTAGCAGAACACTTGATGTGGATGTCAGATCCAATCTCTGCTAACTGACTCTTCACTGGCTCCTCCTGCCAGCTGGGAGGCTCTGAGACACACAACATATGAATTCAATATGGATTAAACTAGGGCAATACTGCCCCCCTGTGTTTATAAATGACATGACTTCAAATTTTGTAAAATATGGCATTCATTTGTGCTTTGTAAGTGCTAGTCAAACAGCCAATATGCTAGAAATATGCATGCTAGTGAGAATTATAAATACGCTTCATATAAAAATAGTTCAGTTAAGAAACAACAAAACAAATGGGAATCGTCAAATACCCAAATAAAATTCAGGTTTAAGACTTTGTAAATGTTTGCATACCCTCCACAATAACGTGAAAATGATGCTCAGCTTCACCAAGATCATTCTTGGCTTTGCACATGTATCTCCCTTCATCCTGATATGTGAGGTTTGGTATAGTCAGAAGCTTTCCATAGTTCTTGATTTGTGTACGCTTCGGTAAGTTGTCCCTTATCTTGATCCATTCTACCACAGGTGTAGGCCTGAGAAAAGACCAAAATAAACCGCTGTCACTCTCTCTGTCAGTGGAAATGCTTTGCCACCGTGTAGCATTTGTAAACTCAACATGGCCATAGAGAAGTGAACTCACAGTCCTTCTGCGATACACTCCAGCTCCAGCTCTCCTCCTTTTTTTAGGTATGTGGTTGAATTACTGGAGGGCATCAAAATGTTTGGCTTTCTCTCCGGAACTGAATGGGGAATGAACAAAAATGGACCAAAGTCTGAATAAAGATTCAAGATAAATACTCAGAGAACAGGCCATTATAGCAAAACATTTTGTAAAGTGACAGTAAGAAGTTATTCAGTCCCAGCTCAAACTGAAGAAAATCTCACAGTCTGAACTCCAGAAATAGCTGACAAACTAGCAAGCGCTGAAACCCAACAAAGCTTTATCTTAAACTTCTTGTGTTTTTTAGCAAAAGCCACAATAAAAAAATTAAATCAAGGTTTTGGGGTATTTTACAAGATATGTTACTCTTTGCCATGTGACTCACCCCTCGTGATGTCATCATCCCCCTGGCCTGAATATAAAAAAAGAAAGAAAATGGTTTGAATTTACAGCACATTTAAATAGTAATAAATATCATATATACAGAACATACATAGCATACACACACACACACACATACACACACACACTAAAAACCGCTGGGTTCAGCCTTTTATTGGGTCCTATTTTATTGGGTCCTTTTAAATATTTTTAGTAAATGCTTGCATATCATAAACTGACTTCATTAGTTCTAGTACTGCGTTTAATTTAATTTGATGTTAAAATAAGTTCTCTCTTCTCAGTACTGTTTGTTTAAGGGAAGGTTATGGAGTCAGTCATGAGTGAAACGCAAGGTTCCCCGGTGAACAGCATCCCTTCACCAGCTCAGATTTCTGCGACACACCGGCACGAGAATTGTGGATGAATGTACAGAGAATAGTTAAATACACATTTACAATTAAAATTATAGTTTGAAATGTTTCAATTTTATTTCTAAAATGCTTGTTAAACAAGTTTAAATGTATGTAATATTGTAAACTATGCTGTATTCACCCAAATAAATTCAATTTGTCTTGTATTTTGTCCATGGGTGTTCTTGTGTCCCATAAAGGAGTCCATTTTAATGACATGTTGACTTTAAAGAGTATTACATTAGAGACATTTAATGTTAAATTATTATCATGCTAAAATACTGCATGCTGACAAGACACTACTGTAAACCAGGTTGCATCTATAAATTAGATCCACTTCAATGAATCCCCACTACAGCCGTTTGAGCAGTGCTTTTAGAAAGTAATCTAATACGTTCAACAGTATATTTACACAATTACAAAATAAAGAACAAAAAATGTTTAAACTTGATTAAGCCATTTTTGGGCATCTCAGATTTGTCTGTAGCATAAGAGCTGCATTTTCATGACATTGTGTCAAGCTAAAAATACTTTTAAAAACGATCTTGTCACATTCTGCTGTGCTTTTGTCCAGCTGTTCATGAAAACAAGAATGTGTCCTAGGTCACCCAAAACCAGCATAACAGGTCTTCATTGATACAGTGATTAGTAGGTTTGTGAAAATATGTATAAACACACTCTACAGACTCCAATTCATTCTGCCCTGTTTGGGGTCAGTAAGACATTAATACTTTTAATCAGAAACGATGCAATAAATTGATCAAAAGTGATTTGTGTTATATGAATGCTGCTCTTTTAAATCCTGAAATATCTTTCCACAAATATGAAGCAGCTCAACTGTTTTCAGGATTGATAATAATAAATATTTTTTAAGCATTAAATCATCATATTACATTGATTTCTGAAGGATCATGTGACACTGAAGACGGAAGTAATGATGCTGAAAATCAGATATCATGTTTATGAGATTCTTGCCACATACTTGGCTTGACCCTCAGGGCCATGGGGGGTTTCTGAACGATTGTGCGTATCCTGGAAAAGGAGGCAAAACAGCAGTAATCGTCGTGGCTGTCTGTCACCAGTGTGTTAGAGAAGTACAGATTCCCATTGAGGCCCATGGACACCCTCTCATTCTGCTCGATGTGTCGAAGATCTGAGAACAATACAGAGAGGAGGGTTAGAATAACATGAGCAACAGGACATCGGAGAGGGCAACCATTCAGACCGCCCAGAAACAGTCCCATCTGACAGACTGCACAGCAGATAACAGGCATCATGGGTAGAGCTTTGAATGCTCAGGGATTCTTGTTCCTCTCAAGAAGTGTAGGTGGCTCGATGCGATTAAGCCGCCTCTTCAGCTCAAGCAGTGAAGACATGTACAATAATAACTCTCATTGCTTTTTTAATCAACTGTCTTGCTTTCCAAGATAAATATCTAAAACAAGGTACATTTACTTACATAAAATTAAAATGCACCTACAGTAAGTCTTTGCTTCACAAAAAAAGTTAATGATATTTAGAGAGGTTCATGCTTATAATAGGGATATTTGGGTTTAAAATTAATTCAAACTGATAATTCAAGTTTATTTGTCCTACCCTCACAATCCCAAACCTGATTATATTTCATTGGATTACTCTGAAATATAATATTTCTTTTCTTCTCAAGAAAAGAATCTTGTTTTAAGGAAGTTTATATATATTATTTATTTATTATTTATTTTATTTTATTTTTTGGGGGGGGGGGGGGGGTAACAAAAAAGTAAGAGCATTCTTTTTTTTTCTCTCTTTGTCTATATCTAATAATTAGTCTACATTTTTAATGTGATTAAAGGTATGGTTCAGCCTAAGAAAAAAATTGCATTCGGTCACCCTCAAGTTGTTCCAAGCCTTCCATCCTTGAATTTCCTTCTTCTGCTGAACACAAATGAAGACATTTCTAAAACTTCCATAGTATCTTTTCTATACTATTGAAGTGAATGGTTACCAAAAACGGTTTTGGTTACCAACATTCTTCAAAATATCGCATCTCAACTCATTTAGATTTCGAACAACAAGAGGGTGAGTAAATGATGACAGAAATGTCATTTTTGGGCTAACTATGCCTTTAATAATAGTAAATTCAAAATACATAAAACAAAATACATCCACTTTTATTATTGGGCCTATATGCATATTATGGCATTTTAAATCAATTTTAATGTTCGGTTGGGATGGCATTTTGTTTACTTTTGAAGTTTTGTTGTGTTGTCAGGTGTGAGCGTTTGAGATTGACTGATTTTTTGTTTTACTGGCTTGAAAGAAAGAATCAGATTCTTCAAATGTCACATATTCCCAGCATACCTTACAAATTGCTACATGTAACATTTATCATCAAAAGCCTGTTATTAGCGGAGGCGGTAGAACTCCAGTCTGGCGCCAGACAAGATAGTTATATACAGCTAGTTGAAATATATGCATGCATCTGTTTACCCGTTTAGCCAAAAACAAGGAGATGATGGACATATCACAAACAATAGCGTTTGCTGTAACAGCTGAGCAAATCAGAAGAAGTGTTATTTTTGTATCATTAATATACAGTACTATTATTCATTTTCTGTTTATATTTTGAATTAGATTTTATTTAGATGTTTTTTCCTTTTCACTTAAGTTTTGTTCATTTTGTTGTACGTTTCAGCCAATTGTTTTATGGTTTTAGTTTTTTGTTTTGTTAACAATAATAATCCAGATCTGAAGAAGTGATATTCAAACTAAAAATAAATTCAAGGCATTAGAAAGATCTGCTTGGATTCGTCTATTTGGCAAATGTTATGTGCAGTAAACAGATTTAAAGTGTCTTGAACTACCATTGGTCATCCAGTACATCTGCCAAGGTGGCGTTCCTTGTGGCGGGTTACACTCCAAAACCACCGAATCACCTTCCGCAACCACCACTGGCTCTGTCTTCTCCTTGGGAAACTTGGGCACCACTGTGAGCAAGCACAAAAACAATGCAAATAAACTCCTTTAAACTCATAGCAGTCACATTTTTATTAAAGCATAATACCAGTGAAACTGTCGGTAAGACAACATCAAGATTAAAAACCAGTTGAGCAGCATCATGGCGGATGTGCTTATGGGGTTACATGGAATATGCAAATTTCTTGGAACAGATCTGAGGAAATTCTCAATTCAAGAGTTTCTAGAATTCTAATACTGTATATAAATTTCATGATCAGCGGCCGAGATAACGTGTAACAGGGGATATATGAACTGTGACTTACCAGGCACAATAAATGCTGATTCCTCTGATATTGCAGTTCCGAGCTTGTTTGAGGCATAACATCTGTATTTTCCCTGGTATTTCACTCTCTCTTTAGTGTTGGGTATCACAAAGGTCCCACTACTTTCTTCTTTAATGAGCCGAGGGTCTTTATGCGGGTCAAAATCCATCCCATCTTTTGTCCAGCGGTACCTGTTCAATTAAAAACACACAACAGGCACTTCTTGGGCATGCAAAGAAATATATATATATATATATATATATATATATATATATATATATATATATATATATATATATATTTTTTTTTTTTTTTTTTTTTTTTTTTTTTTTTTAATTTTAATCATGGATGTTCAAGGTTCTTCATGAAACCATCGATGCCCATTAAAAAAATATATATTTTTAACTATTTTCAAGAGTGTATAGTTGGTCTATATTTTATTTGTCTTTTACTCTTCTTCTAATTATTATGAATTTAAGTTAACTGTGTTTCAGTAAGTTTAATCTTTCTCCTCTCATTAAATGCATAAATTATATAAAAAAAAAAAACTGTGTTTTTTGTGCATCTATAATTAAAGACATACTGACACTTAACAAATTAAAAAAAGAAGAAAAAAAATATGAAATTAAAAGTTGGAATCTAAAACCGAAACATAATTTAATATGTTTTATTTATACATAAATAAACATTATCTACAATGTCTGTTTTACTCTTTGGGGGATGCAAAATGAATATTTAGAGTGACAGGAAAAAAGCTTATTTTCATTTTGAATGTTCACATGTTGCACAAAAAATTGGCTAAGCTTCTTTCAGCCAATTAAAGGCAATTTCATTTGGATATTTCTTCTGTTTTTCTGACATCCTTAAGTGCCGGACATCTCACTCACGTAGGTCTTGGGTTGCCTTTGGCTTCACACTTGAACAGGAAGTTCTCATCAAATGGCAAGGCAATGAAAGAGCCTGAGGTCTGAGCGGTGATGGTCGGCAGCTGCTCCACTACAGGAAACATATCACAGGATAAAAGAGCTGTTGAGATGCTCATCTGTGCTAAAAAGGATGCTTGTTTCTGGAAGAGTTTACTGGATAATAACATTTAATACTGTTGAATAATGATCATAGCCTCAAGTTGAAGTTGCATTGGTAAGAACAAACACCTGAGAGCAATTTAACTGTCCTGGCACTTACCATGAGGAGGGAAATAAAGACCAAAGGCAGTGGAGAAGAAGGCCGACAGGAGCCCGACAATAAGGCTCCTGAGCCCCCTCATCCCAGCCAGCAGATAAGGACAAAGGTGAAGGAAATGCAGAAAACACCCTCACAGAGTTGTTATTTTATCAAGAGCTCTTCACTGACTCCTCCAAGGAAAAGATCTAAAGAGACACAAAAAAAAGAGTAAAAGAGTAAGAACAGAGAACAAATTTTAATAAATCCTTTTACAGCAAAACTTGATAGGGCATTTGAAATGCTGTTTTCTTTGAACCGGCAGTCTTTGGTGTTTTACAACATTTTGGATTTATAGCAGGTGAGATGCTTTTAAAACATTTTTACCTCAAGTAAAAGCAAGATTATATTGATGCAAATCATCAAAGCAGTCTGCCATAGGAACTGGGTCAATGATGTGACCAGGGCTCCGGATCGGTTCAAGGAACGAAAACGAAAACCGGAAACGAACGAAATTTTGACAGGAACAGAACCAGAAACAGAAATGAAATCAAATTTTATAGTTCCGAACAGAATCGAAAATTTGAAATGGCCGATAACCGGTTAATAACGTTATTTTATCGTTCCATTTAATATTTGAAATTTGCTGTCAACCAATCACGAATTCCAGTAGCATATGCAAATGTGACGCTGAAGCCAGCGAGTGAAATGTCCATTCAGCTGTGAACTCATCATAGGCAAGTCTCAAAGAACCGCCTTCAGGGCTGGATTAAGACCAAATTAGGCCTGATGACGCAGCGCAAAAAGGGCCTTTTTTTCTCGCCGTTGGTGCTTGTGCATTCAACACTCAAGCGCCAGCATGCTTAGCCTTCCCTGCCCAACTGAGGACTGCAGCTCTCCTTTGATTATTCCCAACTTTGAGAAGCTCCGCTCGCCGGGGGCATTGGACATCATCATGCACAGATAGATGCGCTAACCAATTTCAACATTTGGAAACATCTGAGAAAGATTCAGTGATGACAAAAGCTCGCACAAGCTCTGCTGATTCGTTCACAGTCACCGGTTTCCGAGTGCGCATGAATGCAGCAAACTGTATCAGCTAATTTTGACCGATTAATAATCAGTTAAACGGTTAAAAAAATCATTTATTTATTGTGACTAAGCGTTAGATCTCTGTTTTTTCCTTTTCTTTTTGAGTAAAGAAAACGGTATACTTTATTATTATTATTATTATAATTATTAGGCAAATAATATTGTTTTTTTTTTAAATAACGTTATTAACCAGTATTTCTTCCACCTGAACCGGTTTTGGAACGGTAACAATATCAGAGGAACGCAGAACAGAAACGTTAAAATATCGATTCTGCTCAGAGTGAACCGATTTAATTTTTTCTTTTCATTTTCAAGCCCTGGATGTGACACTATTTTCCCTATAGATATTAAATACATTAAACTTGCATTTCATTCATACAGTGAATTGAGCACACCTTTTCTATGATAAATGTTTTACATTTCTGCATCAAGATTAGATTTAAATGCATTTGTCTGCATAATTATGCAGAATCAAGACACGTGATGCACAAAAGATGCACAAACCTACAGACAAATACAAGCAGAAAATTATATCAAAAGGACCCATTCAGACCCTCATTACTCATCAGTGTCAATAAGTTCCTAAAATATCAGAAAATTTGACCTTTTAGGACAGTATGAGGTTAGTTCAGATTATAAAGTGTCATGTGGCCCCGACAGTCACTTGCTCCATTTCTAAATGAATCAGTCCATTGAATGAATCGGCTAAATGAATGACTCAGTGACTCACTCAAGACAGTTAATTGCTGCTAGCTACTGTCCGTTTTCTTTTCAAATTTAAAGCACAATTTCATTTTTGAGCATTTCACATATACATACTGAAAAGGAAAACATTATTTTCATAGCATGTTATGCAATTAATTGCAGTGTTAATGCATTCATGCAATCTGTGCAAAAGTACTCAAAAAACTATTCATGTGCAACCTCTATGCCACTTTGGCAGTGAAAAAATTTATTAAGCTGATGCTACTTTCTTTTGATTGGTAACAGCTCTATGATGCTTTATTACTGAAATATTACTGAAATGCCCCTGAAAATACATTCAAGGCTGCAAATATCAGGCTTTAAAGTTATTTTACTGGTGTTAACCAGCAATTACACAGAATTTAAAGAATATGAAAAGCTTTGGGTGTGAGCTGTCCATAACATGCCTAAACCAGCCAAGGTACGAGCTCAAAAACAAACTCAACAAAATACTGCCTAATTTTCATCATTAACACACTCCCAGAAAAAAGCGAGATATAATTTATTTATGGTCACATGTAATCAAGGTGTATGGAAAATATGGTAGAAAGTCTGCAGTATGTGAGAAAGTCAGAAAGTATGTGCAGCTTCAAAAAAATAAAAAATAAAAACCTTCGGAACAATACTTAGCATGTGCAAAGTCAAGACACAAAGGTCGAAAGGCTAAAATGAAAGCCATCAGCTGGGAAAAGAATTTGACATTGTTTATTTTGCAGACTTGTGAGCGTTGTTTGCCTTCACGCCTCTGTGAAGGCTGATGAACTGTGAGTGCGCTCGTGCTGCAGGCTCATTCCACACATAATCGTTTACACTCACAAGCTGCAAAAAGTCAAGCCACCTCCACAAATTACCAACATCAACCTCAGATTAACTTTCAACATCCCTGAGTGGCCAGAGGTGAGAGATTGCCTCACATAATTTGGAGGCTGGGTGTATAAATCGTCTCCTGTCTCACGGAGAGCAATCGAAACACCTGGATGGACTTGAGGAATCAGCACACTAACCACACTGACAACAGTGATGCCCTGATATCGAGCTGAATGAGAATAATAGTTAAAGATAGTCATGTATCTGGTGCATGTTTACATTGAAAAACAAGTAAACAAAAAATGCAGAGAGACTAGGTCCTGTGTGAATGGCCCTCATAAGAGCAGTTGAATATTTATAAAATGCTTTAATAGATTACTATAGATAACTTAACTTTCATAAATGAAATTATTTGGGATCTAAAGTCATTGCTGGAGGGGTGGAATGCTGTCTGAAAGGACCCATTATAGTCAAAATGCCTCTAAAATTATTTCAGAGTATTTTATAAATTGAAGATAATAAAATTTGGATGTAGAGGATGAAGATGCAGAACATGGAGACTCACTTGCAAAATTATTAAGATAGCTCCAAGACGTGTATTGTACGTAATTTTCCTAAGGTTATGAAATGACAAACAGGATTATATTAGTGCACTTTTCCTCATATAGTTATTTTGAATAAGTACACTACCATGCAAAAGTCTGGCGTTGGAAAGAGTCCCTTATGCTAATCAAGGCTACATTGATTTGATCGAAAATACAGTAAAACAGCAATACTGCGGATGTTTATTTTTAATTTTTTTATAATTTAGAATATATTTTAAATGTAATTTACACCATGATGGCGAAGTTGAATTTTCTGCATCATTGCTCCAGTCTTCAGTGTCACATGGTGTTTCAGAAATCAGTCTAATATGACGCAGCTCAAGAAACATTTCTTTATATTATCAAGGTCGAAAACAGTTGCGCTGCTTAATATTTTGGTGGAAACCATGATATTTTTGGATGAACAAAATGTTCAAATGAACAGTATTGAACGGTAGTGTATATACTTCAGTGTTGCTGAAAATATAGGCCTATGCAATTGCTATAATTAAAAGTATTTGCATCTGCAGGTTCCTTATATTTACATAATTGAATCAAAACAAACTTATTTTACAGTTTCTTTTTGTACACAAAATGTGATAAATAAATATAAATAAATATATATAAATATATATAATATATATAAATATATCAATATATGATGTTATAATATATAATATACTCTATTTAAAGAGCCTCAAATGAATCTGTATCGTAAAGATTGCAGATCCTCACAAGTGTCTGATGCTTCTCATAACAACAGAGAGTAAACTTCTGACAGCATTCACAGACACAAAACCACGGAGATCTTTAATTCTGGCAAACAAATGTCACATTTATCAACTGCAACAGCATAACTGAACCAAATACATCCACTTCAAATCATACTGTAATTATTTACAGATCGATTTTTTATATGAACAAATTAAAAACAACATGCAAAGCAAGTTAATCAAACAATGAGCCTGAGGAAGACAAACTCACTGAAGCACATGACTGCATATTCCATCCAAAGATACCACAGACTAACATCAGTTGAGGCTTACAAGTACAACTTTCTCATTTGCTTCACTGTCACCACACACTTTAACCATTATACAAACAGCCAACTAAACAGAACAAAATAACTCTGTTTACTTACAAGTACATACTGACACACATGCAGTCAAGACAGTACTTCCCAGAGGTGATAGTATTCAGACTGAGCATCCAAACTCTCAGCATGCTCTTCAAATTCCTACACACACACGCAGAGAGAGAGAGAGAGAGTCCAAAAACATGCCCCGGTACTCCAGCAAAGCACTAAAGGGGATCCAGTGAGAAGACATATGTCGGCAAAGCCTCTCACCAGGATAGGAGGCTCCCTAAACCTTTGAAAAGATTCAAATAAAGCCTGATCCGCCAAGCTATTCACAAACCATTAAAGAATAGTCCTGAAAGTGCTGGAATTCCTGCCTATACAACTCAACACATCAGAACAACCTTGACATGAAAACACAGCAGTCTGGAGAGACTTTGCCACTGAGCTATTTGACTGAAAAACAAACCTTGAAATAATTGTATCCTCCTATAATCACTGGTAAACAGAAAAGTGTGGTTTGATGAGCAGTCAAGTAGGATACTGCTTTGATTACAACACACAATTGCTTGTTGACAAAACACTTGTGTTGAAATCACAATCATACAAGGCAAGTTTTATGTTTATGCTCAATTTGATAATTGATGATTGGGGTATATTAAAGGGGTCATATGATGCTTTTTTATAGATCATCATTTTGTGTATTTTTGTAACAGAATATATTGGCATGCTTTAATGTAAAAAACAACATTATTTTTAAATATTGTACATTATTGTTGGTCCTCTATGCCCCGTGTCTCTCAAACGCGTAGTTTTCTACAAAGCCCCTCCTTCCGACAAGCGCAGTCTGCTCTGATTGGCCAACTGACCCAGTGCATTGTGATTGGCCGAACACTGCAAGCACTTGTCAGAAATGTAACGCCCCTTTCAATAATCTCGAGCTTCATCTTTTAAAATAAATGTAAATACAGTTAATAATGTCCTCAGTTTTACCATCAGTTCAAGCCTAAAAGAGGAACAGAGTGGCGTGACAGACACAGAGATGAAGCTCGTATGTGTTTGAAGTACACAAGACACGGATGGTTAAGACAGCTGACTCCACTGTTTGACCATCTCTCTCTGTCAAACACACATACACCCACACAACACACAAAACTCTGCATTTGAACATTCAATAATACTTAAACTAATAACAAAACATACTTACAGTAGCTAATTCAGAAGTGCCAGATTGTCGTAGTAAAATCAGAATCACCTCCTCTCCCAGGTTCACGAAACAGTCATCCATAAAATGCATTGCTGTTCTGTTGTAAACGGATTTCTAAATGCATCTACTTTCTGAAGGCCAAATAAAGTGCTTCTGCTTTCACCTAGATACACACAGCATCGCCCTGACATGACTGTTTCAACACTAACTGTGTTACTGAAACCACACCTTTCTTTGCGAGAACATTTGGCCGGCTTTACACACATATTTCCACATAGTGATGTAGACATGTGGGGGCGTGGCAGAGTCTTAACTTTGATGAAGAATATCTCTTGGGTTTTGAGACTTTAGTCTTTGCAACTTTACAGATCTTCTTTATGCACCAAGAGCTTGTAACACTCCAAAGAGAAAGGAAAAATTGAAATCACTTACTGTATGACCCCTTTAATTATTTTTTTTTTGTGCTTTGTGTCATTTAGTGGTCTGCTCGACCTGCCTATTGTACTTAATGCTTTCCACCACCATATGGCATGTAGAAAGTACAAACAAAGCTTTAATAACAGAGTGAAGGACACATTGACTTTACATTATGTCTCTGTACAGCTGAACATACATAAAGCAACAACACATGATTCCAGACTGAGACATATACACACAAAGCAAGCAAAATATAGACAGTGGACACAAAGTACTATACTTCTTGCACACAATGTGTACACTGCAATGTAAATATTATAAAGAAATGCACTTTACAACTAGCAATGCTGACATAGCTATTTGAGTAACAAGGAGGGGAAACGATTGTCTGGTATTGACAACTTTTATACAACAGTTCTATAAACAAAATGTTTATATAGAGTAGCCTAACATATGTTTTAGATACAAAATTGCCAGCTACTTTGTCTTTGTATCACCGGTGAACCTTGTTCAAAATGTTGCAATGTTGCTTTGCGTAGTGGTGCTTACTTTCTAAATGATTCAGTGTTCTTTAACAAATCAGTCGAGTAAATGATTCATATGATTCAGTCATTGAATTTAATACTTTTTAAAATACTTATATTTAACAAAGACACATTAATTTGATTGTATTTAAATTTATTTATATAATATTTTATATACATATCTATATCTATATCTATCTATATATATATATATATAGAGAGAGAGAGAGAGAGAGAGAGAGAGAGAGAGAGATATCTGTATATCCAATCAATGCTGTAAAAAAATAATCAAAGAATCCTGAAAATCCATCAATCAGTTTCCACAATAAATAAAAAAATCTCACTGACTCCAAAGTTTTAAAGAGTGATGATAGACAGACAGACAGACAGACAGACAGACAGACAGATAGACAGATAGACAGATAGATAGATAGATAGATAGATAGATAGATAGATAGATAGATAGATAGATAGATAGATAGATAGATAGATAGCAGTGCTAATGGGGAATTAAACTGCAGTACTCAAAGTTTAACCTCATTTTGATTTATTGATATTGCCTCCTACATAACTTTATTTAATAATGAACAGATGCTCAAGATCATCAAATAATGAGCCATATGTACCTAAATTAAGCCATGTCTCTCATTAAGTGGCCAGAAAGCCTATAATTTACCAAGACACTGCCCCTGAATTCCAAAGATTTGTCAACTTCAACATGTCCATAGCATGACAAAACACAGCCTGCTGTGACAGCTGCCTTTTGACCTTTGTCTGGAGCAAACACTCATTAATTCATCATGATTCACGTTACCACAAACACAACTTTGTATCATTACACCGGAGGTTTACGACATCATTCAAAAACTTAGACAACACTAACAATCCTTTAAAAATGCACCAGAGGAAGTAAAGACAATGCAAGCGGCCTAGAAAGACAACTAATAAGCCCTGACACAGTAACATTCATTCATGCTAGATGCCACAACGTAAAAGCACCTGTATGTCGGCCCACAGATGACCTGTACATGGTTCTTACAACCGCAGGGTTAGAGTTACATTAGGACACCTGCCACACATGAAACCGATTTTGTGAGATTAGTCATGTTGTGGTTTTTTGTGTTGGCTGATTTCGCATGTGAAAACTTCGAGGCTTTTTAACAAGTCACAACTCATACTCACATTCCCACTCTCTCTCTTTTCCATTTCCTTTCTTTCTGTTTCTCACTAATATGCAGTACATCAATAAGTTACAATTAAACATTTTTTTTTGTTTTAAAGTTTGCTCACCAAGATTGCATTTATTTGATCAAAAACACACTAAAAACAGTAAGAATGTGAAATATTGTTACAATTTAAAATAGCTGGGGTGCGTTCTCCGAAACTACCTTAACGCTATGTCGTTCTTAAGTTGTACCTTAAGAAGTACCTTATCGTTAATACGTGGTTTCCGAAACCTTCTTAGTTAAGTATACCTTCTGTAAGTCATGCGTTCGTAAGGTTGGTCTGGAGCGCTCTTAGCTATACCTTATCGCTGCTGACGGTTCATACCGCTAGTGGCCACCACTACACAAAAAGATTTTTTACATCGCAGTTTAATTACACATAGAAAATTGTATATGAACATTTAATATAAAATCTGATTTAGTAATAAAATTACATTTTTACTTTACTTTAAAATTATACACATAAAATACTTAAGTTGTTATAGCCTACACCCAGTGTATGGAAGTGTTTTCATTAATAAAGTTTCCATACACTAATGGTTGTTAGCTTTTTTAATTACTATCCTAAGGCACATCAGCTGGCGAACCATTTGACATAAAAGGCTTAGGAGTCTATATAAAGAAAGATTAGTTTACACAAACTTTATAGCTATGGCAGCGAGACAGCGAGTACTTGTTTTAAATCAAAGACGGCGGCGTCCGCGGAGCCAGTTAGTGTATGTCAACTACTTTATAAGAGAGAACATTTTAGTCCACTGACTACCATGTCAGAAGAGACCATTGTAAAACATTTTGCCTGCCACGGGAGCAAATTCTGCAGCTCTTGCATCTTGTTGGCCCAGATTTGTCAAGACAAACTCGACGGAGCTACCCCCTCAGCCCCGAAATTCAGCTGCTGGCGGCTCTTCGTTGTTATGCCGTGGTGGAGTTTTCTGGAGGTTGTTGGGGATGGATATGGGCTGAGTAAGACCTCAGTGTGGCTGGGCGATCTCTTTTTGCGGACTTTTTTCCCTGACATAGTGAATGTCGGTATGTCTCTCATGTTTGCGCTTTTATTGAGGAAATCATCCAATTACACAAATGAGCGATTTACGCCAATAATGTGATACGGCTGGTGGATAATCAGCATACGTTGTGGAGAACATTAACACACTTATGGCCGTGAGGGTTTGGGATTGTACACTTGCTAAATTATAAACACATACTCGTATTTATTTCTGCATGTACTTATTTCAATAAGCCCCAATAAATGCAGTTTGTACTATTTCTAAAACGCTTCTTTATAAAGAACATTGTTTTCTCAATACTTTACCTTTACCGCTGTGAAGGAAAGAGCGCACAATCGATCATCGAGGCGTTGATATCAACTTATTCAGCACCTCCACCATGGACAGCAACTGCTAAGGTCGAACTTAAGAAGGTTTACCTTAAGCAACATCCTAAGGTATAGTTCGGAGAACACACGTAGCAAAGGTATACCTGTAGTTAAGGTGTACCTTTTGAGTATTCGTAGCGCGCTAAGAGACAACGTTATCGGAGAACGCACCCCTGTTCTCTAATTGAATATATTTAAGAAATGTAATTTATTTGTGTGATCAAAGCTGAATTTTCAGCATCATTACTCCAGTCTTCAGTGACACATGATCCTTCAGAAATCATAATATCTAATATACTGATTTACTGCTCAAGAAACATGAATAAAAAGTTCAAAAGAACAGATTTTATCTTTTGTAACATTATAAATGTCTTTACAATATTTGTAACTTTATAAATTGTCATTTTGATTAATTTAATGCATCCTTGCTTAATAAAATTATTCATTTATTCATTTAAAACGTACTAACCACAAACTTTTGAACAGAGCACTGTTTATGAATGTCATTACAATGCAGTGTATACATTTATATATGAAGGGTTTGGTTCAATAATGCGATAAACGCCATTTGGAAAAAAATATATATTGAACGCCATTTGGAAAAAAATATATATTGAGTTTCCGCCAAAATCAGTATTGTATTTTGCCATTATTGAAAAGTTAATTTTTAAGTTATTAGGTCATGTTTTCTCCCTTTTTCCAAACCGCACCATTCCACGCACTCTAGACAGTAATGGCAGCGCTTTGAATACACTCCGCATCTTAGTTTTCCTCATCAACTTTGTACTTTGTGATGAACAAACAAGGGCTGCATGATAAATTGAATGTGATTGTCATCCACATCTCGTCAGTAAAACCGGTGTCCTAACATTTTATCCTACCTGTCGGATTTTCCTACCCGGGTTTACTGCGCATGCGCACATCAATATCGCGTTCTTTTTCTCATGCTAAACAATGATATTTAATGTGTAGGGTAGGTTTAGGGTTGAGGTAGGTGTAAACTTTAATAAAAACGCAATCTAATTGGTAGAAAAGAATATTTATTGTATTTAATACACAGAGCCATAGTTCACTGACAAGCTACGCTATATCGCGTTCATTAGATGATTAAGTCAACTAAATGAATGTAACATGACAAAGATGAATGCACTTTTGGAAGTTGAATGTAAGGGAAATGTCATTTTGGAATTCCTGTGTCTAACGTAATGTTGTTCATGTTCTTGTTCATTAATTAATAATCATAATTAATTTATAGAATTAACAAGATGACCCACTAACACCGCTGAATCCAACTCTCGCTGGTGGAACTTTGTATTGTGCAACGTTGTCCAGTGAAGGCGTGTTCAGGGCGGGTTTTACAGGAGTACCGCGAGGATACTGGCATGAAGCGGCATGATTTCGGCCTCTGTGCTCGAGGTCCGAGGCTATTAGCTCCGTCCTGCTCGCTGTTAGCCCCAGCTTGCACTGGCCAGTGGAAAAGCGTCTAATGTGTGAAGATGGCAGAAGACTGTACATTCGCGAGATGGACGTATGCGTCATTTCACAATTGCATATGGGATTAGAGTTTTCATATAGTCCTGTTGTGTCTAATATGAATAGACGCAAGCAATTCACAGCTATTGCCAGATAATCACTTTACCTCTACCATACTTTTAACAGACTTGGATAGTTTGTGATTCTGGCTGTCATCCTTTCTTGCATTATCTTGAGTCTTCACTTTGACAATTGTAAGCTATATTGTTAGTAGCCTGGATAGCCCACAGTCATTATGCTAAAACATATCGCCATATATATGTTTTGATGGAAAAGTATGCTTTTATTTAAATATATATATATATATATATATATATATATATGTCTATCAGTCACAATCATGCAGCTCATAATTTAACAGCATTTCTTCTGAGACAGAACAGTGTTGAAATGCACACATGTATGTGCATGAAACATGTGATTTGCATGTTGAAACATGCTTATGATTTTCATGTCAGCTTCCAAGCATTTTTTGTTTGTTTATAGTTTTTTCATTCTTTCCCCATTAGAATAATTGGCATGTGCTTGTTTGCTACCAAAATTCCAAAGTTACACTGTCATACCATCATTTTTATAGCATGCTCATCATGAAGCTTGAAATTACACCAAAAGAGACAATTTCTGTATAGTAAGCAGTATAATACAGAAAAATAACAGTCCCACAAAATGCATAAGATGCAAAACAGACAAATCCAATTACCTTTGGATATCCTCCTTCTCTCACTATCGTCCCTCTGACCTGCACCAATACAGCCAGACCAAACAAGCTCGCTGGAGCACAAACACTCATGTGCATTATAACAAACCTCTGACAGCTCACGGAAAGCTAGAACCAGTAATACCAGAAGAAGGGAGGTGACTCCAGGGCTAAACAAACACAGAGACATGGCAAGTCAAAGGGAAGCGTGTGGCTACCTATCCTGTTTCTAGAAAACCCATTTCAAAAGAATACCATTGAATCATGATAAGCTATAGTGGATTACATAATAGGGAAGCATCTGGAATACAAGTCCATTTAATTCAGTCTGACAAGACCAATGTGATCTTATACAAAGACATTAATGTCTTTCTTCATCTTATAATGAAGTTAATGTTTTAAATGTCGGGATAGGAAACCAAACATCCCAGTTACATGAGGTGTGTCCCATTATCCAGTCAATTCACTAAATCCATTCATTATTAAACATTTTCCAGATGTTGACTCACTAACCTACTCTTTGTCCTTGTAAAAACAATAATATTGCAGAGAACACAGCAAAGTAATAAATAAAAATAAAGTGAAAGTTACATAAAATTGCAGAAATATTTTACAAAAATGTTCAAATTAAACTTTAGTTAAAAAAATATTACAAGTAATTAAATAATAACATAAAAATATTTAAATCAAGTTTATTTGTATTATTACATTGGGAAATAGTTGTTAGAAGTTAAAATAACTGTGCAATTTGTGCCTAACATAAACATCAGTAAAGATGGACATAAGGACCACAGCAGAATGCGTCTTAAGCATATGAATGAAAAAAACAAATGCAAATGCAAACATGGTTGAGTGCCATTTATTGATTTATTTATGAACAAAACAATGCCAGATAACAAAAGACATGAACCATGACCTTATAGTAAATGCAGGTTCATTTGAGTGATAAACACAGCTTGTGACTACCACATTGTGTTTTGTGTTCAATTACTGGCTGCTGAGAGCCAACAGATATGAACAAATTTAGAAGCCATATGCAAATGCATTTATACAATTTAATATTTTTTATTCAGTCTATGTAATTGCAATTTAATAAATTGATTTAAAAAAGTCTAAGTCTATTTTTTTTAAGTTTCATTTCAAGGCCTTTTTCTACAATAACTTATTCTAAATACCATTTAGTACTGGGCTGTTCCCCAGTTCATATCCAATTTAAATTTGGATACTAAAGCAAAACCTTTTGAAAACCACTACATCGCAGTTCCAACAGCACAATTAAAACTGCCTGTAATGGTCTGTAATACTTCGCTAGTTCATGTGTTATTTTTAAAGAATGGCCAGACCTGCTGCCATTTTTGCACA
Organism: Carassius carassius; assembly: GCF_963082965.1. Taxonomy (NCBI): domain Eukaryota; kingdom Metazoa; phylum Chordata; class Actinopteri; order Cypriniformes; family Cyprinidae; genus Carassius; species Carassius carassius. The sequence continues at coordinate 10,597,925 of NC_081791.1, forward strand.
TCTAACCATTCGCATAGAATTTAGTCAGCACAGCATTTTTAATGCTAACTGCAGAATTTTGTAAAATGCATCAAGAGTTTCTATCAGCAAGCAGTCATATAGGATGGCAGGATGGAAAGAGATGATGGGGGCGAGAAAGAGGGAGAGAGGAGGGGAAGGAGCTCTTAATCTGTGCCTCACAGCAACGCAGTGAAAGTTTGGAAGTATCTGGGACAGACATGAAGCGAGTGACAGAACCTCCCATTCATCTCGCTACCATTCAGAAGCATCCTGGGCTGTCAGCACTCCTGCACAGCACCATGTCTGCTTTAATCATTTTAATAACACAGCCAGACAAGAGAAGACCCTCTTATGCAACTACTGCCACATTTCAATACTACTGTATGCAAGTCCACATTAAGATGCAGAGATATTGTAATCTCAGTCTTAGTAGAGGAAGAAAAAAAAAACTAAAAATGAGATACTACCCTGAGGTAGGGCAAAGCTTAGCCTGATTAAATGAAATTAGTTTATGAAATGTGTGGTAATATAAAAACCTTACTGCAAAATACATGTAATTCATTGATATTACAGACCTTTCCCAAATGCACAAAACTAAGGTTTGCTTTAACCACTTGAGCTGTTATTTTGATTTTTTGAGAATTAGGCATATGCAATATTGGACCCACCGGTGGGTCCCCAGAGTTGATATGGTTAAGAGATCTGGAAGGACTATGTAAAGGAATAGTTCACCCCAGACTTTTAACTTCAAACCATTGCTTCTGGACAAATAAAGTCCATAATACACAATAATGCTTTTAACAGTGAAAAGTCAATTCACTGTTGTCCTCTCACATCAAAATCCACTAACATATTTGTTTAGAACTGATCTAGACTGTTTTTGCTTTAAAATAGTGCTTGGTTATATATTTCTGTCCTGATTCAGATTAGATGACTATTTCATTGGAGAAAGCAATATTATGTATAGATGTTTTTCTTACAAACAGAGCTTTTCGACTTCAAAAGATTACTTGTGGATTATTGGAAAGGTTTTTTTTTTGGTTGTTTTTTAGTTTTTTCAGATGTTTGGACTCTCATTCTGATGGCACCCATTCACTGCAGGACAGCCATTGATAAACAAATGATGCAATGCTAAATTTCTCAAAATCTGTTCCCATGAAGAAACAAACGTATCTACATGAGTGAGTAACTTTGCATCAAATGTTCATTTTTGGGTGAACTATCCTTTAAAAAATCAACAGCAACAACTTCATTTATGATATAAATATGAATATATTAATGACAAGCACGTTTCACATTCCTGATGATACATTCAATACAAGGTACTGTATAAGCCATCCAGATATAATATTTTACAATCTGATTTGGCCTATTTCCAAATATAATTAGTATCAGATTTAGTGCTATGCAATATCATCAGATTAAATATGTAAATGAATAAACAGAAGAAGGCTGCTGTTTTCACTTAGTGCCAGCTTCTAAAAATGCAATGAGTATATGCAGACATCACATGAAAGGAGCTAGGAACAAGGAAAGGATACTTTGATTTGATGATAGACACACGTTACTTAGAGAATACAATGTGAACTGTGAAAGCAGAAATATCAGATCTGGCTTGAGGTTATGAAACCTGCCTCTTTAAAAGGATCTCTTAGTTTTATTTCTTCATTTGATGGGTCTGCACTGTCTGTGTAATCAAAACAAGATTATGACTAAGAAATGAATGTTTTGTCTTGATCAGGAGGCCTGAATCAGATTTGATAAACATTTGGTTCAAATGTAAAGAACGGGTGATAAGAATGGACCTTTTGTAGGATCCTCCAAGACTGAGTTCCAGAGAAACTGTTCAGTGCTACCCAATAGATGTTTAGGTGCTGCTATGTGTTTCAGATAAGAGTGCTGGATGCATAGCTAGAGAACAGAAAGAACCTGATGGTTACTTTGAACTCAAAGCTTCTTGTTTTACGATGGCATTAAGATCATCAGCTGTAAAAATCTGGATGCCAGTGTTTTGTCACAACTTGCAAAGCATTTCGTTGTTGATTTATTCCAATATATTTTTTTAAATGATTATCTTCACAACATGTTATGACAGAACGCCACAGCAGATAAACAGGAAACCACGGCCTATTAATCAAATTCATGCAAGACTCAAGAGTTAAACCCAGATGTGTCTCCACAACACTGAAGAGAAAGATAAATTCAGTGCATAAAATATTTTATTATGGTATGCATTATGTTCTAACCAGGGCATATCCACTTTTTTATATTAAATAGTTATAATAGAAATAGAAATATGATCATTTAGAAAAAAAGAATGTGGAATGAAGCAATGAAACCGAAGTAGGGTTTCAAAATTTCACTTAATTCTTAATTCACTTGCTGTGTCTTTATAATTAACATATTATTACATAAGAGTATTTTAAATAAGAAGAAGAATATTTATTTATGCTCTAAATAAAGAATGATTATTTTATGAAATGATATATTCAAACATTTAAAATTCAATTATTAAAAACTCAAGATTAATATTGTGCATTCTTTTTCTTGGCCTCATATTATTATTTTTTCATCACAATAATTAAAATAATCATAATTGTGTTTACATGCATAATTATATATAATTCTATAAACACTTGGAAATTAATAAATAACTTTGCATTAATATAATTGTGTCACATTAACTATAAAATTCCCATTTTGCAGTTATAGTGGTTTAGAACTGACATACGAGTGGCTATTTATAGTAACTTCATATAAATTCCAGAAATACCTTAGGTACCTTAAAAATACCTATAATGACCAAAAAATAGCATAATATTGTAGCCCTTCCAACAATGCAGTGTGATGTAGTTACTCTGACTAGCCAGGAAGAGAAGGAAATTGTGATTGTAAATGATTGCACAGATACCATTTAAACTGAACTGAGATGATGACATCACTGAATTCAAAGATGAACTGTCTTTAACGGTCATTTTGCATTATTGACACACTGTTTTCCTAATTAATGTTTTTCGGGTTGCTTTGACACAATTTTTTGGTGTTGGTTTTGTGCATCCCTGTAGCTCAAGTGATAGAGCATTGCCCTATGAAGCGCAAGGTTGGGGGTTTGATTCCCCGGGAAAACATGATAAAAATTGATAGCCTGAATGCACTGTAAGTCGCTTTGGATAAAAGTGTCTGCTAAATGCATAAATTTAATTTAATTTTAATTTTAAAGCACTATATAAATAAAGGTGACTTGACTTGATTTATTACAACCTACCATAAAGGGTTAATGCTGATTAACCACAAGATTAACATTTTGTGATTCTCTAATAAAAGCAAATACTAAAACCCCTTGCACATATAACCTTTAAGTACTTAAGAAATAGAGCTGCATTTCCTTTTCTCTGCCAAATGCATTAAGGTGCCTGTTTACCAGGGGCCACTAGGGCCAATCTATGTCAGGGCCTTGTTGGCCACTGGCTGGCTGTACTAATGGCTGCATATGTGAGGAATTATAGCCATGACATGACATGGGAACTCCTTGAAAATGTGTTGGGAACCAGCCGCATTAACATTTTGGAAAGCATGAATGAAAGCGTGTTTGTTCTAGTCTGGGTGGTTTGCTGAAAGACCCCATTAACAGCAGGTCTAGAAGCACTGCAGTGTGTCAGGGCAGACCCAAAGTGAAAAAAAGAAAACAAAGCAAGTAAGCAAGATGAATAGAGAAGGGGATACTGATGCAGGTGGTAAGGTTAAACAATCACTTAAAATTGAGCCATAAAATTAGTAGCCTAATTTACCCCATCTATTTTTATACGTTAAAAAAGTATTAATTCCCTTTAGTCCGTTGTTTCCCCCAGATAATCAGATCGATTGTAAGTTAATGCTATTCCTGTTTGTTCGCCAGTATTAATACACTAAAAGATTAGCTGCAAAAAAATGTTTAGACAAGTATTACTTAAAGTTAATAAAAATGTTAGAAAAGCCGCACGGACCATTTATCGGATCGGACCAGTGAAAAAAGCTGCTCGAGCTGAGCTCACACATCAGTTATGCGACAGACAGCAGACTCCGTGAGAATCGTTTGAATGAACCTGCAATTTTCTGTTATAAAAGTTCAAAACCCAGACAAAAGAAAAGCACGCAGTCGTGAGGTAATCCGCTCTTTCAGCGAAAATGTATACCAGTGCCCCAAATTTACATAACGTTAACGTTACTCCTACAACCAATCTTTAAGAGGGGAGCGTAAAACAGAAGCCATATTCGTCTTAGCGCACCAGCACTAATTAATTGTACTGTAAAATTGTTTTTATGATTTATTCATATTGAATATTGTTATGCATCTATTGGAATACCCTATAATTACAGCAATTTCTCTTATGAAGCTAGATTGATTGACATGTTTTTTAAATGTGTTGTACTAAATGTGTGTATACTTATGTTTTAGACAATGGACTTTTTCGTGAAGGAAAAATTGCAACAATACAATTTCTGCCTGTTAACTGAAACATTTCAAGGTAAGTAACCTATTTAAATTAATGATACATAAGTTTTCAATTTTACTTAGAACTATGACTTCCAAAAATTATGAAAAAAGACAAATGAGGTGAAATAAGTGTATTGTTGCATTCCGTCCAACAAAGCTTCCTTTCATTTACAGTGTACTTTTGTTCCTCCCTACAAGTCCAAATCAGTCAAAGCGAAAGGGTTGTAAAATTTACTCACATTAGCCACAAATATAGCCAAATTTTCTGGAGGGAGTGAAAAATGGTGTTCACATCATACACAGAAATGAAGCGGTCCTTCATTGACATTCAACCTGTAAGTAAAAGCAACACTTAAAATTACAGTGCCCTGTGTAGTCAAGTCACCTTTATTTATTTAGTATAAGACACATGTTGTACAATACAAATCGTTCCAAGATGATATTATGAAAAAAAAATGATGACAGAATTTACATTTATGGGTGAATTAACACTTTAAACAATTTAAATTCACTATAGCTTCATTTAAATTCACTCATTTGTAAAGTGAGTGTATCAATGAAATATCATCACAATGCATGTTAACTGAACTTTTTTTTTTATTCTTTTAAGGTTGGCACTAATATATTGCAGAACTTGAATCATGAGACAAGCCAGAATCAACATGTCCTGGTGCTTGGTGACAAGGAAAACTCCTCCCAAGATTTTATTATTTTAAACGGGAGGAGATGGAACAGAAGACAATACTACAAGCAGTCGATCTGTGTTTTAAACTTTTCTTTGTATATGACATCCACTACCCAAAGCCCTCTGCTCATATTTGAGAGTTTTTGTAACACACAGTCTTTAATAGTTTCTTCTACACACTGTCTCCTCCTTAAAAACTTTGTATTTAGTAATCAGTAAAAAACTTTTTTTATTTTATTGATCATCAGTAGGTCCAGCAGTATATTTTTTAATTTTTATTACTTAATTTTATGATTATTTTTTGTTTTATTTTTTATTTTATTTGAAAGTCGTAATATTTGCCATGTGTGGTAACCCATATTCGGAATTGGTGCTCTGCATTTAACCCATCCAAGTGCACACACACAGCAGTGAGAAGTGAACACACACCCGGAGCAGTGGACAGCTATATATCCAGCGCCTGGGGAGCAACTGGGGGTTCAGTGCCTTGCTCAAGGGCACTTCAGCCATGAGTATTGAGGGTGGAAGAGAGCACTGTTCATTCACTCCCTCCACCTACAACTCCTGCCAGCACAGAGACTCAAACCTGCGATCTTCGGGTTACAGGTCCAACTCTAACCATTAGGCCACAGCTGTGAACTGTATTAGCACATTTGTGTGTTTTGATATGAATATGAATCGACACATTTGTACAGTCATTTTTAATAAAAATACTGATGTTAATTAATATAAATAATGAACTCAACTGTTGGGTAACTTTTAACCCAACAGGATTTTAACCCAATGGGTTGGGTTGAAATAACCCATAGATGGGAAGGTGCTATACCAACCCATAGTTGGGTTACAGGTTGGGTTATTTTTAACCCAACATTTTTTAGTGTGTACATACACTATATAAATTGATCATATGTATAAAAACATTAAATATTCTTCAATGTGTAAATTATATAAATGTGATGTGATCTGGGAAAACCCGTCGGATGTCACGCTTAGACGTTTTCAGGAAATTCAAAAAAATAGGTTATATGTAATTTTTTTTGTCAAAATTAGGCTTTCATTCAATTATTATTCTATAACATCTTGTCTTCTTGTTTTCCTAGATCGCATCACAAATATTTATTCTTATTAGAGTTACAAATTGATGATTGAGTCAATGATTATTGAAAATGATTTACTCAAGAGCAGTGAGACATTTTCTCTCTTTTGTTATTTGATTAACATGAATGACAGACTGTAAAAATATATTAGACTGCTGTCACTTTAAGAGCTCCCTGGATCCAATATACTGTTACACATGCTTTCTTTCTTAGCTGTTTGCTTTCACTTAAGCTTAAATACTGTGTTTACAAGGATACTTGCAAAGACAGGCATTTTGAAAAAGACAGTACACGCATGTAGCGAAATGGGTTGTCTTTTGCTGATTGCATTTCGACGAATAGTTTTTAAACTGCAATGATTAAAAGCACAACAAACTATACATTTTCATGACCTACGCTGCAAAGCAACGTCACATGTGTGTTAAACTGCGATAGAGTTGATAATACAAAAAATCCATTGAGTTTTTCAAATTTCTATCGGTTAATCATGTCTAATGTTGTATCATCCACCATGACTCAAAAGAGATGGAAACTTATATAAAAAGTTGCTTTCTAAAACTGATTTTACATGGAGCAGATCGCCATTTTGAGATCACATAACCAATCATGCCGAGCAACAGTCCAAATTACTAATAACTAGTTATTTGTATCAAAATATGTTTAGATTGAATCCAAAAATGTTGTAATATGGAGAAGAACATAGACCAAGAGGAACAAAACTAAGCTTTAGTGTGAAAAGGCAACTGTTAGTAAACAAACTTCATGGATCCAGGCCAGTAGATGTCAGTATACATTTCAAAACCTCTGATATAAAGAGAATCAAACTAATTATGAGCCAAAACATTTTTAAATGGATTTTTTTACTTCTAATTTCAGAAGGCAAATATTAAATATGGTTAGAAATAATAATGTGGACCAAACCTGAGAAGTCGGATGGGGAACAGTGAAGAAATCCTCTTAATTAGCATGAGAATGAAGCTTTATTTCATCACTACACCTGGAATCATCCTTTCATTTTACACAGAAACTTGCTTTTGAAAAGCATAGTTCAGTGACAATTCTGCTCAGACAACAAAAGAATAGGAGTTACACACTCCAACTCAAAAGGTATTTCTATACCTTTGTCTCAAAATTTATTCTAAATGCAAGCGTGTTTCAGTGTGTACCTGCATGCATTGTAAATGTGAAGGGTGTGTGTCTACGTGCGTGAATGTGACGCTGTGGGAGAGAATGAGAATGGTGAGTAATCAGAAATCCCTGAGGCCTCACACAGTGTTATCATTTTTGTCACATGTAACAGCTTGTCGAGGAAAACACCCAGCCCAGCAACTGCATTGCCAAACAACATCCACACTTCACCTACTTAATCTTTCGAGGGGGCATGCTCTGTGCAGAAACAAATACACTTTTTGTGTAATGTTGTTCCCATAAGTGCAGTGGTATGCTATTTAAAAAAACAAATATGCTGTGTTTATTAGGAAGGTTAAATTGAATAGAATAATTATAATGGTAAATGGAATTGAATAAATATAAATCCAAATAAATTAATTCTAAATTATTTTTTTTTAAATGATTTAACAAGCAGCTTAACTATGAAAAGGCCAATGTTGTGATAAGTCCAGTCTTTCATCTAAATCTATACCTTCAGGACATACTTATTTGAATGACTAAAAGGAGCTTTAGAAAGCTGTTTATAAAATTTTGTGGTATAGGAAAAGATGTACTGATCATTTGAAGTTGATTAAATTTCATCTTCTCTTCTGAGTACTGAATTAAGCAAGTGAATTTCATGCATATTAGCATATTGAAATATCTGTAATCAAAAGGTTAAAAGGTCAAAAACATCAGCTTGGATGAGCCATGTTTGAAGTGAAATAGGCTATGTACATTATTATTCAGAAGTGTTTGGGGATTCTTATGTTTTTGAATGATTGCATCTTATGATGCATTTATTTGATGAAATACAATAAAAATGAAATGGAAATATGATAAAATCAGTAACATTTTGAAATATTATCAGTTAAAATAATTTATTTCAATTTGAATATATTTTAAAATGCAATTATTCCTGTGACAGAATATATATACTATTTTCCATTTTCAAAAATAGTTTACTGCCTAATATTTGTGTGGACATTTTGATAGCATTTTTAGATTATTTGATAAATAGAAAGTAAAAAAAAAAACATGAACTTGTCACTTTGGTTCCTCAGGGATCAGTTCTTGGTACCATCACAGAGAGTCTCAAAATCACTTTCCAGAACATTCTCGTTCACCATTCCTGGCTGGTGGAATGATCTTCCCACCCCTATCTGGAATGCTGAATCCCTGATGATTTTCAAGCAACAGTTGTTGTCTTTGTTGCTTTGGATAAAAGCATCTGCAAAATGACTAAATGTAAAAATAATAGTAAAAAAACAGCCCTTACTTGAAATGTAAATATTTTGTAACATTACGATTGTCTTTACTTTCACTTTAATTTAATTGAATTCATCCTTGCTGAATAACAGTATTAAATTCTAGCTTAAAAATCTCAATTTTAATTTGGCTTGCTCATGTATTTATTTATTTGCTTACTTGCTTATTTATTTGCATTGTGCCAAAGAACAGCACTTGTACCATGTTAACCATTGTAAAATGACTCCTGCTTGATTTGAAATATTTAAGCATTTCAAATATTTTAATCAATAGAACACACAAAAAAGTGTATGCAAACATTTCTGTCTAATTATTGTTTAACTCTACTAGTGCCGCGTTTCCACCGCAGGAACTTTACCCAGGAAGTAGGGACTTTGGCCTGGTACTTGGTGTGTTTCCACCGCAGGAACCAGGAACTAAATAAAGTTCCGGGTAAAAAAAAATGCCCCTCAGAAAGTCCCTGCAGACGAGTTGGTACTTTTTCAAAGTTCTGGAACTTTCGAGGGTGGGACTTGGGCGCTAAACATCCTGATTGGTTGAGCTCACGCAGCATTGGTTCAACCACCATTTATTCAGATCATTTTCAAAATATTACTGTTATTGTGTCATGAAATGTAATTTTAAAAGTATTTCAGGCGAGAATGTAGTTGTTTAAAACTCAAATCTGTGGTTTATTTATAAAGACATCGCCTATTTAAAAATGTGATTGGCTGATCTCGGAGACGGTGAGCTCCACGCGACCAGCGGGAGCTCAGTGATCATCTATCCGCCAAGAGCAGCCTCTCCTCGGCTAGAACTTCTGATATGTGCCGCTGGCTCTGATGTCTCTTTAGTGGTTAAACATAAAATATAATTCGTTTTGGGTAAATCTAACAGGTTATCTTTGGTCTGTATTCAATTTATCTATATGTTTAAAATTAAAATAAAAAAGGCAAATTTATATAATTTTTCGTTTCATTGTAATGGCTGTATATATATATATACACATATCCCTAAACTAAGTAAATTTCTGCCACTGTTATTATGTTTAAATGAAAACAAAAAGAGGCAGAGGTGTTTGATATCCTATTTCGTTTTATTGTAAATATACAGTGAGGAAAATTGCAGAAGCCATGGTCAGCTGACTGAAGTTATCAAGTACACTGCTGTTTGTAGAATTTACCGGATTTGCATCATTGCGGACATCACACTCCCGGGTCGAATGCACAAAGTCTGAACTACCGAGGATGCACGTTCAAAATCAGCATTCTTTGTATTGAGAAATGCGTGCAGACCTACGTCACCAGTCTATTTGCCTAATCTTCCCGGTACTTTAAACCGCGGTGGAAACGCAGCAAGCAAAAGGTCTGGGGGGAAAAAGTCCCTGGTGAAAAAAGTTCCTGGTACAAATGTTCTGGGTAATTTAGGTGGAAACGCGACATAGGCTGACTTTTCTCATCACATAACATGGTCTCTAATGTGGGGGAAAAGTGAATACAGGTGTTAAGGGGCTGTGAGCGACACACACTTCAGGAGGTGCTAGTGAGATTAGATTGAGAAGAGGGACCCCAAGAGATTGGCCTCATTAGCATATGAATGTTATTCAGCTCGACATAAAAGGAACAGATCTGGGGAACAGACCTGAAATGATTAAATATTCACGAAAGTCAGAAATCTAAGCAACATTTGGTGCCTTTCACACAGTAAAACATCAATGTGATGTGAAGTTCTTTTTATCTAATATAAACCATGCAGATCACACCTAACATAACCTCCAGTGAACTGGGGTGGATGATATTAGCTAAAATTCATATCACTATATTTTACACTGTCCAGGCTATATCAATATTATATTGCGATATATATATATATATATATATATATATATATATATATATATATATATATTAAGAAATATTAAAGGGAAAATATTTTAACCGTAAATGACTAGAAAAGGTGAGGGATTGGACATAGACCTGAAAAGTTTTTTGTTTTTTTATTGTGCCATTGTTTTTTGTTCAAAAAGTGCAAACGTGCAACATGAGGTAGGCCTGTATGAATTAAATTAAATTCAATATTGTATGTTTTAGTTGGCCAGTGGTTCGAAAACTTTTTCTGCTGGGCTCCCCTTTTGTAGGGAAAAATATTTTTAAATGTCTTTTGGTAGCAGCCATGTTCTTTACTTTTCTATTCTGTGATAACTGACATCTTTGTTACTCCTGTTGGGCAATATGTGAAATAACTACCATCTGAAACCACAGACTTTCATTTGAACCAGAGGGTTGACTATCAAATTATTGTCTCTTTACCCTCAATGGATTCGACTGAGTCATATGAATCAAACCAAAAGAGAAGTATGTCTTATGGACGAAAGGAAAACTTATTTATGTTCCAGCAGAAGAGTAACATTGTCAATATGGGGAGGTGGGCAGTCAGGGGAAAAAGTGGTATTATTTTGAGACTGTCATGTGAGGCCTCAGAGGGAAGTGTGAGTGAGTTATTCTATATCAGGACACACAGTGAGAGCTCCTGTTGATCTGTGTGAGTCAGACTGATATGGTATGAAGTACACTAGAAGTGCCAGCAAACCATGTCCATACGCACTTAGAAGGAATGTGGACCATTGTGCCTGTCAATGGGGAGGACGTTATCCAAGTGGGTTGCAAAGAATGTACAGGACACTGGGAGTGGGAGTCTTGATTTGCATGTGTGTTTGGAGACAGACCAGCCCAGATCTTGCTCAATGGGTGGCATCATTATAGAATATTGTTTCCTCTACTCAGAAGTGCCATGGAAAGCAGTGGAAACCATGTGAGATGGTAATTACATTAGTTACGGTCAGCGGGAGAAGTCATGACCCCATTTCCATCTACTTACTTTGATGACAGAAAATCAGTATAATGCTTACGCCAAAGAGATTGATATAGCAAAAATTGCTGTTGGTATAATAAATGAAATGCTATTAGTAGTCTTAGGAATTTATATTTAATGGTTACATGTATTTTTTTGTACCTTAGGACAGACAATGAAAACTATATGATCAGGTCATGATGATTGACTAGTCTTTGACTAGTATGGGTTTTATCTTCCATACTGTATTTAAAAGCTATTTTTGAGTGTCCTGTCGAGTAAAAAATTAAAAATAAATAATATCTGTCAATCCCCTTGATAGGCCAATATTGCAACTACTGACAATGACCAATAACATGCATGGCAAGCATGGCAGCTGGTTTGAGCTGGTTTGGAGCTAATAGGACCAGCTTAGGACCAGCACATGACCAACTTAAACCAGCTCATGACCAGCTAAGGAAAAGCTTAAACCAGCTCAAGCCAGCTGCCATGCTTCAAAATATACCTACCTATCCAGCATATGCTGTTTTTGTTGTTGTTGTTTTTTCAACAGCATGCTTCTTTGCAAGTTCTGTGTACAATGGATAGTAAACAATAGCTAGTTTCACAACACTTTCAAAGTGCATGCAACATTTTATTATGTTCCAAGTTTATTCATGCTGCAGTTTGAGAATTAAATGTCCAGTAAGTAGCACTAAAAGGTTATTTAAGGTGAAAATAACATTTCACCTAAACTAAACCCTACCCTAAACCTAATCAGTAGTGTTAACAAAAACAAACATTTAGTGAAGCAATCGTGTCATTTTAGCTTTTACTGTGACTTGTGTTTCACAGGACTCATGCCCATGCGCTTCAAACTGCTATACAGGGGAGCTTCTGAGCATATTTACTACATTAAAATGTGCGCCTTTGAATGGAAGAACAAATATTATGTGTAGAAATATGTCCATACATAATATCAACCCATGAATGCGATATTCCATGAAGCTCAATGGATTCATTAACATTTGTACATCACTAATGTTATTCATATTCACAAACACTAATGGGGATTGTTTGGATACATCAAGCTGTACAAGGAGGTTAGAGTCAGTTTAGAAAGAATACATGATTTATGGCCTCAGATGTGAAGAGAGAATGCTGCAAAACCAGTCTTCTGGACGCCCAACAGTAGCCAGGAAAATATAATTGACATCCAAAGCATCCGAAATCTCAAAAGCAGAGTACATGAAGACCACGCCAAATCACTAGTTCTACCAGATCTTTAAGATAACAACCCCTTTCACAAACAGTCTGTTAAAGAGACTCAGTGATGATTCATATTCATCTGAAGAATGCACAATACAGAACCTCTTTATTGTTACTCACTGTCCTGTGGGGAAGAGTTCCCTAATAGGCCCCAGCGGACACAGAGCTCTGACTGTGAACCCCACAGCAGGACACTGTCAGCACTATACAGACCTGTCTCAGAGAAAGCCGGGTGTAAAGGCCAGCTTTTGCTTGAAAAAATACTCCCTCTATTTACCAACTCTGAAATACTAAGAAGATAGAATACTTGCACTGTCTGAATATCAACAAACTAGGACTTTCCTTTGCTAATGTGTATCATCACAAAACATATACAGTAGCTCAGAGGAAACTCTTTTGGTTTATACAAATTAAAGACATTTTTTTTAGATTAAATTTAACTAACAAGGACATTTTGAGCTTTGAAACTTTGAAACCTTTATTGTGTACAAGTTAAGGTGACCAGATTTCTAAAATGGAAATATGGGAAATTTCCTAGTTCACTTGTCATTGTGTAATTGAAATGTCACTTATTAACTTTAAATAAAAAAGGGGAATATGTATTTTTTGTTGTTGTTGTTTTTTAAGTGAGATAATGTACACCCCGCTGTATGTTATAACAGAATAGACCTTAATTGACAGCACCAAAATGATCCCACTTATCATATAAGTACTTGCCACAAAATTGACAAAATATTGATCTGAGTTGAAATATTTTAGCCGCATAATGTACGGGATAATGTCATACCACATATTACACCGTTTTTCACCATATAAATAATTATGTGGATAGAAAAATGGATCTGTTTTACCTGTTTATTATGTTACAATGCCTCACAAAACAATTAAATGAACTTTGAACCTCACAGCAATTGTATATTTGCAGGCTGTTTTAGACGTGCTGTAAACTGGAGACTAGACACCAAAAACTTAGACTGTCACCAGAAAACGGAGACATCTGGTCACTACAGTATAAGTGACCAGGGGTTTATACCATGATGGTGGCTGAACAAACTAAAGTTTACTTTAGAGTTGAAAAAAAAATCTAACCAATCTAATCACGTTTTGTTGGCATTATGACACTCATCATCAACTTTGTATGACATCAGTAGTAACCAGCCAATCACAGCCTTGAGTAACTCTGATTCATTTCTCAAGAAAGTCATCACGATTCAATTCTCTCCTCTGCAGAAGACTGGAAGAGATTGGAAAATGTGAAGAATTTTAATGCACTAACACACCAAATAGAAAATACTTGTCAAGAGGACATATCATTCTCATCTATGAAATGATTTTTCTGTGTAGTCACCGTTCATTTGGAGCAACAGAATCTGAAGGACTTTCATGGTGTCTAAAACTGAGCCTCTTTCATGCTAAACTGAAACTTACCTGGCTTGCACGTTAAACCGGCTACATGGCACAGGCCTCAGAAGACTTGGTGGTGGGCTCTTTTGACTGGGTCATGAATCAACCACCTAACATCCACTAACACCCTCAAAACCTCCCTGAACCCCATAACATTTTCATAATAATGTGCTAAAAACGCTTACATCTTAGCAACTGCATAGCAAAGCTCTGTAAACCCAAATGTCACAAAAAGTTCAATTCCAGATTTCTTATTCCAGTATTGTTGTTATAAATATAAGTTGGGATTGGTTTTTAAAAAAAATTAATTACAAAAGAGTCAAAAATATGTATTCATCAATGTTCTTAAAGATTGTTAGGTCTATAATGAACAGCCTGTGCACTTGGAAACTGGCTAAATGTTAAATGGCCATTAAGTGGGCACTCAGCCCTAGTGCCTCATGGGATTACCTCTGTGTTTACTGAGAACAGTACAGTCTCCACTGCCCACTGACTTTTAGAAAATCACCCCAAATCCATTCTCACCACAGCAGGAATCACACAAAGAAGTTTATCCCCGAGACGGTGCAAGAATCCAAACACAGACATTACCTAGGAGAAAATCTGCTGGTGGCGGCAGACGTAGAGAGATGTGTGGAGTTCAGATAGATGTTGATAAATTGGATTACAGGTTTATATGGTATTTATGTGCATCAGACTCCAGTATAGAGCAGCTGAAAGGCTTCCGGACATAATGATAGAGATTAATCATGACTGAACCTGATGTACCTCTTTAAGAATTGTCAGTATTTTGATGCAGTGTTGGTTCTTCACATTTTGGATGGTCAAAGCACATTTTCTATAAGAACCGTTTCTTTTCTTTTTTTGTATGCTATGTAAGAGTGTTTATTGCTGTCTTGTCTTTAGAGGGTTATTCAGTTAAAGGGTTAGTTCACCCAAAATGGAAATTCAATCATCATTTTCTCATCCTTTTATTGCTCCAGTTTATTTATTTATTTATTATTACTTTTATTTTTTATTTTTTTGGTGCACTGTAAAATTCCCAGTATAACTTCAAATCATGATCATATAATTTGAAATATTGTCACACATTAAAATATCAAATAACATTTTTTTTTTTTTTTGAAAGTCGGTGGAGTCGATTTCATTCTTCAAAATAAATTATATTTTGTTCCAGATGAGTGTAAATGATTTCAAATGCACATACTGTATATATGTACACATAGAAAGATAGATAGATATTTGAGTATTTATGGATTTGCCAATTATCCGTTCAAGCCGGGTCACAATGAAAAAGGTTCGACCTATTTCTCTGTGAAAAGCTGTAGCAGCCTGAATAGACAGACTTCAGAGAACAAACCACAGCCCCTGTCCTAAGCGACCTCCTCTTTCTCATGTGCATGATAAGAGCCCCAACCTTCACAATACAATCACTGCTGTGCACTTCCATCCAGGCCATAATTAACACACTAAGTAAATTCTATTATTTTGCTATAAATGCATGGATTACTAATAAATAATATGCCTACATAGATACATAAATTAATGGATAGGCTACATATAAATCTAAGCAGCTGTTTTGCAGTTACGTTACTTCAAGTGCACAGGTATGTTTTTTTTTTGTAAAAGTTATTAATTAGAATAAACAAATGAGGTTTCTCGAGACATGACTTAACATGCCATCAGTTAACTCTGAATTAAACTCATGCCCATGTGTGACAGATGAGAGTTAGAGAAGTGACACGCGCTTTGAGATCAAGAATTGCGTAACAAATGATCGATCCTTTGCATTATTCATTCCCCCACCTGTTAATTGAAAGTGCCTTACCTGATTTTCGTCAGCGTTAAGCTCCAGCGGGCTCCTGTCACGAGAGATGAGCAGGATGACACCAACACGCGAGCCTCACAAACTTTTCCTCGCACTCCGTGACTGAGGCTGAGCGCATCACCCTCCCCTGATGTGCGCTGCAGGAGCGCCACACCAAAAACTACAACGACCGTCGACCATGGCCGTAGCCAACTTTGAAAATTAGTGAGGTCCAGGGGGCTTCTATAATAACCCCCTTATTATAGAATTGTGATATAATAACCCCTATAAATACAACTAATTAACTAATACAACTAATATAGCCTACTCTAACACTTGAAAAGAGAAATGTAGATGTTTTGGAGTGATGCTCATTTTTAAATCATATCCTATTTATTGCATCAAAGTTTGTTAATTTATGGGGTGGATAATTTGATCAGTTATGTATTATTCATGCAAACATACATATCGCCTAAATAACGTTTTATTTTCGGATAGTCAAGATTACAAAAGACAAAATTTGATAGTCAGATTCAGTGGCGTATAGTGGCATTTATATTTTGATATAATTGATCCGGGTTTTAATCCGCCTTTTGGCGAACTTTCTTCTCCCTTTTCAAATTTCAAATCACATCAGAAAATCATATATTTTCAATGAAAATTAAGTAATCAAAAAGTTAAGGGTAGGTATATGAAGTGGCATCCATTAAATTTACACTCAATAATTATTGCATACTGTTTTAAAATGTACTTCAAAACTGAGGTGCAGCCACTATTTACAGTAAGTAGTATAAATAGCAGAAAATCCTGCTATTTTAACATAGAATCTATAGATATTTGCACTTCGTGTAAATATCCGCTGCCTTTTTTGTTTACTGCCAGACCAGACTAAAGGCCCGTGCACACCAAGCACGATAACTATAAAGATAACGATAAAGATATAGTTCTAAAAATCGTTCTCAATATTAAAGAATAGCAGAGTCCACACTACAACTATAACGATAAAGGCATAGAGAAACGGTATCGTTGGAATCATTTTCAGAACGATTTTTTTTCCAGCTAATGAACGATATAAACATTGACATCCAATCAGAATCCATCCTGCTGTAACAAGCTCGAGGATTTAAAGCGGCAGACGCACGTGCGCTCAGAATAAACAGACGATATCGTTCGCTGGTGTGGACGCTAATATCGTTATCTTTATAGTTATCTTTATAGTTATCTTTCTTGGTGTGAACGGGGCTTAATGCCGGCGATGCAATGTTGCCAGATGTTGCTATTAAAATAAACAAAAAACTGTAAATAAATTAAATAAACCGAGATTATTTCAAATTTTTTGTAAATTATATAAGATAGTTTTTCACTTACCCTAAACCGCAACTTCATACTTTATTAGCTTTCTAAAGTGTTAAATTTAGCGTCAAATCAAGTCAAAAAAAGCTTATAATAGCTGAATCTGGCAACAGCGCCTCACACCCACACAGCAAAGGAGTCCTTGGCGGACCCGGCCTCAAGCCGCCAGATCCGCCCGGATCCGCCTGAAGCCGCTTGTCCACCAGCGTCTCGATTTCTGACGTGACTTCAAAGAACTACGTCAGGCAGCAAAAATGCCCCGCAAAGCATGATGGGTCGCGTCGCGTCGATTTGGTCAACAGCAGCGCGTCAAAAAAGTATCTCGGTGGATACTTTATGCAAATGAGAGCGTCAAAACGCGGGGCAGCAGCCAATGGAAACTCGGCAGCGAGAATTTGTGTATGGCCGTTGCTATGGTTTCATATTTAAAGTTCCAGTTGTGAAAATGGAGGAAAAATTAATTATTGCGGTCTCTAACTTTACGGTTATATATGATTCCAGCCTGGACATATATAGAAATGTCCAGCTAAAAAATGATGCCTGGAGGGATGTAGTCCAGATTGTCGGAAGCGATTGTAAGTGCAGATTAAATATTTTAATGTTTTTTTTAAGCAAATGACGTCCGTACAATGTCCAGCCCACAAATTCCGCCCCCAAGCAGCGAAAACGTCACAGGTGTCGCATCGGAACAAAAATTGATCCGACGCTGGTGGACAAGCGGCTTGACTGTCAGATTCGTTTTCGCTGCACTAACAGGATCGGCCCTGCCTCCAGGATCGGCCCCGCCTGCGCTTTTAATCGGCGGACCCAGAACGGATCACATACGGATCCGCACTTCGGACGCGCCTTAGATAACGTACGCCGTGTGGGAATTAGTCGGGATCTCCTTCGCGTGAAGTTCGGCAGCCAAGTAAGTGTAACGTAAAGATATATTTTATTAATGTTATATCTGTCATTGAAATATAATCTATCGGTGTAACCTGCTTTGTCGAAGGTTTTGGTAAAATGTACACTTTGGACACTTTGGAATTTCATTGGTTGCTCTGACTGCCCTACTGCCCTAGACATCCTTTGCCTCTCCCATCCTGATCTTCCAATGGATGGCAGGACCCTCCTTAGGACAACAACTAAATATTCCATTCAAGAGAAGTCAGGGGGAAAATACTACTATTTTGGCATCATCCATTCACTTAGTGCTACACTCAGCGGGTATGCACACACGCTAACTGATGGCTTAACTTTGAGGCTACAAATAAACATAGATGGGCTACCATTATTTAAAAGCTCAAGTGTTCAGCTGTGGCCCATCCTGGGTCTCCTGCTCAGTGTCCCTATGAAAGAGCCTGTAGTGATCGCATTATACTCTGGAGAAAAAAAACCTTCATTAGCAAAAGAATTCCTCGAAGACTTCACCAAAGAATTAGTTCATCTGGAAAAGGGTTTCTGTTTCGAGGGAAAGACTTTGACCCTTAAACTTGATACAGTAATTTGTGACACACCGGCAAGAGCATTTGTGAAACACACCAAAAGTCACAATGCCTACCACGCCTGCGATAAATGCACAAACCCTGGTAGACATGAACAGAGCCGAATGAGTTTTCCATGTAAAGATTATGCACTAAGGACGGATGAGTCTTTCAATGACAGGTTAGATGAGATACATCACCATGAGGGGCCACATGCATTTGAGGGTACTGGGGTTGGTATGGTGTCACAGTTTCCCCTAGATTACATGCACCTTGTGTGCTTAGGTATCGTTAGGCCCTTGCTCAATATGTGGCTTCGTGGTCCTCTGACTGTCCGTGTCCCTGCAACTATAGTTGAACAAATGCCTTATATTCCGATGGAGTTTGCCAGAAAGCCGCGATCTCTTAGAGAATTGGATCGCTGGAAGGCTACTGAGCTAAGGCAGTTTCTTTTGTACACTGGACCTGTAATGCTGGCCAGTTTTCTGGACAAAGACCTGTATCAGAATTTTATGCTTCTCTTCTCTGGTATCTCCATCTTAGCAAGCCCAACATTTTCCTACCTCACTGATTATGCTGACACTTTACAGAAGTCGTTTGTGCAGCACTTTGCTACACTTTATGGGAGACACAACGTTGTGTATAATGTACACTGCATAACCCATCTGGCAGGTGAAGTTCAGCAGCATGGTCACCTTGACTCCTTCTCTGCCTTCCCATATGATCTGCATATGATCATATGATCTTCCTAATTATCTGCAGAAGATTAAAAAAACTGGTTAGAAAACCAGAATATCCTTTAGAGTAGATCATTCGTCGTCTGTCAGAAGTAAAAATTCGGGAGGTCACATTACCTGGCAGCACTTTAAGACGGCAGCATTTTGTGGGCCCTAATGTTGGGGGGATGGCCATCAAGGCACAGTATGGCGAGATGTCCACTGAGAAGTGGACTCTCAGAACATCGACTGGTGATAACATCTTCAGGCTTGGAAATGACATTGTCTGCATCCAAAATATTGTGGAATGCATTGGGGGGGGGGCATTTATGCAATATATAAGGAATATAGAAGGAAGTCTTTGTTCTTTAGCTACCCATTTAGCTCGGATACACTGAATATTTACATCATTTCAGAAGAATCTGAGATCATCAAGGCTGCCAATGTTTCAGAGCTTGATGGGAAATGTGTCGCCCTGCCCCACAGGGAAGGTTTTGTGGCCTTTCCTCTCCTGCATTAACATGCAAAAAATGCATTTCAATCAGTTTATTAATTCAGACATTAATTAGTTAAATACTTCATTACAGTAACATTAATTGATAGTTTTTGTTCATTGTTTTAGTACCAATCATAATTATAGCATAACTAGTTTAGATCAGGGTCCGAGGACTGACCAAAGTTTGACTTGCTGGCAGTGGCTGCATCAGAAAACAGGCTGATAAGTTGCTGTAAGTACTTTGCTGAAGTTAATCATCTTTCAGGTGTCAACTGTCAGTATCAGTGTTGTGCAAGTTGACACTTCATATGAGCCCCTATATTATCAAAATCAATAAAAACAAAATTTCTAAGCTTTTTCCACTAGATCTTCTTACTCTGTCTTCTTCTTTTCTTGTCTTCTCCATTAAGGATGTTCCATGTAGTTGAATTTGTTACCAATAAAACCGTAGCAGTGGTGCCCCAAAGCTGGTACGAGGATGGTTGTGCATCGTGGCCAACTTATAACAGTGACGAAAGAATAAATAGGGCAGTAAAACATGGAGAGGAGCCACAGGATGACTGGCAGACACATGATGTCAGAATCATCAAATCATCTGGTATGCCAAATCTCAAAGTTGTTTCTTGGCAAGAAAAGTGGTTTTTACAAATCCTACACCTATAAATCCACTGCCACCACTGTTTAAAAGAATATGCCACCGTTTTATGAAATTGGGTTATTCACGGTCTCCCCTTGAGTAAGATAAGTGAGCAAAAACCTTTGTCACCTGCCGGACTAAGACAATGCATGCACGGAGACAAAAATGTTTTTGCGCACTTATCTAACTGTAGGGGAGGCCGTGAATAATTAATTTCATAAAATGGTGGCATGTTCCTTTAAGACTCATGTCAAGCTCCATGTTTACCTTTCAGATACTTACATTGAGGCATGTCAAATCCTGAAGAAGGCTCTGACATGTAGCACCTCGGACCTCCAAACTGAGGATGAACAGGAACGGCCTGGGAGAAGGAGAACAAATGCGAAGTCAGTGTTTTTCCTTCATGTTACACATACAAACACTAACACCATATACTTTTATTAAAAAGACAGAACAGAGATCAATGCCTTTTTCAACCATTCTCTGTCTGCTTTAAAGGTTGATTTGCATGTAGATAAAGATCTTTTTTTTATTTAAACAGACATTTCTTTGTTGACACTGATATAGAGGAGGACTACCGACCCCCAAAGAGGTCCAAATCCGGGTCATCTGCTGGGACAAGTCACCAACTCCCTGCAAATAGTCCAGAGCTCTGTCAAAGTAAGAGTCAGAGAGTATTCATGTCCTAATAATTTCAAATAAGAAAAAATATACATATAAATGTGTTTCTATTTCTCCACAACAAAAAAAACACATACACAAACCACAAAATGACCCCCACTCACTACACGGAAGAGCAAGTTTAGTGGCAGACTCTTGTCACTAGCATGCTCAACAGACAGGCTGAGGAAGTCCTTTCTTCCCCGGTTCATCCAGCTTTTAGCTTTATCTGCTCTATGTAATATGTAATCATCTTACAGTTGTTCTCTGTGAATGTTTCTTAAGTCTGTGTGGCTGTGTTGTGTATGTTGTATAAGATTGACACCAATATAACCCCCCCCCCCCCCCCAACAACAACACAGTGTTTGGCAGAACTGCCCCTCCCCAACCACTACCACCACAAACACTCCTCTCTCAACCTGCACAATGCAACCAGCAACAACGGGGGCCAGAGGAGCCAAGCCAGGTCTACAGACCTACCTGGAGAGGTGGGAGACATGGCCCAGAAACCATTCCCTGCTCTGGTAAGAAATAACTGTAACTACAAGACATAGTATTATAGCTTGGCTTTAACCACGGGGGACACGGGGGGACTTAAGTGCGTGTGGAGGGGGAATAACTATTCTATAATACTATGTATTCAACAGTTGCTCAGGTCCACATTTTAAGCCTGCTGGAGCACATTAAGCAGCAGCAGGACCAGCTGGTGGCCAAGGTTAATCACCTGAGCAGCAGGGTGCTCAACACCTCAACACCTCAAGAGCCAGAGTGTCCTGAATGCATTCAGCTGCCCATCGAATCACTGGAAGCCGTGGATGAGCTTGAAGCATTCCTGAAAGACGCTGCCAATGCAGCAGCCAAACAAAGAATGGTATGCTCCTGCCAGTCACTTAACTCTAATTGGTAAAGTGCTGGGGTGGAGGTGGGGCAAAGATTGTCGTACAAGTTATTACATCAGGGCTTTATACCTTGTCTGTATTTTAAGGTGTTTTGTGACTTACTTTTAGATTTCTTCTTTGGCCACGATTGGTGGCCAAGATGTGAAGAGAGTGGCGTGGAACATCCTCTCTCGGATGTTCACTGAAGAAGTGGCCAAGACCATAAGCTGGAAGGGGGCAAACGGCAAGAGGGCATTCGGTCACATGTCGTCAAAGACACTGCTGTACCGTAAGTCACTTTAAGTATTCAGCAGCAGGGAAGGGAAGGGAGGTGTAACGGCTCCCACACACAGCTGCGTGCGACCCCAATGCTGGGGTCGGCTGAAACTGTAAATGGTGTTGCCAGATTAGGTTGAGTGATTTACGCCCAATCATGATCGAAATCCCGCCCCCTTCAGCAAAAAATCCGCCCCAACAACGATTCTGTCACAGATAAACAATTTAACTCAAATCTGCCCTACAATTTAACTTTATCTGCCCGCCTAAGCCGGTGTTACAATATATTCGGTTCCTGGAATATCTGATTTCAATGGGTGGAGCTACCATGAATATTCACAACACCATAGCGTGGGCGGGGCGACAATTTTTTATTAACTCACAAATGCAACCAAAATATATAAAAAGAACATTTATCTGAAAATTTTACATTCTGTACTTCAGTTGGGACATTCACAACAAAAAAATAGGCCTACATATTTTTTAAAATAAAGAAAATAAACAATTGGAAAAACAATTCTGGCTGCTACTATGGGCTCAGTGCTAAAAATCTTTTCTACAGATAACCAAATTACAATCAATAGCAGAAAATAACTACAATACAACAAAGACACAAGTTCAATAAACAGTGCTTTTCAGGTTTTTCAGCTCTGTTTTTCAGGTACGCTACAGAAATGTAATAGGCTAATCAAATGTAAAATAACTGCACAGTCTTCACTCTATGAATTAAATATAGATTAATCATTTCTGATGTTATAACGGTTATTTAGTCAGGAGCAGTGAGCACTTGTATTTTTCTTTGACAGCATTAGATTTATTATTAGTTTGCTTTCGCTTTAAGAACAAAGCACAGATTTAATATACTGATACACACGCCTTTTCTTTCTCAACTGTTTACGTTAAGACATATGCCTAACGACTGTGTTTACTAGGATATTCGTCAAAATGCGCATTTTGATTTAATTTTGTCTGTTTATTCATCCATGCACAAAAAAGCGGAAGAGAGCTCGATTTAGCATTCACGCGGTCTAGACGCGGCTGTCTGTGTGCGTGCGTGCGCTTCATATGTGTGCGCTGAAAACTTCTCACACAGCGCTCGACTGTTCTACTAACAATCCCGAGCATCTTTTATGCTTCACCTTGTGCCTTCGGGCAAGGGCAGTCCTTATATCGAGTCCTGATCCGTGAGTTTGAGCGAGAATGCACGTGTTGGCGGTAATGCATAGACGGACATTATGTGAAAATGTGGACAGTGCCAAATAAGGTGCCTATTTATACTACAGATATCAATATTTTTTGTGTGGCATCGATGCATCGTATCATCAGACATCATATCGATGTATCGATCCATATCGATGAATCGTTACACCCCTAGTCTGTAATAGTTCAGGTAAACTCAGAGTACTGAAACTACAAAAGGATGAATTATTTATAAATTATATATAAGTGGATTAAGCTTAACTTCATTCAACTTTATTACCTGTTTGAAATAAATAATCCATAAAACAAAACAAGGCGCTCACGCTAATAATTTCTGTTCCACTCACTTGTATTTGTCGCAGGGCCGGCCCTGACCAATTTGCTGCCCTAGGAAAGATTTTACCTGGCGCCCCATGCATTACAGCCCATTTCACCCTGTCATTGTGTTCATGATTTAGCATATATATATATATATATATATATATATACACACACACACACATTACAGCAGAACTGTTCATAATAAATCATCATATTAGAATGATTTCTAAATGATCATGTGATAGACTGGATGTCACATGTGACACTGAAGAATGGAGTAATGATGCTGAAAATTCAGCTTTGCATCACAGATATAAATGATAATTTAAAGTATAATAAATTGAAAACAAATTATTTTAAATTGTAATAATATATCACAATATTACATTTTTTTCTGTATTTTTGATCAAATAAATGCAGGCTTGATGAGCAGAAGAAACTTCTTTCAAAAACATTAAAAATAGTAATGTTTCCAAACTTTTGGCCTGTACTGTATCCCCCCAAAACTGCACAACTGTAGAGTAAAACATTAATTAAAAAGTGATAATAAAAAATGCATCTTAAAACTGACATGATTGTACAAAATCACAGTCTGGGGACTCAGAACTCAGAACAACTGCTAACATTAAGTTTAAGGTAAAAATAACTGCCATGAAATTATAGTATCTTACTCCTATGCAATAAATTGTTCTTTCATCTCTTTACCTCTGTCTTTATCCTCTTCTCTTCTTTCTGGCACTGTATCTATCGTAGACTATGCTCATTCATAATGTGTCATGTAAATTCGGCCTTCCGTCACAATCAGGAAACTTTCACCTTGTCTAGAACTGGCGCGAGCTGCCAGGCCCGTTTCTATGAGCAGTGCTGTCTACATTGGATGCGGCGTCGGGCACGCTACACAACAAATTACCAACAACTGATCGTGCGCGCGCTCTGTTTCTGACGCACTTCAAGCACTCGATGGGCGGGGGAAGATTGAAGAGCCGGACTTTTTTTTTTTTTTTTGCTTTATTTGGTAGTATTTCGAATGAATGGTTTTTAAATAGTAACCTATTATAAAAAAAGATATGTAAAAAAAAAAAAATAAAAAAAAAATTCAATCGTTCACTTATTCTGGCGCCCCTATGGATGAGTGGCACCCTTAGCATTTGCCTATACCACCTATGCCGCAGGCCGGCCCTGATTTGTCGCCCCACCCACGCTATGGTCTCGTGAATATTCATGATAGCTCCACCCATTGGAACCAAATATTTCGGGAACCGAATATATTGTAACACCGGCTTATTTTCCCCAGCCGACGAAGTCAAAAGATGCCCAATCTGGCAACACTGATTAATTCCAGCCAATAACTGGGCAGCCCGGGCTTAAGTCATAAGTATCCTACCAAATGCATGCTGAATTTAAAACCTTTTTAAAACCTCATTTTGTGCTTACAGGTGCTGTACGTGCAAATGGTTTGTGTCGCACAGCCACAGACACAGACATTCAACGTTATGCCATAAGATGGTTTAACTTGGCTGCAGACCGTGGTGCGATGTGTTCTTTTGTTAAATAAAATGTTTTATTTCTTTCAAATTGTTTCAGTTTTAATTTAAATAGTCTGTCGCAGGCTACACGTTGTCCATGCCCTTCACAAATTCCATTGGCCTGTAGCCTAGTGTGTTTAAACCCCACCCACGATCAACTGCAAGATAACTTACAACCAACTTGGGCCTAGTCCACACGGACACGGGTATTTTTATAACCAGAGTTTTTCCTCCTGCGTTTAAAAAAAAAATCCCGTCCACATGAAAATGCAAAAACATGCTATCAAGCGCTGTCAAGAGCATGCCACACCAGCAGGCGGCGATATAACCCAAATCGTAAATCGTTTCCAAAACGGACCCGGAGCGGATATGCGGCTCATTCGCGGATCCAAAGCGAAGCCGGGGTGGATGTACCCATTTATGTACGGATGCGCAAAGGGACCGCAACGGCGTCGGACCGGATCCACAAGTGGACGCAGTTTCGGATCCGCTTTCTGGATCCGTTCCGGAGTTCACTGTACCTCAGCGGCAGATGCGTTTCGTAGTCAGTTTGCTGTCTGTAACTCTCTGAAGACTCGTTCACTTCCGAAGCGTCTCACAGCGATCATTTTCACAAAACGGACACTAAACATTATGAATTATACATGCATGCAGACATTCATATGAGGAGTCTAGCAGCAAATTAGTCAATCAGAGAATTTTTTTTTTTCGAACAAGAAAAATTTACCAAGGTCCGGACCTCGGTGACCTCATAGCTGGCTACGGCCATGCCGTCGACCACTTACGTCGACCACTTACGTCGACACACGTTTGTGAGAGGTTTTTATTACTTTTTTCAAAGGAAAACTCCAATACCTTAAACTAGAACGTGACACATTTTACATACATACATACATACATAAATGAATGAATGAATAAGAGTAGATAATCATTTTTGCGCTAGCACATTTTACAACCCATAACAGCATTTCATTAACTTTATCATACAACAACCTATTTGAGCAAAAAAATAAAACAAAATACAAAACAATACAATACAATAGACTATAAACTACTGACAACCAAGTGTTAAAGGGATAGTTCATAAATAAATAAATAAAATAATAATAATAATAAAATTCTGTCATCATTGACACACCCTTAAATTGTTCCTTCACCATTTCTTTCTTGTGTTAAACACAAACGAAATTTTTTTTGAAGAACCAATCAATTGACGGTAGCCATTGACTTCCATGGTATTTTTTTCCACACTACAGAAGTCAGTGGCTACCGTCAACTGTTTGGTTACCAACATTCTTCAAAATAGCTTATTTTTCAGGTAAAAATACTATAAAAGTGCAAGTATAACCTTGTTAAATCTGATATCAGTTTTAATTATTAATTACCATACATTATGTGGTGATATGTACTTTTTACTTACAAAAACCCATCATTTCTATAGTACTTGGCCATTAAATAAAACTGTTGTCCAACTAAACATATTGACTGTATATGGAAACAGTTAACACATAGTTTACATTTAGCATTTTGTAGCACACACACACATACACTGAACAAAACGAGTCATTGAATTTACAAAAAAATTTTAAGGTAAGTGGTTGCATTCAGTTTATTTTAGATACATTTAAAGGGGTCATAAGATGCTTTCTTAAAGATCATTATTTTGTGTATTTGGTGTAACAGAATATGTTGACATGCTTTAAGGGTCAAAAAACACATTATTTTCAAATACTGTACATTATTGTAGGCTCTCTATGCCACGTGTCTCTCAAACGTGTAATTTTCTACAAAGCCCCTCCTTCAGAATGCAGTCTGCTCTGATTGGCCAACTGACTCAGTGCATTGTGATTGACTGAACACCAGAAGCACTTGGCAGAAATCTTAATAACAGTTAATAACAGTTAATAATGTCCTTAGTTTTACCATCTGTTTAAGCCCGAAATGGGAACAGTGACATGACAGACACAGTAATGAAGCTCCTGTGTGTTTGCAGTCCATAAGCCACGGACGGGTTAACAGCTGACTCCAGTGTGTGAACCTGTGTGAATCTGTCAAACACACATACACACACACACACACACACACGATACACAAAACTCCGCATTTGAACAGTCAATAGCAAATTTTTTAACTAATAACAAAACATACTTACAGTAGCTGATTCAGAAGTGCCAGATTGTCGTAGCAAAGTCAGAATAACCTCCTCTCCCAGGTTCACGAAACGGTTGTCCATAAAATGTGTTGCTGTTCTGTTGTGAGTAATCTTAAAGATTTCTAAATCCATCTACTTTCTGAAGGCCAAATAAAGTGCTTTTGCTTTCTCCTAGATACACACAGCATCTCCCTGACATGACTGTTTCAACACTGACTGTGTTACTGAAACCACGCCTTCTTTCTTTGCGTGAACATTTGGGCAGCGTTATGCAAATATTTCCACATAGTGACGTAGACACGTGTTTGAACGAGCCGTTTTAGGGGTGTGTGGCAGAGTATTAACTTTGATAAAGAATATCTCTTTGGATTTGAGACTTTAGTCTTTGCAACTTTACAGATCTTCTTTATGCACCAAGAGCTTGTAACACTCCAAAGAGAAAGGAAAAAATTTAATTGCATCATACCCCTTTAAGTAAACAAATTTTGCTGAAAGTTATTTAACTAAATTTGTTTATTTAAATGTTGTTAAAATAAATTGATTGCAACCACTTACCTTTAAATAATTTTGTATCATTTTGTGTGTGTGTGTCTATATATATATATATATATATATATATATATATACAAACACACACACACACATTTATTTTTCCATGTGTGTGTGTGTGTGTGTGTGTGTATATGTATATATATGTATATATATATATATATATATATATATATATATATATATATATATATATATATATAATTCATGTCTTAAGTTTTTATTCTACTTATTTCATATAGTTTCCTATTTTACAGCAATTTGGGTCAACTTATTATGCTGTATAAATAATCTTGGTTTGGTATGACTCGATAATCTCCAACACTGTCAATCTAAGCGGTGGATACTAAACTGAAGTGAATTCCAGTCATTTTCACAGCCAATCAGGTCCCTCTGAGTGCTCACTTAAAGCTCACGGGACACTAGCGAGTGCACGGCTGCAAAGTGCTTATCCCACTGGCTCAGAATTCAGAGGCCTTGATGTGTTTTTACACCTATGTTAGGGATTTTATGCTCGCTTTCGCAGGCAGGGGCTGGAGGTGCTGTACCCCGTTCATGTTTTCAGAATTTTTCCTCTACCAGCAGGAAGGTTATGGTCGAGAGCCTCCTAAGAGATGTGTAATTTACTTTGCTTACCCAGGCTGAACATAAACTAGCAGAGTTCAACATTATGAGTTTAAGAGGGTTTTTCTGAGTGTCCCTCTGTATTATCTTCCCTGAATTACCTTTATAAGTGAATATAAATGTCCTTAGAGTGTCAGGAACCCGTAATCAGAGTTAAAATGAACTCTACTACATGTAACATGCTGTAATTGCTTTTTAATCTCAGTGCAGGAGGGCAGTTAATGTCCAGCCATGCACGTAATTTGTCCTTCTGCTTTCTCTTCGTTATTACATGCAAAGGCTGGACAGCTCTGTTCGAACCCTATCGCAGGAATGTTTTCATTATTCATTAGTTGGCACCCATATCACCCTAGAGCCCAAGACCGGTTTCCCACTGAAGCTAAGCAGGGCTGAGCCTGGTCAGTACCTGGATGGGAGACCTCCTGAGAAAACTAGGTTGCTGCTGGATGAGGTGCTAGTGAGGCCAGCAGGGGGTGCTCACCCTGTGGTCTGTGTGGGTCCTAGCGCCCCAGTGAAGTGATGGGGACACTATACTGTCAACAAGCACCGTCCTTCGGATGAGACGTTAAACCGAGGTCCTGACTCTCTGTGGTCATTAAAAATCCCAGGAAGTCTTTCGAAAAGAGTAGAGGTGTGACCTCGGCATCCTGGCTAAATTCGCCCATTGGCCTCTGACCATCATGGCCTCCTAAAAATCCCCATATCCGCTGATTGGCTTCATCACTCTGTCTCCTCTCCACCAGTAAGCTGGTGTGTGGTGGGCGTTCTGGCGCACTATGGCTGCCGTCGCATCATCCAGGTGGATGCTGCATACTAGTGGTGGATGAGGAGATACCCCCCAGACTATGTAAAGCGCTTTGAGTGCCTAGAAAAGCGCTATATAAATGTAATGAATTATTATTATTATTATTCATAATGTGCAATTACAATGCTTTAAATGATGATCTCCTTCAATATATCCCTACCATTACTTAAATGCAAAGTATTTCCTCAAATTTGGTAAGTAGTGATTGAAAGTCAAGGAGAGAAGATGCAGTACATGGGTTGGTAAATTCACTCTCGTCCAAAAATGTTGTCCCCATAATTTAACCACCACCACCACCACAAAAAAAAAAAAAAAAACCTACCCCTGTAATTATGGATAATGCAAATGTGTTTCTCGCCTCTGGGGTTTAGACCCCCTCTTCGTGGATTATGGTGTGTGGAAAGCCAGTTTTGCATTAGAAGGATCCGAGTGCACACAAGGGACGTTCTGAAACCTCATTCACTGCATGGGCCACCATTGTCCTAAAAGATGCCTTTTTTATTGTCATGGTGATGTTGACTCTGTGGAATGCACAAAGTCACTTAATGAGCTGCGCTATTCGGCTCGTTCTATTGTAAATCATGTCTGATGTGTGTATTTTAAGCTGGTACACATCACTCAGGAAAAAAAGGTCTCTTCTTCGTTTAACAAAACCTTTTGTCTTTAGATATTTCTGCTTTTGGAGTATCTCTGAGATGTTGCAGTGAGGTTAGCAAGGGCTGTTTTGCATTTCTTTGAACTTTGACCTTCAGTGCACTACTTTGCTGCTTTTTAGTAAAGCACAAAGACCGAAAATATGCAGTACAGTTTTAATTGTTTATGAAATTGGGGAAATTATACAATGAAACATTTTAAAGATTAGTTTATGAGCCAACTAAACAGATGCCAAAGGATAAAACAGAGTAGGATTCCTTTTTTACAGGCATAACTGAAACAGCTGAACAATTCTAAAACAATTAATTAAATAAAAAAAATGGTTTAAATCAACTATATATATATATATATATATATATATATATATATATATATATATATATATAGTTTCACTGTGAGAAGAAGAGTTTTGGAAAAAGTGTCAAAAACATTAAGAAATTGGTGTAAATAAATGCCTTGCCAGTAATATAGTACTGCCCTCTAGTGTTAGTGTAAGAAACATGTCAGCATGTACAGCACATCCCAGACGCAATACTTAAATTCGGTTTTCACAATCACACATGCCTCCAACATACTAGAAGTGCTCAAGGCTTTAGTAAGAGCAGGCTGCTGTTAGAGATAACACAGTCAGGAGATTCACGCCGCCTTCAGAGTCTCTGATGGCGCTTGGCACGTCTCACTCACTCATGTAGAGAAGGACAGAGAGCTGAATGTGGGTTTAGACAAGGCTCTTGAAGCTTTTCAAACCTCTGGCACTGTGATGAGACAGAGAACTGGAAAACAGTATAAACAAGGTAAAGTTAAAAGTGTACTTAAGTCATTTTCCCTTATTAAAAAGTTATACAGATAATAGAAACTAAGCCTTTCTTAAAAATATTTTTTTTTTTAAATAATGTGCACTATTATGAGATGCAAGAGTCTAGTCATAAAAGAAACAACATGGAGAAATCTAAATTTGTTACTGGTCACTTTAGCTCAAAGAATATACTGATTGATAAAACTTCTAGACCTTTCTTAGAGAGAGAGAGAGAGAGAGAGAGAGAGAGAGAGAGAGAGAAACATTGCAAACTTTATAAACTAACTTCAAGAAACTCTGAAAATGCATTTCATAACCCCTGTAAGCAATCAAATTCAAGTAACCAAGACAGCTTTACTCAGAGCTGTCTTTAACTGTCATCTACCTCCATCTCTGATGCTCTTGGATCATGCTGCAGAGGCTTCACAGCTAAATTTAATTCCAGGCAACCTGTTTATGTGAATTCCGAGCTGTCAATAACACTGAACTCAACACAGGCAACATAAGTGAAGATACTGCACACTAGAGGGCACTCGCTTGTTTTAAGATGGTCTTTGACAGTCTTGTCCCTATAGTTTAAAGGGATTGTATCTTGCGATTTAAATTTCTCCTTTCTCTTTGGAGTGTTACAAGCTCTTGGTGCATAAAGAAGATCTGTAAAGTTACAAAGACTAAAGCCTCAAATCCAAAGGGATATTCTTTATAAAAGTAAAGATCCTTCCACGCCCCCTAAAACGGCTCGTTCAAACACATCCCCACATGTCTACATCACTATGTAGAAAAATTTGCATAATGCCACCCAAATGTTCACGCAAAGAAAGAAGCCATGGTTTCAGTAACCGCAGTTAGTGTTGAAGCAGTCATGTCAAAGAGATGCTGTGTGTATCTAGGAGAAAGCAAAAACACTTTATTTGGCCTCCCGAACGGAGATGTATTTAGGAATCTATAAGATTACTGACAACAGAACAGCAACAAAATTTATGGATGACTGTTTCGTGAACCTGGGAGAGGAGGTAATTCTGACTTTTCCATGACAGTCTGGCACCTCTGAATCAGCTACTGTAAGTATGTTTTGTTATTAGTTTAATTATTTGCTATTGAATGTTCAAATGCAGAGTTTTGCATGTTGCGCGCATGTGTGTGTGACAGAGAGAGAGAAAGAGAGAGAGAGAGATGGTCAAACAGTTGGGGTCAGCTGTCTTAACCATCCGTGGCTTGTGTTCTGCAAACACATACGAGCTTCATCACTGTGTCTATCATGTCACTCTGTTCCCCTTTCAGGCTTAAATTGATGGCAAAACTAAGGACATTATTAACTGTCTTTACATTTATTTTAAAAGATGAAGCTCACGATTATGGAAAGAGGCGTTACATTTCTGACAAGTGCTTGCAGTGTTCGGCCAATCACAATGCACTGAGTCAGTTGGCCAATCAGAGCAGACTGCGCTTGTCGGAAGGAGGGGCTTTGTAGAAATCTACGCGTTTGAGAGACACGGGGCATAGAGAACCTACAATAATGTACAATATTTAAAAAATAATGTGTTTTTTGAACATTGAAGCATGTCAACATATTCTGTTACACAAAATACACTAAATAATGATCTTTAAAAAAGCATCATATGACCCCTTTAAAGAAAATCTAATATATTGTAGCACATACAGATCTTACCAAATATAAAAGAAAAAGGTTTAATGAAGGTTTAACCTTCTTGACAATTTTGACTTAGTTAAATTACTGAAAACAATGACTTATAGTGAAAAACTGTTGTCAAAGAAAAAGAACAAAATCTATTTGTTGTCTTATTTGAATACCATTCTCATATTTCTATAAAGCATGCAAGTCTTTTAAGGAAAAAAGAGGAGCTCTTGTTGTATTTATTAGCAAATGTATTTAAGTATTATACATACTGTATGTGACTGTGATGGATCTCAATTTTTTTGTATTGTATGATACGTTTTCTGTCTGATAATTAAACTTCATGCTTATATAAAACGTTCAAGCATGTATACACACATGCAGGCACACACACAAGTATTTTAAGTATTATTCACCACTGAGCACGACACAAACATACAGTGAGGCAGATCTATCAGGTTTAATATGTTATTTAATGAAGAATTTGTGAGTTAATAATTAATATACAATTAAAGAATAGCAAATGAGCTTTGAAGCCTGCCAGTGTGCAGACCTCAGCTAGCTCCTTCTGAAAGGCACTGAAGCATTTAAGATTGGCTACAGAGCATTCATATTAGCAGCATGCTGAAGAACCAAAAGCATTCCCGGAGAGTGGTCTCTGATCTGCCTTTCCGCTATTGTGTTTTTTTGCTGAACAGGACCACCAACGCTGCTTATTTTAAGAAGTGCTTAATTAATTTGTTAGATTGTTCTAATTTTAACAGTTCAGAGTCCCGGAAATCATCAGTAATGACTGACTGCACTCAGCACTTTACACCCCCTCCAGTCTTCACCTAATATACTTAAAGGATAGTTCACCCAAAAATGTAAAAATTTGATGTGTATCTGCTTACCCCCAGGGCATCCAAGATGTAGGTGACATTGTTTCTTCAGCAGAACACAAACAAAGATTTTTGTTGCAGTCTATCAATCTTATAATGGCAGTCAATGAGCTCCACGGCTTCAAGAGTAAAAAACCATACACAGACAAAATCAAATTAAACTCTGCAGCTCGTGATTATACATTGAGGCCTTAAGACACAAAAAGATTGGTCTGTGCAAGAAACTGAACAGTATTTATATAATTTTTTTTACCTCTAATCCACCACAATGGAGTGCGTTCACAACGTCCGTTGTGTGATGCGTGTTTGTGCTCTTGCATAGTAGACATAGATATATATAAGTAGATGCCTCATTAGTGACTGTTTCTATGGGCAGCAATATGTTCCAAAAATGGAGGACTTTATCCGTCGTATCCGGAGCGGTCAAACAAGGCATTAATACATCTATGATAGTAGACGCATGTATGTCACTCATTATTTACACAGTGCAGAGAGATTGTGGACGTGTTCACTGGCACTGCGATGATCTAAAGATATTTAAAAGTACAGGTCATCACAATGGAAGATGATTTTGATATATCATCAGACAACGTGGAATTTTTTGCCCCATCGTATTTATTTGACGTCACGTGCCAGATATTGTGTATGCACTAAGGACAGTTGGACATTGCGGTGGATCAGAATAAAAAAAATATATATATACATACTGTTCAGTTTCTTGCACAGACCAATCGTTTCATGTCTTAAGACCTCAACATATTGTCTCGAGCTGCAGGGTTTCATTTGGTTTGGTCTGTATATGTTTTTTTTTTACTCTCAAAGCCATGGAGCCTATTGACTGCCTTTATAAGACTGATATACTGTAACGGTTTGAGTTAAAAATCTGTGTTTGTGTTCTGCTAAAGAAACAAAGTCACCTACAGTACATGTACATCTTGGATGCCCAGGTGGTAAGCAGATCTAGATCAAATTTTCATTTTTTGGTGGACTATCCCTTTAACACTCTCTGAAACTGCAAAGAGTATGAAGAGAATGATTGTTTTACTAATAAAAATTGATTCTTATACTGCCATAAATTTCACTGGCATTAGTTTCGACATTATGTATCTGCCTTGAATTATTTGTAACCTTCAGTTTTGTGGCAATACAATGTTTGATCCAGGCCATCTGTTGCTTAAAAGACTAAGAATTTGGTATTTGTTTAATTCATTGAACTTAAGGGAAGAAACCATGGTAACAAGTGTTTATGTGGCAATTATGATTATCTTTTCTGTATTGCATTACATACTATTCATTGCATGAAAAAAAAAGGATTTCAGAGCTTCCCTTTGCAAGCATACAGTATATAAAAAAATTAATTTGGCTGATAAGCTCAAGCTCGCTACCACGGCAACGCCGTCAGCCTACCAAGTCCAAACTATCACCGGCAAGCCATTAAGCAGGAGATGCGTGCGTCATAGTGTGGGTCCCATATCCCTCCAAACCGGACTACTCCATCACGAGGAAATCCATCTTCTGGTTCTGGAGGAATCCACCGCTGACGTGATTCTAGGGCACCCGTGGTTAGAGCAGCACAACCCCGTAATCTCCTGGAAGACGGGCGAAGTCCTGAAGTGGGGTGACGCCTGTTTCAAGAGCTGCATCTCAGGTTGTCCAGTTCCAGCCACACCTTCCCCTGAACCTCTTCCAGTCTGTTCCACATCAATAGTGAGCCCAGTGGAAAACCAATCCATCGCCATCCCTCACTGCTACGCCCCCTTCAGTGACGTCTTTTGCCCCAAACGGGCCTCCAAGCTGCCTCCACACCGGCCGTGGGACTGTGCAATCGATCTGCTGCCAGGTGAAACAGTGCCTAAAGGAAGGATATACCCCCTATCCATTCCTGAGGAGAATGCCATGGAGGAGTACATCATGGAGGCGCTGGCTCAGGGTTATATTCATCCATCGACCTCCCCTGCTGCTTCGAGTTTCTTCTTTGTGGAGAAAAATTACGGAGGTTTAAGACCATGCATTGATTATCGGGCTCTCAACAATATAACAGTGAAGTTCAGGTACCCACTTCCCCTCGTCCCAGCTGCCTTGGAACATCTCCGTGGTGCCACTGTGTTCACCAAGTTGGACCTCCGCAGCGCCTACAACCTCATCCGGATACGAGAGGGGGACAAGTGGAAGACCGCCTTCATAACCCCTACAGGCCACTATGAATACTGCGTGATGCCGTATGGACTTGGTAACGCCCCCTCCGTATTCCAGGACTTCATCCACGAGGTGCTCCGGGAGTTCCTCCACAAGTTCGTCCTAGTCTACATTGATGATATCCTCATCTACTCCCGGAGCCTGGCAGAACATCAACGCCACGTTGCAGAGGTCCTGCAATGCCTGAGGGCCTACCAACTGTATCTCAAGGCCGAAAAGTGCTCTTTCCATCAGCCCTCAGTGCAGTTCCTTGGATACAACATCAGCAGCAGTGGCATCCGGATGGACGAGGGGAAGGTAAACGCCGTCAGAGATTGGCCCACTCCAACCACCATCAAGGAGTTACAGCGGTTCCTTGGCTTTGCCAACTTCTATAGATGGTTTATACAAAACTTCAGTACCATCACCAGCCCTCTCACCAGTCTCCTCCGTAACAAACCCAAATCTCTCTCCTGGACTCCTGCCGCCACAGAGGCCTTCCACATCCTTAAGGAGGCCTTTACGACTGCCCCACTCCTGGTCCATCCCGATCCCGACCGACCCTTCGTCGTGGAAGTCGACGCCTCGACCACCGGAGTGGGAGCGGGTCCTTTCTCAGCAGCAGGGGAATCCCAGTCGCCTCCACCCATGTGCCTTCTTCTCCCAGAAACTCAACCCGGCGGAGGTCAACTATGATATCGGCAACCGGGAACTGTTGGCCATCAAACTGGCCTTGGAAGAATGGAGGCATTGGTTGGAGGGAGCCAAACACCCCTTTCTGGTCCTAACAGATCATAAGAACTTAGAGTATCTTCGAGTGGCCAAAAGATTAAATCTGAGACAAGCCCGCTGGGCGTTATTCTTCACCCGCTTCCATTTCACCATCTCATACCGCCCAGGGGTGAATAATGTGAAGGCTGACGCCCTCTCCAGGTGTTACGCCCCCGAAGAGAATCCCGAAACTCCGGAAACCATTCTTCCAGAAAGAGTCATCGTCTTTCCTATTACCTGGTCCGCTGAGACCCTTCCTCCTACCGAGCCTACCACCAACAACCCGCCGGGTTGCCCACCGGAACTTCAGTATATTCCCAGGACACGGCGCACTCCACTCATACACTCATACATTCCTCCGTACCTTCTGTCACGGCCACCAGAACTCCTGGAACCAGTTCCTTGGGTGGGCCGAGTACGCACAAAACTCCCTTCGTCAACCTACCACCGGACTCACTCCATTCCAGTGCGTACTCGGCTACCAACCACCTCTATTCCCCTGGTCAGGTGAACCCTCGGATGTCCCCGCCATCGACTACTGGTTCCGGGAGAGCGAGAGGGTCTGGGACGCGGCACACCACCAACTCCAGCGGGCTTTACGCAGACGTAGAACGACAGCCGACCTTCGTCGATCAGAGGCCCCAATGTACATACCCGGTCAGAGGGTCTGGCTGTCCACCCGGGACATCCGCCTGCGTCTACCCTGCCGCAAGCTAAGTCCCAGATTCATTGGCCCATTCACCATCATCCAGCAGATCAATCTGGTCACGTGCAAACTCCAGTTACCCCCTGAATACCGGATTCACCCCACATTCCATGTTTCTCTCCTTAAACCTCACCATCCTTCTGTCTCTCCCTCCACAGAACCTGGCGAAACGGAAGCCCCCCCCCTCCACTCCTCCTAGACGACGGCGCAGCCTATGCAGTGAGTGACATCCTGGACTCCCGGCGGCGTGGTGGACAACTGGAATATCTAGTGGACTGGGAAGGATACAGTCCAGAGGAACGTTCCTGGGTCCCACGCAACGACATCCTGGATCCTAACTTACTCGACACCTTCCACTCCAATCATCCTGACCGACCAGCTCCCAGGGGAAGAGGACGTCCACCACGTCGTCGGGGTCCTCGGCCCTCAGGAGCGGGCCGTGGGGAGGGGGTACTGTTACAAACACGCCAGGTTCCACCTCCACGCAATCACTATGCACGCCCTCACCGGAATACTAAGCACATCCACCTGATCCTCATCACCACCCAATCACCTCAGCACCATAAAAACCACACACACGCACTCAATCGATGTCCGGTCTCGTTCGCGACAAGGTCTTACCTGTATGCTAACTCTAAAGACTAACTCTTCTTCTACTTACCTCTCTCCAGTGATTCTCCGAAGATCCAGATCCCCAGTGTGCGTGTGTGTGGTTCACCTTCCTCCTCTGACGTCTTCACCCAGCCTGCACGGATCCATCCCTCACTCCACCCTACACTACCTGCTCCTCTGCTTGTGTCTGTTCAATAAACCATTCTGTCTGTTACTCCTCAGCCTCCCGAGTGATCTGTAACATATTGCAGATCTAACAGAAATAAACAGCTTGTTACAAACACACACTTGACAAGGTTTAACTTCACAAGTTGTTAACTGATGGATAGGAGTGCTGTGATGTGTATTATTTGGAATCTCATCCTGACGTCAATCAATCACTATAGAGGATCCATTGAAGAGCAAGTGTTTTTTCCAAATCTGTTAACACAAAGAAACAAACTCATCTACATCTTGAATGGCTTGAAGGTGGGTGCATCTTCAGCAAATTTTCATTTTTGGTTAATTATTCCTTTAATTGGTCATTAAGTCTCAGTAATGCACTAGATTAAGCAGGTTTACATTTTACTTATTCCAAATTACAGTTATTTAATCTCTACATGTTTTTCATAAAATGCTTTACCTGAAGATTTGAGAATTGGTGGTGCTTGTTTGCCAGACAGGAGTATTTCAGTGACTTAACAACCAGCGTGAGAAAATAAATAACTGCACTGAGGAGGCCATTCATGATCTTATGTGGTCGTTCATTGCTGCTGTCAAAAAGCTTTTAGTGTCAACCCTTTGGTAAATATGGTGAATGAAGCCACTCTGTACTGAACATGCATATTTTACAAGTGTATGGCAGAATGATTGACAGATCTCTGGCTGCCTTATAACCTCAATTTGATGATCAGTGATTCCGGCATGTAGAAAATAGATCCTGTTTACAATTTTTGATATTGAGTCTTTTTAGAGGAAAGCTGCTTTCATGTAATAAAGCTTTAACGGGAAATAAAAAGATTTGATAATTACCTAATGGTTTGTACAAGGAAACTGTCATAATTCTCCTTTAACCTGTACCAAAAACAGTGGAAATGTATGAGAAGCAAGACTTCCTGTGTTTAAATCCAGTGTTTGTTCCTCTCCTTTTCTTTATCACATTCAAACTGAAAACAAACAAAACTAAAGACCATATCGTCCTTTGCTTATATGAGTAAACATTTCATTTGACTCGAACAAACAGAAGTGAAGTGGACCAGAGAAATTCAAGAGCATACAGGACATTATAGAGAAATCAAGCCAACAACCAAATAAAATATATTTTTACATCATCATTAGAAAAGGATGTGCAAAACTTGCCCTGGTAATGCTACAGAAGGGTGTTCTGGGCAGTTTCTTTAAGCCATTTGCTTGAGCATTTTAAAATAGCAGGCACATTAACAACATTTTAATTCCTTGTCTGCCATCAATAGTGTAGTGATTTATGAAGATGTAGAAGTCGATTTCAAACCAAATAGCTTTCTGATGGTCAACAGAACAAATTCTCTTAATGCAGAATTAGTGATGGAAAGTTCAGATCATTTTATCCAACTCAGACATTTGAGTCTTGTTGAGCAAAATTAACGAATCTTGTTTTGAGTAATTTAGTTCTTTTTATTAAAATATAATTTAAATGTTACATTACTTCCCTAAAATGTCTACTGGTACTTATGCAAACGTTGATCACACTACAAACAATATAAAACTATACTGCTATAGGAAACAGAAAAGTTTAAGCAATCTGACATCTGACTTTGTTACAGGGTTAGGACCACTGTGAGCACCTCCCCTGCTGGAGTCAGAAACTCTTGATGTCGACCGATTGAAGTGATGTCCCAGACCCAGGTTGGATGACAAGCCTACATCTTCTTGCTGGACCATGCAGCCAAGTTGCTAGGCTTATGCTGGAGACTCCTTGTTTATCAGGTTCCCAGTATAGTAGTGCTGCAACCTCAAGGACACATGGGTTCTTTTTGAGGTTACTTTCAGGTTGAGCATTCTGGGCATTTCCTTCAAGAAGCTGCCCCGTCAGGATCTGCTACTCATGTCTCACCCTGATAGGCCTCCTGAGTTTTGAGTCATCCACTCAACCATCATGCACATTCTCTGATTAAGAGCTCCTTTTGCTGAGGCGTTGAGTGGCCTTACTCCTTAACTCTACTCTGCAGTCTTGATAGGTGGTTAGGCCCACCTGGACCTCCCTGTCACACTGCCCTTATGGTCGAACCAGTGAACCACTTGATTACACTGCTTTCCCTAAGGTATGGGCGAGATGTGTTTCTGAGGAAAACCTTCCTACGTGCTTCGGCTCTGAGGAGTGGTAGGTCTTCATGCATGAATCGGTTATTGGGAGTTCTTCCAGGTCTGGTTGACCTTTTAACTCTCACCTAAACGCTAGCGCACTGAATGCTCTTTGCTTGAACATGTCAAAGTTTACAAATAGATAAAAAAATAAAAAGGGACAAAATAAATCTTGACAAACTATATATATCATTCTAAAGGTCTAAGCATCCAGCATCAATGACAGATTGCTGTTTTTCAGTGGAAAGCTTATAAGGAATGTATTTGCTAAATTTGTATAAGAAGTACACATCAAAACATGCATAATTAAAACGCAGTGCATACAAAATTCAGCATAATAACAAGTCACAAATGTATCCACTGCTGTAAATCCTGGTTTAGTTAGAAAGGTAGGGTGCATTGTGATTCCAAGCCTTCGAGCTCTGCCTTGGGTTCACAAGTTCCAAGCCAAGCCCTTGACAGGTAAGTTTTTTTTGGGGTATGTACAGGCCTTAGGCCAAATGGGGTAAAGTCACTGACAACCCTCAAGGCATCCTAGGGGGAACTCCCATAACTTTGGTAGAGTTGGAACAAACTGGTGTTTGACATGCACTCCCCTCAACATGGCAGCATGGTTTTACCATTTCCCATAGCGGCCACTAGAGGACGCAGTTTGAAGTTCCCTCAGAAGGGAACATCTCAGGTTACGTATGTAACCATGGTTCCTTGAGAAGGGAACGAGACACTGTGTCCTCTAGAAGCCTCGCCAAGCTTTAGACGTGAGCTTCAGACAAAAAAGCTGATGAAACATTCTTCCAGCGCCCTTTTACGCCATAGGCTGTCAATGGCCAGTGTTATTGTCGTGTTTGAATCCCCATGGTGACCACTAGAGGACGCAGTATCTCATTCCCTTCTCAGGTAACCATGATTACATATGTAACCTGAGACATTCTGATAGTTTTTTTAGGGTGTTGATATATGGTTGGTACTGTGTTCTAAAGGGTTGTAGTGTGTTGCTCTGCGGTAACTGTTTGTGTGTGTGTGTGTGTGTGTGTGTGTGTGTGTGTGTGTGTGTGTGTGTGTGTTGTGTGTGTGTGTGTGTGTGTGTGTGTGTGTGTGTGTGTGTGTGTGTGTGTGTGTGTGTGTGTGTACTGGTATATATGGGTTATGAGGACACAAATGTGCATTTGGGTACTACAACGTTAACATGGTTTATGAGGACACTTCCTGTGCTTCTGTAAAACAAAAGGCTTAAAAAATATACAAAACAGTGTTTTATGAAATTCAAAAATTGGCTGTAGTTTTCTGTAGAGGTGGGTTTAGGTGTAGGGCGATAGAAAATACAGTTTGTACAGTATAAAAACCCTTTCGCCTATGGAGATTTACCACAAATGCAAGTAACTCTTAAAACTACATTCTGTGACACAAAACTTTATTATATTAAAAATAATAGTGGATTTGGGTAATTGTCATGACATTTGCTGTGAGAAATACTGTAAGCCGAGTGCTACCATCTTTGAAACGGTTGGAATTCTGTTATTCTGAATCTTGCACTCTTATTAGCCAATCAGATTAGAGGACCAGACAGAACTATTGTATATATATATATATATATATATGAAGATAATGTATGTCTAAAACATTCCAATTAAAATATATGATTAGGGTTAGATTATTCTTGGGTTGGCTAAATCTGTGTCATGAAATAAAAAATTCTTACCAATTATATTTAATGTATTTCCAGGATGTTTCACACAGTGTTAAAATGTAACAGGAGGAACTTGCATTGTGACAGCAGAGTTATTGTTTTTGGAAAGCTTTCCAGAGGAGTCCACTCACCACATGCTGTACAAGAAAATAATGAATCAATTTTATAGAAACAGTTGCAATACAGTATGTCCTCATTTTTTGCACCAGTATCACAACCTTTCTGCTCTTCCTGAGCCCTGGGGTCTTTAATATGGAGATTATTCACGTAATTAAGCTCAACTAGAATTGTGTGTATCAAGTTACTCAAAGTTGCATCACACTAAATTTGCGGGCAATAGTCTTTTGCACCAGACAATACACAATTTCCAGCTGTGAATGCTTTTATGAAACAAAAACTCCAAAGCTAGATTTAGCTTCAGTGAATGCAGTCTGTGAGGCTTGTTTTTGTTGCAGTACATTAGCATATTGATCCTATGGTCTCTCAACACTTTGCGCTCTACAGCCTCATTGTTTTGGTGTTTAGAAATGCAACCACAAACACCCTGCCTCAGCACCGAAGCAGAGAAAGAGCAGTCTGGTGAAAATAAGTGCTGAAATATTTATTCGAGATGCATAGTCAGCTTTTTTGACCACAATTTGACTGTGATCCATCTGCATGAGCAGGCAGATTAATAATTGAGCCCCAGTTAAATAACTGACAAATGAGATGTGAACAAAGAAAGAAAATTATGGAGGATGAGGTGAGACAAGAGAAAGAGAAAAGCTGGTTTAAAAACATCAGGAGGAATATGACTGCCAACATTGGTTGAATCCAAAATGAACCATCATTTATACCACCAAAATGTGTTTTTCACACTTTTTAATGCGACACAGAAACACAGGAAACAATGAATCAGCTAGATGATTTCTGTTTGTCTTATCGCCCTTATTGATTTCATGCTATTCAGCAGTGACACAAATGGGAAACTCATGTTGCAATTTAAGGCTGAATAAGTTTTGTTTTTAATGAAAAACTTTGTTTTATGTGTGTTATATATTATATTATTATATTAATTTACCAAAATAAGTAGGATCATACAAAATGCATGTATTTAACACTGTCCTGAATAAAATATTTTACATTAAAAAAGGTTTGCATATAGTTCACAAGACAAGATTATAGCAGAATTTCTAAAAATAACCTCATACAAAAGTTGGCTTTTCTAGCATCTTTTGCATATTTGAACCATTTCCAGTGGTGACTGTATGATTTGGAGATCCATCTTTTCACACTGACAATAACTGAGGGATTCGTATGCAACTATTACAAAAGGTTCCAACATTCACTGATGCTTCAGAAGGAAACACAACAAAGGAGGTATAAAAGCTGGGTGGTGAAAACTTTTGAATATAATGAAGATGTTAAAATCTTCCTTATTTTGTTTAATTTTTTTTTTCATTTAGTACTGCCATTCTAAAGTTACAAAATACAGATACATTTCCCAGAAGACAAAATAAGTCAAATGTATGCTGATCTTCGAATTCAAAACGTTTCACCCCCTGACTCTTAACGCATTTACATATAGATTTTATTAAAAATTTAAAATAAAAATTACATATTTTAAAATGTAATTTTATACCATAATGGCACAGCTTAATTTTCAGCTTCATTACTCCAGTGTTAAGTGTCACATGATCCTTCAGAAATCAGTATAATGCTGATATTACTTAAAAACATTTCCTATTATCATTGTTGAAAACAGCTGTGCTGCTCAATATTTTTGTGGAAACCATGATACATATTTGATAAAAACAAAGAACAGCATTTCCTTGATTCTTTTTCTTCTATTAGTATCAATGCAAATTATTTAACTTTTGATAAATTTAGTGCAACATTTCATGCAAATATATATATATATATATATATATATATATATATATTTACCTTGTTTCACCATTGTTTTACTTTGTAATACACTGCAGCAAATAATGGAAGAAAACAGTTCTAGTCTCTTGTCTTTTGTCACAAAACTACGACACCAGGTTGGACTTAAACAGTGTTTGGAGAAAAGATTTCAATTAAGAGCGATTTGATTAAATCTCAATTTACTGGAGTCAACGAAGCTTTGCCTGACTCCCACTCATGTTGTGCCGTGAATCTCAAGGCCAGATTGACATTTGGAAGTGTTTAGACCCGCCACCTGCTCCAGTCTCATTTCCCTCCACATAACGGGAATGCAGGCACAGACGGAGCCGCGGTCTGTCTGGGATAAGTTATCGCTGTCATGTGCCTCCGAGGGCCACGTGGTCCGATTGTCATCCAGCATCCCACCAACTCCACAGACCAAGGATTTATGTCTAGGATGCTGTCCTCTCATTAAAGTCCACCATGGACTCTCTTGGAGAAGGTAAATTCAGACTGCTCAGGCGTAATAGACCCCTCCACCATTGCACGG
This sequence comes from Carassius carassius, assembly GCF_963082965.1. Lineage (NCBI taxonomy): Eukaryota > Metazoa > Chordata > Actinopteri > Cypriniformes > Cyprinidae > Carassius > Carassius carassius. Next base: position 10,642,220 of record NC_081791.1, read on the forward strand.
CAGTGCACAATGAGCGGCAGAGAGGGCCATTAGTCTTACGCGGCCCGACTAGCAGCAGGCAGGATAATGAACTAAGGAGAGGGTTAAGGCACCCAGAGGAAATAACGCTCACACTGCAGAGGTAAATTCACCATAAGAGACAAATAATGTGAAGAGCATGGGCCTCAAACTGACAAGGAGGGATATAAAAAAGATTTTAGTGCTTATTGAGTGGATATATATTTTCACATATTTATTTATTTGTTTGCTTATTCCTTCATTTACGAGAATTTCAGATGCTTTACCAGGGAAAAATCCTCGTCTTGAGAGCATATTTTCATTTAAGAGTGTAGCCTCAAGGCAAGGCAAAGCAAAATGCTGTGACGGGAGTTTTAAATTGCAACATGTCTACAGTGTGTAAAGTGTCTTGCTCAGTTTGTTTCTAAATTTGTGCATTATATCGCCACTTGAAGCCAAAAGTTGTACCTGTGAGTTTTTTTTACGCATTTGGGAATGTTATTAAATTGCTGTCATTTTTAATAGGGTAGGATGTGATATGGGGGGCGCTCATCCGGTTTCATCAGACTGAAGGCATATCACGTCCCGAGAAAATGAGCTATATCTTTTACAGTGAAAATAAAGAACAGTGATAAAGCAAGACACTGGAATTTAGGAATATATTCACACTGTACTAAAAATGATGCATGATGCATTTCCATTAGACAAAACAGTCCATGGAAGGAATATGACCACAGTCAAACAGCAATTCAAAACGCAAATGACCATTTTCAGAATACACATCCGCCCCCGGCGAGTACAAATAGATAGATGTGGGCTCCACAAGTAATTGTCCTCCTATGGTCATCACCTCAGAGAAGAATAACAAAAATGAGATGTATGGTCAGTGTTGCGTGGTGATGGCCTTGCGTGCATTTCCTTTAGTGATGCTGAGTAAGCTTTGCCTGGAGCGCGGCGGTTTCTCTCTATGCCTTCCAAACTGGATGAAGACCAAGTCCCTGTCTGCGTTTGTTTTTGTCACCCTGTTCCCTATACCAGATGGTTTGACAGTCTTGCCAGGAGCTGTTATTGCCTTCATAGATATGCTGCTCTTGACAGCACGCAAGTAAACTTAAGCTAAAGGCAAGAGAGGGTAATTACACATAGACTAAGCTGAGCTCCATTCCAGTGATTGTGGCACTTGGCACGCACTGCTGTGAACTGGATTGGATTGGATTGAACTACAGAATGTTGCAGTTGTTGCTGTATTTTGTAGCGATGTCATTGGTTATTGTTCTGTTTGCGATAATCACTAATCTTTGAAGAAAATAATCCCACTCCACAGTTAAAGTCATGTTGTGCATGCATGTAATTAATGTAACCTACTGTTTTCAGCTGTGTGCAGTATTTGAGTAAATGTAATTAGTACTTAAGTATATTTTTGTCAACTTTGTAATTTGAATGAGGATCAAAGAGTTGGCTACACTCTAAAAATACTGGGCTGTTTTTTTTTTATTTTTTATTAGCACTATTACGGTAAAAAGTGATTACAGAGAACTGTTGAATAAACCTAAATAAAAAAAGCTATTTTTAAATGTTATCTATTTTATTTTTAAAATGCATGTTGAACAAGTTTTTTTGTTTGTTTGTTTGTGTGTTTCAGCCCATTTTAAGGCAGCAATATAATTTCTAAACAATAGTTCACTTAAAATAAAACAACCCAGCATGTTAGGTAAAAACCAGCATGCAAACAGCAAATAACCCAGCATGTTTTCTGTTCAATATTTATCCAGCGCTGGGTTGCCAAAATAACCCAAGTTGTGTTGTTTTTAACCCAGTTTTTTTTTTTTTTTTTTTTTTTTTTTTAGTATAGCAACTTTTACTCTCAACTTGACTACATTTTTGTATAGGTACTCTTTGCTCCACTACGTTTATAACAAGTAACGCACTTAATCAAACATTTTACTTGACACCTAACTTTTCCTGCAGACTGGTTTTGGGCACAGGGTGCACATTTTTACTGCTTGATAAATATAAGCACTACAGCAGTTATTTATCCAGAAATGGACTAATATTAATTCTGCTGTTTAACTAATAAAGAAACAGGAGAGTGGGTAATATGTGCAAACAGAGGGAAACTCTATATGTGTGCAGTGTACGCATGTCAAAATAGATATAGTGTTCATGTAGACACTACATCCAGATTCATAAACTGTAATGAATTCAGTCCGATTTAAACAAAAATTGTGCATGTTAACAGACAGAAAGGCTTAAGTGAATGTGAGTAGCTAGCTGCTGAATCACATAATTAGGCTACTTTTATACTGCTGCCACAGGTTGTGTTTTAGTCCAGGAGTCAGAGTTGTAAAGGAGTCAATTTCAAGAGCCACTTTAAGGTATCTCTACCTTTACTTTCAGGCACTTTTTAGACCTGTGACTCTTTTGCATTTCATAGATGAATATGTTTCCTTATAGAACAACCTCCTGTACTCATTTAGGTTTAATTCAGTTCAAGGTCCTCCACAGACTTCACTACAGCAAGGTCAAAATGGAGTTGACACGTGTGAGCGATGTCACTTTCCTAAAGCAGATTTGGCTCATATGTTTTGGACTTGCCCCAGACTTCTTAAAGGGTTAGTTCACCCAAATATTAAAATTATGTCATTAATAACTCACCCTCATGTTGTTCCAAACCCGTAAGACCTCCGTTTATCTTCGGTACACAGTTTAAGATATTTTAGATTTAGTCCGAGAGCTCTCAGTCCCTCCATTGAAACTGTGTGTACGGTATACTGTCCATGTCCAGAAAGATAAGAAAAACATCATCAAAGTAGTCCATGTGACATCAGAGGGTGAGTTAGAATTTGTTGAAGCATCGAAAATACAATTTGGTCCAAAAATAACAAAAACTACAACTTTATTCAGCATTGTCTTCTCTTCCGTGTCTGTTGTGAGATTTCAAAACACTGCAGTTTAGTGATATCCGGTTCGCAAACGAATCACTCGATGTAACCGGATCTTTTTGAAACAGTTCACCATATCGAACTGAATCGTTTGAAACGGTTCGCGTCTCCAATACGCATTAATCCACAAATTACTTAAACTGTTAACTTTTTTAATGTGGCTGACACAAAAAACGAACGAACGATTGACTCGTTCTCGAGTGCATCTGACCTGAACTATTACTGTTGATGATTGATTCTGAACTGATTCTGTGCTAGTGTTATGAGCGCGGGTAAACCGAAGGCTTGAATCAAGGGCAATCCTCGCCAATGACGTCATTACATCGAGCGCAAAAGAACAGGTGAACCGTTTTCTTCAACCGGTTTATTGAATCGAACTGTCCGAACTGTTCTTGACTCGACTCTCTGGCTCGGCTCGGTGTCCATCTTCAGTTCTCTCTTCAGTTCAGTCAGTGTACTGTTTGAGTAAATGAATTACTCCGGGATATTGATTTTAACTCAGAGGGAGTGTCAGCCACATTAAAAAAGCAGCTTAAGTAATTTGTTAACAGCTTAAGTAATTTGTGGATTAATGCTTATTGGATACGCGAACCATTTCAAACGATTCAGTTCGATTTGGTGAACTGGTTCAAGAAGATCCGGTTACATCGAGTGATTCGTTCGCAAACCGGATATCACTACACTGCAGTGAACGTGCTCACAACAGACACGGAAGAGAAGACAATGCTGAATAAAGTCGCAGTTTTTGTTATTTTTGGACCAAAATTGACCATTTTCGATGCTTCAACAAATTTTAATTGACCCTCTGATGTCACATGGACTACTTTGATGATGTTTTTCTTACCTTTCTGGACATGGACAGTATACCGTACACACACATTCAATGGAGGGACTGAGAAGCTCTCGGACTAAATCTAAAATATCTTAAACAGTGTTCCGAAGATTAACGGAGGTCTTACTGGTTTGGAACAACATGAGGGTGAGTTATTAATGACATCATTTTCATATTTGGGTGAACTAACCCTTTAACTACTGGAAAACTATATTTAAAATTCTTTCTGAGGCACATATGAAAGAAATTGGGCCTAGTTTTTAAATGGCTGTTTTTGGAGTACCTGGACAAGGTACAGCCATGTTAAAAAATTGTGCTTTTGCATGTCTTTTGGCTCTGAGAAGAATATTACTGGATTGGAAAGCAAGTAAGCCTCCTTTAGTTTCACTCTAGATTAGTGATGTGATGTTGTTAAAATTGTAAAAAATTAAATATTCTCTTAGAGGATCCACTAAACGTTTTTACTCAGTATGGACTCCAATGATCTCATATTTTGAAAAAGATCTAACTCTTCCCCCAAACTAAAAGTAATGGTTAAATTAAATAGGCCTGTGCATGATGTAACAGACAATGCACTCAAACCCAATGGGCTAACATTGATGATAAGTAATTCCTTAATGTAATATTAACAATTTGAGATTTATTTATTTTTATGGTAAATGGACTGTTTGGTCAGGTGGAGCCGGGGACTGAACCACCAACCTTCCTGTTTGTAGACAACCTACATGAACCACTGAGCCACTGCTGCCCGTTTATTATTTATGTATTTAAATCTTTTTTTTTTTTTTAAATTCTGTAAAACTTTTTAAAGAGTGCTATATAAGTTACAATTATAGAATATAAAAATAAGTTATAATGATGACTGCGGGAGATTAAAGCAGTTTGGAAAATGGATAGGATTGATTGAAAATATAAAATACCACTACACAATTTTAGCCTTGATTTTCATTCAGTGACAGCCTGAATTCTGAGGCGACACCAATGCCCTTTCTGCCAATCTTGTAGTGTAAAATGTGGTTTAAATGGAAAATACATCAGTGGCCAGCAAAAGCCAATGAGAAAGCAATATACATGGCACAGAACATTTAAGAGGGAAGAGCTGTAGTCTTACGAGTCTTCTTGAACATGCATTTTGTAAATGAGACAAAGTTATCAGGTAATTATAAAATATTGTGAATTGTGACCCTCCGTCGTTGATCTGCATTTAATGTGCAAACATGATACCAAAACACTTGGAACAGTAATTAAACAACATTAATGTGAATGTAACCGTAAAGCGCAAAGCCTTGAATGTGGCTCAAGTGTTTACTAAAATGTATGACAAAATTACGTCCTTGTAACACAAATGTAATGCTCAAAACATTTCTGATACTGTAACTCAAACCTGTTTCAATTGGCACGTGTGTATCGAGGGTCTAATGGCTTCCTGGCTTAACAGGCACAAATAGCAGTCATGCCTCCCAGCCTCCTCATTAGCATAGTTAATCCTGCGTCTTGAAGAGGCTTGAGTAAAATATTCCTCGCAGGCAGCTTCGCACAACAAGCGCCACTGATACAGTACATGAATAAATTACGGAGATAATTAAAGGAAATGTCAACGCGGGACTGGATGGAGCATTATTAATGATGGCTGGGCTGTGTTAAAGTATCCTGGGCTGAAGTAAGCATGATTAATATGTTTAATGGCAGTGGGGAAGAACATAGCTTCGGCTTTAATAAAGAGAGCTTATTTTACTGGGGTTTGTCTCTGGAATTGACCTGTTCTCAACACCCGGAGGAGTGCTGTTCGACCTTTCCAAAGATCATCTAATCTTCCGGTCTTGTTCCGAGATTTATTTCCAACAACAATTATAATGGGGTGATATGGATGGATATGTCTGGGAAGTGCTAATAAAAGGCAGTGTTTTTTGTGGGTGAACGTGGGTGTGTTTTACACTCCAGCGCAGGCCTGTGGGGTCTGTGCTGATAGACAGTGATGTTTTTTAATAGAAATTCTTGACTGACACACAAACGAATAGCAGAAAGTAGCCTACAAAAGGGTGAATTTAAGTTGCTCTCATCTTTGAATTATAGGTTTGTGTGCATGCTAGGGTGAAGGGGCTTGTTTATTGCAGAGACCTGAATAACTTGTTAACCCTTCTAGAATAGTGTAACCATTTGGAGCTCAAAGTAGTTGACAAGTTCAATCGCTGAGACCTGGCACTCTTGACACCAGGTCCGACTGCACTTGTGGACTGGTGGCACCAATAGAGTCATGCCATTTGTTCCTGAATGGGATTGAATAGTCTCATTTCAAGGTCAATTTGAGCACACTCAGATATATCTTTCTGAAGGCATTGAGCATAACTGCAAGCCTGTCATGTTTCACATAAGTTCAGCGCGCTTTGTGCTGCAGGTGTCAGAGATAAAGCATGTCAGTCCAGCATATTCAGTGCAATGTTATAGAACCCACGCTGAGAAAAAATTCAGAAGCAAAATGGCATATAGTATTAAGTCTTTTTTTTTTTCAGAGAAATAATTATTTGCCAATGGCATAAGAAAAATAAATATATTTGACATAAGTGAAAACATGTTTACTTTTCCTACCCCACTGGGAAATCATAAATAAATATCACTACATTTCATTCGGTTTCTCTGGAAACAAGTTGTGATATTTTATTTTTCATTTCAAAGTATGTTTAGGGATCTTCAGATATTTATACTGGAAAACAAGACTGGTTAAAGTACTGATTTAAGTAGAGTAAACTACTGGCTTAAGTCTTAGTTATATATTTATTTTTTATTAAATAAATAGACTGCTGGCTAATGTTTTTGAAATAAGTCCCTTATGCTCACCAGGGCTGCATTTATTTTTATTAAAAAAATACAGAAAGAACAATAATATTGTGAAATTTTATTTAAAATAGCTGTTTTCTGCTGTTTTCTGCAGCTGTTTTTGTGTGTGTGTGTGTGTGTGTGTGTGTGTGTGTGTGTGTGTGTGTGTGTGTGTGTGTGTGTGTGTGTGTGTGAAAACCATAACACAACACGATTTAAAAGTAAGATTGTATTTTTTTATCAAAAATAAATAATTTTATTCAGACAGTATTCAATTAAATTCACCAGTAAAGACATTTATAATGTGCCATGCAATGCAATTAAGAATGCAATATTTTATTTAATTCATTTATTCATTAAACGTAAAATAATTCGCTAATTGAACCACTGGGGAGTGGAGGCGAAAACGTAAAAATCCCTCACGCTTCCCTTCTGTTTTGATGACGGAAAGATGTGCGCTTCGGTCAGAAGGTGGCGCTGTTGTTCATAAAGTCTCTCGCTCCAGTCTCTAGCTATCATTCTGCTGATTTGCTGGACCCAGCGCTGGCTGGACACGCTGAATGTAAATCTAGCCGCAAACAACATCTCTCTCTTTCTCTGTATGGCTGTGAATCCAGCGAGGTGAGCTTGGCTCAGGAGGAGCACTGTCTGGGTTTGCGCGCAGTTTGCAGACACATTTGCGAGGAAGCCGTGCTGGAATATATTCAAGGGGTGAAGAACCGAAGGAGAAAGGGCGAAACCCTCCTACACAGCCTGCGCTTTCTTCCCTATCTTTCTCTCTTTCTCTTTCTCTTTCTCTTTCTCTGGACGCACAGACTTGGGCAAAATGGTTTTCCCGAAATCTCAGTGACTGCGATGTCAGCAGCTCGTGGAGCACAGACTGAAGAAATACACGAACTGAGAGAAGAAAAAAACACGTTACTCGGGTAAAGTAGAACATTTTATATATTAAATTTGGCGTTTTGTAATAAGAATTGTTCCGCCTGCTCATTGTTTCACCTTGCATGGCTTTCAGGTTCACCCATAATTCATTCTCATGTATTGCTGCATTAGAATTCACAGTGAATCCGTGTTTGAAGCAGCAGATGCTTTAATCAGCAGGTCCGATATTAGTTCACCCATCAGCTCGTGTTGGTTTACTGTTAAACAGCGTGTGCTGAATGATGCTGATTGACAGGGCTGGATTTGACAGACACGGATATAAGGAGCTCTGCAGCAGTGAAGTTCAGGCAGAGCTTCAGCTGCGCATCTACTGCAGAAATGCACAGGTGCTCTGCTGGTGTGTCAGGAAAACCCCTGGAGAGAGCCTGACATTCAGAACAAAGGTGCCTATTCCTTTACATTACAATGTCCTGGTTACACTAATCGCATTTTATATTAGCCATAATAATCTTATTAGATTAGCCTATATATAATAATATATACTACACCGTATAAAGCAGTAACCTTCATGCCTTAAAAGATCCATTTCTACCTGATTCAACCCCCCCCCCCCCAAATATAGTTTTGTTGGTATAAATGTATTGACTGTATTAGTTTATTTAGTTATGTGAAGTTATAGTCATTTTAGTGTATGTAGTATTGGCTGATTTAGTGATGCTAAATCATATTAAAACCATGTCATTAACATTTTACACACACACACACACACACAATATGTATTTTCCTAAACATGCATAGTTCATGCATTCATCAGTAAACCACTTTAAAGTTCCAGAAAGGAGGTTAATGGACAGTGTAGCTTTGTGAAGTTCTTGAAAAGTAGTTGAGTGAGCACTTAAAAAAAAAACATAAAAAAGAAAAACCCATAATAGTCCTTGCAAGAATGTCATTTTTACCAAATACATTTCTAAATGTACTGTTAGCTTTTGTGTAAAGTGTATTTACAAGTAGCTCAGCACGGTACGGTAACTATATCCATAAAGTAGGCTCCATGTTGGGTTCTTCTTAATCACGTAATATGAATAATGTAAAGAACAGCATACATTTATTTAAAATGCCTGTTTGTGTTTCCTGAGAGTGTGGTGATATTGTATCAGCGAGGCATTTTATGTTTATTATGCATCTCATATGATGTAACACTGCTCTGTGGTTAAACTGATATCATGCTCTCTTCGAGAGCGACCACTTCCTCCAGAAATGATACTTGTAATATGGCTTTGCATTTTTAATGTGAACTTTTAGTTTTTAATTTCACATGAATTATTCATCTGAAGTATGCATGCAATATGAGAATCCCATGGAGTCAAGAGAAGTCAAGAAATGTCCCTCACTTTCCGCACCGCTTAGAAGTGCCAAGTGTCCTTTCATCTCGCAGCCACAGATTTAATATGAATCCGTGATAAAATTCAGCCGAGGACTTTATTGCTCATGCACATGAAACATGCATTCTGCATTGCATGTGAGGAGAGGCTGAGATTTAATGCAGCATTTTGCTCATTTCATTCCACACGTGTTGTGTAAAAAAATAAAATAAATCTGTGGACCTTTAATAATACTGAAGCTGTGAAATGAAGTCATTCATCGCCACAGACAACTTGCGTAAAATTCTCACCATGGAGAATCTTTAAATGACCTGCTTTATATATGTGCGCTCCCCTCAATTTATTCACGGCAAGAACTAAATTGCATTTCAAATAATCTCTTGCGGAGTCTTTATGGCACAAACACAAGTAATTCTAGGTATCTGTTAGCATAAATGCCCTTGTGGGTTGACATTTTAAAAAAACGGCGTTGTTCTTAAAACTCCTCGTGCACAGGGAGCATCCATGATGAGACTTATTAGTCGTCTAGTCATGTAGGAGTGGGAAGAATTCTGTGTCCTGAGACCTCTCTCCGGAGCTGCCATTCGTTATCCTAATGAGTGTCTCCGACTTTGGGCTTAAGGACAAATAAATTATAAATTAATAATTAATTACAAATAAATTAAGGACAAACGCATGCCTACTCTAATTACAACAGATCAGCACTTAACAACACAATGTCACAGAAAAATCCTGAAAGACACTTTTTTTTTAATTTCACGATTTTATAATTTACAAAATATGGGTTGTTATAAGTACCTTAATTTTTGGCTAAAAGAATTTTGTTTGTCAGTAAAAAACACTTTAATAGCTCTTCTAATTTGCAGAAATTATTTTTAAATGGATTTTGTAGCTTTGCAAAGTTCTTGGAAAGAACTAAATAAGGCCAGTACTTAGGAAAGAAAGAGAGGAAGGATAAAAACATAATAGTCCTTGACAGAATGCATTTTTAATGAAAATAAGTTTCTGAATCATGTACACATTTGTCTGATGTACTCTCATTGATTTCAAAAGCAGGAAAACTCGGTTAACCCTGTAAAGTTTTTTTTTTAATGGAACAGTTTAATGAACCTTTTGTCAAAATATTAATATATGTATCAAATATGATACATCAGACTTTTATATAGTATTATATTGAGAGTATGGAACAAATGCCTTCAGGTGCCCAAACTGAGTAAAATATGCATATATACTATTTGATACAGTTGCTTATATTAATATGACCAAAAGTCAGATTCAATTCTTGCAGAAAATGCACAGAAATATCAGGTGCCATTCTATTTCCTAATATTTAAATGATTCTGCTCTGTAGTTTGTATTGTGGGAGTCAAAACATATTTAAGTAAGCTACAATGCAATGGTGATTGAGAGATGAAACAATAAATATTCATGCTTTTATCTAAAAATGATATATAGTTAATCAAGGAAGCCTAATGCTTCAGTTCAGTAGATGTTCGTTTTGAGATTAGAATATAAAAGTTATTCTTGTGGTTAGTTAAATCATTGAACATTTCACAGCAAGATCATGACCTGAAGGGGAACATTTTTAGATTTACAGTAAAAGGCTTTTATCCTGCTAAAAAAGTATAAACTATCAACAGACAACAGAAGATGTATAGTAGATTGTGTACAACAGGTTTTTCATCATGGTTTTGATCATGTTGATCGTTTATTGGCCTTAGAAATTCACATATCAAATCAGTTTTTTTTTACGTCGCCGTGACTGAAGTACACAAAAATGTTAATCTCATGCATCGCTCTTGTTTTATAACTCGTAGAGTTTTGTGTTGTTCCTAGAAACGGTTTGCATTCATCCGCCCTCTCTCAATTGCTAGATTGGTCATCTCACCTGTTACTAAATCCAATCCAGCTGCTCGCCAACTGTTCATCAAACATTTATTCATAATTTAAAAAGGAAAAAACAGACATCACGAAGGAAAACAGACTTCACCCGTTACAGTAATGCAATAATGTGAACATTTATCTCAAATCTCGCTGGTATCAGCGGCGGCACACGGCTGTTTCTCTGTCGGGAATGGTTTTGATAAGCTGTCTTCGATGCATTTGCTTAAACTAACATGTCACTATAAGATGCAGTTGTCATTTGTTTTGATGTAAAGTGCCTACAGGCAAAGGGACCGAGTGAATGATGATTATCACAAATCTGGCGCCTCTCGCTTCCCTCGCCGCTGCCGCCAGCCTCATCTGCTATTTTGATGATGTGCTCCGGTTCCCGTAGAGGCCACTCTCTGGTTCCAGAAAAAGAGAAAGCAATTGATAGGCTGTTATTAATGGCTTTGTGTTTCAGAGTGAAAGCTTCACTCGTCACCACCTGAGATTAATATTGCCACGTCCACTTCAACTGTGCCTCAACGACGGGCCTTCCTCATCGCTGTATATCTCTCCATTTGTTGGGTTTCAGTTTGACAGTTGGTGATAGTAGGTCACTAGGTCTGACCGATAGATTTTTATATCCTATATCCTGTGTAGTATATAAGGCTTTTCTAGATAGATAGATAGATAGATAGATAGATAGATAGATAGATAGATAGATAGATAGATAGATAGATAGATAGATAGATAGATAGATAGATAGATAGATAGATAGATAGATAGATAGATAGATAGATAGAATGATACTTCACAAATCACTTTATTAAGCCTTGCCACTTGCCACTTTAACCATTCAAAAAACTTTAAAGCATTCAAACACAAGACGCGGAAAAGCTGAACTGAGCAGCTGGTTACTCGCGCTGTGCTCGGTGCGCACTCGGAGAGAGAGCCGCGTCTCACAGACAGCAACACTAAACTGAGCTCTCCTTTGCGGAATTGCTAATGCAAACTTTTCACACCACAGACTAAACACAATTAATCATTGCTTGGTAATTGGCCAACAAAGTATTGACATTTGTATGAAGTTTTGTTTGATAGAAAGATATGTAATGGATTACAATCAAAGTTTTTAGAATTTGTTCTGACAGTTTAACTCTGAGTTCTTGTCATATTTTATTACCATTTTCTAAACTATAGCAAATAAACTGATAATGTGAGAAATGTTGAAGGTGTCTGAATAAATTTTGGTTTGACTGTATGTTTAATTTTTACAGTGCTATTTTACATTTAATTATTCGGTTTCTGTACCTGGACACTTACAAACTTGAAAAAACTTAAACACTGTGTAAATAGCACAAACAAATAAACAGAACGAACATACAAATTAAACACTTTCAAACAGGGCCCACTGGTACAACCTGCACCGGGGCCACGCTGACCCCAGCTATGGCCCTGCTTACAGTACAAACCTTGTCAGTGAACTATGATACACTCCGATAGAGCAGCTCATAGATGGAATAGTGTTTCTCAAAATAGTATGATTGAGAGTCATCTACTCGATCTATGGAAACAATACTGGAGCGCTCTGGGGAAAAAACAGAGAACTCAGTCTCATACGAGAGGAGAACTCCGGGCTCAGAATAGCCCGCTCATAGGCGACCCTTTTTTGGAAAAAGGGGAGCGCTGCTAAATTACCACGAGAATCCCCCAAATAGCCCATCATGCTGAGGGAAGCGATGCTTGAGGTGTATAAATAAATACACACTGGCTGAATGGAGCCCAAGGAACCAAGGTCTAATCATCTCAAGAAAGGGAACGAAGCGGAGTGCGTAACCCTTATCGTACAAGATTTCAGAAAGTTTGTGTGCAAACTTACCACTTGTGGATTTTAGAAAGTGCGCAAAGTGTTCACGTGCACACTGACCACCATGTGGTTTTGAGAAAGTACACAAAGCTTAGCATGTGTACTTAAAGGTTCCTAAGCATCGCAGAGGTGCTGAATCTCACGAGAGAGGCAAGCTCAATTTTACAAACCTCGGGCGAGGGGAGCATCACCTGAGGCAGCATATACAAGAAGACTTCTGTAACTGCCACCTCCACTTCCCTGTAGATGTAACAGCACTCCTAAGCGGCCAGGAGACCCCTCGGGGTGACCTGGCCAGACATCCATGAAATTCCCTGCAGTGCTGTGCCAGGCCTGATGATCAAGGAGGCTCCCTCAGAAACCTGTGATCTCAGCCGCCTAATACCGGAACATGAAGCTGGATGGCTGCTGCTGGCGAGTGTTTAGTAAACACTGTAACTGAGCTCTGCAAAGGAAACTCACAGAGTTTATTAGCAGACACGTAACCACCAGCAATTAAATACACATAAGTATATACAGAGAGGGTTACATTTACTCACCCACCCTCCTGCGCCGGAGCCCCGCTCAAGGGGCGCATCCTTTTAGTCTGGACCATCAGTCAGGTGGTTGCTATGAACATACAACCATAAAAACATTATAGGTCCAGCATAGGAGACTGTTATGCGAGAGGTTTCCACCTAACCTCGATCAGGTGGAGAGCTGGTGGTTACAGGGGATCTAGGAAGGGGAAGATAAAAGCAGAAGTTAACCCTCTGAAGCCGATTAACGCATATACGCATTATGAGGCTATTTTCTCCTGATAACCTCTTAGACTCCAGAGGGTTAAAAATCCCCAAAGGGAACGTGTAGATACCTCGGTATCACTCCAATTCGGACAAGAAAGCTGCCTCATCTAGATCATACCCCTTAGGTTCTGCTTACCTCCTCGTGACCCACGATTCCTCTAACCCCTGCCCGCAGGTGGGGGAGGAGCGCGAGTTGCGACACTAGCCTTCCGTGCCCATCTTTGATCCTCAGATCGAGACAGGCCAGGACCCCTATGTTGTTCGGGCTCAGACCTGGACCTTCGTGGAAAGAAGGATCTGAAAGCAGCAGACCGCGCCTTCGTCTCCCTGAACTTCTCAAATCGCAGTCTCAACGGAAATACCGAAAAGTTCAGAAGGCGAAACCTGAACATCGAGCAGAAAGCATTTTCTTTCCTCCCGATGTCTGCCATGTTCATCCACAGATGTCTCTCCGCTGCCACCATGGCCGCCATAGTCCTGCCCATGACGGAGGCGGCCTGCTTGGTAGCACGGAGAGAGTTCCGTGGTGCGGCGCAGCTCAGCTACCTGATCAGAAAAAGGCCCCTGCCTCTATCCAGGCCTTGCCATTTAAGCGAGATGATTTTCTGAAGGGGCTTAGATGGCAAGGAGGGAGATTAAGAGAGGATGTTTCCCCTGCAGAAAGAAAACATTTTCACAGATAAAAATTTTATAAATTATTTATAAGATTTTTAGCTCTTTTTACAGGGGGCATTCCCTCCTAACCGCTGTCGAGCATCACCTCGATGTTGGCAGATTACTTTCATGCCGAAACCGATGGATGCGAGAAGAAAACGGCATCTTTCCTTTATTTTTAATCTCTGAATGGAGATCATGCACAAATGAAAGGCTCACCTGAGCTGGAGGGCTATGGTCAAAAGGTAATTTTCGCTCAATAACCTCCAACAGCTCTACATACGCAGGGCAGGAGAATTGAGAAGGCTCAGCCTCAGCTTCTTCACCATCCTCAAATATCTCCTGCTTTTCCTGGGTAAAAACCCAGCAGAGCACTAACCTCAGTATCAGAAAGTGTTAAAGATATAACATCATCCTCCCGAGGCTCTCTCTCGTCCGCCGCCCTTTTTTTTTTTCTTTTTTTTTTTTACAAGCGCGAAAGGGAAAGTCACTCTTTAAACCATTCAGACAGATCCACCTGTATTCTCACGAGCTCATTTTCTTCCTCGCCTCAGCGCGAATAGATCCTGAACCGCAGGAAGCAGATGGCTGCCTTTTTTTCTTTTTTTTTTTCAGAAGAGAGACAAACGAGAGTGGAGCTTTTTCCATTGAAAAAATGCTCACAATGCACGCAGATTGCCTCCTCAAAGACATCACGTGCGTGCTCTTCACCCAAACAAATGACGCAAAGATCGCGTGTGTCATCGGGTGTCAAATAATGCCGACACGGATGCACACATCGTCTAAACGCTTGCTAGTTGTCGCCATGATAAACAAAGATTGCCCTTACTGGTTCTTTCAGATGCATGCTTCAAACAAAACAGTCAGTGAAGATGAAGAAGATAATGCTCTCCCGGTGCTGATTCATAGTCGCGCCGGCAGTGCATCGGAGGCTGTCGCTGGCCAACAAGTTGGTGTTTTTTCAATGTATGCTTCAGACACGGGTCACGACGAGGTTTTCCCCAAAGCGCCCCCTAGAGGACGCAGTTCGAAGTTCTCTCGAAAGGGAACTATAACATATAGATGCATGAGACATATGCATACTTAATAAGACACTATAATATACAAATGTAAATGCAAAGGAACTGTTGTACATGACCTTAAATGCTGTCAGATTATTAATCATAACCAGAGTAGGACTGTGCATGTCAACACATTAAACTTGAACATCAGTTTTAGCCAATATAGATTGGTTTATTATTTCATTCAGTTTCTAGCATTAAATTCCATTTCTAAAAAATGATATATTGCTGTTCGGTGTCATTTTGTGACTGATTTCAGAAGCTTAAAAAATAAATAAAATAAAAAATCCCACCTGATGCCATTTATATGTGTGTCGTTACATAAGGAACATAATAGATATTCATCTCTTGTTTCAGGCTCATTTCACGTGTCATCCACCCTGTAAAGTAATGAAAGAAATGAATACAAATATAACATCTGTCCCGCTAAACTGCGCTCAACAGCTTCGTAATTGAAAAAATCAGTCAGGCCGGCCAGCGACACAATAATCGCTCTTATACCCCGCAGAGGATCATCAAAACATAAACCAGCAAGATCACACAGAACAAAGTGTTGTGCCATGAAGACGCCAGCTAACTAACCTATAAATGCAACGTTATGGGGCAGTAACAGATATATTTGTCACAAATAGACTGTCTGTCTGTGTTGCTTATTAGAATTCTTCTTTTTGTCTTAATATCTCTGATATTTCAGTTATCTGAAGCACTTCAGGGCATCGTAATGCATTTTGTTACACTTGCTATTGACAGAATATTGTCCTCAGGAGAGAAGAAAACTAAAAGTCAATTTATTGCTACACTTGAAAATTGTTTTCATTACATTCTGTATCTCAGCTATATCAGCGTGGTTTGAGGGTTGCATTTGGGTAAAAATCTGAAATAGTGTTCCCTTTCGAGAGTACTCTCGTACTGCGTAAGCTAGCTTACGCTATGGGAAAAGGTCCCCTTTTCTCGAGAATATGAAGCCAAAAATTATCCTTAATTTTTAAATAATGTAAAACGCAGTGCTGCAGCACAGCAGACCCAAGCGAAGCGGCTCGCGCGCTTATTGGCTGTGCTGCGGCAACTGCAGCAACCTATGGTGAGGCGGCGGAGAGTAACGAACCAATGGGGGCGCTTCGCGCCCATTGGACGTCAGAGCGCGCCAAAATAGGCGTGGCTGGAACTATATAAGCCACCGCTTCACCATAGGGATCAGATTTCATCTCCTTCAGCGATCTCACCTGCACTTCGCTGTCTTCTCCGGAGAAGCCTCTACACGCCGTCGAAAAGCCTCTCAGCGGGATAGCACTGCAACGCAGATCTGAGGACGCCGGCTCGTGCTTCATCTCGACGCCGCCTTCAGCACTCGCTTCCTGCTGCGCCATCCGGCGTGACTATATCCTTTTCAAAGCTAGTGTGTTTGCCGCTGCATCACACTTTTTTCCTCCAGAATTCGAGGCGTTGTTTCAAATGCCTCGGGCCTGCGCTTCCTGCCGAGGCCCTCTGCCCAGTGAGGACCGCCACATCATCTGTGTCTCCTGCCTGGGCCGCGAGCATGCTGAGAGCGCACTCTTCAAGGGCGGCTGCCCTGAGTGCGACGACATGGCTATATCGACCCTGCGGGCTCGATTAGCTCAAACCAGCCACGATGCTCCACCCGCTCCGCCTCTTCTCTCTCAAGTGCCGCGTAAGAAACGCCGCGATCAGAGAATGCCTGAGCATACTGCTACACGCGAGCTCACGCCGGAACACTCCCCGCGTGCCTCGCCCGCTCTCTCTCCTTCGCCTGTCCTCTTCGTGGACGAGCAGCGCCAGTCCCTGCTCACCAGCGCCCCCTTCTCCTTCGGAGCGCCTGAGGCGGAAGAGGACAGACACGACAGCCTTTCTCTCGCCGCGTCCAGTAGTGAGGAATGGTCGGGCTCCATTGCGGACCCCCCCCCCCCCTCTACAGCACCCAGCTGCACCGGACAACGCACCGATATCGACGCGGAGCTTACTCGCGTGCTTACAAGGGCTGTCAGCGACCTTCAGCTCGACTGGTCTCCTCCAGGCGAGCCCGCTAAAAGCAGGCTGGATGAATGGTTCCTGCAGGGGCGCCCTTCGGCCCCTCCGCAAAGAAACGCCCCCTTCTTCCCGGAAGTTCACAATGAACTCACAAAGTCGTGGAAAGCCCCATTCTCCGCACGCTTGAAGACTTCTGTCTCGTCAGCGCTCTCCTCTGTCGACGGCGCCCGAGACCACGGTTACGAGAGCCTCCCCCCTCTCGAGGAGGCTACTGCTGCACACCTCTGCCCGCCCTCAGCCGCTGGATGGCGGTCGAAGCCTGTGCATCCATCCAAGCCGTGCCGCACCACCTCAGCTCTCGCTGGCCGAGCTTACACCTCCGCTGGTCAAGCTGCTTCGGCTCTACACACCATGGCTGTGCTGCAGGTTTTTCAGGCCAGACTTCTCCGTAACCTGGACGAGTCTGCCCCAGATACCTATGACTTTAAAGATCTCCGCAGCGCTACTGATCTAGCCCTGCGTGCGACAAAGACCACAGCACAAGCGATCGGCCGAAGCATGGCAAGCCTCGCTGTTTTAGAGCGACACCTCTGGCTCACGCTCACGGAGATGAAAGACGCCGACAAATCCGCCTTTCTCGACTCTCCTATCTCGCCTTCCGGCCTCTTTGGCCAGTCGGTTAAGGGTTTCGCTGAACGCTTCACTGAGGCTCAGAAAACGTCACAGGCAATGAGACACTTCCTGCCGAAACGCTCTAGCTCTGCTGCGGGACGCCGTAGAAATGCGCCGCCCCCTCAGACCTCGAAGCCATCGCAGCCAGACTTACAGTCTCGCCCAGCGACCAAAACCCAGCACCGCTCTCGCTCTACGAGCCGCAAACCGCCAGAGAGACGGGGACCTCGGCCCAGGATTGTGCTGAACCCCGAGCCTCCGAAGCCCTCCTGACCTTCGGGCTGAAAAGACCGTGGTTAAGTCCCGCTGCGGCCGGACCACCACACAAGAAACCTCACATGCTTCCTCCAATCCCCTCACTAAAGGCGGTTGGAGATGTCTATACTGCAGTAAACGAGCCTGTTACAATGCACGCACGCCTGCACACAAACGCCGTTTTCACGGCGACCTCAATAAAGCACAAAAAGAGCTTTTTCTATGTAGGCAGTGTGCCCACTACACAGTACGCACCCCTACATGTATACACACTCCCCCAAGTGTCACAAAGACTCACTCGGGTCTCCTTTCATGCCCACCTTCCCGCTCGCGCCGGAGGTGCTCTAAATGTAGCGCGCGTGCCCACTTCTCAGTGCGCAACCCTACAGATAAGCGCTGTCACCACAGTGTCACAAGCACAGCATACTCGAGCTACTGGTCCCCTCATAACAGGCGGCCAGTGCCCGAAGCACATTCAACCCATAGCCGCACGAGCCGCTGCATGGCAGGCCATCCCCGGCATATCAAATTGGGTTTTGAATATAATAAAACGAGGTTACTCGCTCCAGTTCGCTCGCAGACCGCCGCGCTTTCGCGCCGTGGTCGAAACGAAAGTGAAAAGCGAAATGACACACGTCCTTCGCGCCGAACTGATAAACCTTCTTGCAAAAGGGGCGATAGAAACTGTCCCCCCTGCGCAGCGCGAGTCAGGCTTTTACAGCCGCTACTTCCTCGTACCAAAAAAGGATTGGCGGTCTCAGACCCATCCTAGATCTCAGACGTTTGAACAAAGCGCTTATGACGCGATCGTTCAAAATGTTAACTACCAAACAAATACTCGCGCAAATTCGCCCGAGGGATTGGTTTTTCTCAGTGGATCTGAAAGACGCTTACTTTCACATTCAAATAGCACCCCATCACAGGCCATTCTTGAGATTCGCCTTCGAGGGGCAGACTTATCAGTACATGGTTCTTCCATTCGGCCTCTCCGTAGCGCCCCGTACGTTTACACGGTGCATGGATGCCGCTCTCGCACCCCTGAGAATGCGGGGAGTGCGAGTATTGAACTACCTCGACGACTGGCTAGTTTTAGCCCATTCCGAGGAACTACTGACGACACACAGATCCTGGATCCTCAGCCATTTAGAATGCCTGGGTCTCACGATCAACACTGTTAAGAGCGCTCTGTCTCCCAGCCAGAGGATTTCCTTTTTGGGGATAGACATAGACTCTGTGACATGTACAGCGCGTCTGACGTCACAGCGCGCTCTCACTATTCAGCATTTTGCCGTGTCGTTCAAAGCCGGGTCTCTTTACCCGCTCAAACGATTTCAGGAAATGCTAGGTCTGATGGCATCAGCCTCTGCGGTTCTCAAACTGGGCCTGCTGCGCATGCGCCCACTACAGCGCTGGCTGAGAGACCGTGTTCCAGCGCGCGCCTGGATTTCCGGCCGCGCGCGCATCAGGGTGACCCACGGCTGCATCACAGCTCTGGCCCCTTGGAAAATAGCCAACTGGTATCAGTTAGGCGTAAGCACGGGCGCTGTCTCGAAATGGAAAGTAGTCTCGACAGATGAATCCAACCTCGGTTGGGGCGCCCTGTACGAGGGCAGGTCTGCCTCCGGCCTCTGGTCGAGCCCGGAGCGACTGTTACACATAAACTGTCTGGAGATGATAGCGGTCGAACTATCCCTGAAAGCTTTCCTCCCATTTTTAAAGGGCCACCACGTTCTGGTCAGATCTGCTCTGGCATCCCCACCCCGAACTTTGGGCCCTTCATGTATGGCCCCTCAACGGGTACCCGGGAACCTCCCTGAGGGAGTGTTAAAGACCATTACGGAAGCCAGAGCGCCCTCAACCAGGCGCCTATACGCGCAGAAATGGTCAGTGTTCTCCACCTGGTGCGGGACACGGAACCTAGACCCTCACTTATGTGACGTGACGGAGATACTCTCCTTCCTACAGGAGCGTTTAGATGCGGGCAGATCCCCGTCTACGCTCAAAGTGTATGTGGCAGCCATTGCAGCTTCTCATGCTCCGGTGGCCGGCCTATCACTGGGAAAAAACGAACTGGTCATTCGTTTCCTTAAGGGAGCTCGTCGGATGAACCCTCCCCGACCCCCTTCAATCCCTTCCTGGGACCTGTCTACGGTCCTAGAGGCCTTAAAGGGCCCCCCTTTTGAACCGCTTCAGTCTGTCGATATGAAGCTTCTTTCGTTCAAAACCGCTTTTCTACTGGCTCTGGCCTCAGTCAAGCGAGTGGGGGATTTACATGCGCTATCTGTAAGCGCTGACTGTCTCGAGTTTGGGCCTAATGACTCCAGAGTCATTCTCAGACCAAGACACGGCTATGTCCCCAAGGTGCTCTCAACACCGTTCAGAGCGCAGGTCATCTCGCTGTCAGCCCTTTCCTCGCAAAGCGACGAAAGCAACGCGAGCTTCATCTGCCCCGTCAGGGCTCTTAAAACCTATATTGCGCGCTCCGCCTTATTCAGGAGGTCGGACCAGCTCTTCATATGCTTTGGTGGGCGCACCCGAGGTCTCGCCACCACGAAGCAAAGCCTATCGCGATGGATAGTAGACACTATCTCGCTGGCTTACAAATCTAAGGGCCTTCACTGCCCGTTCGGCATCAGAGCCCATTCCACCCGTATCGTCATGGGCGTGGTCCTGCGGGATACCACTGGATGATATCTGTGCGGCGGCAGGCTGGGCCTCTCCGTCCACATTTATTAGATTCTATAATCTGCAAGTCCCTGCCCTGCAGGCCAGGGTACTTTCTATATAGACGTGCTAAGCCTTATCACGTCCCCCTTTTTTCGTTCCCTATATAAAGCTCACTAAGGTTGGCTGTTGGGACTGGGATTTCTCCTGCTATAAAGCCCCGAGCTCTCGCCTCGGGCTGTGACAGGTCGAAGTTCCCGAGCACGCACGGCGTTTTACATTGTGTTCCCATAGCGTAAGCTAGCTTACGCAGTACGAGAGTACTCTCGAAAGGGAACGTACTCGGTTACTAACGTAACCTCGGTTCCCTGAGATGAGGGAACGAGTACTGCGTAACCTGCCGTGCTATGTGCTCGGACCGGGTGATCGCTTCAGTCGATTTAAAACCTGATCCCTATGGTGAAGCGGTGGCTTATATAGTTCCAGCCACGCCTATTTTGGCGCGCTCTGACGTCCAATGGGCGCGAAGCGCCCCCATTGGTTCGTTACTCTCCGCCGCCTCACCATAGGTTGCTGCAGTTGCCGCAGCACAGCCAATAAGCGTGCGAGCCGCTTCGCTTGGGTCTGCTGTGCTGCAGCACTGCGTTTTACATTATTTAAAAATTAAGGATAATTTTTGGCTTCATATTCTCGAGAAAAGGGGACCTTTTCCCATAGCGTAAGCTAGCTTACGCAGTACTCGTTCCCTCATCTCAGGGAACCGAGGTTACGTTAGTAACCGAGTACGTTTATTTTGTTGGCTGATTTTTTTTGTCTTAATTTTAGTCTTAGTCCTATGTAAAATTGTCTATTTTTAGCATACTTTGACAACCTGTCCTATTTTTTTTTTTTGTCTTAGCCAAGTTTTATTTGTCTAAAAGTCTAGTTTAGGCTAGTTTTAATAAATGAAAACTTCATATTTTAGTCATGCTGTATAGTTAAACTGATAATCACAATTATTTTCAATCGTAATCATAACTTATGTTTTCTATTAAAACAACAGTTTTCTATTGTTTATTTTTTACAAAAGTGAATTGCAACTTTTATATCACAATTCAGACTTCTTTCTCGCAATTCAGACTTTTTTTCTTAAATAAAAAAGAAAAAGATGTTAAAGAAAAAAATACTTTTATTCGTAAGTGCATTTATGCAGCAACCAAGATCGCAAACAAAAGAGCCAAGATCCATGTGTGGATTTATTCATCACTGAGAAGGTTTGATTGCAGATTTAGTCACAGCAGTCATGTGAAGGAACACAGTGTTCTCATGGTTGCCAGGTTGTGAAGATTAAGTAATTCATGGGGCAGGAATTACATACAAAATGTATCCTTTTTAAGAGGAAAGCTCTGATTGGGGGATTTAATATCATGAAATCTGGCAACCCTTAGCATGAAAACTTATGGGGGCTTGCTAAAAAAATTCTATATCATTTTGTTTCCTCTTTCTGATGAAGAAAACATCACTTTTTGTTTTATTCAATTGTTTTAAAGTTTTATTTTTTAAACTAAACCGTCTTTTTTCGTCAATAACATAGTCACAGTTAATGTTTTAATGATGTTGGTGTCGTCTCATCGTTGTCTCATTTTAGCCGCGAAAAAGGTGGTCAACAAACATTTTTCGACAATTTTCGTTAATGAAAATCGCACTAATCTGGACACATATACTGTACATTCAAACGAGTGTTTTTGTATTGACCTGTAATTATGTTTAGTCAAGGAACAAGCAAACATAATCAAGGAATCAGTGAGTTGTTTGTAATGGGCTGGAGATGGCTCTTTGAAGCAGTCTTCGCTTCAGAGAGTTCGAAAATTAAGCATTATTGGCGCGGCTTTACATCTTCAGGGTGTTTTATTTGGAGGGATGTTGAATTGTTTGTATTAAAAGGCATTAAATTAGGCCGCAAATAACAAAGCCCCTAATTACGCAGTGCAACTTTTCATTAATGGGAATGAACTAGACGGTTCAGTGTGATGAGAAGGTCTCACAGGCTCACTGTGTTGAGGATTTCACTTCAAGACTGCTTAGCAAGAAGAAACACGGCATGCATGTCATGCAGTGTTCTTCACACGAAATCCAGAGTATTTAAATCCCATTTTACACACTTGCTCCTGCTAAAACCAGCCTAAAACTTGAAAGATGAGGGAAATCTTTCCTGAGGCCCCACGCTCCAGCAGCTACATGAGATGGCAGTGATTATCATTCTTGGAGTGCCCTTATAAGTCTTCAGTGGCCTTGATATTACTCGGCTTTGTGCGAGCGTGTGTTTTGTGCACCAGTGAATTGTATGAAGCGCTTCTCTGAAGTGTATTATGAGAAACTTGACGGTTTTGCATCTTACATCAGAAGTTCTTAACTGGTGGGCCGCAGCCCAAAAGTGGGTCACAGGTCTATTCTGATCAAACTCTGCGGTATGTGGGTGCAAATTAATCTGCCGTTTGTCAGATTAGGCAGATGCCAACATGGACAGATTGTATGACATGCTCTAATCCTTGAAAAGCATGGACAAAACTACACAAGGTTCAAAAAATATGACCAGCATAATATTAAATATGCAGTGCTGCTAGGATAAACATGACATGTCTGGTGCCATCCAGAAATGTTTTGTGCAGTAAATTATTTGCTTCTGAGAAAAAAAAAAAAAAAAAAGGAGATATACTAATCATATTTTCAATTGCATAACAATTAGTACAGTACATGCTAAATGTAAAAATGTACATTTGTTAATATGAATATTTAATATTTAAGTAATATTAATTATATATACATTCAGTGTGTATTTATTTATTTATTTGGAATGAAAAACAGCAATGACAAATTAAAATTGCTCAAGTTACAGTAAATGCTTTTCATGTTATTACAAAAATTTTTTTTTATATTTAAATGTTATATTTTTATTTAGAAATGCTTTATATGCTTTATATATTCAAATAGAAAACTGTTTTACATTTAGAAAATTGTAATAATATTTTTATTATTTGCCTTTTTGATCTTTTCACATAATTTATGAATAATAATAATATGAATCCTAACCCCAAATTCTGAATGATAATATTGTTCTTATTTAATAATATTAATAAATGTATCTTGTTTGGTTCTATGTTGGATTGCAGTTGGAAATCAAAACACAAACCCAGTTGAGATCCATTGTTTTGGGATCTCTCTGTTCTCACATCAGCAGTACTACATCCTTCCCTCTGTCCTTTTTCACTGTCTTTGGCTCCATAAATTGATTTAAAATGTTGCTTGGCAGATTGGCACTGCAGAAAATAATCGACTGAACACCATCCAAACCCCATAACTCACTGGCTATTGTGAATAGTGTGTCATATTAAAAAAAAAACAAGCACACCCTGCAGACCATCACAGCTGTAATGTGTACATCCTGACTCATCCGAAAGGTGATGGCCAACTGGCATAGGTTAGGACATAATTTTCCCTTTAACCAGACTGAATCTTCAGACTTTTTTTTCTGCAGTAATTTTATGCTAAATGGATTGATAGAATTGATAGAATAAAATAATGTTGTTTTAAATTAAAAGTTTACCAATGCAACATCTTGCTCAGAGAGACATAAATGCTTGGAAATAAAGCTTCATGTCAAATTACTCTGAATAATTGTGATGCATGTATTTTCTGATGACTTTTTATTAACATCCACTTCAGTTTTTTGGTTAAAAAGCTACAGAACATTGCAAATTTTGCATAGGAATGATGTGTGTATGTGTATATAGTTGAATCAAGTGTCAATTTAATCAACGTTGAAGTTGTTATCATTGCTGTACCTGTAGCTCAATTGGTAGAGCATTGCCTTCTCAAGTGCAAGGTTGGGGGTTCAATTCCCCGGGAACACATGATAGGTAAAAATTGATAGCCTGAATGCACTGTAAGTTGCTTTGGATAAAAGCGTCTGCCAAATGCATAAATTTAATTAAAAATTTAACTGCTGTTAACAAAAATGTTGTCATTGTTGAATCATTTACAGTGTGTAAACAAGGAGATTTCGGATATAAAACGGTGACTCAGGAGGTAATGTTTTCTCATTAAAATCAGAGGATTTCCCATTGATTCAATACGTACAATATGTGGGAATAGAAATATGACAGTGAGGTGGCTTAATATGCCATGACATCGTGAGCAATACACTTTTCTGATTAAAATCCTATTTTAGTTTATTTATTTTTCTTTCACATATCTTCAGAGATATTTGTTCAAATTGTTGATTATAGGCTTTTTTTAATTGCAAAAATCTACTTTAGTTCCTCCATCCGATCAATATCAGTTTGCATCATGGAAAAGAGTATTGTTCTGAATTCAAGTGATCTCAATTGTGATCTTTGAAGCCACATTAGCGCTGTGATAATTTCGCCCCCTGATGCGTATTGTGAGCACACAGCAGCCACCGCTCATTACCTTATGGCTTTCTTTTGCATAAAAACTAATCTTTAGTGTTAACTGAGAAAAATAAAACTGGACTGCCCATAACAAAGTATTTCTAATTTCTCCTAATCTGGTCCTCAACAGGTCAGGTGGTTTTCTCTTGAGAGAGCAGCCGTTCGTTCACAGCGCACTGGATTCAAGTAACACTCGCCCCTGGCAGCTGAAGATGACGTTACTATGGAAACAGTTTTTGCTGCTATCAATCATGGAGTATCTTGCAGGTAAAATGAATTGGTAATTCCTTCCCTCTGTGGCTCTTGTGGTGTATTCACAACTATGTCTCTATCAACTTTAGCTTAATCTTTTCTTATGGAGAGTGTAACGATGTTATAAAGCTCAGAGTTAAAAAAGAGAAATCTGACTGTATATATATATATATATATATATATATATATATATACTGTATATCACAAGTGCTCCACAGAAAGCATGCTCTTGTTCAGCGAAGCATTGTATATGTGGTCAACCTGGTTGTTGTTGTTGGAGCATTTGTTGCTATCAGGGCATATCTTGATAATGAGTGGGATACAGTAAAAGACTCTGATGCACAGAATCAGGTTTACAGGAACAGGACGGGTTTTGGATGTGGTGGAGGGGCTTTCAATTAAGCTGTGCAGTCATTTTGAAAATGAATTGTGTTGTGTCATAGAAGGTTTTGGAGGCTTTGATACAATGTGTCCTCCAAAGAAATTGGACTAGTATGTCACAGTTATATGGGTCCGCTTCCTACAGAATCCTTTTTTTAGGGTGCTTTCACATCTCTAGTTCGGATTATTTGGTCCGAACCAAGGGCAAACAATTATACATTGTAGCAGTTTTCAGCTTTTTTGGTTCCTTTTCACACCACACTGATTGCTTTGATCCGAACCAGTTGAAACGAAACCAAAATGCAGTCACATGACAACATCCACATCACTCATTGGCCATGACGTATTTCCTAAACTGCTTTTCGAATTGGTCAGAATTTATGTGCGGGAAAATTCCAACATAAGAGGAAAAGCCAGCAAACAACACGGAGACAACACAACTATGGAAAGACGACTGTGCGGGCTGGTTTTGTCCCTGGCCATAATCTAGTACATTGTTTGTATACACCACAATATGCAAACAATACATTTCTATATTGAAGCGCGGATGGGGCTTGAAAACAACGTTCTAATGCACTGCAAATGGCGAGCAGGCATCGCTCGTAACTTCAAGCGGAAGCGTGCATTAATTCTTCTTAACTCTGACATGCTCATGGTCATCTGACCAAATTTCTATAAGACTCCGCACCTCCTCACTACTCCAAGTTTGTCCACGAGCTGCCATGCTAAAATGCAAACTGTCAACAAACACATCTTCATCCCACAGCGCAGCTGACTACGGCAGCTGGTTTAGTCCAAAAATGATCAGTACTTTTTGCAGTTGGGTCTGTTCGAGGTCGGATCACGTTCTCACCACAAACTAACCGCTCCAGAGTTCGTTTGAAAGCGTACCGAGACCACCTCTTCAAGCAGGTCTTGGTACGCTTGTTTGGTCCAACTTTGGTGGGCACCCGAGTGCGATTGCTGCTTTCACACCTGCCCAAACGAACCGCACCAAACGAGGAAACGAACTCTGGTACGATTCAACCGAAATAAATAAGGCAGGTGTGAAAGCACCCTTATTTCCGTGAATAAGAATTCACTGAGAATATAGTCTACAGCTCTTAAAGGGATAGTTCACCTAAAAATGATGCATCTGTCAACATTTACTCACCCTCGTGTTGATCCAAATTTGTGACTTTCTTTCCCAAAAAAACAAAAGAAGATGTTTTGAGTATTTTTACTGATTGCTCTTTTCCATGAGTCCCCGCTGAGGCTTTCAAGCTTCAAACAGGATGCACCATGAAAGTGGTCTGTACAACATGTGTGCTGAATTTCAGGTCTTCTGAAGCCATATGATAGCTTTGAGTGAGGAACAGATTGAAATTTGAGTCATTCTTCACCTCCTGTGAGCTGTTTACGGCTGTGACAGGAGTCTGTGAGCTGAACTCGAGGACCATTTTGATTTGTGAATGAATCATTCAAACTGGTTTTGTGAACTGAATGAACCGATTCATAAAAAAAAAAAAAAAAAATCCAACTCAAAAATGTATTTGTTTTATTAGGGGTGAAAATTTGATGTTTCATGATGGCATCTAAAACAGATTCTCTGAAAAAAAGATGTGACTCTGATTTGATGTGATTTGATTCGATTTACGGACCTGCGATTGATATAACGATATTACAATATTATTTGAACTCACCAAAATATTATATGAACTGTTTGAAAATTAGAAATCCTGTACCCCAATTGGGACATCCATAACAACTACAAAAAACACTCTTTAGTTTTAATTAATAGAGAAATTATTTAAAAAGCGATCATCAGTCATCTGATGACAGCTCATAATTGGCTTGTGCAATGATGTAAGCAATGACAACTTTTGTGCTCTCTAAGAATTAGAGTCTAGAGTCTCTTCTGTACACACACACGCATATATATATATATATATATGTATTAATTACTATTACTAGTTACATCATCAATATTGTATTTCATTAATTCGTATTCTGTAGAAAAAATAAAGAAAGTCATTGGACAGAATTGTCATTTTGAGTTGAACTAGTCCTTTAATAGTAATATATAACTGAATAGAGATGTATTTCAGTCAGGTTGAGGAGAGGATAAAAAATAGAAAGACACTGTTCTGTAAAAAGTATAACTTTAATGTACACAATGTAAATGTCAGATGAGAGCACCATAGATCCCATCTTCTGAACAAATGTCACACTTAAATGTGAAGATTCCTGTGAATTTGCCGCTTTGATAACATCTTAAGCAGAAATTGAGTGATGCGAGCATAGCACTTAATTAGAACCCACACACCTGGTGTGATCTCACCACACGTTTCTGCACTCTTTATGCATGCATGTTACTGCGCAGCTTCTGTCATCTGCAGAATATTTACCCACAGACTGCTTTTTAAACATTCTTAAAGGGAAAGTTCACACAAAATGGAAAATCTGCCACCACTTACTCACCCTCATGTTGTTCCAAATTTGTATGAGTTTCCACTTCAGAAAACAAAAGAAGATCATTTGAAGGATGTCGGTAAACACACCGTTTTGGTTGACTTCTATTGTATGCACAAAAAGCCACTGTGATGTTTTATGCAAAATCTTCTTTTATATTCCATAGCAAAAGATGACAGAATTTTTATGTTCAGATAAAATATGCCTTTACCAAGTAGAATTTTCACTTACAATTCTCGTGTGCAATTCTCACTATTAACTAGTTACTTATTATCATGCGTATTACTAGCATATTGGCTGTTTATTAGTACTTATAGGCACATTTTAAACTGACACAATACCTATAAACATTACAACTACTGTATAAATATTAATAAGCAGCATATTAAAAGTTAACTGAGGGAAAACTCTTAGTTAAGAGTGAATATGTGTTGCCTATTATAAAGTGTTATCGAATTTTCTTTTGTTAAGGTCAAATAAGCTGACTTTAAAGCTGAAGTATGTCATTTTTCTTTTTACTACTGTAGGCATAACATAAAAGAATTGCAAAAATTATTAATTGAAAACAGGTTTCTTTTTCTTTTTTTGCAATTATCTATTCTTCTCTATTGTGATGCATGAAAAAGCTTTTTGAATGAGATAAAAATGGGGCTTGATTTTCTCCATTGGGAACTGATTGGATAGTTGTCATCCTCTTAATGGTGCACTTGTCATCAGAGAAGAGAGGAGGACAGGAAGTTTTTGATTAAATGTTATGGAATTTTTTTTAATAATAATGAAAACCAAGACAAATCATTCATAATAAACCCTGTAATTTTACATAACAATAAGAATAGTCAGTCTTGAATTCATGGTGTCTTTAAACCCATCAGCCTTTACAGTTCGAACAAATTAGTCAGGCATTGTTCCCGCCGCTAAACTGAGTCAGTGTCACTGTCTCTGGCTGCTTAGGATACTCAAAAAACAGATCAATGGTTTAATAGCGTCACAAAGCCATAATGTTTACATCTTTTGAAGGAATAAACCAACATATGGCTTACAAATAATTGTCTCTCCTTATTAAAAGAACAGGTAAAGTTCTGCTCTTTATTGGGTGAACTATTCGGTAAAAGTATTTTAATATTGAAAAAAATGACACACTTCAGGTTAAACTGTGCATTAACATACAACTATGTAATTGCATTCTGTTGTTTGCTCTCAGAGTGTGTGGATTATAAGTCTTTCAATGGGCCGAAATGGCGAATGGAGCCCAGTGATCTGACAGTGGACTCACTGGAGGAAGAGGCTACACTGGCCTGTGACGCAAAGGGCATTCCTTCCCCTCAGTACAGGTACGTTTGCATTTTCTGCTTATTCTTCTCTCTCTTTAATCTACTGAGCTTCACAGTGTCTTCACAGGAGCTTACAAATAGTGTATGTTTGCTGTTATCAATATTGCTAACAATTCTATTCTCTAATAAATTTTAAACTACACAACATGTAAAATATTCTGTTTTTTTTATTAATTACCATTCGGAACGGTCTTCGAATCTAAAGCGTGCTTGTTACGCCTTAATGCAAAGTTTTGAGACATTTTTCTTCCTCTCAGTAATTTGAAAGATTCTGCAACACCATTCATGCAGGATGTTATGTTTATTCATGCAGCATTGTGATATTATTAGAATTTAATGTCCAAGATTTACAGAATTCACAACTTTAACTCCCTCGCAATGGTGAGAGTTGCCCGTGACATCAAAATAATCTGGAACAGTCCATTTATTTTTGCTGTTCAGATCAGATATACGCCGGGGCACAGCGTGTCACATTTTGACATCTGCATTATCTGATGGCAATGGTTAGTCAGGAATGTTCCTGTAATTTAATGGATTATGGATTTCACATCTCGATGCTGTACCTCGTAGTGTCTTCCTGGGCTCCATCTCAACAGAAGAGTCATAAAAGTGCAATATTTATACCTGCTTCATGCTGGCAAGGCTCAATGAATGCATTGACACTTTCACATCAATTAAACATGTGGCACATGTTATATGCCATGCATCATTCAATTTAAATCAAGCTACATCGCTCAAAAATGCAATATGTACATCTTTTATTCAAAAGTGTGTTTTGAATACTGGGTTGAAACATGCTTACTATTTGCAGTCTGTTTCAAAAAGTCTGAAAATAGCTGATCAGAAATGTTTTTCGCTTAGAGAATTTCTTATGCCCTTCTCAACACTGACAGTGTTTTTGAGGTCACCAGGTTGCTGTACTGTTCTTCACTAGTAGGCTTTACTGCCTCTTCAAAACCAGACAGGATGCAATCGTTTTTCTGTCCGTACCAGACATGACATGGCTACAGGTTGCAACAAAATCTATCACTAATCAGAGCCAGTCAGAAGAGAGTGTGGGTGGACTCTCTGCCAGGGCACCACTGTCCCACACACAACTGAATGGAAGTAAATAATTAAATTAAATAATAATTCAAAACACAGTGAGTGATAAAATATTTCCTAAAATTGTCTCAATTTGCTTTCAAGATATCTGGTAAATTATGATTTGTTAAGTTTTTTATGGCTATTAAATTCATCCACAATGATATTCAAGCTAAAATTTTATTATTTTAATGTTAGATAAAATCCAATCAGCTGTCAGCCGTGATGTTGCAGAAATGGAAAGCATTCCTGAAACTGAATCTCCTGGTGCTTTTCACGTATAGCCAACTTGGCTGATTAGGATTTTTAACACGTCTTGTGGTGTCAAGTGTCCAATTAAGACTGGGTGTTAATAATGTTGGTGATCTGTGTAAAATCTCACAAATTAGATGTATTGTTGGTAAAAAAAAAAAATAAAAAAAAAATATTGTGTCCCAAAAAATTAGCATTTTCTTTCCTTTTGCTTTATTCCTTAAGTACTAAATTAAACTGTTTTATTCCTTAAGTACTAAATTAAACTGTTAAGGAAATGGAATTGTTAAGAGGAATCAAAATAGTAAAAGTATTTACTATTACTGTAACATCCTGATCATGTGATCAGGATGTTACAGTAATAGTAAATACTTTTACTATTTTGATTCCTCTTTGCGAGGGAGTTAAAGTTGTGAATTCTGTAAATCTTGGACATTAAATTCTAATAATATCACAATGCTGCATGAATAAACATAACATCATGCATGAATGGTGTTGCAGAATCTTTCAAATTACTGAGAGGAAGAAAAATGTCTCAAAACTTTGTGAGCTGCCTAGATAGGCAGCATTAAGGCGTAACAAGCACGCTTTAGATTCGAAGACCGTTCCGAATGGTAATTAATTAAAAAAACAGAATATTTTACATGTTGTGTAGTTTAAAATTTATTAGAGAATAGAATTGTTAGCAATATTGATAACAGCAAACATACACTATTTGTAAGCTCCTGTGAAGGCACTTTTTGGTGTTAAAGGGCTTTTACATTTGCTATAAATAGAACTTCTTATATTAAAAACAATCAAGCCCTGCTCATATTTAAAAAGTAACGTGAAAGTAACGCAAAAGTAATGTGTTAATTTAAGAAGTTCTATTTATAGCAAATGTAAAAGCCCTTTAACACCAAAAAGTGTAATGAATAAACCTCAGGCTGAAGGAAAAGTAAATTCACGTCTGTACAGTAGAACACAGGAGAAGAAGGTTCAACACTCTTCAGCAATTACAAAAAAACAATAAACGCAATTGTTAGTTTATCTAAAGTCATTTTTTAATTATTAGTATGGTTGAACTGGATCATTAAAGGTCAGCAGCAAAGACACTGTTAATAAAATGGGAATAGATACATTTGTGTTATTTAATATATTTAGTTATTGCAGGTTTGCGTCATATTCTGAGTTTGCATTTCACTGTTTTGATTAATTTTGATGAATACTAAATCTGTTTTGTTTTTTGTTTTTTTGTGAGTGGGATGAATTAATGCACATTCACATTTAGTCTAGAACTACAGTAACATGTTTACACAGCGCACACAACGCCTCCATACTTCCGATTTCTCCCAATATGGGAACAGGAGGCTTGTCAGTCAAAAAATGGGAATACAAAGTAACTGGCGTTACTTTTTTGAAAAATATTTTCTTGTAAATTAAAAAGTAATGCGTTACTTTACTAGTTACTTGAAAAAAGTAATCTGATTACGTAACTCGCGTTACTTGTAATGCATTACCCCCAACACTGGTTACGGTACAGTACAATACAGTTGTAAATGGAGTCTGAAACATTGTGAGCTTGTCCACATTCAACCATTTCTAAAATGCATTCGACTGTATTGCTTTCATAAACATTAATGCGGTCAAATGCATTTGAACAAGCACTAAAGAGTGCTGCCTTTATGCCTACTGATCTAATTCTTAAACATTATGGAATGTGTTGTTGAAGCATGCTAGCCAGATGGGATTTAACCTTAGCCAGCTGAAATCTTAAGTCCGGTTTGAAATGTTAAAAGCATACCCAGGCTCATTGGAAATATGTTCCTCTACCTACATTACTGCGAAATTCAAAATTCTTGCCTATACTACATACAAATTACAGCAGTTTCCAGTTTGAAAGAGTGATTTTTATACAAAGTATGATTTAAAGGAATAATTATATTTCCTTGCGCAATATTATGACTTCAAAATGATTTGAACATGCTGCGAGATTAAAAAACCAATACATTTATATAACTTTTGCCTTCATTAACGCTAGTTTGGTTTGCTATAGGGTATGTGTGGTTTTCCAACACGATAGAGCATTAAACCTTTAGCGAAACTCCTAGCACTTTTGAATTCTGAACCACCATAACAGGTACCTGAAGCAACGTAATTAACATAAAACCAGTGTTGGGGGTAATGCATTACAAGTAACGCGAGTTACGTAATCAGATTACTTTTTTCAAGTAACTAGTAAAGTAACGCATTACTTTTTAATTTACAAGAAAATATCTGAGTTACTTTTTCAAAAAAGTGACGCCAGTTACTTTGTATTCCCATTTTTTGACTGACAAGCCTCCTGTTCCCATAATGGGAGAAATCGGAAGTATGGAGGCGTTGTGTGCGCTGTGTAAACATGTTACTGTAGTTCTAGACTAAATGTGAATGTGCATTAATTCATCCCACTCACAAAAAAACAAAAAACAAAAACAGTGATCGAACAGTTAATCAAAACAGTGAAATGCAAACTCAGAATATGAAGCAAACCTGCTATAACTAAATATATTAAATAACACAAATGTATCTATTCCCATTTTATTAACAGTGTCTTTGCTGCTGACCTTTAATGATCCAGTTCAACCATACTAATAATTAAAAAATGACTTTAGATAAACCAACAATTGTGCTTCATTGTTTTTTTGTTATTGCTGAAGAGTGTTGAACCTTCTTCTCCTGTGTTCTACTGTACAGACGTGAATTTACTTTTCCTTCAGCCTGAGGTTTATTCATTACACTTTTTGGTGTGAAAGGGCTTTTACATTTGCTATAAATAGAACTTCTTATATTAAAAACAATCAAGCCCTGCTCATATTTAAAAAGTAACGTGAAAGTAACGCAAAAGTAATGTAACCCATTACTTTCCATAAAAAGTATTTAGTTACTTTTTTAGGGAGTAACGCAATATTGTAAGGCATTACTTTTAAAAGTAACTTTCCCCAACACTGCATAAAACACAGCAATACATTCCTGTACCAACGTAAAAAAAAAAACATGGCCACAGTCACATATTGAATGCGCATTTTAGCGCACTCACTGGATATTTCACTTTGAAGCATTTAGGTACAAATATCAGTGTTGCAGAAACATCGCCACAAACATGTATTTCCAATGAGCCTGTGTTGCACAATGTTTTCTTACCATTCCTGATTTCCTGGCATAGTTTGGGATCTATGGTGAATGGGAATATGTCCCCCGTGTATACACGTCATCCTGTCTACCAAAAGGCATTCTGATACCAAGTGTAAACAGGAAGTTAGACACAGACACTCTAAAGACATAAATCTTTAATCACCATCCAGAGTGCTTGCTTTGCTCATCTCAGTTAAGGAACAGATTTCCTCCACCGATTGTAATGCATGGGTGATGTTTAGCCTTACTGTACTTTTTACAGGCATGTGCGTTCCTCATTTTCTTCTAATCATCTTTTTGCTCTTTCTCTTGCTGTGCCACACGTCATGCAGAGCAGTGCCTGAGCTTTAACCTGCATACCTCTCTTGATGTGCAAATAGGGCTGAAGCGCTTCTTCTCTGGCTCCTTCCTGCTATTGAGCAGGGAAGCTGAGTTGTCAGCTCTCTAGAATAAATTGCCAGGCTACGACTGTGAGGTTCATAAAAACTGAAGGTAGATGCACTTTTAAATTACTCTTGCACTATCTCACCGGCCGGCTCTTGAACAGTGCAGCACTTGCTCACCTCACTGTCAAAATATGATTTTTACCACCCAAGTTTCCTGACACCCAGCCAAAAAAATATTGACGAAGCAACTCCAAAGAATAAAGATTTGACAAACTTTATCAAATCCCAGCACTTACTGGCAGCATGAGATATCAACGATGAATTGCCAAAAAGACTTGATTTAATCCGTATACATTTTTTTGTGTTGTGTGATTGCAGAAAAAATATATCTTTTTGAAGTGAGTCAGTCTGCAGAGTTTAAATGAAGTGTATGCTAAAATGATATGTGCAAACTACAAGGTTTTGCTTAAAAGAATACATCAAACCCTGAATTCAAAATATCCAGTCTTTTAAAGTTATATTAGAAATCCCAAACTCCTGTCCTGCTGCAGCTTGCAGGAGAAATTAGTTTTTTTAATAGATGCATGTTTCCTCAGTGAATACAAATACAGCTAAATGCTGCAATATAGACCAGATGACGGTTTTGACTTAAAGCATGAAGAACAAAAGTCATTGTGACTTATTACATTTTGTTAATAATAGGGCTAGGTGGTATAGCTTACAAATATATATATATATATTGCATCGTTTTAACAGTCTTTATGATGTAGTTGGATTAGAGCCATAATTTCAGCCAAACAGCATCAGTGTCATTTACTGTAAACTTTTTTTTTTTTTGCTTTTCACACCATTTTGTGAAATGGTTTGTGGCAGTAATGTTTCAAATAAAGAGGAAGCATTTTTAGTTGTTGAGCAGAATTTTTTACATTGTTTGTTAGTGCTTGTGATGATTGCAATGGTGCAGGAATATTTTGCTGGTTGCTCCTTGTGGTTCATTGGTGATAGAAAGTTTTTACTTGCACACAAGTTATTTAAGGGCAATTGCAAAACTAAATACAAATGAAACTTCTGACATGCATCCATTGATAAACGGCTGCAAAGTCAGTTTATAGGTTCATACTTAAAGCTAAAACCAACAAGTGACAGTTTATGTAATAATGCTATGTAGCCGACAGAGGTGGGTAGTAACGAGTTACATTTACTTCGTTACATTTACTTGAGTAATTTTTGGGGGTAACTAATACTTTTTGGAGTATATTTAAAGATGGGTACTTTTACTCTTACTTGAGTAAATTTCTTGGGAAAAATCTGTACTTTTACTTCGTTACTGTGGGCTACGCTCCTCTCGTTACTTTATCTTAATGCAATAAATGTTATAAATGCTTCAGTTTATTCCAAACGCGGCATCTACTTTTCTCTGGGCAATGAGCGATGCCCATTCGCGAATGATTCATTCTTTTGAGTCAATTCTGTTCAAAGGCTTGATCAAACCAATTGGCAAACAAGTGAATTGGTTCATGAATCAGTTTGAATGAGTCATTCAGTTCCCTGTCGCACGCACCGAGCGTCTGAAGCGATTCACTCAGCGTTGTAACGTTTAAGAACATCAGCAGCGTTGAAAACGTGGCTATGGAACTGCACTAAATTGAAAGCAAATCTGCAAAGGCTATTGTTTGCTTGCGATGAAGATCCTTAGATGAACACAGCGTGTGCTGTCTACTGTTCAACAGGTAATAACTTGGGCTACATTCGATTACAGTACACGATACCACTGTGACATTAGTTTGTTGTACGTGTGTGGCTTATAACAGAGGGGAGTCAAGTTGAATGCAGCTTCCAAAAGGCAAAAAATAGCCGATTAAGATTTTATAAATTTTAATACAATCACACCGGTGCGAGTACGTACAGCGAGTCATATCATCAGCTGCTAAATTCAGATCTGTGATCGCTTGCTGGCGCTGAGCCAGAGATAGATGCGTTTACACAGCGCTGCGCATTATAACAAATCACACAAGATTATGTTGAGCTTTTGAATGCAATGGCCAATCAGAGGCGTTCAGATGAGTCATCGCTAAAATGCCGGTGCTTCCTTCACTCACTCACTGACTGGAGACCTCTTTCTGGCGAATTCTCTCGTCAGAAACAACAAAGTGCAGATGTGTGTACGAATCTTTAATTAAGATATTGATTTCACAGTGTTAACAGTTTCAGTGATTTTAATGGTAGTTTTTGAGAGTGACTGAACTCTAGACTGTCAGTGAAAATGATCTTTGATAATGTAATTTATTAATGTTATTAATGTTAATGTTATTGCTCTCTTTCTGAACAATGAAAGATTAATAGCAATTTTTATATCACATTAACTTTCAATGTTAAATTCACATTTAATATAAAGTCAGTATTAAAAATGTTATGGCATGACATATATCTGTTACTTAAGTAAACAGATATATGTCATGATAAATTACATAAATTGGAGTAAAGGCTGATGAAATATATACATTTATACACACACACACATTACATACATTTTATCTATATATCTAAATAAAAATAGGCTCAGTATATATGACCCAAAGTAACTAGTAACTAACTACTTGAGTAGATTTTTTATCTGATACTCTTTTACTCTTACTCAAGTAACTATTCAAGACTAGTACTTTTACTTTTACTTGAGTAAATATTTCTAGAAGTACTTTTACTTTTACTTGAGTACATATTTTGGGTACTCTACCCAACACCACTAGAACAATCATTGACAATTTCAATTCGGAGAAGAGATTGTCAAATTTGTTGTTTGTAATTGAGATGCAACGCCGGACATCACATGTAAACCCATGAGAGTTATACACCATATCCTTAAACACTTCCCCCACCTAGCAGAACCAGACTGAAATTCCTAGGGGGGGGGGGGGGGCTTTGAACCTCTGGTCTCCGCAGAAATCTTTGTCAGATAATGACACAGAAACTGTCTTTTCTACATATATATGGACCAAAATGAACTCAAAAAGACTTATAAATGAATATCAGTCTATCGCTTCACTCCATATTCATTTATGTGTAACCCACACATTTGACTATCATGTTATAATCACTTATTGTGTATGCCTTTTAATAACTATTGGATAGCTTAAAGATACATATTCATGTTTAGTGTGTACGTGTTCGAATCTTTTGTTCAGTTATTTGTCAAATGTATCATATTCTTGTTATAGGAATCATGTCCAAAATTAGACCCTGCAAGAGCGGGAAAATTCGGACCACATGCTTGATAAGATAACATATTATATTTATGATACCCCCGAGCCAAGACAATATCTGGTTGGTCAAGACAACATTTGAGGTGTGGCCAACAGGTCAGTTTAAATACTTAGGACCAGTGTTGGGGAAAGTTACTTTTAAAAGTAATGCCTTACAATATTGCGTTACTCCCTAAAAAAGTAACTAAATACGTTACTTAGTTACTTTTTATGGAAAGTAATGTGTAACATTACTTTTGCGTTACTTTCACGTTACTTTTTAAATATGAGCAGGGCTTGATTGTTTTTAATATAAGAAGTTATATTTATAGCAAATGTAAAAGCCCTTTCACACCAAAAAGTGTAATGAATAAACCTCAGGCTGAAGGAAAAGTAAATACACGTCTGTACAGTAGAACACGGGAGAAGTAGGTTCAACACTCTTCAGCAATTACAAAAAAACAATAAACACAATTGTTGGTTTATCTAAAGTCATTTTTTAATTATTAGTATGGTTGAACTGGATCATTAAAGGTCAGCAGCAAAGACACTGTTAATAAAATGGGAATAGATACATTTGTGTTATTTAATATATTTAGTTATTGCAGGTTTGCGTCATATTCTGAGTTTGCATTTCACTGTTTTGATTAATTTTGATGAATACTAAATCTGTTTTGTTTTTTGTTTTTTTGTGAGTGGGATGAATTAATGCTCATTCACATTTAGTCTAGAACTACAGTAACATGTTCACACAGCGCACACAACGCCTCCATACTTCCGATTTCTCCCAATATGGGAACAGGAGGCTTGTCAGTCAAAAAATGGGAATACAAAGTAACTGGCGTTACTTTTTTGAAAAAGTAACTCAGATATTTTCTTGTAAATTAAAAAGTAATGCGTTACTTTACTAGTTACTTAATAGTTACTTAAAAGTAATCTGATTACGTAACTCGCGTTACTTGTAATGCATTACCCCCAACACTGCTTAGGACACCATAAAATCTTGCTTTTAGTTTTAGCCTTGCTTCTGCTATTAGTCATGCCTGCTTTTAGCTTGTAGCTTTAGCTTTTAGCCATGCTTTAATCGTTCTTTGAGTGCGGTTCCTGCGTGCTTTGGCCTGCACGCCTGTTGCTACTTAGCCACGATGAGAAGAAACACCACCTAGTCTCGTCAAACTTTACTTCTTTTCTTTTCCTTTTGAGAGTTTCGTGTTCTGAGTTAAGTTTTGTAACGTCGAGTCTCCGACGTCTGACCTCGAGTGCCCTTTCAACTTCAATCAGCCCACACAACTACGCGTCTTCAGCCAACGCCCAACCACGGGCTTCCCAAGACGTCACTTCAGCGACTACTGAACTTCCAGCCAATCAGCGACATTGGAAAAACCCCTTTCAACGACAACAACGGGAACGCAGGCAATGTACCTTCAGACATTTGTACTGGTGTATCTAATATAATTTTAACCTCATTGAGGAACTCAATGCGAGGGTTAATTAAGTGATTGATGGTTGTTCATGTCTATGCAATTTCACGTATTGCTGTAAACTTGGGATTCCACATTTCCATTCTCTTAAACTCATCTTTCCCTAACTTTCGATCTTCCTGCAACTTGTGTGAATGTGTGAGTGCGTGCGTTTATGTGTTAGATTAGTTTATATGTCTTAGATTTATCTAATAAAGCCTTATTCATATTGAAAAGAGAAGTATCTTGTGTTTTCTGCTTACAAGTTAATGTGTTAAACTGCCGATCTTGTTACTGTGCTAATTGATAGTGTTTTCACTATACTTTGGATATTAATATCCAGTGCAGATTTGATGTTAAACGGCTCGTTCAGTGAATCGCAGGGCGTCTCAGTGATCAGCCGTGAAACAGTGATTCTGTTCAAATTCCCTTTAAAATCTTAAATGATTCCCTTTGAGCTAAATTGACCTGTTTCCCTTACAGCTATAATATCTACTGTACTGTAGGTCAGTTAAGACCCGTTCAAGACAACAACAAGTTATTCTCATTTCTGTGAGAATAGGGAAGTCCATATCTGTTCTGTTTTGTGGTTTTGTGTGTTTTTTTTACAGTTTGTCTCCTTGGTTACTCTTTAATTTGATTACACCTGATGTTTATTTCTTTGATTAGTTTGGGCTGTATTTAAACCCCATGATTTGTTCAGTTCTTGGTCTGTTCTCATCGTTGCTTTGCTGGTTTTTCTGTTCATATTTTGGAGGAAATTCGCCTGGAATGTTTTGTTTCTTTTTAATAAAAGTCCTGGTAACACTTTAGTTTAAGGGCCAGTTCTCACTTTTAACTAGTTGATTATTAGAATGAATATGCTAGCTTATTAGCTGTTTATTAGTACATATAAAGCACTTATTCTGCATGACAGGGTTCTACATACCTAATCCTACCCAATACCTAAACTTAACAACTACCTTACTAACTATTAATGAGCAGTTATTAGGATTTTATTGATGCAAACGCTGTAGTTAATATTTAATTAACAGGACCTCAAAATAAATTGTGACCAAAGTACATCTGCACTGAAATCCAGCCAACCATGGCATGGCAGCATCATAGTGATACATTGATAAGATCTTAAAAATATCTTTCAGAACCGCTGAATAAAATAGTTATTGTTAGGGCAGTATGATTACATACATTTAGAAAATTATATGAAGTCGTTTTCTCTGTCTATTTCTGTCAAGTCTCTAGCAAAAAGTGTTGACGTGCTTAAAGTGACAGCTCCCTAATATACCTGTTGCCGCCAGTGTCATTAATATTAATCAAACAACAAAACAGAAAATCGCTCACTGCTCTTGACTGAATATTTTTATTTATTTATTAAGAATCATTATATTTCATACAGTTAAGACTATGTAGTGTTTTAATTTTACGCTTCATTTTTTTAATTTCTGTAATATTCCATATTATGTTGAACCTTCTGAATCTGAAAAACCTTGTATCTTAGTTCTATTATATTTGTCCTATTATCTTTAATTTGCTACTTTGTTCTAGTTCTAGAGTATATCCTCATTGTAAAATACATTTATTTGTCATGAAATAAGATTTTGGTCAAATCAGCCTATTGTTACAGTTATTTTTATTTGTGTTAATGTGTCTTTAGTCTGATTTTACCAAAGCTGGACTATCTGAGTTGGACTAAATTGTTCACATGAATTTTAAAAAGACAAAATGTTTTAGTTTGACTGAAATCAAATGGAAAAGTATGTAGAAAAGTGATGCAATCAATATAAAAAATATAATATTAATACATTTATGTTATATGCGCTAATATAACACTATAATACACAGCAGTATGAACTATATACATTGATTTTACTAGAATATTTAATATGGGAAAAAACACTATAAACACTTATTTGATTTTTTTTGGATGATTAATAAAAAAAATCTGTTTTTTAAATTAAGTTTAAATCAGAAAGTGTATTAAAACATCTGTCTGAAAATTTTTGAAAAATTAGCAAAGTCAAATTACTTAATTTAATAGCATTATGAATATATTGTGAATATTTAATATAGGACCTAGGCCAAGCAAATGCAGTTCATTTTCATGTGTTCTTGTTTTGGTTTTTCTTAGAAACTGTTTTGAAGCATTGTGAGTGTCTGGCCTGCATTGCTGGCACAAGCAGAGATTGCTCCCCTGGAACATAAGCTGGCCAACCCACAGCCAGAGACTGGTCTCCAGGGCGGTTCACAGGTGTTGAAGGTCTGAGCACCATGAGGAGAGCAGAGGGATGAGCAGATGAGCCTGGTGCTCTGGATCCCACACCAGCAGTCATATCAATGATGCTGACCCCCCTCATACAAAATTGATATGAACAGCAGGGTCGACTCCAGTTCAGTCTTAGCCACACTGGAGACTCGGCACTTTCCAGAAAAGCCCTGAGGCGAACGCAACCCCACTTCACACCTCCCTTCACTCGATCTCCGTTTTCTCCTGCTATCACAGCCTGTGCGGATGTGTCACCTCTTTGCTGCTGTGTGTCAAGTGCCTTTGATCGGATCTCACTTGCCTTACTATTTTTACTCAACAGAAAACCGCTTATTGTCGTCGAACGCCTCTTATTTGCATTGCTCACGAAAGACCTCACATTAGAAGCAGCTGACGATTAGAGCAGAGCGAGAAAGCTATTACATTCTGAGATGTCAAGAGCGTTTTGTTCTTGGCCCTTACCCTGATCCCTGCTATGTTCATGACATATACAGCTGCTCTCAGAGATAAACATGCTGAGAAGAAAAGAGAATAAATATACATGGATGAAAACCTTAAGAAGCTGTGACTGTAACCAATGCATTGAGTCAAGTGATATTCCATCATATTTGCTCATTTATGGATGTATGGTTAACCTGTTGTGCCATTCACTAAAGGCACACTTGACAGCTGATGTGCATTCTTAAGAATAAATTTGTGAATTTCACAGCGTGGGTGGAGAAAACCAGATCATGGCTTTCCTTGTCAGTAAAATGTGCTTTTTGTTCCTTAAAAAACAAAAACAAAAAACAAATAACCTTCGTAACTCAAAACCAATTTTGTCAAGCTGAAAAAGCCTGATTTTAAAAAAATTAACTACATGACCATTTAGCTTTTTCATTGGAATGTTAATTGTTGTTGTGTTTTTCTGCCTCAGTATGGAAGTGAAGTTGAGAAATAATGTAAATGAGTAACATTAATACATCATGTGTTATTCAACGTTGAGAAAACGTCATAGTAGAGTTAGTAGAGAGAGGGTCAGGTTGTTGATGCCATTCTCGCTCTGTCTGCGCAATGTACGTGAATGTGCTGATGATGCATCCTGTCTGCACGAAAACTGGGCAAATACTTATGTTGACAGGCAAGCACAAAAGTTAATAAAAATGCTGAGAATGAGCATTTCAGTTGGACGAATATTTCTTGGTCCTACGCCTTACACAGAATATATAAATACACATAAATATATTAAGAACACTTAACTAATGATTGCTATCGAGATGTGAAGAGACTTTTAAGCAGCATAAAAAAAATGTTTCTGAAGATAATCACCTATTGTACCTTTAAACTATAAAATATGTTATCAGTTAGAAAGTGAGCAAAACAAATTTTGAAAAATTCAATTCTCACTAAAAAGTTCTAAAACCTATCACTATTAACTACAACTTTGGTCTCAATAAACTCTGCTTATTGCTGCTTATTGATAGTTAGTAAGGTATTTATTAAGTTTGGGTATGACGTAGGATTAAGGGATTTAAAATTTATAAGTGCAAATAAACAGCCAATATGCTAAAATTAATGCAAGTTAATATTGAGAATTGGTCAAATGTTAACAAAAATCCTTAATCCTAGTCCGTTAAATTACGAACACATGGAAAAGTCATAGCCTTTGTATATTGTTGTGGAAAATAGGGGGCCTTGATCACAGCTCTTTAAGATTGTTTTTGCATTAACACCTTCATTAGCTTATTTGCATCCACTGCTCACGCTAGTAAATTAGCACTCAGCATCTGTTCCTGGGGTGTGCAGACACACAGCTGAACTATGGGAGTTCAGCCCAGCTGACGCCCTGTCAGAGTGAATGACTAGTGAGGCCTCAGGATCCTTAAATGATCTTTGGATCCTTGAAAATCTGTCCACATTAGCAGGCTGGCCTCTGAATTGCATGCTAGTAGTTAAGGCCTCAGGTGGGTTCGGGTCTTGGGTCTTAATGATAGGCGTAGATGAGGTGTTAGAAAGTAGAATTGATGGGACTCTCCGGCGCTAATCATCACACAATGAAAAGAACAGCAAAAGGAGCTGCTGGAAATCTTTCAGCATAAAAACTCAACATGAATTGCCATTTGCAAATGATTTTACCTGTATAATATGATCCATTTCCAAGTGAAACAGGACGTTCAATGAGAAAAATTTAGCTTTTCTTCACAACATTTCTATAGACCATCAGAGTGTTCGGGTTTTGAAATATTTCTTATTGAAATGAATCAGGGATGAAGTGTAATACCAATCTGAATCCGCTTTGTAATAATTCATTGATATTCCACTTGACATTTGTACATCCGAAACAAAATCAATTTTAAAGGTTATCATGAAAAATCACTCAAAATCAGCAGTTATCACAACACATGTGTGCACTATCATCTGTCTGTTTGTGTGTCTGTAGGTGGTCTCTGAACGGCACATTGATTAATCTCAGTACCGATTCCCGTCGGCGGCTATCTGGGGGAAATTTGGTCATTAGGAGTCTGGACCAAGCCCAGGATGGAGGAATATACCAGTGCACTGCCTTCAACCCACAGGGAGCAATTCTTAGCAGAAGAGCGAGCCTCCAGTTTGCATGTGAGTCATCGAATTTGCGCTAGCATGCTATATTAGCACTTTAGCCGCTCAATGCAGGGTGACAGGTGTTAGAGTGGATGCTGCCAATATTGGACTAGCTTAAAGAAGAGAGAAAATGACTTATCAACACCTTAATGCAACTAATGCAAATTTAGCTACTACAAGAAAATACAGTGAGAACAAATGGTTGGATTGTTATACTATACCTATGACTCAAGCACACATTTAATTTAATTTAGTCTTTCCATGAAATGTAGAAAATATGAGTGTCTAATTGATTGATTTATTTTATTTTAGTTTATAATTTTTTATGATATAGTTGAACATAATGCAGCATTTACTATCAGCCCTCAGCCTTAAAGTTAGATTTTTGGCTCCTCATAGTAAAATGTTTTGGCACCTCTTCCCGCGGGGTCTTAAAAAGCCTTAAAAGCATTGAATTTATTAATTTGGAAATAATACCTTAAAAAGACTTTAAAAAGTCTTGGATTTTGATGTC
This sequence comes from Carassius carassius, assembly GCF_963082965.1. Lineage (NCBI taxonomy): Eukaryota > Metazoa > Chordata > Actinopteri > Cypriniformes > Cyprinidae > Carassius > Carassius carassius. The sequence continues at coordinate 10,686,657 of NC_081791.1, forward strand.
TGGGTCTTAAAAATTGTGCTGTATGTAACTTCTATGTATTGTAATTTTCCTCAAAAGTTTCATTTGTCAACCACGCTCATTTTGATTAAATGATGTATCATAAATAAAGAGTGACGGAACCAATTGAGAACGCAACGCAGCCCCGGGTCACAGTACAAAATACTGCGAATAATGTGATGCCTTCAGTAAATGAAGATCACGTGCTACAGCACCACAACCATAGACTGCAACAAAACACACAACACAGACCTCGAGCAACAAGCAAAGGAGAAGCTTCAATCAGCTTCATCCTTTCCCGTAAAAACTTTGAAAGCTCAGCCAAGATGAGGGAACAGCTGATCATAGCTGTATATGGATTGCTATTTTGAAATAAATTTAGTTGCAGAGCTACTGCGAGCGATTTTTAGTGCTGCAAATCCATTTATCCTTTGCTGAAATTTCCAAGTACACCCGGGTGCGCCCCACACCTACTCTGATTGGTTCGATCGTCTTTCGTTGACTTACATGATAGGAAATGTGTGCGAAGTTGGTGTAGGACGGAGAATGCTGTTTAATAAGCTATAAACGCTGTACAGTTTTACAAAGCCTTTACTATGATGCAGTTTTTTGTTAACTTGACTCACTATGTTTTATTGAATCAAGAGATGTTAGCTGCTGCAAGTTTACTCTTCTTGACCAGATTAATTAAAAAATGAATAATTGGGACACTCTAAAAGCACGCTTAATGTGAAAGTACATGACTTTATGCATTAAAACGGTGTTTTAAAAAGAGCAAACTCAGTAAAAAAAAATATTAATAAAGCATTATATTCACAGACAAGCAGATATGAGCACAGAATACGAACACAAAGTGTTTAATTTCCACCCATAACCTGCTTGTCTGTAAATAAAATGTGTTATTAAAAATGTTTACTGAGTTTGGTCTTTTTAAAACACGTTTTAATGCATTACGCCACGTTACGCGTTTTCCTTTAAGTCTAATGGTTTTCTATGGGAGGAAAATGCTTAACACGTAATTATACACATTGTATTCTTATTCTGGACTCATCTGCCTGTCAGTGAATAGAATGCTTTATTATTAATTTGTTTACTGAGTTTGGTCTTTTAAAAACACTGTTTTAATGCATTAAGCCACATTAAACGTAGAATGTCCCGAATCATTCCAGCTGATTAAAAAGAATCAGCTCAATGGTCACAAAATGGATATCGGAGAAGATACCAATTTAATATAAATAGATGATACTTTATAAAGTTTATCTCAATATTTGACAGTGGCTGTGAGACTGCACTAAAATAAGAGCACAATTATCATGAAATTGTGTTCGTTACTATAGCAATGGTTTACAGGTATGTCCTTTCAGAATCATCAACTTGAGCACACAAAAGACGCGATTTGTGACCTTTTAGCCAGCTTGCTGCTAGCGCTGCAGACCCTTCAGCTATGACCGCAACTAGAGTGGATCTGCACAAAGCTTTTGGGTCCACGCCAACAATGAAAGCCGAGGTGTTGTGGACTCTTAACACAATCGCTAAACACCAGTCCTACAGTGGAAATGAGGGTATCTCAGAGCTTTTCAAATGCATGTTCCCTGACTCCGACATCGCTAAAACATTTACTTGCGGTCACGATAAAGGAGAAGTTGATGGAACTGGCTAACCTTGATAAAGAGATTGCTGCCCTGAGTGAAGAACTAAGACTGTGTTTCTTAATTTAATGTAATGTTGAGTTCTAATTTTCGATGTTTATTGTTCAGGGGTCTCTCAGTTCCCCATATTTCCAGCATGGAATAAGTAGCTAGCTAATGTTAAAAAACAACTTAACATTGTTCGGCAAACTGTCTTGTGGCCTACTGAAATGTTTATTTTTCACACCTGCTTGGCTTATCTTTTACCCATTCCACATTTGAAAAATAAATGAAAACAAGTTCAAGGATTTTATTTTTCTTTGCTGGTAGGGACATGAAATAGGTATTAATTTGTTATATAAATGGTCTTAAAAAGGTCTTAAAAAGACTTGAATTTAACTTGAAGAAACCTGTAGGAACCCTACTCTGAAATAGACACTGAAAAATACATTATTAAAACATTATTTTGTTTCAAACTCGTTAGACCCTCATTCATCTTCAGAACACAAATTAAGATATTTTTGATGAAATCCAAGAGCTTTCTGACCCTGCATAGACAGCAAGGGTCCTACCACATTCAAGGTCCAAAAAGGTACCAAAACACATAGACAAAATAGTCCATGTGACATCAGCAGTTGAACTGTAATTTTATAAATGTAAGAGAAAAAATTTGGTGCGCAAAAAAAAAAATAATAATAACTTTTGTTATTACAATTGTTCTACCTTTCTGGGCCTTGAATGTGGTAGGACCCTATATTATATTAAATGCGTACAGTGTTAACAACTTTTTACAAATCTTTTTGGATTCTAAATATTGGGTTATTATTAATTTGATTTAATTGCATTTAATTAATTTCAGTCATTAAATATGTTAAATTCCATATCATTTATTTAACACATTTAACCAATTTGACTCAAAAGAAGCCTGTGCATATCTGTGTATATACAGTATACTGTATGGCATATATTATTAAACTAAAATTCTCACTATGCACTTACCTGCCACAGATTTTTATTTTAATTATTTTTTTTATAGTAAAACATCTGGGCACCTCTGGTATAGACACTAAAAACTAACATTATTAACGTATTGGATTTGTATGAATGACTTTAAAAATTATTAATGTTTATAAAGATTCACAAAATGTTTAGTCTGTAAGTTGATTTTGTTGCATGTAATTAATGATATATTAAATATTTTCAATTCATTACATTGATTTAACTAATTGGAAATAAATATTTAGGACTACATGTAATATTATTTTGAAACTAAAATTATTGTCACTGTACATGTATCTATTATTTTATTTTTTACATTTAAATTGAAATGTTTATTAAGTGCATACATAAATACTTTTATGTAGAGATTGACCGATATGGGTTTTTCTATAGTCGATGCCGATGTTTAGAAGTCAGGGTCAGCCGATGGCCGATATGTGCTGCTGATTTTTAGGGCCGATATCTTGAAGGTTTCCCCTTCATTTGCATGCTAAAATGTCACACTAATATTAAGTGGATGCACAACATTTCTAAACTTATCATCATTTATTGAGCACTGACTTGAACCATCTCTCGAATCTTAATATTGTGCACTGCACGGTATTAAAATAAAAAATGTATCCAAAGTTAACCAAACAAAATCAATAAACTGACCAAGTATTAAATATATAAAACAGGAATATATATATATATATATATATATATATATATATATATATATATATATATATATATATATATATATATATATATATATATATATATATATATATATATATATATATATATATATATATATATATATATACATAAAAGAGTATCATTTACATAAAAGTTTTAAAGCATTTATCAAGTAGAATTTTTCAAGTTTGTTGGAACATAAATGTAAACTTAAATATACATTTAAATAAATACAATTTTAGAAATAAAAATCAATTAAACTGAAAAATATAAAATATAAATATATTTTATATAAATATATAAAAAATAAATAACAGTAGTGCTGCAAACACACTAGCAACCAGCAACATTTGTGTTTGGTATAAATGACACAGAACATTTAAAGTGCATTCTAATTTCAAACTTACATCACAGTCTGTTCATTATTAAAATAAAGTACAGTCAACCAAACACCAGGTTACACTGGTCAGTTTAAATAGACCGTATAGACCCCTTAATCGCCTACATCACTGTGACGTCACCGCTCTAGCTGGAGGCAAAACATAAGGCAGAACTCATAGCAGGTGCGCTAAAAGTTTGAGGTTTTGACTTTAAAATGTCTTCTTGTTTGGTTTTTGGCTGCCAGAATAGAAGGAACAGCACTTTTTGTTCAAAACTAAAGTTTTACCGGATCCCGGCAGACATTCCTTCACAGAAATCAAGAAGACAATTGTGGTTGAATGCAATACGGCGTACAGACTGGACGGAGATGATCATAAATAATGCTCGTGTTTGCAGTGCACATTTCATATAAGGTAAAATAAGGTCAATCGATTTGATACATTTCTACAAACTCTGGTCACTGTTCTCAAAACAGTTAACAGTTAACACAGTGATCTGAACACCTTGTAATTGTCCTAAACAAACTATATATATTAGGGGTGTAACGGTATGCAAAAATCACGGTTCGGTACGTACCTCGGTTTTAAAGTCACGGTTCGGTTCATTTTTGGTACAGTAAGGGAAAGAAATGCAAACATTAAACTGCAGGTTGTTCATTACTATAAACTTTTTCTAACAATTTGTTTACATTTTAATTTAATTTAATTTAATATATATAAAATATATTACTCCAACCAATATCATATAATAAAATATAATGAAAAATATAAATAAATAACTACGATTACAGTGCAGCATTACCAATCCCAGCTTGTAGGCCTGCTCATATTTAAAAAATATATATTTAACTTTTACAAAGTGTAAAGTTGCAGCATCAACAGTTTCAGTTTTTAGACCTGCTCAGATTTCGTTATTGCATTGGACTAATCGGAATTAAGAGCAAAGGTCTGTTTAAATGCCGACGGGAGCTGCGTTTGAATTACAATTGTTTTTTTTCCTATTATTTCCTACTATTCCTTTATATTTATGCTCAACATGAAGTATAGATATTGTTGTCGTGAAGACAAGATCCTGGTCTATCTGCACCTCGGCGGCCTCCCTCTATGTCACCTACAGTAGCAGCATTGCGCCAGCGCCGCGTCAGGCACGATTCTGGTGTAAAGACACAGAAAACGCGAAGCAGCCGTCACGCAACTGACATGCAGCAGAAATGCCACGCTCACGCCACGCAGCCAGTGTGTCACCGGCCGTAGAATCAGCTGCAGGGTGGGATTTGCGCTGAACGCGGAGACTTCCGCCATTTAATATGTTCGTTTGGAAACACGCTCAATTAATACATGGTAGATTCCCACCCTAAGCGGAACCAATAATTCCTGCCATTGTTTCTTACCAGGACTCTAAAAATCACGGGACAAACGCTACACGGGAACAATACACATAGTTTACAGGTATTTCATTCACTCTCTGATCAATAATTACAATAAACTCTGTATCACCAAACAGTCTCGGTGTGTGTTTGTGCGTATGTGTGCATATTAACATCCATGTTGACCGTCACAAGACCCAGGAGTCTTATTTTCTCTTTCAAAATTAATATTGTACTTTAATTAAGCAAAAACACATTTTATCCGATTACTCGATTAATCGATGGAATTTTTGGTAGAATACTCGATTACTAAAATATTAGATAGCTACAGCCCTAACCCTTACGCACAGAGATTGTTCTAGATTCTCTGAATCTTTGGATGATATTATGCACTGTAGATGATGATAACTTCAACTCTTTGCAATTTTTCTCTGAGAAACTCCTTTGTGATATTGCTCCACTATTTTTCGTTGCAGCATTAGGGGAATTGGTGATCCTCTGCCAATCTTGACTTCTGAGAGGCTCTTTTTATACCCAATCATGTTGCCAGTTGACCTAATAATTTGCAATATTTATATATATATATATATATATATATATATATATATATATATATATATGACTTAAAATAAATAATCTCTAAGGCATTTTCAGAGCTCTCAGAGCTTCAGCTTGCTCTGCTGTATCTTCTGACATTTTTTTTTTTCATGCCATTCAGACTTGAATTTAAAAACTCAAACCAGGAGTGCTGTCTCTGTGCGAGAAGGCCAGGGTGTCGTTTTACTTTGTGGTACACCATCATATGCAGGAGGTAAGGCATTTATAGTGTTAATTTTTTGGTTTATAGTCTAGTCTAGCATAAATATGCTGTGCACATGTGAAAAATACAGTGTTCTGACTTTTATCAGTGTGATCCATGAGATTTAATTTTTTTTTTAATGGTCAGAGCTTGCATGCTTTGTCTTAAATAATTTTTGGAGACCATAGAATTAACTTTTTAATGAATAATGTTCTTTTTCTTTTCTTTTTTCTTCTTTTTTTTTTTTTGCACCTTGTGGCCTCTAAAAATGTTTACAGATTTGAAAGATTTAATGTCTTTCAAGTGAGTGTGTGGGTTCTTTTCAAGTTCATTTTGATATTTGAATCACGCCTGACAACTATGTCAAGTTTTTATTTTACATTTTTTATATTGTTTGTCTTGACATTCTTCCTAGTGTCTTATAAAGAAGCGTTTATCACCACTTAAGCTTCTTATTACCCTTTGATGATTTTAGATACACCTGGGTCAGATTTCAAAAGTGCTATTTGAAAAGAAAAATGTTATCGGTGCCCTAATGATTATACCATAAATTACAAAGAATTCCTCATTTAAATTCCCAAGAGTGTTTGGTTTTTTTTGTTCTTAATTTTTCTATATGTTTTGTTCCCCCATCTCCTTTCCAGATCTCTCATTTGCATGGGTCTTTAATGAGTACCCTTACTTTGTTCAGCAAGACAATCGTCGCTTTGTCTCTCAGGAGACGGGAAACCTTTACATCGCCAAAGTCGAGCCCTCAGATGTGGGTAACTACACATGCGTGGTGGTAAACCGCATCACTAAAGGCAAAGTCCTCAGCTCCCCAACCCCTCTGGTACTGCGAACCGATGGTAAATATCTTTTTCTTTTGTTTTTCATTGGGCAATTTATTAGACACAAGCTAAATCACAGCATAGCACTGAAAGGTTTGATTGACCTGTTGATGCAGTTCAGCATCAGGTTTGTTGGCACTAATTTAAGATCCTGCTACTTCATTTAAATAAATATATATTTGACTAAGGTTCAATGTTTCTTTTTTAATAAATGAAGCAGCAGGATATTAAATTAGTTCCATATTAGATTTCACTAATTTGATTAACTTAATTAACCCTCTGAGAAGACCTTTACAATATTACCACCATTGGCTAGTATTTTGTGTGTGTGTGTGTGTTTGTAAGTGTGTGTGTGTGTGTGTGTGTGTCCGTCCATAATTGGGTTTCACTAATTTGATTCTTAATTAACCCTACCATCAGAGTACACCATACAATATTAACACATATAATTAAGAAGATACATTCACAAGTGATATGATTTAAAAAGATTACCAACTAAACTTTAAAAAAATATTACTCTATGTAAATGTCACACTCTAAAAAAAACTGGGTTAAAAACAACCCAATTTGTGTTGTTATTAACCCAAGGGCTGGGTAAATATAGGACAGAACCCATCTTGTGTTAATTTTACCAAGGGGTTGATTTAACCCAGATAAATTTTATTAATTTTTACTATAGTACTTGCTTATTTTTTACCTTATACACTTAATAATGTTTACAGATTAACTTAAATCCTCTAAATTTTTCTAAAATAATCCACTCATAATCCACAAAATGGTTTGCATGTTAACTTCCTTTATTTTCCTTTAATTATCATTTATAGCATTGTTTTTATCGTTTTTAAAAGGCTATACATATTGCCCATATTTAAACTCATTTAACAAACAATAAAACTAAAAATTAAACGTTAAACAGAAGTAATTTACGTGTTATTAACCAGTCTCTGTTGTTCTGTTTTCACCGTAACTGCGCTGCGTCGCGCTGGTTCTCGTGTCCGAGCTGGAGTCGTGTTCGGTGGGGAACTGCTCACGCCTGAGGATATTCACTCATTAGCCAACTTGTTAGGCATAGCCATAAGACAGTTTTGTCGACACTCCTCCTTTTATCCCTCCAAAGCTCCACCAGCCTCGCTCCCTCCCAGGGCTCTCCGGGCAATCGTGGTGTACCTAGAGGTATGGACAGACAGACGAGGCGAGAGTTAAGGGACGGAAGGATGAGGACAGACAGAGACAAGAGAGGGGAGAGAGGAAAAAGAACAAAAAATTCTTGTTCCGGTTCCCAGACACACTGCCGCTCAGCCCTCGACCAGCTGGAAGAACTCCAGCACTGGATAGCTCTCGGTAGACGGCCCGACCCGACGGTCCCTTGCCTCCCAGTAGACGGTGACGACTCCTACGGATTTGGGCCGCTGGCAGGAGTCCCCCGTTCCCTGCTCCAGCCTCAGGTGAATGGCGGTGACTCCTCCGCTCCCTCACGGATGGCAGCTGTCCCTCCACATCTCAGGCAGCCGGCCATGAGTTCGTCCGCTCCCCAGACAACTTACTCCAGCCCACCGCCTCGAGCTTCCATGGTAGCAGACTTCTTCGCCTTGCTCAACGTTACTGTGGATTCACCACAGCAGTGAGGGATCTCTGGCAGCATGTCCCTCCTTCCTCCTGGGTTTCGGCTCTAATGTAACAAAGTTTGTAGTCACGGGAAGAAAGAGGCTGGAACCAGCGACCAACTAAATATTTAACAATAAAATAAACAAAAAAGAGGACAACAGCCCCTCGTGGATGACTGTCACGCTCAAACAGAACCAAAACACAAAATAAAATCCATGCCTGGTCCTCTCTCGTCTTCCACTGTCGACACTCCTCCTCTTATCCTTTTGGAGCTCCTCCGTGGGACTCTGTGAGTCCGGTGAGGGGCACAGGTGTCGTGCATTAACATTTACACCACCGGCCTTACTCCGATCCCACGACTCTCCGCCCTGCCCCTCTCGTAACAATATACTCAACATTTACTCTCCTTATCCAGCCCAGTCCAAAGCATGATGGGATGGGTAAATCCACCTCCTGTTGGATTAACTTAATTTACTTAAGTAAACTGAACAAGCATCAAATCTTATTTTTGGTCTGCTTGATTGAAACATGTTCTTTCAAAATGAAAATACTGAGTTGAACCAAGTCAGTTTAACACATTGCAATTGTTTAAATGGGAAACCTAATATAATGGTGTTAAATGAAAATGATTTATTTATTTTTAAATAAACTGAACAGTGCTGGAGAATCATTTTTTGAGAGCATAATAACCTTGGTTGGCACTCGGTTCCAATGGTGCAATAAATGTTTTGAATAATGCATTAATGATTTATATCTCTTTCTTTTTATTTAGACTTTAAATGTAACACTAATTAATTTGCTTAAGATTTGAAAGCAACACCGAAAACACTTTCTCTGGTGTCGACTTGACAGCATGTTAACCATGCAAACACTTTTTTTAACATAACTAGACAGTGTAAATTAGTTTCAAACAGTGTTTTTTAGAAGTCAGAGTTTCTTAGACATCCCTGATTACTCTTAAGAAACACTTTCACAGTCTTAAATATACTTTGCCATAAAGTAAACACAAACAATGGCTGGATACAATATTTACCGACACTGTAAAAACTGCAGCAAACACCACACCTCTCCAGATGTGTCAGACTCCAGATGATGATATGAATAATTAGTTGCCTTTGTTTTAGCTGTTTGTTCTCAGGAGAAAAAAAAAAGCTGTTCACCTACTAATAATATTAGTGTTACACTATTATTATACATCAGTGAATGAGTTATGAATAAAAATAAAGCAGTTTTTTTTACTTTATAGGCGTAATGGGTGAATATGAGCCGAAAATAGAGGTTCATTTCTCTGACATGGTTCCAGCTGCAAAGGGATCAGTTGTGACACTGGAGTGTTTTGCTTTGGGGAAGTAAGTGTGATTCCTCACCCTTTTGTAGTTACTGATGCCGCTTTCTTCCTTTATGGCTACCTTGACTTTTAATGGTACTCTGTCACTGAGCTTAATGTTTTTCATCTTGGCCCTTTTCTCGCCACCTTTTAAACATGCTTGTCAAAACCTGTTTGGAAAATACCATATAACAGTCTCTTTTTTGCCTTGAGGCAATTTTTCTCTCTCAATTGATCCCATTAGTGGATGAGCCATATACGTATTCCTTGCAAAAAGAAATGAGATGGTGTCTTATGAGGAAATGTAACTCATTTAGTATTTTTTAGCAGAGATATGAGGAGGAACAACAGTAATCTACAATATAATGATATTATACAAAATTTCTGTTCTTTATCTTCATCTTTTCTGTTTCTCTCTCTCCGTGCTTGGTTCTTTCCTTCTTCTTTTTTTCTCTATGTAGCTTTTACATTTTTCTCTTTTGCAAGATTACTTACCATAGTTTTTCATACATTCAGCCCAGTTCCGGAGATAACATGGAGGAGAGCAAATGGAGTGCCATTTCCCAGCAAGGTGAAGATGAAGAACTCAAATGTAGTTCTGGAGATTCCCAGTTTCCAGCAGGAGGACGCCGGAGGCTATGAATGTGTGGCTGAGAACAAGATGGGAAAGAACTCAGTTCAAGGACGACTGTCTTTCCATGGTATGATTATTTTACTTATACCTTTTATGTTCAGTGCACATGGTATGATTAATTTTCGCCAAAAAAATAACCTGGATTTTGCAAAATGTCACAGCAGTTTCTTGTAATAAATCACTGTATTGGGAGTTTTACAGTGAAATGGATGCAGACTAGGTAGTTTTCCACTGCATTTACCTAATCACATAAATATTTTAATCTTCCTTTGACATTGTATAAATACTTCTGTAAAAATTGCTCTGAAATTGTGGTAATGAGTTGACAGGAACATTATGTTACTGAAAAAAAGTACATTGCGTAAGTGGCGCTGTATGTAGATACAAATGATTTTCTTATTCATTGTTTGATTTTATTTTGTTCGCATTTGTCATTATTTCAAAGTACTATTGCTCAGTGACTGGATATTAGTAGGATTTGCAGAAGCCGGTCATCTTTGCCATATCGTTTTCTCTGTCATTGAAATTAATGCTTGCTAATAATTTAAAATGCACTTAATGGGTATTATTTTTGTCATGACGATTCAAATTCTTGCCAGTGTTTACCATGAGGAAGCCTGCCAGTTCAGTCATTTATCAAATGCAGTGAATTGCTTTCTGATTACTTTCTGCCCTGTCTGGACTTTCTTATAGTTTCTGTAACCGCATGGTAAAGACCAAAATAAACCTAGCTAGCATAATGGATTTGGCAGCGTGATGTTGCATCGTGCCAAGACTCAGCGGTGCTAAATGCTAATTTGAGACACTTTCGTTGATCCAGAAAGGTATCAAATGGCATAAGTTACAGTTTTATAGAGCCAAATCATTCATAGATAGATATAGATAGATATAATCATTATTTCACCTCTGGTGTGTTATTAATTATTGTATTTTAGTTAATATTACTGCTCATTATTAGCAATTCATACGCTGAAATTAGGTCAGCTCTTATTATCTTTGCCATTTCTCTATCCAATTTATTCATTATTTTGCATTAGTTTTATAAGATAAAGCTTCTGTTCCAAATCTGACACCAAAGTCTGGCTCAAAGGGATATTGTTTTAAATATGGACAAATTGCAGGTCTACCTGGAACTTAACCAGCCCATTTTTGCAGGAGAGACATGACTCAAAGGACTATTATGCACTAGAAGCAAGCATTCGAGAATCATTACCTCCTTGGCTCTGTCATTTTCCATCTACACAATAACAAGAAGAACAGGCCTCAACCTAATGATGTGGAGATCACTGACTTTGTGCAGAATTACCAACCATTGCGTGCTTAAATTATTGAATAGCAAGATGGAAATAGCACGTTTCTCATGCTAATTGATAGCAGAAATGCTACTTAATATCTTTCACATAAGTTGTTATTGATTCAAATAAATGGATATATAATACAGATAAGAAAACCACTTGCCACAAAACTGTGGCGCAAATCAGCACAGTGCTATTGCATTAGACAGCTGGGATTTCAAAGGTGCTCCTTCCACTCACATTTGTGTACCCACCACTTCTAAGTTCCCAGATGAAATGCTGTTATTGTGAATGCAAGTTCGTTCGTTCGTTCCCAAGGTTTGTGTATGACTTATTGAGAAGGTTAGAGGGGCAGGTGCAACTCTAACCTTCTTCTGAAAAGACCCGGCCTCCACAAACGATAAAAAAAACATAAAAAAGCTTTTCTTCGCAGCGCTGTTAGAGTGCGAGCGTCCTTGCATAATGCACTATGCCAAGCTCTTTGAAAAAAGGCCAGAATGTAAAAAAAGAAGTGATAGCAGTTGTCAGGTTGGTCAGCTCTTGTGTTTCATAGTTGTTTGGGTTTAATTAATTCCTGGGAAACCAGAGCTGATCAGTTTTCTTGATGAGTCAATCAGTTTGTGAATCCGATCGATCAGTTAAGTGCTTAGTTGCCTCAAAACCTGCAAGCTCAATTAGCGGGAATGGTGATTGATGATTCATCTATAGGCATGCTTGCACAGTTCTTGTGTGATTGGTAGAAATCAACAACGCTGAACATGACAAGTGTGCCACATTATAGAACCATGCTTGACGGTTCAATCATGAATCTAGACCGGATAGGAGACATGAATGGAAACCTGTCACCTTTTCAATTGGCAGGAAGACGGGTAGATCAAGTGCTTATTGACATTTTGTGCTTGCAATTAATCGGATAAAAGAGTGGCCATGTTTTAGCAAAGTCAAACCCTAAAATCATTGTTCGGTTGGAGGTTTTTACCAGTTACCAGAGCACTAGCACAAGTCTCTCTGATTCTCTAGACCCTATATATGGCCCAAAAATGTATGTTTTTATTGTAAGAAAAGAATTAATTTAGAAATACAATAAGTATATACAGTAAATAACTAAGCAGTAATCAATGTTAACAGTGCTTGCCTTAACAATTATGTTTTCATTGAGTTTGGAAGACATGGTACTATATTTATTAATGCATTTAACAGAGGCTTTTATCCAAAGCGAGTTACAAAAGAGGAACAAAGCAATTTGTCAAAGAGCCAACAATAATCGTAATACACAATGCTGTGTTTATTAGACAACAAGGAGGCAAGCTTGAAAAGAGGAGGAATGCAGAGAAGAATTTTCATTTTAAAATAACAATATAATAGTTATAACAGTGTTATTCTCTTACGAGAGTTCTCTCGTACTGCGTCTTAGCTAAGACCCTACTGGAAAAGTCTCTTTTCACGAAATACTGAAGCAAAAAATTATCCTTAATTTTGAATTTTTGTAAAGCGCATTTGCAGCAGTACACAGCCATAGGCGAGACGGCTCACTCGCTCATTGGCTGCTCTGCGGCAAGTGCACAGCCTATCGAGCGCAGGCTTATGCAATATCAGACCAATAAGGGCGATTTGCGCCCTTCATGCCACTTCCTGCCGAAACGGGTGTGGTCCAACCCTATAAAAGGAGCTCGAAAAGGCTGACTCACCTGATTTTTCATCTCTTCAGCGAAGCTCACGCATCGCTGGATCACGGAGGAAGCAAGCGCCGTCTGAGAAGCATCTCAGCGGGACGAGCCATTCTATAGCTGCTGGCCTTCGCCGCCTTCTACTGCCGTTCCTGCTGTGCTGTCCGGCACACATATCCTTTCAATTCTGTTATATCCAGCTGTTCTTTATGTGTGTGTGTGTGTTCGCCCTGCGACACACACTCGTAAAAGAGCTTGCGTCTTTTTTAAGATGCCTTCCTGCGGCTCGTCAGAGCCCCACTCAGCGAGGGAGACCGGTACGTCATCTGTGTCTCCTGCCTGGGTGAAGATCATGCAGCGCTCGCGCTCGCTGACGGCGGATGCCCTCACTGCGAGCTGTTGCCATGGTGACTCTGAGGACTCGCTTGGCCTTTTCTCTGAGCCTGCATTCTCCGCTGTGCTGAGGCGCCGCACTCCGAGGATCTCGCACCTTCTGCTCAGAAGCCCAGCAAACGAGCTGACATCGAGAAGGAGCCGAGGCGAGTGCTCACGCTGGCCGCGACGAGTCTCGGCCTCGAGTGGTCTGCACCAGCGCCCCCCCCTCTCGTTCCCGGCTGGATGGTAGTTTCCTTTCAGATGAGCGTACGTCTCAAAGCCCGCCTCATTTCTTCCTGAGCTTCACGAAGAGGTGGCAAAGGCTTGGAACACTCCATATTCAGCGCGAACTCGTTCGTCTGTCTCACTAGCATTCTCCACACTTGATGATGCTAAAAACAGGAACTATCAGTCACTTCCGCTGGTGGAACAGGCGATAGCGACGCGGGGACCGCGGCAGAAGATTACGGTGAGACCGGGAGCCCCGAAGCCATCCTAGGAAAGCGCCAGTGTACGAGTCGCCGCGGCCGAACTCTCACCTAAGCGCGCCGCTGTTTCAGTTCCAGGGATTGTGACTGTTTCAGCATCTTTTGCAATGCGCAAGCCTGTACGGTGGCCTGCTTGTGCCTGCACACAAAAAAACAAAACAAAAAAAAAACAGATATTTCCCGAAAAAGGTGTAATTTCTGGTGTCCCGGCCACGGCCGATGGGGCTATAAATGTAGTGACAATGCCCACTGCTCAGTGCCCATCTCCACATATAAGCACAGCCCTTCACACAGGGCTCGCGCCCATAAAAGCGACTCAAGTCGATCGCGCGCACTGCATAGTAAACGTGCCCACTCCTCAGTGCCCACAATCACTATGTCACACGCGTCATGTGGTTTCTGTAAAAACGAAACCCGTGCACGTTCGTCCGGCCACGGCCGCTGGTGCTATAAATGTAGTGACGATGCCCACTGCTCAGTGCCCATCTCCACATATAAGCACAGCCCTTCACACAGGGCTCGCGCCCATAAAAGCGACTCAAGTCGATCGCGCGCACTGCATAGTAAACGTGCCCACTCCTCAGTGCCCACAATCACTATGTCACACGCGCCATGTGGTTTCTGTAAAAACGAAACCCGTGCACGTTCGTCTGGCCACGGCCGATGGTGCTATAAATGTAGTGACGATGCCCACTGCTCAGTGCCCATCTCCACATATAAGCACAGCCCTTCACACAGGGCTCGCGCCCATAAAAGCGACTCAAGTCGATCGCGCGCACGGCATAGTAAACGTGCCCACTCCTCAGTGCCCACAATCACTATGTCACACGCGTCATGTGGTTTCTGTAAAAACGAAACCCGTGCACGTTCGTCCGGCCACGGCCAATGTTGCTATAAATGTAGTGACGATGCCCACTCCTCAGTGCCCATCTCCACATGTAAGCACAGCCCTGCACACAGGGCTAGCGCCTATAAGATCGACTCAGGTCGGTCGCGCTCCACATAGTAAACGTGCCCACTCCTCAGTGCCCACAAACACTATGTCACACACGGCGCGTGGTTTCTGTAGAAACGAAACCCGTGCACGTACGCTCTGCCCAGGCAGACAGCGAGTCGAAAGCAGTAAATGTGCACACTTGCAGCCCACAGTTGCTCGCAGACATCACGAGTCCCACGGGACCCGCTCAGCCCTCCCTCAATCGGTTAAGTGCCGGGACGGGGTCGAGGAGGAGCGATCTGCCCGCTGTAATCAGCGCGCTCCCCGCCTCAAATGCCACAGGCGTAACGCCCATGTTACAGCACACCGAAGCGCCGCCGTTGCCCAGTCAACAGAGCGCGCTTCGCATCCAGCCCTTAGCCATTCATGCAGATGCATGGTCAGCGCGTCCAGGGGTTTCGGATTGGGTGCAAGGCATTATAAGGAGAGGCTACTCGCTACAGTTTTTTCGACGCCTTCCGCGCTTTTTAGCGCGCGTCGAAACCACGGTCAAAACAGAAGTAGCACACATACTTCGGGCCGAAATATCAAAACTGTTGAGCAAAGGGGTTGTAGAGCCTGTGTCTCGAGCTCAAAGCGAGGGCGGGCTGTACAGCAGATACTTTCTAGTGCCCAAGAGAGACGGGGGTCTCAGGCCCAGACTGGATCTAAGACAGCTGAACAAGGCATTGGTGAAACGCAGTTTCAGAATGCTTAAGACCAGGAAGCTCCTCGCGCATATTCGCAAAGGAGACTGGTTCATGTCAATAGATCTGAAGGACGCGTATTTTCGAATACAGATAGCGTCAAGTCACAGGCGATATTTAAGATTCGCCTTCGAGGGCCAGGCATACCAGTTTGCAGTCCTGCCGTTCGGAGCGGAGCTCGTGAAGCACAGGGCCGGTTTACTCGATCACCTCGAGAAACTCGGTCTCAGTGTCAACTGGACGAAGAGTTCGCTGAACCCCAGTCAGACGATACTGTTTTTGGGTTTAGCTCTGGACTCACGTTCCATGACGGCGCGGCTGTCACCACAGCGCACGTTGGGCATTCAGCGCGCGGCGAGTTCTCTCCGCTGCGGCGCGACCATTTCGCTCAGAGAATGTCAGAGGATGCTGGGTCTCATGGCCTCAGCATCTCCGGTTCTGCAGTTGGGCCTGCTCCGCATGCGCCCCCTGCAGTGCTGGCTGAAAGCGCGGGTACCGCGTGGAGCATGGGTATCTGGTCGACTGCGTCTCAAGGTCAATCAGGGCAAACGACTGATACCAATCAGGTGTAAACCTGGGGACTTCCTCGAAAGTGAAGATGGTGTCGACGGACGCCTCCACTTCGGGATGGGGAGCGCTGCTCGAGGGCAGACCGTCCTTTGGCCTGTGGTCAGAATGGGAAAAGCTCCAACATATCAACTGTCTGGAAATGCTGGCAGTGGAGAACGCGCTGACACGCTTTTGTCCCCGAATCAAGGGCCGCCACATCCTAGTCCGTTCGGACAACATGTCTGTGGTGTCCTACATAAATCGCCAGGGCGGTCTCGGGTCCAGAAACCTGTACAGGCTGACGGAACGCCTCCTGGTTTGGGCTCAGCGCAACTTGCGCTCGCTGAGGGCAGTTCATGTGCCTGGGCTACAGAATCTGGGTCCAGTCAGGCTGTCCAGAAACAACATTCACACGGGCGAATGGTCTCTACACCCGCAAACAGTCCGGCTGTTGTGGGAGAGATTTGGCAGGGCGGAGGTGGACCTCTTCGCGTCCCACGAAAACGCTCACTGCCCCGCGTTCTTTTCCAAGAACGAAAGCGCGCTGTCACAGAGATGGCCGTGCTGCCCGCTTTATGCTTTCCCTCCCGTCTCCCTCCTTCCGCGGGTGATAGAATGGGTGAGAGAAACGAGATGTTCAATACTGCTTGTAGCACCTTTTTGGAAGAACCAACCATGGTTCCCAGATTTGATGCGGTTAGCAGACATCACCTCCTCTCCTCCAGGAGGGACCTCCTCTCGCAGGCCAGGGTCTCGATTTGGCACCCTCAACCGGAGTTGTGGTCCCTCCATGTGTGGGCGCTCAACGGTTACCCGCTGATCTCTCAGTGGGAGTGCTAAATACCATCACTCAGGCTAGAGCTCCGTCGACACGACGGCTGTATGCCTCGAAGTGGTCGGTGTTCTCCAGCTGGTGTACAGCTCGGGGATGTTCACCCCTTAGTTGTGAGGTGACGGAGGTTCTCTCCTTCCTACAAGAGCTGTTGGATAAGGGCAGAGCCCCATTAACGCTCAAAGTTTATGTGGCGGCCATCGCAGCGTTTTCTGAAACAGCGCTCGGTCAGTCAATAGGAAGGCACGATTTGGTCATCCGCTTCCTTAGAGGAGCTAGGAGGCTGAATCCTCCCAGACCTCCGTCAGTCCCTATATGGGACCTCGCGGCGGTTTTGGAGGCCATGAAGGGTCCCCCTTTTGAGCCTATCCAATCGATTAGCCTCCAGCATCTGTCGTTCAAGACGGTATTCTTGTTGGCTCTCGCTTCAGTGAAGCGTGTGGGTGACCTGCACGCGCTCTCGGTGAGCCAGTCGTGCTTGGAGTTTGGGCCTAATGACTCAAGGGTCATACTCAAACCTAGGCACGATTATGTGCCAAAGTCCCTCAACACGCCGTTTCGGGCTCAGGTTATTGCCCTGTCTGCCCTGTCGGTGTCAGGAGAGGATGGAGACTCGAGTCTTCTTTGCCCTGTTAGGGTTTTAAGAGCTTATTTGTCTCGCTCCGCTGTCTTTCGTCAGACTGAGCAGCTGTTTGTCTCGTTCAGTGGACGTTCCAAGGGAATGGCTGTTTCGAGACAGACTCTATCCAGATGGATAGTTGACGCCATAGCGTTAGCTTACGCTTCCAGGGGCCTTCAGTGCCCACTGGGCGTCAGAGCACACTCCACGAGGGGCGTCGCCTCGTCGTGAGTGTGATCTACTGGGATCTCCTTGCAGGATATATGTATGGCGGCAGGTTGGGCCTCGCCGACTACATTTATCAGGTTCTATAACCAGGAGGTTCCCGCCTTGCAAGCAAGGCTGCTGTCGGTATAGCTGAATCAGGGCCCTGATGGGAATTCTGAGTTCGTGAGCGTTATGCGCTGCCAACGGTTATATGGGCAGTATTGCGTAAGACCCGCATTGCCACATTGGTCAGGCCTTGCCTCGACTGTGTGATGTTGTATTGCCGCATCTACGGGTGCTGCTAGATATGGGACGGAGGGCTCCCCCCCCCCCCCCCCTCCTGTCCTGGACTCTCTGTGAGTCCCTCGGATGACTGTGCACTGTAAATCCTGGGCGTTGCTTCAGGTTTATTGGTGTGTGATCCCTGCGCGCACGGCGTTTTACATGGGGTTCCCGTAGCGTCTTAGCTAAGACGCAGTACGAGAGAACTCTCGTAAGAGAACGTACTCGGTTACTAACGTAACCTCGGTTCTCTCTGGTTCGCTTCGGCGATGAAATAAATCAGGTGAGTCAGCCTTTTCGAGCTCCTTTTATAGGGTTGGGCCACACGTTTCGGCGGGAAGTATTTTTTTTTAAAGTATTTTTTTTTGCTTCAGTATTTCGTGAAAAGAGACTTTTCCCGTAGCGTCTTAGCTAAGATGCAGTACTCGTTCCCTCTTCTAGAGAGAACCGAGGTTACGTTAGTAACCGAGTACGTTTTCTTTTTCATAACTAATGTTTTCTTAAGACATTAACTAGCATGTAGAATTAAAAAACATCCTGTGTCAACCTATCAGTGAAGAATGTGATGATTACACACTACAGATTTTATGTTTACTATATTCAGCAAGTACACATTAAACCGATGAAAGTGACAGGCATTTATATCAGAAATGATTTCTAATAAAACTATAATATTATATATTTCTAATGTTCTTTTAATTCATCAAAAAATTAATCAAAAAAAAAAAATCCTGAAAAAAGTCGAAATGAATAATAATCAGAAATGTTTCTTGAGCAGCAAATCAGTATATTAGAAGGATCATGTGACACTGAAGACTGGAGTAATGATCACAGGAATAAATTACATTTTAAAATATATTCAAACAGAAAATATTATTTACATTTTTAATAATATTTCACTATATTACTGTTTTTACTGTATTTATGATCAAACAAATGCAGCCTTGGTGAGCATAAAATGTGAAAAATACTGAGATGAGAAAATGTGTCCGTTCTGTTGACAACATGATCACAACTGAGATCAAAGACCATAAAAAAAGATCAAAAACGTATATAAATAATATATAAAGAATGACTAATTAATTCATTGATAAAAATTATTGACTTTTGTCCCTTCAGCAAAGCCTCAGTGGGTTCAGACGATGCGAGACAATGCTTTGTCAATTGAAGAGAGATTGTTCTGGGAGTGTAAGGCCAATGGGAAGCCCAAGCCTTCATACAGCTGGCTGAAGAATGGAGAACTACTGGCAGCTGAGGTAAAATTCAAGCAATGGTGTAGTCATAAAAAGACAGGGATTTCAGTGCAAAGATGCTTGGGTCAAACCTCAGCAGGGAAGCTCTGTTAAATATATATTGATTATATAATGCCTAAAACTCTGCCGCTGTTGTTGGAGTTGATTGCACAGCTATGTTAAAATTATTATCATTGCTGTTCCTCTGTTTCACAGGACAGGATCCAGATAGAGAACGGAGCCCTTACAATCAGCTCCGTGAACCTCTCCGATGCTGGCATGTATCAGTGTGTCGCTGAGAACAAACACGGAATCATTTATTTTGGTGCCGAATTGGTGGTGTTAGGTAAGAGAACCTCCTGTACCCTTCTCATTTCCAGTTATCGTGTGCCTTTGTTCACTCTGCAGCACAATACCAGCGAACACAAAACATTTCTACTACATTTCATTACACTGCTTTTTGGTTGCAGTTTTGATTGTGCAGAATAACATTTTTAAACTTTCTAGATACTAAAACCACTATTGTATATAAACATAAATGTGAAGCTGTTTTATTTTGTTGTTTTGACTGCCATTCAGTTGCCTGCAATACATTTAATTTAAATAAACATGAGAAATAAATATGATTTTTTTTCTTAATGGTGTTTCAACAATTAAAGAGACTGTTTGAATGGCTGTAAAATCATTATGTTTATTATGCATTTGACATTTTTCATTAACAAAATATAATATTAAGTATAATAATAATAATAATAATAAGGATAACATAAATAAGGAAGATGTTTCAGGTCAATCAAAGCATGCCTCCAGATTTATGAACTGTTATGAACAAGCATTGGTGTAATTTTATTTATTGTTTGTGTCTGTATTCATGATAGTTGTGTTGGAAGAGCATACAAAATATTGTTGTATTTTAAATGTAGTGACAAAGGCAATTCAATTCAAATCAATATATATATATATATATATATATATATATATATATATATATATATATATATATATATATAAAATTATACCAGCTTATAAAAAAGTAATGAAAACTACATTATAATTAGGGATGTGCACGGATAGTCGAACATTCAAATATTCGTTCTGCTCTAATTATTCGATAAGTAAAAATGATATTCGAATTTCGCAAAAAAAAAAAAAAAAAGTTCATAATAAAACCTAATTTGGTCACTTTCTGTGATTCTCCAGGGCATATTTGAAGGTGTATGCAAGCTAAAAATAATTAATGAATGATTAAGGGGCCATTCACATATCGCGCCTAATAAGGCGTGGAAAAGGCTATGCGCGCCGCTTTCTCCTTCTTTCCAAAGCGCTCGGGCAGAAGCGCTCCTGAGGCGACGCGTTCTCTCCATGAAGACGCGGAAATTTCAGCAAAGGATAAATGGATTTGCAGCACAAAAAAAAAAACGCTTTCAGTAGCTCTGCTACTAAATTTATTTCAAAATGGCAATCCATATACAGCTATGATCAGCTGTTCCTTCATCTTGGCTGAGCTTTCAACGTTGTTACAGGAAAGGATGAAGCTGAATGATTAGTTCTTGTCACATGACCTGCGGTGCGCTTGCGGCATTCTGAAAGCTGAGATGTTTTTAACTCGATGCTGTTCGGACGCGCCTGGAAAAAACAGGACCGCGTCGCACCGCGTGCGCATCGCGACCGCGTCGCTTCCATTATGAGCGCCTACATTGAAAATAACGAACTTGAGCATGCAAAAGACGCGATATGTGAACGCCCCCTAAAAGAACTGCGGTCTTCTAGTACTTCAAATATGCCGTGGAGAATCACAGAAAGTGGTCAAAGAACATTGTTGCAGCATCTCTCAGGCAAAGAATAAACACCGCTAACTTGGAGAATGCAGTGAAAACTTCTCTTCTCGCGTCTGCCCTAGACCCTCAGCACAAACATCTCAGGTTTCTCGATGAAAACATGAGAGAAGTAAGAAAAAAAAACTTTTTTGAACATTATCAGAACATTTTCCTTGATGCGAGTGGTGCGGATGCAGTCGCCACGATGAAGAAGATGCAATGCCCACTCGTCCGAAAAGGCTGAGCCAGTTCTTCAGCGATGATTACAGAGAGTCCAGCCGAGACGAGTGGGAACAGTTCTTGCTGGAGCCATGTATTCCACCAGATGAGGATCCCATTCAGTGGTGAAACGAAAACACGAACCGCTTCACAAAACGTATTCGCTTAGCACACCGTTGTGAGTCCCGCCAAAGTCTGTGTCGTCAGAGCGCGTTATCTCCGCGGCCGGCCTTATTGTTAACAGACTAAGGAGCCGACTTTCCCCCGATCATGTTTACATGCCCGTATTTCTTAACAAGAACATTTGAAACAATAGAAAAAAAAGCAAAAAAGATTTGCTGACAGTTTAAAAGTTAAGTGTAAACTACATTCTGTACAATAGCCTAATTGCTGCAGGCTGCTTTACGTTTTTTCTTTGTTCACTTTTTTTTTTGCTTTTAATCTGTACTTTTGTTTGTTTGCACGCATTGTTAAAGGTTTTCAGCTACAAAACACGATGTGTAATGTTCAAGCTTATTGTAAGCTTGTTCAAAATGACAAAAACAAATGTTGCTGAAAAATAACGTCTGACTCATTAAACTTAATTTAAATAAACGAATATTCGAATATTCGTTTTTTTGTGAGCTCAAATATTCGAATGTGATATTTGTGGAAAACGCCCATCCCTAATTATAATGTTTAAGTGTTGGTTTCCTGTGAGTAGATGTAACGATATAAAAAAATACAAAAATAAATATACATTTCTTTATATATATATATATATATAATTTATTTTAATGTAGGTAAAACAGTTGGAGAAATATAAAAAATATTACCGTTTGGAAAAATGAAAAAAAAAATATTATTGTTTTTATATATATATTTTATTATGAAACTCCAGTAGACAATTGTGACATTGATTTATTTTTTTCATACTACTGTTGTTTATCATACTATTGCATTTTTAATTTGCAGGAAAATAAATGTAAACAAATCAACACTTCATTTGCACGCTTTTAACAAGTAACTTTGGGAACTCTTATAATAGCATTTAGGTGTAAACTAAGACTAGAGCACATTTTTCCATTTTTACATACTTTTACAGTGTGCTTGAGTTTTTCTTTTTAAATAAAAATGACAGTGAGCAGACTTTGAGACAGTACTTTTAAATGTAGCTCTGAGTCACTGGTTCAGTTGGCACTACAAAGAAGTGACTAGTGCAGTTTGCAAATAAAAAATAAAAAGGTTCAAACTGCAGTGTGACTGATTATGAATATCAGAACACAGCTGTCATCCACTGGTTTGCACTGAGGTTTTCACAGGCAAATAAACTCTTGAAATGGCCTCACACACAGAGGAGCTGCCCCCTTTTCAACATTTCCCATAAGAACATTGATTTTGCAACATTTAGAGTGGGGTGGCATGGCACTGTGACTTTCAGTAATGTTAATCCACTATTGATTGGCTGGTGGGAGATGAGGAACTGTGGCCGCTCTGTTGACAACATGACAAAGCCACAACTGAGGGGTTCACTGGTGAAAAAACCTCAGAGTAGACAGTGACAAAGAGCAGAGAAAGATCTTTGTCATCGGCTCATACAGAGATGGAGAGAGGGAGAAATGGTGGAAAGTGGGTAGAGGTCATTAAGGACACCTCGGCTTTCTGACTGCAGCCAATTCCTTCACTGGTCTTGTCTAATGATGTTTATGTAGGAGCCAGCAACCCTCCATGGGCTAATTAGGTAATAGAGATGCTATTTAACAATGCTTTAGGCCACAGCATGTTCGCTATGACAGTGCATAAGCAGCTTTCCCATTCACAGCATCGGATAAACACTGCTTCTCGGCAGAGGAGACACATTAGACCCAATTAGTGCTGGTCTTTTAGGATTGCATCATCACTATCGGAAAATGTCTTCCATATGAGGGTTACTTTTAAAAGCTGGACAACTTATACAAACACTGGTGTCATCTGACTGTGTAATATCAGTCATCCTTAAACATGTTTAGGGTTTTATACTAAACCTTTTTAAAGGGGTAGCTTACTCAAAAATGACTTAAATGTTTTCATTGTTGTATATATAACTTTATTTTTTTGTTTTTACATTTTTCAAAAGTTCTGTTTTTGCAAATCATCTATTGAAATGTATCCCAAAAGTATGTTTTTTTGTTTTTTCTCGTATGGTCTCAAAGACTGGTCAGATTACAGTAGTCATCTGTATCTTGCACAACCTAGTGCTCAGAACCACCCACACGATGAGGTGCTGCTCCGTGCAAACTGCATTCATCACTAATTGTCTTACCTGATTGGCATAATTCCGTACAAGTGAAGCCCCTCCAGAATTTGCATCAAACTGTAAGAGAAAATGCTAAAATGGTCCTACATCAGCAATGCACACAAACACAAAGAGAATGAGCTTTCGGCCCTGCTGTCTGTTTACAGTAATGTGTGCAGGGCATCCATGCCTGAAGCGGCAGTTTTACTCTCTTACCCCTGTGTTTTTCAACAGCCTCGCCCCCAGACTTTTCCAGAAGCCCTCTGAGAGCTCTGCTTAAAGCCAAGACGGGCAGCACAGTCACCATGGAGTGCAGACCACAGGCATTTCCCACAGCCATCAGCATGTGGAGGAAAGGCAACGAACCAGTGCAGAGCTCAGAGAGGTACAGATACAATGTCCTTAATTCCTCTTTTTTCCTCTTTTTGACCATCTAATCATTCAAGGCTTCACCCCAACAGCCCTGCTATGTTCACAATATCTGTGCACAGCCTGCAACTGAACCATTATCAAAAGGAAGCTGCATTGCCAATTGTGGTAGCTCACTGACCATAACACTCATGAATTATAAAGCAGGCCATTAGGCCGGGCCGGCAGGAGGTCGCTCGGCATTTTGGGTTGAGTCTGTCAAGTATGAAATGATTCCTGGTAGGAGGCTACTTGAGGAAGCACGGCGGATCGCAAGCTTGGCTCTTTTTTTATAATGAAGCTGGATTAAATAGTATGGGGAGAATCCTGTCAAGGGTGCAGAACTACTGTGGGAAAACAATAGATTTGCATTAAGCCACAGTTGTTTGTTTTGAGAGCATTCGGTGAGACGTCCCAAGTCCAATTTAACTGTAAGCGCATTGCCGGGGAATGGCATTACAACATTTACATTCCAGTACTGGGTTACCAGCATTAGCTGTCTGGTACTCTGGATGATGATAAATTATGAATAGCTCTTGATATATAACCATGGCTGGAGGAATATATATATTTTTTTCTCCATGAATCAAACGATGCTATACATTTATATGCCATCACTAATAGTGCCACTACATTTTTAAACTGAGCCAGGCTTGAGAATAATTTTGTATTTATTACAAGATACAAAAATTTACCATTTACTGGGATGCTTTTAACACTAGAAAATTGCTAGAAAACTAGATAAAACTAATATTTTATCAAAATATCATTGCCTTAGTATAGATTAACGTTACTAAGCAGTTTTTGCGTTTATATAACGCTAATTCCTTTAGATGTCAATATTAATAATAATAATATAGAATCAGTTCAAAATTTTGGCTTCTGTAATTATATATAATTAATCATTTTTCTGAGCAAGGACACAAAAAAAAATATGAAAAGTGACAGTCTTTTACATTGTCACATAAAAGATTCTATTTCAAATAAATGCTGCTCTTTTGAACTTTAGAATAAATAAATAAATAAAAAAAGTTTCCACAAAAATATAAAGCAGTACAACCATTGTTAGTAATAAGAAATGTTTCTTGAGCAGCAGATCATCCTATTAAAATGATTTCTGAAGGATCATGTGACACTGAAGATGCGAAAGTAATGATGCTGAAAATTCAGCTTTACGTCATATGAATAAATTTCGATTTGAAATCTATTCAAACAGAAAAAGCTTTTTTAAACTGTAATATTTAAAAAAATATATGTATATTTTTTGATCAAATAAATGCAGCCTTAAGCATTAGACACTTAAAACATTTTAAAAATCATACCAACCTCAAACTTTTTCAAATAATAACCTACATTTAAATGTATAAAATAAGTCACAACCCTTTCTATTAAAATATATTGATTAGCTTACTAGCCATTCTTTTTCTTTTAATTCGGTCATGCAAATGTGTAAAGCAACAGTGTAAGAAGGCTGTTAGACAGTTATAAAGGGTTAAAGAGTCATAGATTACAGTTATAGGTAAATAACAATTACTCTAAATGAAATGAAAAGCGCTTCAAATTATAGGCCCTTCACATGTGCATGAGAAAATAAGGTTTGTATTTCTTCAGAGCATGTTTAAGAGTAGGGGTTGGAAGGTAGTCTAATTCACATGATGGGGCGGTAGATTGAGTGATGCAGCCTGCTGTTATATCTCGTTGGCTTTACGTTTGAAAGACTGTTTCGTGTGAATGCACACTCTTCAGCTTCATTGGCTCTCGGACAGCTGCATGCACCGAGCCATGGAGACTGTCCAGTGTACAGAGATTGATGTGCCATTGTATAGAAACACATTATGTTCTTCTTACTACATTTCTTCTGTTCCCGAAAGATAAAACACATTTGTACTCGGAATCTAGCTCCATTGTGAGTTAACCAAGTTTAAATTTGATTTGAGAGGATTATGCTTCTCTCCTTTAGGATAACTTTACTCCCTGATGGAACACTTAGAATTACAAATGTGACCAAGATGGACGGGGGAAACTACGCTTGCTTGGCTAGAAACCAGTTTGGTGCGGCCAGCACTACAGGAAGACTGCTGGTCACAGGTATGGATTACTGTAACAGTATTACGCTCTGGGCTTCCTCTTTGCTTTTGCTGCAGATAAAAGTTATTTCAGACTGTCATTCATCTGTGGGAATGTGGTGTGGGAAGTGGTGATTTTTCTCTGGAGGCATCACATGCAATTGTGTGCTTGATACAGCTGCACAATTAATCAAAATCATGACAGTTTCTTCTTAATCCAAAAATGAAAATCCTGTCATTTACTCTACATCATGTTGTTTCAAATGATTCATTCTTCTTTGGAAGACAAAAAAAGATATTTTGAAGAATGTCTCCACTGTTTTCATCCATATGATGGAAGTCATTGGGGTCCATCAGTTTCAAGCTCCAAAAAGGACATAAAGGTAGTGTTTATGATACAGCCAAAGAAAATCCAAATTAAATAAGGACAGGTGTGAATAACATCAAACCGTCTTTGTGTTACGACATCGTTATGTTCAATCACGTCACATGTATGAACCAATGAGATTTTATGTTATTAATGTGACGCAGAGTTAATATAGTTAACTAAAAGTAAAACCATTAAAAAAAAACTTCAGCTTGTTTCTTAAACAACATTTCTCATTTTAATTTACTTTTAACTTAAATAAGTAAAGCTAAAAAATAATAATAATAAAAACGATATAGACATAAAAAAAACAATATCCAAAATTAATGACAAATAATAATAAAAAACACACAATAGAACTATTGGGGGGGGGGTGCACAATGCTGTTTCATGCATTCAGAGTTGTTTACACTGTAAAAGAGTTGGATTCTCATGATAAACATGCGCACACATCGACCGGATCGAGAGCAAGAGCGCACCCCTCAATGTGCTTCATTCGGCAGCACTGCACAGGATTCGCTCGGGAAGAATAACTCTAAAGAAGAGTGTTTTTGGTTGTATGAGAAAGATAAACTTGTTCAGCTTCCCAAAGAATCCAGCGTTATGTAAACGGTGGATACAGTTTGTTTTTCCATGGTAGCAACGGAGTTTCACAAGTGTGTTTGTTGACGAACGTTTTATAAACAAGGTCCATTTCGACGCTGGATTTGCACATCGTTTGATACTGAAAGATGGAGCGGTCCCAGCTATAAAAGATCCCGGTCATGATGCAGAACGGCAGACGGTAAGTGAAACTGTGTCAAATGTCTGTTTTGTTGGCAGTCGGCACTCAAGTGCTCGTCACTCTTTAGCTCCGCCCACGGCACGCCTCCAGGAGCTCGGCTGTTTCCAGAGAGAATTGTAAAGCTGTATCTTTCTTTTATAAATATGGTTTATCTAAAAACATTTTGGTGATATGAAGGATGCAGTACTACTCTATAGGTACTCAAGATTCATTTGAGATTCATTTGTGTGTGTTAGGTCCCCTTTAAACAAACTAAAAAAAAAAAACAAATGTCCCAAAATAAAATATAATTTATAAAAGCTATGTATAGTATCTCAGTGATACTAAAATAACTGATGTGATGCCATATTTGATTTGGATTCTGTATACATGAATTGATCTTTAGTTTATTTGATCACTTGAGAAAACTTTAAACATTAAACCACTGGTGTTGTATGGATTACTTTTATGCTAACTTTTATGTCCTTTTTGGAGCTTGGAACTGTTGGATCCCATTGATTTCTATCACATAAAAGACAGCTGAAATGTTCTTCAAATATCATATTTGTGTTCCAGAGAATAAAGTCACATAAGTTTGGGTAAAAACAAGGTTAAATAAATGAGAATGAATTTTACTTCTTTTTTATTTTTTAGTTAAATATGCTATCCAGACCTGCCAGTTACCCCAGAACAACATTTGCATTTGTGCATTTAGCAGCCGCATTTATCCAAAGTGACTTACAATAGAGGAACAAAAGCAGCAAAAGCAATATAGATACATCCAGAGGAGTATATACAAAGGTGTTCTGCCAATTAGAGGATTCCTGTTTCATGTAGTTCATTGTTTTTA
The DNA here is from genome assembly GCF_963082965.1 of Carassius carassius. Lineage (NCBI taxonomy): Eukaryota > Metazoa > Chordata > Actinopteri > Cypriniformes > Cyprinidae > Carassius > Carassius carassius. The sequence continues at coordinate 10,714,877 of NC_081791.1, forward strand.
TAATGCATTCTGAAAGGAAAGTTGTTTGATTGCTTGCTGGGGCTTACATGCTCCTCTAGTGTAATGCAATGGGTTGAGCGATTCAGCTCTCCAACTGGCAGGGTTTTTTTTCTCTCAGCTCAACTCAACAGGGATGGGGTACAGTGGCTTTTTGTGTGTTGTTGTAATTACCCATTTTAACGCTCCGCTTATGGCATTGCAATTACCCTGGATTACAGTAATGGTGTGTGTGCGGGTGTAGGTTGTAGGTTGAGCGTGCACAATTTAGAGAGAAAAATATAGAATGCTGCATTTGCACTCTGGGTTTTCCTGAGATTACTACATCACAGTCTTTTACAGCAGATTCCACGCCAGCAGATTTGAATATGAATCTGACATTCCGCATTAAGCAACTGAGCACTTGTAAAAACATTCATGTGATTAAAGGGGTCATATCAGTTGTATAGAAATGGAATTTTCCTCAATCATTTGAAATTCATAAAGTTCATTAGACTAAAGAAAAAAAAATTCTTTCAGAACATTTATTGTAACCAATCATTAAAAAAGTCCAATCCAATGGACCCTGTTTGTTTTTTTGTACTGTGTGTGTGTGTGTGTGTGTGTGTGTGTGTGTGTGTGTGTGTTCACTCCTGTGGTATTAAATCAATCTACATCAAAAACAGAGGGAATGAGCAAGAGAATACTAAGCCTTTTTCCCTGTACAGTAGATAAAGCTGCAGTGTCCTACCAAGTGGGTAGAAGTAAAAATCCCATTCATTTCCTCCTCAGAGAAATTGTTTTTTTAGTGATATTGTATAAACCTTTCAAGACAGACCTACTGTCAGCCCCAAGGTTGTTAAAATGCCTTTGTAGCAGTCTGTAAAAATACATTGCACTGCTTCATCATGGGATTAGTAGTTTATTCATTGATAAGGACACATTCTCCCACCTTTGTCTGCTTCCAATTTTCAAATATTTTAGGTTTTCTCTAAATCTTACAGTAGGTTGGTCTGGCCTTTGTACCTGGAGCATTGATTTCAGGTTTTGCTTATGAGATGTCACGTTTTTCTTATGAGATGTGGTTGAAAATATGGCTCTTTTAATTCTGTGGTTTAGAATTGATATATACTGTATGTATATATTTGCATTTATTATTCATTTAAATGAATCAAGCTTGCGTGTGATTTGGAGCAGATTCCACACAAATCACCCAGGGTCCAGTGGACATGGAGATCATTGTTGGGGAGAGCATCGTACTGCCCTGCCAGATCTCCTGTGACCCCGCTCTGGATGTTTCATTCTCCTGGGCCTTCAATGGGCAGCTCCTCAATAAACTAGACCAACATTATGAGCATGTGGGTGGGGTAAGTCATATTTTATTGTATATTCTTCCTGTCTATATTCTGTTCTATACTCGGTTAGCACTTTTTGTCTTTTCTTTTTGGAACTGATTGATCGTAGCCCTAATTGGTCTGTGCTTGTGCAGAATTTTTTTTTGGCAATGTTCAATCAAAAATAAGCTCAAATCAATGAGGCCTGCAATCAGTAGGTTTCAAATGAAATACAAAAACTGTGCTAATTGAAAGAAAACAAGTTGATTAAAAACTGTATCCAATATTTGGAAAAAAGTCTATAAGCAATTTTTAAAAATCTATTTGGCTGATCATATGACTGGAGTCTGCATCAAATGATTATGACACAAATTTATGAAAAGTACTATTCATTTCTCTGTGTAAAACCTTTCTAATTAGGAAAAATACTGAGTGTACCTTTAATGTCTTGGGGCCGGACAGCTCTTACAATGAATGCATTTATTATACTCAACAAATGTCACCTTCTGAAGGAGTAGATCCAGTAGTTTTCTGTATAATGCTATTATACTCTGACCAAGACCTACTGTTAAAATGTGGAAAACTTGGCAGGGATCAATTCATCACTCACTTTTTGAGGTTTTTAGCTGTTCCTTCCACTGCTTAGCAGCCTACTACGTTCACTTTGAGCTCTTTCCCTCCTCTTCACAGAATAGAAATCAATCCATCAAAGTTTTGCCTTCAGTGATCTCAAGTGTAATGTCCTCATATGGCCTTTGAATGGTCAGATCTCATCTCAGATTGCTTTTCTCTGGGATGTAATGACGCCTTTCTAGAAATAGTAATGACTGTAAAGACTGAGAGAATGCCCTAATGAGGACTGGTCAATATTGGATGTGCATGACTCAACTGAGCAATCCTTAAACAGATTCATTAATCACCACTCCAGAGGCATCAAAAAGATGACTACTTTTTCAAAACAGGTTGCATATTTTAGAGAATTAAATTAGTTTTTTGTGGAAAGCAACAGTAAAATAAAATATCTTTTGACTTTTATGTAATTATGGTAACTCCATCATAAATGTGAACAGAAAATGTGAAGGTTTTTAACATTTGGGACACACACATACTGTAAGATGCGCTCTCATCTTCGTTTAAGCCAGTGATTCTTATCAGTAATTATATTCCAGTTCTTATGAATTCTCCGATGCCACCCGTCTTGTAGGATTATCAGCATGAAGTTCACAGCTAGGATGAATTCATTTCCATAATGAAACTAAATTTGTAGCCTAATGTCCTTACTGCTGAAATTGCAGAGTTACTGTACCTCTTGTCTGCCAACCACAATCTCAACCTCAGATAAGAATATACATCTTATCTCATGTAATTTAATTGATTCCTGAAATCTAAGCGCTTTTTATTAAATTAGTGAAGTTGTCCGTGCCAAAGACTTCAGATGCTACACAGACAATATCAACATCCGGGCGAATCAGTGTCTATAAACGATGGCAATAAAGGATCCATTTTAGTAAACTGAAGATTTTTGACAGATGGGTGAATAAAGTAAGAACTAAATGCGCCGACTGATTGTGCTATTTATTTGCATCTGCTGTCTGCATGCGAATTAAGAGAATTATGCAAATCAGGTATCATAATAAAATCACCCACAAAAGCGATGCTGAAATATCACATGAATTTTTTTTTTCATTAACTTTATTTGATCACCTAATTTAATACACTATATGCTATACCATATGCTCACCAAGGCTGCATTTATTTAATAAAAAATACAGTAAAATTATGTAATTTTATTATCATTTAAAAAAGCTGTTTTCTATGTTAATATATTTTAAAATTTGATGTAAAGCTGAATGTTCAGCATCATTACTCTAGTCTTCATTGTCATATGATCTTTCATAAATCACTCTAATATACTGATTCGCTGCTCAAGAAACATTTTCTGTTAAAAACAATTTTTCTTTTTTTAAGGAAAAGAAAGTTTCATAGAACCCCATTTATTTGAAATAGAAATCTTTTGTCATCATGTAAATGTTTTTAGTCAAACTTTAGAAGAATAGTGGAAGTCACGCAAATATATTTTCTTATTAGGGCTTCCATTGTAGAATGTTAATTTAATGCATACATAAATGCTTATGTTAACAATCATCTAAATGGAGAGCAATGGAGTGAAACAAAATGCTGGAGTCTTGAGTTTTTCAAAGTTGTCTGTTCTTTTAAAAATTGTCTATTCAGTGCATACAGTCTTTGAATTAATTTGGATTCTTTTCTCAGTACATATTGATGCATGCAATTAATCAGCATATCAATTAATATGATTCAAAGTGTTAATCAGTTGACAGTCCTAATTTTCATATTAAGAATAAAAGTTAGTTTGTCAGAAAGTACTTTAGAATAATTAAGGTCCTCGTTATGATTATAACTTTATTCTAGATGAGGATTCTCATGCTCTTTTTACTTGTTAACTACATGTATCATGCTGAATATAATTGAAAATATCTTTATTACCTGACCTGTTTTCACAGAACTTCATCTATTCCCTTGACAAAGCACTTTTAAAGTTCACCTCCACTCTTATGAACAACTTTCTTCATCTTTAGTAGATTAACAAAGGCGTTTAATTGTCACGTGTCGATTTAGTATTCATCACTTGTACGGTTTCGTATCTCGGGGTTTCGGCACACTGAATCCAATCACACTACCTCTTAAATGTGATTAAGCTCTAATTAGCCAATTAGCCAGTAAGTTTGGTATCTGGATTCTGTGCAGTGCTGAAGGAGCCTAAGGCTTGGCCAGAGGAAATGTTTATCCATGACGGACGTTTCAAACGTACCAGCGAACAGCCTTTGCCAAAAGTCATCCATTAGCTGTGGAGTTGGGCCACATTTTCATTCCCAAACCCAGCAGGGTGTCTACACTTACTGAATCACTTGCCGGCAAACATAGCAAATGACTCGCACATCTTCCTGTCGCTTTAAAACCCCAGCTGATAGAGTGGATAGTAATGCGTATGTGTGTGTTTATATCTCTAGAGTACATCTGGTGATTTGATGATACGGAATATACAGCTGAAACACGCCGGAAAATATGTCTGTGTGGTTGACACGGATGTCGAGAGTTTATCAGCGGCAGCAATTTTAATCGTGAAAGGTAAGAGGGCGACGGCCAGGCATGCAGGGTTTGGATTTGGAAGGAAAACCTGATAGAAGGACACTCAAATGCTTTGCTTGCTTTGCCTAGGAAATGTATCCGTCTGTTGAATTGATCTGTTATTACATGTTCCATTAGAGGTAATTAGAGGAACATATCAAAGCTGTTTATCAAAGGTTACAAATGAGATTTAGCGGGATCAATGTCTTTCAATTGAAATTAGATTGATATGCCAACTTTCTGCCAACTGCCAGAACCTTTAATTATGCTTTATAACAGTATAGAAGCAGGGAATAAAATTAGCGCTCAGCAAGCACAGAATGCATGTAAAAACTGGCTGGAGTGACCAAATAAAATCATTTTATAAGGATCTGCATGGTTCTCAAACAGGGGCCGGGTTCCACTAGATGGTCTCAGCAAACTTCCAAGAGGGCTTCAAGATGACTTAAGATGATTAAAAAAAAAAAAAAAAAAACATCAGAATCAGCTAAAACAACTAAAAGTCAAGATATTTGGTCATTTAATTAACTCCCATTGTCTTGAAACTGAATTGACTGCTAAAGCCATGAACCTGGATAAACCGAAAGACTAAGATTGTCCTATGGGTTTTTATAATGGTTTTTTAAAGTTATAAGTACAACAAGGTCTGTGTTGAGGTAAACAAAAATTGATGATACTTGGACACTTCGATCTACATTGCAAAAAAATGAATGTGAATATTGAAGCAGCTACAGTGTGTTTATTTTTAAAAACGTGTGTTTTTAATAATCTAATAGTGTTCTCCTATGACTCAGTGGTAGAGCATTGCGTTTAGCAGTGCAAAAGGTTGTGGGTTCAATTTCCAGGAAACACACATACTGGTGAAAAAAAAAAAAATGTATAGCCTAAATGCACTGTACAGTAAGTCACTTTGGATAAAAGCGTTTGCTAAATGCATAAATGTAATAAGTAACTATGTAAGAATGTTTGGGGTGTGAATGTGTGCAATTTATGTTGTATAACAAAACAAGTATTGACAAGTTATATTTACCACAGACCTTATTTTACATATGAATATAAAAACTCATAGGAAAATCTTGAGCGAACGCATGACGAATTAGTCTTCCAGGTCACAGCTGCTGTGCTATATAGATGGGGAGTCAAATTATAAATGTATGACTTCTACATCTAGAAAAGTCTTATAAATTATTGCAATCTCAAAACACAGTCTGATCTTATTATTGATGCTACGAGTGACACAATGACCTGTGTTGACAAAACCACTAAACCTCATGCTCCATTTCTTTATATTTCCCCCAAAGGAGTGTGATTTTTGACAACGGAACACAACCCTCTCCACATTTATAATTGGAAGAGCCAATTAAAGATGTGCTGAGCAAGGCCTGCTTGCAGCTTTTCAAAGGAGACGTGCAGTAGCTGTTAAGACAACAGCTCAAGCCTCTGAAAAGCTTTCCTATGATTCTCAAAGAGATCTAGTGTTTCCACAAAAGCAACAGCTTAAAATGTAATAACACCTTTTAGACATTGGTCTTATGTCACAGCTTAGTGGGGCGATAAGCGGAGAACTTCCTGGCAGGGGGTGAGCAAGGTTAGATGTCAGTGAAGGTAACTTAATTTCTAATTGCTAATTCACTACTGATTGTCTGATTGGATCAGGTGCCCCAGGAGCTCCAGATGGTGTAACAGTGGAGGAGATCACAGACAGCACAGCTCAGCTTTCTTGGAGACCTGGCCAGGATAATGGCAGCCCCATCACAAGCTATATCATCCAGGCCAAGACAGCATTCACAGTGGGCTGGCAAGCGGTGAACACGGGTAACAATACAGGATTAGCTAAAGCTAGTCAAGCGGAGCATCAATTCAGCGAGAGACTGAAATTACCATAGCACGTCTCATGTGCTTTTAAGAAAGAAGCTTATGCTCGCTTTGAGTACATAAAAAGAGCCTCTAAGTACTAACGCAAAACGACTTAATCTGGTCTCTTGCCCCTGCCGCTCGAATACGAATTCATTTGAACAACAGAGATGTGGAATAGAACCATATTTTTATGTTTTGTGTTTTTTTTCTGGCTTACTGTAAACATCGGCTCAAAATTGGGCTCCTGTTGTTGACTTATGGCGCCTCCATGTAATCCAGGTATTTTCATCTAAACCTTGGCTTTTCTGTTTGCTCTCAGTCCCAGAGGTGATTGATGGGAACACCTTGACGGCAACGGTGGTGGATCTGAACGCATGGGTGGAGTTTGAGTTCAGAGTGCTGGCCAGAAACAGCGTCGGCGTGGGAGAACCAAGTCCTGCTTCTCTTAAAACAAGAACTGAAGATGCAGGTGAGTCACCAACAGTGTTCTTTTATACACAACTGAAAGTCAAATCAGAATCTTTTTGCCATGTAATAGTCGTTGATTTTAATTTGATCATATTTTAATCTATGAAATTTACATTTTACTTGAGAGAGAACAACATTACAGCAAACATTCAAACATTTTATATATTAAATTAAACATACCAACATTTAACAAATGCCTGTAAAACAATGATTTCAAATACAAACTTTATTTTTACACTGCCATCAAATCAAAAGTTTGCGGTCATTCAGTTTTTTTTATGTTTTTGAAAGAATTCTCCTATGCTCACCAAGGCATTACATGCATATTTGATCGAAAATATAATAAAAATATTAATATAGTAAAATATTATCACAAGATAATATTGGTGTAATGTTACACACATTTGTACGAAAAAATGTTGGTACGGGTCTTTTGGTTTGGTACACATGTGTTCTAAACAAATACAGCATTGTTTTAACCACTGCACAAGTGGTTTTCATATTTTCATATTTCATGTCTCTCATATTTCAAATAATGTTACTTTTTTTTGGGAAATTTAAACTGTAAATGTCTTTTTGACAGTGTTTGATGTGGCACGACAGATCGCTGTTTAAATGACTCAGTCCAAACAGCAGTGAGGGTGATCATCTCCTTCTCTTTACTACTAAAATGTCTTGTAGCATTTCATTTACCTCAGGCAAGTCATCAGTGTCCACAGCTCATTAGTTTACTAGAGAAGTTAAGTGCAGAGAGGAGCATTTCATGAAATATTAGACTATATACTCATTATATTTTACTTTACCTGTTAGTGATGTTTTAATTATTTAATGTATTTTTTAATAAATCTAATATGAAACGAGTTCCCTTTCAGTCGGTCACTCTCGACGTATCGTCAGATGACCGACGAATTGGGATCTCGCTTAGAGAGACCAATCCACTTTGAGTGTAAACTAAATGAGCCAATGCACATTGGTATGTAATTATTGCATCCAGCTGCCACTGATCACAGCGTGAGTATAAGTAGGCAGCAGGTGCAGTGCATATTCAGCTTTTCGCTGAGGAGCCGAGAGATCACATCATTCTGCTCCTGACTACTCTACTGAGAGAAGAAGACTGAATGAGTTTAGCATGCTCTTTGAAAGCTCTATGTGTTGGCTGTATGGCTCTTCAGCGGTGGTGGTTTACCATTTCGAGTGGGTAGCACACATCAGGCAGCACTACCCCCTCATCGCGTAAAGATGATCATCTCGGAGTCACGGCCAAACTCTGTTTCCTCAAAGGGGCAGAGCTTTGTTGCCTCTGCCTCGATCTAGCTCTCTTCATGGTGGCAGTCAGGTGGGGGCTACTTCGGCCAGTAGCATAGGTGGTCTGAGGTTAATAGTGATGGCAAACCTTCCAGGGAACCAACGCTCAGGGGGCCATCACTCCTCTTGCACTCCGCAACCAGTTGAGCTGCCAATGGCACATGCTGAGCCCTCTACAAGGAGCATACCAGCAGTATATTTTGGTGCTCCTCCCAATGACCAGATGTTGATTGCTGAATCGGAGGGTAAGCCGGTGCTTTCTTGAGAAGAAGATTCGGCTGCAGTGCTGTCCTCCGGAACTGTAGCAATGCTTGAATCGGACCCTTAAAAATATTGGGTATGCTTTTCCTAGGGCAAGGGCTTGAGTGGAGACTTGCTCCATGCCCCTAGCTAGAGACCTGCACTGGACATATTTTTCAGTCCTGCTCCCGCAGTAAAATATATCTTATCTGGTCCCGCTCCCGCCCACGACATTTATGTTTTGTCCCACTCCCACCCGCAAAAGCCTGCATAAAGGTAATCTATATAGATTTTCTGTACATTCTAAGAAATTTACATGAAATAATTCTGTAACATTTCCTAAACTCCACAACATCACAGCATAAACACTTAGAAAAGAAAAGCAAGCATTGGCCGCTGCATGCATGATTTAGCATGGCAGAATGCCAGCAGCTCTTACTTTATTATCACTAAAAGCTGACATCTCAGTCAATCGCAATCTCTTAAAGCTCTGTTATAATACAATAAATATATGCACAATAAATCTTTCACAAAGTCTACACTTCGTGTGTTAAAATGAGAGAATTCGTGAGCACAAATTTTCAGCAATGCGGTGAGAGGATTCTAACTAAATCACCTCTGACTGGCCATTGCATTCCAGAAATCAACAGCTGAGTCTGTGATTGGTTACATTGTGCAACCCTTTAAAGGCGTGTTATAAATATAAAGTATGCCAAGCTTGTGCATGTCAATCATTTTAATGTTAATATTAGTTGTTCTTTTTGCTTTTATGAAACAGATAAATAACAATTTATACATTTAGACACTTTATGTTCAGATAATATCTATTTATGCCTCCACCTTACACACAACAGCGCTGCTGCAGGTTCTTCAGGCTAAAGCACTGAGGGACGTGCACGAGGGTGGACATGATCTGCAAGGTCTAAAAGAGCTTCAAACCACAGCTGATTTCAATTTCTGAACGATGAAGGTCACTGAGAGTTCTCTGGGTCATGCGATGTCCACACTTGTTGTCCAGGAGCATCACTTCTGGTTTTGTCTGGTCAACATGAGGGATGCCAACAAAGTTTGATTCCTCAAGGTCCCTGTGTCCCAGACTGTCCTTTTCAATGACACAGTCAAAAACATTGGCCAGCAGTTCTCGGCTGCAAAGGAGCAGACTGAGGAAATCCAAATTTCTGCCCGGTGGGCAGCTGCTGCATCCACCCATTCGCAGTGCCCCAGCCTGCTCGTCACTGCCCCCCGTTTGCCTCTCCAGAAACTTCTCACTGCCAGTTGTTTACTCCCTGACAAAGGGAACTCTCAGCACAGACACACAAAGACAGGCACAAAGCTGCCCGTGAGGCCTGCACAAGTATGCGTTTCCCCCAATGAGCCTTCTAGCTCAGAAACTGTGCAAAGTCTGGGAGGACGAGGAGTAGGTCCTGTTAGTGGCGCCCTATTGGCCCAACCGGACCTGGTTCCTAGAACTAATGCTCCTTGTGACAGCCCTTCCTTGACTGATTCCTCTGAGGAAGGATCTACAAAACTTCATTCAGGATGTTCTAGGTGACCTACCCACAGAGGTAATTGACACCATCACTTCGGCCAGAGCACCGTCTACATACACCGTCTGGTATCCTCCTGTGTTCTCACCTCAAATGGGTAGAAGCACTAAGAGGCCCTGACTTTGGGTCAGCTTGCTAAAACCACTCCGGAAAGCACTTATCGTAGACCCTGTTGAGCTCCTCCATCCCCTCGATGAATCCATGAGAACTGGACTAGGTTCCATATGTAGAGACCTAAGTGGATCCCATATGTGTAAAATCCACAGTATAGCCTCAGAGCCCATATTTCCCTGGCAGACGTCCCGCTATATTTCCAAGAGGGTTACAATCACCTCTAATCTTCCATAGTAGCTGGACTTATTGTGGTAGCCCTGGCCTGTGTGAAAAAATAGTGCCTCTGGAGGCTTACATGGGAAACTGGAAGGGGCAGTACCTGTGGCCCTTTGTTAGGGATCCCAAATCGTCAGTCATCCAATGTGACGCAGAGAGTGACCGACTGAAAGGGAACGTCTTGGTTACGTATTGTAACCCCATTCCCTGAAGGAGGGAATGGAGTCATCACGTCCCGTGCATCCACAATTCACCCCCCCAACCCCGCCCAGCTGAACTGAACTGAACTGAAACTATACCGAACATCATTTTTGAGTGCCATTACACCACTACTAGATAACTGTTATAAACTGTTTTTTTTTTCTTTAAAAAATCTTACTAATCCTAAACTATTAAATGGTAGTGTCAGTGGTAACTGTCAGTGGTTTATATGAAACAATCATTTTTTTCTTTTTCTAAATGTTTCTAAAAACATTGTAAATACCTTGCACTTATTTTTTTTCTCATCATATTTTCATTACTAGTATACTTTGATTAAAATCTTAGATAAAAAAAATGTGTTTAATTATTGTGATGTAGATTATTCAAACGCACAATCAAAACATCTTTTGTTAACTTACATTTTTGTTAGCAATTTTCTTTGACCCAATAAACAAAGAAGAGGTCAGAAGCTAAATTACTCCTAGATCAGAATTTGTGCCTTTCCAAAAGTATTAAGTACAGTTTATTTCACAGACAGAACTGCTTTGCGTACTCTTGATCTTATTTGATCATAGCAAACTTTGGCAAGTTCAGTGATAATTTCACCCTCCAAAGGTATGCAAAATGCACATCAAATTAGTCAGCCAATCAGAACAGTGCTTGCCAGATCGAGAAAGCGCAATCCAATTTTTTGTGCGCAGTATACATCAGATGGTCAGTAAGCGACTGTAGGCGGCCTGTGGGCATGCTGTCTGAGGTTGAATCCACTAAACCTCAAGTGCCCATATTCTTCAAATGTCCCATGATGAAGCGATACAATTTAGGTGCTCAAGTGCCTCTTTGTTTATTATAGAAAAAATTCTTTGTGCATTATTGTTGAGAGACTCTTGGCAAATGGTAAAATTCACTAGAAACAAAGCCAGTTAACTGAGTTGCTGCCCACAGAATCTTTTAAAAGCAGTTGCTAAGGGACCAGAGCCTTGTTTCTTGATTCTTGATAATGAGGCTTTGAGAAAAAGAAAAGCAACAATGAGGAAGGCAGGGGCTGCATCTATCTGCTGTACTGAAAACATGGCTGTTTTTCTTTGTTTTCCTATACACAGTTCCTGACACGGCCCCCACCGATGTTGGAGGTGGGGGTGGCTCCAAGTCAGAGCTAGTAATAACATGGGAGGTAAGTCATCTGTCTATATTATCACTCCCTCTGTGCGAGGTAATAGTTTTGGCTAATTAAATGGAATTGAATGGGGGTGTTTATTACCTCAGTCAAAGCCAAGCCTGTTTTCCATCTGGGCCCTTTACTCCCGTAATGGCATTCAATTCAAATTTGGTTGTATATTAGAAAGCGGTTCATTTGCACTCTCAAGAGGTTGCATTACTTTGTGAAAACTGTGTGGGATTTGGAAAGGCACTGGGTGTGAACCTGAGGCTGAATCTGGTCTGTATGTTTTAATATCACTATAGTTTCTTGTTTCCCTCCCAGCCTGTGCCTGAAGACCTGCAAAACGGAGATGGTTTCGGCTACATCATTGCTTTCCGGCCACTGGGGGAGGTCAACTGGACGCACGCCGTCACCTCCATACCGTCCCAGTCCCGTTACGTGTACCGTAATGAGAGCATCCCACCCTTTTCTCCATTTAGTGTCAAAGTGGGTGCCTACAACACCAAAGGCCAGGGACCATTCAGCCCTGTTACCATTGTGTTCTCGGCTGAGAATGGTAAGACTGTCAATCGCATTACGAGCAGCGCACAAAAGCTTACATTTTCAGTCATTTACAGTGTTTTAAATGGATTTTTCTTTTCACTATGTATTTATTCATCCATTGGTAAGGTGCATAAAACATTGAAAGAACAGGCTGGAATTGATTCCTTACCACCAGCACTTTATTGTGTGCAGTACTGAAAGAACACAGATCTTTTTTTTTTATGAATGCTTAAGGAAAAGCGGTACAATGTAGGATATAGATTTAGATTATATAATGTTATATCATTTTATGGTTATTTCCAACACTGTCGGTGGCTGTTTTCTGTTCTTTTAGCAGTAATTTATCCTTTTTTAACAGGAAATATATTTTATATTTTTCAAAATGTCCAAGAATACATAATGCAATTTTCTTTTTAAAGTAACTACAAGGTAAAGCATGTACTATAATGGCTGTATGTGATGTTGGTTTATAAATGTCAAGTGATTTTAGCTCTGGAATCTCATGCTCGGCAGTGTGGGAATCTTTCAGCTAGTTAGGATCGGTTTGAGATGAGCTATTACAGCATGGAGTGACAGGCAGACAGCAGTGTGTCAGAAAGCTACCGCATTAATTGAATTCCTGTACAGATAATGTTCCTTTGTCACTCAACTATCCTATTAAAATGAAGGCTAGTAAACAAAAGACAAAAGATTTTGCATCAGTCATTTCTAAATTATTTCGCATCAGTCTCTGATTTGTGCACTGATTATGCTTTTCTTTTTTCCTCAACTTTTCTCTTCTCTTCTAGTCTTGTCTTGTCTCTTTCCTCTTTGTCTTTTTTTGTGTCTTACTTCTCTTCTTGTCTCCTTGTGTCTTCCGTTCTCCTGATCTCGTCTTTTCTCCTCGTCTTATTGTTTTATTTCATCTCTTCACTTTCAGTTTTGTCTCTTTACATTGTTCCATTGTCTTTTCTTCTTGTCTATTCTCTTTCAATCTTGTCTTATTTTTGTCTTCTCTCCTCATAGTCTCGTCTTTTCTCATCCTGTCTCATCTAATCTCTTCTCTTTCAGTGTTATCTCATTTCATCTTCTTCTCTTGCCATCTCTTGTTTTTTTTTTGTTTTTTTTAAGTCTTGTATCATCTTTTCTCTGATGCATCCTAGTTCTTCTCATCTCTTCTCCTCTCTTTTCTCATCGTCTTGTCTTTTCTGTTTTCTTCACTTCCCTTTCAGTCTCATTTCAACTTCTCTAATTAGCTCTAATCTCTTCTTTTCTCTGTTTTGTCTTTTCTCGTCTCAGCCCTTTCAAGTTTGTCTCTTTGTTGTATCCTCTTTCTTCCTCGTTTCTTCTTGTCCTGTCATATTTCATCTCATCTATTCTCTTGACCTTTTTGTTTTCTCTTTTTGTTTCCTTTCATCTCGTCTAGTCTTCTTTGGTCTCATTTCGGTTTCTCTCCTTGTTCCATCTACCTCTTCTCTCATCTTGTCTGTCTTCTCTCATTTTATCTATTTTCTTCTCACAGTTTTGTCTTTATATCTCTCTTCACTGCATCCTCTTCTTATCTCTTTTCTTTCAGTCACATTTTCATCTTCACATTGTCTCATTTTCTTTCATCTCGATTCATCTTTTTTAGTTTTGTCATATTTATCTTATTTTGGCTCTCCTTTTTCTCATATTTCCTTATCTCTTTTCTTCTCCTTTGTTCTCATCTCTTTGCTTCTTGTCTGTCTTTATGCATTCATCTTTTTCTCTTTTTATCTTTCCTCTCAGAGCCCAGTGGCGTTCCAGACGGCATGTGGGCCAGAAGCATTTCTGCCACTGAAATTGAAGTGAGCTGGCACATTCTCAGCACTTCCCCAGAAAGAGTGTTGGGCTATGAGGTGCGTCCCTTCTTCTAAATGGAAATGACTCTCTGTCCGGTTTTGAAATGCACCGTGGGTTCTGTCAGTGCCTGTCATCTCCCACGCTGCACCTCAGAGTTCCCTCTGTACCCATGGAAACGCTCTATTTGAAAATAAGAATAGGGTGCCCTGTTCTTACACTATGCATAGGAGGCCCTCTCTGCCGCATGGGCGAAATGGTTTTTCTTCATCCTTTTTTAGGACACAGAGAACACATTACACATTCCACCGTGAAACTCTTCATCCATGTCACCCCAAACCCACTGTGTGGAAAAAGTGAAATACTCCTGTATAATAATTCTCCTGCACTGAACATAATGGCACCGTAGCATTATATCCGCGAGGCTTTAGATCCCACAGGCTGTGCTTTTTCTCCATTGCTCTTGAAATCAGGTGGTGTACTGGGAGGACGATACAAAACCAGAGACCATGGGCAAAGTCAGAGTGTCTGCCAATCAGAACAAGGTTAATATCAGTGGTCTGAGAGGATACACTCAGTATTTCCTGACAGTGAGTGCTTTCAACACAGCAGGAACTGGCCCTCTTTCTCCCACCATCAATGTGACCACCAAGAAGACCCGTAAGTATAAATTTAGGTTAATAAGTATAAAAAGTTAAAATCCTGCATTGCATTGCCACTGCAGGTATATAAAACTAATTAATCAGTGTTTTTTTTTGGTGTTTTTTTTAATTGTAATATTTGTGACCCTGGACCACAAGTGGGTTGGGTATATTTTCAGCAATAGCCAAAAAACATTGTACGGGTCAAAGTTATGTATTTTTCTTTTATGCCAAAAATCGTTAGGATTTAAACTAAAGATCATGTTCCATGAAGATATTTTGTAAATGTCCTACAGTAAATATATCAACTCAATTTTTGATCAGTAATATGCATTGCTAAGAACTTCATTTGGACAACTTTAAAGGTGCTGTTCTCAATATTTTGATTTTTTTGCACCCTCAGATTCCAGATTTTCAAATAGTTGTATCTTTGCCAAATATTGTCCTGTCCTAATAAACCATACATCAATGGAAATATTATTTTGTATAAATGATGTATAAATCTCAATTTCAAAATATTGACACTTAAGAGTGATTTTGTGTTCCAGGATCACATTTGCACTTTGTGAAAAAAGTAGAATAGTCCTTTATAATATTTAAATAGGATAAAGACACCTGTCATTTGATATATATACTGTTATTACTAGTAAAGTGTTTTTTGTGTGTGTGTGTTTTCATAATTGTTTTACCAAGCATTCATTTATTTGATTAAAAATAGTAGTAAACAATTACTCCTGCCTTCAGTGTAACATTAATAGAAAGCATTTATTTGATATGTCAGTTTTGTAACATTATAAATGTATTTACTGTCACTTTTGTTGTGTGTCCTTGTTGAATAAAGTAAAGAAAAGTAAAAATTTAAAGAATTATTGGTTATAAGGTTATACAAATCTATCAGCACTTAATCACAGTCATCATTTCAAACCTCCGTAGGGAAAATAAATTTGATATTTAAGTAGATGTTCATGCTGCTCTTTCTCATTCAGTGAAAGAATACAGTGAAAAGTACCTAGGTGGTCTTTAACTTACATACTATATATTCATATGACCACAAAAAAATAGGGAAATAACATACAAAGCATAGGAAAAAAAAATTGTGTTCGGAAATGAGCAGTGTGAACATTTTACTAAATGTTTCCTTTTGTGTTCCAGAGAGGAAAATAATTTCATACACGTTTGAAATGCCAGAACTGCCTTTTCTATTTCTAGAACTATCCGTTTAGTATAATACGTTATGAATTTATGAACAAACAGACAGCCAGGCACCTCTCCTGGCTTTCTGATGTGGTCATATGTACAGTAACTAATAGTGGTGTTTCCCCTCAGCACCCGGGCAGCCACCTTTGAACGTGGAGTGGAATCTGATTGGCTCTAAGCTCACCGTTCATTGGGAATCTGTCATTTCTCTGGAGATGGAGTCAGATGTTACCGGGTATCAGGTAAGTGCTTCTCAGCAATGTAAACCTCAAAGCCAAACTGTAGGGCATTATTTTCACATAATCATATTAGCTTGTTCTATTCTAGTGAGCATTTAGGAAACAACTACATTAGAGTGCTTATATTATTTTTCTTGTTGGACGATTACCCACCTCAGTGGTAACGGAAATTAAAAATAAAACGAATTTATACTGTGGATCTACAAAATATGTGCTATACAGTATAGCAAAAACACCAGGTGTGCTAATAAACACTACAGTTCCCCACAGTGTATGATAATTTGATTTTACTTCATTTATCGACTAAAATAGCTTGTGCTGAATAAATGTAAGTGGTTGTTAGCACCTCTGTCATTTGTTCTCTCCAGGTGTCTTACAGAAGGAACCGGCATAAAGAAATTAACACAATAACAACAAATCTGACCTCAGTGGATCTCACGCTACCTGCAGATGATGATTACATCATTCAGATACGAGCGCTGAGTGATGGAGGAGAAGGGATGCCAACTGAACCCATCAACATACATAAACTTAGTAAGAAAACATGCTTTTGTAATTTATTTTTTCATGCATTTGTATGTAGTGGTCTCCTGAAACAAGTTTTTTTTTTTCTTAGTCCAGTGTACTCTATTGTTCAAAGGTTTGAGGTCAATAATAAGAAGGTGTTCTTTAATTTAGCAAGGAATAATGAAAAAAGAAAATCTAATAAATACAGTTAGTTTGAACATTGTTCATCAAAATATCATACAAAATAAAATAATTAATTTCTACAGAATAATTATGCAACATAAATACCTAGTTCTTTCATGAAACTCTAGATGGCGCCAGCTGATGGGTCTTAACATAACTGATGACATTCACAGCATTAATCTACTTGGCATACGCAGCCAATGAGCTTCAGCTTTACATTTACTGTAAGTGGTGTGATTGGTTAGTATTCACTACAGCAGTTCGCAGCCTGCATTCAGAGTTCCTCTGAAACCCTTCTCCTTCCCCAGCTCCACCTGTATAGATCTGCTATGGGTTATTGTATGTGCTATTTGTGCAGCAGCAGTATGTCTTAAATACTCAAGGCACCGTATTGCCATATGCACTGGCATCAGCAAGTTCCTGCAGCGATAATCTACAACTACACCAATAACAGCAGCAGCAATTCAGATGCAGCAGTGTAGCAGATCTATTCCGTCAAGACCATATACATTAACATTGTCATATCTATCACAATTGTTACAATACATTGTTAAATTTGTTACAATAGGTGAAATTTTATAATGTGCTCCACCTTTCAAACAACTTTCCTTTCATCACTTAGGCTGCATAGGCTATTGGATAATGTTAACCAATAGCAAAATATTTGGAATGTATTATCTTCTTTTTTCCATCCGATCAATTCCTAATGAATCAAATTCCAAGTTCAAATTCAAAATGTTCCAAGTTCAAATTCTAAATGTGCTGCCACACATTTTTCTTTTAAAATATCCTGTTTCACTCAAAAACTAAAAATCAGACTCTGCTCACCTGACTCGCAGATCTTTCTCAGAGGCTGAATAGTTAACACAATATTTATTCCGTCCATTTTTTCTTGTGAACCGGTTGCGAACAATGATATGGGGGAATGACACTGAGAGGGTTATGAGCCAATCACAATGCTGTGAAGTCAATGATCATATTTGCTGATTACCCTTCAAAACCTTTATGACAATGCTACCATCCTTGTGTTTCTGTTGGACAATGTTACTTAAAAAAATTTAGCGATTTATGAATTTGATTTTATCAGTTGTTTATACTCGGCTCATTTATTTCACGTCTGCATATATAATATTACATTTCCGTAGGTGAGTTAAGCCTGCAGGACTGTACAAAGCACATTCACTGCTCTCCTCTTTCAAAGCCTGTGATGTAAAAGATAAATATTCAGTGCTAAATGGATATTAAACACACAGGCCCCTATAAAATAAACAATGCACAGTTGACCTCATAATGTTCTCCTCCTGTTCCCACGAGTGAACAGCGCAGGTGCAGTTTGCAGCGTAGACGCTCTCTTACTGCAGCCCACAGAGTTTAATGCGCCTCTCTAAATGAGTTCTCACTGATTTGATGTGTCCTCCTTGTACACCTTTTATTCTCCACTGGGCTAAGCAGTCTGATCTTTATTAACTAGCCCAAGCCCTCGCCATCTATCTCTGCCCGTTGGTCTCCGCTCCCCCATGGATACAATGACACAGGCTGATGCAACTGCAAGGGACAACTGTTCTCTATGGCTTATTGTTCACATTTCTCATCTAATGGCTTGCAATGTCTCGTTTTCAAAAAAAAAAGCCCTGACTCTTTTCTTTTGTTAATGTTGGAAATTATTAGGGGTGCCAATAGCAAGGTTTTCCAACCTGCTTTATTATTAATTAGTTAGTCATTTAAACTGGGAAAAACTGTGAGCATCTGCTGGACCTCAGTGAAAATGCAACTGTTTTTTCTCTAATTTCAATTAAATAATTGTTGAGCATAAGATGCATCCTAAATGAATAATTTGATAGACCCCAAACTTATGAACAGCTGTGCACAGTTGTTCACCCAAAAACTGAAAATGTACCCTCAGGACATCCAAGATGGAGAAGTTTAGCATTATATCACTTGCTCACCAATGGATCCTTTGCAGTGAATGGGTGCCATCAGGTTAAGAGTCAAATCAGCTGAGAAAAACATCACAATAATCCATTTTATTGTCCATAATTTTGCTTCGGTAAAGAAATCTGTGAAGAAACAAACTCCTCTACATCTTGGATCATATACTGTAAAAAAAAAAAAAAAAAAACACGCTCAAATGACTGGCAGCAACGGCTGTCAAACAAAAACCATAAAATTACAGTAAAATATCTTCATTGAAATAAAATGCAAAAACAACATTACAGAATTTTTCATTAAAGCATTTGCAGAAAAAAAATCCTGTTATTTTACAGCTTTTTCAGTTACGATATTTTACTTTAATTTTTTGTTTTGCAGACATAGCTGCCAGTACTTTTGATTTTTTTATAGGACTTTTTTTATAGTGTATGATGATGAGGAGTTATTCAGCAATTTTTCATTTTTAGTTTAAACTATTCTATTTTTTTAATTTTTTTTTTAAAGAATTACTTTGCTGTCATAATGCTCATTTAAATCTCAATATAACAGAAGGGATAATGTTATTTAAAATTTTCAGTTGTTAATCTAGGAAATTATTAGCTGTGCCAATAGCAAGGTTTTCTAACCTGCTTTTCCATTAATTAGTTAGTCATTTAAACTGGTAAACTGCACAGTGAACGTCTACTGGAAGTCAATGCAAATCTGCTTAGAGCACAAGACTGTCCACCACCAGATGTAGAGCTAAACACTGATAAAGCTTTAATTTCATCCTTCAATTCCCAACGATGCCTTCCTTTATTGCTCTTGTATTACTCCGTCTATTTTTATTCATCAATTAAAAGTTAATAAGCTTCAGCACCTTTAAGTCTTGTTTTCCATGTTCCAGGTATGAGTGTACGAGGATCCAGAGCCTGGCGACCCAACACCATCCCAGTGTCCTTGCTTTCTATCATCGCATTATCAACACTGCGACCAACTTTGTGTTAGCAACCTCTGACTCTTCCTCGCTGTGGAACTGTTGGAGAGGTGCACCAAAACACTTTTGAAGAGATATTATCGATCTATCTCTCCATAGTTATCTGGGGCAATGTCCAGCGAGGCCTTCAAGGAGCATAACGGGAAAACGTCAGCGTCAGGGTGGTCAGATATCATGTGCATGTGTTATGTACTGTGTGTGTATCATTGTGTCCTTGCAAGTGATCCGAGACCCTAACAAGGTTTCGACCGAAGGTTTCTGAAGCGTATTGGTGTATGAGGAGGAATGAGTCATGTTACTGCACTAAGATTTCATCTTCTCATTGATCCGTCGGAACAAATGCCTTACTTCCATGTACATGCCAAAGTAGTTAACATCCTTTTGCTTCTTCCTAAGCTACTGTTTGTTAAACTTATGATTGGTTTGTAGTTATCACATCATTAACTGAAGGATTAGTTCACCTAAAAATCATTTACACACCCTCTTGTTGTTGTCATTTGACTTTATTGGCTTTGGGACACAAAGTGCGATCCAAGATTTGTTTATTAATCAAAAGAGAAATTTAGCATTACATCACTTGCTTACCAATCAATCCTCTGCAGTGAATAGGTGCCGTCAGAATGACAATCCAAACAGCTGATAAAAACATCACAATCCACACCACTCCAGTCCAGTCCATCTTGTAACCTGAAAAACCACTTGTTTCTAAGAAACAAATCCATCATTAAGGATTTTGAGGACTTCTGGCCAAAATCTATTAAACCGTACATGGAAAAAGTCCATCCCCTGTTGTCCTCTCGCATCAAAATCAACCATACATATTTGTTCAGAACTAATTTAGACTGTTTTTTGCTGTTCAACATTGCTTGATCAGTGCATATTTCGTTCCCGATTCAGACCATTTTCACTGGAAAAGGCAATATTATAGATAGAGCAAGATGTTAAAAACATCTTACAGATGAATTTGTTTATCACAAACACTCAGCTCTTCACACAACATTAACTGATGGACTGGAGTCGTTTGGATTACTTGTGGATTATTGTGATGCTTCCATCAGCTGTTTAGACGCTTATTCTGACGGCACCCATTCACTGCACAGCATCCTATGGTGAGCAAGTGATGTAATGCTAAATTTCTCCAAATCTGTTCCGATGAAGAAACAAACTCATGTACATCTTGGATGACCTGAGGATGAGTATATTTCCAGCAAATTAAAGTTTTTGAGGTTATGGAAGAGCTATAAAAAAATGTCATAAATGTGGTCCATACAACTTGTAGGCTGTGTCACCACTTACACAGTCATAATTTTATACGAGAAGCAAGCCAAAAAATTCACCTTTTGTGTTTTGAAGAAAAAAGAAAGACATTTGGAACAACATGAGGGTGAGTAAATAATGACAGAAGACTCATATTTTGTGTGAATGATCCCTTTAAGCTGTTTGTTACACTTGTGATTGTTCTGTAATCACATCATTATTTGTTCAAGAGTTGTCTCTGTGCCTTATCTATGTTTTAGCACACAAGGCTTGTGTTTGTTTGCTCCAAGCACCATGTTGCAGCTACAAGCCTATAGTATTCATGATTGTCAAAGTGCTACAGTACATTCTCAGATTTGTGACAACAAGATCTACACTATTTCAATTGTGTTAACACTAGAAGAGGTTATGGGTAAATCTGTGTACACTCACAACAGTAATGATATCATATGATAGTGACATGAGGGATCTTATTAGACTTTTATAAATTAGCTGATTCTTAGTTTAGAATTTGATTAAGCATTTAGACACTAAATGCAGTTGGTTTAACACTAAATGATTCGGTTTAATAAAGAATAATTGAATAATTTTTGGTGATAAAAAATGCACTGTTTTAGTAAAAGGTGGGTGAAAATGTAATTTTGAGATGAGCAACCAATTATTACAGTATTACAATATGAGAGATGTTAGATTTTCTTTCCTCACTATCAGAAAATCTGGAGCGCTAAAGCCACATTTTAATGACCTTTTTTTATTAGTATCTCTTAATTATCCCTTGTGAAAAAGAAATGTTCTTAATTGTGTTCAATTTGTATTTGTAGTGTACTTTCAATCTTAAAAAAGTACATCGCAGATCATATTAAATAAAAAGGCCACTTTAGTGTATTCACTTTTAATGACTTACTTTAAAGTACATTTTTATAATTGTTTAAATAATATTTTGACTTATTTTGATGTGTTGACACATTAAAGCAATGCAAACAGCGCGATTCAAATTTGAACTGTAGTATGTTAATATTACACAGTTAATAGATTTATATTAAAACGGCTTCATTGCAAATGTGTATTTACACATATATTTCAATAAATGGCAAACATGTTTCAATAGAACTGACATTAAAGCATTTTTTAGTTGACCATAAATGCTTATCATTACATTCTATTCAGAAGTACACTTTAACCATATTTCAAAGACAATACAAGTGATTACGAAATTCTTTTAACGTATATTATTTCCATAATAAGTATTCTTTTTAAAAGCATACCTAAGCGTACTTCTTTTTTACAAGGGATGACCCAAGTATTGTACTTTTTTGTTGTTTTTGGTTTTGGAAAACTGAAAATGAGTCTTCTGTATATCAGTTTTTTTAATAGTGTTACAATTTTCAGATACAGCAGTGAGCCAGATATGATAGGTTTAATGTTTTAATAATCTGTTAAGCACTACAGCATAACTTGTTTTATTATATATAATAACAAATTAGATGTCAGCTAGTGTTATTTTCTTTGCCCTTGGTTTATCTGCACACTGTTCGATCTGAGCAAGCATACTCAGTCTGCTGCCGGTGTTTCTTCACCCAGCAGAGGATGCAAACAGTGTTGTATTGGCCGTCATCACCCTAGTTGTTATTCATTTACAAAGGATGGGCAGCGCTGGATACTGCACACGTCTGCTGTATCTTAAACCAGAAATGCTGAATGGTTGCTAAAAGCCACTTGTGTTTTTTTTGGCCATGTATATTGTGACTTGTTCTTCTGTGACTGTTAAAAGTTCTGGTACTTTATGTATTCGAAGCTTGTTTAGCAAACCTCAGATAAATAGTTGGGGTTTTATTTGTCCCTTTTCCTGCTGTGCTGGACTGCGGCGCAGATTCTAGGCCACTCACCAGATGCTCCTCAGGGCCTTTATCAGCTGAATCAGATGTGTTTAGGAAAGTTTTTGCTTACCCAGTAACACTCAAATTGCTTTAGACTCATTCAGTCCTGGTAATTAAAGGAATAGTTCACCCAAAAATGAAAAATTGCTGAACATTTATCCCACCCCCTCACACCATCTGAAATATATATGAGATTGTTTCTTTGAGAAATGTAGCATTACTTCACTTTCTCAACAATGGATGCTCTGCAGTGAATGGGTGCCGTCAGAATGAGAGTCCAAACAGCTGATGAAAACATCACAATAATCCACCATTAAGGTCTTGTATGACTTGTGAATTATTGTGATGTTTTTATCAGCTGTTGGGACTCTCATTCTGACGGCACCCATTCACTGCAGAGGATCCACTGGTGAGCAAGTGATGTAATGATGAATTTGATGAAGAAACACACTTGTCTACTTCTTGGATGGCCTGAGGGTGAGTACATTTTCAGCATTTTTAGGTGAACTATTCCTTTAATTATTATGCTTGTGTATTGCAATCCTAAAATAAAATGTGGTCTAAAACGTTGCTGTCGAAAGATAGAAACACAAGAACACTGAAAAATTGAGAGCCATGATCTGAAAGAACATGATTTGACTGATCTTTACCGTGATGTAGAAGCCATTAAACCGCACTAATAAATTACAGTGAGCCCTACAGTGGCTTTTGACCAAATCTGCAAGGGAATAATGGTTATTAGCAGAGGCGAAGACAAGATGGATGTGAGATGAACAGCATGATGAGCTGTATCAGGACTGTCCAGACAGCTGACGAGCTTTGCTTTTCGTTCTTCTGTTTCTCCTCACGAAAGGGACGTGGCCACCTTTCTGTGCCATTTTTGGATGGCCGCACTCAAAGAGCCTGTACGACTCTCACTTCTGCACATGTGAGGAGACTCCAGGGTGTTGTTCAAGGCCGCCCGCACACTCGGCCTTGGTTTTGAATTGTTAGGTCAAATAGGAAGCAGTCTGAAGTGAGAGGAAATGAAAATGCTCTCTGAGTGAGAAAAGTCGCATTGTCCCTACAGACTTGCCGTACAATATAGATGTCACATCAAATTCTGTAGAAGCTCTTGGATGTTTTTGTGTCCGGGATGAAGGCTGCTGCATGATTTTGATTTAACCTTTGATTATGGCTGCTGACATTTAGTTGCCTGTTGGGACTTGTGTATTTTGTTCTGGATTGTCAGCCCATTTTGTGAATATTATTCATATTTTCTCTGGAGTTCCTTCGGAGTACTTCATCTGAGATCCTTAAGTGCTTATTATTAATGTAAAAAACAAAAACAAACAAAAAAGAAAATCATTGGTTTATGTGATTGTGTCTGAAAAAGGTGAAGAAAAAAAGAAGTGTTTTGTATTTTGTAAGTATTGTTTTGTTGTTTCAGTTTCATGACATCAAACTTGTAATGGCTTTTTTGTTAAAGGTCAAGTGTTGTCCTTTAAAAGTAAAGTAATTTGATTATGGCTGTCACAGATCGATTTGTGGAAAGATTATGTCGTGGAATGCAAGAATATATTTTGTTCCTCTTTGGTTGAAATGTTGACGAGATCAAGATTTTTCGTGTGTTAGATTCAAATAGATCCACCTTCCATATGAATACATGTAACAACACTTAACCTAATGTTTTGATATTTCTGTATTAATACATTGTTTATTGAATACATCTCTGTGAGATGATGTACTGGAGCTGAATACCGTTTTCACATTGAAAAGAATTAGATTGTGTATAGTAAAGCTGTGCATGTTGATTGTTTAATGTGTGTACATTTTCTAAAGCAAATTTAATAAAAACAACTTACTGGAGATTTACCTCCATAACGTCAAGCCACTGGGTCCTTTTATTCTGAAATTATTTTATAATTATTATATATATTTAAGCATAAATAAAGGCAGCAAGTAGCAGGATGACAAAGCCTGCTGGTAAATACAAAGTTATGTCATGAAACTCTAAACTAGATGGTGCAAGCTAATAGGTTCTAACTCAATCTGACATGATGACATCATTATTCACATGGCACAGGTCATTGGTTTCTCTTCACATCAGTAGACAATGAGCTTGCTGCTCAATATTCAAACACCTTTCTAATACTTATTATAGCAGTTGCAACATGCTTCTGAAACCCTTCTCCTTCCCCAGCTCCACCTGTATAGATCTGCTATAGGGTAATGTTATGTATGTAATATATGGGGGTAATTTCATATCTGCTATATGCTCAGCAGCAGTATTTCTTACATGCTCACAGCAGCATGTATGTGGATGTATTGGCAGTAGTAAGTCTATACTTTTTTTATACCTTTGCATTCTTATATAGTATGAGTCCTCACCAAAAAATGCTTTACCAAGTTTGACCAGTACCTAATTGTGATCATACTGCCTTCTGTAACATCAAAATCAAACCATTACCTTAGTCTAAAATCCACAGACAGACTATAACATTATTAGCTCATCCTAGTGTACCATTTGCAGGATTTCACCCTAATTACATTACGAATGTCAAAATTGTGCGTATGCTTTCAATAATTAGTTTGTAAGGGGAAGTAGTTTTGCACAAGCTATTTAACTGTGCTTAATATTGAAATACCTGTCACAAAAGCTGAATTATGATAACTCTTCCATTTCAAATTTGTCCTGTGTTCTATAGTCCCACTATTAAACCAGTTAGAAATAATGCATGAGCTGTTTAGGCCTGTTACATGACTAATAGGTTTCAGTGAAACTGCACTGTTCATCTTAGCGGTTCACTGACAGCCTCTAACCCAGGGGTGTCACACTCATTTTAGATCAATAGCTGGGCTGGATTAAACCGTTCTTTTTTATTTTTTTTTACCTGGTGTGCCCATGCTTTACTCAGTCTCAGTGGAGGCTTGTAAACAATTAGGAAATTAACTTAAAACCATTTTTTTCTTGTACATGTCTGTATTATCATGATCACAAATTTGGTTAAATGAGCCAGGCTGCCATGGGACAGTTGTGCTACCCACTGATCCAGTTTCAGATGAATAGCATGATATAACTCCACTGCTCTGACCTGAATTAACAGCTGATTTTGATTATAGGGCATGTGAGAGGATAACTGAACTCTGAAATACAAAGCACACACAGGTCATTTCTGATGAGTTTCATGTATTCTAGTGGTTCTGGATGAGAGGAAGAAGGGATAACTGCAACACGTTTTGTTTTTTCAGCTTTTTGAAATGTTTCCTCTAACATCTCTATATTAGCAATTACCAGTGTCAGATAAATTAATGTCTTGTTTGGGACTGATGCTGTTAGACTTAGTTACATGAAGGCCAATAACACCCATGTGGTATAATTTTCATTGTGATAAGCAATAAATATATCAGTAAATGGAGGAAGCTAATGTGAAGCGGCATGTATGTACGCTACACATTAATGTCAGTATTTGGACAAACCATTTCCTTCAACATGTACATGTTATTAAAGACAGGCTTTAATAGTGACATCGAAATACATGTAATCAAACAGCAAACACGATACTGAAAATAAATAAATAATGAATGCTATTAGGAGCCATTCACATAGAGCGAGTTTTTCAAAAAAACATGTTTTGTGCGAGTGGCCCCTAATAAAGATCATTATAAAGTATATTGATAAAAAAGCAGAAACCATTTTAACACAGAAATTGCTAGTAAATTTCACAAATTTCACATAAAAATAACTAGTATTTTCTTATAAAAATCTCTCCAGTAATCAGCGTCAAATGTGTTTTTTTTTTTTTTTTACAATGTATGTATAGTAAATGTTAGACACAAGCAGTCAAATGGGAAAAACCACAATGCTGCATATTATTTATTTAGTGAGTGGTCCTATAATAAGTGACAGAGGTCAATCCTGAAGGGCTTTATTTTGTAATAATAATGGGTTGGCTGTACATGAGCCTACTTAAACCCAATACAAATAAATGACTACACCAACAGTCAAATAAAAGAGTATTTTAAAATCAGGCCCTCATCTACATTTGAATATTTAGGCTACAGATATGTCGGATGCTTGTGTGATGGTGTATTTGTTTATTCACCATTTGCTGGACTCATTTCCACTGGCCTAGAGGCAGCCATTACATCCATACAAACAGAAACAACACAGATTTTTTGTAATTGCATCCAAATTGGGCACAAAACAACAACCAAATATATATTTCTTCTTTACCTGTATCAGTCAATACTGAAACTGTCCATTACTTTTTGGAGGAGGGCTGAATTGTGCTTGCTTGTAGCTGGATATGGCCATTGTGAGCGGATTGTGCATTCGATGTTATTACCGAAATTTATTGAGCATTGCAATCATTCCTGCTCGCGCCCTCTGAGCTGTTCTTGAAGAGACTCTATTGGTGTCTAAAGCCGTGATGTGCAGAAGGATTTACTGCAGTCCATTCCACATGACTTTTTATGTATCTTGGGGTGAACTATATTTTTTTAAGTGTTTTTTTTTTCCCCTTTTCTGTGCCTTTGCTTTGGCAGTGATTCATGCCGTGCCTTGCAAACCAGTAGCCCCTAGAATTGCTCTCCTGGCTATGGCCTGGCTCCCTCTGTGATGAATGCTGTATGCTCTGTGCTCTGTCTATGATAAACTGTCCATAGTGCCCTCATAAATTGCTGTGTGGTCGAGTCCGAAACAGCTGTCACGGGGAAAACAAACAAACAAATTCCAACCGTCAACCACTGTGAAATGCTTTGCGTGTCAGCCAAAAACATGCCTCCCATTTCAGCCAATCTGTTTGCTTCTAATTTGCTATACTGGAGAATTAACACATTTTTGAGCACTGGGAAATATTGAATGTCACGGGCCTATTTTATGCTAAATGTTATTACAAAATACGATTTTTAAAAATGACCTCATTATGTATGCATGTGCATTTCTATTTCCATCCAATTAATTCATAACAAAGGCCTATATGAGGAAAAAGCCTTGAGGGTTTATTGAAGAGTCTCTCTAAATTTAACAATGACAGCGGCCTCTAGAACCACCTGGCATTTAAGTAAATCTTTCGGATCGATACCTCTAGTGAGTATTTTACAACCTCTTGGCTCATGTAGAGGTGATTTAAAGGGAGAAAGCCAGCGGTGCACAGAACCTTATTAGATACAATTTTTCAATTAAAAGTGTCTGCTGAGTCCTGATCTAAACGACCCATGGCTTTAATACAGCCGTTGCCATGCACATTTTCCTTACGCTGTCCGCTTCACTTAATAACTTCAAGATGATCTCGTTTATATGTGAAACACATGCAGTTTTCATGTGTCTAGTGTGTACTGTAACACTGTGTGTTTAAGTGCATGTGTTGGTATTCATAAGTGCTATAATGTGTAATGGACCTGAGCGGAAGGAAGGAAGATATGATATAATCTTGCGTTTTATGTTTGTTTCTCAAAATAATGTTTAATTCAGCAATTTCAATGTGATCATCATAGAAGTGATGCATGTATTGTATCTATCTAAGTAAAGTTAAGATTATGTCGATCATTGCACTTTATGTATCAGTTACCTTTTAAATGTATTTTTGAAGGAATTTTTAGATCCAGACAATTATGATAGATCACAAAGTCTTTTTTCACTGGTGATTAATACAGATAGATCAGGAACGTATTAAATAGAGTCCGTTTTGATTTCATGTTGACTCTAAAGCTGACTAAGATAGCAAACCCTGGAGTATATTTGGACAAGAATCCAGTAAAACTCGTGGGACACTTTGTCATTCCTGAAGAAACAGGATAAAAATACAGCCCCTACCTCAGGGGAATGTAGTACTAGAATAAAAACATCCCTTGAGAGCAGTATTAGACACGACTTTTAAAGTTAACACGCAGGAACTGCCAGGAAATAAATTAGAGGTAAGAAAAATGTTAGTTTATTGTTATATTATCACATTATACATGTGTTGTGTGGGTTTCCCAAATGTGTGTTAGCACCAGATCCTCAAAAGTAACCTGCCTTTGGGGAATTTAAATATCATTGCCATGACAACACATCCACATAAGCACAATCCCAGAAAGTTTGGCTGTTCGCTGTGTGGGATGATGTGTGTGTGTGGGGAAGGGGTCTAAAAACACTGCTTTTGACAGTAAAGTTTTGGAAAAATATCAGATATAAATATTTCAGGACAATACAAGAGCCAATTTACTGTCCAATGCCTTAACAGCAGTGTTGGGAAGGTTACTTTGGAAATGTAATAGGTTACAGATTACAAGTTACCCTGTTTAAAATGTAATAGTAGTGTAACTTTTTCAATTACTTTATTAAAGTAATGTAACTAATTACTTTTGAGTACTTTTTGATTACTTTTCTAATTTTTTGTGAAAATTAAAGAATAATAAATAAAAGCATATACATCAACTTAAATACAGTTATCTAATAAGCATGTGACGTATTCTGTGTACTAAACTCCTGAATCATTGGTGTTTTTTTGAAACTGCTGTCTCTGTATATGATGATAGTTTTCTCAAAATAAGTAAAATGCACATGAAGTGACACAGAGCAGTTCTAGAAATTATGTTTATGTGCTCGTGTACTCCTATATTGAGGCGTTGAGGTTGAAAACACTGCGAGCTTCAGTAGGCCTATGTGTAGCAAATGAAACCATGTCTTCGCCATTAATTTACAGGAGGGGCGGACTGGGAAAAAAATTCAGACTGGAAAATTCTAACTCATACAAACAAATTCATGGACAAAACTATTTTTTGTATGGACCTGACATAAAAAAAGATTTAAATCTTTAATTTGGGGACATGCAAAATAATTAAAAGTTCTCTCCTGAACTGCACCTTCACTTCCTTTTTTCTCTTCAGTCTCTTTATTTTGCCCTGTTATCCATCTCTCTCATGACTTTAATACTCAAGATTTAACAAAACTATACTTTACAATACAATACTCTACAATACTACAATATCTTTATAGAAAAATCCTAATACTGTACACGAGTCATGTTTTTCCCTTACAAAAATTAACCTTGCTTTTATTAGCCTATATAAAAGTACAATAACCTTGTTTTGTTTTTTTGCAAATTTGTATTTATTTTTAAATAAATACAATTGTAAAATAATTTTACATTTTTGGTTACCACATTTAAACAATAGTAACCATTTTCTCTGGATTTATAGTTAAATATTAAAATGTTAAGGGTTGTGTTTGTCTGTCGTAGCTCCCCCTAAACCTTTAAAAAAATCAAAAAAATTTTCAGATAAATTACTACTGTAGCATTAAAACTGATAATAATGATGTCCTTTATATAGTAGGCTATTTTGAGTGATGACTTATGAGCAACGTGCTGCTGCTTGATTAAATAAAAAAAAAAAAACAAAGACAAAAAAGCATCTTTACAGATGAAACTGACCTGAAACCCTGAACAGTAGTTCTGCTTCTCTGCTCCAGCAGTCCTCTCTCTGTCTCTCTCTCTCTCTCTCTCTCTCTCTCTCTCTCTCTCTCTCTCTCTCTCTCTCTCTCTCTCTCTCGCATTGTTTACTCTGAGTCTGATCCAAACCGTTTGGCGGAGGCGCGGAGAGCGCGCGAGTCATGCCTAACAATTCATGATTTATTAGAGATTTAATTATCAAATGGCGGATTCGCAAATGATCGCTTTAGTACATTCGGCAGACAATTATACAATAGTGATATTAAATAGTGGAGCAAAATCGGCTGCCAGGCCACCGGGAATTGTCCCGGTTCTCCCGGTGTCCAGTCCGCGCCTGATTTCCACAGACACGCAGAATGTGCAAGTCATATAGGCTATTGCATTTTTGGGGCTTAATATTCACAGACACTAGTCGATGTCATGTTTTGATTCAAGTGTACTGACCTACTTTTGATTTAGTCATCCAAAATGTGGCATATTCCGTCCGCGTTAGGCATTTTGTTTTTATGACTGGATTCTACGAACCAGACTGTATTTCCGCATCCCGGAAATTATTAGGGCGGTATGTCTCAGAATAGTCAGTGCAATTTGGGAAAGGAATCAGTTAAATCTGTATGTGGATGTGTGTAAATATTCAAATGTAATCCCCTTTGTAATCGTAAAAAATTTCATAAGTAACTGTAATTTAATTACTCATTTTTTCGTAGTAACTGTAATAAATTACAGTTACAATAATTTTGTAATTAAATTACGTAACGCCGTTACATGTAACTAGTTACTCCCCAACACTGCTTAACAGCATATTATATTGACAAGAATTGACCCTTCGCAAAGGCCCTCCTTCATTACTGTTGCTACTGTATGACCAATAAGCCATGCCTCTCAGATAGCAGTTAAAACCAACAGATCACTTTAGCACCTCAGTTCAAGCAGCATATGAACCGATCAACTCTCCTTCTTTACGAGTTGTAGCATGAAATAACAACCCCAATCTCATGGCAAATACGTACCTCTGGGTACTTTTCTGCAACACTGGTTTTTCGTACCTTACTGATCATTTTGCTACAATTTCAAAGAGAAATGTCAACTGAGTTGTAAAACACAGGTTCAATATGTGAACTCCCTGGCACATTTTATTACGTTTATTTAGGTACGTATTGCTGTGTTTTTATTACGTTGCATCTGGTACATATTATGGCGGTTCAGAATTCAAATATCCAGGAACTGTCGCTAAAAGTTAATGCTCTATCTTGCTGGAAAAATACCAAACCCTAATCCTACCTGATAGTGTTAACAAATGCAAAACTGATTTGAAAACGCATTTGTTGATGCAACAGTACCATTTCAACTTCCTTACATGCAGATTTGAACTGCTTTGTCGAACTGTGGTCACACAGGATTCAAATTTGAGCACCTCGCCTCTGAAGTCCGTCTCCGTACTCCGTGAGCTACCAAACAAACCTACTGCCCCTGAAAACCCATAGATATTAAGCTGGATATGTGCGATGCTAACGTTCAAAAGCATCAGTTTTCAAATCTCCCATCATATTTATATTGTTTTGAAGTCATAACATGATATTCTTAAGTAATTGTGCAAAAATTAGCTTTATTAAACTAAACTCTGTAAATATTCATTAGTCAGTGCAGAGAAAATAAAATTTTCAGCATTGAAGGGTTAATTTTTGTTTAGCCAGGGCTGCAAAGACTCTGCTGAGGCGTTCATCATGACTCTCGGGGGTGGGCCCATGGATAATCACATCATCCAGGTAAATGGCCACCCCCGGTATACCAGCCAACACAGACACCATGATTTTTGGGAAACAGCTGGGGCAGAGCTGAGTTCGAATGCCATATGTGTTTAGTGAAACACACCTACATATGTCACAATGACTGTGAGGTTTCTGCTGTCGGGGTGGAGAGGCACTTGTAAGTAGCCCTGTCTGAGATCTAGTTTAGAGAACACAGTTGAGCCATGGAACTGAGCAATGAGCTCTTCTGAGATAGGCAAAGGGAACGCCCCTGATTTCTTCTGAGCTACCACCAGGTTTGAGACCCAGGGCGACACATCCACTGGTTATATAATGCCAACGTCCAGCAGCTGCTGAAGCTCAGCCAAGACACCATCACGGAGAGCCAAGGGAATGCATCAGAGTGGTTGGATGACTGATTTAATGGCAAGGTTCAGGAGAGGTTGATGGGCAAAAGCAGTAAGGCAGCCCAAGCCTTCAAACAGGGATGGCCAATTTTCCTGCCAAGGCATGGAAACTGTCAGGATCACAGCTCCCTTTGTTTCAACAAGAGAAAATCCCTGACCCGAGACCAAATCCAGACCCATCAGGTTGGCCTGCAATGGGTAACATGGAAGGTAAAGCTGGGCACCATCTTGTTGCCATATCCAACAGTGACTTGCAGGGAACCCACTAAGTCAATCTTTGAATCACCATAGCCACAGAGTGAAGCAGAAGGTGCCCAAAGTGTCAGTGCACCAAAAAAAGCTTTTCAGTTGAGACACACTTGCACCAGTGTCCAAAAGCAGTGGGATACACACATCATTTAGGCGTACTGAACATGCTTTAAATGAGACTGGCCCAGAGTAGACATAGTGAATGATTATTGGTGTTTGGGCTGACACAGCTGCAGACTGAAGCAAAATGATTGCGTTTACCACAGTTGCGGCATATTTGACCACGGGCTGGGCAGTTCTGTGCTCTAGACAGATGAAATGAAGATCCACAGTTATCACAGGGCCTGTGTCATTCTGGCTGGGTTGTAACATCGATGATGGCATGGCGGATGGGGCTGAGCACTCCATGATTGTTTGCTGTTTGGTCAGAGCCGACGCACATGCAGCTGCACTCTCTATTCATAATGCAGAGTTTAACGCACTTTGCATCGTTAGTATGTTCAATTAACTGGTCGCGAATCATTGCAACGCACCTAACTTGCATGTGGTGGCCAATCCCAACAGGCTGGCTACGTACTGTTACACAGACTCACCAAGAAGCTGGTGTCTTTGACGGAACAGAAAACGACTCAAACACTCCCAGCACGTGCTGACCCTCGGCTCCCAAGCAATGCAGTAACAGCGTTTTTTTGCGGGCTGCACTCACATCAGTCAACCCCACTGCCAAGATGAAAGTCTCAAAGGACTGCAACCAGCTAGTTCAGGGAATCGGAGGCTCACCGGGTAGAGCGAGGAAAGGAGCAGGAGGTGGTAGTGCGAAATAAACATGAATGAAAATCAGAAGGTATTGTTTCAACCACGAAAAGATGTCAATGCACACCATTTTTCAATTTCAAGTCCAGTGATGTAAATCTACTCTTCTGTCTGGTTTGTTTGTTCAACAAAATGGCAAATTCAGCTTTATTATTGGTCAGATCGCCTGTCAATCAAACTCTCAGTGAAGGGTCAGCTTGCTTCCTTCTTTTCTCAAAGTCAATCAAATCATTTTTTTTTTATCTGAAGTACCTTTACAGATGGTGATTCGCTGTTACTGCGTTGACCTCAAGGGCGGACTGGCCATCTGGATATTCTGGAGAAGTCGGCTGGCTGGTTCATCTTCAAAGAAAAGGTGTCAGATTAAGTGATGCTGTGACAGCAAACAAAAGAGGGCGCTAATACAAGCAATTTTTCCTTATAATAAACCGAAACTGACGCAAAGTAAAGTGAGCTCATGATGGCAAGCAAAAAATATGATGATAAAGGCACTTGGGAGAAGCTAAAATAAAAAAAGCGAACAGTTACATCAGGTTACCTTTGCCCGTCTCTCTCACTATAGAGCATGTAGCCTGTGAGCACTATAGTAAAATCCCAGTACACCCCTAGTCTGAACATCCACTGCTATTTATTACTCCACATTGTCTGATGTGAATATTCCATTCATTCATAATGAGACAGCAGAGATTTCTAGATTCTAGGTTTATGTTTATTATGTCATATACATTTTTGCTTTTTGCTTTTTTATGTAGATTTGAAATATTTTAGTTTATACAATAATACATTTATTTCAACCCCCTGCTGAAAAACATAAAAATAATAATAATTTTTAAAAAACTTAGAAACCATCAATAGAATTTGTAAAGGTTTTACTTGGCTTTACTTTTAATGGAAAATGTCATGGACCCTGTTGGTCTCTACTGGTAATTGGTCACCTAATATTGGTGGTTTTTGTTAAAACCACTAAATCCTAATGGAACATGTCCCAAATACACACTACAGGAAACCATTATTTAATGGTTAAAAGCTGATTGTTTGTAATGGTATTTCTTGTGGAAACCATTAGATTTTCCTACCTGGTCTCATGGCATAAATGTACCTGGGTGCACTTTTTTGCGAGATGCGAAATACGTACCAATAATTACATCACTTCAGTTTCCAAAATAAATAAACCCTTGAGGCAGTAAAACTCTGAGACCTTTTATTTCTTTTTACACAAATTTACAGAGTTTCGAATAAATAAAGCTAATTTTCGCACAATTAGATTTGAAAACTGATGCCTTTGAACGTTAGCATCACACATATCCAGCTTAATATCTAAGGGTTTTCCTAGCTGATAGCTTTGTTCGTTAGCTCATGGAGTACGGAGCTGGACTTGAGAGGCCTGGAGCTCCAATTAAAATCCTGTGTGACCACGGTTCGACAAAGCAATTCAAATCTGCATATAAGGAAGTTTAAATTCCACGGTTGCATCAACAAATGCATTTTTATATCAGCTTTGTATTTGTAGGGTAGGTTAATGGTTGGGTTTGGTGTAGGGCATATTTCCAACATGATAGAGCATTAACTTTTAGCGATAGTCCCCGGATAATTAAATTTAGATTTGCCGCGATACGTACCAGAAGCAACATAATAGAAACACAGCAATACGTTCCTATATCAATGTAATAAAAAACGTGATAGGGTTCACATATTGAACCGGTGTTTTAGTGCCACTCTTCTTTTTTCTCTTTGAAACTACGGCGAAACTTGCCGAAAGGTGTATAAAAATGGTGTGGCACAAAAAGTGCACAGAGGTAGCCTACATATTTTTATGAGATCAGGAGGAGATTTTCTGATTTATTAATTTTTTCAGCAAGGTCACAATGGGTTTTGTGATGTTATTTGCCGTAATTGGGATACATTGATTGCTGTAGTATTGTGAGATGGTAGAGGCCGTTTGTTGTTGTGGTGGGCCAATTTGGGAAGAAATTGTTTTTTTACTCTCAGTCCATCCCTGATTGTTCTCGTTCAAAGCACCTGGGAAATGAAAAGTATGATTGTCTATATCAGTTTGTTTCCTTAGATTTTAGTCAAAGCCTGAACGATTAGTACCAGATAAGAAGAAAAATTGCTTCATTTGCTCTCAAAATAGATTCTACAGTCTTAAGACAGCCAGCAAGGCTCAGGTCATTAAAGGAAGATCCTTGTCTTTCCTCAAAGAGCTCTTCTCCTGTTCTTCAACCACTGTCCTTCCAAATGAGTGACTTCTGTGTTTTTACTCTCCACAGCACTATTTGAGAAGCATTAAACTCTAATTCCAGTGGAGCAAAAGGAAGAAAAGCATCAACTAGCTGAATCGGAGACAGAGGGGGTCATTGTGCTGTTTGGTTGAGGTTTTCGGTCGGCGGTGACTTTTAGCAAGCGAGAGGCACTATGATTTAATTTGCCTGAGCTGTGATTCTTTAATATTGGCGTGTTGTCTAACATCCATATCCCCAGCCACTCTGAAAGAGTATGCTGCTTATTGCTTTTTAGAGAAGAATTCAATAACGTGAGATTTGGATCTGAGGGAATAGTGACACAGAAGGACCTTGCAGGTCATGGACTAATGAATGTATCTCCTCTCATCTTGAGGGCTGTAAGTGCCTCAGCACCCTGCTAAAACTTGTTATCTGTCTGCACAGTCAGTGCTCATGGTTCAGACCTCCATTGCCCGACTCAACTGCTTATCTTGAACCGCTACAGTACATCTAGATATCATGGTGAAGTTTGAGAGCTAACTCTGGTTTTAGGCAAAACAATGAAAAATGTGAGCTGTAGATGCTTTCTTCTAGTTAATGTACTTTCATAAGCCAACATCCGGCAACCTGGTATTGTGCTAGTTTTGCATGGGCAAGTGTCACTTGCAATAAAAACGTCTTTTTTTTTCTTTGTGGTATTAGTATTTTTTATTGTCCTATCAGCCGGGATGCGCTAGTCTCATCTTCATCTGTATCTGTTTAGAATGGAAAATAAATTGAGTGCTGAACACAAAAACACATTTTTAATGTCAAATACATGTGTCGAAGAAGGTTTCAATATTTGTTTTATGATAACAACAAGGCCAAATACACATATATGACTAAAAGAAAAGATGCGTTGTTTTCTATCTTTCTTTTCCTTCTGAAGCACACCCATGCATTTCATAGCAGCCATATTGGATTAAATGCCTCTAATTTAGTGAGGGTGCAATAATTTTACATATTACGCTTTATGAAACCAGCAAAACTGTGACCAAAATTTCACACAAGAGCAAATGTGATGAATGGCACCACAGCTTTCGATGATGCCTAAGGCATATATTTAAAAAAGAATCATATATAAATAAATCATTTTTTCAAGTCTGTAGTTTTTCGAGTTAGATTTAAAGGTATTTGTAAGCATAAAAATATGACAATTGAAATATGCAGTTTTTACACATTATTTTCTGGAATTATGATCACAGAATTTGAATGTGACTGCATTCATTATTAAATCATTTATCATCACAGTGAATGTGTTGAGATGGGGTCCAAAACTTTGACGCCACTAGTGACAATGCTTTTAGCATTTTTCTAATCTAATGCACTTTTTATTATCATAAATGATATTATTTGTATAATAGCTTCAGTAAAAAGTAAACATGTTCTTAAGAGTTTTTGCACCACTTAATATTTGCTAATTCATTTTACATTTAGAAAATTGCCATGTTTTATTTATTCGATTTTGAATCCCAGATTCTCCATTTGGACAGAATCTTGTAGGATATTTGAAGCCAAAATACACTTGATTTGGTTTAATTCCTGTAGCATGTTTAATTTGGCTTAATTACAGTAGTGTGCTTATTTATCAATTCATTTCTAGATTCTAAATTCCTCCTGGCTTATTTTGACATCTGATATTGAGTGCTGACATCAGATGAGTTTTATGGCTCTCACACAGTGCAAGACGAATGTAATATAAATTGTTGCACTCTCCAAATAATATGCTGACACTATGCCAAAGTAGCAAGAGGGTTGGCACATGTTCAGAGCCGACACAATTGGCCATTAAAGCACTAATGACTCTCACTGTAAAAACAAAAGGGATATTTCTCCATCTCTTTCATCAGGTGCCTCGCTAGACTGCAGAGTTCCAGCTAATCCAGCTCTGGAAAGTGTGTGTGTGTGTGGGGGGGGGGGGGGGGTCGATGCAATCAATGCATGATGCTCCGATGCAATCAGAAACAAGCAGGACCTGAGCTCCATGCTCTTTAAACACCAGGGAGCTCTTTATGATTACACTGTCTGACAATGACTGTGACAACTCACTGCCTATTAGCCAGCAGCATCTTAGCATGTCTGTACTGTCCCACAAGACATGAATGAGTCCCCCACACTACTACAACAAATCAATCACAGGATAATCAAACAATCATGGGATAACACAAATTCATTGCATAAATCAGAATGTTCTTTTGTGTTTCGCTACAAACTAAATAATAATAATAATAATAATTTACCGTATTATATTAATATAAAGGAATTATTTTTTCTTGATTTATTTATTTATTTTATTTTTTATTTTTTTGCACTGCATTGTGTTGTGTTTTAGGGTTAACAGAAAATACAAAAACATTTTTACAATACTCCAAAGAAAATCTGAGTGGTATTTACCCATGCATAATTGTTGTGCAGTTGCAGAAACATTGCTTGTACTCTTTGTGGAGAAGTCAACCCTGCACTGTGCTGAGCTGAGCTAAAAAAAATTAAAAAAAAAAATACACCTTCATATTGGTTTAGGCAAAAGAAAGTGCCTAGCAATACAATAAAAAACTATTATCTTAAAAATTTAATTAAAATCTATTAGTGTTATTTTAATATTATTTATATGTTACTATGTTTTTATGAATATTTTGTATTAGCTTTTTTTTTATATTTTCAGTTTTCATTTTAATTTTAATTTAAGTTTTAATCCATTTGTTATGTGCTTTTGTCATTATTATTATTATTATTATCATTATTATTATTGTTGTCATTTTTTCAATATTGCTTTTTAGGTTTTATTTATTTTATTTCAGTTTTAGTTTTAGTTGACTTTCAGTTGCCAAAACATTTTACTAAAGTAAAAATACTCCTGCTATATATTTTATGCAAATTAGTTAAAAGTTAATCATGCTTATTATGTAAATAGTTTAAGGGTTTAATAGTTTTATTATATAGAAAAGGTTAATATTGTGTGTTATATATTTTTATTAATAATATCAAGCCGTTAGCTTATTATTGAAATTAGCATTCAAGACCTCAAACATGAAGACATTAAAAAAGAAAAACAGAATGTAACCTAAACCCGTGAATTTTATCTGGGTAAATGTCACAGAACATTCTCATTCATTCTCTCTAAATGGAAACTATTTTTCCTATAAAGTAAGATGTACTGTGAACTACTAGTCTTTTGTACATTATTCTGCAGAAATCTCAAGGAATCAGATAATAAAAAAATAAGCAAATCAAACCAAGAGCTCTTTAGCATTCACCCAGTCCCATGAAACACTTCAAACGTGATCAAGTCAGTCAGTGTTTATTCTTACAAAAGTACAATGTCGTTATCTTAGCAACATGCTAATGCCAGACTCAATTCCTGACTGAACGGAAATCAATTCCTCTCCTCAACAAGCCGCATGATCTGAGGTAACACTCATGTACATAAAACAAGCAGTGTGGGAAGTTTAATTCTTTTGGGCATTTGAGCAAATAGAGATGTCTGCTTTAGCAAAAAGCACTAATTATCCTACATGATAACACTGTCTCACACCACACCAATTATTTTTATTTGGCATCACAGCAAATAGTGCTGATAATTCGACAGTGTATCAGTGTTGTAGTGGGACAGGGATGTTCTCACTTCATCAGGGCCAGTGTTCCATCATGATGCCAGTTAATGCATTTTCATTTGAACGCAACGTGCATTCCTGCTCGGCTGCAAGATAAGGAAATGAATTAATCTGGGTTTGAGGCACGTCATTAACGGAGGTCCTAGTACATATTAAACCTGAAACATATCTTAGCTGAGTGACCCAGGTGAGATGAGGCACGGAAATCCATATCTCTCTCCGTCTGAAGTTAACAGTGCATGGGCCCTCAGGGTCTCTGCTTGTAATGAAGAGCCACTCTTTATCTTCCAAATCAATGCAGAGACATATTAAAATGTCTGGTTCATGCACTCTGTCGTGTAACTCATGATTGGAAAAACTCTAAAATGTTCTCTTCAACGGTGCTTTTGTTGTATTTAAGATTTTCTGACTTTTTCTGTGCAATTATTTTGTTGTAATGTCATATATAATGTATATAATTAAATAACTACACAATTCTGTAGACTGTAAAATGGTTTTGTATATAAACATTATTGGAGTTCATTATAAAAGCAAATAATTATTTTAGCCTGTCTACCTCACTTTTGCATGTAAAATTCAATGTGTAATTTGCCATTTTGTAAATATATGTGAAATTTACTAGCAATTTCTGAGTGAAAATATGTTAATATCTTACAGTCAAATAAAATAATAAATATGACCTCACAAATGCTATAGAAATCATTTTCATTTAGAAATTGTTAGTAAACTTCACAAACAATTATTAAATAATGGTAAGTAACCCTGAATTAAACTTGAAAATTTGAAGAAGAAAAACAGAAAAGTATTTTCTTGCAAAGCCTAACAAAGGTTGTTTTTATTTATTTATTTATTTATTTTTACAGTATAGGTTGTATATATTAACATTAGTAACATCAATAATTAACCTGAACCAATGATGAACGATACTTTTTATTAATTATTAAATGAAAAAAATATAAAATGCATTATCTAATTAGAAACTTGTAAATCCTTTGTGTTACCCATAATATATATATATTATATATATATTAATCTAGATTAATCCCACCGTAATCTAGATTAATCTAGATTAAAATGGCTCATTTGAATTCTGCCAAAGGCATTCAGAATATGTGTGCTACCCAAATAAAATAATGACTAAGACTTGTTCTCGCCCCCTACAGTGCAATTCGGTCACACTGCACTTTTCGTTCCATTGACTTCCATTCATACGCATGCAAATGCGTCAGACCGGAAACGCAGGCTCATGCGAAAAATTTCGCATTTCGCTGCGTTCAAAAGTTCAAGTTTGGTGAACGCTGACCTGCGAATTCGCATCACGTGAAGTCGTGTGACCAGTAGATGATCGATACGTCACTGCGTGACCTCTCTGTACAGAAATTAAAAAATGAAGGAAGTGCTAATTTTAGCCGTAGCGCAGCATCCTATTTTATATAATACATATTTAAAAGATAATAAAAAAAGAAGCTGCATGGTTCGCAGTGTCAATGGAAACAGGACCAGATGGTACATTTGAATGAGGACACGTTCTATAATTTTCGTATTGTTTAGTGTGTATATATAGAGAGAGAGAGACGGAGAGTACAATATAATAAGACGCTTTCGACGCCGTCGCAAAAGACACAGTACAAGCACAGATTAATCCATGTTGTAATAACTGAGGGGAAACCGTTATATCTTACTCCCGCCCATATTAGCAGTGGCGTCCGAAATAATTTCACACGTTCAAAGGCTAGTGTGACCGCCCCTTTAGGCATACATCCGCGCCAAAATATCAAGGTATATATATATATATATATATATATATATATATATATATATATATATATATATATATATATATTAGGGGTGTAACGGTACGCAAAAATCATGGTTCGGTACGTACCTCGGTTTTAAAGTCACGGTTCGGTTAATGTTCGGTACAGTAAGGGAAAGAAAAGCAAACTTTAAACTGCAGGTTGTTTATTACTATACACTTTTTTTTTAAAAATACTTTTTAATAAAATATATATAAAATAAAAAAAGAATAAGAAATAAAATACTGCTGCAAAGTTCTCCACTAAATAAAATACTCTCAGTCTCAAACCAATATCATATAATAAAATATAATGAAAAATATAAATAAATAACTATGATTACAGTGCAGCATTACCAATCCCAGCTTGTAGACCTGTTTCACCAGAACCGTGCTGTGCCTGCTGCTGTAGGTGACAGGGAGACCGCCGACAGACCAGGCTCTTGTCTTCATGACAACAATATCTATACTTCATGTTGAGCATAAATATAAAGCCTACTGATAAAGGACACCGTCAACAGTATTGACGGCAAAATAGACTATGTTTGACAGGTGCAATATTTGAAAATCGATAATTAATCTTTTTTTTTTTAAATTACATTTATATCTGAATTTATGTCAACCTATAGACATTCAAACATCAAAGTGTCATGAATTAATATGTATTTGTGTACAAAATGACATATAAACATATTTTCCTATTCTATTTTGCCTTCCAACACGCTTGCGTGTCGCGTGAAACATAGGCGTCGGTTCTATTTCTAGCAAGCACGCGTTTTCCGTGCGGCTCGAGCCGCGCCTGAGATGCGCGTCTCACGCAGGCAGTCTGCAAGCTCTAACCTGTTAACATGGGAGCCGAATTAAAAACGGACACGCCACGCAGCTGAGACGCTTGCGCCACACATCCAGTGTGTCGCCGGCCTTAGAATCATCTGCAGGGCGGGATTTGCGCTAAACGCGGACACTTCCGCCACTTAATATGTTCGTTTGGAAACACGAAAATGTACTTACTTATTTATTTATTTATTTATTTTTGGGTGAATTAACCCTTTAAATCACACTTAAAAATGCCTGAGCTGTAAATAAAACAAAGATTATTGGATGTTACATTTACTACAAATTTGTGAGTGAAAATCGTTTCCAAGGGCTTTTTTTCAGTTGTAGTTTTTTCAGAAATTGTATCATTTTAAATCCAAATGTTTCTAATTAAATAATTCATTATTCTTAGACTGACTTTTTTTTACATGAAATAAATGCCTGTAACTTCCCACAAGCAATAAATCACAGCTATAAATCATGATTGATGTTTCATATCATCAGACAACGTACTGACCCCTATCACCAGGAAATGTATATCTCACAAACTGGTGAACATTCTTGTTCAGATAAGCACTTCACTGTCAAGATTCTGCAGCAGAAGAAAACACTATTTGATATATAAATGAATCGCTTACCCTTTGCTGAAGATAATAATCATACTTGAGAAATGACCAGCATTCTAACACCAACCACAGATACTAAGATAATGTCCCGCTGGAGGCTTTGCTATAGCAGGGACTGAAATTGATCTTTGAGTCATGATATACAACATTCAGTCCCAATGCAATGCTGATCCTGTGATTCAGAATAATAATAGACTTCATTGTGTGATGGTAAATTCACAGACTTGCATCCTGAAATGTTTTCAGATTAAACTGAGGGCAACCTCAAGGTCCATGCTAAATTACTATTGATTGCCGCTCTCCGTTTCTTTTTAGCTTTTGTCTATTGCTGCAAATTAACAGATGTTTGATTCGGGAGAGAAATTAATAAATAAATAGACTACATTTTAGCATTCAAGTTATTTTTAGTACATGCCTCCAATCTCTCTCTCTCTCTCTCTCTCTCTCTCTCTCTCTCTATGAGGTGTGATTTTCTGGCAGAGTGATCTGCTTGGTGGATTAAATCTGAGCCGAGCATCTTGTTCCACAAGCCTGTCGCTTTATCACCTTTCCGCATACCACATTTCAAGTCTTTGTTCCAGATTTTTAGCTGCAGCAGTTAATTTGTACAATCAGAGATGACAACTACTTCAGAGCAGGCAGTGGGACGCAGAGAAGGGAGAAGCTTAGAAACTCCTTTGTTGCATCACAGGAGCACTATTCAGATATCAATGGCTGTAAGCTCTATTGTAAAGCCGTAAATAAGAAGTAGGCCTAATCATCTCTATTCTCACACCAGGGCTATTCTTTGCCCAGTGCTGGTCTTGTAGAACCAGACTTTTGAGTATCAGCGTAAAGTCTGGTCCACTTTGCAGCTTATTCTGTCCAAGAACTGACCATTTTTTCAGTAAAGCAGTGTCAAAACTTCCAACAAATATACATAGATTTTCATATGTACATCACATATGCACCCACAGAATTATATATAAAAGATAACATGCACATAGTAAATTAATTGTAAAAAACACAAATACAATTATGCTGAATATGTTAATACTATCAATACTTGAAAAAAAAAAAAAAATCCTAAATAAAAAAAGAAAAATGTTAATAAATGCACTACAAATATTATTAATTGATACCTAATGTGTTATTTAATATTTTATATATTATCCTTAATAATAAAATGTACACCAGCAAAAGATAAATGAATTTATGATTTTTCTGTGAACTGTTGTCATGATCTGGTCACTGAACTGCCGTTAATTCACCACACAGACTTTCACACTACACAGTACACCCTGGACTACATTTCCCATGATCCACCAATCGCAAGTTCACCTGATAACAATCACACCGTGCACCTGAGATCAATCACACACACACACACACATCATCAGACACGCTTTATAAGCACTGGACTTCTTCTCACGCACTGCCGAGTATTGTTCAGCACTTATCCCTCTCCAAGCAATAGCTGCAATTCCGTGTTTGTTTTCTCAGTCTTGTTTAAGTTCCTGGTTTTCACAGTCTTGTTTCAGTTAATAGTTTTCATATTCTTGTTTAAGTTTATAGTTTTCATAGT
The DNA here is from genome assembly GCF_963082965.1 of Carassius carassius. Classification (NCBI taxonomy): domain Eukaryota; kingdom Metazoa; phylum Chordata; class Actinopteri; order Cypriniformes; family Cyprinidae; genus Carassius; species Carassius carassius. Next base: position 10,758,898 of record NC_081791.1, read on the forward strand.
CTTGTTTAAGTTTATAGTTTTCATAGTCTTGTTTCAGTTTATAGTTCTCATATTTTAGTCTTTTTTTTTATTTTTTTTTTATTTTTCTTTCCCTGTTTCTTGTGTTTTGACCCTTTGCTCTGGATTCTGGATTACCCCACTTCCTTAGCCCTCTGGATATTGTTTGCTGATCGGAGACCCTTGCTTCCCCTTGGATTATTCTTGTATACCTGTTTGCTCCTGTTTGACCCATGCCTGTTATGACAATGTCTCTGTTTTTTAAAAGCTCGCACATGGATCCGCACATCTCACGACTCGTCAGCCCCGTTACAGAATACTCGGCCACACAAGGATCCAGTGGCTTTTCTAAGGGACCCTGGCCAGGTATGGACCCATTTGAGCAGCTGCTAGACCTGCAACAAGGGAGTTTGTCCATTGATGAGTATGTTACACAGTTTTGCGATCTGTCTTGTAGGGTACCTTTTGGTGAGGTCTCATTAAAAGATATTTTTCGTTTCGGACTAAATGAGCCCATAAAGTTATTGCTACCCAAGGGGAGGTTTAATTGTAGTCTGAATAACTTTATAGACTATGCTTTGCTGTCTGCTTGCTCTGTGTTCATGGTGGGTTTTGCTGAGGAGAACACTGTGCCTGTGATCGCAGACGCACCAGTTCGCCTGCACAAAAGCAGATTCTGTTCACAAAATGGCAGTCATGGCAACGCTCCATCATGTCACTGTGTCATTCATGAGTCAAGTCAAGTCACTGTTGATCTTCCAGAGTCAAGTCAAGTCACCGCTGACCTTCAAGCGTCAAGTCTTGGTTGATCTTCCTTAACCCAAACAAGTCTCAGCTGAACTTCCAGAGTCTCGTCTCGCCTCCACTGATCATCCAGCGTCTCGTCTCGTCTCAGCTGATCATCCAGAGTTTCGTCTCGTCCCAGCTGATCATCCAGAGTCTCGTCTCGTCCCAGCTGATCATCCAGAGTTTCATATCGTCTCAGCTGATCATCCAGAGTCTCGTCTCGTCTCAGCTGATCATCCAGAGTCTCGTCTCAGCTGATCATCCAGAGTCTCGTCTCGTCTCGTCTCAGCTGATCATCCAGAGTCTAGTCTTGTCTCGTCTCGTCTCAGCTGATCATCCAGAGTCTCGTCTCGTCTCAGCTGATCATCCAGAGTCTCGTCTCGTCTCAGCTGATCATCCAGAGTCTCGTCTCGTCTCAGCTGATCATCCAGAGTCTCGTCTCGTCTCAGCTGATCATCCAGAGTCTCGTCTCATCTCAGCTGATCATCCAGAGTCTAGTCTCGTCTCAGCTGATCATCCAGAGTCTCATCTCATCTCAACTGATCATCCAGAGTCTTGTCTCATCCTGTCTGTTGCATCCAGATATTTAAGGTCAGTCCTTCGGTATCCCGGTCTGGGTTCCAGTGTGAGGGATACACCGCTGGTATCTGCACGTGCAGCTGGTATCCCCAAACCCACTCACTCTAACCCTTCTGTTCCTGAACTAACTCTCCTGTCTGAAGCTCTTCCCATTATGGGGATTGCTTTAGGTTGCATTTGGGCTGCGTACATCACCACAGCACTGCCTGAGGTGGCAACGTCCACTGTGATGTCTCCAGAGGTGGCAGTACATGCTGCAGAACCTGCTGAACTGGTGGTGCTTGCTTCAGCTCCTTGTATGGTGGTGGCGCCCAGCAATGTTCTCTCAGCCTGTTGTGTTGCTGTCAAGGAGACTGTTACTGCTGTGGAACCTCCAGAGGCGGTGGCAACTCCTGCAGAACCTTCGGAGGTGTCAGTAGTATCCATCCATGGACTCTCATCCTGTCCTGTCATGGCTATGGAGGCCGTCTATGAACTCTCGTCCTGTCCTGTCACGGCTATGAAGGCCGTATATGAACTCTCATCCTGTCCTGTCACGACTATAAAGGCCGTCTATGAACTCTCGTCCTGTCCTGTCACGGCTATGAAGGCCGTCTATGAACTCTCGTCCTGTCCTGTCACGGCTATGGAGGCCGTCAATTAACTCTCGTCCTGTCCTGTCACGGCTATGGAGGCCGTCAATTAACTCTCGTCCTGTCCTGTCACGGCTATGGAGGCCATCTATGAACTTTCGTCCTGTCCTGCCGCGGTCACGGAGGCCGCTCATGAAGTCTCTGCCTGTCCTGTCATGGCCACAAAGGCCACTCATGAACTCATTGCCTGTCTGCTCCGCCCTGGTGGGCTCCAGTGCCATCTGCTCTGCCCTGGTGGGCTCCAGTGCCGCCTGCTCCGTCCTGGTGGGCTCCAGTTCCACCTGCTCAACCCTGGCTTCCTGCTCTGCCGGCTCTGCCTTGGTCCCCAGCATCTCCTCTTCTACGTGGACCTGGCCTTGCATCCCTCTCCCTGTTCCACCTCTGCTCCACCCCCCCTTCTAGATTGTTTAAGAGTGTCTTAAAGCCGCTCTTTGGGGGGGAGGGGCTATGTCATGATCTGGTCACTGAACTGACGTTAATTCACCACACAGACTTTAGCGATAGCTGCAATTCCGTGTTTGTTTTCTCAATCTTGTTTAAGTTCCTGGTTTTCATAATCTTGTTTAAGTTTATAGTTTTCATAGTCTTGTTTCTGTTTGCCCTGTTTCTCGTGTTTTGACCCTTTGCTTTGGTTTCTGGATTACCCCTCTTGCTTAGCCCTCTGGATATTGTTTGCTGATCAGAGACCCTTGCTTCCCCTTGGATTATTCTTGTGTCTTGCCCATACCATACCTGTTTGCTCCTGTTTGACCCATGCCTGTTACGACACGTCTCTGTTTAATAAATGCTCACACATGGATCCGCACGTCTCACGACTTGTCAGCCCCATTACAACTGTGATCAATTTCTGAGCCATTTTATTTTTCAATTATTTTTAATTAAATGATCTCAAGATAATTTTTTGTGGATGGATGAAGTAATATTCCATCAGGTTCACACAGGTGTTTTAGGAGAATAACCCCTGGTGTAGTTAATTAAAATGTTTACATGTTGAACATATAATGTATATATAATATAATATAATATAAGTGGGGAAGTCGTGGCCTAGTGGTTAGAGCGTTTGACTCCTAACCCTAGGGTTGTGGGTTTGAATCTTGGGCCAGCAATACCACGACTGACGTGCCCTTGAGCAAGGCATTAAACCCCCAACTGCTCCCCGGGTGGTGCTGCATTAATGGCTGCCCACTGCTCCGGGTGTGTGTTCACAGTGTGTGTGTGTTCACAGCTCTGTGTGTGCACTTTGGATGGGTTAAATGCAGAGCACGAATTCTGAATATGGGTCACCATACTTGGATGAATATCAAATCACTTTTTTTTTTTTAAATATATATATATATATTTCAGTGTTTTTGCTATTTCTTTTCAGCATTTATTTTCTAGTCTGCTTTCTAATTTAGTTAAACTCTAATAAACCCTGAATTGTATATTATGATTACTCTTGGCTCTTTGATTAATTGTTTTTGTTCCAGATTTAAGTCAATTTTTTATCAAAATGTCTGCTAAATGCATTCATGTAATATATTGGTTCATATTTTGCAACAAGCTTAATTTTGTGAAATGTTTTAATACAAAAGTGTGCTTGTGCTATGTTTGTTTAACATTAAAGAATCCTGGTTTATATTCGGATGCAAATACATGTATACATTTTAATTGTTGCTTAAGTTTCCAAATAATTTGGGACCATTGCATGTTGTGGGAAACATACAAATACACAGGTGATTCTGTATGTGTATTTTAATGCAATATATAATTTTAATGCATGTGTTATATGAGCTTGAATGTGAAGCAGAAAGCAAACTTAATATCATTAGTGCATTTTTGCATTAAATTTCAGATTGTACAGTTTTGCATTTGCGGACACTTAAGGCATGACTTGTGTAAGTAGCATAAAATATTAACTGTCTAACAAATCATTTAATGAAGATGAGAGATCTTTAAAAATGTATTAAACACTACCCTATGGGTAAGATAATTGTTTGATAGCTCCAAAATTCACAAACCTGCTTTAGTTACACAACATTCTGCCTCCCCAAAAAGAAACAACTCCCCTGTGAAAACTTTAGCACCTCCAGCATCTCTTTAGTCTTAATTACTCCTTTTACACACACAGTATACTGTGGTTAATGGCTGAACTGTGGATGGCTGCTGGTCTTTATGTCCACCTGTCTGGAAGATGAATACAAGGCCTTTAATCCACCCATGTCTCTTCCTCTAACTGAGTCAGCCTGCTTTCAGAGAGGAGAGACCACGAGGGCTGCTGAGGCCGCATATTCACTTTTTTTTTTTTTTGTGTGCGGTGTACAAGCTTTGACACACACTGTCAGATCACATCCTCTCTAATGAGCTCTGGACTGATAGCTCCTGTAACACTGCTCCTTTAATTCAGGAGAAACTCGCCCTATCATTGGCTTCATAACTAAAGCATGGTGTCATGGCCTGCTGAAAAAAAATCAAGATCTGCGAGATGGACATCAAGATTTAAACAGAAACAAGCCAGCCAGGATATCACAACTTGGGCTTCACTAAAGTTTGAAGGCATTACAGAGCAAAAAGTATGTCTGCTTGAAATAAAGTACCAAAAAAAGCCAAAGTGATCAATAATCTGCTTTTTTACCTCAGTCAGACGTCTGAAGAACTAGCCTTGCCTCAGGTTTTGTGTCCATTAAGGTGTTCTGAAAGGTGAAGTCTCAAATATTTAGGAGAAAATGTGGCGATGTGTCCAATTTCCTGCAGCCCACGGTCCAGTCAGGCAGGTGACAGAATGATGTTCTTGCTGATGAGAAAACGGTTTAATGAGATTTCTTCTCCAGCATGCTGTAATAGCGATGATCAGTTTTGGACAATAGACGGTGATGAGAAGTAAATAATTGATTATCCTGCAGGCACAGAAGCAGAAATGATGGTTTTATGTGAAGGCCAATAGAAGGACACTGGATGGGAGAAGCAAGCTGGATCAGCCATATTAATCTGAAAAGACTAGGAGAGTCTTTATTGATTTAGAAGTTCCTGGTGTTTCCAAGAGAAGTTAATTATTTGGGGCAGGTAGTAATGAGTGCATTCAGAGTCCTTGAACTAATCAAATACTGAAATCTTAGGACATGTAACAAGATGTCATAACCAGGGGCGATGCAACAACCATCCAGAGACAAGAAATAATTCCAGACTTTGTCTGGTGTCCTAAAATATTCAGTTGCACTGGGTGAAGCATACATGAATCTTCATCATTTTCCTGTTAAAGCATTGAAATTCTGTAAGAATTAGATCTCCCAGATCACAAAAACCGTCTTCAGACAGGCAATTAAATTTAAACTGCAATCTGTAGCAGTTTCTAGATTGTGTTATGTGTGATAAGATTACAGCAATTGATTTGCTAGGTATTGTTGATATGCTCCAAATGAGCCAACAGTCATTTAATATATATATCTCCATAGGCGCACACAGTGTGTGTGTGCGTGTGTGTGTGCTCTTGTTTTTGTGACATATGAGGACACAACTGTGTATAATGACAAAAACAAACGTGTGTGTGTGTGTGTGTGTGTGTGTGTGTGTGTGTGTGTGTGTGTGTGTGTGTGTGTGTGTGTGTGTGTGTGTGTGTGTGTGTGTGTGTGTGTGTGTGTGTGTGTGTGTGTGTGTGTGTGTGCGCCTATGGAGACATAAACAACTCTTTCATTTCATGTTTTCACATTTGTGAATAAATCTGTAGCGCAGAATCAGAATCAATATCCTTATTCATCAAAATGTGCCTACTCCATTCAGTAACTTTAATATTTGCATTTGACATTTACAATAAATGTACAATACATTACATTTATATGTTAATCCTATAGAATAGAACTTAAACAAGTAACTTGACCAACATGCATTTTATAGTTTCACATCCACTGATTCACATCAGAAGGACTTTGTTCACATTCACATTTCAAAAAGAAAAAGAAAACATATGACAGTATGATGACCCATACTCAGAATCCATGCTCTGCTACAAATAATATGTGTTAATAACTTAGCTTACACCACAAAATCAGCTTGACTGACAATGTTTTAGGTCTCTTTAAGAATTGACTATAACGGATGTTACATTTTAACCATTAATGCAGCTCACTATCATAGAATATTGTTAAAAAGAGTACGAATGAGAAATATAAGAATAGTAAATAAAACAGAATAAAATATACTGTATGTCAAAATTCACTTCCAAGTCACGTATATATAGATGTTTCTTGGTTGTCACATGAGACCTGAGAGTCATCTTACAGAGTCTTTAAGAGTCTTTTTAACAGGGTTCCTGGGCTTAAGCCAATGTAAGCTTGACAGTAAGTTAATGACTGGACACAGTGACACCTCATCAACAGAGCTGACTACTAAATAAAGAAGCATCACTCAGAAGAATTTCACAGCATTACAACCTAGCATTAACCTAGAAACATGTGCAAGTACTGACACTCAAACTATGGACAGATTACATACTGAAAACAGGATTTCATTGTTATTATATATTATTATAAATTTTCCTTGGGAATAAACAAAGTTTGAAGATTTTTAAAAGTTTACCACACAAACATAACACCACAAATTCATGCAATGTCAAAAATACCGTATTGTTCATGTTCTTGTAGAAACTCGTAATCACAATTTGTAAACTCTACTGTACATGTTCTGAGCTTTGTTTTGTACCACCTGACTGCACAGCATCATGTGAAAACACACCAAAGCAGCTTCAGCAGTAAATTGTAAATAAGTCATTATTTGTATTTTTTCTGTTTAATAATTCCTATAATTGATTATCATTAATGTCTTAATGCAAGAATAATCTGAAAATAAACAACATATAGACATATAAAAATACTAGCAAGGATTTAAATTACTATCAAATTACACAGATACATTCTTGCCTTATAGTGTTGCCATAGAAACACATAATTACAAGTCCATGGACATGAAATACTCTGTCCAGGATGCCATCTAGTAATCTCGGTAATTACGACGTGGCATGAACGCAGAATATTTCTAGGTCACTAATCAAATTAGTAACTTGGTGACACTGAACACGTGACTTACTGTATAGGTGCTCAGATTGCTCAAAACTCTCAGATATAGCTCAGATAATATGCATATATTTTAATAATAAATATATGTCTGTAAAAAATAGAACAATGAATAAATCATTTAGAAATTCAATCATTTAAAAGGCATTCATTTCAGTTCTGCTGTCAGAAACATCTGATCTGTTTTGCAGTCCAACCTATAAAAAACAGCTACCTTGATGAAAAAATTAATATTAGCATTCATATTAGGCAATTTAGTTGTAATTAACAACACTTCAGTCAGTTCTTGCATATATGATTTCCTCTCTGGTGCTGTTAGTCACTCCTCTCTTTTGCCAACTGGTGGATTTTGAAGGTTTTTAGTCTAATCAAGTACTTATTTGGAGATTAGTTATTTTTAATGAAGCTAAATTTGAACCCAGGCTGATTAATCAGCTCAATTACAGAAGGTTTAAGTGTGCTATATTTTTCTACCATGAATTAGGCCGAGCATCAGGCATATTTGGTTCAGTTAAGAAGCCGCTCTCACTTTGATCATGCTTGGGGTCTTGAGTGTCCATGTGCAGTCTTGTATGTAAAAAGTGCGGGGTGAACTGCGTATACTCACCGATAAATCCTGTTACTGCCTCAGCAAGTAATATGCTAGGATGGGTTTCAGTTCAGGAGGCCTCTTTTGGGGGGTTCTGCTTACCCTGACACTTCAGTCTCACCTCAAATGGATGACAGCGTGACAGTACTTTGCCATTGTCCAAAAAATCAATACACTTTTGAAATCTGCTCCAACGTGTGTTACGGACGATGAAGCTAAAACTTTATGATTTATAGCTAGGCTTCTGCAGCGAAAATGTCAGCTTTCATAGCCTGAAGGTTGAGCGAGACAAGGATGAGACAGCAAAGAGACATAGACGAGATGCTTTGCTGGTCTGAGTTCTCAGGGCTTTATGAAAAACAACAACACTATCTATTCAAAAGATTATGCAACAGACAGGCAATCATGTGCCTCATATTCACGTAATGTGCTTTGGACAGTCACGGAAACAAGTAGATTTATCAACTAATTGAAAAGGAATACAATACTTTTATTGTTACATTTATAGTCTGAGAAGTCAGTTTAGTCAAATTAACCGGTGACAATATATAGCCAGCCTATAAGAGGATGTGCAATGCTAAAGTAAACAAAATATGAAGAAAAAAAAACCATGAAGCTTTTCACACTGAACCTGAGTGCTAAATCAGTTGAGAACCAAGTGTAGTACTACAAAGCAACATAAATGCTTTTGTCAAAAATTTTTTGAAAGCATTTGTATCATTTGCATTTGGTACAAAAGCGTGGAGATGAAAACAAAATATCTGAGATTAAATCTCACTGAAGCAGAACTTTTGCATGCTGACATTTTAATCACAACTGTTCGACGGACAGTTGGTTGAATAAATAATAGTGGAATTATACAAAGGCTGTCACTGCCATATGTACAAAGAGAAAGACGGCACTGATCTCATGTTTCCCATATAAGCCTGGGGATTCTTGATATGTGAACCAATGATTTGCTGTCGGAATAAAACAAAGCAAATGTTATTTTCTGCAGCATGCATACAGGTGACAGTTGTTCATGCTGATATTTAGCAAAACAGTGCCACCCAGAGTGTGTGATGGGAATTGCACCTACTGTTGCGACTTCAATAGATGGCGCTATTGCACGGAGTATCCGGTCAGTTACTGCTCTGGAGGAGGACTGAAATGATCTCATCAGCACTGTCTTTTAGAGACCTCTACACGTGTTTTGTGAAAGACAGGAAAATTGGTTATCTCGGTTTAATTCAAGCACCCAGTGCATTTAATCGGCAGGGTTTGCTGTATAATCAGGAGCAGAAATTATCCGAGATAAGAGCCGTAAGAGAAAAAAATACCATCCTCAAGCATTTGAAACTGTTAATTTAAGAAGTGCACTTGTGAGCTCTGCAGATTTTTAGCCTGATTTACTCATTCTAATGGGCCTTTAGGGAACTAATTGGATCTAGAAGCTTAATAAGGCCTAAATAAAGCCCGCCACTTCAGATAACCAGAGATGCGGTAACCAGTTTTTCATCTGCTCAGAAATGGAGTTTAAAGAAAAAGAGTGCGTGTGTGTTTTAGAAAATCTCCTTTCACAGCCAGATTCATATTCTTTCTCTGTTTTTGTTGTTTCACACAAAGCATCGGTCACGAGTGAGTGACTGCCTGTAGATGTGATGGATAGGCCTACATTGGTTTGGCTGTAAATCAAGGCAGAGGATTTAATGTGTGGTAGCTGATGTGAGTCATCAGGTCACACAATAACTCAGCAGCTGTTTCCTCTTGCGGATGTAAATAGTTTGCCAAACATTAGCCTGTGGCAAGAATCTCTCCTTGACTGCGTGCGTCTCTGTATTCATATGTTACATTTGTCATATTAACAATGGCATTATACAGAAAAGCATTGCATGCTCTTTTGAGAGGGCAGGACACAATGGTATTGTCTTTATGTTGAACGTATTCCTATTTCCAATATGTCTGTTGATTATTAAAAGGATGGTCCATCCAACCAACCAATCAATCAACAAACAAACTAAATAATAGTATTAATTCTCAGAATTTCCAAGCTTATTTTAAACATGTAGAGCAAAAAAATTACTTCCTTCCTTTTTTTAGAATTCATTGTGTTTCTCACCTAAAGCTATTGTAGAGACTTAGAATATAGCATACAGTATAATGCTTCTTTGTTGTTGTTTTTGAAACCTGATCAACTATCATTGTATAAGAAAGTGAACTTTATTAGAAACCTCTCTTTTTGTATTTCACAGAATAACGAAGCTCATATGAGTTTGGAACTTGAGAAAAAAAAATGACAGGTTTTTTTTTTCTTTCGAGTTAACGATTCCTTTAAGGCATAAAATCACACTAATGAGGTGACAATTTAAGTTGTTGCATGTTTCCATTTTTGTCTATCCTGTCATGCAGGCTTCATGCAGACAATGACTTGCGATGCCTGTTCATTTTCACTATTAGCTGTCAGATGTGGTCTGTTGTCAGTTTATTTTTAATCTTTCCTAAACTTCATTTAACACAGTCCCTGACAATAACATGAGAACATGAAGCAAAACATCTGCAGTCTGTACACACTAGCTTTTTAGCCAGTTTAGATTGAGCAAATATGAAGAAAAAAGTCATTGTAATTTCTAACAATTAATTTATTTTAATGTCAAACCACTCTGTCTCTGGCTTGTAGTGTGGCAGATACATTACTTTCACTATTTCTAATGAGCAATAAATGTTTGGTTTGGTTTTGGTTCGTCTCTTTTAAAAATTGCTCCTAAGACCTCACCGCAACAGTGCATGCAAACTAGATCCAGATGAGTGTTTTAGACCTCAGTATCGTTTATGTACAAGGTAAACTGTCAGATGGCCTGTCTGAGAATCACATAAAACTAATAGGTTGAGATAAATGCTGTTTACCCATACATGCCTTTAAACAGCGCCCTTTACCTCCCCTTTAATTAGGTGCTGAAAAATAATGAGATGTTAATGAATTGTTCCTTGTAGCCAATGCCTAACAGATAGCCTTTAATTATTCTGCACTCTTCCATCTTCCTTTTTCCTCCAGCAAATAAGCCAGCTGTCATGTGAGGTACTGAAGATTTACCTTCCAATCTTTAGGAGTTTGATAAGGCTGTAACACATCGCTCTCAAAACACTTTTTCTATCATTTGACCCTGTGCTGGAAGTATATTAACACTGCTGTGTCTGCACGGGGTGGGTCAATCAAGTGCTGATGCTTTGGAAATGTAGGCCTGATAAGAGGCAGTGCATGCTTGACATGAGCAGGCCACAAACTTGCAGCTTAAACCAACATCCAGCTGGCTTAAACATGCTCCTTATTATTCAGTGGGCATGTGATGCTGAGATAAAGCGTGTACAGCTTTATCTTTTTACATGTAGTTGTGCTATATGTTGAGATGTGCTAACTGCAACATTTCTGAAACGTATTAAATAAAAAAAATTTAAAACAAACAAAAATGTAAAATTTATGTTTTGGCTAACAGATATGGTTAATAATCAATTGTATACAATTATAACATTGCACTGATAAAATGTGAGAACCTGACATTAATAAAAAATATCACAATTTTCCTAAAAATGTAAATGTTTATATACGTTTATACATCTGGACTTTCAAGACTACCTTTTCCCATTCTAATTAGTGTAATGTTTAAAATATTATTAGTGTAAAGACTTAAATGTCACAAAAGATTTTTATTTTAAATAAATTCTTGCTCTTTTGAACTTTCCATTCATCACATAATCCTGAAAAAATATGAAGCAGCGCAATTAATAATTAAAATCAGAATATTAGAATAAAAAAACTGAGCATCATCTAGAGTAAAAACTGTTATTTATCATAATATTTCACTATATTAATGGATTTAATAGTATCAATAAGAACAAGAAGTTAATTTTAATCATATGATGCCAACATATTACTTAAATTTTTGGTTTCCCATTACCATTTTTTTTTATTAAAAGTTTTATTTTTATTTATTTTTTTGTTTTAGACGCTACTCAACACCCACTTCATCATCTCCATTATTGAATCGCGCACTCATCACACTGCTCTGCTCGCTGAGTGTTTACGGTAGCTCGCGCCTCTCGTCCTGAGTGAAACTAGTACTTTAATCGCGCATTTCGTGAGCGTGGGTTAATAGCTCTCTCTCTCTCTCTCTCTCTCTCTCTCTCTCTCTCTCTCTCTCTCTCTTTGTTGCTGAGTCGTCCAGAACTTCACGTCAGGATTATGGGCTTTGACCTAGACCGTTTCGAAGGTCCCGTGGATCCGGACCTAATCTGTAAACTGTGTGGGAAAGTTCTAGAGGATCCTCTCAGCACTCCGTGCGGACATGTCTTCTGCGCCGTCTGTGCGCTCCAGTGGCTCTCCAAAGTCAGCAGCTGCCCTGTCCAGTGCCAGAAGATCTCCAGGAAAGAGCTGAACCACGTCCTGCCACTAAAAAACCTCATTCTCAAGCTGGACATCAGATGCGACCACCGTCAACGAGGCTGCAACCGGGTGATGAAGCTCCAGCATCTGCCAGAGCACGCGGAGACCTGCGAATTCTCTCCGGTCAGATGCGGGAATGAAGGATGCGACGCGGTGCTCAGCTTGAAGGATGTGGCTTCGCACATGCGGGAGGGATGCGAGCGCAGGGCAGTGGAGGTCTGTAAGGACGGGTGTGAACTCGCGCTGACCCTCAAGGAGAGGTCCGAGGACCACAGCTGTCTCCAAGCTCTCAAGACACACAGCGGTCTCCTCCAAAGCAAAGTGCTGAGTCTGGAGAAGGAGCTGAAGCGCCAGTCGCTGAGCTTCAGTAAGAGGGAGAGATCGCTCCTCTCCAAACTGTCCGCGCTCCACTGCGAGCTGCACATCACAGCGCTCACATTTCAGAAGAAAATCACCGAGTACAAGAGCAGGATTGACGCGCTGTCAAGCAGCTGGATGCCCCTCGAGAAGGTCAGTGTGAGTTGTGAATTGAGTGAACACTGAACAGTCAACAGTGTAACAAAAATCAACACTCAAAGACTGGAAGCTTCAGTTTAAATTTGTAAGTCAAATCAAAGTGACAACCTGTAGCGCAGTTACCTTGAGTTGAATTACTGATCAAGTTGAATCTGTGGGAACTCGAGTAGACCTGAAATCACTGTGACAACTTAAATCCAGGGGAGCAAAGATATTGTCAAAACACGTGGTAGACATTTTACTCAAGAGTGCAGATTAATACTGACATGGCCTGCTATGAATGTTTTGTGGGAAACAGAAAAAAGGTGGAGAAGATAAGGTTAATTTAACGCTGAACTGTAGTGTGCCATGTTGTGACTGTCAACCAGCTGGCACTTTTTTGAGCAGAGTAACTCTTTTGAAATATGCAATATTTTATATATATATATATATATATATATTTTATATGAAGTATTTTTATATAATAAGATATTTCTGTTGATTGACACACACGGAGATTTCTCTCAAGACTTTTTCTCTCTCTTCACTGTCACCAAGCCAGCACTGTCAGTTCATTATCATGTCAGTTTAAAGCATTCACACTTGAATGATCCAGATCTGAACAAGAGAAACATAACTTGAACGTCCTTCATTCTGTTTTCAAATGCTTTCACATAATTACACCGTCTCCCATCGTTTTCAAGCAATCTGAATGGTCTGTGAAACAAACAAAATGAAGATTTAAGTCTAACTGAGTTGTCAGGAGGAATGTCTTGTGGACTTCAAGGACATAACATCTAAACAAGAGTCCCTTCTTGCTCTTTGCGCTCTCTGTGGTTGAGTCAGACACTAATCGAGAGCTCATGATGCTGGTCTCACTCATTGTGACAGATTTCCATTTCAGCGGGGGATGCCACTGCTGTTTGATAGACAGCTTACTTAAGTTCAGATATTTTAAGGCTGTCTCAAATCTGTCATTCTTGAAAAGTCACAGGCCCTGCCTTGATTTTCACTCGGCCACATCTGCCTCATGACAGCTGATCAACCCCATCTGCTGAGAGATTTTTGACGTCTGTCATGGAGGAGTATTACAAATATGTACTTAACTTTACTCGCCTATCTCTTGTACATAACAAATATGATTAAATAATCCAATTAAAATGCATTTAGGGGTCTAAGATAAACCTAATCACACCTGCTGATGACAGCAAGTGAATTTACAGACCGGAAATTCTCTTACCAGCAATAAATATTTATCTTTTTGCCCTGATCTGAAGGAAAGCAGTGTGATTTAATTCCTCAGTAATTTCTTCTACACACTTCACCGTGTCCTGAATGCGGTGAACACCTGGCCACACGTTGATAAATTATTTTCAGACATTTATAGCACCTTGACTGTGATTTTGCCAGGTGTCTCTGAGGGTGTGATCTGTCTCCACTGCTTGATATATGATAATTCCCTGAATCTCATGTGGCTTTGCCGTTTCATTAGGTAGCTAATGGAGGGAGCCCTGCTTCTTAGGTGAGAGATGGTTAGTAGGGTCAGTGAAGCTGGGTTGAAACCTGCTGTAGCAGTCTGTTGCAGCATCTAAAATATGTCATTTGTGTTTCTTTCTTTCTGTCCTATCTATCTAACCCAGGGTGAAGAAACAAGGAGCCTCAAAATCACCCTCCACAGAACATCATCAGGATCTCTTGGATTCAGTATCATTGGAGGAAGATTGTGTGGGGTATGTAAGCTGACTGTGCAAAGATCTACCATGTAAGATTCATTTAGATCAAAAATGTACATTTTTTAAATTATCAAGAACCAAAAAGGGTACAAAGCACCTTAAAAGTATTATAAAAGTAGTTCATATGACTTATATACACTATTTCTCAAGTCTTCTGAAGCCATTTATTAGCTTTGTGTGAGATAGCTTGATTCTTTGAAAAACATGCTCACCATTTACTTTGTATGATATGAAATCAGCTTGGACTGGGACACTTTTTGCCATAGAAATGACTGGGGAAAGGTATCTCATTAACCCAGATTAACTTGGTTTATATTTAAATGACAGAAATAAAAATGTAATGCTATGGAACCCATTTGTAAATGTGGGTTAGTTCATCTTTTAGCCACAGAATGCACTTGCACAGTCTTTCCTAACTCAACCAACCCCGCCATTGTAAGAAAGAAAAACAAAATCAGCAACTGAGCCACATGTAAAAAGATAATTACAGATTGAACAGTTTGAGCTCCACACATTTCTCTCGAGTACATTGTGTGAAATGCGAGCGTGGGAGCCATTAAATTCTCACATAGATTGTGTCCAAGTGGAGAGAAGAGAGCAAGCTGTGGGTTTGGCTTTCGCTCGCATCACATTCTCTTCTCTAATCTAGTGAAGAATCACCACAGGCTGTTTACCACCTGTTCAGTCTTAATGGACAGCCATCTTAACCTTTTTTCAATGCATGTTTATGCATGTTATACATACATTTATGTATAGAGGGCTTGCCCTTGAGTCAGACTCATGCTTCATTCAGAATTAAGTTGAGAGTGCATTTTATATTTCGATGTAATTGCCAGAATGCTCTAATTCAAGTCTCCAAAATGAAGCCGAACAACATGAAGAGGCTTACAAGATAACAAAAAAGTATCTGTTCTTCTCTTGTTAAACTAATGGAAGTCTTCTGTTGTGTGATTGTTTTAAATTTCGTTGAATTACAATTTATGATTTTATAATTTTATTTCATTTATTATTGCAATTTAATATATAATGAAGAGTTTTATTTTATTATAATATTTCATTTATTATTTCAAAGGTTTATGTTCGAAGCCCATCCATATATTTTGCATTTAATATATCGTATTTCTGCTATCATCGTGTAATAATGACAAAGCTACTTGTTTTCAAACTTTGAAATGTTTACAGTTACATTTATGCATTTAGCATTATTAATTTAGTATGTTCCTCAGTAAAAACAATAGTTATGGATTTTGTGTTATTAGTTATTGATAATTTGTTTTTTTAGCATTTTTAATTCAGATATGAGTTGGATTATTTTAATATATTAGTGATATTTTTACTTAAACTTTACATTCTTTAAATGTTACATTTTTGAAGACTTTTAAGTCATTCTGCAGCCACTTTGTGAATCTGCTGAAGCCCTCAGGTTGAGAAACACTGTTATGAATATCTAACAATGTATTGATTTTTTTAAACTTTATTTTAATTAACTAGTCTAATTTTCAACATTTGCTTCTATCTAAGGAAACAGAGCAGCATGGGGATTTCAGTGATGGCATCTATGTATCCAAAATAGTGGAAAACGGAGCAGCTGACAAGGGCGGACTGCATGTTCATGACAGGATCGTTGAGGTTTGTCAGTTGATTTTATGGATGCAGAACTTGCTTTTAAATTGAAGGTGCAAGCTTTTTCTTAGACAGGATGAAGACTAAAATGCTGAAGGCAATCAAACTCCACACTGTGGAAGAAAAAGGTCACCAAGACAATCACTAGACAGATGAAAGCCAAAGGAGATAGACATCATACCACTAGTCTGAGCTGCTCAACTGGTGCCAATGTTTTCACAGTCTGTTTGTTAGATTTGTCAGATCCAGTCAGACTAACAATGTTGGCGCCATTGTAGGTTGATTTCACACTGGGCAGACTTCATTAAAAAGGGTGTTAGTCTGTATATCCGGCAGTACTGTCTCAAATAAGAGGAACAAAGTGTTTCACATATAAAAGAGAATGCTTTCTATAAGGGCACATAACAGTGACAACACAACATTGAGAAATAGTAGCTTGTAAATATCTACGAAATGTGACATCTGTGCCCATCCAGAATGCTGTTAAAACATCAGCTTGTCGTTAAGTGTCTAAGAAAAAACCCATGTTTTCATTGAGTGGCCCCTTATATGAGCAGAGCAGACCATGATGATTTCTTTCTCGACTCACTTTGTCTCATGTGGACTCTACGCTGTCTGTCTGACGTGATGAACATAACAATGGCAGCAGTGCCTTTTGAAATCTGTGCATCCCACTCAATTAGTTCCCCAAAGAATGCATGATACATCTGCTGGTTTCAAAGAGGAAGTCAGCCATGTAGCTTTTGTGGTGGTCTCATGGCTCACTTTTATAAACAGAGAAGGTACAATTGGGTCATAGATGACATTTTAAAAATGTATGGTTTTTTTTTTTTGTTTTTCATGAAGCACAAAAAAGAGAAATTATAAATTATAAGTAATTAATATGACTTCTATGGTGTATTGCAGGTTTTCTTAAGTCTTGAGTTTGGATTTTTTTAGTGATTGATGACTTGAATTCTGTTCTATTATACAAAGTTGTTGTGGTACATTGAATTCTTGGAATATTGCTCACAATGTCAAATTCTGCTTTCTTCTTTTATGGTATTTTTTTGTCTTTTTGGGTATTGATAGTCATGATCATTATGAATATTAGACTACCTAATTTTGTACTGTTTATGCATGACTAAGTTAGCCATTAGAAAGATTAGCAGGGTTCATGGGCAATCAAGACAGGTGGAGCTGGGGGAGGTGGAAGGTTTCAGAGGAACTCGCAGCAGGACTAGCTTACAGTGAACACTAAACCAGGCTATTTAAGTGTTGAAAAAGCAATCTTATTGGCTGCAGAATATGTGTCTAACTCCAATCAACTTGTGCCATGTAGTAAACTATTTGATTGCTAGCAGATTGCATGTTAAGGACCTATCAGTCTGACCAGCTAGAGTTTCAATGTTGAACTAGATATCTATATTTAATATTACATTTTATATTTAATAAATATTTATAACATTTAATATTTTCATATTTGATTCAATATTTATATATGATTTATTATTATACATTTTTTCATACATACATTTAATAATTTCAACATATTTTAAACAGCTAAAGTCTTAAACACTTTTGATTGAAAATGATGGCTTACATTTAAACTAACATTTAAACTTTAAACTAGTTAATTCTTCTGGACAAAACCTCATCAATGCTCAGATAATTTTACCTAGTCAACAAATTTTAAGTGTTGACAGTAGAGTGTCTAGCCAAATTTCACATATAAGGCCAAAATATGTAATTTTTCAAGTTATAAAAATGCATGTACATAATCCAAAAATGTGAGCTTTGACGCCAGCCTCTTTTTTGTTGATCTCTGATGAGCAATTGTTTGTTCATTTCTTTTTTTTTATGTTTCTTTATTTATTAGCTGTGTGGTATAGCAGGAAAATCTGCTTGCCCTGTCATGTTGCACTGACATTTCGATGTGTTTGTGTATGGATTAACTAAAGGCTTTCCTGAATATGCTAAAAGACATACCCAGGTGAATCACATACATTAAGCATGTTTGTGACATCTTGTAAATCTGGAAAAACAAACTATTTTCTCCTGATTTAATATGCATGGGCAGGACAGCTACAAGCACACTATTTTCCTCCTTCAAGTTGTGGGTTTACGAAAGCATTCCTCCGCTGATACTTTCATTAAGCGCACCAGTGTGTGGCGAAAACAATTGCTGTGAGCCAATTCAGAGGTTAAGACCACCAGCCTGGGAGGTCAGTGTCAGCAGGATAGCAATGATATTTTAGCCTGCAAAGTTTATAAAACGTGCTTTGAACTCATATGTCGCACTAGGGGGTATGTTGCATCCTACAGGAAAACTAGGCTAGAAGGCAGTGATCTGGGTCGAAGCAGTTTTGGAAGAAATAGGAAATATGTTTGAAGGGAAATTCTTTCTAGATCTTGATTTGGTTTTCAAAACAGCCATTCTCAGGCTCTCTGTAGCTCAGGCCTTCTATATGAACCTGACAGACCACAAAAAAGTCCCCTCAAGAAAAGAGATTCAGAAGAAAATCACTCCTGTGGCAGTACGTTCTCAGAAAACTCAGATTATTAACCATCAGCAAAAGCCTGTGAGACCAAAAGGACACTGTTCTCATTACAGAGACAAGGATGTGTCCTTGTTAAGTGATTGTCTAATGTTTTGTTTATGACATGGGCGCTTTATATAGAGGTCTACCTCAGTTTCTCCCTTTCCATTTGAGAAAAGTGTTGAGACAGACTCCTTTGATCACGGTTTGCTGTTCATGCGAGTTAAACCCTGAAACCGCCTTTTCCGACTTCAAATCTCCAACTGCTGCTGAGAATAATCACAACACGTGGTGAATAAAATTAAAGATACAGAGAAAAACATCAGAAAGGATCATGGAAAGATTAGAGGAATGAGGAATTAGGGCTCTGACAATGGTCACTGAGCTGAAAGCAAGCTCAGTGAATGAAGATAATGCAAACTCTGTTGTGCCTTAGGACTAAAAAAACTGGGGTGTTGTACAACTTGTATGTTACATAATGCAGTTGCTGCTGGTATTTCATATCAGTGGTCTTGCCACATTGTTCCTTTTTTATTTTTACACAGATTTTTATATTTTTGGAAGACGTTTCTTAAGCTTATCAAGTCTGCATTTATTTGATTAAATAAACAGTAATATTGTTAAATATTATTTGTCACGGTTCACTACTGTGCTGGAACAAGGAGGGTGGACACAAAGAATATGACCATGAACAGGCTTTATTATCTCACAAGGAAGGAACACACACAGAATGACATTTAAGACTGAACGCAGGGCTTAAATACAGGAACTTACTGAGGGAATTAACAAGACACACCTGGAATCAATAAACACAGTTAGGAACAGGAACAGGAACAGGAACAGGAAGGAAACCAAATAAGGGCAGAAGCTGAATTTTCAGCATCATTACTCCAGGCTTAAGTGTCACACGACTCTTCAGAAATCATTCTCAAATGCTGATCTGCTGCTCAAGAAACATTTCTTACAAGTATCAATGTTGAAAACAGTTTTGCTGCTTTTTATTTGATTTTATTTTATAAACCGTGGGTCCGGATTTTTTTTAGAAGAATTGAAAGTATAGAAGAACAGCACTTAAAGTTTGTCAGTTAATATTTTCATCAGTGTGTTTACTCGTAATATTAAATATGTTTTTTTTTATTTTTTTTTTTTACTAATTTTGTTATGATCTTAGGTTGTAATTAAGGAATACTGTACTTTAAGATGCTAATTCTTGTGGCTGCATCGGATGCTTTATTGCAGAAAAAGTTCAAAGTATATGGCTTTATTCGAAGCATATGGTCCATACTTTAAAGCTGTTTCTAATCAAGTCATGATGACTGTGAAATGTTCTTATCATATTCACATGCAATACATTTACAGTAATTATAGTTAAGTGTCTGTGAAACTAATGAGATTCATTTGAGGAATGCGTTTCAGTAAATGCACATTACATGACAGTTTTCTTGAGAACTGATGTACAACTCTACTCAGCCACGGCACAAGATTCATTAGTCCCTGGGAAAGGAACAAACAGCAATTCATTGGTTCAGTTCAAATGCATGTTTTGGACTTATATCATTAGAAACATCACAAGGATGTTAAATGTGGGTGCTCTGATGGGCCGTATGAGGATGTGCAGTAGCTTTGACCTATTTCACACTCTAATGTTGACAGCAGCACATTTAACACCAGCATTTACACTGGAATCAACCTTAAGAAGTCTGAGATTTTGGAGTCTGAATTGCATGATTTGACTTATACCTTATGATAATGGCAGCAGGCATATTTCAGGGCAGATCTCACCACGCCTGACAATGGTCATGTGCATTGTTGTTCATAAGTGCTTAAGACCAGATATGTATTGGCTAGTTAACAACGTCATAAAACAGTAAAATGGAATGAAGATCAGAATTTAGTAATTTGATACGGTAATCTCCAAACAACCATTAAAAAAACCAGGGAGATGAGTTTCCCATCAGTCAGCATTCTTCAGTCTTTCAAGCACATCTATTTAACATTCCTCTAGCAATATATCATCAAATTATGCTAAAATTATGTTTTAGAAGAGCAATGTGAAAATAGGCTCTGTATTTAAAGGATTGTTTCAAACATCTGCAACTAAGGAAATCATTGCCTAACATCTCACCCCAACATTTACGGGTTTGTCTCCTATGCTTATAGAAACGTCACCCTAAATTGTTGTTCTGTACGTGTACAATATACAGTAGTGAAATTACTGTAGGATGATTCACACAGCTTTAACCATATAACCACATAACTGTATACCTAGATACTAAAAAACTTGGTGGTGTGATGGTAATTTTAGACATGCATTTATAGCACCAGAACTGTAGGCTTGGCAAGCTGACTTTTAAAAGTCTGGAACAGAGAAGCTCTTGTGCTCCACAGATTTGACTGCTTGTGCCTCTCGGGGAAGGAAAAATGTGAGAAATCCCCTCAGTGGTGTACAGAGCAAAGTATTATAATTAAAATTCTGCTAGAAACCTAAAAAGAGACTCAGAATTCATGATTTGTGAATTATGTAGATTATTTTATTTGTAGATTATGACAGCGTAAGACATGTTTGAAAGATTAATAATGGTCGACTGATATGGATTTGTGTCTAGACAAAATATTCAAGAAAATAGGAAGTGATATGTGATTAAGGCTAATGAAATAGCCCCAAATTCACAAATATTGTCTAAATATCAGCGGGTTGTAATATTAATTTATGAGTTGTATAATATAGACGTATAGACATTTTATCTCTATTTTGCCTGAGAGACTGAATAAAAAGCATCATGTATTGGGCAGCCAGCCATTCATTTGCATTAATATGTGTGCATGAGTTCAAATGCCTTCATTACTTCTGAATTATAAACAATGTTTGATAAGCAATACAACCATCCAGATGTTGCTGATTGCACAAACACTGTAGAATTCTGAATGTATTCATTCTGAAATTAATTAAGAAATTCTATTGATTGAATTGATGAATCTGGACTGACCTTGCAAACACAATATAGATTTGGTCTTTGAATATGTATTTAAGGAAGTAGAAGGGAATGGAACTCTGAAGTTTAGTTATAGTTGTACCTGTAATTTCTTCTTTTCAGCCATTCTTGCTTTAAAAAAAATATTGAATCACTTTGTTTTGCAACTCTCCTCATATGTCTCAAAAAATGACTCTAATGAGACTATTTTCTCTCACAGAAATGTATAGCGGTATGAAGAGTTGTGAATGCAGATGACTGTAGATTCATCCATTTACTACAGGTTAGAGTGCCCAGAAGATCTTCTGCATTCATCTCCGTGAAATGGGACTCTGGTCTTAAGTTCAGCCTTGCTTTTCTTGGCATCATCCGTTCTCTTGTAGAAAGAAGGCTGAGCGGCTCTTTTGAACAATTGTTTATTTCCATTGTTCCTTTCAGGCCATTTTAAAACTTGAAAGCACGATTAGTCTCAAAGGAAGTACCTTCTCTTGAACTCTTGAATGTGTGTTATTTTAGGAGCACTGAATTGAAAGGCATGTCTCCGCAAAGCAAACCGCTACAGCACTCCCCTGCAAGTTTTTTCAAGTAATAAAGGCATGTTTTCATGGCTTAATAAAGACATGCAGCACCTCTTTTCCTTCTCAAAGCTTGTAAGGTCATCTTATATAAATAGCCAGAAAACAGACCAGACCTGTTTAACTACAGCATTAAGTTAATTTACCTGGTGTTAACAAATGGTGAGTGGAGCATAATGTACATCCTGTCTGTGTACAGTACCTTTTATGTGCACAATCAGTAGTACATTAAAGGAATGAATAATCATTATTTACTCTCCATCATGTTGTTCTGAACCTGTATTACATTTGTTGTCATCAATAGTGAACCAGCACCTGTATAGGTGTATATAACTGTATATAACTGCTACTTTTCTGTTGCTGAAGATAAAGTTCCCTTTAGCACAAGTAGAGCCAGCATTTTAAATGTTACCTTGGTAAACCAGACGGATAAAAAAAGTCTGTTTGTTCTTTGTGTCTGTGGAGTTTGTATTAAAAGCAAGGGGTCAGCTGTCAGTGTTTGAACAGGTGTTTTTTGTTTTTTTTCCATTATTATATAAAAAAAAAACTCCAGGATTTATTTCCAGAAACATTTATGCTTAATACTGCAAGGCAGCTATGTAGAATACTGTGTTTAAAAGCAGCTGAAGCCCCGGTCCTGGAATCTAAATGGGTTTATTTGTGGTTGTTTTTCTACGAGTTGTCCTAAAAGTGCACAACAAAATGTCAGTGGGGCAAGTGCTTTCATGTCAGGATGTTGAAAACAGGTTTACAGGTTTGTCTTCTGTGGAAATCCTGAGTGAGTGAGTGCAGTGCGACTGTGTTATTATGATAATTGTCTTGATGTGTCGAAAGAGTATCTCATGATGAGGTAGAAAGTGATTGTGGAGAGTACAGCACCTTAGCAAGCAAGAATCACGATTCACTAAATCATGATTCATTAGAATAAATGCAATATACCATGAAAGCATGAGTGTTATACTGATTTTACCACAGTTAAGAGTACAAAGACATCTCGAATCAAAGCCATGACCTTGTTGTTACTAGTTCCATGCGCTACAGTTTTAAATACAGGAAACCTACATGGATAATAATAATGAGCCTTGAGTTTTTAATTGTTGTTGCACAACTAATATAAAGTTTTACAGTTCAAAAGTTTGGAGTCAGAAAGAAATTAATTGTTTTACTTAGCTATAGTGCATTAATTTGATTAAAAAGGTAAAGACATAATGTTACAAAATATTAATATTTTAAATAAATATACTGTTCTTCTGCACTTTCTCTTTATCAAAGCATCCTCAACAAAAATGTATGGTTTTTAAATGGTTATGCACCAAATCAGCATATTAGAATGATTTCTGAAGGATCATGTCATGCTGAAGTCAGCTTTGCCGTCATAAGAATATTATATCATTTTACATTTTATTTACATTTTTAAGTCTTTCACACCATTACAGTTTTGAATGGTATTATCTGGGGCCTAATAAAAAAGAATAGGGTTTGCAACACTTTCATATAACTGTCCAGATGGTTTAGAATAGAACAACAGAATAGAACAGAAGTGTGAGTCACGGTTTTCCTGAGATGTTCAAAAAAGACGGAGCTTCGCTCTGCACAGTCACAAAAGGTGACTCAGTCCTGACACTGTTTTTCCACAAACTGAATCATCTCTGCTCAGTTTACAGGCAGAAATAGGAGATAAGACCACAGTGAACTACAGCACAGCTGTCCAAAGATGTTACAAATCTCTACAAAGCACAGAACTGATAAAGCTCTCTGTTTCTGTAATGAATTAGTTCAATTATGTGCCAGCTGCAAATTTCATGAGAAATGTTCTATATTGATTCCACACTGGAGGTTCCTGCAACTGAATTATTTTTAGAAGTGGAGTGTTTAATTTCTGCAGCACTTTGCAAACGTAATTGCAAAAATAATGACTAATGCCATTGGTTGAGAAAGTGAAAACCCACACTTCATCTTTAAGTTGGCTGTATGCACTGCGGCAGACACTGCAGCTCAGTGATACACAACCTCAAGCAGAGATTTTCATTAGCCTGATGGAGCACTGAGCCATATGAGAGGATTATATAGACCCTGAGGAACAGCTTAATGATATCTGGATATCAGTACATTTAAGTGTAAAGGGACATTCAACCCTTTACTGCTGCTTTTACCATGTGCTTCCTCACTGTTTGCATACATAATTATGTATGCCCAATACATACTGCATGCAGTCAGTGATCTGGAAGGATTGAATGTTGCGTTTTCTTCCCTCAGAGAACACCATGTGTCTGGTTGTCCTGTGTGTTTGCATGGCTGTTTGCCACCAAGAATACACAGCGTCTGTTACACTGTTAGTTTTCTTCCCTTTCACTAAGCTTTACCAGGTGTTTTCATATGTAAATGTGTATTTTCACCCTTTTTATTTGTAGAATATTGGAGATAGGACAGGAAATGATGAGGAGGGTTACAGGATCCGTAAACATCACGTTAGATTCAAACTCACATCACCCACATGAGCACCAGAGCTCAATGTGTCAGAGCATGTGGGCAAATTCAAATGACTCTTATGAGCTGGATCTTCTAATGAATCATGCAAGAAGACTGGTTAAAGGTTTGAATTAGTCAGATGAAGCCTTCACTAATGTTTACACAACATAGGTTTCAACTAAAAATGCAGAACGTCTGCATTTTGCCATTCATTGAAAACAATACGGATATCGTCTCCTTGTAAACTATGAAAAAGCAAATTGTAATTACATGCGTAATACTGTACGTGTTTGCTTTATAAGTATGTGTGTAGATGCATAGTTTTTCTTCACAAAGTAATATCGCCAACTACTGGCCTGGCATGCATAATACAGCGTTTTTAGTCATTTTTGTGGATGGAAATAGTTTTGACAACATTGTCGTCTGAACGCAAATCTTTTTGAAAACACAAATGTAAATATACCCTAAATAAACTCACTGAATCAATCTGCCTCATGACATTTTGTACATTTAAAAAGAAAAATACTTAATATTTTATGATAAATGTACATTTGTATATTAAAATATAATCATTTTACACTAAACCATTAAAAAGTTTTAAATTTATATGATTTTTAACGTCTTTGAAAGCTTCGTATGCTCACTAAGGCTGCATTTATTTAATCAATTACACTTCAGTGTTGTGAAATATTATAATAATTTGTAAAAAAAAAAAAAAAAAAAAAACATTTTTGCTTTCTATTTGAATATATTTTAAAATCTGATTTATTTCTGTGAACAAAGCTGAATTTTCAGCATCATAACTCCAATCTTCAGTGTCACATGATTCTTCAGAAATCATTCTAATATGCTGATTTGATGCTCAAACATTTCTTATTTCTATCAGTGTTGAAAACAGTTGTGCTGCGTAATATTTTTTGGAAACTGATATTTTTCGCATTTATTTTAAATGGAAAACTTGTGTAACGTTATACATTCCTGTCACTTTTGATCAGTTTAATGCATCCTTGCTGCATAAAAGTATCGTCCTTTTTTTTTTATCTTACAGACTTGATGTAATTTCATCAGTATGTTCTTGTAGAGTTCTGAAACTTTCAACTCCGGTTGTTTTTATACTACAATAACTCGAATAAGGAAATTTTGGTTTCTCATACCATGAACCATTCAAGTCCTGTTCATTTCTGCAGTAATGTGGTCCGAGTCAATTAACGCATGATAACCAGTAACCTTCACCCTGTCTGTGACATGCCACATTACATCACATGCTGAGCATTCGTGTACTTTCGGAGGAATAACAAATAACAACAGCCTCCAGTTGTGCTCATACCACTGCTGAGTGCTCTGACATAACAAAAGCTCATTTTACTGCTGCAATTTTCCTATCGACGTGCTCATGCCAGTAATTGGAGAAGTGAGCTTTTTAATTGGCCCCCAACAAAACATTTTCACGACTTGTTTCCGCACATTACGAAACAGCCTCTTTTGCGCCACACCTGAGGAACATGGTTATTATAATCTTTGGTAGTGTTGATTACGGGTTTGAATTGTTTTTATGATCAGAAAAACAACATAGTTGAGAATACAGACAAGGCTTTCCTTTTTATGAGAGGGGGAGAGGGCTGCTGTGAATGGGAGGAGGGAACAAGCTCTCACATGCGTGGCTTACAGACACAAACACAGTCTCACGCTGGAGTTGTTGTGTCTGTAAGCCTCAGTCTCTTTTGTGATCACATTTTGGAGAAAGTGTGCTGTTTGCTGATGTGTTTCCATCATGGGCTGCAGTCTCTGTACTATAAAGCCGTCAGATGAGCACTACAAACTACTACGAAGCACGTGTCAGGTAAAAAAAAAAAAAAAAAAAAAAAAAGATAGTTATGAAGTTGTGTTTTGGTTGACTTGTCCGAGTCATTTTGGTTTGTTTATTCCTCATTTACATACGCTGGGAGTAATGGCTTCATAGTCTGATTAAATTCAATTTGATTAAGAAATGTCATTAATTTATTATTGAATTAATCACAATTTGATTAAGACCATTGAATGAACACATTTCGAATGCCTCACGCGGTTTGTCTCTGTGGGTTGTTGTGCATGCTAAAAAGGTTGCGAAAGGTTATTATGCCGAAGGAAGGAATGTGTTTCGGAGACAGTGTACATTTGACAGGGTCATGAGAGGGTCACACGCTACTGAAGAGAAATGTTTGGCGTCTCATCAAAATACTTAATGAATGTGTGTTTGTTTGTGTGGTTTGGTTTATTATAGATCAGTGACGTTCCCACCATCCTCGAGTAATTAGCTCCCACTGTAATTTACCCTCCAGATGACCTCCTGTATGGCTGAAAGAGTCAACTGAACTCTTTAAAAGAGGCTAAAAAAGGAAAATTGAGGCTAAATGCAAATATTAAAATGCAACAAGCCATATCTTCGCACATATTTAGAACTGTGAAATAACTAGGCTTATTAACTTCAATCCAATAAAATTATATTTTATATGTTTGTGCATCACTTAGCAGAAACTAGCAATATTCGGCAGATATTAATATTTATACACTACATTTCAGTGTTTGATTAAAAAAAAAAACGTTTGTATTTTGATACTGTGTAAGCCTGTGTAAAAAACAAAAACAAAAAAAACCTTGAAGTTTTAAATATTATTTACATTTTTTGAGTACATTCGACAAGAAAATATTATTTCAGGCCTTCTACTTAAAAATTTTGTGTTATATTCAATGTGTTACTTGCAGTTTCTTTGTAATTATTTCTGCAATTTGCTAGCAGTTTTTAAGTGAAAAGTACAGCCTACATTGTATGAATGAGATAAGTAGGCAAACTATAGAATGCCTTGCTTTTCAATGAAAAGATGGAAATAAAGTCTCTGATTTATCTGATTAATTCATGAAAAAAAAAGATCAACAGGTTAATCGGTAAACAAACTAGCTGAACCATTACATGCAGAATGTGTATTGCTTTAATGCAACTTTAAAAGTGGCTTTAGTCAGGCAAAGGATGTCTCGTTGAATTAAACTCAAGTATATGCAGTGAATTTTCTGCCTTGTGTGCCAAAAGCTATAAGAGAAACAGTGTGAGTGAGTGAATTTAAAGTAGTTTGTCAGCTCACACATGAATGGGCATACTGACAAAGTTCCCATGTGTGTTATTGCCACTGCAAGATTCCAGAACAGACAGCAGATTGAGTCGAGGTCCCTGAGGACATTAGCTTTGAGATTTGCGTTTTACAGCGCTTTGATAAATTAAGTTCTCTTCCATTAGTTTACTGGCACATAGCCATTTCCTTGTGCAATTCAAAAGCTTTTACACACCCTGTTGGACTTCAATCAATGAATGAAATCTCACTAACTGTGTGATAATGTTAAAACCGAACTTCCGGTCATAAATATGAACCAGCTTTGCAATGTTTAGCCAAATTAACAGTTTTTAGGTCAAAAAGTCAGTGTGTCATATGACAACATTGGCCTGGAGTCTTTCATTAACTTGTATCTGTTCTTATGTGTCTATATATTTTTCTCACTTCAGTCAGCTAGAAATATTTATAAGCCTAGTAACTGAATTAACAGAGTTGAATAGATGGCATTAGATCTGCTTTGTCTTTCTGTACCATACACCTGATTGTTTATAGTTTTAATTTTCAGATTTAAACCAGAGAATTTTATTATACATGATTTAAAAAACAAAATTCTAAAAAAAACAACCCTGAGCTGTCCCACCTGCTATGATTTACCTGGAATCCTGAATCCCCTCCTAAGAAATCAGCATGTTTTTGGATTTTGACCTTAGATCTTGTTTTAAGGTTAATGTACAGCCAGCCACACATGGCACTCAAGTTCAGTATTCATTGTTGGAGTTGGGACGACAATGCATACAATTAAAGTGACATTTTAAGTGTATTTTCAAAAATATCAATGCTTGGTTTGCATTTCATTTCAAGTATATATTAAGAGTTTTGCTCCTGACATTATGTAGATCTACTGCCTGTTGAAAGATATACAGATATACAGATATCATATAGAATGCAAAGTCTTCTCAACTGGTGGAGCATGTAAAAGCAATGTCAATGTTATGGTTTGGAATCCAATGGAAAATGCATATTGATGTACTTTGTATTATACAAATAAATTTCAGCAAAAAAGGAAACATCCCTTTTTTAGGATACTGCATTTTAAAGATAATTGTAAGATTCTAATATACTTTTAAAACATTCATCGGAAAGGGTTTTAACAGTGTTTTTCATGCTTGTTCAGTGAACCATCAATAATTATTGCAAATGTGACCAGAGCAATAACTGTTTGTATTATAAGACGCCTCGTTCTACAGTTCGACGGGAAGGGCAGCTGATCGTCCTCACAGTGTCAAACCACATGTCCCCCATGTTTTAGAACTTGCAAGTGGCTTGCTGGAAGATTGGAGTAACATCTTACAGCAAGAACTAGCAAATCTGGCTCAGTCCATGAGGATGAGATGCACTGAAGTTCTTAAAGCAGCTGGTGGACACAAGATACTCACTTTCAGAGCATGGGTCACCAGACGTGACCACATGTCATGTCAATTTAAATTTCTGTGAACTTGTTTAGTTTATGACTCAGTTATATATTTGATTTTCATACAAATGTTAAATTAAAAAATGTCAAACTCTTTATTCTGTAGGTAAATGGAAGAAGCATGTCTGTTGCCACCCATGATCAAGCAGTAGAGGCTTTCCAAACTGCCAAAGACCCTATTGAGGTTCAGGTACTGCGCAGGACAGCACACAATACCTGCAAAACTCTTGACCCAGCCCGAGGAATGGACAACAGTACTCAGACCAACATCATGCTGAAAACCTCGAACCAAATAGAGACTTTGGCCAAGTTACCATTACCTTCAACACCATGTATGGCTTTGCTGGACAGTTTCCGTTCACCTTCACAGTAAGTGCTAACCAATGATTCCTGTATCAAAACAAAGGATCTTAATAGAAATCTTCATATTAAAATGAGATTTATTCTGTCAACGCGGCATCAGTTAATGCTAATTTTTCATTGTATTGAAGGCATCAAATGGCAAGACGTGACTCACCTTACCCCTCAGACTTCCATAACGGTGTACAGAAAGACAATGAGAGTAGAGGACTGGAATACAAGGTATTGTGTTTGCATAGACTATTCACGCACTCTCCTGAGCAATGCACATTTAAATCATGTTTAATCTGTGTGTCTTCTGAGGTCATTTTAATTTTGATTTCATATACCGGCTTATATTTTGCCAAGACCACTTTAATTACACATGGATTTACCATGCAAATGAATCATCATCTATATAAGTGCAGGAAGCACTACAAATTCTCAGACTGGCTTTGGCAATGACTAAAATGTTAAATCTTTGTCTTCTAAATCAATTACCTGTGTTTTAATAGGTGGATCTGCAGAGGAAAACCACTCAGGATAAGCTTGGCCTGAAGTTATGTTACAAGACGGATGATAAGTCTGCCATTTATATCAGCGAGGTAGGGTTCTGCAGTGGGAATTTCTCAGGACAGTAATTGTTAAGGCAGTTTTTCCAACAATTAAATTTATGATTTAGTTCTTGCTTAGTGTAGCTCTAGGTTCTCAAGTCTATTCACAGTTAAGGCTAAATGCATTGTTCTGACCCTGCTTAGATTGATCCAGAAGGAATTGCAGCAAAAGATGGCAGAGTCCAGGAAGGAGACCGGATTATCCAAGTAGAATTTATTCTATTGGGTTTGCTTTGAATATATTGTCTCAAACATAAAACAAAGCTTATATGATTTATTTTTCACACGCTGAAGATCAATGGAATGGACATCCAGAGCCATGAGATGGCAGTGACACTTCTTACCAAGGTGGAGAGCAAGAATGTCACCCTCCTAGTGGCTCGACCAGGAAGTCAGGTCTGCTAACTGTTCTGTGCACTTGCAGATAAAGATTTTGGTCAATTACATTTGGACCACTGTAGGTCTGTAGGACCACTTTTCTGCAGAGCTATGCTCAAACACAATTTAAACACCTCAACTAACTGGAACAAAATTGTGCATGAAGTGGCCCTTCTGTATCAGGTTTGGACATCCATGATTGACGTAAAAGAGTGACATTGCATTTCTGTATGGGTTGCAGGATGTTAGCTGGTTGGAAAATAGAAGCACCTTAGATGACTTGCACTTGGGCACACTGGAGCAGCAACTTCAAAAGGTCAAGGAGTTCACTACAAGTATGCTGCAGCAGGTAAGTTAATAAGGGTCAAGTCAACAGTGTATTGCTCACTTCATCCAATTAAAGGAGCTATTCTTACTATTAAAGTGATTTGCAAGCTATTAACATATCTTCCCACTCTATTTAGCAGAGCACAAATGAAGAAGATGGAGGCACTACAGATACGGCTACTTTACTGTCCAACCAGCATGAGAAAGACAGCGGTGTAGGCCGCACAGATGAAAGCACTCGTAATGATGAAAGCTCAGAGCAGGACATCTTGGGGGATGACCAGAATTCCCTCTGTGACACACTCCCAGAAAGCCACAGGAAGTACATCTATAATCAGGAAACTGTCGAAAGTGGCAACATGCACCTAAGCAATGACTCGTTCCTTTCAGCTGACAATGGAGATAGTGGAAGCTTCCTTGGTATACCTGGCACGGCATGTGAACATTTCTGGAAACTGCTTGAATTGAAATCTCTGGTCAATGGTAACAGTCCTCAGGGATTTCTGGAGCATAATGCCACACTGTATGGAAAGGGGGTTAATGTAGACTGCGATGATCGGGAGATTCAGATGCTTAATGAAGAGTTGCTTAACATTGAGCTGGAATGCCTGAGTATCATACAAGCACACAGGCTTCAGGCTGAAGGTGGTGGTCAGCAAGCCAAAAAACCTAGTGCCAAGGACTTTTCTGAGCAAGTCCATCATGACCTCATCAATAACCAAGTGGATAATGAAGGCTCTACTAGTGCTTACAATACTGGAGAGAGCTGCTCGAGTTTACATCCTACTCTGGAACCAGATTCTCTTGAATTCCAAAGAATGGTTGCTGGAGACATGGGTAAAGGTTCTCCAATGCACAGACGCAACTCAACAACAGCATGCTCCAAACATAACCTCTCTCCCATTCAGGAGATCAGCCCTACCAAGAGTTTACCTGGAGATCCAGAGGTTACAAATCAGGGGAAAAGAAAGAGTAAGAAAAAGAACCCAAGGAAGAGTTTTTTGACATCCTTGCGTCATTCGTCATACAAGAATACCTACATCCCAGCCCATGCACAACATTACCAAAGCTATATGCAGCTTATCCAGCAGAAGTCAGCAGTAGAATATGCCCAGAGTCAAGTCAGCTTAGCCAGCCTGTGCAAGAATGCAGAAACCACCTCCACAGAGTCCAGGCTCAAGAGGGGATGGAAGGTAAAGATCCGTAGTGATGGAACAAGATACATCACCAAAAGGCCTATCAGGGACCAGCTTCTAAAAGAGCGAGCCTTGCGCATTCGAGAAGAACGTTGCAGTGTGACTACAGATGACGATGCAGCCAGCGAACTAAAACTGGGTCGATACTGGAACAAGGAGGAGCGCAAACAGCATGCGGCACGAGCCAAAGAACAGCGTCAACAGCGGGAACTCATGAAGCAGTGCTGCATAGAGAGCAAAAAACAAGCAGGAGCAATGGACAACAACAAGGAGCCTGATATTATCCAACTTAGCCGTAAAAAGATGATGAAGAGGAGGAACAAGAGGATATTTGATAATTGGATGACCATTCAGGAGCTGCTGACACATGGCACAATGTCCACAGATGGTACAAGACTATATAATTCCTTTCTTTCTGTGACTACAGTATAAGGGATTGCGTGGTTTAGGGCACATTACTAGTTTACTGTGTAAAATTATGTGAGGGTTTGTGGGGGAAATCTTGCCTCATTTCAAGAGGTGGGTCATATTGGGACTTAAGTATGAAAGCAATTTGTGAGACACAGTAGTTAGAGTACATATCCGTGATGATAAATTCAAGCAAACAACAGATTTCCTATCTTAATACTTTATAGAACTTGAGGGTGCACTAACATTGCAGTTTGTACTGAAATATTTTATTGAACGACTCATCATAGTTTAATGTAAGAACAGATGCAAATCTATTTTATGTGAAATTCTGGCTCTTATTTGCAGTTCACCCACTTATTTATTGTGATGGCTAGCAAATATTAGGTTTCACTTAAACATTGTGGTGAAAATGAATTGTGTCTATGACCTGATATTCCAAAGAGTTTTATTTAGATATGTTAGAAATTTCTCTCGTGTTGCCACAGATTAAGCATACCACTGCTTTTAATGTGAACATTTATTGCTCTTCAGGAATACGGCTGAAATCCCAAGCATTCAGTTCACATGATGGAGATCATACAATTTTCACTTTTCACAAAAGCAGTGAACACTTATAATCTACAAAATCTAATTTAAAAATTCTACATATCAAAAAGGAGCTGTGGAAATAGGTATGTGTAGAACAGCCTGTATACAAGTCTGTAGGAAGCATGAAAAGTACAGTTTAAGAGATGGTGTTGACAGTGTTGCCTATTTTAACCTTTTAACAAATGTTTGCCATTGTTTGATGAAACTAAATGAAAATCTTATAACAAATAAGGATGGCTCAATAGTGGTTAAGCTCAAGTTGTCAGTCGAAAAGACAGGCTCACTATATTAAGTTACATTGCAACCAACAGCACTCAACCATCTAGTGCATGGGAAATCACATTAGTCCATTTTAGAATCTATTTACCAGCATCGGAGGATTAATACATGTCGGTGCTATGCTGGGAAGGCAGTTAAAATCAAAGGATCTAAAAATAAAAGAAAAATAGCAAAGAAAGGAAATCGGTCTAATGCTGCTATTGAGCACTTTGTGCTACAAGCCAGCAGATGAATGCAGAAGGCAATATGAGGGGAACGGGGTGTTCTCCTGGAATGTTTAGACACTGGTCTGCCGGTCAACAGGAATCCTGAGATCATCCGTTGACTGGACTAAACTAAAGGAAGTGCACACACACCCCTCACCCCTACAAACATATGCACACATTCACACAAACCAAAGATTTGCCACGTTTTCACTCTTAGTAGAACAGGAGAGAGATGAAAGATGTTTTACCCAACAGCTTTAGAATGCGTTTATGTAGAGTTGATGGCTGCCCATGATTAGAACAGGATTACAGAAAACTGCTATGGACACAAGGCATTCGAGTTAGTCAATGGCAAACGCTCCGCTCAACCACCAGAAAGATGAGCTTCCAGTTTTTGTTCTTCAAAGAGCCCATATTAAGAGAAGGGTCATAAGGAGTGGATGTGTCACAAGAGGTCACCAGAATGCCCTCCTCTCCTGGTCTATAAAGGATCTGCTAAACTTGCAGGATAAGTGATTTTAGGGGTTTTGTACAGTAGAGTGTAAAAATCAATAATGTGCGATCAAACTTCAGTCTTGCTCCATGGTGTCATCTGCAGTCTCTGAGCTGTCCGAACTGATTTCTGCAGTGGTACTGCCCTCTGCCGTCAGCTCAGTGGAACTGCTGGGACATGCAGATGGAGTCTCTGCACTGGACACTCCCTCGTCACTGCTGTTATTGCTGCTCCTGCTGCTGCTACTACTGCTGACTGGGTCATTTCTCTCGTCCGTTTCCTGAGCCTCGGCGCTCTCGTCCCTCTCCGACCGCTGTTCTGATAGATCTGATTCACTGCCGGTCGCCTGATTGTGGGAAGGGTCAGGTGAAT
The DNA here is from genome assembly GCF_963082965.1 of Carassius carassius. NCBI lineage: Eukaryota > Metazoa > Chordata > Actinopteri > Cypriniformes > Cyprinidae > Carassius > Carassius carassius. The sequence continues at coordinate 10,793,086 of NC_081791.1, forward strand.
CTTCCGAAGTGGATTTGCCAACCCCGTTTTCTACGACCTCTGACTGTGTACTCGAGGGTTCTGCAGAGAGAGGAGCAGAAAACGTAAATGTATGCAAACAGCTGCTGATATGCAAAAATATGCAAATATTAGCACAGCAGTTACTCACATGACCAAACGAGTTTAAATAAAACAAGAAAAAAATATATATTAATGGCTTATTTTACACTGACTGAACCCAAATTTTATGGTCTATTATGATTTGCAGTCAACCACATTCTTTGCACATCGAGGAATGTACAACATGTAAAAATAAAAAAATACACCAAGTTAAAAGTTTGGACACACTTGACTAAATGAGACGTCTTTATAAAACCGAAGTTCAACAGAACTAATAAAAAAAGAAAAAAAAAAAAAAAAAAAGTGTAAAATATTAACAACCAAGTTGTTAGCTGGTAGTTCCTGAGACCATTAGCATTTATTACAAGCATCTCTTTGTTAAAAACATTCACTGCTCATCCAGTTGGCTTCATCAGCCATCAGATATAGTGGAGACGTCCCTTTTTTAAAACCTCCAAAGAAAACAAAGACTAGACATAAAAAAAGCCTGATACAGCCTTCATCTAGACATGCTAAATCTCCCATTTAAACATCAGACTGACTGGCAGAGGGGGACGAGTACATTTTCTGAATGACGCCGCTTACCAAACCTTCAAAATGGGATTGTGGGACGGAGTTTGTGTGAACTCCAGGACGGCATGAAATTAATCTGGTTTATTTTGTGGAAGCCTATTATAGTATAATGCATTTTTCATTGCTGCTCATGTCTGCAGAAATGGTCTTCACCGTGCATGTTAGGATTCATTTTTGTCAGCAAAGGAACAAAAACACGAAACAGCACTTTCCATTTTTGGCATGTTCCCCTGAACAGTTACCTAGCTCCAGTGGTAAACAGCTGCCTCTAGTACTCGGTGGTATTAATGTTGATAAAACAAATGCATTGTGGATGAATCACATAATACAATATTAAAAAGACCTTTCGGGGGCATGAGATTCAGGTTTGACCAAACAAGCAGACCACATGCGAAAACAGCCTGGGAAAAGCAGCTGACAGTCCCAGATGACAGAAATAACCTTCAATGAATGGGCAAGGTCCAGATGCTTCAATTACAATTGATCTGAGATTCACAATCTCAGTCCATACAAGATGTTAGAAGCAATATCTCTATGTGTATGCCAATATCCTCTCAACATAGTTCTGCTGGTAGTCAGTGCACTGTACCTTGGTCTTCAGAGACGGGTTCTTCAGGTTTATTATCCTTCACCTCCGCAGTGATGTCTGAGGAAGACTGCGGTACATCCGATGAGCTCTCTGCTACCGATGTGCAGGGCGACTGCTTTTCATCCAGCTCTTTCTCCATTCCTTCCTCATTGTCATCTTCCTCATCTTCGAACTTGAGTCTCTTTGCTTCATGAGTCTCAGTGTTTGTACCATCATCGTCATCTTCAAGATGTTTACATTTCACTGGACCACCGTGTGAACCGTCTGCTTCTGACGCTGAAGGCTCACTAAATTTTTTTTTTTTTAAAAATTGTTTTTAAACTCTAAATGCACACTTCTATAGACCTTGAAATCATAATTTGAGACATGTCAAGCTTTGGCATAAATTGAAGGTTTTTTTTTTTTTTTAAACTAACAGGTTTCAGCTTTTTATGATATGAAGGGTACATTAAAACAATGGAATCTTTATTATGCCTTATTTTTTTTCCTTTCAAATGCCTTTCAAGTATAGATTTTTGTTGTAACATTTTGATCAAACAATGAAAATCCAATAATTCATTATAATCTTAAATAGCGAATTAAACCAAGTGAATAGTCATTATGTGAAAATTATCAATAAAATTATTGTCCCAAAGTTGTGGTGTCATTTCAAACAAAGAAAAAAGGTCGCAGTTTTTTTTTTTTCTCAAAAGCTAAAAGTATTTCTTTACCAATGAGACAACAGTGTCAACGAGGAGCTTAAATGAAATGAGAAACTATGAAATGTGTGGAAAAAAATAAGGTTAATTGGTTAACATGAACTTAAAATGAACAATACTTCCACATCATTTATTAATCTTAGTTGATTTTAATTTCAGCATTGTTGGTGTTTGTTAAAATTAAATGCACAGTGAACTAACACGAACAAGCAATGAATGAATATTTTCATGAACTAACATTCACAATAATTAATTTTGTACTCACTTGACCGTTCTGTCTGATTGCTCTGATGCTTGTTCTTTGCTGTCTGTGCTGTCAGGAAGGCCGTTAGTAGCTACGCTGCTGGACAGGGAAAGTTTTGGTCTGTTCAGTGGCCTGTGTGTTCCTGGACCATTCACATTTCTATCACAGACAATCAAAGACACATCAAACCATCAGACAGTAAAACAAAGTCCAACCATCCTCTCTTTACAGAGAGCACTAACATTTCAAACTGGATTGGTTTAGTGACCCATGAGGCCGATATCAAAGTTTCCACAACGCTGGTTAAAGTGATAAACTCACCTATCAGGAAACGCTGAAGTGTTGCCAGGGAACATGACACCATTCAATCTGTTCACACAACCTGATCCTTTCTTCCTGTAAAAAATAAGAGATGCATTAAAGAACAGTTTACAAGCGTCACTGAAAGCTGCCCACTCAGAAAACAGTCAAATAGAGCAGAGAGAGAGTTTAACTCACTCTGAGGTAGGATACACACAACTGACCACCATCACATTCTGAAAATGACAAATATTTCATTTAGCTCAGTGGAGAGAGTTTAGAAAAACCTTTAGAAAACAGAGCACAAATAAAATCCATTCCCAAAGTTTCTTTGAATACAACATACCTTCTCCACACCCCTGAGGAACTTGTCTGTTCCCGCGTAGTTTCTTTTCGGCTCTGTAAGAAGCTCACAGAGACGCTGAATAGTGAAAGGAATCCTGAAAAAAACATAAAAAAAATCGATTGAAATGCTTTAAAAAAGGGACTATGGAGGAACTGTGGAATATGCCTGGCGTCCCTTACCCGTTGTATCCACTGACGATTTTAAGAATCCTCTGCTTCATCTCCTCAAAGGGAATGTACTCCACATTTGGATTGGCAGGTCCCCGCTGCTCTGGACATGAGGCTTTAAAATCATCCATCACTTTCTCCAGTTTAAAGAGGAAGTAACCTTTAAACTGAGACCACTGAATCCTGGTGATGAAGAGAAACATGATGAAATAGAAACATCTGAAACTTCACATTTACATTTCAATTGTAGGGATGCATCAAGATGAAAGTTCTGGGCTGAAAGCCAAACTGCTTTGTAAAGATTTTATTAAATAATACAAAGTAATTTTGTAAGACTTTTCAATTTAACACAACTTTAATGATACTGAATTTAAAAAAACAACAATTTTTACTGACAGTAACACTTTAATAGTTAACTATTTTAGTTAACGTGAACAAATAAACAATACTACTTCAGCATTTATTAATCTTAGTTAACGGTATCTTCACATTTACTAATGTATTATTAAAATCAACCGTTGTGCTTGTTAACAGTTAATGTACTCTGAATTAACATGAATTAACAGTAAACTGTATTCTCATTAACCAACGTTAGGAAAGATTAATAAATGCTGTAATAAATGTATTGTTCATGTTAGTTAATAGGCTACATTCACTTACACTAACTAATGGAACCTTATTGTAAAGTGTTGCCTTAATATTAATTGACACATTATCAGAGAAGAGACATCCTTGCGAGGGGAAGTTAACGCCTGGTAAAAAAGGGCACATTAAAGCTAAAAAAAAAGGCACAGATAAATCATGCAGTATTTCTTTAAAAATATTAGAACTGCCAATTTTGATTTGATGTTTGAAACTCTATAAAAGCCCATTTTTTTGTCTTAGAGGAGAAAAAAAATTTTACTTTTGACTTTTAATTACACAATTCTGACTGAGTTATGTTAGTTTTTAGTTCTAAAAATTTAGTTTCTCTCTATTAAAGTGTGATTATTTTGTGGATAAGGCCATCCTTAAAAATATTCTTGTTTGCCGTGACCCAACAGACCCTGTCAATTTAGGACCGACTCAAATTCTTTTTTTTTTCTGCTTTTAGTCCGACCGACTTGTTGGGTTGTACATTTGCGTTAAGACCGACCAATTTTTTTTTTTTTTAACTTCTCAAACAACTAATACAAAAGCAAGAAAATTATCTTAATTATATTGTAGTAAGTATTGTGAATATATAAATTGCCTAGGCCTACATACAAATGAAGGCTACGCTCTTTTTTTTTTAAAAACCCGTGACGTCATCTATGTTTACACGGATGTCACACTGTGGCCTGTGCGTTCGCTTCGTCTCATACTCTCTTTCACTGTCAGAGTCAACGGTTCGCGCTTGGTAATGATGGCTACGGCTGCAGTAAACTAAATGTTCGCGGTCACTGTTCAAAGTCATACGGGTTCGGGCACCATAATACATCTAAAACATTCATTAAAACAGCTTGACACCGCTTTAACTTTGCAAGAAGTTCTGGAAAAACTGTGCCCAGATCTTTTCCCATCCCTTCTCCCGTCTAGTCTAAAACCGTGACCGTGTCGACTGTCACTTTATGTTCGAAAATCTATTGCACGAATGAACCAACACAAGTTTAGAAAACAAAAATAGGAAATTGATTTTAATGACCTTCTCTCAGAGCGCGACCAGGTTTTTTTTTTGGAACACGCGTCACACAGCAACTTCAGCTTTGGACACACAAGCATATAATACTTCTGCACAATGTTTCCCTTTTTTTTTTATAACAGAAATGCGAATTCTGCCGGTATTCAGACAGTCTCATGCATACAGATACAGATTCGGGCTAGAATCGCCGTATGCGATTTGTTGTTGTTGACATTTCTAATCGTAAACACAGCCATGTTGAAGCCTGCAGTAAATGTTTTGCATTATGGCAGTTCACTCTGCTTATCGTTTTTCGAGAATGTTCTATTCCTGTTTGTCATTGTGCACGTTAACTTCAAGCCAATAAATCATCAGAAATATTGGTCTTTACCAATACATTGAATCTTTACATTCATCCTGCCTATTGTCGGTGGATTTACCTATATTTGGTGTTATTTGCTGTATAAAATGCATCTAGACATGCAAAATCAATTTTACAATCGATTCAATGAACACTTTTTACTCAAATCAAACAGGATTTTTTTTTTTTCACAAAAGTGACAACCCAAGAAAGCAAAGTAAACGGTCTCTCATTTGTAGGTTGCAAAACAGTATAACAATACCTCATTTTTCTTCTCACCTGAAATTCATGCAATAAACATGTTTTTGACAAAGATTTAAATTTGTTTGTGGCCTATGTAGCCTGCATCAAAATGAGGTTTGCAATGATGCGCCCGAAGGCACGGGTTGAAGACCCAGTCAGTGACGTCATGATATGCTAATTTGTTTAAACTCATACCTACATCATCACCATCACCAAAATTGTAAAATAATTTTTTACATTGAAACTTGAAAAAAATATATAGACCTACCTACCGACCCTTTTTTAATTTTTTTTTACCGTTACTGCAAACCAAAATATTTTTAAGGATGGCCAAAATGGGTCTGTGTGGATCAGAAAAGGTTTTTGCACATTTCTTTCATGTTCATATTAATGCACAAAATCAGATATTACATTCAAGAAATAAACATTTTGTTCAAAGAATATATTTTATGATCCATGCAGACACTTTCAATTACACAAAGAAAAAAAACTGAATTGTGAGATATAAACTCAAAAACTGCAATATACAAACACAGAAATGTAAAACTAAGTCAGAATTATGTGATGAAAAGTCACAATTACCTTTTTTATTCCGAGGTTTGTCTTTGAAATAAGTGTGTGTCTATAAAAGCAATATTCTCTGTTCAGCAGCATCTGTAGAATCTATGTGTGTGAGAACTGAACTTACATGGTCTCTCCTGTTTTTGCAACATGGGACAGAAACTGATCCAACATGGGGCAGGTTTCCTTTTCTCCTTTCTTCTCGAAATCTACAGTGAACACCAAAGGAAATAATAATGCTTCTTGTAGAAATTATTTTTTATTCTATTGCATATTCAGTTTAACATTACTGATACCTTACTTTAGTGTTATTGCTGACAGTGCATTCATGCTTCATCAATTTTGTTTGAAGAATGCCAATGGAGCACTTAGAAACTGACATTTCTGAAACGGTGCTTGAGTTGGAGAATTTACATTATGATCATGGACAAGAAAAAAAAATGGATTATGGATATGTAGAAATATTTGTATACAATCTAATATCTTGAGCTTATAAACAAAGTCAGCATCAATGATCTGTGACAGTTTCAAAGCATCACTCAGCAACTTTGGCTCCTCTGTAACTATTATATAATCCACTCACTCTTCTACAAATTTATGCCACACAAATAAGAGCAAGATTATTTTTTTTTGTTTGTTTTTTTTTTAATTAAAGTTGGAAGTTTCTGACAGTAACGTTAAACACGCGATTAAGCCACAGTAACAGCAGTGTAGCTCACAGCTAGCCGGCTTTCTGTCTGTTGCTGGGTTAAAGAGCACTTTATCAACTTCTGACCAGGTACATCACCAAAATCAAGTCAAACACATTTTCTGTGTGCTGTTAAGAACCAACCGAAATCGATTACTCGTGATATTTAATGTTTCCCGCTGGATCAGCATCTAGCATCGGCTGCTAGTTTGAGTTCCTAGCTTAGCTTACAAGCTAACGAATTCACCAAACATTTTCTGTTAACCGTTTTTCAGATGGTGTCTGCAGTACCTCTAAATGCTCCCAGAAGTGTATCGATTTCCATTGTGGAGGTATGTGTGCTACTCTCTGGTCTCTCCGAGTCCACTGGAAACAGAAAGATGGCAACAGCGACACGGAGAAAACAGCAACGGATCTTTAATATGGCGCCGGTGACGTCACTACCTGCTTGCCCACTGCTGTGCGCATGCGCGAGGTCTATGGAGTTTTTTTTGTGTCCATAGTGGTCTCCGTGTTGACGAAAACACTTGACTCTTGTGTAGAGGAGCAACAAACAATCGCGTCTGGTTTATATATCAATCTGTGAGACTTGTGCTTCTATCTTTTACTAAAAAAAAAGAAAGAAAGTTTAATGTAAAATTTCAAGTTGAACATGTAACATATTTAACTGTTTAGGTAGAGGCACTGATTTTTCAATCCAGAAAACGCATAATAAAACAGTTCTGGTTGGTTCTGATGCTTTATGTCTTGCTTGGGATTGCATTGAAGTAAGACTTATAAATAGTATTTAATGAAGAATGTACTAAAGAATAGCAGAATAATAACAAAGAAATTTTTGAACTCAGAACTTATCGGGAAATGAAGAGCAGGGTTGTAAACACGAACGGATATGTAATGAAATAAAACTGAATACGTTTGAATATGTCTGAATATATTTGCAAGATACTATAAATTAATAGCTATAATAACCATAGGGAGGCAGTGTATGTACGTAAAATAAATTTATATTTAAAAAGTGGCTCCTCCTTAGCTAACCGTAATTTGAAGTCTTTCTATAATTTGTTCCTTTTTGATTGCACAAATAGAGCTTATTCATATATTTTAAACGGTAACGTTAAATGTAAACTGGCTCTGAATTATCTAAGGGTGTGTGTGTGTGTGTGTTTACGCTGCATTGTGGGACACTGTAAATTAAAAGCTAACCAGAGTTAGGCAGTGTGACTTGTCCTATGAAGCATGTCATGATTTATTTATTTATATTTTTTGCTATTTTCTTCACAGGCTATATTAAAGGTATGCCATCTGCAGTGGTCAGTTTCAAACCCGAGCGGCAACCTCCCGCTCTCTCTAGTGAAGCCAATAAGGAAGTGACTAAAACTGCAATTCATCGACTGGCCGCTTGAGGCTGGCTGCAAAAGAGAGTCAATCCCATAGACTCCCGATGTTAAAATGCCCAACTTTACAGCAGAAAAAAACATGTTTTCAGCCTGGTGCAAAAAATGATTTTGGTCTATATAGCTAATTTTGCCCTACATGACAACAGTGAGGGGGTGATTTTTTTTATAACTCATCCGTTTAAATTATATTAAGCCTTAAAATTATGCATAATTAAGGGCGTGGCCACGTGAGTGACAGGTGAATTGCCACTGCTGTCACAGCCGTCGCGCTAGGTGGGCGTGGCTTTAGCAACCAGCTCCCGCCCTTTTGCCCATTTTCGATTGTACGGGAGAGTCGCGCGGTGACGCGCTGCCAAGATGGCGACGGCTCGCTCTGCACACTTTAGGCTTCAAAAACTCTCTTCAGGAGTCTACGGGTGACGTCATGGACACTACGTCCATGTTTTTATACAGTCTATGTTTCAAACGCGCACATTTCTGTATGAAACATTAGACTTTTAAATGTGTACGAGTTGTGATTGGCTCAGGGCGAGGTCACGTGACGGAGCGACGCCAGTCTCGCTGCAGCGGTCAGCGAGTGCAAGTGTGTGATAACAGCAGCAGCGGCTCTGTCTGGAGCTCACACTGTACATTACAGAAGCCCCCTCCTCTGGAAGACGGTGTTTCTCCCATTATGGGCGACAAGAAAAGCCCATCCAGGTATAGAAACATCTCATTCGCTCTGTATTTTCATTAAGCATCTTGCGCGCTTGTGTGCACTTGCGTATAGCCGCGTAATGCGGTTGAAGTCTACTTATTTTTCCTGGTCAGATTTAACGGGAAAAAAGCGCAGCCATGGCGGATACGGAGCCTTGCCTGACTCCCGGTATCGAGCTTTAGACAAAGGGAATTTAGGGAACGCCTCCACTCTTCTTTTCTCATCGCCTTTTTTTAACAGATAAAGCCTTAGGCATGCAAAATCGTCAGATTGCGGGTGCGGTAAAGTTGGTTTTATTTTGGACATTCGTTAAACATTCGATCTTTACTTAAGCATTAATTTATATGCAATCACATAATAGTCATGGATCATGCTGTATCTCGTTCAGATCACATTTAAAAGCATAATATCAAAATTAATAGTAACATTGATGATGCAATTGTTTAAAACCTCTGAAGTGAAAAAGTCCTCACAACGGTCTCCGCTTGCGCATGTCCAGTTAGGGAGCATCTCAAAAGTGCAAAATCCACAATAAACTTGATTAAATATGTGCATTATTCCATGAAAACACTAAAACCATGATCCTTTTACATGGGTAGTTTATGTTGGCAAATAGATTATTTTTAACTTTTAAATGATTATTATATGTTATAAATATGTAAGTAAACTACATGTCTTGCAGTGGGATGCAGAGCCAGTGGTGGTTTTGTGGGCAAACATTAATGCCTTAAATTTTATGCAAGCAGCTAATAGCAACCAGTGCAAATTAATAAACAGAGGTGTGACGTGTGTTCTTTTCGGCTCATTAAAAGTAAAATTTTCAGCGGCATTTTGGATTAATTGTAGAGGTTTGATAGGACTGGCTGGAAGACCTGCCAAGAGAGCATTGCAATTAGACTTGCGCCGGTATTCGGTAATGCGATATATTGCGGTGATTAATGTGCACGATATTGTTATCGTGGGCACTTCTAAGTACTGTGAATAAATATACATTAAAAATTATTCAGAATTTGGAATGCATTTTAAGAATAGTATTCCCATCAGCTGCTTAAAATGCACAACATCGCTCTATGCTGCTTGAAAGAGCGCATGCGCTCTGATGTAAACAAGCACGCATGAGAAGCACATGGAGGAACACGTGAGAGACGCGCTGAATGAAAGCACATTCACTCTCTGACAGCAGATGGCGCTAAATGCAGTCCTTACCCTGTAAACACAGTAAATAAAGCAGTTGTTACTTTCTAAACCATATTTAAATAATCTTAAATAACCATTCAGATTTGTGTTTTCCCTATGGTGTTTATAATATTATAATAATATTTTACTGCTGAAATATTTAGACTTAATAGGCTATTTATCTTCAAACATTCATTTTTTTTTAATCTGGACTACAAATGCCCTAGATATTGTTTGAAAGTGTTTTGATCTTTTATTGTTCATTCACACTTTACATTATGGCTTCATTAGTTAACATAAACTACCAATGAAAAAATTATTCTGAACATTCATTAATCTTAGGTATTCCAATATTTAATAACACATTGTTAAAATTTAAAGTTGCAACTGTGTTATTTAATTTGCTAACATCAACTAAGACTTGTATTTTTTAACAAAGATTAATAACTTCTATAGTATATGTAGCTATTGCTCATAGTTTAGCTGTGCATTTATTGAATGAGCACTATGCGATTTCCGAACTGATTACACTATATTTTATGTATTGCACTGTGTTTTATGTAAAATCTTTTTCTATTTTTAAACTCTTAAATTCATTTTAAGTCAATTTTTAAATCATTTTCATTTTCAAGTTCTTAAATTGCTTGTTTTATTTTTGTGATTATTTTTCTTCATTATTTTTTTTTTTACTTTCTTTTTGAATTACCATTGTGTACGAAATGTGCTATATGAATAAACTTGCCTTGAATGTTAATGCATTAACTAAGGTTAACTAATGAGGTCTTATTGTAAAGTGATACCTATTGGTTTTTATAGTTCTTTTGCACTTTAATGTGTAAAACATTTAACTTTTATATATTTTTCTGTATTGCTTTATTGTTTTAAATGTTTAGTTATTTTTGTTATAAGAAAAAAAGTAATTTAACCTGTAATACTGTATTATGACCACTTTTTTAAAACCAAATTTCAATACCGCGATAATACCGTGTACCGTGATAAAAGCATTATCAATTAACCGCAACAGGAAAATTTGATACCAGCATATCCCTAATTGCAATAGTCCAGCCTGGAAAGAACAAGATTTTGAACAAGGAGTTGTGTTGCATGTGTTTAAAAGAAAGGGCCTGATCTTCCCAACGTTGTATAAAGCAAATCTGCAGGACCAATTCAGCTTATCATCAATCACAACTCCAAGATTTCTAGCGGTTTTTGAAGGAGTTGATAAGCCTAACTGGATGGTGAAATTGTGATGAAGTGATGGGTTTGATGGAAACACAAGCAGTTCTGTCTTAGCCAGCTTGAGTTGATGGTGATGGTTCTTCAACAAGAAATTTCTGATAGACATGCTGAGATGTGAGCAGCTATCGTCGGATCATCAGGATGGAATGAGAGGTAGAACATAGCAGTGATATGAAAAGCCATGTTTCTGAATGACAGAACCAAGTGATGCCATGTAGACAGAGAAGAGAAGTGGTCCAAGAACTGAGCCATGAGGCATATTATTTTAATTAAATAATAGTAAATAAACTAAATAATAGTATGTGATCAATATTATTAAAAATAAAAAGCAGTACTAGTATTAAATACAAATGCATTTATTTTATAGTAAATAAACTTAAAATTAAAATGCTAATATTTACTACTACTTTGTTTGTTTGCCTCTTTAAGAAGATTCGCTTTATGTATTCCCCAATTTTAAGTCACTTTGGAAAAAAGCATCTAAAAATAAATAAAAGCGTTTTCATCATATTCAAACTTAAAATCAGTAGGCTTTTATTTTGGCGGGTTGTCGGCAAGTAAGTATACACGCTTCCGGATTTAGCGCTGCTAATTAAAGAGCGTCAGTGGATGAATGTCACAGTTTTATATTGTGCTTTGAAACGGTAGGCATAGCCTAGATTTATGCTTTCAGGTTGAAAAATAAAACTTAAATAGTACAGTTTGTGATCTAAAATGGTAATTGTGCATTAACAGCTGTCAGCCATGTCGGTACGCAAATGCGCTGTTAGAAACATATTTATATAACGCATTTTTTTATTTTGGTCACGCATGCGGTCCTGCGGACCACTTATGTGCACCCCTGTTTATACGAGCCTATCTAAATGTTGAGGAAAAAAACACCAGTGTGAATGGATGTGTTAGCGATGTGAGTTAGTGCAGGTACAACAGCAGGAGAAATGACTTGTAGGAGATGAGATGGAATAGGATCAAGCGGACAAGTAGAATGATTGGAAAGGGTGAGTTAAGAGACTTTCTTCCTCAGAGAGTGGAGAGAAAGATGAAAACGAGTGTATGTTTGCTGGTAAGATGTGTTTGACAGTTTGTGGTGGGGTAAATTGTGCACTGAGGTTTGTAATTTTATTAAAGAAGAATGTGGCAAAGTCGTCAGCTGTCAGAGTTGATGAAGGAGGGTGAGGAGAAAGACAAAGGAGGGAGGGAAATGTTTTAAAGCGCATGCCAGAGTTAGACAAAATGTTAATTTTGTTGTGATAGTCTTTTTAGTAGTGGAGACATTAGCAGAGAATGAAGAGAGGAGTGATTGATACACATTTATAGGGATAGTAGTAGTGATGCACCGAAATGAAAATTCTGCGCCGAAACCGAAAATTTAGGATGCACTTGGCCGAAAACCGAAACTGAAGCCGAAAATGGCTTCTTTTAAAAACGTATATATATATTGCTTGGATTTAATGGATCTGAATTGAAAAATCACAATATAATAATCAAACTTTTATTAACAGTTACATAACAAAACATTAAATATTTTTTACAATAAATATAAATAATAATTATTCTTCAAGTTTTATGTTCCATCAAATAAAATAGTTTTTTAAAAATTAAAAAAAAAAAAGAGATTTTTGCAGAACAAATGTTACATATTGCAACTTTGGTGTCCTCTCATATAGGGCTGTCACTTTTGTGAAAAAAAAAATCCTGTTCGATTTTTGAGACATAGGCAAAGTGTTCATTGAATCGTTAGTAAATTGCCTATATTTAGCGTTGATCCGTTTTTCAACGCTAAATATAGGCAAATCCACCGACAACTAAACAGGCATTAGGGCGAACGTAAAGAGGGCGCTTGAGACGTGCACAAGTCAGCAATGTGGACTGCCATAACATCAATGAAAAACATTACTGAAGGCTACATTGATATTATGCACTAATAGGCTCTGTGTGTGTGTGTGTCAGAACCTGCAGTTGCTGTGTGACGCGCGTTCGCTGTGAGCGTATAGTGACGAGCTGGACGCGCTCCGAGAGAAGGCCGTTAAAATTGATTCCCTGTTTTCGTTTTCGAAACTTGTGTTGGTTGGTCCGATGGATTGTGCAGCTTTTGTGACAAGCTTTTTTTGATTGTGACAGCCCTTTGACATGCTTAATCTTTGATAGGCAGACGCGTGATAACAGCAACACCGTGAGTGAAACCTAAGCGCTTGCTCATGGATGGGAGGGGCGGGTGACATTCATTTTCGGTTTACGTTTTCGGCTGTTTTTTTTATTTCGGCCCGAAACCGATAATGCCATTTCGGCCGAAAATTTTTGGCGGCCGAAATTTCGGTGCACCCCTAGATAGTAGGATTTTGTGATTTGCGCCATACTCTTTACACAATAATAATATCTTCTATCTAATATCTACATACAATCCTGACACATGTCATACACGTCTTGGATTTTGGAAATATGATTTTGTGTATTTTTAATGGATTTTTCAAATAAAAATCTTGGTGACATTGGCACAGTTCTTCTGGATTGAGTCTGTCTCAGTTTGTTCTGTTTCTTCATGTTATTCCAGACAGACTGATGATGATGAGATCAGATCTCTTTGTGGATTACTGGCTGCTGTCAGACAAAAATCTCACTGGATTATTACAATTAATGGCAAAATGAATGTTTGGAAATGCAAACTGATATTTCCTGATATATTCCAGCAAAAGATACAAATAACTGACTTAAAACCATATATATATATATATATATATTAGGACTGGGACGGTTTGCCCAAAGACGCACGGTTAGGCATGCGCTAGGGCCGCGGTTCACCTTAAATCTGGCAACGCATCTGTATTATGGTTTCTTATAAATAACACGAAAAAAAAAAAAAGGGTTTGGCTACTATGTTTCTGTTGAATGGATGTGCATTCTGGCTTCCCAATACATTACAACAACAGCGATGAGAACCATTCATCTTGTTCAGTGCGAATGCCATATCCTGGAATATGAGCAGTCATTTATTCCGTCATCACCCGGGTGCTGATAGCTTTTGCAAAGGTGAGACCTGAACAAACCCACGCCTCAGAACGTGCACAGATATTAAACTCAAAATGCCCATCTTGGTAAGTATCCTATAGCAGACATAGCCGGCTGAACGTACTGGTTTAGTGCATTCTCTTAAAGTCTTTATATTAATCGAACATCAACAACAAATATCACTCACTGCTCTTGATCAAATAGCTTTCGTAACTTTAATAAAGATTCATCTTTAATTTATACAGGCAAATATGCAATGGTGTAGGGCTGCACGATTCTGGATAAATTGAGAATCACGATTTTTTTTGGTCTCATAGAGATCACGATTCTCCTACAATTCTTTTTTTATTATTATTACTATTATCATTATCACAAGTATATAAATTAATACTTTTATTTTGCAAGGATTCTTTAAATTGATAAAGTGTGACAAAGACATTTATAACAAAATATTTCTATTCCACATACATTTTGTTCTTCTGAACTCTCTATCAAAGAAACCTGAAAAAAATCTACTCATCTGTTTCAACAACAACAATAATAATAATAATAAATGTTTTTTTGAACAGCAAATCAGAATATTAAAATAATTTATGAAGATCATGTGACACTGAAGACTGGAGTAATGATGCTGAAAATACAGCTGTGCATCACAGAAATTAATTACAGTTAAAAATATATTCAAGTAGAAAGCAGTTATTTTAAATTGTAAAAATATTTAAAAACTTTACTGTTTTTGCTGTACTTTGGATCAAATAAATGCAGGTTTGGTGAGCAGAAGAGACTTTAAAAAACATTACACATCTTATGGTTCAAAAACCTTTGACTGGTAGTGTATATATAATACATTTAAAACCCCAGTTTTATATTAAAATGATGAAAAAGTTGTTTAAATCACTGATTCAAGACTCACTCATAACCTACTACACTTGTTTGATTATGAATCAGCGTTTTTGAACGATTCTCTTGAATGAAAAATTCACTCATTGAATTCAAATCCATTTTTAAGACACTTGTCGCCACCTAGTGGTGAAACAATGCCATCGACACGAACGTTATTTGAAGCGCAGTACTTTCAAAAGGGGATTTGTTATATTTTGATCGCTATAATATAGACATCAATGTTTATATCTGAACTATAAACTTTATCCCAGTATTCATGTGATAATATAAATGACTATTAGACAGAAATATTACTGTGTAGTTGAAAAGACCGTTTGTGAAGATGTTTTTTTAACCAAACATGCTAACTGCTCTCTCTGTGTTAGCGGCAGTGCGAACACCGATCTGAATGATCCGGTAAGACTTTTCAAAGGTTTAACAGACTCGGGGAATCGTTGTCATTTAGAAATGAGATCGAGAGGGTGTCTGAATCAAGATCGCGATCTTTTAACGGTTAATCGTGCATGTCTACAATGGTGTATTACATATGATTACTTTATTGAATTTCTGAACTTAAAAACTACAGGTGCATTTCAATAAATTAGAATGTCGTGGAAAAGTTAATTCATTTCAGTAATTAAACTCAAATTGTGAAACTTGTGTATTAAATAATTTCAGTGCACACAGACTGAAGTAGTTTAAGTATTTGGTTCTTTTAATTGTGATGATTTTGGCTCACAATTAACAAAAACCCACCAAGTCACTTTCTCAACAAATTAGAATACTTATTAAGACCAATAAAAAAAACACTTTTAGTGAATTGTTTACCTTCTTGAAAGTATGTTCGTTTACTGTACATGTACTCAATACTTGGTAGGGTCTCCTTTTGCTTTAATTGCTGCCTCAATTCGGTGTGGCATGGATTCTTGAATCGATTTTGCTTGACGGTCCTCTTAAGGCTGCAGTTCTCTCTGTTGGTTGTGCATCTTTTTTCCCACTCTTTTTCTTTCCACACAACTTTCTGTTAACATACTTGGATACAGCACTCTGTGAACAGCCAGCTTCTTTGGCAATGAATGTTTGTGGCTCCTTGTGAAGGGTGTCAATGATTGTCTTCTGGACAACTGTCAGATCAGCAGTCTTCCTCATGATTGTGTAGCCTAGTCAACCAAACTAAGAGAACATTTTGAAGGCTCAGGAAACCTTTGCGGGTGTTTTGAGTTTGATTAGCTGATTGGCATGTCACCATATTCTAATTCATTGAGATAGTGAATTGATGGGTTTTTGTTAAATGTGAGCCAAAATCATCACTATTAAAAGAACCAAACTTAAAACTACTTCAGTCTGTGTGCACTGAATTTATTTAATACACGAGTTTCACAATTTGAGTTGAATTACTAAAATAAATGAATTTTATTGAGATGCACCAGTAATGCTAGCCTGAAAAATCACTGTTTTATTTTATTTGTATTGTTTTATTTACTTTGTTACTGTTTTATTTATTTTATCTTTAATCTTTTGTATTTATTTGTGCTGTTGCTTGTAGTTAGATAGAATATTCTTATTTTCATAATTTTTATTTGAAAGTATAGTTTTTCTATAAACATAGCACATACCGAACCGTGTCGAAATCCGTGATTCTAAAACCATGATACAAACCGAAACATGAAAAAGTTGAACCGTTCCACTCCTAATATATATATGCTCGTGGGCATACCACCGGTGTTATGGTTTAACTAGTGGTGACCGTGTTATACTGACCTCACATTGCTTCCAAATGCAATTTCTAACTACCACATTCCTATTTACGATCATTCTGGTAGGTAGCACGTGAAGGAAGCATTAGTGAAAACAGGCAGAGACAATGGTAGCTTTAGCAACATTAGCCAAGAAGCTCTTTCGGAAGCTCTTTTGGAAAACAAAAAATTTGATGCGTGATGCTTACTTTTTTTCTTTTCTTTAGTCTGGATGATTGCGCATAAAGCGTTGGTATCAATACCTCTTTCAGAAGCAATCTTTGCACAACTCCAGCGCTGAGCTGACCCTCGTTTGTGAGGCAGTCACATGCTAGTAAAATGCTACTACAACCTGGAACTGCCCGTGTGGAGAGACTGTTTATTGGGATTATAAAACAAAGAATGGGTGGATTTTTTACCATTATAGGCTGGTGGTTTTCAAACACTGCAGCCAAACAACTGTGTTCAAACACCTTATAAAAGTGATTTTTGCATTCTATGGCACCAAAATTGACATCATGAATATGATATTTAGCTAACAGGAAAATAAGGTTTATGAAATAAATATCACTTTTCTTTTCATAATCATGAAAACCAAAAAATTACATTTCTATTCATAAGTTTGATTTTAGGATTCATATAATATTTGATAAAATCGAGAATATCATCAAAATGTAATTGTGTGAACAATTCCCAAATAATTAAAAGAGGTTTCAGGGTTCTCTAAACAGAAAGAACAGTTGTGATATCATTATCAAAGCTTATCCAACTTTTTCTTGTCGTAAAAAATGGGCACGGCCATTTGTACATTCATGAGTCTGGTTTCCAGTCTCATCTGTGTCCACTCCGTCCAGCTATTTTTAGCTGAACAAAACCGTTTTGCTGCTTGATATTGAAAGTTGGTGTGTCTTATCGTATTATGTATTATCTTAATTATGAGCACATTTGTTTGTAGTGCAAACAGTTTTACCATTTACTTCTCCCCGTTATTTACCTATGAACCAAAGTCTCACCCATAGGCTTACTTTCGCATTGAAGAAAAAGGTGGATAGGAGAGCTCTTATCTGCATAAAATCTTTGAATCAACTTAACCCTTCCATGCATGAAATATTAAATTCATGCATGAAATATATAAGTAATATTTTTTTATATGTTTCTTTTTTAACTTTTAAACAAGTAAAAATTCATGCCAAAAACGTTTTTGTCAGTATATTTTATTTTGAGGGAGTTACAAATCTGTTCACTGTAGTGGACAACATGCATCAAAGGTATAAAAAGTGAATCAATAGAATTTAATGTGTTATCTTTAAAAAGCATGTTTTTCCCCCTTTTAAAAAAAAATAAAAAATTTACTACAAGCAAAATGTATGAATACTCCTAAGAACGTTTAAATAACAACAAGCAATGTCATGACAGCACGGAAAAGTGAAGTGTAAAAAACTAAAGGTAAGAGTATGTGTGTATGGGGCAGGGGTGTGTGTCTGTCTTTTTGAGAATAAAAAGATTTAACACTTATTACTGATCTTCTTGGCATATCTCCTCTTCCATCTGCCTTTTTAAGCAAATTATGCAATATCTCAAAACAAAAGATACAACGACAACAATTAAATCCAATTGTAGACAACACTTTGGGGGTTCGCAGTTGGTGGTGGGGAAATGGTGCTTAAATGGTTCAAAATGGCTTTCAAGTATCTGTCCACCGTAGTGGACACCATGCATGAAAGGGTTAAATGTACCATTTTGTTATCAGGTATTTGCAAGGTAATGACTTACTTCCCAGGGAATATCACTTACAAAACCATTCCAGTTGGAGATGACAAAAGTCACAGGTATAGACTACTTTAATTTTCTTATTGTTTTTGATGATGAGAATCAGTGTTTACTTATATAAATATTTTGCATAGATCCACTGAGTGAAAAGCATGAGATCTCCATGTGGCACTGCATCAGCAGCAGTTGCAAACTCTTTTAGACTAACAGGAATTTCATGCTTATCTAAGAACACAGAACAATTACAGATTGAACCATTTTGATTTGATTAGGGATCAGAGACCAAATAGATTACAGCTCATTGATACAAGTCTTTATACAATTTATTTTAAAGGTATGATGTGTATTAGGATTGTGTGAAGATATTACTGGTATAACTGGTGTGACATCTTTGTGTCACATGGAAGTTATATAGATTTTAATAATTGAAAGATTCACCAATAATACACAAAATCATATTTCCAAAACCCAAGAGTTACTGAATATATTACAGATGCCATATCAGCTCCTGTTTCTAAAAGTTAAAAGTAAATGTTGGAATTCAATGTAATAATTCATAGTGAAAATCCGATTGACATTTTAAAAACATGTATTAATGTTTTTCCACTTAATTCACATCTTTACATTTTATTTGCATGATGCTTTGCATCTTTTTTTATTATTTTCATGCAATTTTGAGACAGTCCCTTAATTTGCTCCGCGAATGTCTAACAAATGTCCAATATAAAACCAACTTTACTGCAACCAGATTGCAAGTGTAATAGTGTGGTTGTGGAGGACGGCGTCTGAAAACAGCACGTAGAATTAGTGCACATGATGACATTTGCACTAATTAGGGTGCAGCATGTTTTTTAAATACCCTAACCAATTCTCCCTTTAAATCTTGTAGGCCAAAAAGACAAGCCAAGCCCTCTGCAGACAACGGATTTTGGGACTGTAGCGTCTGCACCTTCAAAAACAGTGCAGAGGCATTCAAATGCAGTATATGTGATGTGCGGAAAGGTACATCTACAAGGTAAAGTGACACTGCAGCTTATAAGAGGGAGCTGTGCATTCATAACCATCATAAACACAATGCACATGCATGCAGTGAAGATGTCAACATTGATATTTTGTCTTGTTGCTGTGGATTGTGTCTTTGTCCACACTGACGTCATATGAATCCTGTAGAATTTCAGTTACACTCTTGGACAGGCGGCAGGATCCGGCTGGATCCCCATTATGTGAGCCTATAGGAAATGGGAAACTGCAAGATGTAGGCTTTAACTATCTCAGATTTGCTAGTGTAGCATTGTTGTTTGCTTACGCACACTGTGCTGTTTGTTGAATACTGTGCAAAATATGAAACACATGGCTTGATTTATTGCTGCTGTCACTAATGCACTGATGTTATCTTATTGATGATGTTATGTGCTAGAATTTAGGCTATTATTGGCACCTATGGCATGCAGCCATAGTCTCTGAAATGATAAGTGGATTAGATAAGGGGTCTGTCCGTGACAAATTAAAGATATATAAGCCAATGGTGAAAAATAATGCATTTTTTTGTAGTAGATATTCAGTTTGTTCATTGCTGTTTTGCAAAAGCACAGCACAGATGGTAGTGTATAATTATTTTAGCCATTTAAGATTTCCCAAAAGTGGATTATGGGATACAGCAGGGATATTTCTGACACAATTCTAGGTCACTAATCAAATAAGCACATTTGTGGCGTTGAATTCTGTACAAAATATCAGATGTTTCCACCAAACATCAGATGTTTTTTTAAGGAATTTTAAAACGGCTATTTTCTTTTTTTATTATGAAACTTCAAAATTTTTATACTTGATATATTTATGTTAAATTGTGAAAATTAAAAAATTTAATAAAAAGGATTCACCAGTGGTCTCAGACGTTTGGAGTACAATGTATATGCAAAGTGTTTAATCTTTCTTTTCTTTTTTTTTAAACGGTTTGCTCTTGAAATTGACACATAATGGAAGAAACAAAATATCCTTTTATGTTTTGCTCCACTACCTGTTTTCAGCCAGATATTCTAGTGGGATGAATGTGGCGAGTCGAGTGCTCACTGGCTTTATCGCAGGTGTTCATATCTCTTTTCATGTATTCTGTAAAGCGTGAAGTATACAGGCATCTCTCTCGGCGTAAATTGCATGCTTGAATGTGGATTTTCTGGCTTTGTTAAAGCAACAGGATCAGTCCCTGCTCTCTCATAGAGCGGTTGTTTGATGAGGCCAGGTTTATTACGCCATTCCGAGGTGTGCTTCTGCTGACTTGATTGAGTGTCGTCTGTGTCTGGCCACTCTTACACACCAGAGTAACAACAGCTGAGGGAATCAGCAGGGCACCACATAGACAAACACACAAACAAACCGGCACAGAAACCCTTTCTCCGTCTCGCTTTTAAGCCATTCTCATGCTGTGAAGTGGACCACACACTTATAGTAATGCAAAAAAGTAGTTTTTCCACTTGTCAAAGAGGATTTGTGAGTAACTCAAAACTGTGGTAATACTCCATAATCAGTTAATTGGTGCAAAACAATGTAATGTTTCCAGTCTAGGTGTTGTAAGAAATGAATTGTGCTTGTTTATGATGTTGAAGCAAAGTGAATATGATCATTTGTATTTATTTAGCACAACTAGACTTGTGCTGGTATTCGGTAATGCGATATATCATGGTAATGAATATGCACAATATTGTTATTGTGGGCACTTCTAAATACCGTGAATAATCATATATTAAAAATTATTCAGAATTTGGAATGCATTTTAAGAATAGTATTCCCATCAACTGATCAAAATGCACAACATCGCTGTATGCTGCTTGAAAGACTGTGCGCTCTGATGTAAACAAGCACGCATGAGAAGCACAAGGAGGAACACGTGAGAGACGCGCTGAACGAAAGCACATTCACTCTCTGACAGCAGATGGCGCTAAACTGCAGAAAATGCAGCCCTTACCCTTGAAACACCACAAATAAACCAGCTGCCCTACCTTCTAAAACAAAATTAATCATTTTAAATAGCCAATCAGATTTGTGTATTTGCTATGATGTTCATCACAGTGCCAAATACTTAAGTATTAAGTCTTAATAGGCTATTTTAATCTAGACTACAACATGACATAGAAATAGTTTGAAAGTGTTTTGATTTTTTGATTTTTAATTTACATTTTACATTAGGGCTTCATTTTTAACAATAGTTAATTCATTACTTTACATAAACTGCCAATGAAAAGTTCTTCTGAACATTCATTAATCTTAGGTATTCCAATATTTAATAACACGTTGATAAAATCTAAAGTTGCAACTGTATTATTTAATGAGCCAACATGAACTAAAACTTTTATTTTTTAACAAAGATTAATAACTTCTGTAGCAAATGTAGCTATTGCTCATTGTGAATGTTAATGGTGAACCAAAGAGATCTTATTGTAAAGTGATACCCATGGGTCTTTATAGTTCTTTTGCACTTTAATCGGTGCAAAACATTTTACTTTATATATTTTTCTGTATTGCTTTATTGTATTTAAATGTTCAGTTATTTCTGTTATAAAAAAACAGTTTTTTTACCTGTTATACTGTATTATGAGCATAAAAGCATGAGCAATTAATCGCAACAGGAAAATTTGATACCGGCATATCCCTAAGCACAACTGTGTTCTTTTAATTAGATTAGGGGATGGTGATTATGTTCTGTCAGTATGAAGTTAAATCTGGAACAGATAATGTAAATAGAACATCATAGAGAGCCGCCAATCAAAGACCTGAACTGTCAGCAGGGTGTTGTTAACTCAGATCCACATGAATTTACTGTGATTCTCCAACTGAAATTGACTCAGAGAGGTAATGTTTTAAACCCAGAATACTCCCTTCGCTCATAACTTTAAAGCATCTCTCAATGCTTTCAGCTGTGCCAGTATGAAAATAGTATTGAGGACATTGAGGCATGAACTTCATGTGTTTGAATTATTGATAGACCAAATGTATCATCCGAGTTATAGCCATTTTGGTCATTTAACACCATTTTTCCAAACCTCCAGAAGTAGTTGTTCCCCCTTGCATTAGTTCATATGTAATGACAGTCTTTAAAAAGGGCCAGTACACATTTTAATACCCCAAATAAATTACAGCAAAGTTAAAAGTTTGGACATGTAATTTTTTTCATGTTTTTGAAAGTGGTCTTTTGTGCCAACCAAATTTGTTTATGTGGTCGTTTGCATTTATTTGAATGCTTTTCATGTTTTGAAACACTATTACAATTTAAAATAGCTGTTTTCTATGGTATTCTGTTTTCTTGCCTTGCCTTGATGCAAAGCATCAGTATATTTTTTAGCATCATTACTCCAGTCTTCAGTGTCACATGGTTTTTCAGAAATCATTATATAATTCCAATACATTCATTTGTGTAATTTCATAGTTTTGATAATATGTAATATAAACTTTACTATCAATATTAAAGGAACACTCCACTCTTTTTGAAAATAGGCTAATTTTCCAACTCCCATAGAGTTGAGTTTTACTGTTTTTGAATCCATTCAGCCAATCTCGGGATCTGGCGGTAGCACTTTTATGTTAGCTTCAGAGATGTATAAAGTACTAGAGACCCAGACTTGAGTAAAAGTACAAGTGCTCTATCAAAAAAGTGACTTGAGTAGAAGTTGAAGTGCTCTTTAAGCACCACACTTAAGTAGAAGTACTAAAGTATTCAACATTTTTTGTACTTAAGTATTGCAAGTAGTCTATTTGAAAATTTGCTACTCAAGTACTGAAAGTAAAAGTACAAGTATTGTGTTATGTAGTTATTAAAGAAAGTAGTCAAAAGTTTGAACATATTGTTTTTACTATTTCAAATGATTAACCTAAAGGACAATCACAATTCCTTTGACTGTAACTTTTTGTAAACAAAAAACAGATTAAAGGGTTAGTTCGCCCAATTTGAAACATTATGTCATTAATAACTTACCCTCATGTTGTTTCAAACCCGAATTTTGAAGCATCGAAAATACATTTCGGTCCAAAAAATAGCAAAAACTACGACTTTATTCAGCATTGTCTTCTCTTCCGTGTCTGTTGTGAGAGAGTTCAAAACAAAGCAGTTTGTGATATCCGGTTCGCGAACGAATCATTCGATGTAACCGGATCTTTTTGAAACAGTTCACCAAATCGAACTGAATCGTTTTAAACGGTTCGCGTCTCCAATACGCATTAATCCACAAATGACTTAAGCTGTTAACTTTTTTTAATGTGGCTGACACTCCCTCTGAGTTCAAACAAACCAATATCCTGGAGTAATTCATTTACTCAAACAGTACACTGACTGAACTGCTGTGACAAGAGAACTGAAGATGAACACCGAGCCGAGCCAGATAACGAACAACAGACTGACTCTTTCACGAGTCAAGAACACTGATCTATATATATATAACTTATATTATAGATCAGTGGTCAAGAACCGTTTCTGTCAGACGTGTCCGATTCGAGAACCGAGGAGCTAAGAAACTGCGCATATGTGATTCAGCGTGAAAGCAAACCGACACACAGAGCGTCTGAACCGAACTGATTCTTTTGGTGATTGATTCTGAACTGATTCTGTGCTAGTGTTATGAGCGCGGGTAAACCGAAGGCTTGCAGTCAACGCCAATGACGCAATTACGTCGAGCGCAAAAGAACCGGTGAACTGTTTTCGTCAACTGGTTTATTGAATCGAACTGTCAGAAAGAACTACTGGTGATTCGAAAACCGATGCGACCGGTTCTTGACTCGTGAACGAGTCATTATCTGGCTCGGCTCGGTGTTCATCTCTCTCTTCACACCAGTTCAGTTAGCACGCGCAGTCTTCTTAATCGCTTGATTCGCTCAATGATGTGCCAGCTTCATCAAACCTGCCATCTACAGTTCTGTTTGTAATGGAATGATTCGTAACATTTTTATAATTGTAACGAGTAACGATGCAGCACATAATAAAAATATCGGAGTAAAAGTATTAAACTCATCGAAAATATGTACTGAAGTAAAAGTGGAAGTAGGAGAAAAAAATAATACTCTAGTATAAAGTACAGATACCGCCTTTTAGTACTTAAGTACAGTAGTGTTAGTAGAAGTAGTTCTACTTCGTTACTATACATCTCTGGTTAGCTTAGCATAGATCATTGAATCTGATTAGACCGTTAGCATCTCGCTCAAAAATGACCAAAGAGTTTCAATATTTTTCCTATTTAAAACTTGACTCTTCTGCTAAGCTAAAAGTGCAACCGCCAGACCCGGAGATCAGATGACGGTAAAACTCAACTGTTTAACTCTAGGGGAGTTGTTTTTTAAAAAAAAGTGTAGTGTTCCTTTAAACATTTTGTCATCCTAACAGCAAACAGAGCACTTCATATTGGAATAAGAATTTCATCATTTTTTGCTCATCCCCCTCAGAATCTATGGTGGTTAAGGCTATATAAACTGACATCAGTACTGACAAAGCACTTGATTTCTGGTAACATTTTCTTTTCTAGAAAACCTAGGATAAACTCTCAACTCGTGGCACAGCAGGTCGCTCAACAGTACGCCGGCCCACCTCCAGCCAAGAAAGACAGAAGGGAAAGGACAGACAGAGACCTGCCTGACGACGACCACTTTGACATGGACAACTCCGACTCGGATAGACTCAGCAGTCTCCACCCTGACTCCGACCATCCCGAGAGATTAAGTCTGGATGGAGGTCAGTCTCACAAGGATCAGAGACAGGAGCGTGGTTTAGACAAACCGCAGCCGCTCCATACAGACAGGAGGCCTGAGAGAGCAGGACTGACCCCAGACCTGCTGCAGCAGCAGCACAACAGAACAGACAGAGAGCACACAGACAGAGCAATGCTGGACAAACTTCAGCCTCTCAGAGAGCACATGGATAAAGATCATCCGCTCACAGCAGGCTCTGGGATGCAGCCGGCAGAGAGGATGGGTGCAGAGAGAGAGGAACTCAAAAAAGGAAAAATAGAGAGAGCCATGATGGAGAAACACAAAGAGAGACCTAAAAGCCTCACGCCCAGTAAAAAACCCACTGCTAAGAAGATGAAGTGAGTGTTTTTATGCAGCCATGCCCTGCAAGTGGTCTTCTTACTTTTAGATTGATCTATCAAAGTTAACAAGCATATACAATTAATTAATTATGCCAAATTCTTTTTATTCTGGTAATGCATGTATTTTTATTTTACTTTATAACAGTGGGGTTCTGGAATTAAAAATCCCATCAATTTTCTCCACAGGGGAACTGAGTTTTAACAATAATTTATAAACCCATAAAGACAGTCCAGCTGTGAGCTGCGAGTTTGTTAATAGATGCTATCACGTAATAGTTGGTATGCCCACCTTGCTCTCTAACTACTTCAATATTTTCTATAAGCGACATCTTAAAGTCAATAGACTCTCCGTTTTTAATTAGATTTTTATTTGCAATGCTTCATGGGATTGTAGTTCTTTCCCTCATTAAATCCATTAAGGCTTGTACCTTTGTCTTTTTGTAAGATTTTTTTATACTTTAGTTTTAAATGTTTTGACTCCCTTGGCAGCTGGTTGGCTTGGTTCATAGCTTAGAATTCTTAAACAGAATTTTTTTTAATATCCTTATGAGAAAATGAATGGTAAAAATAGAATGAGAAGTAGATGGCCGCTGTTGCACTCTATGAAGATTTTATTTCTGTTATTTCTATTCAGAGCTGTTTAAAACAGGAGCAGTTCAAGTATCACACACAAAAGTATTTTTTTATTGGATAATTAATTAAAGTAATAACTCAACTGGTTATATTTTATTTGCTAATCTGCAATGAGAAATGCGTGTTCCTCATTTCTAAATCGCTTTGGATAAAAGCTTTTGCTAAAAGCTTCTGCTAAATGAATAAATGTAAATGTTAAGTAAAACACCAGTGGAGAATTGCTATAAAAATACATTTACATATGAATGATTAAGTCCATAGAGTGTGGGGAAAGTTGTATGGTAATAGTTATTAATGCCATATTGAATTTTATTTACAGGCCCAAACTGATTCAGAAAGGTCCAGCTGGGGAAAGTAATGGCATGAAGGCTGGCAAGTCTGTCACAAAGAATAACAAATCTATAATTTCACGGTAAGTTCAGAACTGATCTGCATAGTCCATGGGCTCTTTAACTTGCTGCAAAGCTGACAGCTAAAACTGGATGATCATATTCAGACCGTTGGGCTGAATTAAGCATTTAAAGATACACTCAGTAGTTTATTCCTAATGAAGTGAAAAGTACTTCTGACAAAAGCGTTATGAAAGTATGCACTTACATAAGGTAAAGACTCATATAGTCATATTAGAGGCCAAGAAAAAGCTGTTGCATTGCACACAAGAGAGCCCACCACTTATAATGGATGTCATCACATGAAGCTGAATACTCTCTTCATCCTGTTAGTAAGAGACACATTTGTTTGTAGAGTAAATTAATGATTGGCTACAAAAATGTCTGCTTTTGCTTGATGCTGCATCACATCTTGAAATGGCTGCCAGTGCTTTTTGGAAAGATAATTTGGCTGTCTTTATGTAGTTACAGCATATACTACATCTGCAGCCATAGATTATTTGTCGCACCTTTTAACATTGCTAACTTGCTTTATATTTAAAAGGTCAGTTCACCCAAAAATGATAATTTTGTTATGAGTTACTTCTCAAACCCACAAGACTTTTGTTCATCTTTAAAACACAAATGAGAAAATTTTTGATGAATTCTGAGAGTTTTCTGTTCTTCCATTGAATGTTCATTCAAATGTGATGGTCCAAAAGACATTAGAAAGATTAAAAAAAAGATAATTTCACATCAAGCATTTACAGAAACTCAACTGTACATGCAAGAACAAACCTGATTGGTTCTCGTACATCAGTCAAGCACATTTGAGCTTTAGTTGACTGTATTCAATGTGATAGTTTTGGTTGAATGAACTTTCAGTGGAGGGACAGAAATTTCTCAGGTTTCATTTTACAAATAGCTTTATATGTGTATTGCAGATATGTTTTTTTTTTTTAAATAGTTCTTCAATTGTAGTTATTTTAGTATGTTAAATTAAAAGATATAAGAAATGATTCCTTGGCAACCAGCTGAAATAATGTTTATTAATATATATATATATATATATATATATATATATATATATATATATATATATATATATATATATATATATATATATATATATATATATGGTTTTCATTTTTTTTATATATATATACACAGTACAGACCAAACGTTTGGAAACTATTACTATTTTTTATGTTTTTGAAAGAAGTTTCTTCTGCTCATCAAGCCTGCATTTATTTGATCAAAAATACAGAAAAAAAAAATTTATATTGTGATATATTATTACAATTTAAAATAATTGTTTTTAAATTTATTATACTTTAAATTATCATTTATTTCTGTGATGCATAGCTGAATTTTTAGGATCATTATCACATGATCCTTTAGAAATCATTCTAATATGATGATTCATTATCAAAGTTGGAAACAGTTCTGCTGCTTAATATTTTTTCAGAACATGTGATACTTTTTTAGGATACTTTGATGAAAAAAAAAAAAAAAAAAAAAGAAGCTATGTTTTTAGAATATAAATTTTTTTTTGTAATAATGTTACATGTGACACTGAAGGCTGGAGTAATGATGCTGAAAATTCAGCTTTGCATCACAGGAATAAATTATTATTTTTTAAGTATATTAAAATAGAAAACTATTATTTTAAGTTGTAATAATATTTCACAATATTACTGTTTTTTTCTGTATTTTTGATCAAATAAATGCAGGCTTGATGAGCAGAAGAAACTTCTTTCAAAAACATTAAAAATAGTAATGTTTCCAAACTTTTGGTCTGTACTGTATATATATGTATATGTATATATATATATATATATATATATATATATATATATATATATATATTAATAATATTAACACTGTTTGGAATGACATGAGGGTGAGTAACTGATGATCATTTTAGGGGTGAACTATCCATTTAATAGTTTATGCAATGAATGCTGCAGTAATAAATTTGATGTGCAATTCTTTCTTTCTCTATTCCTCTGTTACACTTCAGACCTAAACTGAAGAACGTGGACCGGAGCTCAGCTCAGCAGCTCGCTATAACAGTGGGCAATGTGACTGTCATCATCACAGACTTTAAGGAGAAGACGCGCTCTACCTCCATCTCCTCCTCCACTGTCACCTCCAGCGCTGGCTCTGAGCAGCAGCACCTGAGCTCCAGCTCAGAGAGCACAGACAAGGGGTCGTCCCGCGCCTCCACCCCCAGAAGAGACCATTCTACTGGGCACAATGAGACCATGTAAAGGGGAAGAGATTCAGACACCTCAATGTCACTTGGCGAGGCCAGGAGCTCCTATAGCCAAACTTGTAACTGTACATGGAAGAGGGATGTTTTCAGCCCATTCAGACAATGTCCATCTTGACACATCGGCAGAAGTGTACCTAACGAAAACCCTCGTGGAGCACCTTGTAGATTGATGTGTTGATGTTCACGTGAGTCACTGTCAGGCCGAAACCCACTGTATATTCTGTGCCCTACTTTTTTGTGCACCATGGAAATCAGCACTCCCAAGTTTGCATTATTATTGTTCATTGTCATTAAATCGTGCAGACTGCAGTTGTGACTTTGTGTTCAGAGCGTAGAATCGTTTATGCTAAATGTACAGTATCTGAGCTCAATCCTCAATCTCTCAGCCAGCTCTGATTCGATGATCTGTTGCTGCGGCTGTTCGTAGAAAGTGAGTTCTCAATGATAAGGTCACGCTAGACCACCGTGTACAGGGAGATTTGTTCGCTTATTATCTCATATGACAAACTCTTATGTGTTTACATGGTAGAAACACAAACTGTGATGATGTGAGTTTACAGTATTATAACTACAAGGCCAACTTTGAAATCCATGCAGTGTACCATGTATACATGTTTTGTGGTTCACAAGATGATAAGAGAGAATTTAGAATATTGTTCTTTATCTTGCTCTGTTTTTAGTCTTTAAACCTTTGCATATTTCTTGTAAAATTATAAAGAGATTCACAGTACTGTCTGTTATTCAACTTCATGGCAACGAAAGTGTGGAGAGAGAGAAAACGGCAGTTGTTGGAGTATGAAGCAAATTATCTATTTGTGAGAGTTCATACAGTATATTTATGGTTTACCAAGATCTCTACTAATAATTTGGAAAATACTCCCAATATAGGATTGTGTTGAAAAAACTGGTTTCTTCTCGCCCATAAGGACGATTTGCACAGGTTTACACATTCGTTCGGAACTTTGTAAAACATCTAGAAGCTCATGAAGCTAATAAAATACTTCTGAAAGTCATTACATCCATTTGATCCTCTGTTTTCTGAATGCATGCTGTTGTTATTATTGGGAACAAATCATCAATGCATATGTGTTTTTTAATTATTTTTTTGACCTCATGATGTTTACTCACAATATCTTAACTGGACCTTCCTTCTCTCTGGTGACATATGCAGGACCTCTTCATTTAGTCCCACCACTGCAAGCTCATGCTCAACTGCATCCACATCTCAACATCCCATCAGGCAATCCCCCAATGCTAAGCCCCTCCCAAAAGTTTTTCTGTTTTGACAATCCGTTAAACTCATATACGTACATTACAATATAGAAGAAAAGGTCTGTTACTTTTAGTCTGTGACTTTAAAATGGGTGCATATATATAAACCCGATTCCCGAAAAGATCGGACACTGTACAAATTGTGAATAAAAACAGAATGCAATGATGTGGAAGTTTCACATTTTCAATATTTTCTTCAGAATACAACATAGATGACATATTAAATGTTTAAACTGATTTTAAATTTCATGGCATCAACACATCTCAAAAAAGTTGGGACAAGGCCATGTTTACCACTGTGTGGCATCCCCTCTTCTTTTTATAACTGTCTGCAAACGTCTGGGGACTGAGGAGACAAGTTGCTCAAGTTAAGGAATAGGAATGTTGTCCCATTCTTGTCTAATACAGGCTTCTAATTGCTCAACTGTCTTAAGTCTTCTTTGTCACATCTTCCTCTTTATGATGCACCAAATGTTTTCTGTGGGTGAAAGATCTGGACTGCAGGCTGGCCATTTCAGTACCTGGATCCTTCTACACAGCCATGATGTTGTAATTGATCCAGTATGTGGTCTGGCATTGTCACATTGGAAAAAACAAGGTCTTCCAATCTTATACTTCAATATAATAAAATTAAAACTAAATAAATAATAATCAAAATTGAAAATCAAATTCAAAATAACTTAAAATAATCCAAATAGTTACTTATATTTAGTTTTATTTTAATTGTAGTAATTTATGCACTTTTACAATTTCTTACATATCTATTTAGCTTTAATCTATTTTAATTTTATTTTAGTAATTTTGTGCACTTTTGACATTTTACGGTTTTTAATAGACTGCATATGTCTATTTAATTGTAACCTTTTTTTTTTTTTTCAGTTTAACATACTTCACTGCCAAGATATCATTCACTGATTTTAGTTAGTAAATTTTAATTGTCACTTAAAAGTTTTCATCTAATATTTAGATTTTATTTTATTTTGACTTATTTCAAGTTTTGTTAACAATATCAACACGGTTTGACGCCGATACGAAATGGTCTACAAGCAAACGCCAGCAGATGAATCAGCTAGATAACAGATTGGTTTCTCACCAGTGGTTTGCCTGATTAAAATCTCAAACCTTTGAAATCGACACCACTTGTTTTAGAGCGCGTCTGAATGCTTTTATATTGAAGTGCGGTGAGACGGGGCGCGCTGCGTCTGACGTCACCCTCTCCAGTCCGACTCTGTTGTTGTTGTTGTGCGGTGACGCGGCAAGTCCAGCCGGCCGATCGTCAAATGAGTCAGCATCAATAATCTGCCTATTTTTGGATGTGGAGATTATTATAGATCTCCCAGCAAAACGCTCAGACATCGATTAGCGGTAATAAAGCAAAAATGGCGGTTCCTGCAACCCCAAACCTGCAGCTGAACACGGCGAGACAAAGCAGCCCTGTGAACTCTACGGAAAACGACATCCACATCGACGAGAGAGAGCTGGAAAACATCACCAACCACATCGAGGACGGCACCTCGCTGCCGCTGCACTCCCCGTGGACCTTCTGGCTGGATCGGTAGGCTGATTTTGCTATATTACTGTTAATAAGGATTCCACTTTCTATATCCACGAGCCTGACAACAAAGGCCCAAGATTGGTATTTCTCTTTTTTTATATAGCTAACCAACCTTACTATTTTCAGTTTCTAAACGAGCACAGCTAACACTAGTAGATGGTTCAGGTGCTTGTATTAAGTGTTTGTAAGCTTTAAGAGTGTCATAACGCAGAGCTCATATAATAACTTAGTAAAGTAGGTCGAGTCACCTGTGGGTCATGGTTGTTATTTAATATCAGATTGCATGTTCTTTCTGGAGCTCTGTAACTCAGCAGAGTAATATGGCAAGGGTGTACATCAAGGCTTTGTCACGAGCCCATTTAAGTTTTGTCTGCGTTTTTAAAATGTAGGACACAGTTAGTATATAATATATATCTCACTTAGTCTTCTTTTTCCTTAAGCTTCTCTTCCTTTAAAATCTTCTCTGCAGTTTTTTGGCAATGGTTTTCAAAGGGTTGAAGTCCTGTTTACCATCAGACTGACATTTGGTTGCCATAAGGATTGTGAAATGCTTGTGTTCTGTGTCCCATGGCACTATCACAAGCACTGAATTGCACTTGGCATAAGACTGAGATAACACCCCTATGAATCTATGGTTTATGATACAGATATGGATGATGTGCCAAGTTTAGCATAGTGTAGAGATGTCTTGTTCAAAGGTATAGTTCAGCCAAAAATCTGTCTTTATTTACTCACCCTCATGTCATTACAAAATTGATGATATTCCTTTACTCATGGAACACAAAAGAGGGATTTCTGAAGAATGTCTAGATTGCTTTTTATCACATAATAAAGCTGTCAAGCTTCAAAATGACTAAAAGGACAGCACTTCAAGCAATCATTTGTCATTTTGAAGCTTTACAGCAACAGTTCACATTCACTTTCATTATCTTAGCCACTATTTTGATTTATATTACTAAGAAATTCACCTTTGTTCCTCGGAAGACGTAGAGCCATAGAGGTTTGGAATGACACGAGGGTGCGTAAATGATGGCAGAATTTAATTTTTTTTAGGTGAATTATTCTTTTAAATCTATTTATTAGTGTGCATTTTGTAATTTATTTTTAATTCTTTATATCTTTAAGGTCATTACCAGGTACAACGGCAGCAGAGTGTGAATCAAATCTCAAAAAGATATACACTGTCCACACTGTACAGGTAGGTGTTGCACTTTTATTAGAAGTCATTTTGTAATTAGAATTTTATGTTTTGCTTGATCAACCTGAAAAACTAGTCATTTGATATATTAATCAAGATTTATTCATTTTAAATGAATTAAATGCATCTTTTCAATTCATTATAGCTTACATTTAGATTTGTATATGACTTAAATGAAATTAGGCACCAAAATATTGTAATGGACAGTAATAGTGTTAAATAGTTTTTTAAGGCAGCAGAAAAAAAGTTTACCGTTGCAGTTGGGAAAAATATTGTTGCTAATATATTATGCATCACCTGTTTTTCATAACATAAAGAGTTTCTGGAGTGTGTACAACAACATTCCTCCTGTGTCCTGCCTCCCTCTGAGGTGTAGCTACCACTTAATGCGAGGAGAAAGAAGACCACTGTGGTGAGTCTTCAGCCAATTCACGATAAATGTTCTTTTTTATTTTTTATTGTTAAAAGAAATTAATACTTGTTATCAACAGTAATGCATTGAATTGATCAAAATTGTGTGTAAAGACATTTACAGGTGCTTCTCAATAAATTAGAATGTAGAGGAAAAGTTCATTTATTTCAGTAATTCAACTCAAATTATGAAACTCATGTATTAAATAAATTCAGTGCACACAGACTGAAGTAGTTTAAGTCTTTGGTTCTTTTAATTGTGATTATTTTGGCTCACATTTAACAAAAACTCATCAATTCACTATCTTAACAAATTAGAATTTGGTGACATGCCAATCAGTCAGAGGCATCTTACCTGGGCTAAGGAGAAGAAGAAGTGGACTGTTGCCCAGTGGTCCAAAGTCATCTCTTCAGATGAGAGCAAGATTTGTATTTCATTTGGAAACCAAGGTCCTAGAGTCTGGAGGAAGCGTGGAGAAGCTCATAGCCCAAGTTGCTTGAAGTCCAGTGTTACGTTTCCACTCTCTGTGATGATTTGGGGTGCAATGTCATCTGCTGGTGTTGGTCCATTGTGTTTTTTGAAAACCATAGTCACTGCACCTGTTTATCAATAAATTTTGGAGCACTTCATGCTTCCTTCTGCTGACCAGCTTTTTGAAGATGCTGATTTCATTTTCCAGCAGGAATTGGCACCCTCCCAAAGCACCAAAAGTTGGTTAAATGACCATGGTGTTGGTGTGAATTTAGGCAGTAATTAAAGCAAAAGGAGCCCCTACCAAGTATTGAGTACATGTACAGTAAATTAACATGCTTTCTAGAAGGCCAACAATTCTCTAAAAGTGTTTTTTTTATTGGTCTTATGGATTATTCTAATTTGTTGAGATAGTGAATTGATGGGTTTTTGTTAAATGTGAGCCAAAATCATCACAATTAAAATAACAAAAGACTTAAACTACTTCAGTCTGTGTGCACTGAATTTATTTAATACACGAGTTTAACAATTTGAGTTGAATTACTGAAATTAACTTTTCCCCGACATTCTAATTTATTGAGAAGCACCTGTATAATGTTACAAAACTTCTATTTCAAATAAATGCTGCTCTTTCAGACTTTGTATTCATCAAAAAATCCTGAGCAAATCTGTTTCATTTAAACTGTTAATAAAAATGTTTCTTAAGCAGCAAAGATTTCTGAAGGATCATGAGACACTGAAGTCTGGAGTCATGATGCTGAAAATTCAGCTTTGCATCACCGGAATACAAAATATATTCAAATAGAAAAGTTATTTTAAACTGTAATCATATTTCACAATGTTAAAGATTTTTACTGTTTCTGATCAAATAAATGCAGCCTTTTTGGGCATAAGAAACTTCCTTTAAAAGCTAAATATCATGACCACAAACCTTTTAACTGGAATGTGGATCTGTCCTTAGCTTGGGAAATGCTTTGGGGCAATTAATATAAACCATTTTGTTTAAAAATATTTTTTTATTTGTCTACACAGGGAAGAGGAAAGCAATGCCAAGGGAGGTGTTTGGAAAATGAAAGTGCCAAAGGAGAGCACAGTAAGTCTGCTACTCTTTGACTTGTAGACTGACTGCATAATGTAAATATGTTAAATACATACACAAATTCAGCATTTTCCCATACATTCTGCTGTGTGCTTTCACTGCCAAAATATAGTTTGTCCATATCTTTTTTTTCTACCAGTTAGCTGTGTGGAAGGAGCTGCTATTGGCTACAATTGGTGAACAGTTCACAGATTACTGTGCATCAGGTGAGCACAGAAATATGTTCTATGAAATTAAGTTTATTTTATTGCTAACATTTAAATAAATAATTCAATCTCTGTTTGTCTTTTAGAGGATGAGGTGGTAGGAGTAAGTGTCAGTGTGAGAGAACGAGAAGATGTGGTTCAGGTCTGGAATGGAAACGCCTCTTTTGCCAATGAGGCCAACGTTTTAGGAAGAATCTACGAACTTCTTCCACAGATATCTTTTAAAGCAGTATTTTATAAACGTAAGTGTCAGCGGTTTACATTCTTCTCACTGCAAACCCTAATGGCTTGATACAGTGTCATACATTAAATTAATTGTATTTATAGATTTGGTTTAGGTAATTTAACACATTTTAAGTGCAAAAACATCATAGAACTGTAATGACTGATTCAAATTGTTTTTTTTTTCAGCACACGAGGAGCACCATGCATTTGAAGGTGGTCGCTCAAGACATTAGCAAGCTTTGTACATTCACCGCAGTTATCCCTGTTTTTGGACTGATCCTAGAAAATGGACTGAAAACGGAGAAAGAATCCCTCCTGGGCGAACAGAACACTTTGGTTTTGCGGTCGTTTCATATCACTTAGGGAATGTTACAGCCCTGTTTTTAAGCTGTAAGCATTTTAGATAATCCCTCCATGCTTTTCATAAGGAGTTTTCTCATAACAGATATTTAGGCAATATCAATAAAGCTCATATAGCCAGTAGCACATGTAATATAAAGCACGATTGAGCAATGCCCCCCATTTCTAGGTTTATTGATCAAATGTGCAGTCCAGTGACAGTTGCTGCTTGTCAAAGTACATACTCATTGCGTTAGAAATCCATTAGGATCAAACTTTTTAGGGCTGTTTTTCCTTAAATGGTCTAAAAAAAGGTCTAAGGCTAAGCTTAATCTGCTTCTGGGAACTCTTTTATGCAAAAGTATTGCACATTTCTCCTTAGGAAAAAAACTCTTTGGCTTGGAAGTTATTAATGATTTCAGAGCAAATGTAAGTGGGTGTAACAGCCTTGGTTATAACCTTAAGTATACAGCAAAATGCATATGCAATTCCACGTTTTCACCCCCTAAATTTGATATTTACGTAAATTAAAATAATTCTGTATTAATCACATGAGGGTAAATCCTTGCATCTTGCAAATGGCTTTGCTTTTATGATTTAGAAAACTGTATCCAGACCTCCTCCTGTAGTATTTTATGTAAGTCAAAGCTGTTTTAGAATGGCGCCAAAGCACTGGTGAACTTTCTTTTTTGGGTACTGCCTCGTGGTCGATATCCTGCGTTTTGTTCTCTGTGTTGCTGTAGGCGCTTAGTGTCTCGTCTTTGTCAGAATAGTCCAAATGTTTCGTATTTTCATTGTCTGAAATCATTAAGTCTATTTTTCTTAACTTATGCCTTTGCTTCTAACTGCCTTTTTATTCACTGTAATCACACTGTGTCTTGTTATTGTTGTAGTTTGTTTTGTGTTTGGATGGATGCTTATGTTGGAAAACCTCTGAGTGGAGGGGAGCTAGTGTAGATATTGTCAAATTATGAAACTGAAAATGACCTGTGTAATCATCAGAGCATATATTTTTTAGTTTTTCAGTACCAAAGAGATTTCCTTTCTGTTTTCCGGTGTTATAATTCCTCATCGTCTGAGATCTGCACGTGTCTGCGTCTTTCTGGACTTGCATAGAGAGAGTTAAAATCATGTTTCTCATGTTCGTCTTTACTGATGTCTTTTCCATTAGCTCACTTCCTGCTGTGGTGATTTTATTTAGGTTTGTCAAGACTGAAACTTCAAGCCCAAAATGAAACTGAATCATGAATCAGGTCCTTTAATGCACTAAAAAGCACAATTATGATTTTGTCCTTCATGTGGGCAGGGATGTGCAAAACAACCTGTACATGCAGCTGACCTTTCATATTTCAGCCTTTTCCTACCTATCACCGATCTCTCAATGAGATGCAAATACTGAGGTGGATTATTGAGTTTATTTTTAGGAGCATTTGTGTCGGTTTTCCAAGCTCCCAATCAGGATCTGAAACCTCAAACTGATTGTCAATCTTCTGGAATGGTGCCTTGAGTTCTCCCGGGGCTTCACTCACAGGATGTTTTGTTTATCTCTATGTATTTAATCAGTTACATTATTTTTTTTTCTTTTCTGTTGCTTATAGGTTTTGAAATATTGAATAAATACAAAGCAGAATCCGAAATTCGACTACTGCACTTATTTCAACAACAAAAAGTATTTCATTTCAACTGCATTGCACTTATGATATAAAATACTAATGTAGTAACCACTAGGTGGCGCTGCACACCCTTTAAACGCAATCTTTAATGTCTTCACTTGTCTGCATCTCCAAACCTTTTATTTAATTCACATTTCACCAGATTAGCTCCACATATCTTTCCCGCTAGTTCGTGTTTAATATGATATTGATTAATCCCTCATGGAATGAATCATATCAGGTCTAGTGCGCAACATAATTTTCCTCGCGTCTTTAGCGACGACGCACTACAGCCCTCAGCAGGTGGACGTGAAGTCACGCCCCAACAGCTACTCTGCTCTCAAACTCACCTTAAAAACTCGGTTTTGACATAACTAAATTTATCAAATTAATCTTGTTTATCGTTTACAATCCGACGCTTGCTGTAAACGGTGCCGTATGCATGCGAATTCCAGTCGCGGGGTCCGTGAAGTAGTCCCTGGGACGCGCTTCGCGGAAGAATACACTTGTTTACATTGTGCAGCACGCGGCAGTGTGGCGGCCAGCGCGCGTCTGCGCGAGCTTCATGGGAGACAGACGTACCGCACATTTCAGCTCGCAAAAGTTCCTTCCAGGGTCACTGTTAAACTTTTCATTTCTGTCTGTTGAGAAACCACTTCATCCCCGGTAAGTTTATTCTTTTTTTATCAAGTTGCATTCTCTGTGTTTATTCGCAATTTACATTGCGAGGTTGATTTGCTAGTTATTAGCCTTATCAGAACTAACGGCAGCGCTGGGGAGCAGACAGGAGGAGCAGCTAATTCAAAGCCCTCCACACTTTTATCGCCATTTATCTAGTGTTTTATAACATGTCATTTACCTTGAACGAAGTCTGTGGCTTTCGTTACACTTAGTAATTTTCGCAGCATCCCATTTAAACCACTTATGGGAGTGTTAGCTGGCTAACATGTGCCTTTGGTTCAGTTCATGTGGATAACAAAAACAGCCAGAGTAACTTCTGTACAAGAAGTCCGACGTAAATCACGTCTAACCTCCAAAACCCCACAGTTTTTATTATTTTTTCATTATTAAACCGTTATGATTATAAAACAAATATTAACAACACAGCATGTACTAAAAGAGACATCATACGTGTACATAAATAAATACAATCCACAAAAACATACATTATTGGACTGTTGTTCATGCTATATATATATATATATATATATACACACACACACACACACACACATATGTATGTATGTCCTTGGAAGTTAATCAAGTAACTTAAATGCACTTTTGCAGTCGCCCAATCATACATTTAGGCTTAAAATAAAAATTTAGTAATCATTATTTGTTTAAATCAATTATTTTCTTTTTGAACAAAATCTTTACCCTATCATTTTTTATTTTTTTTATTTTTTTTGCACCACACTACAATTACGCAGCCTGTATTACAATGTTTGTCAGTGGGCATTAGTCAAATCTCATTCAACTGAGTGTTAATCCTAGCTGGGTGGTTTGATTTTGGTCAGCAGGTTTAAACAGGGACTCTGCATCCTCTCATAGAGGCGTGTTACTTTGGTTGTGTCTCATAGCTGACAGAAGTGTCTTATTTTAGGGCACCTATGAAAAGAAGTGCTGCCTAGGTAGGTTGGTATATCTCTAGGTTTTCACAGCCAGCATTTGTAGTGTACTTGGTTTGCTGAGTTTCATAATTGTCTAGTTGGTTTGACAAGTTTCATGATCCTTCATGAGTGTACTAAAGAGTAAAAAAAAAAAAAAAAGAAGTTCTCCTTTAGTTTCATTGTTTGATTTTGAAGTTGTTGAAACTACAACAAACACAATAAAGCTGCACCCCTTGACTGGTTTCAATCCTCCTTTTTGCCTCTGAGCATTTACAATTCAGTTAATCATTTGTTGCAGCTCTTTGCATGCATCCCATTCCGTCTTTTTTTTTACTTTAGTTGTCTAACCACCAGGTGTTACCGGCCTTTAGGATCTGGTTCCCTCACTTTATAGTCCATTGTGAAGATCTGTCCATTCAGCACAACTGGAAAACAAATTCAGTAGAGCGTTAAAGAGGATTTTATTTGTTAGTACCGAGGGTTCCCAAATTATTATTTTTTTTAATGCCGAGTACCCCTCTGAGATTTTTTTAGTAATATTTAAGTGCACAATCTACAATTCCTTTTGAGAAGCAGATTGTGGATGTCTTCAAGCTGATCATGATAGAAATTTGTCAGATCACCCATATTTAAAATCACTCTTTACAAGAACAAGCTAACACTATTGGTTGATATTGGGTTTTTGACAGCTGATGCCGATATCTTGGAAATCAGGGGGCGAAATTAAGCCGATATAATTATTTATTTATAAATATTTAAGAAATTTGAAATCATTTGACAATGGTTTAAATAAATAAATGTGTAAAATAAACATACTTTAGATGACAAAGTATTTTTCACAAATACATAAATATTTAATAAAAAATATAATTACAATGGAAGTAAAACACTGTAACCAATAGCGCACTCAGTATTCTGTGAAGTTTGTGTGCATTTGGGAATCATATTTTTCAGATAAAGCCAGGGTAACACTCATTTTACAAACAGCACACAGTGATAATTATATATGATAAATGATAATATGACCAGTGGGCAAATGCATAAAGCGCAACATAATTTAAAATGACGAGTTTAAAGTTTTAAGCATTGCTCACACGGACCGACCATCACACAGAGAACACGTGATCATGCAGGTCACATGCACACTTCACAAGATCTCACAGCTGGATTCGACTGAGTTTGCAAGGTTTGTGAAATTAAATGTTCATTAGTCATTCAAAGATTTGTTGTAATGACATAAATGCGTATTTGCTTAGTGCTGACGGCAAACAAAGTATTATAATGTTTGCCTTTCTATTACTAATAATATAAAAGCAATCGTTATAATACTTTTTGTATACATGAATTCCTTGGTTTAACCGTTCTATATGATTATTAGACAGATTTATTTCCGTATTAGACAGAACTGTTAACGACGACAGCAAACAAGAGAGAGTGTGAGCACTGTGTTCAGGCGCTGCTGTTCTCAGCGCCGTCAAAATAAGTCACATTGGCCAAGAAGAAAAACGTATCGGCCAATGCCGATATTTGAAAAATATGACAGCGCATGATATAATTTTCGACAACTTTGACGATAAAAAAAAAAATTGTCTACAAATATTTTTGTTGTCGAGTAGTCATCTGATCTCATATGACCTAATGTAAGTGCCTGCAATAATGTGGTTTGACTAGTGTGGCACTGTAGCGCAAGACTGTAATTCAGCTCTCCTGATGCAATTCAAGAGAAGACAGCGCATGATAGGGCTGGACGGTTAATCGAAACCGAAATTTAGAACCTCTAACCGACGTAATTTTCCCATGTCGGTTATTTCGGTTATTTCCTATTAATACTTCCCCCTTAAAAGTGTCTGTAGCCACATGACTCTGCCCCGTCCAGTCAGTGGCATAAAAGCAAAACACGGAGGTGAAGGCCGGTTCAACACAGTGATGGCGCGCGAGCAGGGGGGTCTTCACTAAACTTTGTCAGTTGTATTTGTTTTATGGTTTGGACATTAAAGCGATTAGACGATCGGATGTGTATTATTATATCGAGCTACCATGTTCGCAAAGCTGCATTGTGGCACGAAAACTCATAGCTGTGAAGATCGCGCACACAGAGGAACGCAGTTGTCAGCGCTGTCCTGTGATTTATCACTAAAGTATCCTAGAATCTCAAAACTTATTGTAGCATATTTTTCTACTTTTGAAGGAACTAGGCTATTTACAACCCCCAGCTTCACAATAATATAAAGACGGTATGACTAATTCACACACGCAATCACTCGTACTGGTACTGTTTACCTTTAATCTTTATTTATCTCTTACACCAAGCAATAATATGTAAGAAATGTTACGAACATAGATAAAATAACTGCTGATAGTGAGCTATGATCATTCTTTCAATAGGAAAAAATATCCCACCTTTAATAGTCGATCTCAACCGTCTGGCTGAGGCCAGTCTAAAAAGACGCTCAGGACCGTTGACAGAACGCTGCTGCGTGTCGTCATGAAAGCGTATCATTTTCACGTGTTATTAAGCCTTGCCACTTGCAAATGTAACCATTCAAAAGACTTTAAATCATTCAAACACAAGACGCGGAAAAGCTGAACTGAGAAGCTGTTTACTCGCGCGCTGTGCTCGGTGCGCACGCGGAGAGAGAGCCGCGTCTCACAGACAGCAACACTGAACTGAGCTCTCATTTGCAAAGTTCTCCTTAAGTTCCTCCTGCACCTGAACGAAAAAACAAATCGCAGTTTAAACAAACAGAAAAGGATGTGTAAGAGCCCACTTCAGCACCGCAGTGTTCTGGTGTTCAGGGCTCACGCAGAGAGAAGCGTCTCAAAACACTTGAACACAGAATTTGCCTGTTTTTGCTCTTGTACCGACAAATACATAAAAACATATGTGAAAATACCCGTCTTGGATAGTATGTCCGAAAAAACTGTCAGTTATGTCTTAAGTTAAAGTAAACAGTTGAGAAATAAATTGTATGTGTATTATATTGGATGCATTCATTGTCTCTTAAAGTGACCGTGCCTAATAGGGCTTGGGTGCCGTGTTGCATTCAGGGACGTGGCGGGCATGTTGATGAACAAATAAACAGAACGAACATATAAATTAAACACTTTCAAACAGGGCCCACTGGTACAACCTGAAACCGGGGCCCCGCAAACCCCAACTACGGCCCTGTTTACAGTACAAACCTTGTAAGTGAACTATGAGGGCAAAAAAACAAAACAGAAACAAAATAATCGTTCATTAATCGTAATCGAGGTAAAATGTTCAATTAATCGAGGTTTTGACTTTATCATCCAGCCCTAGCGCATGAGTTCAGACTCAGAGCAAACGCAGCCAAACCTGAAGCTGCTGAGTGACGTTTGGATGAATGTATAAATATATACTGTGCGCTTTCTCTCAACTGAATTCAAAACTGAATGGTGAGAAAGCATCTGATTTGAGCAATGTTTGCACAAGCTCTGCACTTCAGTTATTTACTCCAGAAAAATCCAGTCACGTCATGTTTATTTGTTTATTTATATAGTACTTTATGCAACAGTTACCCTTAAATCTAGCGGCTTTACCATATTTAACATGAAAAACTCATGTCGTTTTCAGTTAGAATTACAACTTGATTTTCTGTTATAAAGCAGCTCTCCAGTGTGGAGCTATAGCTAATGATAAAATCTTTTTTAATAGTGGGGGGAAAAACATTTTGTTAAAAGTTATAGGTTGGTTTTCAGAGATCAAAACTTGATCCAGCTGAGGACTGTTTTGATTATCATAACCCTAAAAGGTTTTTTTTTTTTTTAAGAAAGATTATGTTGCGAA
Source organism: Carassius carassius (assembly GCF_963082965.1). Classification (NCBI taxonomy): domain Eukaryota; kingdom Metazoa; phylum Chordata; class Actinopteri; order Cypriniformes; family Cyprinidae; genus Carassius; species Carassius carassius. Next base: position 10,835,690 of record NC_081791.1, read on the forward strand.
TAAAAAAAGTTTATTCAAAAGTAAAACGTCTTATCACAATGAAGTCATTCAGCTACTTTCTCATGTAGCTAATTAAATAAGTTTCTTTGCCATCTTATTTTGTGTGCCAAATATATCTATTTGTATAAATTAATTGTTTAATTGTAATTACATATGACTTTCAAAAGCTGAAGTGATTACATTTATTTGTTAGAATAAGTATAACTCAATATTTTAACTAATTTCAAAAGCTGAATAATCATGTCTACTGATTAATCAGCAAAATAATCTATGATTAGTGGGATAATCGTTCTAATAATCGTAAGATTAAATCAGTTATCAAAATAATCGTTTGTTGCAGCCCTACTCTCAAGCTTTCAACATGTCAAATCTTCAAGCTTTTATTGTGGTTTAATATTGGCATGCTGTAAACGTCTGTCCACAAATGTTGGCAGTTCTGCTTATGTGAATTTATAAAAAGTCAAGTGAACCTAGTGTGCATTGATTTTCCAAATGAATTCCCCTTTCTAGTTTTGAAAATTACGCAATATCGCGTTCATTATCACAGACAATTTAATTGCGTGATAATGAAAACGAAGATATAATTCTGCGATAATGACAGCCGTTTGCGTAGTTTCTCAATGAACTATGGCTCTATGTAGTAAATGCTGCTCCATCTGAAAGCATGTGAAAATACCACATTTAATAAAACGCTTTTACTTCAAACTCACTTCATAACGTCAGTCGAGTGTTTGAAATAAATCCTTATGTGAGATGATGTGGCATTTTAAACCGAAGGATTTATGAATTAATATTAGCTTCCAACTCATAAACCCCTGTTTGGGAAACCCTGCATTAGTACATTCTTCTTTCAGATCGTACTCCTTCAGGCGTTTTTCTGTATCCTGGAGCTTCGTCATATTGTTAACAAACATGTGATGGCCTGTCTTGTGTTTCACAACTGTGTTATTGATAAAAAGTTATTATCCTTTAAATAGTGTTTATAAACTGCCTGTTTCTCTCTGTCACTTTTATATCTGCCTGAATAATGCAACGATTGACAGATTTTGCCCTGGTTGCTTAATAACCGCTTTAATGACTTACACAAAAGTGATGCCTTATTTCTTAATGACATAACTTCCCCCATCTCCTGCTACACAGTGAACAAGATAGTCAGGAACCGGTAATGTCACTGTCATAATCGGATTAATGATTAACAGTTTTCTTGACATGTCTAGATAAACACCTTTATGGCATATCATACTCGGACGTCCTGCTGTGATGGCTGACTGCCTAATAAACAACAGTGTAGTACATAAATTGCACTCTTGAGACGAATGATATTATAGTTGAAGGGAGTGCCACAAGCATGAGAGAATGTAGGAGTAAGTGTAATGTGGTTTGTTCTTTCTGAGGAAGCGGTACGTGTGGTGCTCCTAGGCGTGGATGTATAGATGAACAGATATTTCCTTTTTAGGGTTGCCTTGAACCGAACACGATTGTTCCTTTTCCCCACTCCCCAACTGGCCTGCACTCATATTGCACTTTAATGTTCTGGGCCAGAGCAATGCATTCACGATTCAAATTTTTGTTTTTTAAAAAAAAAAGGGGGGGAAGAAAAGCACTTTCGCTAATAGACTGCCTAATAGATTTATAATTTATGCCGTGAAGTGATTTTGACTTGATTGCGCTGCACGTATCAGATGAATATTACGGAGGCATTCAATTCATTCATTCATTTAATTAAATTAATTGGTAAGTGTACTGTATTAATAGAAGATGTGTGGTACTATCAGAATGATGACAGTAGCGTACACAAAATAGTAGCTGTTCCGTGCTCCGGCGCGGATAGCAATCAGACTACATGCGTACCGTGCCTGAGCCCAAAGGAAACGTGTTCTGGCCCACCTCTTCCAAGTGAGCCAGGGACAGCCAAACAAACCGTGTCCTGGCACAGTAAGGAGCGTTCACACTATTCTAACAAACTGGGCTTTGGGGGTCAAATGTGCTCGGGCACGGTTCAGATCACCTAGTGTGAGTACACCCTTAGATTCTGTTTCCCCTTTCTTATGTTCTGGCTTCACCAAGGGTTTCCCCTTAACACTGAGCAAACTTTGTCGTGGTGAGGAAGCGTAATGGCTGGTGGACAAGTTGACAGGTTTGCTTTTGGTTGGCGTTATTCAGTCACTATTTTTTCCTGTTAACATTTGGCAGAGTCAGTAAGCCTAGTCCTCTGTGTGGGTTAATTTTTAAGTAAACGAACACCTAAAAGAGTAAAAGACAAAACGAATAGCTTGTGTGTGCGTAGTAATCAGTTTCTGGTAAATAAGCATGAGTTTACTTTGTGGACTGGGAAGGTGTTGCTGAAGAGTTGTGAAAGAATTGCTTGTCACACCATGCTGTCTATTGGTGTAATCTATATGGAAATGGGGATAATTCTGCTGCCCTATCTCAACTGACTCGCACACCTATTCAACTATTCAAATCTTCTGGAACAGTAAAGTGTGGTTGAACTATCTGTGTTTGCCATCCTGGAGAGTTTGAAGCATATATGCTTCATATAAGATTATTCATTTCTATGAATTTGTTTTGCTGGAGGTTTACAGTGGCTAATTGGAAATAGTGTAGGTTGCATATTTAGCAAGTCTCAAAATGAATAATTTTGTGATACCTAAATTCAGCTGTATCTAACAAACGAGATTAGCTTTTCAATCTAAGTTTTTATGTAAGCTACTGTTCAAAAATTTGTGAACGGTAAGATTTTTACTTTGTTTTTGAATTAGGGATGCACCGATACTGGTATCGGTATCGGGCCGATGATGAGCTCCTGTACTCGTACTCGTTAAAATGCCCTGATACCAAATGCTGATACCACACAGCATGTGATAAGTGCCATATTCAGATAAATAAACACCAATAACAGTATGGAATTATTAGAGATTAAGGATGTCTACGAAGTATATGTATGCAATAAATATAATGTAAAAAATTCAGTATTAATACCTGTACAGCTGACGTGTGCAAGGTGATAAAGCATGCTCAGTGGATTAAGCAAGCATCGGCTGAGATGCGCTAGCTTGTTTAGGCCATCCTTAAAAATATTTTGGTTTGTAGTAACAGTAATTTTTTTTAAAAGAAGGGTCGGTAGGTCGGATTATTATTTTTTTTTTTAAGTTTCATTGTTAAAAAAAAAAGGAAATTTTTGGCGATGGTGATGACGTAAGTATGAATTTAAACAAATTAGCATATCGTGACGTCACTGACTGAGTCTTCAACCCGTGCCTTCGGGCGCATAATTGCAAACTTCATTTTGATGCAGGCTACATAGGCCACAAACAAATTAAAATCTTTGTCAAAAACATGTTTATTGCATGAATTTCAGGTGCAATTTACTAATTTACTGTTTTACTTGCATCCAATGCTACGTATCAATGCAACCTACAAATGAGAGACCGTTTACTTTGCTTTCTTGGGTTGTCACTTTTGTGAAAAAATCCTGTTTGATTTGAGTAACAAGTGTTCATTGAATCGATTGTAAAATCGATTTTGCATGTCTAAATAAGTTCTATACGGCAAATAACACCAAATATAGGTAAATCCACGGACAACAGGCAGGACGAATGTAAAGACCAATATATCTGATGATTTATTGGCGTGAAGTTATGTGCACAATGACAAACAGGAGTGCAACATTTTCGAAGCAGAGTGGACTGCCATAATGCAAAACATTTACTGCAGGCTTCAACATGGCTGTGTTTACGATTAGAAATGTCAACAACAACAAAAAAATTGCATGGGCGATTCTAGGGCTGTCAAAAAAAATCGAATAAAATAAAATAAAAAATGTAAAATAAAAATCCACGCATTCGAATTTTAGGTGTGCATTAAGGAAGCTGCCTTATGAGCCCCGGTACTTCACAGTCCGTGTTCCATTCCATCTCGCCGCGCACAGCCCTGTCTACACAACTTTCAAAGGCGGACGAGCTTGAAACGCAGTATCTGCTTTCTCATCTTTCACCAAGTGTATGCGCACCGTCTGCGCAGTCTCAAAAAATGCCCACACGCGGATGATGAAAAGAACATAATGCAGAGAGTTTGCGGACGGCCAAAGTATACTTGATCTTTATCAGTGGCGCACGAGATGCGATGACGATGTATGTGGCATTGCATTATAAGGTTATGTTAGCCTATCCAGTTGAAGCCACTTAAAAAAAAGAGAGAACATCTATGTGGAGAAGATCTTGTTTACATCAAAACTGAAACCAAGCCGTTCACACAGAACGCATATTTCTTGCATTTTCTAGAGGGACACCGTTGGACTCGCGTCTCGCAGAAGAGAGCCGCATGTTTAGAAAGACATGTAAAATTAATTAATTTAATTAAGTTTTCTAAAAAGATCTCGAGACTTTGTTGGGTTTTTGCTCCCCATCCCACTGCATCTCATGTTTTTAAATGGAAAAAAATGTATCCTGTGTGACTGGTTTTCCCTTTTTATTTATTTAAAAATGCATGCATACATGATGCTGTTTTGTTTATAGTTCTTTAAGCAACTTAATTAATAATTGGTTCATAAAAATTATTTTAAATATTATGTTGTTTTTTTTCACAGTCATATATTCTAATGCTTTGAATAAATGTGCAGTAATATTTTGCTCGATGCGCTATCTTGAGGCCTCAGAAGAGAAGCAAAAAGCTTTTCTTCACCCTAACCGAAATTATGCATTTTAAATTCGAATACAATCATATTTAAGTAAAAAATTAGAATTTAGTTTTTCAGCTATTTTGACAGCCCTAGGCGATTCTAGCCTGAATCTGTATCTTTATGCATGAGACAGTCTGAATACTGTCAGAATTCACATTTCTGTTGTAAAAAGAGAAACATTGTGCAGAAGTATTATTTGCTGTTATGCGTGTTTGTCCGAAGCTGCAGTTGCTGTGACGCGTGTTACAAAAAAAAAAAAAAACCCTTGGACGCGCTCCGAGAGAAGGTCGTTAAAATCAATTTCCTATTTTTGTTTTCGAAGCTTGTGTTGGTTGGTCCAATCGATTCGTGCAATAGATTCTCAAACATAAAGTGACAGTCGACACGGACACGGTTTTAGACTAGACGGGAGAAGGGATGGGAAAAGATCTGGGCACAGTTTTTCCAGAACTTCGTGCCAAGTTAAAGCGGTGTCGAGCTGTTTTAATGATTTTTTTTTTAGATGTATTATGGTGCCCGAACCCGTATGACTTTGAACAGTGACCGCGAACATCTTGTTTACTGCAGCCGTAGCCATCATTACCAAGCGCGAACCGTTGACTCTGACAGTGAAAGAGAGTATGAGACGAAGCGAACGCACAGGCCACAGTGTGACATCCGTGTAAACATAGATGACGTCACGGGTTTTTTTTAAATTTAGGAAGATAGCCTTCGTTTGTATGTAGGCCTAGGAAATTTATATATTTACAATACTTAAATATAATTAATATCATTTTATTGCTTTTGTATTAGTTGTTTGCTTGTTTTTTTTAATGCAATATCATTAGAGTTAAATTAAAAAGTCTTACAAGATTAATTTATATTATTTAATATAGGGCTGCTCCGATCACGATCGGCCGATTGTTATGCCATCTCATCAGTAAAGCCGGTTCTCTAATCAGCGGTAAATTCCATCATTTTTCCATAAATTTTTCCATAAATTTACCGCTGATTAGAAAACCGGCTTTTCTGACGAGATGCGCATAACAATCGGCGCACCCCTAATTTAATAAAATAATAAATAATCTTACAAAGCAGTTTTGTTTTTTGTCCAAGTGCATCCAGAATATTCGGTTTCGGCCCAGAATTTTCATTTCGATGCATTCCTAAAATTTTCATATATACATAAATTAAAAAAACAAAAAAGCAATACAATGTATTAAAAGATAATATCACCAAACTACTGTCCTTATATTTATGTCCTTCAGAGAGAAAAAAAAAAGTTTCAGGCTTGACTTTTGTTTGTAATCTGCACACACTGTTAATGAAGTTTAAAAAGTTTGAATGAACTCAAAGTCTAATGTTTGACACCCTCATATTCACTCTCTATGTGGAAACCACATAATTTCCATCTCAGTGAAGTGTATTTACATAGTAGTACACCTGAATGAAAAGCAGGCACTATAGCAAACTGCTCTCTGTACTAAGCCTGTCACACATTTTCAAGATTATATTGTCGGACCCTGTAATTTCACTGATGCAGCCTAACTATCTTTTCCTTGGCTTGTATCCGTACAGTGTGGTTTTGTGTATCTGCGTAATTTGTCATGTGTTTGTAGCCAGGCTATGAAATGTGATATTCTATGAGGGCTGCCTCTTCCATTATCTCAGAAACCTCTCTAAAAATAGATCCATGCATCCAGACACCATGCTGTAGCCTACTATAAAGTGCCATTAGCCCCTTCTTTCTGCCAACTGCTCTCATCAGCCTTGTCTGGCTGACAGAACCTGGCTGAATGAACTCATGCTGCCGATTTTAGTTGTCTGCCCATTCAATAATGATTCTTAGACAGGTCCAGCAGTATTAAAGTGCCTTGAATTAAGTGAGACTTGTACACAATTGTCATAAACCACAACTCTCATGAGTGTTGGAATTTAGCCTTCAAAAATAAGTCTGTACAGGTTACAGGTAAATGATTGATGGCTTCATAAACTTCAAGGAATATGAATGTAATGTGAAGCACTCGGGTAGTTCTGCTAGCAGGCACCTGCTTGAGTCATCTTGTATGTTTCTTCACTGCTTGTCTTAAAGGGACAGTTCAACCAAAACTAAATGTTGTCATCATTTATTCACCCTCATGTTGTTCCAGTAAAGGTTAAAGGGGTTCAAAACAACACTAGACTGTTATTATTGTTTGGAGGGAAAAAGTATATTTATTTAAAATCACTTCTTTGGGGGGTGCACCAGTTGTGTTATGACAAGGAGAGCAAATGCTGACAAAATTTACATTTTTGTGATTATCCCATTAATTAGTTATTCTTTTTTTTGCTGAAACCTAAATGGTTTCCATTAAACCAGAGAGAGAGAGAGAAAGAGAAAAGTAATTTAGTCATCAGAGTCAGTAATTACATTTGGGTAATTAGGTACTTTAATTATCTGCTGTTTATTAAGTTGTGTTCTCAGGTGACAAATAAAGCTGATTGATGTAAAGTTAAGGAAAGAGACACATTTGTAATATTTCAGCTTTTAAATATTGATACTCTACAGTGCTCTACAGTACCCTTAGACTCCAGGGGGTTAACAATAAGGCCATCCTTTAAAAATATTTTGGTTTGCAGTAACAGTAAAAACAATTAAAAAAGGGTCTGTAGGTAGGTCTATAAATTGTTTTTTTTTTTCAAGTTTCAATGTAAAAAAAAAAGTAACATTTTGGTGATGGTGATTACATAGGTATGAATTTAAACAAATTAGCATATCGTGACGTCACTGACTGAGTCTTCAATCCGTGCCTTCGGGCGCATCATTGCAAACCTTTTTTTGATGCAGGCTATATAGACCACAAACAAATTGAAATATTTGTCAAAAACATGTTTATTTGTGTGAATTTCAGGTGAGAAGAAAAATAAATGAGGTACTGTTATACTGTTTTACTTGCATAGCCTGAATCTGTATCTGTATGCATGAGCCTGTCTGAATACCAGCAGAATTCATATTTCTGTAGTAAAAAGAGAAACATTGTGCAGAAGTATTATATGAGTGTGTGTTCGAAGCTGCAGTTGCTGTGTCACGCATAGGGCTGGGTATTGTTCAAAATTTTTCGATCCGGTGCCAATTTCGATACCTCAGTTTCGATACCGGTTCCTAACGATACTTTTTCCGATACCATATGTTTTAAAATCCATTTCAGCATCAACACAAATACATTAAACACAAAACTTTTATTTTTCACCTTAATTAAAACAAATTCTGGTAACGCTTCACACTCAGGATAACATTATTAATACAACTGGTTGTGCTTTTTGGATAGGGGTGCGCCATTCAGGGGCGGACTGGGAACAAAAAGTGGCCCTGGACTTTCTGGCCCACAGCAGCCCACCACATCATAACGCCCTGTTTTGATGTCATTTATTAATTTAATATTTAAGTAAACAGTTTGGGGATTTTAACCAATAGGGCAACTGATCCTCCGTAAAAAAAAAAAAAAAAAAAAAAAGAACAGCAGCTGTTCATTTAGCGACTCCTAGTGAGCGATACATGCTCATCAAGACACAAACATTCTTCTAGAACTCACAACTTTGCATTCAGTTAGCAGATCCATACGAATCATGCATGAAATAGAAGTTTATAAACTCAAACAATAGCTTTATGTGCTTTACAGATGAACTTGAAGTCTTTATTCATTCGAGATGTTCAATAATAGATAATCTTTGGCTCGGTAATACAAGTTCATGATACGATTAGAACCGATGATTCTTTTGAGTCAATCTTTTATAATAATAATTTATTTTGTTTAACGAAACCAGTGTGGAAACCAGTGTTTCACAAACTTGATAGATCTGAGGTGCAGGGCTCACAAAATCGTTAGCCCCATGTCCCGGGGCTATTATGTTTTCCAGTCCGACGGGTTATTGTGAATAGTGATGTAAAATTCCTAACTTGATTCGCGTTGTTCACTCGCTTGAAGGGGTGAAACGGATCATAGTTGATCGTTTGCACTTGTTTCTGAATCCTGCTGATTCAAGTGTTTTAAACAATTAGCGCTTTCGGAGCTTGTGCTCACTCATTCAAAGCACGCGCTGCAAGCAGCATTTCAGACAATGCGCGTACAGAGAATGAATTCATCTTTCGCGTATCGTAACTTCTGAATGAACACATACACACACAGTTATATCAAAATAATTGTCTCTGCAAGTATTCTCGTAAACACAGTCAGTTATGTTTTAAGTGAATGTATACAGTGGCCTGCTGCTCAGAGAAATTCGCTGTACCGGATAAATCTGTCTCTTACTCTGTTTTTAGACGACGTGAAAGGGGGCGTGTTTCAAGATACGTAATGGAGTAGACCAAACTAAACAGGGAGGGAGGGAAAAACACTCATCGAAACAAATGCTTCATTAAATTGGTGGTATTGCCGGCTTTGGTTGCAATACTCTTATCGCATATGTTGCACTTTGCTGACTCTGCATCCACTTTTATAAAGTGTAGCCACACTTTAGACCTCTTTGGCATTGTAAAACGGAAACGTTTTGAGAAAAAACAACTACACTTGTGAGTGTGACTGCGAGTATCTTCAGAAATCCTCCCCATCACGTCACGTGGTGGTGGACAGCCAATCACAGCGAATTTAGGTCCTTACTTGCACGTATGCTACAAGCTCACACAGACACAGCCGCTTGGCAAAAAAAAAAAGACGGCTGCTTGGCTTTTTGAACCGAAATTTGGCACCGAAAGATAAATAATTTTTCGATACTCATAGTATCAAAGTTTTTCATTCGATACCATAAAGGCATCGAAGTTCGGTACCCAGGCCTAGTCACGCATGTTCCAAAAAAAAAAAAAAAACCTGGACGCGTTCTGAGAGAAGGTCGTTAAAATCAATTCCTTTTTTCGTTTTCGAAACTTGTCTTGGTTGGTCCAATCGATTCGTACAATAGATTCTCAAACATAAAGCGACAGTCGACACGGTCACGGTTTTAAATTAGACGGGAGAATGGATGGGAAAAGATCTGGGCAAGTCAAGTCAGTCGGACTAAAAGCAAAAAAAAATAAACAATTTGAGTCTGTCCTAAATTGACAGGGTCGGTCGGGTTACGGCAAACAAGAATATTTTTAAGGATAGCCTAAGGACTGCCCAACAGCCAGCGTGAACGATGCTTGGGACAGTTGACAGAATTGTCAGTGCCCCGACCCATCCAGTGATAAATCTGTGTCAAAAGTTTATTTGTATGTGTTTTTAAGCCATGCCAATTTTAACATTCAAAAATTTTAAAGCATGACATTGTCGCTTTCATAATAGTAATTTAATAATAGTAATGATAATTTAATATTAGCAATTGAAACGCATCGCTGTTTACAAAGATCTGTGAAATAATGACATTTGAGGAGAAACAATTTGTAAAGATGGTGTAAAGACTTGTTCCCTTTGACGCTTTTTACTTTCTTTAGTGTTCCTTTCCTTTTTATAAGATTTTGATTCAGAGCATATAACACTTAAAATAACAGTCCAGTCAGTAAGATAGTGTGCTGTCAGTCAAGCCTCATCTGATGGAAGTACAAATATCATATTGTGACTTATTAGTCAAATTTATTTAACTAGCAAAACATTATTTAACATTATTTAAGTACAACTTCTAATATAATATTTCAACCTTTTATTCATTTTTTTCCAGTATACAGTATTTTTTTTCCAGTTTTTACAGTATACAAAAATAAAGAGGCAAAGAAAATTATTTTACTATGGCAAATATGAGTTAACGATAGCGTTTATAATTAAACCACAGTAGCCACAAATTTACAGTTGTCTGAGACTTCATGAAATGTTCTTTAGCATCTCAAACCATAAAATGTAGTCAGTGTTCTGCTATGGTTTATTTTCATAATAGGTAAACACAGGTTACAAGTTAACACGATCACATTTCCTTGATTAAACAGCTGCAAGAGGTGCCGCCGAGAGTCCTGTCTTGAATCCAGAGATCTGGAGTTAGTTCGGTGTAGATCGGTGGTTTGTGACTGTTGTCTTGCGGCGCGCCATCTTTTAACGCATGTTCAAAACCCGCACCAACACAGACTTTATTTTTTTATTTTTTTGTTTATCCTACTTACTTCAGCCGCTACAGGTGATCATACCAATAATTTTGAATCTTTACAAGAGTATCAGAACCATGCAATGAGCAAGTCTGCGTTTATTAGACACTTCATAATATCACAGCAGTTTGTGCTTTTAGAATCGCCGAATCTGCTGCGGTCGTTGCATCACATCTGCAGCAGAGACCTGAACCAGGATAATACGGTAACCAGTTAAACCGTAACACCGGAGAGCGGGAGAATGTTTTCTTCTGAGGTGCTCGTGCATCACAGTTGTGCTGCCGTCGTGCACCATATCGGTTTTGCAAATGGAACAAAGGACCATTTTATTTGGCCTCTGTTTAAAGTATTCCCATACTTTTGATAACAGTGGTCTCTGTTTTTGTGATGGAATGCAACTTTCTACATTCCCAGGAGCAGAAGCCGCCATTACGCAAAAATTTAACACTGTGACGCGTCGACGCATTTCACGCACGTTGACGTATTTTTGTAGTGGACGTAATCGATGACGTCGACGCGTCGTTGCATCACTAATTCATTCCTAGACTGCGCAAAAGTTTTTTTTTTTTTCATTGTAAATTTCTGAATAGCCTGAGGCTGCCATTGATGAACTGGTTTTTAATTTCCATAGCTGAGGTGAAAAACACACAGATACGTGCTATTATGGAGAATTAATAGGTAGACTGAGGTTGATGAATGTTTTCTTTGTATCATTACTTGGTGTAGCGAATTGATTAATATATGATCAATACCTAGAAGTAAACAACATTAAACAGCCGTGCCTGGGCATATTAATTGTCCAGTTGAATGTTCAGTTGCATTATGTGTGATAAACCCCACCATCCTCAGAACTAGTCATAATTACACAACAAACAACAGTTTTGTTGTTGTTCTTGCTAACGTAATTACTGTAACTCAGTTTAAGAGCCACGTATTGATGCTGCATCACATTAAGCACCTTTAGAGCTCAAGAGTGTGTGTTTACGACTTTGCTTTCCTCCCTCTTTGTGATATGTATCAATATCTCCTCAATGAGACTTCAAAGGCATTCCTTCAGGTAGGTGTATGTTTTCCCCTCCTTACAGTTGAAGTCCTCAGAGGCTTCACCTCTACCCTAAAATCTTCATGTTTGTGTTGCTTGTCAGCTAAAGTTTGTGTCTATGGGCAAATGAGGCATTAGGAATGCAGAGAAACATTCGTGAGATGAAGGCCTATCATCTGTAAAAATAGACCGATGCCAGTGTATGTCAAATAAACACGCTCAAAACATTCTTCAGCAGTTACACTGTTGTTGAGCTTTTGTTCCCTTTCATGTTTTTGACGATGTAAGAACATGTAACCCAAACAAACTTCCATTAGCGTTTCTTTTAATCAGTCAAACAGGCCAATACTGGTTCAGATTGGCATTTTGTAGTTGTTTCTAACACATCTATTTACAGCAAACCTGCCTGGTGTCAGCCTATGACAGAATGACACGGTGTAACTCACAAGATTTGTGCATGGTTCACATGTAGGCCTGTTTTTCCCCCACATTTGTGGACAGGTTGCATTACAATGTAATGCTCTCATTGTATGGTGTTTGTTTTAGTACATTTTTGTCATGTTTTTTATGTGCACAAATGTTTTCTCAGTTGTTGGATATTTGTGCAGTCTACGTTAGATGCCGTTTTGCTCCAGATTTCCTCCTCTGTGGCATGTTATTCTTGCATGGATTTTCTGCAAGTGCACATTTTTTCTTATATAAACAGATAGTAGTTCTGGTCCTGGATGCTGATTGGTCAATTCAGCATTCAACCGTGATGTGAAACATCTGTTCACCTAGCTGTTGTCAATGTGCAGCGCCATTGACGCCAGCTATTCAACTAAATGCAGTGGAAGGATGGAACTTAATGAATTGAATAAAGTCATGATGAAATGGAAGTAGTGACAGATCTTTTCCTCTGTATTGTGATCTGAGTGAAATGGATTAGCGAAAATTAAAACAAAAAAAATGTAGGGTGGGGGCTAGGTTCTATCCATCTTTTGTTGATTGTATAGAGGCAGATCTTCATGCGAGCTTAACGTCTATTGTAGGAAAAGGGCAAAGTTTTATGAGAACTCAATAATTGGAGAAGTTTACCTATTCCTTGTTTGGTCCATATCTTCCAAATTTTTTTTCATGGACTTCAACAACATGTATAAAACCCCACACCAATCTGAAACTTGTCCTTCGTTCTCAGTGAAAGTGCAACTGTTTCTCTGCTAGCAGAAACAGGCAGAGGCTGAGTTAGCAGCACTAAATAACAAGCACTCAAATCCCACGAGCTCTGTTCTGGTTCACATTCATGTCAGGAGAGGGGTTGCTTGTTTGTCTAGAGATTTTCTTCGCTGTTTACTCTAGCTGTGTTGCTTTTCGAGCCGTTCCCCCGCCCTCCTCAGCTGTTTACATAAGGCCCTCCCTGTGTATTATTGCACCTGCCAGATCTGCAGATTATACCACCTGGTTAATGTTAAATTGCTCCAGAAGGAAGATGTGTTTGTTAATAAACACCAAACCTAGGGCCCCAGTGTTTACTGTAGTCATGGTGGCAATCAGTTATTTAACAAATCTCGCCCCCCCCTTGTGTGGGAGAGTGTTTAACTATGTAAGAACCAGAGAAAATGTTCAGCCAGACAAGGGAGAGCTTTATTAAGCATATAGGGCTTAAAAATTCGTTTTATTAAGTTAAGATCTATATTCTTTTATAGCTCTTGAGTTTTCGTATGACCAGTTCATTTTTAAACAGCTGGTTTCTTGCCATCATGAGAATGGGATAAAAAGAGAACTGTAAACATGTCATCGTTTTTCAACTGTACACACAGCCCACGCAGCTGCATTGTCTTAAATGGTTTATTTTAAGCTTCGTGGAAGGCAGGTAGATAGGTTATACCGATATTCAAAAGAACCTTTCTCTTACAATTATCCTTTCTGAAACAGGCATGCTTCAACTTTTTGTTTTATGTATTGTATGTCAGTATTTACTGAGAATGAAGACATTATTCAAAGACAAAAAGCACCTTTAGAATGCTATATTGTTAAATAAATATATTGTTTATATGGATCTGTATTTATGTAGTGCTGAAAAATGATTAATCGCGATTAATCCCATTCAAAAGTTTGTTTACATACTAAGTGTGTGCAATGTGTATATTTATGTATAAATACATTTATATAAGAAATATGCACAGTACACACTAGTGCTCTGCAATTAATCGCATGCGATCGTAATGATGCAACAGTATAGTGCTGGGAGGTAAATTGGTTCATACCAAATACCCGTGTTTATTTTTCTTATGATATACATTTTTAAAATACTGCAGTACCGGTGTCATTTAAATAATGTTCGGAATGCTTTGAGAAGGGTCTCTTTTCACTTGCATAAAAGTTCCAAAACTGAAGCTGTAGAACTAGTAGAACGTGATGACAGATGAACTCGTCCACAATATCCAGTGACCGCCACACATATCCACCGCCCGCTGCCATCAGTTCCCACGCCTCACACACACGAGCGCTATATTTAGCAAACCTCAGACACTTTTAGTGGCTTTTTTCCATAGAATATATATACTTACAAACCTAGTAACTTTTATTGGATAAACCTTAGCTATGATTCAGTTGGAAGATGTTGCCAGTGCTGCCCCTCGAGATGAGGTCTGACTCTCCTGGTGCAGTGTCGTCTCTCCTGGCGCAGTGTGTTCTGTGCAGTGAGCAGCAGAGAAGCATCGCTTTCCGCTGGCCGTAACGCAGCCGACTCGTCAATAAATGAGTACAAAACAGCGTTTCCAAGCACCTGTTGCTTACTGACTGTTTGGAATTATAAATATGAGCATAATTTGTCTGTTAATATTATGCATTTTTTGTTGGTTGGCCTTTTTTATTTTTTTATTATTATTTTTAATTTTTTTGTTACTCAGGCGCAGTCACTGCGCTGCATGAGACAAAAAAAGTAATATAGCCAAAACCACCGCATAGCCGCTCAACATGCATCTACTGTACATGCAGAAGAGTTTATTTAAACTTTAATTTAATTACTTAAATATTAATCTGTACCTCACATGGAACTATGGAACCGCTTCAGAACACTTGAAATATAGTGCACAAAAAACATTTTGGTGCTTTATCGTGTTTTTGTGCCTTACATGGGGCTCAACAATAACACAGAATATTATTCACACAATATCGAATTTGGATCGGTCTCATCTGATAAATACCCAATCTGGCAAAAAATGCCAGTATCCGAAGCTGATACCGATACTGAGATTACTTAATCTAATTAATCACACATCAAATTTGGAGAAATTACTCTAAAAAGATAATTTAAAGTCACTGTTGTGCAAAGCATCAAACAAAAGTAGGTTCAGCAAGAAATATTTTGTTTGTAGAATTTATTACATATACTCTTTTGGACCATGTGAGTAAATGATAAACTATAACTTTAAAAGTTTATTTTCTTAATTTTATTATTATTACTATGAAAATATAAAATTATTTCTTTAATGAAATGATACTCTAATAAACTAAAACTGCCAGTAGGTGATGGTAAATGTCTTAATAATTAAGTCATCAAGTCATTTATTCATTCATTTGAATCGTTCAAATGGCTGATTCATTCTGGAGTGAAGTAAATGGTCCTTTATGAATGGTTGATTAAATCATTAGGCTTGTTTGACTTGAAGCGGGTCATCACCATCAGACCGATCGATGTGTGACATCAAAGTACAGCAAGAGCTTTAGAGAGCAGACGACTCCTTGTGCTTTTGAATCACTCTCGCTGTACTTTGATGTCATACACCGATCGGTCTGTGCAGCACCAGAGACAATTTATAAGAGACATGCCACTTCCTCAATCCTCAATACAACTATATAAGGGAAAACCCGTAACGACAAAGATGGCGGTTGTATGCACATGTCCCGCCCCTCCCGCTGGAAAGCCAATTATCTGCTTTTAACCGTCAAGCCGGGAAACATTTAATCGTCTGGTTTCACTGACGGAATCACACAGTTCAGGAACCCTTGCACATGCGTAGTAAAAGTATAACCTGTGGGGGAAAAGGCATTTTAAACCTTATTTTGAGGCAAAGTCATAAAAATTTTTCAGCGATTTTTTATAATATTTTACTGCTGTTTCTATATATGCAGTTTTTATGTCCCGGTGACCAGTGAAAGTGCAGTTCTGACTCTATGCCCATTCATTTAGATAGGAGCCTGGTCTTGTTAGTCCGAAATAGCTGCCCGGAGGTGTTGCCAAGATGGCGGCCGAGTGGCACGACTTGCCTAAAAGGACTTTGGCAGCACCACTTAAAATCCAACACGACTGGCCAATGGTTCAATGCACCAAATGGTTCACTCAATTCGTTCAAAACGTGGATTAAGAAATGAAATGCCACTGTGGGTTGCTCAGGGATGAACAGTTCTGATTTGTCTTTGTTTTAGTTGGCAAAATTGAGCAAAAGAGACAACATTGTATGAAAAATAACACAATATTAACTTCTTAATGAACTGTTGTATAACACTCAGTATCACATTCACACTCGTGTGATGTTGCACTTAGTCTACAGCAAGTGTGATATTTCTTAGCTCTGTGATGTAAATATGAGACGAAATGTAAATATGAGACAAAACGGGAATTTTGCCCCATATCTTGAATTTTTGTGACATTTTCTATGCTCCGTCACACAGTAAGTTGTTGCTCTGCCTCATATTAGTCATCAGTCGATTGTATGAAATGGCAGATGATCCACATAGGTCTGGGGCGGGGCAAGTGCGTTATATGCGTTAATAATTTTAGCACGTTATTTTTCTCCATAATTAATCTAATTAACGCGTTAACTTACCAGCCCTAGTGGTTATAAATGAGAATTGTTAATGATATTGCCAATATCAACACAGCTGACAGCTTTACCAGTTGTAGTTGTTGCACGAAATAGATGCTGCTTTTCCTCACTTTCTCTTCTTACGTCTGTCAGTTCGATCTCTCTCACGCTGCACAATTGAACTGTGTTTATCAGGTGTGTGTCAGCGCTGCTGTGCTGCAGAGATGAGGACTGTTTGAAACTCTTTTTTTACACTAAAACTTTGATGCGCATCGTCAAATGATGCAATCGCAAACCAACCAGGAAAAAAGGCTAATTTTAAATTAGAACATGTAAATTCATGCCTAGTCACGAATGGCGACCTCAGCAAAAACTTCACTCACAATTTAATACTTTTGGTCGCAATTTTTTTAAGATGTAAAACCATGACAGTGTACTTGATCTGGCGAAGAAAAATCCCTTACGGAATTTGCAGAACGAATTAGGATCGACAATTAATTACGTATTCATAATTGCAATAATTAACATATTAAATTAACATTCTAAACCAGCATCATCAACTCTGATACTGAAAGTGAAGAACAGTTAGAGCTCTTGCCTTTCTCTTTCCTGATTGTATCGGGCTATGAGGAATGTTGTCTTTTTATTCGTGTTAGTTTTATGTAAACACTCTGATGTGATCAGCCTGTTTCACACAGATGTTTGTCGAATTTAAGAAAGGAAGATGGAGGATATTGATTGTTCAAGAGAAAACAGATATTTATCTGATTCCAAAGGCCCTTTACAAAGACAAGGTGCATAAAGAAGTTTTGATTTGTCTTATGTAAGATTTGTCTTTCGAGAGTGTTTTTCTGTTTTTGGCATTAACATGTCAGTTGGCATTAAATGCTTTATTCTCAGAACTGTTTGTTTATAATGCGGCCATCATATTTGTGAACAGTACAAACACAAATGTTTGTGTTGTGATGTCAACTCTGCTGGCACGCATGATTTGTCATGATCTATTCTTTGGGCTTATGTGGGGGCAGAAAGAAAAGAAAGGAAAAGGCTTTCTAAAACATGCACTTCTGTGTCAAAAGTAATTTGTTTTGCTGGCAGCTGTCTTATTTTTCCTCCTCCTGTGTTTCAGGTTGTCATATCGACATGCAGGAGTCCAAGACCGATCAAACAACCAATAGCAGTCCAGCTGGGCAGGAAGGTCAGAGCTCAGAGAGCGAGAAGAGAGTAACCAGAGAAACATCTTCATCCCCGTCAGCCACAACTCAGACACTTCAAACACAGGTAAGATCTTAAAATATGTTAGCTGATGGTTTCTTGTCATTTTGTTTCTTTTCTTGCATTGAGACTACTAAAATTTCAGAAGCCAAAGTTCAGTGTCAGTTGCACTGAGCTGCACTTTCCAAAAGCGTTGTGAGCCAAGTTGATTGTAGAGACCATTAGTGGCAATGGATCTACAGCCCTGTGCAGTTAAAGGTTCATCAAAATAAAATGTAACTGAATCATACTTGACTTGCTAGTTTCTTATTTGTTTTTTTTTGTTTTTTTGGTATGTTCAACTAAAAATGGAAATTGTCCTAATTTACTCACCCTCCTGTCATTCCAAACCCATCTTGGGACTGCAAATGAAGATATTTTTAATATTCTCATTTCTTTTGTTCCTTCAGTGAAAGTCTGTGTAACCATCTTAAAAGTCATCCATATGAATCATGCTGTGTAATCAAAGTATTTTTGTAGAGACTTTATATGAACAGATTTCATTTAGGCTTTTATTCAGGCATAAACCGTGATCATTGTGCACACATACAGCTCATCGAATATGGTAAATATTGTATAAAGCTGTAATGGTAAATTTGCTACTATGTTGATTTATGTAGTTCAGTGGAATAAGAAAATACTAAAAGTAATGTGTTTCAAAGGAAGTCATATAGGTTCAGAACAACGTGTGTGAGAAAATGACATTTTGTTTTATTTTTGAGTGTGTTAACTCACAGAGAGGTTCGTGTCGAATTGAATCGAAATTGCAGTTAAATCGGAAGCGAATTGTGAAATCTGTGCTGTACATGAGACTGACATGTTGAAAGTGTTCCAGGAAATACATTTTCAAAGTAATGACGCTTTTATTGGTATGTCAGCATTTGTTACACAATAGGCTTGTTGCTTATTTGAAAAATTGAGCAATTGTATGACACACCCATCTTCATTTAAAGCATTGATGTGTGCTCTGTCTCTCAGAAATAGCCTTGTTGTCACTAAAAATCTTTATGCATGCTTTTATCGGCACGTTTGTGTGTGTAAAATGAATACACATGCTAAAATTGTAACAGCAGTGACAAAGTCCTGCAGATTGATGTTGAGAGAGACCCACACATTGTCCCGATGCCCCATGTTCAGATTCCAGATGTGTGATGTCACCTCTGGAATATCGGCCAGACAGCTGTGGGTTCAGGGAACCGTCCTGTATTAAAACAACGAGAGAAGGCTCTCAAACACTCCTGTGAATGCTTTCCCATGTTGTTTTCATCTCCCAAGGAGTACTGTGTCATGATCTGACTGTTTTCCCTTTTCTGTTCACACTTCTCTGTCGAAGTCTCCCATATCCGTTTGCTCGTCTCCTCCACCCTTCTTTTTGAGAAGGGGAGTTCCACAGGGCCAGATGTGTGACCCTTCAGAGGTGTAAGAGGTCAGATCCGAGAGGATGGTCCCAACGCTGAGGATATTGTTCGCTTGCACTATTTGTATTTCTCTTTCCTTGATTTCTATCTGGAGGGCCTCACAATGGAAAATAAGACAAAAGCAACAGAGAGTGAGAGAGACGGCCTTTCAACAACTTTTGGAGACCTCTCATTGTTTTGACACAGCTGGGCTATTTACTTTGTGGCTGTTTCCTCCTGACAGCTGTTTTTTTTTTTCATTTCAGAAGGTGTATAATGTTCTGGTTTAAATAAAGAACAGGTTTAGATTGTGTCATGCAAAGACTTATGCTAATGTTTTTTCAAATGTTACCATGTGATAGTCTTCAGAGGAATGTGTGACATTATCCAATCACCAAGGGACTGGGGCTGTTAATAGAGCCAAAGGTTGAATCCTCTGCACCTTATGCACTGGCCGTGTGGGACTATCATAGCAGGATTTTCACAGGTTATTATTATTATTTTTTTTATGTTGCACAATCATCACTTAATTTGTTCTGTGAGGACTTGTCAAGAGACTTCATGGCTGTGATCATTTTTATCAAACCCAAATCAATCCCATAACATAATTTGCTTGGATATATCCAGTGGAGTTGTTCTTAAAGGGATAGTTAACCTAAAAATCCAAAGCTGTTTGTATTTTTATTTATTTGATCAAAATGCAGTAAAACTGTACTTTTATGGAATAAAGATAATTATATAGTGTATTTATATATTTTTAAAATATCATTTATTCTTATGATGTTAATGGTGATTTTTTTTTTTTTTACAGTCTTCAGTGTCACATGGTCCTTGAGATTATTTTAATAAGCTGATTTGCTGCTCAAACATTTCTTATAGTTATCATATTCTAATTGCTTTTTAATTTTTTTGTGGTTACACTTTTTTAATACGATTCTTTGAGTCAGAATAAATAATAGATACACAGTTATAATAATAATAATAATAATAATAAAACAGCATTTATTTGAAATTCAATCTTTTAGCATCTTTACTGTAGCTTTGAAACAGTTTAATGTTAACAAAAGCATTCATTTAAACACTGACGAAAGAGCATTAGTGGAAAAATGTTGTATAGTAGTATCTTTTGTGTTTAACAGAAAAAGAAAGTCATGCAGGTTTGGATTGACATTGAGTCAGTAAATACTGACAATTTCCATCGATGAATTTCCTTTTTGTTTTCCTTCAACACAGTTTTCCAAAACAACTTTCACTTTTTTATCAGCCAGTCTTGATTACGAAATATGCTGCCTTTGCCTCTGTGTTCCTGAAAACAATGTGAATAGTCCTGGGAGAGCAGAGCGGCTCAGAAGCCAATCAGAAACTTATTGTTTTTTTGGACTCTTCAGGTGCTACAAGTTGCTCCACAACATCTGCAGCAGCAACCGAGTGGTGAGAAGTCCCCCAAGAGCACAGAAAAGGAGGCAGACGCACAGGTAGAGCAGTATTGTCCTCCACCCACAGCACACACATACACCTCCAGAGAACCATTTTGTTTACACTATTACACAAACCGACTTGTTTATGCTGCCTTCAACAGATCATACAGAGATGGGGTGATCAGGGTGTTTTATTATTACACACTGTTACGATGGAAGATTACAAGTTCACTTTTATTGTGTGTAGCCTATTGTAAAAGTATTTTCTGTCATGTCAGTTAACAGATAAGGCTATATTACTGAAGAGAAATAGACAGCTGTAGAGCTTTAGCTGCAAACAAACACAATATATGCTACCCAGTGCACAGCTGCCTTTATTTATTCATCATGAATTGAATGCTTTATGCATGCATCTCGTGTGAATGTGCATGCAAGTGGTGAAACGAGGGTTCAGATAGTCAGTAATTCAAATCAACATGCCACTATGGCAAGTGCAAGGGGTGGGATTACTAGCCCGAGCCATGTGACTGACTTGATGGTAAGATTAGGTTTAGGATCCTAGTGAGAGTGTTATTGGAGGTAGTGGGTTGGTCATCGGCGGTGAGTAGGAGGATACTAGTGTTCTCTCTAGTCTTCAAACATTCTGCACCGCTCTCTGTTCCTGCCGCCCATGGAGCTCTCAAGGTCTGTGAGTATTGAGATGGAAAGGGCAAACGATATAATGTTTGCTTTAGTTTGTTCAGGTATTGGATGTCTGTTTGAGTTTTATGAATGTTTTTCAGGCAGTTTATTAAATAAATACAAATTTTCAGTTTCCCCACTGTGCTTTTATTTATTGCATTTTTTCGTAAATTGCTGTAATTTTCTTTATGGTTTAACTTAGAGATCATAAATTTAAAATGCATTGTTCATTTGTTGAAGAGTCATTCTTAATTTTTTCTTACTTTTTTGTATCATTTGTTGCTGACACTGTAGAAGAGTACTGTGTTTCAGAATTGTTCCAGACTCTTTATTTTCTATCATAAGAGGGAGTGGTTAATGAAGTGAGTGACCACTAGGGTCCGTGGTATCTGATCTGACAAAGGGCTGAAATGAATGGTCACTGGAACCTTATATTTCTGTGACTCACTGTCTTTGAGCTGTAATTTTATTCCCTGAATTACTTCTCTGTCTTTCTAAAGGCAGTGTTCACAGAACTGAGCTTTTTTTTCCCCTCTTGTTTTTTTTTCTTTCTTTCTTTTTTTTCCTTTGCAATTTATATTTACCCAGATGCACAATGCAGGAAAGAATGTTATTTTTACTTTGGGCGGGGAACCACACCAAAATTGTTCAAGGTATTGAAGGGGAATAACAACGGGCTCTATTTGTTTTGGGGCTGCTGAAGCCTGTTGATTTATGGCTTGTGTTTTCAGAAGCGATCTCTTGTTGACATGTACTCACTCACGGGGAGTTGGTTCTCTGACACACTGGCAAGAACAATAACAGCAACAAAACAATGTTTGGACTTGTCTGTTGTCTTGGAGACAACACTCATCAGTGCTTACTGTGCCACCGAGAGAGAATATTTACATTAATCTGCTGGCATGCTTATGTTCTTCTCAGACTTTGACATTTAAAATGTTTAGACTGTGTTGTGACTCGAAGGCATAGTAATTTTTCTTTTGGAGCTTTTTCACAAGCAAATTTTTCATTTGTCTTTAGGCTGTTTTTTTTTAAGTGCAGTACTTATGAATATCAGTTTGTTTAAATTTGTAAAATATACTGGTGCTGTTCCTTCAGTAAGATATTTTTATGGAAAATCTTTCCCTGTGATGTGTGGTTATGTGTACAGTATAGACATGCGGCATGTATACAGCATATAGGCTGCCTCTTAGCTTCTGACTTTGCGTTCACACCAGACGCGACTTGCACGAATACATTTTGAGTTTATTTGCTTCACTCTAGGGATGGGCGTTTTCCACAAATATCACATTCGAATATTTGAGCTCACAAAAAACGAATATTCGAATATTCGTTTATTTAAATTAAGTTTAATGAGTCAGACGTTATTTTTCAGCAACATTTGTTTTCGTCATTTTGAACAAGCTTACAATAAGCTTGAACATTACACATCGTGTTTTGTAGCTGAAAACCTTTAACAATGCGTGCAAACAAAAAAAAAGTACAGATTAAAAGCAAAAAAAAAAAAGTGAACAAAGAAAAAACGTAAAGCAGCCTGCAGCAATTAGGCTATTGTACAGAATGTAGTTTACACTTAACTTTTAAACTGTCAGCAAATCTTTTTTGCTTTTTTTTCTATTGTTTCAAATGTTCTTGTTAAGAAATACGGGCATGTAAACATGATCGGGGGAAAGTCGGCTCCTTAGTCTGTTAACAATAAGGCCGGCCGCGGAGATAACGCGCTCTGACGACACAGACTTTGGCGGGACTCACAACGGTGTGCTAAGCGAATACGTTTTGTGAAGCGGTTCGTGTTTTCGTTTCACCACTGAATGGGATCCTCATCTGGTGGAATACATGGCTCCAGCAAGAACTGTTCCCACTTGGCATTGCATCTTCTTCATCGTGGCGACTGCATCCGCACCACTCGCATCAAGGAAAATGTTCTGATAATGTTCAAAAAAGGTTTTCTTTCTTACTTCTCTCATGTTTTCATCGAGAAACCTGAGATGTTTGTGCCGAGGGTCTAGGGCAGACGCGAGAAGAGGAGTTTTCACTGCATTCTCCAAGTTAGCAGTGTTTATTCGTTGCTTGAGAGATGCTGCAACAATGTTCTTGGATCACTTTCTGTGATTCTCCACGGCATATTTGAAGTACTAGAAGACCGCAGTTCTTTTAGGGGGCGTTCACATATCGCGTCTTTTGCATGCTCAAGTTTGTTATTTCCAATATAGGCGCGCGGTATGCGCGCTCATAATGGAAGCGACGCGGTCGCGATGCGCACGCGGTGCGACGCGGTCCTGTTTTTTCCAGGCGCGTCCGAACAGCATCGAGTTAAAAACATCTCAACTTTCAGAATGCCGCAAGCGCACCGCAGGTCATGTGACAAGAACTAATCATTCAGCTTCATCCTTTCCTGTAACAACGTTGAAAGCTCAGCCAAGATGAAGGAACAGCTGATCATAGCTGTATATGGATTGCCATTTTTAAATAAATTTAGTAGCAGAGCTACTGAAAGCGATTTTTTTTTTGTGCTGCAAATCCATTTATCCTTTGCTGAAATTTCCGCGTCTTCATGGAGAGAACGCGTCGCCTCAGGAGCGCTTCTGCCCGAGCGCTTTGGAAAGAAGGAGAAAGCGGAGCGCATAGCCTTTTCCAAGCCTTATTAGGCGCGATATGTGAATGGCCCCTTAATTATTCATTAATTATTTTTTGCTTGCATACACCTTCAAATATGCCGTGGAGAATCACAAAAAGTGACCAAATTAGGTTTTGTGAACTTTTTTTTTTTTTTTGCGAAATTCGAATATCATTTTTATTTATCGAATAATTAGAGCAGAACGAATATTCGAATGTTCGACTATCCGTGCACATCCCTACTTCATTCATGAGTGAAATTAACTTCGCAACAGATGCGAATTCGCATCATGGAGGTGGGGGGTCTGCCAGTTGAGTTCACACAGCATTGTGATTTCAGCCACCATTTTTACTCTGATAATTATTAAAATATTACTGTTATCGTGTCATGAAATGTAGTTTTTAAAGTATTTCAGGAGAGAATGTAGTTGTTTTAAATTCAAATATACAGTTTATTTATAAAGGCAGCGTCTATTTAAAAATGTGTTTCGCTGATTTCGGAGACGAGCTCCACACGATCAGCGAGAGCTCAGTCCTCATGTATCTGCCGAGAGCAGTCTCAACTCGGCTTGTCCTTCTGACATTCACCGCTGGTTCTGATGTCTCTTTAGTGGTTCAACATAAAATATAATTTGTTTTGGGTAAATTTAACAGGTAATCTTTGGTCTTTATTCAATTAATCTATTTCTTCCAAGTAAGATCCTTTTTATTCCTGCTTCTGTAAAAGTATGAAGAAGTATCATACAGCTCCGGGTATCCACATACAGTGACGATGACTTTGTCCTCCATTGTTGTTTCGGATTTTCCCTCCACTCACTAAGTCGTAATCATGTCACTACTAGAGCAAGCTCCTGATTGGTTAACGCGGCGCAAAATTTCGGCAAAGTTCAGATTTTTCATCTCGCGCGAATCACGCGTTTTGTGCGTCAAACGGTCGAAACGCTCAATTAGTGTGCGTCATTCGTGCATATTGTGTCATTCGCATCACCTCATTCGCGTTAATCACACCGCAAGTTGTCTATTCGCGTCTTTGCATTGACTTAACATGTAAATCACTCGTGCTTCATTCGCGTCTGGTGTGAACACACCATTAGAAGTGTATTCTTCTGCTGAAGAAGAGGGAACACTGTTTCCTGCACCACTTTGCAAGGCTGGCAACGGGCCGCCACTGAATCCAAAGTACCACGACAGAAAAAAATCATATTTCAGTGGAGTTGTGAGTTAGGAATATTCAAATATTACAATAGCAACAATAAAAATAATCACACTTTGGTTGCATGCAGCACATGGCCAACCAGGAAAGCACTCATGAATCAGTTGCAGCAATTACTGAATAAATCTGACTTGCTTAATGAACCGCAAGTCATTAATTTTAGTCATGTTTGACTTTAACTGATCAAGAGCTTCAAGGGCCTACTGGGTTTTGTGTTTTTCATGAGGCAAAATCATACTGGTTCTTCTTATGACAACATGTAATTAAAGATACATTCTAAAACAGTTTTTTGAATAGATAAATAGTTATGATTAAGAAAAATATATTACCATAAATAATATTTAGCTTTTATAAATATTGAAATTATTTCAGTTTTTGCATTACGTTTTATGTCACCTTTGTACTGTTAAAGTCTGAAAACTAGAGGTGTAACAGTATATTGTGCCGCAATATATTGCAATATAATGGCTACAATTAGTATCAATGCATAATACATGAAATGATCTCATAACAGTGCTGGTTAGATTACTTACAAATTGTAGTCCATTACTGATTACAAATTACAAGATGAAAATTGTAGTTAGTAAAGTAATTTTAGGTTTTTTTATTCTGCCTGCTTTTTTATTATTATTACTTTTAAACTACTTTTTTGTCCAACTTGTTTTCAACTTAACATCAAACGTAACACATTGATATAAAAAAGTAAAGAGAAAGAAAATATATTCCATTTTGTGATATCAACATTATAAAATGCAATAAAGGATAAGTTCACTTTTAAATAAAAATTTCTTGATAATTTATTCACCATCATTTTATCCAAGATTACATGTAACCCAGTTAATACCCTCCATTGTCTCATAATTTGGCAACAGACTGCTAGGTGTTTTAGTACTTTTCAGGAGAAAATATTTGGAAATAAATATAATTTTGTATTATTTAATAGAATTATTCATTATAGAACAAGTGTAAATTCCTTACAGTTCACAATCATCTGTGAGGATGAGAATCTGAGGTCAGTGTAATGTAATTGTGCCAAGTAGGAAAAGAAGAGTGTAAACATTCTGCTATCTATCTCCTTTTGTGTTCCATTAAATAGAAGGTTATAAAAGTAAATAGCTTTTGGGTGAACTATTTTATAATTTTTTCCAGATTTACAGCCATGATCAACCCTTGTACATGCACACACACAGTGTATGGGAAATCTTGTGAGTACAAGAGTCAGCTGTTATTGTTCTCTCATAGTTGCTGTATCTCAGTCCAGCAGTATGTTTATACGAGTCTGAACACAGACTTCTTTACTGGAAATTTGTGTTTGTTTGTGTTTCACAGACTTAATTATAATGCAATCTCCAGTTTTGTTTTTACAGTTGCTGTGTACCCCAGTATGTATTATTTATACGAATCTGTAAATGTGACTTGAATTATTCTGTTTATGTTTACTGTAAACATCTTAAAAGCTGAGATTGTGTGTGTGTTTGGCTTGAGATGTGGTAATTGCTAGAGGCCAAATGAAGCATGGTCTAACGCATTGTGAATCCAGTGCATTTACATTTAAAACACTCGCCTCTGTTGTGGGTATTTTTGTTTGTCTGTTTTCGTTGGTAGCATTTTTAATGTCGGTGTTTGAGCTGCTGTCAAATGAATAATGTATTTGTCTTTTTAATCTTGACTGGTTGTTTGCTTCGGTTTATGGGCAAATTAAATGGAGATAACTGAAATGAATGCTTGTGAGAGACGTTTTTCTATGGAAGCATATGGGTAGCAAAATTCATTTTGACAATGCAATATGTAAAATGGCAATGTATATCTGTATTTAAATGTGCATTTTCCTATAGCTCCTCATGACTACACCATATTGTTCGAGATGCTGCAAAAGACACAGGCGAAAGTGGAATGTACAAAACATGGTGACATTAAGTAAATCTAATGGGCAATATATTGCGTCACCAAAAATAATTGAGGTCATGTACATTTATTGTGCGATAAGTCGATATATTGATTGTTGCGCCAGGCCTATTAATGGGGAATATTGACCTACTGTGTGTCTTGTTTCTGAGCCCTGCCTTGAAATAATGAATGACAGGTTGGGGGCGTGATCAGCTCAGAATGCATTTTCAAATCCACATTGACTAGTCTACACTGATCGCATTATTGGATTGAGTATTGAATGAAAATGCAATTCAAAGTGTCAATGCATTTGCAAGAAAAATAAAATACATTTAAATCACTATTTTTGCTACCATTACATTTTGAAATTCACACTGCATTTTGCTACAATTATCACATAGCATCTCTATGACAATGCAACCCAATGTGTCGTTCCTGCAATCTAAATAGATTTAGGAAAAATTGCATTTAAATTATAATTTTGCTACATTTTTTGCTTGGACATGTTAAACATATCTAATCAATTTGAGTAATACTATTTGCTTTGAATTTTGCAACTTGTAAAACATTAAAATATATTTATAATTTACATATTAAAACTAGTGTAGAAAATGGCAAATGTAAATTATATAATATAATTTTAATTTTGCACTAAATGTTGCACATGTATAGGAAAATGTACATTTAAATACAGAAATACATTGCTATTTCACATATTGCATTGTAGTTTTGTATATTTCCTTTTCAAAATGAATTTTGCTACCCATGTGCTTCCATACTTTTCCAGTTGTAGGCAGACGGGTTTGTCCTTGCATTTTATTAAGGACTGTAAGCATTGTGGTTTTCAAAATTGTTTGTGTATTTGTTTACTTGGTCTTGTTGATGTTGACTGTCGAGGCCCAGAGGACTTGGAAACTTTTCCCTGAATGTCTAAACAATAAAATATACAAAGAGGTCTGGCATAGTCCTACTCTGGTATCTGTTTTTAGTGGTTCACTTGTTTTCAAAGTGTTTACTATCCTTGGGGAAGATGATTGAAATTGGGTTTGTGGAAAGCCCTTTATTCTTGGATTTAGTGATGTGCTTTTTTGTTTTTTTGTTTTTTTTTACATCACAAGGTGTGCAGATGAAGTCATGTTCAACTTGAAGTCTGTCAAAACCATTTTGAAGAGGCTATAAAAAAATTATTAGTATGTCATCCTACATCTTGACATTGTCCATATTGCATCAGTTTCATAAAAACAGTGACTTTGGTACCAAATCAGTACTTCAAATAAAAAGATAATGACACCTAAAAAATCTTCATAGTGTCTGACTTCATTCAATAACTACACTCTTATTTATCTATTTCCGGATGCACACTCATACCTTGTGATAATCTGGCTGTGTGTACGGATGATTAAAATGTGTGTCTTGTTATTAGTGAAAGCACAGTCAGTGTTGTCTTAAGTGAATATAAATGAGTGTTACAAAACCTTAGGTGTTTGTCAAAATATTGGATTTGTACTTAATATCTTGCAGTGAAAGTGCAGCCTAATTGACCTGCTGCTGTACATTGTTGTTAATATTAATTACTGGAAATATTTAAGAATAAGAGGCAACTGTTCCCTGCACTTGTCTGGATACATTTATTATGGTAACTTTATTAATACAACATTACGAGAAAAAAAAATGCACAGCTAAATTTAATCACAGACCTGCTTCTCGGTTAAATTCTGACAGTGCTAAATTAGTAATATATAAAACATTATCACTAATAATTAAGACTACAACAATAATTTCAGTAGTTTTTCACATTTGATTACTTTTTGGTAATTTACTTTGTTTATTCTTCTTTATTACAGACTGTAAAATTGGAAAAGCTTGAATCAATGTTTTTTTTTCCCTTTTTTTTTTAAAGTATTTTAATTATTATTTTACATTCTAATAAAAGCATATTAGTTTTTGTTACGGTGTCATGATAGTCCTGAAATTTCATTGGTATTGGTATCGGCTACTACATTTTTGGTATGAGGACAAGCCTAATAAACAGTTACTGCATGGTAAATAATGAAGTGGTTGTGTGTGTGTGTGTGTGTGTGTGTATGTCTAGGTGGCTGTATCAGTGGGGATGATCACTCCTCAGGCCATCACCCCTCAACAGATGCAGCAGATCCTTCAGCAGCAGGTCCTGAGCCCCCAGCAGCTCCAACTGTTACTGCAGCAACAACAGGCCCTCATGTTACAGCAGGTACATACACATATTAGTGCGGTGCAGCTTCGCATCTGCAGTACTGCAACGACAATAAAATATCATTTAGTGTAGGTAGTTACTAAAAGAGACTCAGGGCTGTGGTCCTCAGCTCCCCTCCCATATAATCTAAAAATGTTAATGCCCAGATTTCAGATTATTAATCAACCTGGTCAATATATTACTCCCTCACTAGTGTGTAAAATACTTGTTTTCGGTGTAAATGTTTTCTCAGCAACAGCTTCAGGAGTTCTATAAGAAACAGCAAGAGGAACTCCACCTGCAGCTCCTGCAGCAACATCATGCTGGGAAACCCAGTAAAGAGGTAACAGCATCACAGTATAGCCCAGAGGACCATCTGAGCCATTTATTGCAATCTGTGCCAGATTTCCACTTGCCACATTTATGTCTTTTGTTGGCTTTGTGCGACTGTACTGCGAGTGAGTGAAGACTCCAGCTGTGGAGTCTGCAGCTTTACTCACTTGAGTGAAAGTACCAGCTGTGCGACAATGCTATGAATGAATGAAGAGACGGGCAGTGACTGTACTGGGAGCGTCAAGTGTCTGTCTCTGTATTTCTTACAGCAGATGATGGCCCAGCAGATGACTATACAGCAGCAGTTACTCTCCGTTCAACAGCAGCACCTGCTCAACCTGCAGAGACAGGGCCTGTTGTCTGTCCCGTCCGCTCTCACCAGCACACTGGCCCAGGGTAAGAACCCCTTACTTGGGATGCTCATTTCAGATAATTTTCCTGACCGATAACCACTGTTCATTATCTGTACATTAACTGTTAACTGATGAGATTACATGTGAGGATCCTGCAGGTGGTGGATCGTTTATAGTCTTTTCTCACAGCAGCTAGAATAATTAAATGTATCATTTTGATGGCGTATTGTAAACCAGTAAGGACTATGTGTTTATGAAACGCATGTGAATTAAATTAAATTATATTCCAGTTTTAAATGTGCTTCTGATTAAAGATAGCCTAGGATTACACAAGATGTGTATTTTAAAGGCAACCAGTATTAAATTATTAATTATTATATAAATTATAAAATTCGAATGGTATGACAATTAGGGATTTGACTGTACAGTAGGGATGGGCATTTTCCGAAAATATCACATTCTAATATTTGAGCTCACAAAAAATGAATATTTGAATAGTCGTTTCTTTAAATTAAGTTTAATGAGACGTGTTATTTTTCAGCAACATTTATTGTTTCCGTCATTTTGAACAAGCTTACACACAATACACATCGTGTTTTGTAGCTGAAAACCTTTAACAATGCGTGCAAGCAAACAAAAGTACAGATTAAAAGCAAAAAAAAAAGTGAACAAAGAAAAAACAAAAAAAAGTGAACAAAGAAAAAACTTAAAGCAGCCGGCAGCAATTAGGCTATTGTAGAACGTAGCCTACACTTAACTTTGGAACTTAAACTGTCAGCAAATCTTTTTTTCTTTTTTTCTATTGTTTTACTTGTTCTTGTTAAGAGACACGGGCATGTAAACGTGATCGGGGGAAAGTCGGCTCCTTAGTCTGTTAACAATAAGGCCGGCCGCTGAGAGAAAATGCTCTGATGGCACAGACGCTGTCGGGACTCTTGGCTGGACTCTGTAATCATCGCTGAAGAACTGGCTCAGCCTTTTCCGACGACTGGGCAATGGGCATTGCATCCTCTTCATCGTTGGTGGCGGCGGCTGCATCCGCACCACTCGCATCAAGGAAAGTGTTCTGATAATGTTCAAAAAAATGTTCATCGAGAAACCTGAGATGTTTGTGCCGAGGGTCTAGGGCAGACGCGAGAAGAGGAGTTTTCACTGCATTCTCCAAGTTTGTTGCTTATTCGTTGCTTGAGAGATGCCGCAACAATGTTCTTGAATTCGGTCACTTTCTGTGATTCTCCACGGCATATTTGAAGTACTGTAGAAGACCGCAGTTCTTAGGGGCCGTTCACACATCTTTTGCGCGCTCAAGTTCGTTATTTCCAATGAAGGCGCAGTATGCACGCTCATAATGGAAGCAACGCGGTCGCGATGCGCATCCGTTTTTTTCCAGGCGCGTCCGCACCGCATCGAGTTAAAAACATCTCAACTTTTCAGAATGCCGCAAGTGCACCGCAGGTCATGTGACAAGAACTAAACATTCAGCTTCATCCTTTCCCTTGACAACGTTGAAAGCTCAGCCAGAGCTACTGAAAGCGATTTTTTTTTGTGCTGCAAATCCATTTATCCTTGGCTGAAATTTCCGGGTCTTCATGGAGAGAGCGCGTCATTGTTGCTAGCGTTTTCCACGCATTTTTACGCATGAACGGCCCCTTATTCATTCATTAATTATGTTTTGCTTGCATACATCTTCAAATATGCCGTGGAGAATCACAGAAAGTGACCAAATTAGGTTTTATTGTGAACTTATTTATTTATTTATTTTTTGCGAAATTCGAATATCATTTTTATTTATCGAATAATTAGAGCAGAACGAATATTCGAATGTTCGACTATCCGTGCACACCCCTACTGTACAGACATTAAAATCTACAGGCTGATACACACTATAGGCAATGCTGATGTTGTTAACATTAATAATTTGAGAATAAAGTATAACAATAATAATAATTAGCATGGTTTGATGTGATATGAGCTAATCGATCGTTCGATTAAATCACCATTGGTAGTACGATTTATTGTAATTCTTTTCTCCTCAGTTGGTCATAACAAACATGGCAGACTTGTTACTTGTTCAAATGATGATATCCGATGAAAATTTTTAATTGGGTTATATATTCCAAGAAGTAGGCTAGAATCTGTGATTGCGAAGTAAAGTAAATATCCACCCCTGTGCGGTGACTGACTGCCACACATACTCCTGAAACATCAGATTCATCCGCGTGGGAGCCGTGCCGGAGTACAACCCACACAACAAAGATCATTCCACAAACAGCTGCAATTTCAGTTGGCAACAACGGCAAAACTTACGTACTGCTTTAAATAAAAATAGAATGGTTGAGCGTATGTCTGTGTGTGTGACCCGTTAGAAAAAGAAAAAATATATATATCTTTTTTTTCACATGTTTATTTTAACATGCAAACAGCAACAACAGAATCTGGATTTACCCATCGTCAAGTTATCACGCACCTGCACCGCTTCGGAGAACAGAAAAACAGAATTAAATAATATAAATAAAAAAAGAATAAAATAAATAGGCCTACACTAAATATTTTTCACTTAAATAACAAATTAACATGACAAAATGAAAACACACCAACAACTTCTATGCCCTTTAAAAAACCGTCAGTCTTTTTTCATCAGACATAAGAAAATGAATAGCAGGCCTACCTCAGTGCACGTGTCTAGTTTATATTTAACTAATTAACTAACTAAATAAATAACGTTCTTAATGGAGAGTCTGTAGTACAGCTCTGCATGGAAATATTTCATAATGCTCCTCTTATTTATTTCTGACAATTACCACTTGCTCCCGCAACGTGTGTTTTGTGCTCCCGTGATTTTTGTGTCCGCTCACGCAAAAATTTTGTAATATGTATAATACTGTGTATAATTTTTGTACATCAGGGAGCCGCTATCAATATGTGGGATATTGAAATCACTTTGAGAGCTCGCAGTTCACTTTCACTTCTCGATTTCGAGATCAGGCGCACTCTGTCAAGCACCTCTTACAAGTCACATTGGTTTCAGAGGTTAATGGAACATTGAGTGGAGAAATGAAATCATAGATATAGAGGTCTTATTAGTTTTCTAGTGATCTAATGAAGGAAATGTCTCACTCACAGGCTTGATCCCTGCTGAGCTTCAGCAGCTGTTGAAAGAGACGGCAGATGCACGACAGGAGGAGAAGAGTAGAGGAGACAAATCCCCTTCTCCTCCCAAAACTCAGATCCTCAACCACCACTCCAGCACTAATGGACACCATGTGCACCGACCCAGCCGGAGAGACAGGTACTTCATCATCGTTAAACTTTATTTTCTTTTATTGCATTCAAGCATGTGCCATTTATTTAGGTCTTAAAAATACTTAAAGTCCCCATGAAATCACAATTAAAGTTTTTGGGTGTTAGTAACAATATGTTTGTCTTAAGGTAATCTGTTTTGTGCTACAAAACAGTGACAAAATTCGCATTAGTATATATAAGCAGTTCGTCACTTCTGCCTAAATGGCTCAACGATTTTTTTGATGTCTCATCGTACTTCATCTTCTCATCAAATCTTCTGACCATTCAAATGCTCTCTAGAATCCGAAGTGCCCGCCCCCTGCACTACCGTATTTTTCGGACTATAAGTCACACCTAAGTATAAGTCGCATCAGACCAAAAATACGTCATGACAAGGAAAAAAAACATAAGTCGCACTGGACTATAAGTTGCAGTTATTTAGTACCAAGAGAAAACATTACCGTCTACAGCCGCGAGAGGGCGCTCTATGTTTTCAGTGTAGGCTACAGGAGCACTGAGCAGCATAGAGTGCCCTCTCGCGGCTGTAGACGGTAATGTTTTCTCCTGGTTCATGTCAAATAAATTTTTATAAATAACTATAAGTCGCAGGACCAGCCAAACTATGAAAAAAGTGTGACTTATAGTCCGGAAAATACGGTATATATAGATGCTGAAGTGCAGGCTGAGATCGGTCACTTGTTCACAGAGTGTAGTATTTTCTGTACAATGGCTCATAGTGCACAGTGTAGGTTAGTGTTGTCACTGTACCAAAATTTGAGTATTCGGTACCGATACCAGTGAAAATCCACGGTTCTCTGTACCAATTTCGGTACCAAAGCAAAACACAAAAATATTCTAATAAAAAAAAAAAAAAACTTTTTTATCACTAAAAATAAAACCAATACCATTCTTTATACTTATTTACAATTATGTTTAAAGTTTTTCTACAAGTAATATAATTATGAAAAACAGTAAATAAGTTTCACCCAAATTTAATTTGTATTTTAATTAATGAAATGTAAACATTTAAATGTTAAACATGGAAAAGAATTTTGTGATTTATTTCTTTAAAAAATAATGTTTTATTAATTTTTTCCTCAGTAGTAGCAGTACCGCATACATTCTACCAAATAATAGTAATATCTAGCACAATGCCTTTATGTAAAAATTTACTTTTATTTTGCCAGGCTACTTTTATTTTGACACTTGTTTTACTCAGATGAAACGGTAAAATGCTTGTGAAGTGACTCAGAACAGTTCTGGTGATGTTGTTTATGTATTTATGTCCTCATTGAGACGGCAGATGCTGAAATTACTGCAAGAGTCACGCGCTTCAGTCCATGTAGTAAACAAACCCACACGTCGCTGCCATTCATTCATTCACACAGAGACGCGCAGAACATGCAGGATTCATATTTCAACCAACTTTTGTGGCTTAACATTTAAAGATAATGGTCCATACGGAGATTTGATTTGATTAATATATGCTAACTTTGACACATTCCGTGATTGTCCATATTAAAATGTAAGTTTCATTATCAAGACTGGATTTTGAGATTCCGTCTGCGTTTTCTGCTTCGCGGAAATCATAGCGCTGTATGTGTCAAGAACCGGGTTGAGCGGGTCCTCGGTACCACCTGTACTTAAAGAAACCTGCTACGGTCACATTAAAACTTTTTTAGTACCGACTTGGTACCGAAGTACCGGGTCTTTTGACAACACTAGTGTAGGTGATAGGGAACGATTCAGACAGTGTAAATGAGTTTTCGATTGGTGCAAATGAGGTCTGCTTTCATGTTGTTTCACGAGAACCGCAGCAGCGCTCACAGTCTGATCCGGACTTTGGCTCCGGTCCAGAGACGCGGTGCGATCATATTCGTGAGTCGGCATATATTAAAAACTTTTACAACTACACAGCCTCAGCATGATTATGACCACTATTTCGTTTTACTAAGAGTTTCATATTGATTCTAGGGGGGTAATCTATTAGATTGTGGCTGTCAAATGCGGCTTTACTGAGCTCAACGGCTCTATCCCGAGCAGATATAAACAAAACGCTATTGGTTATTTTAAAAAGGGGGGAACTAAAACTAAAAGTTAGATATGTCCCACCCTCACTTCCTGTTTCAGTTGAAATTACTTCACCACATAGAATAATGCTGGGTGTTTCAAGGCACTTCATGGGACCTTTTAATATTTGCACTTGATGCTCACTCGCTCCTAATGGTAAAATTGGGCATACAACAGTGAATGAAAAACAGGAAACTGAAGCTCTTCGCTCGCAGGTTAATTTACTGACCAAACATATCCTATATTAGATTAATCGGATATGTGCACAACATATACATCATGCATCTGCACAAAAAAATCCAAATGCACAAGTTAAATTGAGCGTGCTAGTCAGAATGAATAACTAGTTGTGAATGCATTCTTCCTGTAACAACACGCTGAAACACCAGCAAGTAAAGCACAAAGAATTTACCACATTCTGTTTCAGTAGTGTTCTCGTTATTACTTTATATTACAGATTGACACTGCACATTTTACACAAACTGAATTTTACTTATCAAAGTGAATCTAGGCATCACTGCAGTGCAGACATTCAAAGCCATAGTTTTAGAGCATACCAACCAATAAGACATCAGGTACAGCCAGAATGTTAGCTCAACCAATCAGAAATAATGCGAACCAGTAAAATAATTGTTGTTTGAAAGAAATTATTACTTTTAAATCAACCAAAAAATTTTTTTAAATAAGACAGCAGACATTTGGTTACAAAACATTTCTGTTCGCATAATGCTCTTCTTTTAAACTTTTGTTTATAAGAAATATTAAGCAGCTGTTTTCAACATTGATTATAAGAAATGTTTCTTGAGCAACAAATCAGCATATTAGAATGATTTCTGAAGCATGACGATTAATGCTGAATATTCCGGTTTGCATATTCATAGTATTTATCTCACTGAAATGTAGTATTTGATGACTAATCAAACCAGTCAGTTTGTGGGAGGTTCCTAATACAGTATGTTGTATTGGAAGAATACTGTTGACAAATGTCAGGTGTCTTTAAAGGCATTTGTCTTTGTGGCTGTGTGAAAGGTGGCAGTGTCAATGCATTCCCTGTGGGCCTTTCTTCATATACACACTTGAACACTCTTCCATCTCCATGTTTGTTGAGGTCTAAACCTGTTTGTCTATATGTTTTCAGGAGCTTCTTGTTTGTCAGAAGCACTTGACATGTTGTCAGTCTTTAAACACTCACTGTGTGAACATTGTTGCTGCATGTGGATATGCTTGAACTTGTTTCCAAAAGTGTGTGAAGTGGAGAAATAGGGGTTAAGAACCAGCAACCTTCTAGCTCCCCAGCCCCGAGTCTTAACCACACTACACTACACTACCCTGTTAACAGTAAATGCTCAGATTACAGTAGGTGCCATTGTGTCCTAGCATTGCATTGATTTGGTCTGTATTGTCAGCAGAGCTTTTTTTATGGCCCGCCTGTGATTGTTTGCATGATATTGGTGGAGGGTGAGAGCTCAAGGACTGTGTGGTCAGTTTCATGTGTCATGTAAACTCCTGGCCGCCAGAGAGACGCCTGCAACTAAAACCTTAAGTGCAGCCGCTGGCACCAGAGAACAAACCCTTCACCCCTTCTAGAAGACCACAACATGTGGGCATTGTCTATCCGTCTCTCCTTCTGGCTTACTGAGTGACATGCAAACACACTTTCCCACTGATGGATTGAGGGTTGAAATGTAATCAATCCTTTATAAACCATCCATGCACCATTTTGATATCTATACTACTGTAACGCTGAGTGCTTATTCTCGAGAGGTGAGCATTTGACATTGGGCTGGGATCGTCAGAGCCCCATCTGCAAGAACAAACGGTTCATTGCTCATATTTGTTTTATTGTGTCTGCTTGCTAGCTTCTTTGGTTGTTCAGATTCTTATAAGGATGGAAATAACAAAGTATGTTTTAATTTGTTAAATGTGAGTCATCTGCCTAGACTGGGGTTGTGTTCAAGCATTGAGAGAGAAAAGATGCCCCACTGTTGATGCTTTCTCTTTGTTTTGGTGTAAGGGAAGGAATCTGCTGGCAGAGACACACAGGGCTCTCTTAGGCAACAAAAAGGAGAAGGTCTGGGGTCAAAGGACACAACCTTGCCTGATCCCAAACAAATAATGCATTCTTGGGATTTTTGTAAAATACAAAAATAAATCACTTTCTCAAACAGTCCACTGTTTGATACAAAGTCCAGCTAGTTTTTCAGCTGCTTCTGACCGAAGAATAGAGCTTTATGAAAAATATAAAAAAATGCATTAAAAATACCACACTAAACTACAGTTCGAAAATAATGTTACAAAAGATTTGTTTCAAATAAATGCTGTTCTTTGAAACTTTCTGTTCATCAGAGAATCCTGGAAAGAATTTATCAAGGTTTCCACAAAAATGTTAAGCAGCACAATTGTTTTCAGCGCTGGTAAAAAGAAATCAGTATATTAGAATTAGGGATGGGACGATATTGATAACCGTGATAAAATGTGCTGAAGGTTAGTAATATCGTTTAAAAATGAATTATCATTAAAACCGTGTTTGATTATCGCGGTTTTAATAACTCACTATTAAATCATGTCCAGCCAGCAACAGTCTGACGCAAGCGCAGCGCACAATGTTTTTTTTTGTTTTTTTTTCGAGAAGGAATGGCGAAAGTCAGTGACTTTTCTATGCTTTTCTATGCTTCTACACTTTTCATTGTAAGGAAGGAAATGCCACAGAATTTAATCTTTCTTTAAATTAAGTGCATAGAGTTGCTTGTTTTATTAGTTTTTTGTTGATTATTAAATATAAAACTTGCTGAAATGTTTTCAGTGTGAGCAACTATTTTTGAACACTTTCATCTCGTTTCAACAAAACCGTGATAATATTGATAATCGTGATAATTTTAGTCACTATAATCGTGATATTAAATTTTCATACCGTCCCATCCCTAATTAGAATGTTTGAAGGATTGAGACACTGAAGACTGGAGTCACAAGAATAAATTACGTTTTATAAATTAGACATTTTGTATCTGTTTTTGATCACATAAATGCAGTCTGGTGAGGATGAAGCTTCTTTCAAAAACACTAAATCTTGCTGATCCCAAAAAGTTAGTGGAAAAAATACCTTAGATTTACAAAAAAATAAAAAATAAAAAACAATCGGCTGTACAACAAATACTACGATGTGGAAGTTCATTATCGTTATTTTTATCACATCATAGTGATTATGCTGCATTAATAATGCAATCACAATGCAAACAATCTAAAATAGAGCTGCATGACTAGTTCTTTAACGATACTGCACACTCTGTGATTCATGCCTCACAACAAGATGCATCACAATATCGAAATATTGTAATTAAAAACAAGCCTGCCAAGTGGAAAGAGACACCGTGGAAAGCATGAATCTGCAGTATCAGGTGCAGTCTTGCAGTTTGCTTCATCTTTTTTTCCATAGCTTACTCTTAGAAGCATGTCTGACCACAGTGAGAAACTCTGGTTTCAGAATGTATGCTAATTTTCTTCTTTCTTTTAAAGTAACTGTAGGAAATATTTATTAAAATAATGCAAATACCTAAAAATCTCAATTGCTGTATTGAAAGGCTGATGCAAAAAGAGGTGAAAGATGGCAAACGTTCTAGACGGTAGAGAGAGAGAGATGGCTCAAGAACAAATGAAAATGTAGTAGTGTGTTTGGGTTGAAATGGAAGGAGCAGAGCCCTGTGTGTCACATATGGTGCTTTTCCATTGCATGGTATGGCACGGTACGGTTTACTTTTGGGGGGTTTTCCACTGGGTACAGCTGTACCATTACTAAAATGTGTCGTGTAAGCCCTGCTGGTCACTGATTGGCCGGAGAGAATCATCACTACCTGCGTCATTGAACTTGTGATACGAGACACCAGACCTGCTAGATTTAAATCAGCACAGGCAGCTTATTATCTGACACAACTTTATTTATTTTTTTTGAATGAACACAATTGATTTGAATGAGCGCACCTTTTTTAAACAATCAAAACATGGCTGCTTCGTGGTCTGTTGAGGAAGTACAGATGTTCCTCTCGTTGATAGCCGAGGAGTGGATCCAGAGAGAGCTTGATGGGGCAGTGCAGAATGAAAACGTTTTTCAGGAGTTCGCTCAGCTCTTGGCTGCGACGTGTATAACACCACCCACTTAAAGTGGTACTAAACTGCAGTGAAAATGCAAGCCATGCCAGGCTGTGTCATACCACGCAGTGCAAAGCGCCAATATTTGCACAGTATCACAACATTGTCCAGCACAATACTGTACTATTGACCTTAAAAAAAGTACATGACAGGAACGCTTCAGACTGTGCATTTATTGTCTGTTTTTGCTTCAGTTCTCAGGAGAGTCATTCCCAGAGCACCCATCCTTTATACAGCCACGGCGTATGCAAGTGGCCAGGCTGCGATGCCGTGTTCGGAGACTTCCAGTCATTCCTCAAGTGAGTCAGCAGCTCTCATCCTCTGCGTTTTATTATGCTGTTTGTCCTGTTTGCAGATCTGAGGAGGAGCTGTAAGCAGCTGTAATCTAATTATCATTTCTGAGTGTGCTTGCTGCCTTTTTTACAGCTCATTTTATGTGGTTCTTTCCCTTTCACTCTGTTCACTTGTTTGTTTTTGTCCTTATTCACTCCTTCCACTGTCTCAAACCTCCAATTACTTGTATATATCTATATTCCGCCCATGTCTCTTTATTTTCTTTCTGTTTTCTTCTCTCTTTCCTTTCTTTCTCTCTCCCCCGTGGCGGTGCAGCCGTGGGGCCCCTCAGGGTTGAACTCAGTGCACTGATAAACAGAGTATCCATGGTGATCCTGGCCATCCCTCCCAAAACAAACAACAGGAGGATGTTTATCTGTGCCCCCTCCAATGACCCTGACCCCTGCTCCCAGTCCGAGGCCCCGCCCTGTCTATTGCCACAACACTGCCTTTGTTCCTCAGCTCAGGCGCATTTGCACTATTAACAACATGTTCCAAACTACCACATCACACTGAGATTCACGTGCCGCACCTGAGAATGAGGCATGTAGCCTTTGTGAATAGCATTTTTCATTCATTCTCAAATATGATGATGCTGTGATCTGGAAAACTGCATTACTTTAGTTTTTCAAATCGTCAGAATCTCCCTCTGTTTATTCAATAGTAAATACAGTGCTGTATTGCCAAGGAGACTATTTATTGAATGTATGTTCTCAAAAGCAAGGTTTGAGTTGGAGGGATAAATCATTTTTTTGTTGTTTATAGATTTTTTGTTAGAGGAGGAGTTGTTTGAGGAAGTTTGATTTGATGAAAGCCTTGCTCAGATTTTCTTTGAACACAGCGCCCTCTACTTCTCAGTAGTATTATTGCATCCTGTACATGTATGATATACGATCAGATCATTCTTTTGAATTCGTTGTTTTTAAATATTTATTCAAACTCGTTCACATTGCATGTTTGGGAGTAAAAATCTGAGGTGATTTTCGTAGCAATATCCACTAAAAGTTTAGATGTTAAGTTTTTTTTTAAAGAAATTAATATATTTCTTCTGCACTGATGCATTACAAATGCTATTACTGTGTGTGTTTTTTTTATCAGTGTAATGTTACAATAGTTTTATTTCCAATAAATGCTGTTCTTTTAAACTTTAATTGTATTCAAAGATATACTATGGTTTCCACAAAAAAATTGTGGTTGCTCAAACAGTACAATTATTTGCTTAAAAGAATCCAACTATATAAAAGTAATATTGCAGTATTCTCCTGATTAAACTTAGTGTTGGCAAATAAAACTATACTTATATTCTTAGTCAACTTTGGGCAGGATAAGGCAAGTTTATTTATATATCACATTTCATACACAGTGGTGATTCAGAGATCAAGAGAAAAAAAAACTTGAAAGATGTGTTTTAATGACAGTAATGAACGTCTGTATATGTGTGTTTTGTTTTTCAGGCATTTGAACAGTGAACATGCTCTGGATGACAAGAGCACAGCACAGTGCAGAGTTCAGATGCAGGTGGTTCAGCAGCTGGAACTGCAGGCAAGGCTTTACAAACACAACACAATTGCTTTTGCGTCCGAACGGAACGCAGTTGCGGTTTTTGATATGGTGCATTTAATTCTGATTAGACTGAAGACATGTTTGTTTTCTGCTTTGCATGTAGTTGAACATCCTGCTCTAATCTGAGCTCTAATCTTTTTCCTGTTCTGTATGTACACATAAAGAAAAACCATGTGAACGCTAGACAACAGACAGCTCCAGTTTTATCAGTGGTACATCTCTGTTTTCTTTGTGTTTGTCAAACAGCTTGCCAAAGACAAAGAACGTCTTCAGGCCATGATGGCCCACCTTCATGTCAAGTCTACTGAGCCCAGACCTGCCCCTCAGCCAGTATGTCTCTTTATTTGCCATTTGTTTAGTTCTGAAGATACACTTAACATTGCTGGTGAAATAATACACTTTTTTTTGGTTGTTATTAGGTGAATCTGGTGTCCAACCTCACACTTGCCAAAGCAACCGTTCCCAAAACCAGTCCCTCTATGAGTCTTTCCCAGAGTGCCACAGCCCCGTCTACACCCCTCACATCACTCCCCCAGATGCCCTCTGTCATCATACCCACCAGCCTGCACAGCATGGGACCCATCCGCAAGCGCTATTCTGACAAATACAACATCGCCATGGACCAAGGTGAGATCCGTGACCTCTGACCCACAGTCAGTGTAGTGCAGTGATCCGGGCTCTACTATAAGAATGACCCCAAATCAGTGTGAGAGAAATGTGTGCCTGTGGGAGTGTCACCTGGCTAGTAGGGTTATTTCAACTTACAGAAAAGGAGGATCCTGCGCTCAGTCCACATGTAACATGATTTCAAATTACGCAATTATTTTCTCCAAAAGAGT
This sequence comes from Carassius carassius, assembly GCF_963082965.1. NCBI lineage: Eukaryota > Metazoa > Chordata > Actinopteri > Cypriniformes > Cyprinidae > Carassius > Carassius carassius. Next base: position 10,877,861 of record NC_081791.1, read on the forward strand.
AAAAGTACAATACAAAAATTAATTTGCTGTGTATGCAGAAAGGTATAGGTCCTGCACGACTGTAATAAAGTATAATAACTTAATAATAACTTAGTAATAAAGTAATGTAGTAATAATAATAATAATTTGTATTAATAAAAAGATTACTAGCATCTCGGCCTATGATCTTTAATTTTTTGGATACAGAACAAATGAATTACAAATGACAAATTAGTTTTTAATCTTTTTGGAAGAATTTATTTCAACATTCATGCATTGAATATTTCTTCGTAAATTCGATTTTTTGTTTATCTATCTGTCTATAAAATGCATGTAATATGTATTTATGTATGCATTAAGCTTAAAGTTACTTCTTAGAAAGTTGCTACTTAAAACAAACTTATATTTTAAGTTTAGAAACTCGCAGCAAAAAACTGTTTCCAACCTGTAAAACAATTGCACAAGCCTTTCTTTATTTTAGGTCCGCATACATGGAAAACCCTATAAAAATAAAAAAAAAGACAGAATTGCTTTGATAAATGAAGTGTAACTGACAGCACCTTTCTTCTGTGTCTCATAGATATTGTGCAGAATAAGGAATTTTACCTGAGTGCTGAGGTCCGGCCTCCTTTTACATATGCAGCTTTGATCAGGCAGGTAAGAAACCATCATCGAGGTCTGCATCATTTTTGATAAGACGGCCATCAAGTAGGATTTCTGAACAAACTGGAGATGAAGTTTAGTTAGACGTTTATTTGCATCTTTCATCAGCTGCCATATGAGATATATGTTCCCCTTTTTAATTTATAGGCCATTTTGGAGTCTCCAGAAAAACAGCTAACACTAAATGAAATCTACAACTGGTTCACACGCACATTTGTATATTTCAGACGCAATGCTGCAACATGGAAGGTAACTGAAAAGATGGTCTTGAATGATTTCCTGTGCCTTGGATCAGTTTGTTAATTTATTCTGTGATCTCAGAATGCAGTTCGCCACAATCTCAGTCTTCACAAGTGTTTCGTACGAGTCGAGAATGTGAAGGGGGCCGTTTGGACTGTGGACGAGCTGGAGTTTCAGAAAAGAAGGCCACAGAAGATCACTGGGTAATTTCAAATCTCATTGCAGTGATTTAATTTGCACAGATTGCTCTGAGGTCATTGTTGTTAATGACACGGATGTTTCTTCAGATCACCTCTGGTGAAGAACATCCAGTCCAGTCTGGGGCAGAATCCCGCCCTGTCTTCTCTGCAGGTATGGAGTCATTCATACACAAGCTACTGTTTTAATAGTTTGAGATTGGTAAGATTTTTAATATATTATAAAATGTAATTTATTTTCAGCATCATTACTCCAGTCTTCAGGGTCACATGATTCTTCAGAAATCATTCTAATATGCTTGTTTTACTGTCACACTTTTGATCTATTTAAAGGGTTAGTTCACCAAAAAATGAAAATTGTGTTATTAATAACTCACCCTAATGTCGTTCCAAACCAGTAAGACCTCCGTTTATCTTCGGAACACAGTTTAAGATATTTTAGATTTAGTCCGAGAGCTCTCTGTCCCTCCATTGAAACTGTGTGTACGGTATACTGTCCATGTCCAGAAAGGTAAGAAAAACATAATCAAAGTAGTCCATGTGACATCAGAGAGTCAGTTAGTTTTTGAAGCATCGAAAATACATTTTGGTCCAAAAATAGCAAAAACTACGACTTTATTCAGCATTGTCTTCTCTTCCGTGTCTGTTGTGAGAGAGAGTTCAAAACACAGCAGTTTGTGATATCCGGTTCGCGAACGAATCATTCAGTTCACCAAATTGAACTGAATCGTTTGAAATGGTTCGCGTCTCCAATACGCAGTCATCGCCAATGACGCCATTGCGTCAAGCGCAAAAGAACCGTTGAACTGTTTTCTTCAACAGGTTTATTGAATTGAACTGTCCAAAAGAACTACTGGTGATCCGAAAACCAATGAGTCAGTCTTTTGTTCGTTATCTGGCTCGGCTCGGTGTTCATCTTCAGTTCTCTCTTCACAGCAGTTCAGTCAGTGTACTGTTTGAGTACATGAATTACTCCGGGATATTGGTTTGTTTGAACTCAGAGGGAGTGTCAGCCACATTAAAAAAGTTAACAGCTTAAGTCATTTGTGGATTAATGCGTATTAGAGACGCGAACCATTTAAAACGATTCAGTTCGATTTGGTGAACTGGTTCAAAAAGATCCGGTTACATTGAATGATTCGTTTGCGAACCGGATATCACAAACTGTTGTGTTTTGAACTCTCTCTCACAACAGACACGGACGAGAAGACAATGCTGAATAAAGTCGTAGTTTTTGCTATTTTTGGACCAAAATGTATTTTCGATGCTTGAAAAACTAACTGACCCTCTGATGTCACATGGACTACTTTGATGATGTTTTTCTTACCCTTCTGGACCCTATCTTAAACTGTGTCCCGAAGATGAACGGAGGTCTTACTGGTTGGAACAACATGAGGGTGAGTTATTAATGACACAATTTTCATTTTTCAGTGAACTCTAACCCTTTAATGCATCCATACTCTATACTTTGGAATGGTAGTATATTTAACTTGTTTGTAATGTCAGTGTTATTTTCAGTGGTCTTAAAACATTGTTTCTCTTCAGGCAGCGATGGTGGACAGCAGTCTGCCCCTATATGGCTCGGCGTCCATGGGAGCGTCCAGTCTGAAGGCTCTGGCCAGCGCACTGCATGAGGACATGAGTTCTCACGATCATGACGAAGGCTCCCACAGCGACTCCAGCCTGGAGCTCTCTCCTGTGCCCACACTGTGAGTCCACTCTCCTGCCTGTCCGACATCACTCACATAAACCCTGAGAACATCTATCAGCCAGGCTTATTCAAAGATTAAAAAAAGGCATTGAAGTTATTTTTAGATGGGGGAAGATGCCCCTTAAGGTCAAAGTGCATTTACTTTTAGAATGTATAGTTTAGCATGTGCAGGATGGTAATGATGCATCAGCCTGTCTGTTATTAGGGGAAATAAATAGAAACATTTGCTAAATGAATTGTCATAGGACAAAATTAAATATGCATCGATTGACTGGCCAATAATCGGAATCGGCTGATTTTTCACATGACCTTGCTGACTGCGAGCCGATCCTTTTATTATCAGCGATGCCAGCAATGACGTCACAGCCATGCACGGACATTTTCATTGCATTCTGTGTGAATAGTGACTGATGATGTATTTATGTCGTGTCAAATTAGGCTTGCACAGTCTGAGTGTGTGAGAGAGAAAGCACACACAAAGTATCTCACAGAAATGTATAGATGCATACTGTGGTTAAAAAAAAAATGATTTTTTATAAAATATGATTTAAGTAAGGTACATTTATACAGCCATGATGTTTCCCCGAATATTAATATCAACACAACTGCAATGTGACACTGTTTTATAAAAATTATTTCAGTAAACAAGAAGTTCAAATTATAAGTGACTTAAATTTTAGACAAAATATTGATTGTTTTTGCTCATTTTGCTCATTTTGCGGAGATGGTTCAAATCGAAGCCCCAGCAGAACTGTTGTCTCTCTGAGCAACACACAGCGGTGTTTCCTTACTGAATAAAGCCACGTTTTTTGGACAAATGGAGTGAGTCAATGATACAGTGGCCCATTCATAAAGACAGCACTCACTTGCCTAATTTCTGAATGATATAACCATTTGAATGATTCTGTTGAATGAATTAATAATGACTTACTCATTAAGACAGACATTTGCTGCCACCTACTGGTGGTTTAGTCATATTTAAAAGTATTATCACATTTTTTTTTACATTTATTTGTATGTTTAAAAAATGTGTAAAACATTAATCTTATAAAATTATATATGCATTTGAAATTTTGCAGTGTACATGCATTTATGACACCTCAGCTTCATCAAACTGTGAAAATGCATCTAATGCCACTTCAGATGCAGCTTCTGTTTCCTCAGCAGTGGAAAGAGAGTTTGTTGATACTAATTTCATTTGATTTGTAACAACTCTACGGTTTCTTATTATTCTAAGTGAATTAATTGAAGCAAAGTGAGAAGTGGATGTGAAAGATGACAGATTTAATAAAGTTAGGGGGAAAATTACAGTTTATAAACACAGTGGGTTTTGTTACATACATCAACTCATTTTAAGTGAACCATTTCTTCCTCTTTTTAGTCACAGAGCACTTTTTTTTTTTTAGAGTCGTTTATGTGAGAGAAAATCTGTAACTTAGTCCAGATAGGGGGAATTGTAATGTTTAATAATTTGTTTTATTATGTTAATCATTTTTGCATTGAAATTTTCATAGATTTTTGTTTGTATATGCTGTCAATAATAGTTCTTAGAAAGAAAATCTGAATCAGAAAAAATCTATATCGGGAGGTCACACTTCCAAAAAAATCTGAAATCGAAATTGGACAAGAAAATTGCAATCGGTGCATCTCTAGACAAAATTTTAATTAAAATAAAATATAAAAACTGGGGAAGAGGAAAATACCTGGAACAAGAGGAAAATAGAAATTAAAAAAAATAAAACTTTTGATATATAATTATTATCCATAAATATCAAGTCATTAATGTAGAATAATAAATCAAATATTTAAAATTGTTTTGATAATTTATTTGAATAATTAAATGATCAGTGACAAAGAAATTAGAATCCCAGTAAAAAAAATATCTGAAAGGAAAATTTATTATATGACTTACATACAGGCAAATTAATATATACTTAAGCTGCCTATATTTTAACTGAAGATATGTCATAATGGCAACACTGTGAATGCAAAATATTTTCACCCAATTAACCTGTTTTTTTTTTTTTTTTAATGTCTGAAATGTTACTTTAATTTATGGAAAGATTGAATAACATCTCCATTATTGTGGGGCATCATCTTATCCCAAAGGTTTATTTTTACCTTTTTTAAAAAAATAATAAATAAATGAAAAATAACTCTTCTTCCCCAACAGTGTTATTATAGTTGACTTAAACATTTTCATTATTTAAATATTTACTGAAATATAACATTTAATAAAACATTTTAATTTCAGTAATCTCATTGTAATTTAATTTTCATGTATTAAAATAACTAAAACTGAAATACAAATTAATAAGAACTATAAAGATAGAAAAATAAAAACTAAATCACTAAAACTTTAAATGAAAGTGGAAAATGTAAAAATAAAATCTGATTCAGAATATTAATAAACACTAAAATAGTATCTCAGTGATACCGAAATAACATTACTTCACAAATATAAAAACTGTGATCGATTTTTTTTTTTTTTTTTTTTTTTATAAATTATATCTATGGTATAATCTCTCTCTCTCTCTCTCTCTCTCTCTCTCTCTATATATATATATATATATATATATATATATATATATATATATATATACAGTACAGACCAAAAGTTTGGACACACCTTCTCATTCAAAGAGTTTTCTTTATTTTCATGACTATGAAAATTGTAGAGTCACACTGAAGGCATCAAAACTATGAATTAACACACGTGGAATTATTTATGGAATTATATACATAACAAAAAAGTGTGAAACAACTGAAAATATGTCATATTGTAGGTTCTTCAAAGTAGCCACCTTTTGCTTTGATTACTGCTTTGCACACTCTTAGCATTCTCTTGATGAGCTTCAAGAGGTAGTCACCTGAAATGGTCTTCCAACAGTCTTGAAGGAGTTCCCCGAGAGATGCTTAGCACTTGTTGGCCCTTTTGCCTTCTGTCTGTGGTCCAGCTCACCCCTAAACCATCTCGATTGGGTTCAGGTCCGGTGACTGTCAGGTCTGAGGCCAGGTCATCTGGCGCAGCACCCCATCACTCTCCTTCTTGGTCAAATAGCCCTTACACAGCCTGGAGGTGTGTTTGGGGTCATTGTCCTGTTGAAAAATAAATGATGGTCGAACTAAACGCAAACCGGATGGAATAGCATGCCGCTGCAAGATGCTGTGGGAGCCATGCTGGTTCAGTATGCCTTCAATTTTGAATAAATCACAGAACAAAGCACAGATTTCCACTGGTTTAATGCCAATTCCTTGTGTTCTTTAGCCCAAACAAGTCTCTTCTGCTTGTTGCCTTTCTTTAGCAGTGGTTTCCTAGCAGATATTCTACCATGAAGGCCTGATTCACACGGTCTCCTCTTAACAGTTGTTCTAGAGATGTGTCTGCTGCTAGAACTCTGTGTGACATTGACCTGGTCTCTAATCTGAGCTGCTGTTAACCTGCGATTTCTGAGGCTGGTGACTCGGATGAACTTATCCATCGCAGTAGAGGTGACTCTTGGTCTTCCTTTCCTGGGGCGGTCCGCATGTGAGCCAGTTTACATTACATTTTACATTTATAAGGCAAGAAATCACACTTATTAAACCTGACAGGGCACACCTGTGAAGTGAAAACCATTTCAGGTGACTACCTCTTGAAGCTCATCAAGAGAATGCTAAGAGTGTGCAAAGCAGTAATCAAAGCAAAAGGTGGCTACTTTGAAGAACCTAGAATATGACATTTTCAGTTGTTTCACACTTTTGTTATGTATATAATTGTGTGTTAATTCATAGTTTTGATGCCTTCAGTGTGACTCTACAATTTTTATAGTCATGAAAATAAAGAAAACTCTTTGAATGAGAAGGTGTGTCCAAACTTTTGGTCTGTGCTGTATATACACTCACCTAAAAGATTATTAGGAACACCTTCAGAACTGCCTTAATTCTACGTGGCGTTGATTCAACAAGGTGCTGAAAGCATTCTTTAGAAATGTTGGCCCGTATTGATAGGATAGCATCTAGCAGTTAATGGAGATTTGTGGGATGCACATCCAGGGCACGAAGCTCCCGTTCCACCACATACCAAAGATGCTCTATTGGGTTGAGATCTGGTGACTGTGGGGGCCATTTTAGTACAGTGAACTCATTATCATGTTCAAGAAACCAATTTGAAATGATTTGAGCTTTGTGACATGGTGCATTATCCTGCTGGAAGTAGCCATCAGAGGATGGGTACATGGTGGTCATAAAGGGATGGACATGGTCAGAAACAATGCTCAGGTAGGCCGTGGCATTTAAACGATGCCCAACTGGCACTAAGGGGCCTAAAGTGTGCCAAGAAAACATCCCCCACACCATTACACAACCACCAGCCTGCACAGTGGTAACAAGGCATGATGGATCCATGTTCTCATTCTGTTTACGCCAATTCTGACTCTACCATCTGAATGTCTCAACAGAAATCGAGACTCATCAGACCAGGCAACATTTTTCCAGTCTTCAACTGTCCAGTTTTGGTGAGCTCGTGCAAATTGTAGCCTCTTTTTCCTATTTGTAGTGGAGATGAGTGGTACCTGGTGGGGTCTTTTGTTGTTGAAGCCCATCCGCCTCAAGGTTGTGCGTGTTGTGGCTTCACAAATGCTTTGCTGCATACCTCGGTTGTAACGAGTGGTTATTTCAGTCAAAGTTGCTCTTCTATCAGCTTGAATCAGTCGGCCCATTCTCCTCTGACCTCTAGCATCAAGGCATTTTCGCCCACAGGACCGCCGCATACTGGATGTTTTTCCCTTTTCACACCATTCTTCGTAAACCCTTGAAATGGTTGTGCGTGAAAATCCCAGTAACTGAGCAGATTGTGAAATACTCAGACCGGCCCGTCTGGCACCAACAACCATGCCACGCTCAAAATTGCTTAAATCACCTTTCTTTCCCATTCTGACATTCAGTTTGGAGTTCAGGAGATTGTCTTGACCAGGACCACACCCCTAAATGCATTGAAGCAACTGCCATGTGATTGGTTGATTAGATAATTGCATTGAGAAATTGAACAGGTGTTCCTAATAATCCTTTAGGTGAGTGTGTATAAATATATATATGTCTGTGTGTGTGTGTATAATATATGAAATATGTATATACAGTGCCTTGCGAAAGTATTCGGCCCCCTTGAACTGTGGGACCTTTTGCCACATTTCAGGCTTCAAAAATAAAGATATGAAACTGTAATTTTTTGTGAAGAATCAACAACAAGTGGGACACAATCATGAAGTGGAACGAAATTTACTGGATATTTCGAACTTTTTTAACAAATTAAAAACTGAAAAATTGGGCGTACAAAATTATTTAGCCCCTTTACTTTCAGTGCAGCAAACTCTCTCCAGAAGTTCAGTGAGGATCTCTGAATGATCCAATGTTGAACTAAATGACTAATGATGATAAACAGAATCCACCTGTGTGTAATCAAGTCTCCGTATAAATGCACCTGCACTGAGAGATAGTCTCAGAGGTCCGTTTAAAGTGCAGAGAGCATCATGAAGAACAAGGAACACACCAGGCCGAGATACTGTTGTGGAGAAGTTTAAAGCCGGATTTGGATACAAAAAGATTTCCCAAGCTTTAAACATCCCAAGGAGCACTGTGCAAGCGATAATATTCAAATGGAAGGAGTATCAGACCACTGCAAATCTACCAAGACCTGGCCGTCCCTCTAAACTTTCAGCTCATACAAGAAGACTGATCAGAGATGCAGCCAAGAGGCCCATGATCACTCTGGATGAACTGCAGAGATCTACAGCTGAGGTGGGAGACTCTGTCCATGGGACAACAATCAGTCGTATACTGCACAAATCTGGCCTTTATGGAAGAGTGGCAAGAAGAAAGCCATTTCTTAAAGATATCCATAAAAAGTGTCATTTAAAGTTTGCCACAAGCCACCTGGGAGACACACCAAACATGTGGAAGGCTCTGGTCAGATGAAACCAAAATCGAACTTTTTGGCAACAATGCAAAACGTTATGGTTTGCATAACAGCAACATAGCTCATCACCCTGAACACACCATCCCCACTGTCAAACATGGTGGTGGCAGCATCATGGTTTGGGCCTGCTTTTCTTCAGCAGGGACAGGGAAGATGGTTAAAATTGATGGGAAGATGGATGGAGCCAAATACAGGACCATTCTGGAAGAAAACCTGATGGAGTCTGGTAAGAGATGGAGATTTGTCTTCCAACAAGACAATGATCCAAAACATATAGCAAAATCTACAATGGAATGGTTCACAAATAAACATATCCAGGTTAGAATGGCCAAGTCAAAGTCCAGACCTGAATCCAATCGAGAATCTGTGGAAAGAACTGAAAACTGCTGTTCACAAATGCTCTCCATCCAACCTCACTGAGCTCGAGCTGTTTTGCAAGGAGGAATGGGCAAAAATTTCAGTCTCTCGATGTGCAAAACTGATAGAGACATACCCCAAGCGACTTACAGCTGTAATCGCAGCAAAAGGTGGCGCTACAAAGTATTAACAGGGGGCTGAATAATTTTGCATGCCCAATTTTTCAGTTTTTTATTTGTTAAAGTTTGAAATATCCAATAAATTTCGTTCCACTTCATGATTGTGTCCCACTTGTTGTTGATTCTTCACAAAAAATGAATTTTATATCTTTGTTTGAAGCCTGAAATGTGGCAAAAGGTCGCAAAGTTCAAGGGGCCGAATACTTTCGCAAGGCACTGTATATGTCTTAAGTTTAAAGTTACTAAAAGATGTTCAACTTTAGTTTTACTTAAGCTCAATTTTAAGTTTAGAAACTTGCAGCACAATCATAATTTTGTTTAACTTCTGATGCTTAATTTTAAGACAAGCTGCTTAAAATGCCCATACTGTATATGTAGCTCAGGGCCAGTGAAAATAAAATGGCATGTAAAAATCTGAACTACAGTTGAAGCATCTTGATTTACTTCTTTGTTTCTTTTATTTTCATTGTTTCTTCACTACTGCTTGTAAATGTTCAGATGTTTCTAACCTGTAAAATGATAAACTATAGCACTATTTTTGTGAGAATTACATTTACATCAAAATTAGATCAGTTGACCTCAAATCTGTTTTGACTGTCAAAGTCTCACAGATGTTGATATTCAGATTAAAAGACGAAATTAAAAATAGCATAGCGATTCATAAGAAGTGATGTGATGAGTTTTCTTACTGTACTGTTGAAGTCAGATTCTCGGTTTGATCCTGGCTGACGTGAGCGGTCTGTGTTCACAGGCATCAGTCTCAAATCAAAGAAGAGCAGATGGAGGCCGAGGACTACAACAGCTCCATGTCTCCAGAGACAGAAGACCAGCACAGTCCAGACACCAACCACCACGAGCCGGGGTTCTCCTCGTCACCTCACTCGCTCCACTGCTGAGATCATCCTCTATCAGACTCAGAAAACTGACTGCAGCTGCAACTTTTCCTTTTGGGAACAACCATTTATTTATTGTTTCGATGTACCTGTTTCTGTTGTATGCAGTTTGACCTCACTGGTACAGAAGGGCTCCTCTGTGTTTAAAAATGTGCTCCATCAGCATGCAGAGGACAGAAGAGGGCACTGTAGACAACACGTCATCTTCGGTTTGTATATTAAACACTACAGCACCTGAACTCCAACAACAACTTAAAGGGAAGATGGTTTCCCTTTCAACTGAGGAAAATGAATTTTTAAGGTGTCTATGAGATATTTAGCTTTCCACAAAATCTATTCAGTGCAGCTGTGAATGCTGAATGAAAAGCTCTTTATTGTTGATGCAAGTTTGAATCACCTCTGCCTCAAATACTGTAGGGTTAGTCACCATCAGGGCCGTCGCTTGAGGTCACGGGGCGCTGATGAGATTTCGATGGGCGGTCCAGTGAGGCTGTAACATAGAGGACCTGACGATGGCCCCGGTAATGTGTGGCCTTAAATTTCAGACTGCTTATTGGTAGAATGGAAAATGAAATTGTGAATGTCTTTTTTTTTTTTTTAAGATAAAAACAAAACCAAAGGGGAACATTTTATAACCAGCACTTGATGATGAATGTGTTTGATTTGTTTTTCACTTAGTGTGTACAGAAGGTTACTGTATTTTCGTTATCCAAAACATTTTTTATGCAAAGGAAATTCACAACAGTCCCAATCATTCGGTTACTAGTATAGCTGAACCAAACGTTTTCTTTAATATTTGAGTTCTTTATTTTTTGGATACGTTTTTCGCTGTTGTAGAAAGAATCAAGTTACCAAAGATTGTGAAAGATGTTTTGATGTTGTGTACCCTGTTTACATTGTCCCTTTTAATATGGCCAAGACTAAGAAGTCTAGGAAGATGTGTTAAATGTCACACTTGTGACATTTTGAGCATTTTGTAATTGTAATCATTTGATCTGACAACTAGTTATTTTACCACAGAGAGAAAAGGTGAATGGAAATAATGCATAATTGTTGAATGAGTAACTTGTTACACGTCTGAAAGAAATAGATGACATCGGTTTCAAATCAACTGTCAGTTTGTTTAATAATTCTGAATAAATGGCCTTATGATTAATAAATTCTTGTATGAACATGTGAAAAAGTTATATGGTGTCAGCTTTTTCCATTTTAAATCATTCTAAGTGTATAAATTCACTTTTTTCAATTGTTTATGCAATTATAAATATATTAACAGTGCATTAAAAGCACAAAAAAGGGTACAAAATTAAGTCAAACATTAGACCAATCCAATTTGAGGTGTATGAATGTGTATAATACACACACACACATCGCTCTGATTTAAAGTACAGTATAATACATGATGATGGTGGTAAATGAAAAGAATAGTGCATTAGAACTGAAATAATCCACATCATGCATTCAGATTTGGTACCATGACTTTACATTTATTATATTCTTCACTTGTTCATATACTGAAAAAATAACATGGTAATAATAAAAAAAACTTTTCTTATCAAAATCCTTCCATGTAGTCTTTTTTTAACTTTCCAAGTCAGCTGCATGTGTGAAAATATATTACTACATAAAAAGATCAATAAGAAAATACAGAATACAATATATTAAAGTCATAGACGTGTCCTACTATCTGTCAAAAACAGAAATAACTTGATAAAGCTAAGTAAAATAAATGGCACAGTTTAAAGTAACTGATTGAGTACATGGCCACGTCTTTGGTTATAAACAGCTTCTGGAGATCGTTAAATCATGAAGGTGGAAACGTCCACCTGTCCAATCAGTTTAAAGACTGGTTACATTCCAATATAATGTTCTACTACACAATATGGTAGGCAATGATACAGCATGATGCGTGACGGTCAGTTGACAAAGCTATGGGTTGTATATGATGTGGATTGTTATGAACCACTGTTTGCCCTATTTTAAATTCAATTTATGAACAGTGCATGAAATAGACAACAAATGGGGGAAAAGTAAAGTTCCTTCCTACCAAATTCTCTCTGGGTAATTATCACATGACCATCATCCTACATGACATTTAAATCTTCCTAATACTGAAACTCCAGCAGAGCACAACAGCTGCTCAGCGTCACTACAACGCCATGTCTGGTCCTCAATCTGTTTCTCCATCTCAAACGCTCCATAACTTTCCTTATCATTCGCGGACACTGGGCCAGAATCAGAAACTATGGAAACTTGTTCCACCAAAGGATTGAAAACAGGTATGTTTGTCACACAATTTGGACTTTTTCTCTCAATTCTGAGAAATAAAGTCAGAATCGCAAAATGTAAACTCAGAATGGTGAGACATAAAAGTCAGAATTACAAGACAGAAACTCGGAACTGTGAGATATAAACAGAATTACAAGAAACATTTCAGAATTACAAGACAGAAACTCAGGATTGTAAGATATAAATGCAGAATTGTGAGATATAAACTCAGAATTATGAGAAAAATTCTGAATTACAAGATATAAACACAGAACTGCAAGATATAAACATAATTACAGGAAAAGTGTCAGAATTTCAAGATATAAACAGAACTGTGAAATATAAACAGAATTACAAGAAAAATGTCAGAATTTACAAAATAGAAACTCAGAATTGTGAGATATAAACAGAATTACAAGAAAAAAAGTCAGAATTACAAGACAGAAACTCAGAATTGTGATATATAAAAGCAGAACTGTAAGATATAAACATAATTACAAGAAAAAAGTCAGAATTTACAAGATAGAAACTAATTACAAGACAAAACTCAGAATAGTGAGATGTTAACTCAGAATTGGGATATAAACAGAATTACAAGATATAAACTCAGAGTTGTGAGATACAAATGCAGAATTGTGATATAAAAACAGTTATAAGAAAAAGTCAGAATGTACAAGATAGAAACTTAAAATTTCAAGAAAAAAGTTTGAATTGTGAGATAAGTACTCACAAATAATTTTTTATTGTAGATGAAATAAGTTTCCAATAGAAACCATGGCACCTCCTTTCCAGTTAAAAAGGACAAAAACCACACTGAAATTTGGCTTTTGAATAAAATAAACATGTTCAACCATAATTTAGTATACGTCAAAACTCAAAAACCAAATTGACATCAGTATTTCTAAACTGATGATTGTCATACTGCGGAGACTGTTATCTGAGCAATTCAGTTTTGAGTACATATATATATATATATATATATATATATATATATATACACACGTGTAAAATTAACTGATTAATTTTATTCATGGGTCAATAACAGTGCTTTATATTTTTGAAAACCCCTGCTGCCAGGGTTGTTTAACAATCTTAGATCTTGTATTATAAGTCATTTACAATCCTATGAGCACTAAGACAGCTCTACAAAGGCAAAACCACAACAGACTGCTGGCTTTTAATTTGGTTACATTCTGTAGTATATTTTGGTTTTTAATTTGTTTTGGCATCATGTTAGTCAACAGTAAAGCCCTTGTCTTTTTTTTTTTTGGCGAAAAGTCTTAAACTTGACAGAAGGTGCAACATTACAGTCTTGTGGTGTGCGGCAGTGTACATGAAGATAAACCATCCTCCTCGTCCCCGGGGCCCTAGCGTCTCTGTGGAGCCAGCATTACTTTGTTAATGAAGTTGACGATGGCAGTCGCGGGCTGTTCAGGATCCAGCTCTGCAAAAAGATGGCACACATTCTCCGCCACGCTTCCGGGCTTCTTGGCAACAAAACCAAACACTCTGAGAGGAGACAGAGAGATACGAGAATGAGCCACTGGGGATAAAATATCAGTCAGGCTTGCAATCCAAATGAAGAGGGAATGGACAGACAGGATGATTGGGACTGTGGTAATATAAGAGTAAATTAACATGCACATAATCAGTTTCCTATCAGGAGCAACACAGAGGAAACAAGCTGAACAGTCCAGACGACACACTTATCATTTAGACTTACTTAGAGGTCGTGCTGTCGGAGTTAGTCCACCTACGGCAGCAAGAGGGAGACAGAGACAAGACTGAGGAACAGACTCTCTCTCTCACACACACACAACACTCTCACATACTGGACGCTGCAGCCATGCACGAACATGCTCTCAATCTGAGGACAAATACATTCTCTACACAAGTACTGACTGTGTATGTTTAGTGTAATCTTGTGGTTTTAATATATTTATGCTGCATGTCAATTCCATTCTGATACATTTCCTATTGCAATGTGAAATCAAGCACATGTAGCTACTTACTTGTGTAGAGTATGCTTTGGATGTAACACACAATGCTTTGAGGCTTCATTTTTGAGGTCTATGTCAAATCATATTTTGTTAATTGTAACTGAGAAGCTGTTTTTAAAGGAATAGTTCACAAAAAAAAACAAGTTTCTGTAATACATCCATAATTAAAATAAAACATCTTCAAACCATTGCTTCTGGCTTAAATATGAGTACTATATCTATAATATTGCTTTGGCCAGTGAAAAAGTTGTGTTTTCTGAATCAGGAGAGAAATATGCACCAATGTTTCTGTGGATTTTGATGAGAAATTTTCACTGGAGGAAGGGTTATTTGGGATTATGAACCCATATTTTGGTGATGTTTAAAGTTAAAAACATCTTGATGGGTTTGTTTCTTATAATTTTACTCTTCACAATGATAGACTGGAGTCATGTGGATTATTGTGATGTTTTTATTAGATGTTTGGATTCTGATTGGATTCACCCATTCACTGCAGAGGACCAAGAGAAGTAATGCACTGCATGTTTCTAAAAAATCTATTTCCATGAAGAAACAAACTCATCTACATACTGGTTGGCCTGAGGGTGAGTACATTATCAGTACATTTTCATTTATGGGTGAACTATTCCTTTAAGTTTGCTCAAAGGCACATACATTTTTTTGGGCTCATGCAAATAAAAAATGCTCTTTCCTTTAACATCTGGTTTAATGTTATTGCCTCAAATTCTTTAGATGCAAGACTGGTAGCTGTGTGCCATGAAAGAGCATTTACAAAACAAAAAAGAGCCCATACTATTTATAGGGATGGTTTAAGAAAAGAAAAGTGTTCTGTATGCACAGGGTGGGTTTGCATTTCAAAGCCACAAAGCTTGTTTTACATAAAACTGGAAATATAGACACATAAATGAGTAAAAAAAACATTTATGCACATACTGCACACACAGACAGAGCAGCCCACAATGAATCATGCACTACCTGATTAAAATTTAGAGCTACTACTTGTTCTAGGCAGGCAACTGTTAATAAAAGGAAATAGAAAAAAGAAAAGCTAAAACAAAAGAAAACAAAACAAAACATAAAACAAAAACAAAGCAAAACAAAAAAAAATAAAATGTAGAGAAAAAAAACTTGATAACAACAAAAGAAAACAAAAGCAAAGCAAAGAACAAAATAAACCAACAAACAAACAAAAAATATTACACAAAATAAAAATAAGATAAAATTAAAAGAAAAAAATACATCAAAACATCAAAATATCTGATATCAAAAGCAAACAAAATAAAGAAACAAAAACCAAACAGAAACAAAATCCTCCTATATCTACATATCCACATCCATATTCCTTTGTATATTTGCATTAACGGTTTAATTAATGTTTTTTTATTGCATTGGATGTGGAATGCACTGCAAACTTTGCATACTGTTGTACAACACACTTTAATATAAAATAATGTAATAACAAATAACTACGTTTGAGAAAACATAGAGTAGCTATATAAACCACACTTGTACACCAGGTCCTTGTACACCAGTTTGCATTTTTGCCACCGCAATCTCACCTCCTGTCTTGTGGGTCCACACTGCTGAAAGTCACGCTGTTGATTGGATAATGTCTCCTGAAAAACATCCTGAAAACCCCAACCTCTCATAGTCAAGCTCAGTGTGACAGTCTGTACTCACATTTCTACTGCTGAGAGAAAACTGAAAAATGTTATGAATGCTTATACTTATAAAGAGAGACGAGTGGGCGTACCTGCGCTGACTGTCTGTCAGTGTAATGCCCTGGGCTGACACCTTAAAGTGGACCACTGTCGCAGAGGGCCGAGGGCTGCGTGACATTGAGGCCCCTGTGGCTTTAGCGATAGCCTGGGGTCCCGTGAGAGACTCGGTCTCAATGGAGTTCAGGTACAGCACATTGCAGGCTGAGGAAAACATCCGAGGTTATAGATGTTACAGTTAGACGTAGCAGATGAGGACAGATGTGCTGGTTCACACTCACCTGCTCCCTGTTTCAGAAGGTCTGCAGCTGTACTCATGTTACTGACTGGCTGAACCTCCACGACTTCACCTATTGGGTCTGAGAGTGTGACATCAGGATTTATAGACCAGTCTCTGAGATTCAAACACTGGAAGTTGCTTAAATACAAATCTTGTGATCATATCTGTTTTACACTAGGGTTAAAAAGTGTGGGATTTGTTATTTTTATTTATTAAGTCTCTTAAGCTCAACAAGGCTGCACTGATTTGATAAAAAAAATACAGTGAAAAATTAATATTGTGATTTTTTTTTTACAAATTATATTTGTTTTCTTTTTTAATATATTTTAAAATGTAATTTATTCCTGTGATGCAAAGCTGAACTTTCTGCATCATTACTGCATTCTTCAGTGTCAAATGATCCTTCAGAAATCATTCTAATATACTGATTTACTGCTCAATATATTATTATTATTATGAATTTTTAAAACAGTTATGCTGTTTAATATTTTTTGGTAACTGATACATGTTTTAGGTTACTTTGATGAACAGAAAGTAAAAACAGCAATTATTTGAAATATATATCTTTATAACATTATAAATATATTAACTGTCACCTTTGATCAATTTAATGCATCCTTGCTATATTAAAATAATAAATTTGTTTTTAAAAAGCTGTATGTATAATATACATTATATATATATATATATATATATACATTATATATATATATATATATATATATATATATATATATATATATATATATATATATATATATATATTGTATATTATACATACAGCTTTTGGAGCTGTATGTATAGTATAATGTACAGTACTACATGGTAATGTATGTATAATATTGTGTATTGAGTATGTGTTTGTCCTCATTAAAATATTACACATTCACTACCATTTAGTCTATAAATAATACTGCGTATTTTACATACAGCTCCATGTCAATATATATATATATTTATTTCAGCTGTCTATATAAAAATAACTGCTACAATAGACAATAAATAAGATGAAAAATAGATAACACATTATGTATATTATCTATAACTTATAAATTAGCTATAACATTCCAATGCAAAAAAAACATACAGTCCAAGCAATGTTTCACAAACATGATACATATGAGTGGTTTTTTGATGAATCAGTCAAAAAACAAAAAACAACCAACCTTCGTTCAAAGTATAGTTGAATACAGTTACAAGGAAGTAAAAATTTAAAAAAATACTGTTTTGTTCAGTATGTATTAAGAATTTTCAAAATGCAGAATATTATGGAAACTGTTCTGTTTACTACTGTTACTACTGTTACTTTGTCTTTTTTGTTGTTTTAAAGCATTCATTTCTTGCCTTACAACTCCTTATAAACTCTAACCCCACAATGAGCATATGTTGTGTCTGTGCTTTCATTCAGTGATATCTCAGCGTGGTGTTAACGTGTGGCATTTTGTTTACCTTTCTCTGGGATGCAGAGGGCACAGGGCAGAGAGATAGGTGTAATCGAATGCTGATACACCAGTGCTGAAAGACTCCCTACCAATGACAAAACACACACAGAGGACCTCAATACTTAGCTTTCATAACACTTCAACTTTATTTATCTTTAAAACTGATGTGCCAGATTGCAAAAGCCCCAGAATTTAGCCAGACAGCAACTAATTGCAAGCATAAAATAACTTTTTGGCATTCTAATATAGAAAAACAAACGCTACATCAAAGATATGAGCTTTGTCTCTACTTCTACAACTCAAGGTTGTCATTTGGCTCTTTTTATGAAACAAGTGTTCTGAACTATTTGGCATATTCAGCACTCTGCTAGAATACATGACGGAGATATCATGGAGACTGGACAGTATTGCTGTCTGAATACCTTGCATGCATTGAGCAAACTGATCCCCCCTCAGATATCTCAGGAAAGTGCGAACTCATTTTCACACTAACCTAAGCTCAACTTTCAAAAATCTTTATTCTAGATGGCTGTTCTATTAACTCCAACTTTGTACTCAGATATTGGTCTTCCAGATCAGGTTTAAAACCATAAGAACTTTCTAACATCTTTATAATAAAATGTCAGGTTTTGAATGACATGAGGGTGAGTAAATGATGACAGAATTATAATTTCTGGGTGAATTATCCTTTTAAGCTAAACCAGGACTAAGCTTAATCAGTTTTTGGCGAGCCAACCTGTAGACTTTCATACAGGATTCCTGGACTGCTCACCAAAGTAGGGTTCATTTTGACAGCCCTTAATCTTCACTCCTCGAGGCCCTGTCTCAATCAGGAAGTGTCGAACCAGCTGTTCCAGAGGGTCTCCTCCTGCTAACAGACAGGAAATTATACAATTAATGCAGACTAGGATGCTAATTCTGGTTATATGCCAAATCATGACAACCTTAGATAAACATATATCACTGTTTAAAGGCAAAAGTCACAAAACATTTTTAAAACAGTTCTCAATGCTTTGTCAACTAAATATTTAGTTGAACTGTACAAAAATAAACAGTGCACTTGGTCCACTATTAACCATGACAATAAAACATTCAAGACAATGAAAAGCTAAAATTCTAATCTTTTCATGACTTTGCTTTTATAGCTAAAAAATTGTCACAATTTCACTGAATTCATTTTAATTCTACTTGCATTTACATTTGAATTGCACTTCTACTTTGTGTTTGTTGCCTCAATTCCAATTGGCAATGCCATTCTCAGTTCACATCTAAATAGAGCACAACCCTATTTACCAATTTGTTTGTTCAAAGACAATTTATTAAAAAACATTATTTTTGAATTTCTGATTATAGCTCAGCAAGAGTACTTCAGGTGCAGTCGTGTGTTTCCTGTGCAGACAAAGAGCTTTGGGAGCAACACTGAAGCAAGATAAATGTTTGTGTGAGGAAATGCCTGCAGATGTGACGTACCTTTGCTGCTGTGGTTATTGACGTTGGGGGGTGGGCTGGCAACTTTCAGGGCCAGACCGTAGGCCCCCTGGAAAGAGTTACTGTCTCGGATGAGGAAAGCCCCTGGCTCTCGTTCTTTCAGTGCAGCTATAGCTGTTGAACAGGGACAGAACAATTTAATGAGACATCACTATTTAAAAAAAAGATCCAAGCATATGGAGCAATAATCTGTTGCAGCGTGTGCAAAAACACTACAGCACAAAAGTAAGCATCATTATTAGTATCGCTCATACTAAGGGTTATGAAAAGTGCAAGGATCACCAATAAGACATCAAAAGTCAACTCAAAAGCCACATTTTGCCATTATTTTGGAGTATACTGCACTTATGTTTTACAAATGCAGATTGTTCTTATTATCAGCTGGTCATGAAGGCATCTCTAAAGTGCATTTAGTTATATATAGTTAAATTATAAGACAACAGTGGTTGTCTCACCTTGCTCTCTGGAGATGCCAGGTTTATACCAAAATCGAGAGCTGTCCTGCACAAATTTCACACTGACATGGCTGCCCATCTCACCCTCCACACCAACTTCTCCCTGTTCAGCGGACATAGTTAGTTCTCCTACTGAAGGTGAGAATGTAACGTGGTGTTGACCAGAGGGCTGATGACTCATGGATGCCCTCAGCGTTCCAGACCTCCCATTTGGTGATCCTGGCAGGCCGGATGGGCGGCGTTTCTCAGGGAGGGGAGGCTGTGGCACAGAGATGGCTAGGCTCCCTAAGTAGGAGCCTGGTGGAGGAGATGGGGTGCAGCAGGCTGGAGAGTTGGGAAAGGTAGGAGTGGAGCTGGGGCTGCCGTCCATACTGTGTCCTGCAGGAAGTGAGATTCCAGAGCCCAACATCAGCTTCCTACCCAGTGTCGCGAAGCCAGGCACTGGAGGTTCAGGGGAAGAAGAGCTCTCGTGTTCGCCAGTGGGTTGCTGAGGGGACGCAGGGGTAGAAGAGGGGGTGTCTGGTTCAGGAGATGGTGATACTCCATTGCTCTGCGAATGATCTTGGATGGACGGGGTAGGAAAAGAGGGACCTGGTGAGCATGCTGGTTTAACAGTCTCAGTTGACTGTGGTACCATTTCCCCTGTGGGTGATACTGTAGCAGCAGTAGGTGAGCTGTTTGTTTGTGAGTGGGTGGATTCTGATGAAGGGGTTAAAGGGGTGGAGTGTTCTGCTGAGATTTGAGGGGTGGAAGGTGTCGTTGGTGAGGAATGTGCAGAGAGTTGTTGGGCAGTGGTGGGTGTGGCCGGAAATAGGTGTATCTCAGGAATCTCTTGACTGGAAGAAAGTACAGTTTGCCGAGACCCCAGACTGGTACTGGTGGACTGTGGGCCAGGTGGGTGTGTCCTGTTGTGGGAGTGGGCTGAACTGCTTTCGCTGTTCACCTCTCTTGACTCACGGATACTCAGGCTAGGACTAAAAATGGAAGAAGAAATCAACACAATGTTATCTTAAGTCATTAGGTAAAATTTTCATATACTGTAGGAGTAGCCAACTGTGCTCCTGGGGGCTACCAGACTACAGATCTCCAACTCCACTCCAACACACCTGCTGTTATGTTAAGGTAACCCTGACCACCTTAATTAGCTGGTTCAGTTTTGCTTGAAGGGTTGGAGATTAAGCTTCAGGTGGTTTAGGTGTGCTGGATTAGGGTCAGAGATAAACTCTGCAGGAGTAATCCCACCTCTAATTATAAACGCAGTTACCTCTCCTGGGTTCGCAAGGGGCTGCTTGTGTGGACTGGTGTTGGAGGTCCTGAAATATCCGAGGGTGTTGAACATGGGGCATGTGGATCTCGATGTGTCCGCCGCAGGGAACCATGGGTAATGTGACTACGCCAGCCTATGCTATCTACACCAGGCAGCATAAAGGATAATGAACAAATTTGATCATGCACAGATGAAACTGAATGCAGATGAAGGACATACACATTTCTTTAATATAAGGTGATGAAAACTTGTTTGCAAAATATTCTAATTTAAAGACAATCCAATACACTGTGATAAAAGACTTTAATTGTACCTGTCAAGTCATTTCTCACCTGTATTTGTATCAGAGGTGTACTGCTGAGGGTGGGAGTCTGTTTGGTTATCTATAGGTCTGCTGCCATGGTGCACTGGGCCAGGGCAGGAGGTGGAGGGAGGTGGAAGAGGGGATGTGGACTCAGACTGGTAACCCGAGGCATAGCCACGACTCTCTGAGGGTGACGGCTGGTAGGGGGAGCAGGGGCATGTCTGGTGTGGTGTTTGGTATCCACTGGAACTGCTGCTGTATTTGAGATCCAGATGGGCATGAGAGTGGGACCGGGAGGGTTCAGGGTATGCAGGATGGCCTGCGGGAAGTGGATCAAAGTTAAATGCTGGTAGTTCATGACTGTGAGGCCCGTAGGGGGCTACGGTAGCCCTTTTGTGCCAGTATTCAGCCTCTCGTTCTCTCTCCCACTGTAGTTCTGCTTCTCGGTCTCTTTCCCAGTGCAGAGATATTTCTCTGCCCCTTCTTAGCCCTGCCTCCCGGTCCCATATCGCTGCCCCTCTTTGCATATCAGCCTCTCTGCCCCGTCTTAACCCAGTATCCCGGTGAAGCTCTGCCTCCCTCTCCCAATGTATTCCCTCCTCTCTGTCCAAACGGAGGGTGTGGAAATCTTCTCGCCGCAGACAGCAGTCCCGACAGGGGCAGCCAGGTGTCACTAGGCCATCTATTATCATGACATCGTGGTAGGGTCCACCGGGTTTTGGGTGGTGTGGATGACTGTGGTGATGGTGGGGGTATGGAATGTACTCGTCCGCCCTACAGAGCAGTCGGGGAGACAGACTATGTGGATGGGGACTTATCTCTTGGGATGGATATGGACACAGGTGGCGTGATGGTCCGTCAGAGCAAGTGCGATGTAGGTAGTGCTGTGGACCTTGTTGGCGGTCCCAGAGCAGATCTGGTGGTGGCAGGGGTTGGTGAGGATGGGCACTGTGATGTTGGCAAAGCCCTACAACAGATGGCATCCCTGGAGAGGGAGCCCCTGTGTGTCCATTAGTGGTGGTGGGACGATCAAGGCAGTACCCATTAGATATGTGGTGGAGTCCATCGCATCCAGGCTCAGCACAACGCTGGGATCGGTAGCCTACCCGACATGAGCATGAACGTCCCAACCTCAGTGACCCAGTCCTTTCAGGAGGCAAGGAATCATCATCCAAAATGGCTGTTTCTCGGTCACGATCCCTCCCTCCATCACCTTCAATCCCACCCAGCAGGCGCTCAAGCTCCTCTCGCTCTTGCTGAGTAGGCGGGGCCTGTCGAGTCGGCTCATCGAGCCGGTCAGGTGGGACGGAAAAATGTCCAGAATCAGTGCTAACAGAGAGAAGTTGACTTGGACGCTCCTCAGAGCTTCTTGCAGGGCTCCCATTGGTGGACGGCAAGGAGGTGGAGCATGCAGCTTGGCGCTTTTTTACCTGAGCGTACAGGCTGCCATCTAGAGGCCCACGTGTGTGTGCGATATCTGGAGGGATTTATGAGAGTTGTTTTTTAATCAATGTTTAGTGCAAGAAAGAATATAGAGGTCCATATTTCGGCATTTTATATTTCCCTAAAGCCCATTTAAAATATTATTCAAGGTTTGGAGCAAAAAAGGTCATAATTTAGTTTCAGATTAACATTATTTTCCTTTTACAAGTTACATATATTATGCAATATTTTATGTTCTTAGTTTTTTTTTTTTTTTTTTTGTTTACATTACAGCACTTGAAAAAGTAACTCATGTATCATGGTGAAAATTCTAAATGCAAACAGCAGTCTTATTAAATAAATTGACATATGCTCATTTGCTGTTGAACAAACACTGGTTATGATAAAAAAAACACCTCTGTCAAGGTGTCAATGTGTAAACCTGACCATTTGTTAATGTGCTCATGGTTGTGATGGTTCCATGTTTATTTCTGAATCTCGATTTTGCCTCTTAGTTTCAATATTCTGATCTGGCAAGATTTTTTAAACATTGTAGAGAGTAGTATCAAATTTTTATTTAAAAATAAAAAGGAAAGTCCTGTTTAAAATAATACAGAATGTTTCCTTTGAAGGATTGAAAAAATACCAGTCTGTGGATGTATGAATGAACAGTTGTACCCTCTAGGCTGTCCTGATGTCTCTGATTGAAGTTCTCATAAGAGTCCCAGCGCACCACCGGATCATTTGTATTATAGTCCACGCTGACAGCTGGATCATTCCTCTGGCTTACCCTCCCTAGATCAAACACACACACACACACACACACACTGAGAATAAAATTACAACCAAGTACATTTCCATTATAACACAGCACCCCGCTGTTTCAATGGCAAATGTCAGCTCAAGAAAGAAAATTGTGTTTGTCAAACAATTTCATGGTCCCTTAAACTGCAAACAGTTAGTAAGAACTTTATCTGCAGTTTGATTAAGTATTTGATGTTACCTTTTATTTTCTCAGGCCCAGATGAAAACACAAATTCCACTGTGGCATCAGAGGGAAATCTGTCATCTACAGGAAACAGTGGGAATAGAGATTGTTAATCATTGGGAAAACAGAAGACCCTTGCCAACTAATAATATTTGTCATTAATAATGGGCATTGTATATAATATTATTTCCATACTACACACTACATAAATGTTTTTGATTATAACAATGATTATTGTCTAGGAATTTTCCCAGAGTTTTACAAGCAATTAAAGTCGCCTCCCATGCTTGTATCTAAGCCCACAGAGAATATATTGTCATGTGAAAATCTGTATCTCATCTCAATTCCGCAGCTGTGGTGCACAGGTGTAACCCAATGGGAACGAGGGTGATAATTTACAGCACGGCTAAAAGAACACAGACCACCGAAACAAAAATCACATCGTAAAAAACCAAGCTCAGCTGATATCCCAAGGCCATTTCAGCTCCAGGCGGTCAGAGTTGCACAGATGGCTCTGGTTTTATTGTAAAAATATATGAACTTGGCATATGATTGTTGGCTTGTTTCATTAAGAATGTACCTGAACAAGCTTCATCCAGTTCCCCTTTGCCAAACCAGAGCTGAGCTCCATGAATGGTGCAAGTATGAAACTGTAGTCGAAACACAGAGTCCCTCTCAGCAGACTGAACCCGCCTGTGATAACACTTTACCTACAGGAAAGACAGAGAAACAGACCATAAAAGTGACAAGAGCGAGAGAAAGAGACTGAAGTGATGGAAATGCCTATGGTTTTGACACTTGTAATATATCAGATAAAACCCCCTCCACATACCATGATGTCTCCTTTCAGCAGCAGTGCAGGCTCAATAGTAACAATCAGCCGTCTGCTCCCAGACCCCTGTAGGTCACTACAAAAACACACACACACAGTTTGCAAAAATACTCTTTAAACTAGATTTATTATTTATTCATTTCCTGAAGAAGATATGAAGGATTAAACACCCCACTTTATAATGCCTGGTAATACTTAGTACTTCATACTTAGAACAGCATAGTGGTGCCTGCCCTAGCAAACACCATTATTTGTGCTTTAAATTATGTAAATGTATCCAATAGATCCACACTCACTATATGCCAGAAGTGTAGACAAGCTGCATGGACTGATATATCTTCAGGAAAGGGAAGAAACCTGTCAAGAGAGTGAGGAAAAAGTGAGATATGAAAGAGGAATTGGCGAACTCCCTGTGTCTCTCTCTTTCTCCTCCACTGCAAAAGATTAAAAACAAACTTGAAATGTGTGTGAATGTGAAGGAGGTTTGCTTAATGAATACATATGTTCTCACAGAGACACATATTACCTCAGGGACCTCATTGAGGGCTTATGCATGAATGAAGTCAGGGAATGACGTTATGAAAGTATTCACTCACCTCCATCTTCCTGGAAGTTGGGGATGGTAGGAATGAGGACCTGATGGAGGAAGAGTGGACTGCTGTTCATTTTGATGGCCCCTGAGAGCAGCCCTCCAAAGTAATAGATATACCTGCAGAGACATCAGTGTAAATAATGCAAAAAAAAAGTATGTAAAGATCACAAAGATGAATAAATCAAAAGAGATGTACCTGTTCTGAGAGGGTTGGAGTGAGGAGGAGACTTTATCTTCACAAAACTTCCTCATGGCCAATGTGCTGAGAGCCTGATCTGCCCTGTGTGCACAAATGCAGTTAAGAAAAAACACCAGAGACAGATGCTTGTTAATTAACCAGAAAGCCCCCCATAATGATCTGCTGTAATTACGTGTAACAAAACTCATTTATATAAAATCTGTGTCCCATTGCTATGTTGAATGGCTTACCCCGCTGATATTTTGCTGTAATGCATGTAGGCAGCAATGATAACACCTGTCTTTCCTTTGTTGCCCTGAAAAACAATCAATACTAATCAATACAACTGCTACAGATATGATTTGCACTTAAGATCTGTTTCAAATGAAGACGACATTCAGACAGTCAGGTTTTGAAAAGCTTAACAATTTGAGTGAAAGCTAGGTATGTAACGATGCGATGCGATATGATACGATTCATGATATTGATTCCACAATAATACTTTCTCGTGATTTTTTTAACGAAATGAGATTTATTATTTTGCAGACAAAATGCTGCACATTTCTTTTATGAAATTAAAATATGAAAACAAATCCCGAACAAATAAACAAATAAATAAATAAAATGTAATAAAATAATACAAATGAAAGGAATTTCTTGGAAATCTGAATCTAAGGTGTTGCATACGTGCAGCATGAGCATGTTTATATGGAATTAATTTAACATCTAAGCCAAATTATTCAACCGCATATTTTTTATAGACTTTCAACTGTTTTGGGTGCATCATTACATCCCTATGAAATCTAATTTAAAAATGAACATGCTTTTCACAATAAACAGTTTTTTAGCTTGTTTTCAAGCAGCTGCTAGGGTGGTTGCTTACATATTTTGGCATGTTCCCGTCAGCAAGTTTGTGTAAAAACCGACAATGATAATCCAAATTGAGCTGCAATGGAAGAACATCTGACGATCTGATCATTTCTTTGTTTTAGAATATAAAATGTTCTAGAACGCTGTTTATTATTTTGGGTCCTGCTAAAGATCCAAAACAATTCAATATATATTGTGCTTTCTCATCTCTTACACTTTGCTTTTTAGTTGCTGTTTTAAACATCTCGCATAAAACGAAAAGTCTGCCAAATCAGGACATCCTCTCAGATCTGGCTTCATGTTATCATCTGTGGAAATTTTTTACAGGGTTGTCCTTAAGGGTCACGTCAGCACACTTCAGTAACCTGTGACCCTGACATGAACCGTCCAAAGACTACAATGGCCTCTGACCTTACAGTGCAGAACAACCACATGCTGGGGGTCAGAGTTCAGCCAGTTCTCCATGGCTTTGCACATGGCACAGATCTTATCCAGAGGAGGAGCGTGCATATCTGGCCAGCCGAAGTCATGAACCTGAGAGAGACAAAGAGAGACTGTAATCTTGGGTGGTGTAATCAGGTCTTTAAAGTTCAGCCGCAAAGCAACTAGCAACTTTGTACAAAGTGAGCCCCTACCTTTGGGTTTAAACGGGTGATGTCATGCCTCCGCTCAGAAAGATTGAATAACTGTGGGAGGAAAATGGACCGGAACAGTGAAAATGCCTCTATTACAATGACATAAGTAAACTTCCCTTAGATACAGTAAATACATGCTGAGTCACTTACCAGAAACTTGTCCTGGTGTTTGGACTTGAGCATGGCTGCCACCTCCCTGAGGTTGAGGCGGTACCGCTGCTCTTCCAGCAGAGGAGGGAAAAAGACAGAGATGATCCTCTCTGTGATGTATGTGAGGTCGAAATCATAGTGCCTCTCCATCACTCTGTCCATCACCCGATCCACGCTGAAGCTCCTGAGAGAGAGAGGGGGGGGGGACCAGCTTAAATATTCTGTCAAATGATGCGAAAAGCTAACAGACATAAAATGAAACATCAGTTTTATGAATCTTTAAGGTGGTTCTTTACAATTCTTTACAGTGCTCATTTCCTTTCTTTCTATATTTTAAAGGGGTCATATGATGTTGCTTAAAATAGGGATGCACCGGTTGACCGGCCATGAATCAGAACTGGCCGGTTTTGCTTAAAATACGCGATCGGCAATCGACCGGTTTTTGGTCTTTTTTCGGCCGATTTTCCGGAAGTGCGCCCGCGTGCACAGACTACATTGTAATCATTCACTGTGCCATTTGTGTGGTTGTGGAAGTATTTCGAAATCTATGCGCAGGACACAGGCAGCTGTTCAGCACTGGAAATTCAGAGCTTCATGTCTGAGGCACAGATAGCAGGAAGCGATCAGCCGTTGGTGTACTGGCGCACAAATAAAAGCCCCTTTCCTGCGCGCACTGAAGCTGCGCGAGCGTATACTGTACCGGTCCGCGCCCTGAACACGAGTACATAGACCGTGAGGAGATGTTCAGCTCAACGTCTAAACTGTGACAAAAAACTAAATGTTTTTTTTTTTCTTTCGTAAATTAGAACTTGCATACACGTTGCATACAAGTAAACATCAGTTCTGTATAGGATGATTATTTTTATTTTACCTTAAAATTACATAGACTTAATTTGATTTAAAAATCACCTGCTGTAGCACACTGAAAAAAAGTGTTTCATTCATCCAATTAAAACATTTTAGGGTAATGATTCACATCTATATTTTTTTACTTGAGACAATAAGTTATTTATTTTTCATTGGCTCAAGTAAAAAAATATAGATGTGAATCATTACCCTAATTTTTTTTTTAATTGGATGAATGAAATACTTTGTTTATTTGTTTTATTTGCACCAACACTATTTGATTTTAGCATTTTGGAATAATGTATTTATTAGGGCTGCACTGATCACGATCGGCCGATCGTTAATGCGCATCTCATCATTAAAGCCGGTTCTCTAATCAGCGGTAAATTCCATCAGGTGCGTGATTTCACATAGAGCAGCTGTTACTACACGGAGCCATTGTTAACTGAGAAGATGCGCAAATCCACTTCATTTTCAGCGTTTATTTGCGCATCTTCTCAGTTAACAACGGCTCTGTGTAGAAACAGCTGCTCTATGTGAAATCACGCACCTGAGGGAATTTACCGCTGATTAGAGAACTGGCTTTACTGACGAGATGCGCATTAACGATCGGCCGATCTTGATCGGAGCAGCCTTAGTATTTATATAGCATACTTTTATTTAGTCTCACTCGTAAAGACCTTTTTTTTAATTTAAAACCAAATTTAAAAACTAAAACAAATACTGAAGGCTGATTAAAAAACCTCTTATTGAATGTGTGTTGATTGTGTTGCTTGGACTGTAGAACTATGCAGTTGTTGCTTTTAATTTCACATGGTTACAGTTAATCTTTTCATTTAAGGCCAGTTCTATGTAGTTTCAACCCAATTCTAAAAAAAAAAAAGCTAAATGCTGATGTCTGTACCATCTATGTTTGTATTGAATGTAGGCTACTTACTGTGCAGTTGCTGCCGTTAATTTCAGATGGTTACAGTTATTGTTTTCAATAGCCAAAAGCCAGTTTGGCCTATTAAATACCAAATAAACATCTTGTTTATGCACACTTTCCTTCTTTCTTGTTTGTTGCTTAAAGATTTTTAAAAAATCGGAAATCGGTATCGGAATCGGCCAGTTTGCTTGTAAAAAATCGGTATCGGAGTCGGCCATGAAAAATCATGATCGTGAATCACTAGCTAAAAAGAACATTATTTGGTGTAATGAAATGTGTTTATGTGGTTTAAGGTTAAAAAAACACATTATTTTAAACATACTGTACATTATTGTATCTCCTCTATGCCCTGCCTCTCTGAAACGAATCTATTTTTATAAAGCTCATCTCTCTGAAAAGCGAGGTGTGCTGTGATTGGCCAGCTATCCAGTGTGTTGTGATTAGCTGAATACCTCAAGCGTGTGACGGAAATGTTATGCCGCTTAACATATTGTGATACCCTGTCCGGCCGGATCGATGAGACATAAACATTAAACCCCACTATAAATGTGATAGAAACATGATTTCTGGTCATGTCCTCTTTTGGAAGGCCAAACAAAGTAGTTTCGCTTTCTCAAAGAAACAGCATCACACGCTGCAGCTTTGCGTGAGCAGAGGCCGGAGGCCTAGAGTGAGCCGCAGTCTAGAGTGAGCTGCAGTCTAGAGTGAGCGGCAATCTAGAGTGAGCCGCGGCCTAGAGTGAGCCGTGGCCTAGTGAGCCATGGCCTAGAGTGAGCCGTGGCCTAGAGTGAGCCGTGGCCTAGTGAGCCATGGCCTAGAGTGAGCCGCGGCTTAGAGTGAGCCGTGGCCTAGAGTGAGCCGTGGCCTAGAGTGAGCCGTGGCCTAGATTGAGCCGCGGTCTAGAGTGAGCCGTGGCCTAGAGTGAGCCGCGGTCTAGAGTGAGCCGTGGCCTAGAGTGAGCCACGGTCTAGAGTGAGCCGTGGCCTAGAGTGAGCCACCATCTAGAGTGAGCCGCGGTCTAGAGTGAGTCGTGGCCTAGAGTGAGCCACGGTCTAGAGTGAGCCGCGGCCTAGAGTGAGCCGTGGCCTAGAGTGAGCCGCGGTCTAGAGTGAGCCGTGGCCTAGAGTGAGCCGCCATCTAGAGTGAGCCGTGGCCTAGAGTGAGCCGCGGTCTAGAGTGAGCCGTGGCCTAGAGTGAGCCGCCATCTAGAGTGAGCCGCCATCTAGAGTGAGCCATGGCCTAGAGTGAGCCATGAGTAAGCCGCGGTCTAGAGTGAGCCGCAATCTAGAGTGAGCCGCGGTCTAGAGTGAGTCGTGGCCTAGAGTGAGCCGCGGCCTAGAGTGAGCTGTGAGTGAGCCGTGGCCTAGAGTGAGCCGCGGCCTAGAGTGAGCCGCGGTCTAGAGTGAGTCGTGGCCTAGAGTGAGCCGCAGCCTAGAGTGAGCCGTGAGTGAGCCGTGGCCTAGAGTGAGCCGCGGTCTAGAGTGAGCCGTGGCCTGGAGTGAGCCGCAGTCTAGAGTGAGTCGTGGCCTAGAGTGAGCCGTGAGTGAGTCGTGGCCGAGAGTGAGCCGCGGTCTAGAGTGAGCCGCGGCCTAGAGTGAGCCGTGGCCTAGAGTGAGCCACCATCTAGAGTGAGCCGTGGCCTAGAGTGAGCCGTGAGTAAGCCGCGGTCTAGAGTGAGCCGCAATCTAGAGTGAGCCGCGGTCTAGAGTGAGCCGTGGCCTAGAGTGAGCCACCATCTAGAGTGAGCCGTGGCCTAGAGTGAGCCGTGGCCTAGAGTGAGTCGTGGCCTAGAGTGAGCCGCGGCCTAGAGTGAGCCGTGAGTAAGCCGCGGTCTAGAGTGAGCCGCAATCTAGAGTGAGCCGCAATCTAGAGTGAGCCGCGGCCTAGAGTTATTATTTAAAATTAAACAAATTATTCAGTATTAATTAATTTTGTATACTGCACATTAATATAGATAAAATAGATTTTATAGATAGATAGAGTTTATAATTTACATTTTCCCCATAAAAAATAATAAAGAATTTTAACATTTATCATTTAAAATCGTTAAATGCAATATCCAGCAATTATCTTAATAATTTTTTATACTGCACATTTTAAAGTTGGGATGCCTAAATTCACAAAAATTAGCATTCAAAATATATTATTTTATTTATTATTTTATTTATTTATTTATTTTTGTCCCACGTAAAATAATAGAGAATTTTAACATTTGACATTTAACATTTAGCATTTATAATTATTACATTGTCCAGAATTTCAATGTTAGTGCATACCTAATAATAAAAAAATCAAAGCTTCTCCGAAACAAAACTGCAGTAAATGATAGTCCAGTAAATGATATTTTATTGGATAACTAGAGTTTGATTGGACACAGCTGAGCTGTAAGTGCTGTGCAGCTAAACTAACCACGCTCCCTGACACATATTAGATCTCTGCTCCTCACCACACTACGGCCAAAGGGGATTTTGACTTTTCACATCAAATCCAAAGGGAAAAAACCCTGCTGAGATGCGGTAACTTATCTGAGATAAGTAGAGATTAGCTGAGGAAATAAAGTCTCAGAACTCAAGCATGCTCTACACTCCTGCAGCGATCGCTGAACTTCATAGGTTGGGATTTGATTTGATTTTTTTCAGACAAACGTACCTCGGGAGAGTGTTTCTCTGTTTGGTGTAGGTCAGAGACTTGGTGGAGCCCTGGGAAAAGACAAAATAAGATTATACCATTGTGTTTGGACACAATAAACTCAGTAAACTTTTGTCTAGTTGACAGTGCCAAACTCTTGGTACAAAAGATTGTCTTTTTGGTTTATTTCAGAAATGTTTGTTAATTTTTTGTTCTACTCTTAAGGAGACACACATGTGCAATATATAAACAGAAAAATGCCACTAAAAAAACCTTATGAGTGAAGTCTAATGATATTGATTAAATAATAAACAGTGGACTTGAGTCAGAACCACAGAAAGATCCTGGATACAGAAAATTAAATAGTGATTCAATTAATTTTGACGTCACAGCTGAAGACTTCAATAAAATAAAATAAAATATATTGTTTTTTTGTCTTGATTTATGTCCTAATTGATGACTCTTGAAACTACAATTACTTGGTGCAAGATTCAACTTGCTTGAGCTGAAGAAGACACTTTAATATTGTACTGTATACTGTAAATCTTACTGAAACATTAACTTAAAATCTTAGGGGGTACTTCACATTTCAATTAATACTTAGGTCAAAAGGGCTGACCAAAAAATCCTGATCTAGAGGAAGATCCATGTGCCAGTTAGTGTGAGATAATGAAAGAGAGGAAAAAGTTCTCACCAGATGCTGAATGTGTCTAGAGGATGACGTTCCCCTTCGCTGCAGCAGATGAGAACACAGATAAAGCATCATAAACAGAGTCACAACAACAAAAAAGGATCTTATTATATCATCATTACTTATAGAAGCATCATGCAATGAGTAGGTCTTAACTGAACCAGCAGTGCCTCAAAAACATACATGACAACCCTGCTTACAACAACCACTACTAAACTAAATTAAAGAATGAGTCTAAATGAGATTAAAGTTCTCTATCTAAACATTTTTGGCCATCATAGGCCATCACTGTGTTCAAAAGCGCTGGTCAGTAGGTTTTGAGACACTCTCTAATTCAGCTAATGATTAGTGCAAGAATATACTAATGTACAAAAGTTTGGGGTCATTAAGATATGTATTCTTTAAAGTAAAAAGGATGCATTCATTTGATCAAAAGTAACAGTAAAGACATATGATGAGTCAATTTCTATAAAAAATGTATCAAAGTTTCACAAAAATATTTAGCAGAACAATTGTTTTCAGCATTGATAATAGTAAGAAATGTTTCTTGAGCAGCAAATCGGTATATTAGACTGATTTCTGAAGGATCATGTGACTCTGAAGACTGGAGTAATGATGCTGAAAATTACATTTTGCAATATATTCATAAAGAACACGTTTATTATAATTGTAACAGTATTTCACAATATTACTATTTTTACTGATTTTCTTTTTAAAACTCAACATTGGTGAGCATAATACACTTCTTTCAAAAACAAAAAAAAAATCCTAACAACCCCATACTTTTGAACAGCAGTGTAATAAAAGTTTTGATTAAAGCTTCAAAGGATTTTCAAATTCAAAACATGCCAATAATGTCATTTTTACCACTTTTTACCACTAGCTAGTGAGCGAATGAAAAAGTGAATCAATGAATAAATAAGTCAATTAAAAAGGAGGTAATCAATGACTGAACCAATGAGAAGCAAAGAGATCCTGCTGGTATCTATGTTAGAAGTAAGAAGAAAAATCAGATGAGATGCACTGAGTGAAAACAACAGGAAAAAGGAAGGAGATAAACAGATAAACAAAGTCTTACCAGTTCGGAGGGCTGCGCTGGGATGCAGGATGTGTTGATCTGAAACAGAGAAAAGAACCATGACTCAAAATCTGCATCACCTCCACCGTCCAACACAGACACATTCGCTCAAAACCCTGTGGTTGTTCCCAGCTCCGTCCCAGAACGAGGGGAAAGGAGTGGTGAAGAGGGATCTGTTGGGATGGGGAGAAGGAAATGCTTCCCCAAAGCAACAGATAAGCAAACTATCTGCTGATAACACTGAGACTGGAGAAAAAGTGAGATGCAAGGGATTATGGGTGATGGGCAGTAACCGAACACATTAGTATGCACATTCCTCTCACATGATCTCGTACAAAACAACAAGACACCACAACATCAATTGTGGGACAGTATGTATATGACAGACAACCCTCACCCATCCAAACAAAAGTGTTTACATGTTTTGACATAAAGGGTAAAGGGGCGGAGCATCTTTAGCGTGCTTACAGCAGGCGGGAAAACGTGTTTGTGTGTGTGTGTACAATGACATTCATGCTTATGTAACATGAAGTGCCCCCCTCCCCTCCCCACACATCCGATCCCCTGCCCTGTCCTGCCCTGTTTGTTTGGTCACAGGAAAAGGGCTGAGGCAGGGAGAAACGCATAGACGCTACACTAGGCCTTGACCTATGACTACCTGTGTGTGTGTGTGTGTGTGTGTGTGCGTGTGTGTGTGTGTGTGTGTGTGTCTAGGGAGTGAGATAGAGAGTTATTAAAAGACTATGTTTTTGTTCAACAAAACAATGAAACATAACATCTGAGGCTCTGGTGGATGGAGGGACTTGGGGGTTTGGTATTTGTGTCTCCAAATATATGCCAACACTGGAAGTTGTGTGGCTTTT
This sequence comes from Carassius carassius, assembly GCF_963082965.1. Classification (NCBI taxonomy): domain Eukaryota; kingdom Metazoa; phylum Chordata; class Actinopteri; order Cypriniformes; family Cyprinidae; genus Carassius; species Carassius carassius. Next base: position 10,911,956 of record NC_081791.1, read on the forward strand.
AGCATGTCTGTTAGCATTGAGCTTATCTATATGCTAACGTAGCTATATGTTAGCATGGCTAAAAAGTTAACTTTAAGCTTATATGGGGATTTAAATTTGACCAAAAGTTTATGAATGGAGCACCTGGATGACCAGCTACAGTACATTGGCTAAAATGTGCAATACACAATATAAAGTATATTCAGAGAGTATTATAATTACATAAGCACAGTATTATTCGAATGTACTGTAAAAAGTTGTAAAAAAAATCCATTACTTTATTATATAATTGTTTATACTCACCAAATCAGCATTTATATGTTCAAAAATACAGTAAAAACAGTATAATTGTGAAATATTATTTTAAATAATATCTAAAATAAGTGTTTTATATACATTTACATATAGACAAATGTAATTTTTTCCTGTGATGGTAAAAGCTGAATTGTCAGCATCATTACTCTAGTCTTAAGTGTCACATGATCCTTCAGAAATTTGCTGCTTAACACTTATTACTATAAATGCTGAAAACAATTGTGCTGCTTAATGTTTTTTTTGTAGACTGGATTTTGTAACTTTTGGTCAATGCATCCTTTTTGAATAAAAGTATTCATTTATTTAAAATAAAATCTTATAGACCTCAAACTTCTGAACATAATGTTAAACTTTGCATTAAACTTGACCCTCTTCTTCCAGTTTGATGAATACATCTGATATATTGATTTCTTTCTTGACTCTTTATAAAAGATTTTACAGAATTGAATTCAAAATGTAAAATAACCATTTTTAAGCAGTATCCAGTAGATACTATGCAGTAAACAGCACACTACCAAGTAAGCTGTGATTGTTCACATGATGTTTTGTGAGTTGCTACAGATAGGGAGGATCCCATTATGATATTAAGTGTCCTTTTTTCTTGACTAAAAATCTGCCATTGCATTTGAAAAAAGCTAATGATTATGTCTCAAAATGCACTGTGTACAGAACTCATATATAATATTTCACTACACTGGAAAAAGAACACCTTCCCCATGTATACAAAGACAAGAAGTGAAACACGGTGTAACTATTTTTACCAGGTGTAAAAGATATCACTGCCTCTGTGTTAAAGACATCAGCAGCTGAGAGCCAATTACTGACCCTCACACACACTCATGTTCTGTCACTATGAGCAGATGTTTCTTCTTTAATGCCCCTCCCGCTCTTACTTTTTTTTTATTCCCTGGGAACATTTTCCTGCTTCCTCTGGTAAATTTCCCCTCCGCTTTCATTCCTTTTTTCCTCTGCATGTCAATCATTCCACAAACATTTCCTCATTCATCCTGTTCATGTTTTCATGCTCCACTCATTCACCCTTTCTCTTGCTCTACAACTGTGGTTTGGTCTTCACATACAAAAATGTTCCACAATTTCCACCAAAATACAGTATCATTCAAAAGTTTGAGATGGGTAAGTGCTATTTAATTTTTGTATTTTTTATGCTCAGCAAGGCTGCATTTATTTAATTACAGTAACAAGAGTAACATTTTGAGATATGGTTATAATGATAAAAATATCAGCTTAATATATTTTATTTATTTATATTTAATGTACAGCCATTAATCCAGTCTTCGGTGTCACACGATCTTTCAGAAATCATTCTAATATACTGATCTGCCGCTCAAGAAACATTTATTATTATTATCAATGCAGAAAACACTTGTGCTGCTTAACAATTTAAGAATAAATTGTTTGATTGTAACATAAGTTACAAAAACAGGCGTTTATGTTATGTTATGAAGGTAAACAGCTGGGAAAGAAATCACATTTATATGAGATCTGTGTATTAATTGACAGCAGCGTAATATACAGTAACCATACCTACTGCTGTTTACGCTGTTAATATGATGCCAACGATAAAATAAATGCACACAATAAAAATAACTCACTGCTCTGAACTGAATAACATCTATAGCTTTAATAAGAAGACATTTCTTACTTAACTTTCGTAATGCTGCTTTTAAAAGCTCTAGCGTGAAGAGATACATGGCGGGTTGTGTGTGGCTCACTCACGGCGGGGTCTCTGCTAATACAGCAGTGTCCTTCAGCAGTTGTGGGTGGAGCTTGTGCAGAGTGACATCACATTGTACAGATTCTGCGAACAGCTTGTTCTGAGACTGCTTATGATTTATGGGGATTAAAACATCATTATAGGTTGGTTGTGTACACACACTGTCACACATTTATGTTCAAATAACATATAAAAGTGAATTTTGCATATTAGGTGGCCTTAAGGAAATGTGTCATTTGCCTTTACATAACTGCCAGTGGGTCACTAAGGTGTTCTGATTATTTTTTTAGCACGATATCGCTATGGGTGGTGCGTTGGATGTTCTTGGTGGTTCCTTACGGACCCCATAAAAAGAGGCCTCCACCCAAGTATAGATATGTGTGCTTATGGGATATTTTTCAGATGTTTCATTGTCTAACTGTCTATCTGCTGAGAAAAGTATCACATCTCTTCCAAACAATATTTGAGGTATCACTCATGTCCACAGCACAAAAAGTGCTGGACGAGCTACATGCCAAAGTTTAATATGCAGGATTATGGGTTTGTTCAGATCCCAAAGTATGAGCAACAACCACTAATAAGTGTAGCGACTATGCTATTTTGGTGGAAACTATGGTTACCACGGTAAACTTTTGTTTGAGTGTTTCTGGCTACTTCTCGCTAATCTTTTTCCTCCTTTGTTTCTTCCCGTATGTAACCTTCCTTCTCTCCCTCTCACTCGCTCTGACTTTCTTTCTCCTTATCCAATCCACACTTTCCGCTTTTCATTTTTCCCTCATTTAACAAAATGCCTCCCTCAGACCGGCCGGCCTGCAGCCAGAACAAACTCTGAATTCCATCTGTAGGGCCAAATCATACCAAACGACTCCTGCAGCAGCCTTTCATCCCGCTTTTATAATCCATTATTCTTTCTTCCCCAACCCCTCTCCTTATTTCCCTCCCTCCATCTGTCTCTGAAGTAACAGCAGGCCCCTGTTCTGTGCCCCTGTGTTCTGCTGCGAGCCCCGAGGAACATGTTCCCACGTGTAATGGGACGTTAAGGGTGAGGAGCGGTCCACAAGCGAGTACACGTGCCAAATGTAATACCACTGCAGTAGTAAGGAAGGTTATTTATGCGACAGGGATGTGTTTTGACTCCACCGAAACACGACTGAGCTCATTACTGACATCACACTATTTACAGTCACACAGCAACATTACACAATCTGTAGCATGTTTAAAGAAGGGACGCACAAAATATATCGGTACAAGATCAATGATCGCTGATATTGATGATTCTTCAATGTATTGGTATTGGTCAGAATTTAGTTGTTCTCCTTTCTGCTATTTTTTGCATTTAGATGTAAGAATGACATCATTCAGCACTCCCCCTGCCCATATTTAATATTCTAAAAGAAAATAAGAAATTGAAAATATGGTACTGTTTCATATATGTGATTCATTTTTGTCATTTTCTGCAAATTAGGCAAACAATTATTAGTAAATGTGTGCATATTTAAATACTTTTTAATGGTATATATATATATATATATGCAAATAGCAATTATATCAATACTAGAATTAAACCTTGCATTTCCTGCACTGTTTAATTCCTTCAGACTGTTTTAAGAAGCCCCCCCACCCCAAATGTTCAAGATGTGGTTATGACTTGCTTTTAATCTTTAAATCCATTTTTTCCATATGATACATTTTAATATTGTAATGCCCAAATAAACTTTGCATTTAAAATGTTTTATTTCAGCTTTCAGCATTTTTTTTTTAATTTAAATTCATTTAGACAAAATATTATAGAAAATGTGACTTTATTTTTGTGTGAGTACACTACCATTCAAAAGTTTCTTTAAAGGAAATATTACTTTTATTCAGCAAGATGTGTATAATGTTACAAATTATTTTGTTTTGAACTTTCTATTAATCAAACAATCCTGAATTATTTTTTTATCACACTTTCCAAAAATATTAAGCAACATTATTTTTTACATTAATATAAAAAATAAATATTTCTGAAGGATCATGTGACACTGAAGACTGGAGTAATGATGCTGAAAAATTCAGCCTTGATCACATGAATAAATTAAATTTTTACTGTATTTACTGTATTATTGATCAAATAAATGCAGCCTTGGTGAGCATAAAAAACATATTTTAAAAACATTTTATTAGCCATTTTACCAAAAGAAATGTACTAACTCCAAATTTTGAACAGTAGTGTATATGCAGTAATTTTAACTGATTTCTCCTGACATGGACTTTGTTACTGTCCTCTCAGTAGCAGCTGCTTCATCCGCTCTGCACTCGTTTCCTGTTCATAGAGGTGTGAGGCTTTTTTAAGAGTTCCTCGGAGGCAGAGAGGAAATGTTCCCTACTGCTCTGTGTGCATGTACACGTGTGTGTTGGGGTCTGGAGATGTACATAGAGATAAAAACGAGGCTAGAGAGAGGAAGTGCAGATCAGAGGATGGTTAGAGAAGGATATGTAACAGGCAGTCACACTGTAACCAGCGCAGGAATACAAGAAGGGTGGAGATGAACATGAGAGCAGAGGAAATGGAGGAAGGAGGGGGAGAGAGATGGAGGGATGTCAGAGCGGTGGAGGAAGCGTGGGAGGAGAGCAAGGCTGGATGGTGGGCTTGGGTGTAAACAGTGTAATTACTGCGATTAGTCCGAGCAGAATACAGGGGTCTCAGGAGAAGCAGATATACTGGCTTTCACTAAAGATGAAGAGAAACAGCCTTAGAAGAACAGTGCAATCAAAAATCAACATTTTGTCATCATTTACTCTCGTTCAAGTCATTCCAAGCCTGTATAAGTTTCTATCTTATGTTGAAAACAAAAGAAGATATTTTGAAGAATTCTGAGGAAGCCAAACAGTTGGTCCCCATTGACTTCCATAGCAGGGAAAGAAAATCTATGGAAGTCTTTAATGTTCAACATAAGAGAGAAACTGGAACGACAGGAGGGCAAGTAAATGATGACAAAATGTACAATTTTGGGTGAACTATTCCTTTAATGAATTCTTCAATAGTGAGTGTTCATCTCAAGAAACATAACAAAGTCCAGGCCATATTTCAAGAAGAAGGTCATATTTCTTAAAAAATAATAATAATAATAATTCCCATTACTGCAGTGCAAACAATTAATGTAATGTGAAAATAATAATGGTATATTAGTTAATTAATCTTGACTGTAAAAAACAACAGTACTAATCATCATTATTATTTTATAAATTACCATTTTATTTTTTATAAATGAATAATAATACTAAAACATTAAAATTAAATAATAGTATTATACATTTTCCAGATATTTTATTTACAATAATAATACAATTAATTGTATAGAATATATACTATAATATAACAACAACAACAACAACAATAATAATAGAAAATAAAATATCTAAAAAAGTAAATTAAAAAAAATAGTATTTAACTATTTTTACATTTCTGATAACAAAGGATATTTTATATAATAATAATAATAATAATAATAATACTTACTACTATTAATATAATTTATATTATTTATAATAATATAATATAATATAATATAATATAATATAATAAAATTATAATATAATATAATATAATATAATATAATATAATATAATATAATATAATATAATATAATATAATATAATATAATATAATATAATATAATATAATATAATATAATATAATATAATATAATATTTGTGTGCATATGTGAGTCATAATTATCCCTAAAGCAGCATTAGACTCAAACAAAATGGAGCCAGTATGGATGTAATATGACAGGGGCCAAGGAATAAGTGCATATATAAGAATTATATAAAAGGAATAATTGCTCTTTTGTAGATAATAATACAGAAGCATCTAAATAACTTACAAAATAAAAAGATACACACCATACATATTTGTACAAAATAAGGTAATACCAAAGTATGTTGCAACCAAACCAGTTAATTAACTATAAGACATTAGCATGAGACAAATGTCCCTTCACTCTCTCTAACAGGAGCTTCAGTATTATTTCACCCCTTCTATTGTCTTACTGCCAAACTAAGCAAGAGTCACACATGACACAACCAATCAAAAAGATAAAACATGAATAAACAGAAGTAAATACATTCCCTCCGAATGAAAACAAACCTAAACAAGTAACAGAGCACAATCAGCAGGTATCAGCAATGGAAAAGTCCCACCTCTGCGAGCATGGCTTGTGTAATCAGACAACGACATGCCGCAGTTGTTCTGATCTCATGTATTTATACAATCCTTTATGGACGCTATAAATACAAAAGACGTAGACATATTGGAGAATGTACTGATGTTATAGATATCTTTCTTCACTTCAAAGTTATGCATACGGATAGTTTCCATATGGTGTCAATTACACGGATGGCAAAATGCAATGGGAAACTCAAGGCAGTTTGACTTTTTTTTTTCTTTTCTTCTTTTTTGGGGAGAATAAGAAACACTAATTTAATTAGTTCCCTCAGAAATAGTACAATGACAATACCCTTATCTTTCATGTCCTATAATAATTAATTCAGTATATATATATATATATATATATATATATATATACATAGATAGATAGTCAATCTTCTAGGCTATATTAATTCATCTATAGGCAGTGTAGAAGTGTATGCAGTTAACAGGGATCTCCTCTCAATTTAAGACACTATCTACATTGCTTATTCACTTGTACCATGATAGACAGATGCAATACTGTAATGAATACTTAAAACTGTGACAACTGAAAATGTTTAACTGACTGTGCACAATGTCAGATTGATGTTTAATATGAGTCATCAGATGCATAGTGAATCATCAGTGTGTATCCTCATCTATGTGAATCTGTTCAAACAGCATGTGCCAACACCTCAGCTGTAGCCTCAGATCAACCTTTGCTCTTCAGGTTTCTATTGGAGTCATGTTTTAGTTCTTCAGTAAAGAAAATGTATCTTCAAAATTACTGTTATAACTCAAACAGAAGTCTCGCAAGTCAGTGGACGACAGAAAAACTAATGTTTTGCTTAAATGGCATGACAGGGCCCTAGGCTGCATCCACGGTGGATTCCTTCATGGTGTTATACCCTTTTAGCTCTTTTTTTTGTCATATACCTCTCCTTGTTACCCAACATTAGGAGTCGGATGTAATCCAGACCTCTGAGTCAGAACACCAACCTCTAAATGATGCAAAACGAAACTAGCACGGATTTAGACAAAGCTGAGACACACATAGTTGGATTCATATATAAACACTCTCACTCTGGCCTGAGGGAAGCTTGGGAAACACATGGCATTGATGAGCTCATAAAGAGGGGTGATGAAATGAACCATTTACTGGAAGAGCCCACCCATTCACTTCCCTCTTTTATACCAGTTCATATCCCACTTCAGCCACCAGCACCATGGGAAACAGGATCCCTTTTTGCCCAGAAAAGAGGCGGAAATGACTCTTCCTCCATCTGACGGTCTACTCTGCCATCTATTCCTCTCGTTTTTTCCCCTCTCTGGCCCCTTAAATATTTTTCCACCATCATCTCTTTTTCTCTACTGACTGAATTTTCCACTCTGGCACATAGATAAGATCCTACCACTCACAGGATGCATGGGGGAAAAAAACAAAAATACAGTCAAGTTTTGACTTTATGTGCCAAGACAGCATGCTAACGGTCATGGACACTCAAGAGTGAGGGATCTGGAATGCTCTACATACACAGCACAGCAGCTTCACTTACCACACTACTAGTGCTCTAGACTGGCATACTCAACTAGCAATTGTCTTAAAAAATAGAGTTTTTGTTAGCATGTTACTAAGTTAAAGCCATGTTAATCTATAGGCACAAAATCCTTTTTTATTTTGTATTAACCTTTTTCAGTATTGAATGATGATCATCTCTTCTGCCATTGCAAATTATTTTGAGCCTACTGAAATGCATTATGCAACTGAAATTTCAAACTTTAGTCTAGAATATGACATCCTCCACAGTTGTGATGTGAACATGAAACAGCAGATTGTGACTGTTGAACTGTGATTTGTCATGCAGGGTCAGCTTGACTCAGTGACAGCTAAGGTTCATCAAATGCTAAAGCAAGTTAAAGATGAGTCAATTGTTGTTAGTGGGCTGGAGGTTATTTCCTGTGGTTTAGGGTTGTAGACGAGGTTGTATCACACCAGACAGACACACAAACAAAGACGGCGGTACTGACATTAATTCCCTTTCAGCTTTGTTTTCAGGAAATGCATTTTGGGAAAAAGGAGCTGTGGTATTTCCATGTGGGTAAAAGTAAAAAAAAAAACATTAACAGACCAGTGAGGTCTGAAACTATTGGTCACCGTCACTGTAGGCTACACACAGAGTAGGTTAAACTATGTTTTTATTGGTTACAGACCAGACAGAGCCAGCTCATCTCTACAGTATGACTCAAGTGAATAGTTCACCCCTAAAACAATTACGGATATAAACAGAATATATCTTAAATCAAAAGAGCAATGAATCAGTCCAGATAAACACCATCTGCTGCCAGCTGTTGTCCTGGGGAGGCCTGAGATATTAAGGACTGGTTGGAGATATATATATATCAAATCTCTCTTTATTTTATTTTATTTTAATAAATTATTGGTATTATTTAACAGTTTTTTTCCTTGTATATTACTCGGATCAGTGCAGGTCATTCTATCACTCATAGATTGATATAAGTACCAGTCTCCAGCACTGTGAATCTTAATTTCTCACAAATCTGTTGACTTGTTGTGATATTGTTCCTAATATATGTTCATTTTGGTGGCTTTATTTGAGTGTTATTTAAATGTCATCTCATGGAGTTCTGAACCAAAAAAAGCATATAAGGCAAATGTATGGTGGTATATCATTAGAAGATGCTTGAGTCATGACAGATGTTTTTTAAGAAATATTCATGATTAAACAATAATAATCAACATGTTGGTAGGTGCATGACTTCCCTGGCCAATCCCTATTTCACCCTATAGCAACAAACTACAACACTGTTTATTGAGAAACTGCCATTAAGACATCACACCTCAAACTGTCATCACACTGTACTTCATAAGGTACTTCTACAATTAGAGTAGGAGTTTAATAAGTCCCTCATGGCTCCTGAAGTCAACTAGCCATTCGTGACTGAGAGTGCTTCCTCTATTAAGTATTTTCCTATTTCTATAGTACACATATCTGTATTTCTAACATAACTGTTAGCTTTCACATATGGACATTCCCATTCAATTCACAGATGAAGCTATCTAAGTGTGCAACTCTAAATCTGTGTAAAATCCAATAAGGCCAGTGCTATGAGGAGGTGAATAAAAAAACATTCACATCTAATAATGCAACAGAGCCCAGGAAGGGAACGAAAGCTTAAGAGAGCAACATGAAACAGCTGAATGGTGTTTGAGTGGATTTTCTATATTAAAGAGCAGCAGAGAAGGGCTTATACTGATTTCTGCGGCACAAAATAAAATAACTGCAGGTTATACTCTGAAATGAAGTACTGTTTAGGGTCAAACACAGTGTGTAATCAGTTGAAATGTGAGATTTGGGTTGCAGGAGTGTTCAGGTTTTTTTTTTTTTTTTTTACACAAAGCTGTCTAACATTTTTGTAATAGCACTTTAATATGGAGCAAGAGTTTGCCAGACCCTCCTTGAACCCATGACTTGGACCGATGTCGTGGCACTGTGACCAAAGTGTTCTTGAAATTTGTCTTTGTTGTGTCTTGCGAGGTGCTAAGAGCGGGGAGGCTGGTCAATGTTTCTAGAGGGCCGGTGAGGTTTTCAGGTTTTTTTTTTTTAAAGGTCATGTTCTCTAGAGAGGGTGGCCACTCCCCACTATGACAAAGCTGATGACTATCACAGTCAACATTAAGGGTTATGAATGGTCATGCCTGGAACAGGAACATTTCACTGAACATATAAAACTAAACTAAACAAAAGATTACTTAAACATGCTTTAGATGGGTAAAAAAACATGTGTAGTACCCTGGAAAATCAGAAAGCAGGAGTCTGGGAAAAGAGGTTACCAGTGTATATCCAATCTGTCCCCATACTGCTCTTGAGTTCTTGCACAACATTTAATCTACCAGATATCTGAAGAAAAGTCTATTTATGCATGAATCATGACAAATGATCAGTTAACCATTCATCAATCTTTAAAATTAAGCAGTGGGACAAATAAATGATAATATGTGATGCAGTAACAGATCTCACCCAGAACTGTTATAGCCTGCTGTGGGATTCAAACCTACAACCTTTGGTTATACACTGAAAATTATAACCATTTACGCTTTGATCATGCTTCTGCCTTGATTCTTAAAATTCAACAGTTCATGAACATCATTTTATGACTTAGCTGAAATTATGAAAAACAAAAGTAATCATCAAACTGATTACCGTTTTTGGGATTCAAAATTACAACCTTTCAGTTCCCAGCCCAGAATTGCAGTTGTACCACACTATTAAAATTAGCTGCATTGATTTTTGCAATCTGCGATGAAAATCAACTAATCAGCTTTTAAAGCTACAAAAAAAACATATAATTAGATTTTTATTTTATTATTATTAAAAATACATATTTATGTCAAACTAGATTTTTAAGTGAATTCTGTCAGGTAAAATGTAGATTCTGACACCTGATTCATGAAATGCACATAATCATTTAACCTAGTCATTATAGGAACTCATGCCTGAAAATGAACCTATTCAGCCAGTGAGGTCAACTCCAAGCATGATACAGCTCTAGACAAACTGCATGCTCTCTGTGTCGTAAAGAGTTTCAGTGGGTTGCGATTTGCTGATTGAATAACCATGTGGCATGTTAAAACAGTCACTGTTTCTTTGCACATTGACCAAACTTTTGCCAGTGCCAAGTAGTGACGAATAAGGTTATAAAACACTGGGCATCACAGTAGTTACTCTATACAAGGTCAGCAACTATGAATAAAGCTTTACAGCGTTGCTTGGGACTCTACATCCCAGGGTGCTCCCCTGGAGCCATGCCTGATATGGGTGTGCCAGCGCTGGCATCCATTGGTCTTATCAATGAGTCTTTCACTACAGTTTTGTGGTGCGGGGGTGCGGCTGCCAACACTGCCACCCCAACACAGGGAGGCCTTCAGTGCAGGAAACACAGAGAGAGAGCTTGCCTTTAAATACATAAACTACCATTTTATACACCCATGTTAATCTGAAGAGGGAGTGAAAGAGGCATTGATAAATTCATTATGATGACCTGATGAGAAATGGGAAAAATGTTCTTACCTTGGCTTCGCATTTCTTATGAGTGGCTGTTTTGCAGACTGTGGGCGGTAAAGAGAGGGAAATGTGTTGGTCAGGGAGGAATACAGGGAATACAAGGGAACCCCCTAGTGAACTATAAGATGCAACATAATTTAATAATTTGGGAGTTTGCATCAGGGATGAATAGTATTAAAATAGCATCTAAAATCTTTCTTATAAATCTTTTTTTCTTATGATTATAAAAAAATTCAAAGTTTAGAAAACCATTTATTCATAAATAAAATGTGTAAAAGTCTAGAACTCCATGGAATAGTGTTATTTTAGAAGTATATAAATACAAATGTAGTATTTCCTAATATTTTAAATGTTTTATTTCTATATTTTAAATTTTCATTTTATTTTTATTATGTCATTTTTTTTGTTTAGCAATTTTGTATTTTAATATTTCTATATAAATGTTTTTTTTTAATTATTAATTCAGTTTTACCTTTCAGTTTAACAACATTTTTTACTTCAACATAAATTCATTACATTTTTATTACAAGTTTTTCAGCTTTATTTCCATTACTGAAAACGATTACTAATAGTTTAATAGTTAGCAATAACATCATTGGCTTGAAAAGATGTTTTAAGATATGTTTTTAGGGCTGTCAAAGTACACTGTAAAACTGGATTAGGATTTAGTGTGAAAAAATAGAAATACAAATAAATAGTACTTTTTTTTTTGTACAGTAAAATTATTTTTAATTTCATAATTTACATGTTTTCCTTATAGTAGCATGCTTCTTTTCAGTATAAATTGTGAGAGATACATTTTTTATAAATAAAAATGTCACAAGGGGAACCTTATATTTGTGGGTCCTTTGCATCAAAAATGTAAACAAAAAAAAAAAAACACTGAGATAAAGGCTGAAATGGTCAGATGTTACTCACCTCGACAAAAAGAGCCCAAATTCTCCACGTTCTGCCTGCATACCCCACACTGCCGCTTCTTTTTGAAGGTCTTTTCTTTAAAGACGTGGGCCTCGCCCTTCCCCGTCTGGAAAAGACAAACACAACATTTTTAAAAAAGGCTTTGTATTTGACGCTAAACTCATGCTTCTTTCTCTATCACCATCTGTAATCCTGTCATTCTGCCATTAGTTCACTGTTTCTCCAAATAAATCTCTTGCGTTCCGCTTTTCTGCCCGGTTCCCTTCACTGACCTGAATTCTCCTCTGGATGTCAGGCCTCTGTCTCTCTTTCCATGAACAGCAGCTCATTTTTCAATGCTGAGAACAAAAACAAAAACCCGAAAAAACCTTTTATCTGAAAGTGGCACATCTTGCGGTTAGAAACTTGATGAAGACACTGTGGTTCACACAAACAGCTCTACAAAGCAAGCCCACTGTGTAGCGCTTGACTACGAAATACCTGTCAGCCACATATCATCCTCAAATACAAATTTGTATGTTATCACTTCTGATGAGGCTCAAAACTAACAACAGACGGCACAAACTCATCATGCAGCATGTTTGTACACTGGGTTTGGTTATGTTTTAACTCTGTATGATGTCCCACAGCAGAGCAGCATAATGCAGCTTTGTGTTTGGATGTGCGTTTTTCCATTTGGCAGAGAGGTAGAGGGGTTTAGCACTCTCTCTCTCTCTCTCTCTCTCTCTCGACCCTGTTTGGACAGCTGGCGAGAAATGCAGCATATGCCCATTAGGTGCCATAACCACAGCTTCAACAAGCTAGCACCATCACATATAGCCACTGGAGTTCCTCACTCTACAACCATTGTATTCAGGGACATTGGGCATCTCTAGTGAATATATTCCTACAGAACACAGTACTTATGAAGGCCAAGATAGAACACCACCTAGAACAGTGGTTCCCAACCCTGGTTTTGGAGCTACCCCAAATTGCACCCAAACTGCACCAAATGTGCATTTTGCATGTCTCCTTAATCAAACCCACCTGATTCAGGTCATCAGCTCATTAGTAGAGATTCCAAAACCTGAAATTGGTGTGTCAGAGAAAGGAGACATGCAAAATGTGCAGTGTGCAGCAACCACCCAAAACATCATAACACACAGCAACACCCTAGCAACCACCCAAAACATAACACACAGCAACACCCTAGCAACCAACCAAAACATCATAACACACAGCAACACCCTAGCAACCACCCAAAACATAACACACAGCAACACCCTAGCAACCAACCAAAACATCATAACACACAGCAACACCCTAGCAACCACCCAAAACATCATAACACACAGCAACACCCTAGCAACCAACCAAAACATCATAACACACAGCAACACCCTAGCAACCACCCAAAACATCATAACACACAGCAACACCCTAGCAACCACCCAAAACATCATAACACACAGCAACACCCTAGCAACCAACCAAAACATCATAACACACAGCAACACCCTAGCAACCATCCAAAACATCATAACACACAGCAACACCCTAGCAACCACCCAAAACATCATAACACACAGCAACACCCTAGCAACCACCCAAAACATCATAACACACAGCAACACCCTAGCAACCACCCAAAACATAACACACAGCAACACCCTAGCAACCAACCAAAACATCATAACACACAGCAACACCCTAGCAACCACCCAAAACATCATAACACACAGCAACACCCTAGCAACCAACCAAAACATCATAACACACAGCAACACCCTAGCAACCACCCAAAACATCATAACACACAGCAACACCCTAGCAACCACCCAAAACATCATAACACACAGCAACACCCTAGCAAACAAACAAAACATCATAACACACAGCAACACCCTAGCAACCATCCAAAACATCATAACACATAGCAACATCCTAGCAACCACCCAGCACATCATAAATCATAGCAACACCCTAGCAACCACCCAGAACATCATAAACACATAGCAACACCCTAACAGCCATCATATTCTACACTTTCAGAACCACATAGAAATGCACTAAAACCTTCTATATACGCTTTATTTCATAAGCATACTGCAACTATATAGTTCATAATAGTGATCATGTTTGATGTTAAATACATTTTTTAAAATGGTATAATAAATAATTGGTTAAATGGTATCAGCTTTGGAACATCACTCGATGTCCAATGTAAAACCTGGGTCCTGAAGTAAAAGTAAGTGAGAAGCAGAGGAACATTTGTTAATGGTGTCACTTTAGACTGTCCTCTCCTCATTCATAACTGCTTGTTCTTTGACTGTACTTTGACATAAGACTTCTTCAGTATGACGAAGGAGGTTGAGAAATCTTAATAGCTGACTATATTCATTTAATCAGAGAAAGTCTTTCATTCACTATGAACAAACATCAGGATCAGCTGCTTCAGACGTTAGCAAATGCCCTTTAAAAGTGACCCATGACAAACGTTATGCGTTATGCATTAAAGCATCCCATTTAAACATCCAAGGTTACTAAGAAAGCCCTCTGTCACCAGATCATCTCGTGTTATCCCTCTCTCAGAGATCTCAGCCAGATCAAGCTGATTTGTTTGGCTGCTCCAGGAGTTAAGTTTGCCCACCCAAATGGAAATCATCAGCTGCTTTTCCCTTTCTCTTTTACAGCTCCTTAATGCTTGGATTTCCTTTCTTTCTTCTAATTTCAGCTTCTAGTTCCCATGTTCACTCTATTCATTTTCCTTAACTTTAGCCAAGGGTCAATGACGTATAAAAGTGTCCACGATAAAGAAAATAAAAACACGTGTGACAAGCTCCCAGATGTACTTTGTATTCATGCTGGTTTCAACTATTTTTGCATTTTATACATTTAATGGCAGATATTTTTCAAATATTAATAATTCAGTAATCAGTTTTGTTACATGATGTAATAACTGATGTGTAATTATATAGTATATATAGTATGTATGTATGTGTGTGTTTATGTGTAATATATATGTAAAACAATTAAATTATATATGTAAAAAATGTTTGTTACATATTCTGGTAAATAATCAACAGGGGAAAAAAAGCAATTAATCAAATATATTGATATTTTCTAAAAAAAAAAAATTAAATAAAAATTAAAAATCCCAAAATTCAGATAATACAAATACAATGCATTACTCTGGCAAAAGTTGCTTTAAAAGTCCCATTTGTTTGATTTATGTATACCATTTAACATATTCACTGATCTACAGCACTCTGTCTAATTAATTGTACTACAGTTATATTCAACTAAAAGTTGGAGGTCCTTCAACTAACATGAATGCAGAATAAAAAGAAACTATGAAAGCCACCTGACAGAATCCAAATGTACTTGTCCTCTAATTCAAGTCCTGCAATGTTTTTGTAATTTAGCTCTATTAAGCATAAAAGTGACCTTTCTGTGCACCCTAATTAGGTGAGCATAGAACGTACATTATAAAGCTTACCTTTGCACTGCTAAAGTCCACAAGGGTCAAGGGCCCAAATGAAGAAATAATCAGCTCTCCATTACCTGCACAAAGTAATCACGCCTCCTTTAACGGAGTGTGCAAGATCACATCTCACAGGTCCAGCGCTCTCTGAGGTGTGACTGCAACACCCGTCAACAAACTAACTCACTCCCCAGCCAACAGTGTGCCAAGAGAGGCTAGTCAGGGTAGGGACGGCCCCCAGGGCACGGAGCAGAGACAAGGAGGGACTGTTCACTTAATTTTAGCCACCCAGAAGAGCATGCCAAGACTCTCCAGCAAAAAAGGAGAGCCTTTCAGAAACAGAAAACCCTTCCCTTCAAACTCAAAAGAAAGAACAGAAGAGGAATTGAACAGACAATCTGGATATAAACAGATATAGAAATGACAGAAAGCGAGTGGCAAGTCCGTATTTTGGGATAAACGCACACCCACGTACCAATTTTCCCATGATTCTTAACCTCTGCACTCTCTTCTCTTCCATGAATAGCTCCAGCTTTAACAGATCCTCACATTGTGTGCAATATCCTGCAATGAACCGAACTTTGTGTTCCAACTCAACTCAGTAAATGCAAACTATGAATGGAAGCCCAAGAAGAACATAAACACCGATTGACATTCAGGAGTCAATGACATATAAGAGTGTCCAGGAAAATGAAAAATTAAAATATTTTAAATCTAGCTTAAAATGTGCCAAGTTGATAGAAAAGTGCTCTTTGTATTCATGTTTGTTTCATATGGTATTGAAAAACATTTATAACATTTTCAAGAAAAAGGTTTGAATTAAAAAATTAAGTTAAATTAATAAATGTCATGTGATGCAATTTTAGCTGGAATTATATATTTTTATACTTTCTGCTTTAATTTTGGTTAATGTTTTATTAATTTGTTTTAGTGTGTTGTCATTTTTAGTTGTTTTTTAATGTCTACATAATTTTTTATGAATTTTTATTTAAGTTATTTTAGTACACCAAATTAAACTTATTCAACATCTGAAATGTTGCCTTGATGACTCGATGAAATAACATAGGGGTTTATATATTTTATTTTAATTTAATGTTTATTTTTACTTCTTCTCACATTTTAAATCTTCAAAAATATTTTCAAAACATATTTTTAAGTAAAAAGTTTTGTAGAAATAGCTGATAAATTAAATATAATTTATAATATATATATATATATATATATATATATATATATAAGTTAAATAAATATACATGTAAAATTTATATACATTAGGTTATATGAAATTTTGAACTTGTTGCATAGGGGTCCTCTTTAAGAGAACTCTTTTTTTTGTCCAATAACAATTCTTTAATTGAGCTTTTTTCTTCATTGTATAATCTCTCCATTATTATTTGATATCATTTATCATTTTACGCTCCTCCCAAAAGATTGATATAGCCTACAGTATGTTTTAATAAAAAGAAACATGCCAGTCATATGAGATGGTATTAAAGTCATTGTATTTTTTTCTCTCTTTTTAAGTATTTGTGAATTCATATAACAAATAAGAATCACATCACTGACCATAAGACCAATCGAAATGTGCCACTGAGACTCTGTCCCTGTAGTTGAAAGATCAGACTCAAGAAAGAGAAACCACTGCAGGCTTGGTGGTGGTGCTCAGATCTCCATCCTGCCTATAGCCACAAATGTTCAGCATGGCATTAATGTCCAGGGTGCCCCAAGAAGACCACCAACAGATGCTACCAAATAGGATTTCAAATCATAGAGACAAAGAAACTTCTGCACAAATAACAATTCAAGAAAAAACTAATCTAACAGACAATTCAGAAGAATAAACATCAGTGGAGCTGGAAGAAGGGAACGGAGGTCTTGGATATCAAACTGTCCTCATGTGATGATGAGCCAATAAGGAAATATGTTTACTACTGCTATAACCTACACTTGCTGAAAAAGTGCTTTTAATGCCAGAAGAATTATCTTTCCTGCCCCAAAAATTCGTTCGATGCAATGGCCCTAAAAACCTGCCATTTTTTTTTTCATTGCAGATTGAAGTCCACTAGATTTTAACATTTTCTCTCTGCGCAAAATGCACAGCCACAATAGAGGCCAGTTGCTATGCAGTTACTACACTGTCAAAGTATCCTGTTCAATTTATGCTAAAAAGCACAGCTGTGGCTGCCAGAAATATATATTGTATATTTAAAACTTAAGACTGTATATTTCATTTAATGATCAAATGTTAATTTACCAACCTGCTTGAATGATCAAAATCCACTTTGTACCTCAAAATGTATTGATAACCACAAAAATAATACAGGTGATAAAACAAAACCAAATAATGAGTTTATCACAATAGGCCTAACTATTAAATATGAAAAAATAATATAGATGTTTCAGTGCCATACAAAGAGAAAAGACCATCATGGTAACACACATGACACTAAAATGCAATAAACTAATTAAATGCCATAAAATAGAAAACAAAACACCCTAATGTACTTTAGAGACAAAAAACAAATATTATTTGAAAATTCAGTGAGTCGTGTGACACAGGGACTTCTGGGAATGACTTTTTACTGTTTTTTACTGGAAATGATATGGCAATTCATCATTTAGCAAAAACTTACATTTATCAGTATTGTACAGCATAATTACATGTAATGCGATGCCAAAAACATTTTTCACCATACATATTCCAATATTTTTTACTGTAGCATTAGTACAGTACTGTAAAAGCATTGCAGATGTTTGTAAAGTAATAGCTTTCCATCTAAAGTCAAAAAAATATTGTCCTTAGTCAAGTCATACTCCATTTTCAATGGGTCCCATGCATGTTTTAATACCTGATTGCTTTGAAAAGTAAAAGCACATCTCTTTCCATCACAGTTGTAGGCCTCATTCACATCTGCAGCTCAGCATCCTGCTGAATGCACCAAACATTTAGGGTTAATAAAGAATGAGTATCTCAGCTGAGGAGTATAAAAAAGTGTTACAGGCCGTTTTCTTCACTGAGGGGTGGTAAAGGGAAAGCAAAGGAGCCATGTGTGTGAATACGAGTGTGTGTTTATAAGTGTGTGTGTGTGTGTGTGTAGGGTGGGACAGGCAGTGGAAGAACAGAGACGGCCTGTTCCAGTGATGAAGTCAGCATACTTCCTGCACTAATCAAATACGTCTCCATGACAAACAAACAAATGCACAAAGATCAAAACACAACACACGCAGCATTCACATCAAACTATCAAGCAAAAAACCAATCAACTACTAGAACTGGTCGTCAAAAATCAAATGCATTGAATACGGGATGCATCCCGTTCCATGATGGTCACAGCCCTGCTCCATCCTCAGGAAATTACGAGCTAATCTGCACATCCTATTGTGTGAGTTATTATTTGCACTTCCTCCTGTAAACCCGTCACACACTAAATCACACAGCAGTCCATTAGTGTCAGACTGTTATCACTGTTGTTGTTACTATATATAACCCAAAAGAAAGCCAAGGGACAGTCAGATACTTTAAGGCAGTCCGATATGAAATATAAAGATAAAATACAATAACGCCGACGTATGTCCGATTACTCATCAGGAATTCCTGTGGTGTGACCTTTACGTGAACCTTCATGTCAGTAAACGTTCGCACACTATAATCTAACCATGGCGGTCGATTACAGATGGTTTTGATTGAGCTTTTCAATATGATGTGAAACTTGAAACTTCAGAAAGAACCAAGTAAAACACACTAATCAGTGACCACACTCATTTTATGACTATACATAAATGGCTCAATATGCTTGTAAAGAAATCCCCCTGATTATAGCTTATATCACATAGTAATTACTTGCAACTTTTTTACTGCGCTAAAATCAACAGCAAGAATTATTACAGTGTGTTGCTAGGTAGCACTTCTATTGTACGGCTCTCTTACACATCTATAACTCGTTCCCTGGGCTTTGCTATAAGTTAAACAGCATGATTCTCTTCAAGCAGACCAGTTTATAGACGAGTGTGATATAATAAGGTTTGCATTACATCCGTTTTGTGTATTCAGGTGGATACACTAAGCTGAAATAATCCATGCGAGGTCCGATATGAAGTGACAGCTCATAGAACGTGCACGAGAGAGAAAAAGAAAGAGAAGTAATTATAATGTAGGTGGCAATTCATATCAAATATTTACTAAGCTATAACAAGCAACCAGCCCACTGAAAAATAAAGCCTCTCTTACATTCTCCAAATTGTGGTCATATTTAATGGCTGTTTAGCTGTATTCAGAGCTGTACAGCAGAAGAACATCCTTTAACTGATGATTATATTATATCCTCTGATTAGAGTCTTCTTTTGCATTGCATTTTGCATTCTCTTTATTCTCACAATAATAACAGCACACTGATATTTTTGTACCTACTTCAAAACATACAATAATGCTGAAGTACCTGTAGTGCATATACAAAATGCATGATATTACCATGGCAATAAACCATTGTAATATGTTTTCAACAGCAATAACATTTAAAAATGTGTTTAAATAACAAATTAATACAAAATATTATTATCATTATTATTTTGGCCACTACCGTGTTGAAAGAATGTGAGAGCATTCCTTTACATTACTGAAGTTTGTTAGAAATAATATAATTGAAATTAATAGTACAGGTTTAATAGATTCTCTTAATCGATCCACCCCAAAAAGCTGTCTGGGTAGTAAGCTCACTGTGTTTTGAAACACAGCCGTAGTCTCTAGTGAGGCGTTTAATGCATGATGACGCAGTAACTATTAGTTACCAGCTCGTGAAGTCATATGATGACTCTTTCTTTCTGCTCCAGTTTTCAGCGCAGTTTCACCCCTGGCAGAGATTGGGGAAAACCAAGGGACGCATTTTCTTTCATCGACGACATAACGCAATAAACACACAAATTCAAACGCTGGTTTTGAATTAGTTCTTGCCAGACTTAATCAGCAGAGTGATAAAACTTTTAAGACTTTATGAGGTTTTCATTAGTGGTTCTGTAAGGCAGAGAGAGAACGAGACTTCGCTCATGCAGTTATCCATCTGACATGTTTCATGCCATGATAGAGAACATGGAAAGCGTGGACACTGACACAGCAGCACCAATGCCAGCTTTTTCCATTTAAAAGCACACTATATATCTTATACAAGAGTTTTTATTTACCATATGGGACAACCGTGTGTTGTAAAGCTTAGATAAAAACTTCTGCATCATATTTACAGTTAAAAACAGAAACAACAGTCACTTTTTTTCTCAAGCACTCACCTCCAGGATGCTCTAACACATAAAAGAGGAAAACTGCATATCAGATTAATGTTACTCCTAACATATTACTTGCGTGACATGCATACAAAAGCATTTAATAGAAAGTATTTTAATACATTAAAGAGATCTAATCACATCTAATTTCAACCATTTTATGCCCATTTGTTTTACATTCAGGACGTCTAGACATGTATCAATACTGAATGAAAATACTTTACCTTGCTCATGTTTTTGGACAATATTCCAGCTAAAAAAAGGTTTCCTTAAAGATTTCATGGGCTACATTCCCATTGAGTCAATAGAGTGTCACTCGACTACTGAATACTGATGGAGTTCCTTTCTTTGCTCTCACTAGACTCAGAGTCTGGCAGTGGGAGGAGCTACAGCGGGAAAAGAACACTGTGGAATGTTGTTTCTGGAAGCAAACTTTTCTGATTGGCTGCATCCTGACGAATCGATAGCTGATTGGATGGAATGCAAATGAGAAGCGCCTGCCTTTATGAATGTAGCGCTGTTCTACAACATATCTTTCAAAACCATATGCGTTTAAATATTTAGCTCAGTTTGCTTTGAATATTTAAACTTATATTTAAACTATTAATTAAGAATTAATTCTATAATCTACATGCCATTTTATATAATGTTATATTTTATTATGTTTTCTTTTATTCAACAGGAAACTGTGGCATTAACATAGTTAGCAATATGCAAACAAGTTTAGTTAATTATGGAATTAAGTTGTAGCCTACATTACCTTGTTTCTGATATGCATTAGACAGATTTTATTTATTTTTAATGTTCATTATATAATTACTGTCTCTACAATAATAAATAATTAGCCAGAAATTAGACTGACAATCAGTGTAATGCATATTTGTCCGCCAAAGAAACTTTAAAAGAACTATTGAAAGCACAATAGCGACATCTACTGGTCATTTGTGGAGTTACATCTGCAAGTTTATAAACGTCCTAAATGTCGCTTTTGATACATTTTTGAAAAGATGCCAGTTACAAACACAATAAAAAACGATAAAGCACCTTGAGCTAGGCCTCGTATCAAACATCCCAGACTTAATTGTGAAGCAGACAAATTTGTTCCTCATTGGGTTTTGTTTTCGCCAATTAAGAAACATTTTCAAACACTACAACATGATTATAACAAATGGCCACAAATCTAAGTGATGAATGCAGTCCATCTGTCCACGAGCAGAATAAACAGAAATGTGCTCTGTGGAATTGCACAGCCAACTAAATGTGGCTTCAAGCAATGAAGTCCCGAACAAACACCATGAGATGTGTGCCACTGATTAATGCATTCATGAAACAAGTTCAGTAAAAACACAGAAAACATTAAGCCTGATATCTTAACCATCCAGACGAATATAAATCAGCAAACAGAAATGTATTATTGAATGATTATTTGAACTACGTAATGAATGTTTGTGAAATGTCTGAACTGGAAACAGGAAATAAAATGCAGAATATTTATATTTATATATATATATATATATATATACACACACACACACACACACACACACACACACACACACACACACACACACACACTTAATGCATGCAATCTTAAATTAAAAAAATAATGTAATTCAATATGCAATTTATTTATTTTATTTTTAACACCGACTGGATCATTTCTGACCATATAATGCACAGCCAAGCGAGAAGAAGAAAGAGAACAGGACAGAAAAAGCTTGAGTATCAGGTGGGGAGGGGAAATGATACAATCCAATTAAGGAGAGTGAGAGAGGGAGGCTTGTTGAGAAAGGGTAAAGAGAGACGTGTGTAGGACACACAGGCCATGTGCAGACAGGATGTGGAAGGCACATGGTTGGGGAGAGAGGGGCCCTCCAGCAGGCAGACTGTGAACATTAGAGAAACACGTCCCGTCCCACTCACCAAGCCATGTGCATACAAATTAATTCTGTTTACAGAACCAGAGGAGAGAGAGTTCTTTGTCTGGAACTCATGTTTAATAATTAAAAATAGAACTGCATTTTATCTGCATTTCCCATGTGCATGCGCTCTCTTTTCCATCTCTCCCTGTTTTCATATTTAAGGTTTGGGATTTAAACAAACCCACAGCACATTACATTTTGGCAAGTAACTCATCCCATATGTTGGTGCTATGAAAACGAGAGATGCCTCAAATCATGTGGCTTGTGGAGGAGAGTGTTATTACTTAAATCAGACGTATTTTCACATGGTTTGAATGATTTAACAATTTAAAAAAAATATTTGAAAAAGTTTGTAACAAGTGTAAAACATTAAATTCTATGCACATATAAGGCATTTGAAAAGTAGTAATAAATAAATTGTAAAAATCACAACTAATTAAACTCAAGGCATTGTATCTGTCGTTTCCTTACAAAAAAGCTGAAATCTTTAACTTAAATCAACTGATTTTATAAAAATGCATTTAAGAAACTCCTTATATTTACTTTTATAGAGCTTAAGTGAAAATGACGCAGCAGGGGAAATTTAGTTTTTTTAGGGGATATTTACCTTGACTTTTCTGATATTCATTCTCTAGCTCTTCACATTGGCAATGTTTTCTCCTTAGTTAAGAAGCAACTAACTTTACTGATGTTATATGGTGTTATAACAAAAATGTCAACAAGAGATTAATACATTTAAAATATTTAAAACAAATTATACGACAATACAAATGATTTCTGAGGTCATTTCACTCTGCTTTAATAATCAGTTTTAATGCCAAAAGTAAAGCCATTTTATATGATTTACATTAGAATGATTTCTGAAGGATCATGTGACACTGAAAACTAGAGTAACGAAGCTTAAAATTCAGCTTTGCATAACAGGAATAAATTAGATTTTAAAATGTGTTCCTATAGAAAATATTTATATTTAAATTGTAATATTATTTCAATTACGTACTGTATTTTTAAAATCAAATAAATGAAGCCTTAGTAATCATAAAATACTTTTCAAAAATCCTAGACTCCCCAAACTTTTGTGGACAAAAAGTGAGAAAGGAGTGAAAAAAGGTGGTTCTGGAAGAGAGCTGGCCATGGAGAAATGATCATAGCAGTGTGGGGTGAAATGGAGCAGGATCATTACTCACACACAGCACCCCCAGCTGTGGAGGAGGAACTGTGTGTCAATGGAGCCATGTTTCTGCAGTATAACTGCAGCACCTAAATCACTCCCGGATATTTACAAACACCTGTGGCCAAGTCAGCACACACACTTTTACATCTTAGGCCCTATTCAAATGAATGTGCTTTGGAAACACATATTTGTTGTTGGCTGATGTAATGTTGACCAACAGTTTTGGATGAAAGTTTGAGGGACAACACAAACATTATTTGAAAAAGAGGACGATGCTGAGAGAGAGAAAGAGAGAGAGAGAGAGAGAGAGAGAGAGATGAGAACATGCAAAAAGAGGAAATGGAGGGAGGGGTGAGCGCAGGAATGATTGGGTACAAAAGAGCCAAGCGTTGATTAAATACAGCTGTGGAGGGAGCGAGGGAGAGAAGTAGATGACGGAGATAGAGAAAGAGAGAGAGACTGAGGCAGGATGGTGAGGAGGACATGAACTGAGTGTCGGGGGGTAGAGGGATTCAAAGAAAGGTGTGTGCTAGAGACGAGAAAAAGAGAGGTAGGTCCTAATTGTCAAAATTGTTATGATGGAAATAGAACAGAGGAAATAAATAATAACAAATTTATAAAAAATTTAAAAATGTAAAACATTTTTTTTAGATAAGTATCAGTTCTCATTATTTAAAATGTTATATTTTAGAATGGATTTCAATATTTTATATTACCATTTTTACAATATAAATATTTAAATATATATATATATATATATATATATATATATATATATATATATATATATATATATAGATATATATATATATATATATATATATATATATATATATATATATATATATATATATGTGTGTGTTAAGAAGTCTGTGTTTGAGACAAATATAAAAAAAATGTATGCATAAAGGCATTTTAAAACAATAAAAAAAATTTAGCATGAAAAAAGCTGAAATTTTAATACAAAAATGACTGTAAGGCAGAAGAAACACACAATATTTAAACAGATTTTTATATGTTTTATGAAATGCTGAATCATGTCCCTCTTCTCATTCTCTGCCCATTTCCCAACTCGCTCCCAAAATATTTTCAGTGCTGCACAAACTCTGCAGCAGGCAGAATTCAGGGCGGTGAGGAAAGGAAATAGAGCGCAAAGAGAATTCAGGGAAAATTTGTTTTTATGACCCCAGCAAACTGGGGCTTTGATAAAGTGGCACGGAAAGGACAGGGATGGCTTTCTTTTTCCTTTCAAGTGTTTCCAGTTCACATTCCTCATTGCACACTCGATTTTTCTCATGTTCCCTCACTACACACACATCCTCATGCTGTCAGAGTAACACCCTGGTGTCTGACCATGTCCTCTTGAGAATATGCAGATAGTTACACCACGCTGTAGATATGTGAATGCATCCAAGCTTTACAGAGCTTGATTTCATATGAGAATGAGGGAATGTGATCAGTGCTTCCAGAATTCCAATGTATCCAATATGAGAAAAACTTATTATGCAGTTACTAGGGTGTTCTGGGTGGTTTCAATTGCCTAAATTGTAATTCAGATTGCTCAGAAATGTAAAGGTTTTTGTATATTTGTGTTGATGTTTTAATATTTATGTGCATGTTGGGATCGGTGGAGAAAATAAAAACATGTTTATGTCCCAGTATGTGCTTTAGCAGCATGCATGAGTGTGTGTTCCTAAGAAAAAAACTGCCTATTTATACACTGACCAGGCGTTTTCCTGTGTGTTGTTTATAGTGGATGCCTGTGGATTATGGCTGCAATAAACTAGCACTTGTTAAAGTTTCTGCCATTCCATGGATATTCTAGGAATATACCATAAGTCACAAAGAGCAAAGATAAACAAAGAGCATAGTTTGTGAACAGATGTGTTTTTAGACTGCAGAGAAGAATGGAAATTCAGATGCATCATAATGCACATCAGTTTGCTGAATATTGATTAGAACTAGTGATGGACTAAAAATAAATCTCTTAATAGAAATTCTATCATTACTAAAAAAATAAATAAATAAAAAATAAATTGAACATTTGGAAAAAAATGCTGAAAGGAGGTTGTCACAACTTTTAAAAAACAAACAAAAAACCTTTTTGAAAACAAAACAAAAAGACAAAACAACTCAAACGAAACTAAACAAAATAGGATAAAATAAAATGAAACAAAAACAAAATGTAAATATCTATAAATAAAACACAACAACAAATAAAACAAACAAGAAAATAAGAAAAAACAATAGATAAAATAAGAAACTTAGAAACAAAATAATTACAACAAAATTAAGGATAACAAAACAAAACAAACTAAGCAAGACAAAAAACAAACAAAACCAAAAATAAAATAAAATAAAATAAAATAAAATAAAATAAAATAAAATAAAATAAAATAAAATAAAATAATCACTGGAACAGATACTGGCTTTAGGGCTAAGACCTAGATATACCAAAGTTCATATTCACCAAACCCGAGTTCTGTTGCAGGTCAAAGTGACCATCCAGAAGTATAGCTCTTCCTCAGAGACAAAGAAGAATGACACAGAATGTAAGACAGCCTGGAGACCTCACAGATTCTTACAAGACTGGAATGAAGCCTAGGTATTCGTCACACTAAGACAATAGCAGCTCAGTGAGGACAAGATTCTGAGAGGCTAAAGCCTCTCTTTGTTAAATTACAAAAAAACAAAACAAAAAATAAATAAATAAATAGCCAAGACCAATTCATAATGCAATATGTAATGAAAGAACACAATGATTGATTTGGTGTGACGAGTAAGTAATGCATCAGTGCAGCTTAGTGGTTAAGGATGAGAAGGGTCGTAGGTTCAGATCCTGCGAGGGGTTGATCTATGAAGCCCTTGACTAAGACAACAAAAATTTGGTTGCTCCACTGGGGCTTAGAAAGCATCAAGCTAAATGTCAGATTGCTTAGTTAGATAGCATCATAAAAGAGTTATATGCTTGCATAACACAGTGTTTCATTATAGTCTCATCAGCAGACCAAAATCCTCCTCGACGTGACATGATCATATACTGATTTAGGAGTATTACCATTAAACTCTGCAACCACAGCAAAAGAAAAGAAACCAGCCTGGTATTAAAATGAAAAATGTCTGTAAAAACAAACATTATGGTTACAATAGTAGGAGGAAGCATTTAAAATAAACAACGGACTTATGCAAGTTTGCTATTAAAATATCAACAGGACAGTGGATGGACTCTTTTACAGTCCCATAGTGACAAGACTAAAATGTGTGTGTGTTTGGCCACAAATGACGGACTTGTGGCAAAATATTAAAGTGGCATGGCTGAATAACTGCTGTGAGAGATGTATAATGATTCCCAGGCCTGCTTCACAGGATCAGCTACAACTTTGTGACATCATACATAGGGCTCAAAGTTCCCACGCTGCATTACACGTGAACGAGCCTTGGGGACCAGACCATTACAGACTTTCACTCTCAGGCATGTAAACACACAATCAAGCCCTCCTCAAGTTTTCCAGGCCTTCTTTGTCAGTGTCAACAATCAGGGAGACTTTGTTACTCCAGAACACACATGCTCATCCTCACATAAAGATCTGAACAAACCCCTAATCCTTAGCATTCAACTTTAGCGTGTAACTCATCCCACACACTGTTTGTGTTCAAATCATGCTGCTTTTTGAGGAAAGGTGTGATATTTATTTTCCAAGTGACCAGACTTTATTGTAAGGTCTCGTTCTCACTAATTACAATTACTTTTGTCTCAATAAACTCCCAATTTGCTGCTTATTAATAAGGTAGATTTTAAGTTTAGGTATGGGGTAAGATAAAGGGATGGTCATGCAGAATAAGTCATTAATATGTGCTTTTTAAATACTAATAAACAGCCAATATGCTAATATTACGTTATAATATGCATGCTAGTTAATAGTGAGAATTGGTTCTTAAAATAAAGTGTTAATCTTGATTTTCAAGATTAATAAAACCTTCGGTCAGCTGAAGACTCAACAGTCTTCAGAGAACTGGCCCAACAGACATATCACAAAATTTGCTAAAAATATTTATCTAAAATTAGAAATAAATATTAGGGAACTTACACTGGCTTTCAAAGAGCAACAATTCGAAATAGAATAGCAACCACACAGAATACATAAACGACCACCCAGAACACCTTATTACTCATTAAGAATACCTTAGCTACCATGAAAAATACCATAGTAACCCCCCAAAATACCTTAGCAAGTTTCAAAATGTGTACAAATCTATTTTTAATAACATGACAAACATGAAAAACAAACCAAGCATAAGACCCTCCATATAACAAGCATGTAAATCCACAACATATATTGTACGTAGGCTAATTGCAAATGCATCCTATCTGATGCTGTCCTGCACTACAAGAGAGTAACTTCAATCATAACAACAACTTTCATAACTTCTTACTGACCCCAGCTCCTCGCGTGGGTTTCACCACAAACAGAGTCTTCATCTTCCTGCATTAAGGCACACAAATAAACATGTTCTCTGAAATATTCACCTGTAAGTGAATTTTGAAAGTACCCACCTTGGTCAGCCTCATGTTTCCCCTGGACTTTGCTCTCTCCCTCCTTAAAGACCCTCTCACGGGTACCGGATCTGGCTCGTCCTCACAGCTATCCGCACTCAGGGCACAACCCATATAGAGATCTGGACCCTGCTGGTCCGTCTCTCCACTGTCGCTCTCTCTGGATGAGGTTTCCCAAGCACAGAAGAGCAGCTGTTTTTGTCCGCTCACTTGAGGCTCTTCCCCTTTTCCTGGCTCCCATTCAAACACACACACATGTTCGCCAATTCACATCTCATCTCCCTCTTCTAAGCACAAATAGGTGAGAATATTCCCATTAAATCAAAAGTCTAATAGTACTCTTAAAAGAGCATGCGTACGGTCAGCCAAATGTACACAACTCACAAGCCAAGAGGATATTCAGCCCCCACCCCCTACTTTTCCCAGAAACACACACACCATTGTGCTCAAGTTTTCTGTCTTTCAGATTGTAAACAGACATAAGCTGACTTCTTCTTTTTTTCTTTTTTTTTTACCTTCTTGAGATTATGCTATGCATTTTTTCCTTAATTGCTTATTTTTAGTGTTAGGAGAACATTAAAAGATGCCTCGAATCATGCAGGCTCTGAAAAAAAAGTGTGCTAGTACTTTCCGAAAGAACAAGATTTATTATTTTCATCAGGTGGACGATAAAATGGGGAAAAAAAGTCCTATAGATGTACATTGAAGCCATATATAGATAGCATAAAATTACAGATTTATCATCCACAAAGGACACCCAAGTGATCACTTAGCAACACCCTATCATCCACACAGGACACCCAGGCGATCACTTAGCAACACCCTATCATCCACACATGACAGCCAGGCGATCACTTAGCAACACCCTATCATCCACCCAGGACACCCAGG
The DNA here is from genome assembly GCF_963082965.1 of Carassius carassius. Classification (NCBI taxonomy): domain Eukaryota; kingdom Metazoa; phylum Chordata; class Actinopteri; order Cypriniformes; family Cyprinidae; genus Carassius; species Carassius carassius. The sequence goes on from NC_081791.1 coordinate 10,941,434, forward strand.
CGATCACTTAGCACACAGCAACACCCTATCATCCACCCAGGACACCCAGGCGATCACTTAGCACACAGCAACACCCTATCATCCACCCAGGACACCCAGGTGATCACTTAGCAACACCCTATCATCCACACATGACAGCCAGGCGATCACTTAGCAACACCCTATCATCCACCCAGGACACCCAGGCGATCACTTAGCACACAGCAACACCCTATCATCCACACATGACACCCAGAAGATGACTTAGCAACACCCTATCATCCACACATGACAGCCAGGCGATCACTTAGCAACACCCTATCATCCACCCAGGACACCCAGGCAATCACTTAGCACACAGCAACACCCTATCATCCACCCAGGACAGCCAGGCCATCACTTAGCACACAGCAACACCTTATCATCCACCCAGGACACCCAGGTGATCACTTAGCAACACCCTATCATCCACACATGACAGCCAGGCGATCACTTAGCAACGCCCTATCATCCACCCAGGACACCCAGGCGATCACTTAGCACACAGCAACACCCTATCATCCACCCAGGACACCCAGGTGATCACTTAGCGACACCCTATCATCCACCCAGGACACCCAGGTGATCACATAGCAACACCCTATCATCCACCCAGGCCACAAAGGCGATCACTTAGCAACACCCTATCATCCACCCAGGACACCCAGGTGATCACTTAGAAACACTCTATCATCCACACATGACACCCAGGCGATCACTTAGCAACACCCTATCATCCACACAGGACACCGTGATCACTAAGCATCACCCTATCATCCACCCAGGACACCCAGGCAATCACTTAGCACACAGCAACACCCTATCATCCACACATGACACCCAGAAGATGACTTAGCAACACCCTATCATCCACACATGACAGCCAGGCGATCACTTAGCAACACCCTATCATCCACCCAGGACACCCAGGCGATCACTTAGCACACAGCAACACCCTATCATCCACCCAGGACACCCAGGCGATCACTTAGCACACAGCAACACCCTATCATCCACCCAGGACACCCAGGTGATCATTTAGCAACACCCTATCATCCACAAATGACAGCCAGGCGATCACTTAGCAACACCCTATCATCCACCCAGGACACCTAGGCGATCACTTAGCACACAGCAACACCCTATCATCCACCCAGGACACCCAGGTGATCACTTAGCAACACCCTATCATCCACACAGGACACCCAGGTGATCACTTAGCAACACCCTATCATCCACCCAGGCCACAAAGGCGATCACTTAGCAACACCCTATCATCCACCCAGGACACCCAGGTGATCACTTAGAAACACCCTATCATCCACACATGACACCCAGGCGATCACTTAACAACACCCTATCAGCCACACAGGACACCCAGGCGATCACTTAGCAACACCCTATCATCCACCCAGGCGATCACTTAGCAACAACCTATCATCCACCCAGGACACCCAGGCGATCACTTAGCAACACCCTATCATCCACACAGGACACCCAGGCGATCACTTACTGTAGCAACACCCTATCATCCACACAGGACACCCAGGCGATCACTTAGCAACACCCTATCATCCACCCAGGCGATCACTTAGCAACACCCTATCATCCACCCAGGACACCCAGGCGATCACTTAGCAACACCCTATCATCCACCCAGGCGATCACTTAGCAACACCCTATCATCCACCCAGGACACCCAGGCGATCACTTAGCAACACCCTATCATCCACCCAGGACACCCAGGTGATCACTTAGCAACACCCTATCATCCACCCAGGACACCCAGGCGATCACTTAGCAACACCCTATCATCCACCTAGGACACCCAGGCGATCACTTAGCAACACCCTATCATCCACCCAGGCGATCACTTAGCCACACCCTATCATCCACACAGGACACCGTGATCACTTAGCAACACCCTATCATCCACCCAGGACACCCAGGCGATCACTTAGCACACAGCAACACCCTATCATCCACCCAGGACACCCAGGTGATCACTTAGCAACACCCTATCATCCACACATGACAGCCAGGCGATCACTTAGCAACACCCTATCATCCACCCAGGACACCCAGGCGATCACTTAGCACACAGCAACACCCTATCATCCACACATGACACCCAGAAGATGACTTAGCAACACCCTATCATCCACACATGACAGCCAGGCGATCACTTAGCAACAACATATCATCCACCCAGGACACCCAGGCGATCACTTAGCACACAGCAACACCCTATCATCCACCCAGGACAGCCAGGCGATCACTTAGCACACAGCAACACCCTATCATCCACCCAGGACACCCAGGTGATCACTTAGCAACACCCTATCATCCACACATGACAGCCAGGCGATCACTTAGCAACACCGTATCATCCACCCAGGACACCCAGGCAATCACTTAGCACACAGCAACACCCTATCATCCACCCAGGAAACCCAGGTGATCACTTAGCAACACCCTATCATCCACCCAGGACACCCAGGTGATCACATAGCAACACGCTATCATCCACCCAGGCCACAAAGGCGATCACTTAGCAACACCTTATCATCCACCCAGGACACCCAGGTGATCACTTAGAAACACTCTATCATCCACACATGACACCCAGGCGATCACTTAGCAACACCCTATCATCCACACAGGACACCGTGATCACTTAGCAACACCCTATCATCCACCCAGGACACCCAGGCAATCACTTAGCACACAGCAACACCCTATCATCCACACATGACACCCAGAAGATGACTTAGCAACACCCTATCATCCACACATGACAGCCAGGCGATCACTTAGCAACACCCTATCATCCACCCAGGACACCCAGGCGATCACTTAGCACACAGCAACACCCTATCATCCACCCAGGACACCCAGGCGATCACTTAGCACACAGCAACACCCTATCATCCACCCAGGACACCCAGGTGATCACTTAGCAACACCCTATCATCCACACATGACAGCCAGGCGATCACTTAGCAACACCCTATCATCCACCCAGGACACCCAGGCGATCACTTAGCACACAGCAACACCCTATCATCCACACATGACACCGAGGCGATCACTTAGCAACACCCTATCATCCACACAGGACACCCAGGCAATCACTTAGCAACACCCTATCATCCACCCAGGCGATCACTTAGCAACACCCTATCATCCACACAGGACACCCAGGCGATCACTTAGCAACACCCTATCATCCACCCAGGCGATCACTTAGCAACACCCTATCATCCACCCAGGACACCTAGGCGATCACTTAGCAACACCCTATCATCCACACAGGACACCCAGGTGATCACTTAGCAACACCCTATCATCCACCCAGGCGATCACTTAGCAACACCCTATCATCCACACAGGACACCCAGGCGATCACTTAGCAACACCCTATCATCCACCCAGGCGATCACTTAGCAACACCCTATCATCCACCCAGGACACCCAGGCGATCACTTAGCAACACCCTATCATCCACACAGGACACCCAGGCGATCACTTAGCAACACCCTATCATCCACCCAGGCGATTACTTAGCAACACCCTATCATCCACCCAGGACACCCAGGCGATCACTTAGCAACACCCTATCATCCACCCAGGCGATCACTTAGCAACACCCTATCATCCACCCAGGACACCCAGGCGATCACTTAGCAACACCCTATCATCCACCCAGGACACCCAGGCAATCACTTAGCAACACCCTATCATCCACCCAGGACACCCAGGCGATCACTTAGCAACACCCTATCATCCACCCAGGCGATCACTTAGCAACACCCTATCATCCACCCAGGACACCCAGGCGATCACTTAGCAACACCCTATCATCCACACAGGACACCCAGGCGATCACTTAGCAACACCCTATCATCCACCCAGGACACCCAGGCGATCACTTAGCAACACCCTATCATCCACCCAGGACACCCAGGCAATCACTTAGCAACACCCTATCATCCACCCAGGACACCCAGGCGATCACTTAGCAACACCCTATCATCCACACAGGACACCCAGGCGATCACTTAGCAACACCCTTTCATCCACCCAGGACACCCAGGCGATCACTTTGAAAAACCCTATCATCCACCCAGGCGATCACTTAGCAACACCCTATCATCCACCCAGGACACCCAGGCGATCACTTAGCAACACCCTATCATCCACACAGGACACCCAGGCGATCACTTAGCAACACCCTATCATCCACCCAGGACACCCAGGCGATCACTTAGAAACACCCTATCATACACACAGTGTTAATTTTGTCAGCTATTTTAATTTTAGTCTTAGTTTATGTCCCATGCTAAAATGTCCTACTTAGGTTTATCATGTTTAGTCAACCTTATCTTATTTAGTTACCCAGAACAATGTATGGCTTTGAAATGAAGTTAAATAAAAAAGTAATGTCCATGGGCCACAATGAGGAACATGCAAGTCTTACAGATTTTCCTATGGAAACATATGGGTAGCAAAATTCATTTTGAAATGTAACATGCAAAACGACAATGCAATATGTAAAATGGCTTTGTATTTCTGTATTTAAATTGACATGTTGCCATACATATTTGCATTTAGTGCAAAATGAAAATTCAATTATATAATTTACATTTGCCATTTTCTAGACTAGTTTTAATATGTAAGTTAAAAACATATTTCATATAAACATCTCTGGATTCCACTCATCTATTTACTAATTTTTCCTTGCATATTTTCCCAGCATTCTCATGGACCAGGCCAGCTGAAACCATGACTATCCACCAGGAAATGAAATGGCGTATGAGACCACAACAACTATTGCTGGGAAGTGAGGGAAGCCGCAGCTCTGCAGGGCTTCAGGCTAAGCTGGTATGCGAGTTGGCAGCGTTGATGTGTAGCTGCCGGGCTTAACTGAGAACCTGTGTGAAAAGAATCAGCCCTTCGGAGCCGATTTACCCTGACAAGGCCTCCCAGAGTCAAACTCTCTATCTCTGCCTCTCTAAGACAATTTTTAGCTGCGTGTTTTCAGTTTTTCAGAGGACCTTTCTTTTTTTGAAGGACGATAAGAGATGTAGATGGAGAGGAAAGGAGGGGGTTGGGGTGACATGGTGGGACTATTAAATCGTTCCCCTTTTAAGGCAAATTCCACTCGTGCCTCCTCGGCCCCTTCGTTTCCCTCCCTCCTCTTTTCCTGTTCTCTCTCTTTCTCTGAATGCACACATAAACCAACTCTCTGAACAACAATATCAGGTACAACCATGTTGTTGTGACTTTACAGGTGCCCATGCAACATGCCTGGAAACATCATCTATTGAAAATTCTGGAAAATAACATTAACACGTCAGTCATGTAGCATGTTTACATGCAGCATAGAAATCTGTTAGGACTTGAGGCAAATGAAATTTTAACCTGACTGAAAGAGGTAATGCTACAGAATTATTATTTTCTTAATTCTATGATTAATTGCCTCATTGTTCCAAACCTGTATGATTTTAATTGAAAAATTTTACCAATGTTGCTATATGTGCCTGCTCATACAAACAATTGCAACAGACTAAAATTGCACATTTCACCATTAAATTCACACAGACTCGTTTTATAAGATAAGCTCAGACAATAGCTACACAAGCACTTTTTCCATAAAACTAAGTGCAAGGAAAACTAACAGATATATTTAAAAAAAGCAAAGCCAGGCATTTTTAAGAGTAATACGTCACATTGTGCAAATAGAGAACTGAATGATCTATGGACTGATCCTAATGAAATGTGTTTGTCTGATACACAGATTCTGGCACCTCATGAAGTCGATGAGCCTAGCATATAGCTCTCAGTAAGAAGCATTTTTCAACACCTGAAGTTATCACAGCAGGAAAATGCTCCAGAATGATATCATCTAAAAAACAGCCAGCTGCCAACATCTGCCAAGCAATTTTTGGCAGGGACCTAGGCAGACATAATTCTCACTATCTGCTAATAGTGCAGGGACGCTTTCAAGCAGGGAAACAGAGGGCAGAGAGACAACACATTGACCAGATTCATTATGAACTGAGTGGAAAAGAAAGGATTTACATAGGATTTAACAGATGTTGTCTGGACTTTTGAACCTTTTTTTATTATTCGGATTGCTGCAAAAAAAATAAAAAAATGGTAAGCAGGAAGGAAGAAAGGAGTCGTATGAGAAAAGCTGAAGAGACTGCTTAAAATAGATAAAGAAAACAAAGACTGCAAGGTAAAAAAAAAAGAGGAACGATAAATAGACAGACAGGGGAAGATGAGAATCTTAAGTGCACACTTGGTCCTGCATTGGCTTAAGCAAAGATACTACAAGCAATTGCAGATGAAAACAAATTAACTGAAATTCTTAAACAACAAACAGCAAAGTCCACATTCCTGCTGTTAATACAACATGTAATTTATGTAATAAATATTGGTTAATATCCCAAGAAAGCACAACTGGTCCTTGCCTCTGCAAAACGATACCTGAAGTGTTGAAAATAGTTTGCAATACATTTCTATGTAGTTGCCAGGATGTTTTAGGCAACTCTAGGTGTTCTACGGCGGTGGGTCTCATCCACATTCCTGGAGCCCCCCAACACTGCACATTTTGTCTCCTTTGCCTGACATACCAGGTCTGGGAGTTTCATGAGCTAAATCAAGAGTGTTTGATTAAGGAGACATGCAACATTTGCAGTGCTTGGTTGGGGGCTCCAGGAACGTTGTTGAGAATCACTGTTATTGTGCAAGAACGTTCAATCCTACTCATGGAGGGCCAGTGTTCTGCAGAGTTTAGTTCCAATCCTCAGAGACACATCAAACATACAGTACCTAATCGAACTAATCAATGTCTTCAAGATTTCTAGAAAAACAGGTGTGTTGGAGCAAAACTCTTGCCCTCTTGGAGCAGGATTATTTAACATTCATCACCTATAGGAAAAGACACAAACATTTAGCCTCAAAGCCTTCCTCAGCGCACACAAAGGAAGACTTTGAGCTAAAATGTTTGTGTCTTTTCCCATCAGTGATGAATAAGACTTAAAAAGAAGACTGTTCTTGTAGGATCATAATTTCCTATACTAAGTAATTTAACAGAAAATAAAATGCACCAAAATAAAAAAATATAAAGTAACGGAAGAGCACAGTGCAAACGGCGTTGTTGAGCTGATTTTACTTTCTTATAGTTTATATCAATTCCTAAGACATTTGTGGTCATTGAACTTTGTGGTGCACCTGCATCTGGCCAAAAGACTTGGACTAAAAAGATGTTTATTATAACTCCTGGAGTTTCTCCAACCCTAATTAAATACAACTGAACCTGCTAATCAAGGTCTTCGGGATATAATTGAAATTTCCAATGTGTATGCATTGGGGGAAGCTGAAGATAAGTGCTATAGGACATTAACCTCTTCAGGAGAAGGATGAGACACTTCTGGATTTACCATTTGAAATAGTCTTGCCAGCTCAAAAGTATATAACCATGATTCCCTTTGAGAACGAGATGCTGTGTCGAACGCTTTGGGAAAACCCTGGTGATACCATTTTCTGAAGCATGTGTGAAAGCAGTTCAACAGTGAAGCGAGACGTCATGAGTTGGGTGATGTGAGCAACCAGGAAGCATAAAGGCACATCTGGCAAGCCCACATGTTAGCTTCTGTGGAAGTGAGTGACGGCAGGGATGCAGAGAGTATGGCAGGGAAATGCAGAATCTCATTCCCTTTGGGGAACCATGGCTACATATGTAACCTCAAGACATTTCCCTTCAGGAACTTGAGCTGCATCGAACGCTTTGGGAATGAGAATACCCACCGCACCATACAAACAAGTCCCTGTATGGTGTGTTTCTGGCGAACACATAAAGATGAGAGAACTTGGGACCCTGGGGTGATGTCAGGTCCAGAGTGTAGAACCGGACGAATGTGTGTGGAGAAGACCAGCCTGCCACAGCACAAACATCCTGAAGGGCTATGCCCACTGATAAGGCAGAGTGCACTCTGACCCCTATAGGTGACACCAGCCAAATGACTCATAGGCCAGTGTGATGGTGTCAACCACCCACCGACTCAGGGTTTGCTTGGTTGCTGGAGCCCCTTTCTTAGGTGGACCAAAGCAAACAAAACTGATATGCAGTACAGCAGGCCATAAGGTATCACATTGGATGCGCCTGCCATCAGACCCAACAGTCTCTCAAACTGTGATTGACCTTTTCTCACTCCCCTCACGGCTGTGAGAATCACTTCGATTTGAGCAGGAGACAACTATGCCTGCATCGTTGATGAATCCCAGACCGTGCACAGATAAGTGGTTATTTGTAGAGGAGAAAGCACACTTTTCTTGACATTCAACCATAACCCCAGCTTTTTCATATGGGCGAAGACGACATCTGCTCTGAATGAACTAAAATCAACTAATTGTTGATGTAATTCAGTATGCAGATGCCCTGGAGTTGCAACGAAGCCAAGGCAGCATCCACACACTTTGTGAAAGTGCGGGGTGAGAGTGACAGGCTGAATGGAAAATCCCATACTTGTATGCTTCGCCCCCAAAGGCAAACCTCAAGAACTTCCTGTGTTGAGTAAGGATGGATACATGGAAGTATGGGTCCTCAGACCTGATTTGAAACACTATCTGTTTGATAATAAGCATCTTGAACCGAGATCATTTTATAGTGCAGTTCAGCAGACACAGATCTATAATCGGACGCAACCCCCCATCCTTCTTCAGAACGATGAAGTAACGGCTGTAGAACTCTTCTCTCTCAAGAGGAGGAAGACATTCTATGGCCTCCTCAAGAGAGTTTCTACTTCTTGTTCCAATACCAGAGCCTGCTCGGGGCCAAATAATGTAGGAATATCAGAAAGTCTACTAAGGGAACCAGTCTGAGTCAGGCTGAGGTATGGTTTCTACCACGATCTTGACGCCTCGGCATGGAAATCAGGGGAAAATGGAAGGCCAAGATAAAGGTTGTGATCTGGCTTTAAGGAAGTGCTCATCCAGTTTGCTTTTGATAAGAGCGTCCTGTTTCTTGGCTGGCGAGTCGATGTTGAGCTTGGGCACAGTGCGAGTCACAACCTCCACTAGCTCCAATTGTTGACGCTCATCCCATCCACCCACTCAGAGAAAGATAGAGGAAGCACCTAGCACTCTCTCCAAGGGGAAGAAACCACGGGGCAGGCTTCTGATCCCTGATAAGAATTCATATAAATTATATCATATATAAATATATTTTATAAACATAACATATTTTTCTTAAATATATCTGTACCTGTGTTGCCCTCTGTCATAAAGGGACATCAGGTAGAAGTGGTTACCCAGTACAAATATTTAGGGACTGTACTTGATGATAAATTACAATTTGAGGCAAACACTGATATTATTAGAGGAAAAGCTCTTCAGCGTATGTATTTTCTAAGGAAACTTCTATCCTTTAAAATGGATGTTTCTTTCATGAAAATGTTTTATACTTGTTTTATTGAAGTGGTTTTAAGTTTTTCTATTGTTTGTTGGTATGGTAATCTTAATGTTAAGAATAGGAGGAAGTTGTCAAGCATAGTTATAATGTGCAGTAAGATAGTGGGGATCGAATTAAGGACTATCACACAAATTTATGAGCATAGGACGACTAGGAAGGGCCAGTTAGTCCTTTCCGATGTCACTCATCCACTGTGTGTTGATCTTCAATTACTTCCTTCAGGACGGAGATTTAAACTCCCCTTGTGTAAATCAAATAGATATAGAAATTCATTTATACCTGCTGCAATTAGGTTTTTAAATGAGTTATTGTAATTTTAAAGTTAATGTGTTGTGTTGTTATATGTATGTGTATGTGTATACTGCTGTCTACACAAAGAATTGCCCTTGAGGACAATAAAGTTTAATCAATTAATCAATATATACATGCATGTGTGTGTATTTATCCAACAAGGAAGTGACTAAAACTGTAATTCATCGACTGGATGCTTGAGGCTGGCTGCAAAAGGGAGTCAGTCCCATAGACTCCCCATGTTAAAATGCCCAACTTTACAGCAGAAAAAAAAAACATGTTTACAGCCTGGTGCAAAAAATTATTTTGCTCTGTATAGCTAATTTTGCCCTTCATGACAACTGCGAGGGGGTGAGTTTTTTATAACTCATCCTTTTAAATTAAATCAAGCCTTAAAGTTCTGCATAATTAAGGGCGTGGTCACTTGAGTGACAGGTGGCAACGGCCCGCTCTGCACACTTTGAGCTTCAAAAACTCTTCAGGAGTCTACGGGTGATGTCACGGACACTACATCCATGTTTTTATACAGTCTATGGTATTTATATATATATACAGAGTACACATATATACTATTTAAATGTAAACAAAAACTTTTATTTTGGATGCGATTAACAATTAATTGTTTGACAGCACTATTTACAATTTTTTTTTACCACAAATGATCTTCATGCATTAGCTCTGCGATCCGCATCTTTACACATTTCGTAATCATGTCATTAATCATCAATTTCATAATCAATCAGCTCTTCATCTGCGTACTTCAGTTCAAAAAGGTTGGGCAAGGCGAAAAACTCCATCTTATGTTCTCCTCCAACTTCAAAATCATCTGACATCATTGTTTTACCATTATATAGGGCCTTTGACTTTCTTTGCAAGTTCACTTTATAAAAACTGGGTCGGTGTTTCCACCTACATCACGCGTCACCTTTCTTATGTGATTACACAAGGCGTGAAGTCAAGCTAGTGAAAGATGAGCATTTGTAGTTAAAAAGTATAGAATTCTCTATTTATTTTTAGGAAAAGACTGATCATTTCGAGACACTTATTCATCGGCTAGGATCATGTAGAACCCTTTTAAGCTGCATTGAAAGATCTTCAACCCATTGTGTCCCATTGAAGTCCAATATAAGGAGAAAATCTTGGAATGTTTTCCACAAAAAAAACAGAATTTATTTTTGGCTGAAGAAAGAAAGACTTGAACTTCTTGGATGACATGGGGGTGAGGAAATTAGCAGGACATTTTTATTTTGGAAGTTAACTAATCCTTTAACTCTAACTAACACCAATACACTTGCTATGAAGTTTCTAGGATTTTGGAAGACCTTGATTAGCTGGTTCAAGTGTGTTATTTTGAATTGTGGCTAAACTCTGTGGGACAGTGGTCCTCAATCGTATCCTTAAAACTCTTTAGAGGAAGTAAAACCGCAGGGTGCTTGAAATTCTTTTTAAACTTTTAAAGCCATCATTTAACCCTCAGCATGTGCTGTAATGCTTGAACTGATCCACTAAATGTGGATGATCTCACAACACATCCCACCTACAAAGGGTGTGTGAGAGACGGAAAAGGCCACCTATTGTTTATACAAAGCCATGACCTCAATACCCTCAGAGTTTAAAAGAAAAATTCTAAGTTTACCACAGCATATTTCACAGTGTCCCCCAAAACAAGTGGTCAGTTTTCACATACTGTCCTGCAATCTTCCAGGGCTTGGGCTGGTTCTTTATTTTTAGACCTTCACACTCTTGAGCATGACTGACTGAGAATGAAACCAATTGTGCCCAAACCAGGGTGGAAGCGAGATCTCTAGGACCATAATTTAGTCACTTTTCCATAAACAAGGGAGACTTGGAAATCTTGCCAAGTTCTAAGAAATGTTGCACCACACACCAATGCCAAATAAAGCAAAACTAGTCAGGCTTTTCACCACACAACAATAACACAGTCTCAAATGCAACAGAAGTAAATCGTATTTTATGTTACTTCAATTGTTTGGTTTTTCATAGGACAAGAGCAATCAGACTAAAACTTTGCATTTCTGGTCACTATAACAAAAATACAAATTGCAATAAACGGAGCAATTCCAATAATACTCCCTCTAGAGCTTCCAGTGTTTAAATAAATGAATGCTAGGCTAAAAATAGACTGAAAGAACAATAATTTTTAGCACTTAAAGATATGGTCTTGTGGTTTGAGGGAACTTAATCTAAAATGACTTGAAAACAGACCTGAGTGCCAGGAAGGAAAGGGGAAAAATAGCCATCAATACCCTGTCACTAAAGCAGAATACAAAAGATGCGTTGTGCTCCGACCCAAGGGTACAAAAGGAGGATGTGTGGCAATTAGCTATTAATAGTGGTTTACAAGAAACGTGTATCGTGGCAGATGTTGAAATGCTACAAACATCCAGTATATGCACATGTCCACAATCAGAAGTATGAGTCGTTAAATATTAAAAAATTATTTTAAAAAGTTTTTATCTCTGGAATTACGTACACAAGAACCATTGCAATAAGACCAGGAACATATATTAGGTTTAATTGTAATTTCTTGTTGACTTCAACCCGGCTCAATAAGCACATCTACTGAAAGAGAACCAGGCGGATGTTCACCAGAGGAGAAACTTCACAGATCAGAATAGAATGATATAAAAGGCAGAAACCTAAAGATGCTGAGAAAATGTCAAAGAGATAGACCACATGCGCAGATGTTCTGAGAACATCGGGTTCCTGTTCTCCCGTCCGCATCCCACGGCCCTGTCTGCTTCCTGTCAGGGTTGCTGTCCTAGGAACAGAGATGACCCTTTGGGGCTTGGGCTCAGTTAATGAGGCCTGAAAGGCCGGGGTGAAGGGCACATTCTTTGGCCCCCGTCCAGCAGAAGGTCATAAGATAAAGGGGGTGTTAAAGGGACGCACAGCATGAGTGGAGTAGTATTTATAGTAGTTTGATGCATGACTTTGAATGGTTCCGAGAAGCAATCTGTCCAAAAACATTATTTCAGCATAACTTCCTGTTTTAACTCCCTTCAGTTAGTAATTTAACCATGTAATTAATTAGCCAGTGTAAAAATGCACCAACTTATTTTGAATGAAGTACTCAGTTATGCTTCAGGGTGGACTGTTCATTTTAACATCCTTTTCCCTCTTTAATAACATCCTCATAATGCTGGGATTAATGACACCTCATTCCACTGGAATTTTCATGGGAAATGAGAATTGTCAGAAACTCCAGCCTTCCAAGCTTGTATCCAGGATATACACACAAACACTAAGTGCTGGTTTTGTTTCAGACGTCATGGCTTGTAGTATCAAGGCTCTGGGTCCTTTGAACATAGAGGCAGGCCAAAGTCAGACTGAATGATTGCTGACCTTTGACCTCAAAATTATACCAATGGTCCAGGAGACATAGAGCTTCGGGGGAGACCTCCCATTAGGGTCCAATACTGGGAATACTACCCAAGTGCCAAACGAGTAGAAATACACTTAAATTTGAAGTCTGGTTGATACACAAGGAATATTCTTCAAATAAAGGATTAAACATTTAATAATGCCACTAAAATTTGTCACAAATATTTAACCCACAACTAAAATTTTGGACCCTAGTGATACTACTAATAATAAACATTTTCTGAGCAGCAAATGAGCATATTAGAATGATTTCTAAATGACCATATGACACTGAAGACTAGGGTAATGATGCTGAAAATTCAGCTTTACCATCACAGGAATAAATTACATTTTAAAATACATTCAAACAGAAAACAGTTACTTTAAATTGTAAAAATATTTCACAATATTACTGTTTTTACAGCATTTTTGATCAAATAAATGTACTCTTGGTGAGCATAAGTGGCTTCTTTCATAGAATTACAAAAAGTAGAGCATAATGCACACTTGTAAGTTAATCTTTAAAAGCATGCATAATTAACAGTTAAATATAATATTTAGCAAATATTATATTCTTAATACCGGCCATATATATCTATAATTGGCTGTATGTATATATATATATATATATATATACACACACACACACACATATACAGCACAGACCAAAAGTTTGGACACACCTTCTCATTCAAAGAGTTTTCTTTATTTTCATGACTATGAAAATTGTAGATTCACACTGAAGGCATCAAAACTATGAATTAACACATGTGGAATTATATATGGAATTATATACATAACAAAAAAAGTGTGAAACAACTGAAAATATGTCATATTGTAGGTTCTTCAAAGTAGCCACCTTTTGCTTTGATTACTGCTTTGCACACTCTTGGCATTCTCTTGATGAGCTTCAAGAGGTAGTCACCTGAAATGGTCTTCCAACAGTCTTGAAGGAGTTCCCCGAGAGATGCTTAGCACTTGTTGGGCCTTTTGCCTTTTGTCTGCGGTCCAGCTCACCCCTAAACCATCTCGATTGGGTTCAGGTCCGGTGACTGTGGAGGCCAGGTCATCTGGAGCAGCACCCCATCACTCTCCTTCTTGGTCAAATAGCCCTTGATGCCTTCAGTGTGACTCTACAATTTTCATAGTCATGAAAATAAAGAAAACTCTTTGAATGAGAAGGTATGTCCAAACTTTTGGTCTGTACTGTATATATATATATATATATATATATATATATATATATATATATATACACACTGAACAAAATTACAAACGCAACACTTTTTTGCCCCCATTTTGCATGAGCTGAACTGAACTCAAAGATCTAAGACCTTTTCTATGTACACAAAAGGCCTATTTCTCACAATATTGTTCACAAATCTGTGTTAGTGAGCACTTCTACTTTGTCGAGATAATCCATCCACCTCACAGGTGTGGCATATCAAGATGCTGATTAGACAGCAAGATTATTGCACAGGTGTACCCTAGGCTGGCCACAATAAAAGGCCACTCTAAAATGTGCAGTTCTATCACACAGCACAATGCCACAGATGTCGCAAGTTTTGAGGGAGCGTGCAATTGACATGCTAACTGCAGGAATGTCCACCAGAGCTGTTGCCCGTGAATTGAATGTTAATTTCTCTACAATAAGCTGTCTCCAAAGGTGTTTCAGAGAATTTGGCAGTACATCCAACCGGCCTCACAACCGCAGACCAAGTGTAACCACATCCCACACCAGCCCAGGACCTACACATCCAGCATCTTCACCTCCAAGATCGTCTGAGACCAGCCACTCAGACAGCTGCTGCAGCAATCGGTTTGCATAACCAAAGAATTTCTGCACAAACTGTCAGAAATCGTCTCAGGGAAGCTCATCTGCTTGCTCGTTGTCCTCATCGGGGTCTCGACCTGACTGCATTTCGTCATCATAACCAATTTGGTGGGCAAATGCTCACATTTGATGGCGTCTGGCACTTTGGAGAAGTGTTCTCTTTATGGATGAATCCCAGTTTTCACTGTACAGGGCAGATGGCAGACAGCGTGTATGGCGTTGTGTGGGTGAGCGGTTTGCTGATGTCAGCGTTGTGGATCGAATGGCACATGGTGGCGGTGGGGTTATGGTATAGGCAGGCATATGTTATAGACAATGAACACAGGTGCATTTTATTGATGGTATTTTGAATGCACAGAGATACCGTGACAAGATCCTGAGGCCCATTGTTGTGCCATTCGTCCACGACCATCACCTCATGTTGCAGCATGATAATGCACGGCCCCATGTTGCAAGGGTCTGTACACAATTCCTGGAAGCTGAAAACATCCCAGTTCTTGCATGGCCAGCATACTCACCGGACATGCCACCTATTGAGCATGTTTGGGATGCTCTGGATTGGTGTATACGTGTTCCAGTTCCTGCCAATATCCAGCCACTTCACACAGCCATTGAAGAGGAGTGGAACAACATCCCACAGGCCACAATCAACAACCTGATTCTATTCTGACCCCCCAATACAATAAAACTGCACATTTTAGTGGCCTTTTATTGTGGCCAGCCAGTGCAATAATCATGCTGTCTAATCAGCATCTTGATATGCCACAGCTGTGAAGGTGGATGGATTATCTCAGCAAAGGGGAAGTGCTCACTAACACAGATTTAGACAGATTTGTGAACAATATTTGAGAGAAATAGGCCTTTTGTGTACATAAAAAAAAGTCTTAGATCTTTAAGTTCAGCTCATAAAAACAAAAGTGTTGCGTTTATAATTTTCTCTCTCTCTCACACACACACACAATATTCTGAGAAGCACTTTAATTCACAATGTCCTCCAAAGCATAACTGTCTCAGTGTAGTCTTTTATTGTTTTTGAGATGGTATACAGTTTTAATCATTAAGCAATTCATGTCACTACCTTTAAGATATAGGCTCAATCCAAAGCTGCAGCAGTCTCTTTTGTAGAAATATTGAGATTCAGAGGAATACGTCAATTCCTATTGCACATCAGTCCAAAGGAGTGGCTTAAAAAAGTCCTCAAAAGGATAAGTGCCAAAATGGGAGACTCCTGCTTAAAGCAGCGCAGAGAAATATCAAACCAAAACTAACAGGTTCTGATCCGTTGCTTGCCGTTATTCAGCGGCTGTTATCCCTGAATACAAATCGTCAGACCTGTCGGCCAATGCCAGTTTAAGACATAAAACCAAAGTTTTGAGATTTATAACCAATGGATGAACAATGCAGGTCACGGACCCCTTTACTTGACCAGAGATCTCGGTAAAGCAACTGCTGTAAACATTCTTTCAGAAAGCTCAGGAAGCCCTAAAGTTCAGGGAAAACATTCATCTTGTGGCACTTTTCCCCTGATTCTACACTTTCCCGCCACTCATCGTGCAATCAAGCTACCGGGAAATGCACTCAACTTATGATGTATGCAAGAGCAGGATCCCTTTCATGTGAATTTAAATCCCCTCCCCCAAACAAATGTATTAGTCATAAGCATTCATCCTTCCACACTTTTTTTTTTTTTTTTACATTAAAAACGAGTCCTGTGTTTTTCCACTAGATTTTCGGTTCAGTCCTTAAGAGGAAGGGATTGCTCTAAAATAGGTTTTTGCTCTCAAAGGGCTCATCTGGGTCCTTCAGTGCTGCATGAAACAAAAGCTGTAGGTTTAATTTGTAATTCAATTTAGACTCGTCGTCCGTGCAGTCCATCCACCTCCTAATCTCCACCCTCCTCGTCGTCTCCCTGCTCCCCGTCCATCAGCAAGGCCGCGTATTTACTGGCTGAGCTGAATTTCTGTTAAAACAAAAAGGGGATAGTAAGATGTAACCAAAACACTGCTGGTATTTGCGGTTCATATGAGATTTATGGTCTCAAAATCAGGTGATTTTCATTTGAATTGTTTTTTAAAATTAGCTTTTAGGAATCAAACTTATATTTGTGATGGTTTTAGCTCATAACTGGTGCAACAAGTGAAACGAAATAATCCCCATTTAAACTCTCTGAACATTTACCAAGGAAACAAAAACCATATGGAATTTTTCTTTTCTACAAAATGAATTTTAGTTTAGTCTTCAGAGCAATTCCTTTAGGGGGAAATATGGGTCCAACTTGACATTAGGTGTCTTTTAACTACTGCACTTAGATCAGATCAATAATAATGAACTGTTTGGTACAATGTACTTATTGTGTTCACTTTTGCTGCTATTAAAGTGGGTACTGGTAAGGTTAGGGACAGATTTGGTGGTATGGTTAGGTTTAAGGGTGGGTTAAAGTGCAGGGTCAACAGTGTAAATACAGAAGCAACTAGAGAATTTAAATACAGATGTAGTTGCAGGTATTTTTAATTATCAGTATAATGTAAAAACATGTTAACAGTAAGTTTGTTGCATCAAATAATTTATTTAAATTTAGTTGTAGTTATTAAAAACACTTAAAGTGGGTGCAAAAAAATATAAGTTAAATATGTAATACATTTATATACGTAAATGTCTGAGACAACATAATGGGGGGTGCTTGTTAGCTAACAGTTAGCAATTTCCCAACCAGGTACCATTAATCAACAAATTTTTTAGAAGTGGAAGCACTATTTTCTGCGAGACTTCTGATAAATAAAACAAAACAACAAATAAGATAAGTAAACAGACACAAATCTAATGCTTATAACATGAATGTCTCTAACATTATGTTGATTTATAGGTAAACAGCACAATTACAATGAGGTTATGCAGTTTTTTTGTCATATGTTGCATCAAAGAAAAGAAAAACTGTTTTTGGAGGACAGTCAGGAAGGCCCTTAAACATACCTTTCTAAAAATAATATATTAGATATTGAAGTATAAGATAAATAAAATTAGGTCTGCTCTATAGATGTAAATGGAAATGTTGTCTCCCTTCGACCAAAACACATCTTAATACCGTAGCAGGGGTAGCAGCGCCTCTTACCTCCATGTAGCTAGTCAAAATTTTTACCTTTTTATTCCATGTCGATAAATCCAGGACTACCAGGAGGATAGACAGTCCTCAAAAAGACACTGTTCACCAGTAAACTGGGCTGAAAAACTAGTTCTTTAACACCTGGTGTATTTTAAGGTCTGCTCCATCTGGTCCATTGATTAGGTTCATTTTGCTTACCGTGAAAACCCCTTCCAAATCAAGTTCCAACTCTATGTGTCTGTTTGAAAAGTTCTGACATGGTGAAACTCCAGATGGACTCCAGTGTGCAAACAGACCTGAATGGATCTCAATTACATTTTTTTTTTCAGAAGCTGCTGCAAATGATGCAACAGATACTGATATTGAGGACTTTGTTCATTTACAGATGCCACACGCATTCAGAAAATTCAAATTAAGCATGAAAAAGGATTTGAATCATCTTTATAAAATAAGGCTGGTTGATGTGCCATTGCACAAACAGCTTGGAAGGGGGTGTCAAATGTAGTGCTTTCACACACAAGCATGTACTGGAGAGATCTGCATCAGTATTCTCTTTTCCGTTCTATACTACAGCTATAATTCAATGCCAGGATCAAAATTATGTGTCTAGACTCAAATAAATATTTACATTTTTCAAGTCATATATCTTTTAAAAGAGGCCTACAATTACAGTCTGTGACCAACATTGTAATTTCCATGACACAGAGTGAAGCATCTAAAAAAGGGACTAGAGAAAACTTTCATTAAAGGATTGGAGAGCAAAGAAAGCCAGAAGTAAAAGTAGAGGGAGCGGGGATCATGGGTTCACACCCACAGAGAGGGTTAGCTCTGTCACTCACAGGACTGGGAGGCTCCTCAAATTTCTTTGGCTCTGGTGCTGGTCTGAGATCTCGCTCTCTTCTTGCATCCTTTCTACAAGTAATGCACAACACAGTGAGACAGAGTCTCACAAGAGCGTCTACACTCATTCAGAAAAACACTCAGGAGCAGGGACATAGACCCCGAGGGGAAAACATCCTATTGGCAATATTGCAATCAATATAGGGCTGCTTGATCATGGCAAAATCGTAAGCACAACTATTTTGGTCAATATACGCAACCAGTCAGAAGTTTTTGAACAGTAAGATTTCTCTTCTGCTCACCAAGCCTGCATTTATTTAATCCAAAGTACAGCAAAAACAGTAACGTTTTGAATTTGATTTGATTTCTTTTTCAATATATTTTAACATCTAATTTATTCCTGTGATTTCAAAGCTAAATTTTAAGCATCATTACTATAGTCAGATGATCCTTCAGAAATCATTCCAATATGCTGATTTGATGCTGCAAAAAAACATTATTATTATTATTATTATTATTATTATATTGAAAACAGCTGAAAAAAATATTTTAGGTTTCTTTGATGGACAGAATTTTCAAAAGAAAAGCATTTATCTGAAATTAAAATCTGTTGTATTATTATAAATGTCTTTATCAACACTTTTGATCAATATAAAGCATCCTTGCTAAATAAAAGTATTTACATAATTTCTCTTTACAGTATAATGTTACAAAAGCTTTTTTTTCAGATAAATGCTGATCTTTGGATCTTCTATTCATCAAATGATGATGAAAAATGTACTTAACTGTTTTAAATATTGATTATAAAAAATGTTTCTTGAACAGTAAATCAGAATATTAGAATAATTTCTGAAAGATCATGTGACACTGAAGACTGGGGTAATGATGCTGAAAATACAGCTTTACCATCACAGGAATAAATTACATTTTAAAAGATATTTAAATAAAAAGCAGTTACTTTAAATAGTAAAAATATTTCACAATTTTAATAGCAGGCTTGGTGAGCAGAAGATAATTTTTTATAAAACATTGAAAATCTTACAGTTCAAAAACTGGTATACTGTATACAGTGCTATACCTCTCAGAAATTAAAATCTAAAATAAAAATTGATTAAATCACACAGCCCTAAATTGAAACTGTAAAATGCAGTTTGTAAAAACTCCTTCTATTTAAATTAAATTAAATTTATGCATTTAGCAGACACTTTTATCCAAAGCGACTTACAGTGCATTTAGGCTGTCAATTTTTACCTATCATGTGTTCACGGGGAATCGAACCCTGAACCTTGCGCTTGATATCGCAAAGCTCTACCACCTGAGCTACAGGAACACTATTTGATGTTGAAACGAGATGAAGTCCCTGCTCCGGAGCCATACACTTGTTTCTCTTGTTCCTGAGGCCAAATGCATCTTGCCCAGAGATATTTGCTATTACTATTGAGCTGAACCATGTTTAAACTGTTGTTTTACACAACAATTAGTTTCAGTCATTAAATATAATTGGTCTTTTTTTTTTACTGTTTGTATCACTCCAATCCAAATTGTCAATCTGCGTGTTGAATTTCTCAAGTGACTTTTTCCTCATCACAAGTATCTGATTTTATGAGTGAGTCACTGAATTATAATTCAACTGATTGAAAGAAAAAAATATCAGTAAAAAAATGTATTTATTTTTGACTGGAAAGATGCAAATGGACACAGTGTTCTACAGGCCAAACTAGACAAGAAACACATTTGTCCAACCACCACCTTTATAATTCAAAAATACTACAAAATCTAATAAGAACTTAAAGAGTATCTTAATATGTCCTTCCAGAAGGAAAAAAGATCTCTCCGCTTCTGAGCAGTACGGGTGCCATGAGAACAGCTAACCTGTCTCCTGTCTCCTTCCTTCGGTCTCGGCTGGCTGCTTCTCCACGCCCCCTGCATGCTCCAGAGCCCGAGGCCCCACCACGCCCCCGAGAGGGGCCCCGGTCCCGGCGCACCCCATCTGCTTTGTTTTCATCTGTAAGGAGAGGACACTAGGACAACTCTACTAATAAAGGAGCTGCATTAGGCTGTGTGCTTCTGTAACATCTTTGAGCAGTTAACTGCTTCTTAACTAAACATCTGGAAGAGGCTGTTTTTAGGAAGAGAGGCTACTGGACATTTTCTCTTGCCTGGCAACTGCAAAAGACAATAATCCCGTTGTCAATCCAATATGACTTTTAAGGGGTTTCCAGTTGTGACTTGTGTGTAGAAAAAAAAAAGAATATATGCTTTGACTTCTTCTTTCACACCTTCCACCATTATTGCTTTTCATGGCTCACTGGATTTGAACACCTATAAGCTTACCTTTATTTCTTTGAGGAGCATCAGCTGAGCTTGCTGCACTGAAACATAAAGTACATCAAAAATACTGAAGTCAGAATAATTCTATATAGCTCTCTCTCTCTCTATATATATATATAAATATATACACAAACTTTCAAAAGTTTAGGGTCAGAAAGTATTTTTTGGGGTCTTAAGAAAAAAAATAGTACTTTTATTCATCAAAGATGTATTAAATTAATCAAAAGTGAGAGTAAAGACAACTATAATTGTTAGGAAAAACAAAAACCTTATTTAAAATAAATGCTGTTTTTCAAATAATCCTAAAAAAACAACAACACAAAGTTTCAACACAAATATTAAGCAGCACAACTGTTTTCATTATTGATAATATTCAGAAATATGTATTGAGCGGCAAATCAGCATATTATTATGATTTCTGAAGGATCGTGTGACACTGAAGACTGGAGTAATGATGCTGAAAATGTTTTGCATCGCAAGGAATAAATTACATTTTACAGTTTATTTAAATAGGAAATATTTAATTGTAATAATATTTCATAATGTTAATGCTTTTATGGTAACATTTTATTTTTACGGTGTCCTTGTCACAATTTTATAGTAATAACAATAAAAGATGCATAATGCAACTAACCATAAACCAAACCGCATCCTAACCCTAATCACAAAGTAAGTGCATGCAGTTAATTAATATTACTTAGTACTTAAAGTAGTTAATATACACTGTACCATAAAGTGTAACTGTTTTTACTTTAGTTTTTTAAACACATAAAAACAAAAAACCTTACAGACCCCAAACTTTTTATGTAGAGTATATATATATATATATATATATATATATATATATATGTGTGTACTAATTATATGATATTTTAGAAAATATATTTGTAATAATATAGTACATGTTGTACTGAAATATTTTTTGGATAATAGCTATCGATATATAACACATCAATCCAGATGGAAACCTTTTGGGTGGCGCGCTACTGCTGGGAGAGACGACAGGTTTACTATCACTCTCGCTGGATCCTGCACTCATGGTGCTCCTCTTCGCCCAAGGGTTCTCCTTAGGTGGAGGCGCTGGGACAACTTTCAGCAGCAGCCCCTCCTGCTTGGAAGGAGCAGTCTGGTTTCCATGTGAGGATGAATCCTCGTCACGGCTGCTGAAGACCTCGTTTTCTACAGAGCGCTCGCTCTCCCGACGCCTCGACACTGTGTTGAGAGATGAGAATGATTGGAATCTGAGGGTGTCTTTTTAATAAATCATTGCATATAGCGACGGTGTGATGATTATGTATGTGTCTTATGATCAGTTCCTATAAAGCAGTCTCTGTTAATGTTTTGTGTACATCAGATCTGTGTATAACTGGTCAATGATCACTTACCCCTGCTCGATGTGTTTCCTGTTTGTGATGACTCACTTCCTGTTCGTGAGCGCTCGGTCGCTTGGTCCTCACTGCGCCAGCTGGGATGCCTGAGCGTTTTAGAAAATGAAAGTGAAAACACTGTTTAGAAAAAGGGAAAGCATGTGAAAGTATACCCTAAGTACTATGCCACTAAATATCATAATTAGACAAATTAAAATTGTTAATATCATCACATCATCATCACCCAGTTTTTTTTTTAGTGGGGGTGTATTCAATCATCCATTCACAAAACCATATTAATATGCAAGAGTAAATTGAGCTACAGGTCATTATTGCAATTATATAAATGTATAGTTAAATTTGAGAATATTTATATAAAGGTAGCTCAAGTTTAACAAAGTTAATGAATAGTTAACCTCCTAGTTATGAACAAATGTGATACATTTAAAAAAATATTTCTTTAAATAATATATATATATATATATATATATATATATATTTCTTTAAATAATATATATATATATATATATATATATATATATATATATATATATATATATATATATATATATATATCAGTGAATCAGTGATGCCGCGGGTCAGTGTACAAACAACCCGCACCCGACCGACATTTTCAACTAACCCACCCGCAACTCGGACCGCTAAAATAGAAAAAGAAAATATTGTAACCGACCCGCTTCCTGCCCCGTATTTTTTTAAAGTAGTAAATGCTCATCGTAGCGTCATTGGGCCATGACAAAGCCAGCACTTTGGTTATCATCTTTCATTATTTCGGCAAACATCTCCCACACTTTGCTCTTTCTATTTGTGTATTTGCAGAGCTTCCACTCCCCAGTCTTCACCTTTTCTCTTGCCGCCTCCATCTCTACCTGCAGACTGAGTAGTGATGTGTCGTTCATGAATTAATCGTTCTTTTTGAACGAATCTTTTAGGTGAACGAATCGTTTTCGTTCATGTAATCCACTGACTCATATTTCTCCTTCAGTGAAATTCCTCCCTCCACAGAAGCGCGGCGCTATTAGCAGCGCATGCGCAGCTCGGTGAACCAGGTATCTGTGAACTGCTTCATCCTGACAAAGAATTACTGAGCCTCGAGCCAATAGCCTTCAAGTATGAGATGTGTTGGAGCATCACATCACACATGCCCTTCACTGAACGAGTTTCATGAGTCTGAACGAGATCGAGAGATCTTGTCGTTCGTGAATGAAATGACTGAACTGGTACACATGTCGGTCGTGAACGAGTTGAATGATTTAGTACATCTCGTTCGTGAATGAAATGACTGAACTGGTACATGTCGTTCGTGAACGAAATGAATGAGAGTATACCGGATCAGTCGGTCATTTAGCATTTTAATCTCGCAAAGCGCAGTACTGTGCACATACGCTTGTTTTGATATTTAGCATACAGAACATAACTCCACGTTTAATCCCCGATTTCTGAATGTGAATATATAATATATGAACTGTCTGACCAAACAATTAAAATAATTATGCAAGAAAATCTCGTGCTTTGTTCATCTGAACAATTTATTTAGACTTTATTTATTGAATGCGATCATGCACACATTTTAATAAAGCCAAATCAGTTTTTGTCATAGGTGAATACGTTCGTTGACTTAAGACATAACACATAAGACACTCTTTTTCGCTACTTGCTGTGGCGTATTTCGTGTAATATGAAGAAATGGTCACTGAACAAATCAGTGAACGAATCTGAACGAATCATTTTGGTGAATGAACTGAAAATGAACGAATCTCTAAGAATGAAAATTTCCACCACTAAGACTGAGCTTGTGCATCATCTTCGCACCAGTTATTCAGCCAATAAAGTGTAGGCCTATGTATTTCAAAATTGTGTCTAGTACTATATAAATTAACCACCCAACCGACCGCGACCCGAATATCATAAAAAATATTTTTGGATGACTCGTAACCGCGGGTAACTCATTTTGGATCAACCCATGCATCACTGATATATATAAGCACCCAAGAATTAAATGAACTTTTTTCTTAACATATATATTTATATACACACACACACACACACACACAAACACAACTTTTTGTTAGTTACCAATATTGTTCAAAATATCTTCTTTTGTGTTCAAAAGAAAAAAAGGAACTTGTGCGGGTTTCGAAAAAAATGAAGTAAATAAAATGATGACAGAATTTTCATTTTTGGGTGATCTCTCTTTAACAATAAAATTCAACATTTAGGTAAAATGTATAACAATGTCCTGTACCTCTCTCTGGGCTTGCGTTCAGGTCCTCTGTTCTTGTCTTCCTCCAGCTGCCTCTGCAGTCTCTCCTGCTCTTTCTTGAGCCTCTCCTCCACCTCTCTCTCTTTAGCTGCCGTGTCCACCGGTTTGGCTCCTCCGAAGATGGACGCAGCTCGTCCCGAGGCTGAAGGGCCACTGCTCTGGTCTTCCTCTTTGGGAACGCTGCGGGGCTTCAGGTTCAGTTTAGGCCTCTGAGGTGGACCTAAACACAGACACAGTCCAGTCTGTTTAGATGACCTGATTAAAGACTTCTTTAGGTTTGGTTCCTGAAGTGACCCAGATAAATTAAATGCACCATACCACCTCTGTCCTCACGCCTCTCATCCCGTCTCTCGTATCTCTCTTCCCGGTCACCATATCGGTCTCCAT
Organism: Carassius carassius; assembly: GCF_963082965.1. Taxonomy (NCBI): domain Eukaryota; kingdom Metazoa; phylum Chordata; class Actinopteri; order Cypriniformes; family Cyprinidae; genus Carassius; species Carassius carassius. The sequence goes on from NC_081791.1 coordinate 10,966,751, forward strand.
AGCGCTCCCCGCTGCCCCGTCCATCGTCCCGTCGGTCATCATAGTCACGCCGAAAGCCACTTCCAAATGCTCGACGACCCCCACTGCGAGAATCATAACCTGAAATAAGGTTAGGTAACACTAGGTTAAGAAAGATCACCAATGTAAACAGCACAACTGTTTGCAAAAATATTTCTTAAAGGAAAACTCCAGATTTGTCAGAATTATAATGTATGAAGGTGTTATATACCTCTGTCATAGTCTTTGCGCTCTCTGTCATCATAACGTTCCCGGTATCTGTCTCTTCCTCCATCATAGCGGTCACTGTCCCACCTCTGGCCATCACGGAAACGGTCCGATTCATAACGATCTCGGGACCCTAAGAAGTGGATGGTAAAACTCCCTCTTCAGTGCTGACCAATAACCAAATAACTAACTAATTAACTAATAACTAATTCATTTACATATTATATTTTATTTTAAAATACAATATAATCTTACAATAGGTATGTTTTGTAGCTTGACATGTGGCTTACTAAATTAACAAGAGAAGAATTTTTATTTGTATTTTTTTAGAGCTTCAAAGTAGTGTCCTCCTATACTCCTTTTCCAAAAAATATTTGTCACATGAAATAATTGCTTACGCTCTCCAAAGGCGTCGTCTCTGCGAGGACCGTCATCAGAGTCAGATTTAGGCCGTGCACGCCAGTCAGAATCGGTCTTGTCAGGGCCCATGTCTCGCTCACTACGGTTACGATCCTGTCCAGATGAGGAGCGCTCATCTCTCTCTAATCAGGAAAAATACAAAATGATTGTGAATTTGCAAATATATATTTTTTTTGCTCCAATAAAAAAGATTTACAACTGCATTATGGTACATATGAACAGATCAGTTTCTCGGAGCCACACCTTTCTCATTGGACTGGTCAGCGATGTCTACACGGATCCTACGGTTTCCAAGGTTCTAGAAAGAGAGTAAGAAGAGTAAGGTCAATTACAGAGCTGAGAGCTTTTGTCTTCATTTTGGATAAGTGAAACAGACAACTAGCGCCACCATGTGGCTAAAATAAAACTACCAACAACAGTGAGTTCTATAATTCAGGAGCACACAGGTCTGTATGTATTACTGACAGACACACATACAACAACAAGGTGGATTTTAACACTTTTAACACCAATACTACTGATGGGATCTCACCTCTTCATTGAGACTGAGTGCACGCAACAGAGAATCCACGTCATCAAACTCTGCGTAGCCGAAGCCTTTCAGCCGTTCTGGGTTACTGGGCTCCCTTGGGAGGCGAACTGCACTGATCTGTAGGAATTAAAGAGATATAATTACAGTTGTTCATATTTCTTATGCTTTACGCTATGGGCTAGAAAACGGCGCTACAGTTTTACACACAATTGCTCCTGTTCCGTTAGCAGTGTTATTTTGTCTGTTTTTCCAGCATCTAACACTATACCTTGCATTTTTTTTAAATGGAGTGTAAAGTTACAATTTTTAATTTAATTTAAAAATGGTAAATTAATTAAATTAAAGTTGAGTCCAAAGGCTCCTGCCTTCTGATCAATTGCATTACATCAGTTCTGCACCATCTAGCTGTTTTGAAATCTGTTTTTTAGGGTTTATGCTGATTTAAACAGTCTGCATTTTCCTTAATTGATCAACCGACCAACCGACAGACGGACGGACAGATAATTTATTAGACTATTTGGTAAAACTTTATTTTAAAGTGTCCTTGCTACAGTGTGTAATTAATAATTTAAGTAACTGAGTAACATTAATTAATGTAACTAATGTACTTACGATAAGGTTGGGATTAGGGTTACTTGCATGTAATTATGCATAATTTATTGTTGTTATAATAGTAAGTATATATATAAAGTGTGTAACAAGGACATCTTAAAATAAAGTGTTGCCAACTATTTTTATTTGAATATTTCTTAACATTTTTTAGCAGTCACTACTCTAGCCTTCAATGCCATTATCAAAGTTTTTACTGTAACTTTTAATCAATTTAATGCATCCCAGCTGAATATATTAATATTAAATAATTAATTTTAAATATATATATATATATATATATATATATATATATATATATATATATATTCAATGGAAGTGTAAGTAACAAAAAAATAATGATACACAATGCAATATTGAATAAACAAAATATTAAAATCTTTATCCACTATACTAGAACTGACACTTTACTAATGCGGTAAAAGAACAGTCAAAAAAGTTGTTTAAAAATTAAAACTAGTGTTTTTATATGAAATGATTATACTAAATTAACCTATTTTCATTTTTATTTTGTACTGCTGAACTTGAAATGGCATGTGAAACACTACAAAAAATTACAAATGACCTAAGAATTACCCCCCCCCCCCCCTTACAGAAACACAATGAAACTCAGCTGTTCTCTCAAAACATCTTGAAAAATAATTTTCTTCATGCACTATTTACCACAAGGTGTTGTGAGACATGCAAAACAGTACAAGTCTGAAAACCCCAGCGGGTGCTGTTGGGCAGAATCCCTGTTAACAAAGTACAATGCATGTGAGAATTCCTTCTGCAGGCTGACAGGAAGAGGAGACACTCACATTGAGTCCACGGAAGAAGTTTTTGATGGAGTCCTCACTGACGTCGTAGGGGAGGTTTCCCAGGAAGGCAGTGTAAGGGGGGCTGCGGGGTAGACGGGAGCGGTCGATGTTGGGCTCACGGGCGGCACGTGGAGCTGTCGGCAGAATGGACCGATCGATGGCCGGCGCACGATACACGTCATCTTCTGTGTGCCAGGATGTAGTAACTATAAAAGAAGTGAAGCTTGATTAGGGACAGTTCATCCCAAAATGTAAACTCTCTTATAATTTTCCCTAATGTCCTTTATTCCTTTAACTCAATAGTTAAGAAAGTTATTATATTATGTTATGATATTGCTCCTGTAATGGCCAGTAAGAAGATTGGCAGAAAGAAATCAACAGCAGTACAGAGTTTGAAAAAACAATGCAGAAAAGCTGAGCAGTGTGGCGGAAGATGAAACTTGAAATTCACTATACTATAAAGATAGCCTTTGTGCTTTCAATGTGAAAGTCGCTACAGCTACACAGAGTTTCTTCTTAAACCTCATGAACAGTAACTTCACTCAACAACACTCGCACTCTTTTTGCTACTGTTGAGAGACTGACAAACCCAAGTCAGATTCCCAGTGAAATGCTCTCCGACAGCAAATTCAATTAGTTTGCTTTCTTTTCCGAGAAGATCATTAATATCAGGAAGGGGATTCGCACATCCTCAAGTTATGCAGAGGTCAGACAGATTTGGCTGCAATATAAAAAAGAAGATACTGTGTCTATTTTTAAAGAAATTGATAGCAAAAATTTTGGAAGAAATTGTGCAGCACCTAAAATCATCAACCTGCTATCTTCACACACTCCCACATCTTTTTTCAAAAGTGCTTAACTGTTTAGAAGGAGATCTCTTAGAAATTGTGAATGCCTCACTTCTTTCTGGGACTTTTCCAAACTCGCTGAAATCTGCAGTTGTTAAGCCCCTTCTGAAAAAGATCTTGATAACACCACTTTGAGCAATTATAGACCAATATCTAATCTTCCTTTTATAGGCAAAATTATAGAAAAGTTAGTTTTTAATCAGCTGAACAAATACTTAAACTCAAATTTATACCTGGACAATTTTCAATTTGGTTTCCAACCACTTAACAGCACAGAGATAGCGCTCATTAAGATAATAAATTATCTTCAATTAAATTATGATTCTGTCAAAATATCAGTGCTGGTATTACTAGATCTCAGTGCTGCGTTTGACACAGTCGATCATAACATACTAATACAGAGACTGAAAAACTGGGTCGGGCTTTCTGGGATGGTACTCAATGGTTCAGGTCATACGAAGAAGGGAGAGGCTATTAAAAAGTGATGTGACATACATCCGTCACTTTTTAAGTGACGTGACATACAGCCAAGTATGGTGACCAGCCCATACTCAGAATTTGTGCTCTGCTTTTAACCCATCCAAAGTGCACACACACACAGAGCAATGAACACACACTCACACTGTGAACACACACCCGGAGCAGTGGGCAGCCATTTATGCTGTGGCACCCGGGGAGCAGTTGGGGATTCGGTGCCTTGCTCAAGGGCACCTAAGTCGTGGTATTGAAGGTGGAGAAAGAACTGTACATGCACTCCCCCCACCCACAATTCCTGCCGGCCCGGGACTCGAACTCACAACCTTTCGATTGCGAGTCCGACTCTCTAACCATTAGGCCACTCATTATGTGAGTATAAGAGAGCATAAGTCTAAGTGTCCATGGACGTCCATGACATGCAGAGTCCCACAAGGTTTAATTCTTGCACCGCTCTTGTTTAGCCTGTATATACTCCCACTAAGTCAAATAATGAGAAAGAACAAAAGAACAGAATTGCCTATCACAGCTATGCTGATGATTCCCAGATTTACCTAGCCTTAACTCCAAATGACTACAGCCCCATTGACTCCCTCTGCCAATGCATTGATGAAATTAATAGTTGGATATGCCAGAACTTTCTTCAGTTAAACAAGGAAAAAACTGTAGTCATTGTATTGGGAAACAAAGTTGAAGTTCTCAAGGTGAATGCATACCTTGACTCTAGGGGTCTAATAACAAAAAAATCAAGTCAGGAAGCTTGTGTGTGGTGTGATTCTGGAGACAGACCTTAGTTTAAGTAGCCATGGTAAAGGAGTAACTAAATCAGCATACTTTCATCAAAAAAAAAAATTCAAGAATTAGATGTTTTGTTTCCAGTCAAGACTTGGAGAAACTTGTTCATGCCTTTATCACCAGCAGGGTGGACTATTGTAATGGGCTCCTCACCGTAGATCTAGATTAAAAAATCTCTTTTAAACTGTTTTAGCTGTGCATTTATTGAATGAGCACTGTGCGATGTCGGAAATGATTGCACTGTATTTTATATTTATATTAAGAGGCATAGTGCCAGGTTTGCCATGGAAAACTGCTACTTCTTGTATTGAATGAGCAGAAATGGAAATTACATTTGAAAGCTACAGTGGAGGGGAATCTTATCAAATATTATAATAAATACCATTACTAACAATTGGAATAAGTAATAAGGTCTACTTTATTTGACCTTCACAGCCAGTAGTCACTTGATGCCTTTATTGAATGAGAAAGTGCAGCATGAACATTGTGCAAAACATCTAATTTAGTTGTTCACAGAAGAAATAAACTTAGAAAGTTTGGAATTTAATGAGCGTTGTAATGACAGTATTTTCATGTGAACTGTAACTTCCTTATTTAACCTTCGGCTTTTTCATAATACGCGTCAATACTAAATTGAGCCTCTACAAAATGATACAACAACAAAACTTAAAGTTTGTCTTAAATAATATAAACTTTTACACTTCACTGAAAATGAAAACATTTCACCCCAATGACAGCTATACATCCATTTTTTATTCCCTTTTTAAGCATGTGCATTTCCCTAAAGTCTGTGAAACACCAAAACAAAACCAAAGAAAATAGTGGTGAAACTATCTATATCAGCAGGTATCAATAGTCTTTATTTGTCATTCAAAAAAGGGAACCAAAACCAGGACTGCATATACAGGGAAGGAAGAAGAAAAAAAACAAAGAAACAAAAACAAAATCAGGCCACAGAAAAAAAAAAAACACTTTATCATTTCAGTCATGGTCATGTGTTTATGTCTCATCTTTTCTTGTCATTATCAGCATTTTAATCCATCTTGTAGATGTCCATGGAACTAAGCTTCACTTAGAGTGGGAACAAAACATCTTTCCAACTTGCGAACTATACAGTCACAAAGAGTTGTTTATTACTCAAAATCTGTGGTAATATCGCCAACCATAACTATGTCAGCATTACTTGAGGTAAATGTATTGCGTGGCATTGTTTACTACAAGCTTTACACGTTTTCATCAGTTTAAAGCACTGAATAAGCTTTTACACAAGACATTTCAGTAAGATGTACTGTAGGCCATCTTATAAAATTACTTTTGATGTTCATTTCGTACTAAAGAGAAAGATATGACGGGATCATGTGCCGCATTGTGGAGCATCATAACATTATTGTTTATGAATTTGGCAGAATTTTAAACCTGATAGCCTACTTTGTTCATTAAAAGGTAACAAAGCACAATGCTTACTGTGATTACTGGACAGCAAGTGCGCCACAATTTCACGCATTAACAGAAAACACAGCATATAGAATAAAGATCTTGTCAACAAGAAGCCATAGTACCAATTAAAAACGAGAATTGTTAACGATATTGTTAATATCCACACAGCTGACAGCTTTACCTGTTGTAGTTTGTTGAAGTTGTGCACGAAATAGACACTACTTTTCTGCACTTGTACTTTGCACATCTCTGTCATTTTCGATCTCTCTCATGCCACCACAAGTGAAGCTGCTTTGAGCAGGTGTGCCATCAGCGCTGGTGTTTCGGCAGAGATGAGGACTGTTTGAAAGCCTTTTTTCCACTAAAACTTTTATGTGCATAGTCTCAGTTTAAGTCAACATAACAAAAGATGTGATCACAAAAAAGCAGGGAAAAAGGCAATTAGTGCAAATTTTTAAGTCATAACATGTACATTTATATAGTCGCCAGTGACAATCTCAGCAAAAACTTCACTCGAAAATTAATATTTTTGGTCCATTTTAGCCACAGTCTGGAGTCTTGATATAAACAACCTGTAAACGAAGCAGCACTTGCTTACCATTTTGAATATGAATACTGTTAAACATCTTTATGGAAGCACCACCACATTTGTACGTCCAAGAGCACACGCTCCGAGCACAGTATAACAGCTGACAGGACAGCAAGATTTAGTTTAACTGACAAATGGTCTGACAACATCTCATCTGACTGCAGTTCACTGTTGAAGCTACTACTGAAGCTCCTCGTCACCTGTAACGGTTTTCGATCGTTTGACTCATGCCTGACACTGAGGTTTTTGAAAGCACTATATATATATATGTCATTTTAATCAGCCACTGAATACATGTGGGAAGTAAATTGTTATGTGCTTTATACATTATCTGTGCAATTCTGAAATCAAAGAGAAGTTATCGAAATATGAGAAAGATTGACAAAGCATATTTTAAAAGCAAAGCATCTACAATTCAAATGTGGTAGATGTTTAATCCCATATCTGAATCTCACCTTCTCCCTCCAGGTCATCGGTCTCGTCGGCCCAGCTTGTGGGCTTTGGGGGCGTATAACTCGGTGGAGCATTTCCCCCGCCGTCCTCCGCTAAAAAGTCAGTCAGGGTAAGGGTCTTTCCCTTTTTCTTAATTTTTTTACCTGTCAAAAAAAATATGAAATAAATAAATAAGCACACACTGAAAACAGCATGAAAGGTCTCCAGAGCTTGGACCATTAAGCTCAAAACCACGATGAGTCATCATCTATCTATGAAAACAAACGGACTGTAAATATAAAAGTCTGCGGTGGCTTATGCATGCATTTGCCACTGGATGACAAAGCAGAAGATCGAACAATATGCAAGTTAGGGTACTTACTCTGCATTTAATATAATTAAGTAAATGTAGACTAACCAGTCGTACATAATTTGCATAGACAAACTGCTGCATTTGGAAGAAAAGAATATCTATTTTCAGGCCAGACTGACTCTCGTCTGTTGTGGACCGATGCGGTTAACATGTGGAGAGAGGCATTGTTGTGAGCTACTACACACTTCTGAGCTCTTTGTGAAGAACTGCACTGTCAGGACATTCCAGTTCTGTGCAACCGAATCAGTGTTTACTGTAGGGCTACGACACCCTGCTGCAAACCAAAACAAAGCCCCCAAGTTCTGACAACATTATCCTAAAGCTCAGTGTATGTGCAATGACTCAAGCACACCAGCTTTAGAGTAGCAGTGACCTGTGGAAGTAGAAGGAAGAGTCTCCTGAATTATGATCATGCTATATAGTAGAAACTACTAAATCCTAGAAGAGGTTTAATGCTCGACAAGATGTGTATAAATGTGGTTTTGTGCCATTTTCTCTTAGGACTGCTGCATGGGAATGATCTCCATTAGAGCTACCATTTTTCAGCACCAGATAGGGCTTCCGAAAAGCACCTAAGATTAACATATGAATGCATGAGAGTTGTTCGTTCTGTACGATTTTAAAATGCTATCAGAAAAAAAGTCTTAAAGTAAATGGCATTGTCCCTTCTCATGCTAAATGTCTATTTGTTTATATGCCGTCAATACGGTAGCTTGGCTGACAGTTAAGAACTTAATTCGTCAATTCAAGCCATGTGCAGATCTCTAATTGAGTTATCCTGAGCGTTTGTCCTGGGACAGTGCAGAAGACCAATGAGAGCAGCCCTAACATAATTGTTGTCTTATCAATGAGGTGGTTAATTTTTCAATTAAACAAGGGACATGCACTTAGAAACAAAAAGTGTTATCTATTTACACTCATGCAAGGCGATGCATTTTGTAAGATAAACGCGGGAAAGTGCAAGGGGACTGTATGAAGTTAAAGCAGCCCCTCCCTCAACTCTGCGCGTGCGCTTACACAACTATTCACACGTACACGCGCTCGAGCCAGTTGTTTATTTCGGTCGTGTCTTGTAAACAAAACAATAGTGAATTTATATGTGGAAAAACAAAACAGTGACAATGCCATGACAACAACACATAACAGCAAGCATACAGACACGGGCTTGTCTGTATGTGTTTCGTTTTCTGTCTGAGAAATGCGCAGAGGACAATTTCGCCGTTAATACATGTAAACATCGCTTCCGTATTGTGGGAACAGAAAGTAAACAAGCTGGTCAGTGTGTTCTTGTGCAGTTTCTACGCAGCGTCCCTTCACAACTCAAGATCAAGCTTTTACAACCAGCCCTCGCCGCTAAATCGAGGTCATCAAGGGTGCGACATACTTTATCTGCCACCGAATGACATTTCCCGGACACTAATGACAAGTCGCACCCAAAATTTCCCAACCGGCCCTGGCACAAATTTATAAAACCCTCACCTGCAGCCGCCATGCTGGAGAAGGAGTGCGTGTCACATCCCCGGATGGGGGCGTGGCTTGCTGCGTGACGTCGTCACGCATCTAGCGCTGCGCCCACTGCGGTTTGGGTAATGCAGTCTTTATGGTTAGGGTTCAGTTTAATCTTGTTGTCAATGCGTGTAAACAATGCTCCCTGAAATATTTGTGGACATATACCGTCTTTGGCACGAAGTTCATTCCATTAGATAATTATATAACTTGAGAGCATACTTGTGTTTTGTTGTATTTTGACCAGCAGAGGGCGTCTTGAAATCGTGTCAGCATTCTGTCATCATCCTTTAATATTTGTTTACTCAAGCTTTGAAGAAAAAAAAAACTGCAGACAACAACTGCAAGAGTGTCTTCATCATATCCTCGTTATCACCTTCAAACACATAACTAAAGCGTCTTCGTCTGCGATTGTATACATTTCAATGGTTTTTACAACCAGATCTGGTTTGATAACCTTACTGAAAGTAATTTAAGAAATACTCCTTTATTAATAATATTAACGCATGAACCATCTACTTAACATAGAAGCTTTTGTTTATTCAACAGTATTAGCAATGCAAAGTTAATGGGCATACTGTATAATTTTAGATCATTAATTCAAATACATTTAAATGTTTAGAAACGTCATAATATTATTTCATAACATATTCATATTTGAAGGTTAATGAACTACTAAACTGTTAATCCAGCGAGTAGCTTCTTTTTATGGCCCTATTTACAATATTTATTTATTCCTTCAACTCTAGATTCTGCTTATGCTTCATGGGAAAACAAAGACCTTGTAAATTTTTATGATATATTTATTGATGTACTGTATACTGTAGATTGGATTCGGATTGGTGGGAGTTAGCTGCTGGTAGAGTTAACCTTTCTTCATCCTGTGCTAGACTGAGTCTGATTCAATTTAAGGTTTTAAATAGAGTTCATTTGACAAACGTCATATAAGCTGTTTCCAGGTGTGGATGCCACTTGCAATAGGTGTTCTCTGGCTCCTGCTGATCATACCAATGTGTTTTTTTCTTGTTCAAAGCTGGAAGAGTTTTGGTATTCCTTTTTTGATACTTTTTCTGAAGTTTTGAATATTTGAATGAGCCCTAATTGCTATTTTTGGTCTCCCTTCGGATTTGAACAAATACACAAAGTATGGTAATGTTCTTACCTTTGCGTCATTGTCAGCTCGCAAATGAATTTTACTACACTGGAAGTCTTCTAAATCTTCTCCCACTTATTCAGTTCAAATGATATGAGGTTGAATACTTGAGGACAACATTTTCATTCGTGGGTGTGCTGTCCCTTTAAGAAAAGTTCATTTTAAATGATTTTAGAAGTCAGTGGCATGCCACATAAAACTGCATTTCATTTCTACATAAAGCACAAGGTGGCAGTGTTGTCACTGACCAAAAAGAAAGTGGAAACCCACACCAAATCTCATTTGTGCTTTCCGGAAAGCCAAGGCTATAAAGCACATGTGACACACATAGTTTCATGGTGGAAGTGTAAACCAGATGCTCAAGTTAGTGAAAAAGTGAAATAAGTGCCTGTGGTAGGTGCTGAATCGACACGGTTTTATATCATGACACCAAACATCTTCTCTTATCCTTTCACCAACTCAAAAGTCTTTAAGATTAGGGAAAAAGAAATCAATTCAGAATCATATTTCATAATTTTTGCAACAGGAAGCTGATGCCACATGACACCATGCCTCATTCAAGTGTAGAAATAAGTGAGGGAACAGCAGGCATGACTGTAAGGCTTTCCCCCTTTTTTTTCTCGGGTTGTTTTGACCCAAACTTCAGAGCGGTAACCATAGATACAACCTCTGTGTTAAATAGTTCACTGAAAGGCAAGGCCGGAGCACGTGGGAGGATTGGGAGCACGCCAAGTTTCAGAGAACATCCCACAGTTCAACAGAGATGAGGCGGTGGGAGGCAAAGGTGATAGCCACATCTTATGCATTCATCTTTTTTCGGTGCATAACCTCAGAGGCCGTGTCTAAGATAATGACCAAACAGCTCAGTCTTTATTTTGGCAACAGGGATTTCCCCCTCAAACTACACACCAGCTGCGTCACACGCACTTGTAGAATCATTGATTTCAGAAATGATAGTTTACTATAATTGTCTGCTGGTTGGTTTCACTTCCATTCTTACCAGTTGGGTCCAGTTTTAAGTGATGAAAGTTTCAGGCTTTTGTTTTGATATGGTGTTTGTTCTGATGTCACTGCGTTGCCAGGAAGAGGGGTTTTTTTTGGATAAGAGAGCCGTTGATGTGATCTCTGTGTGATTATATGCAGTCTGGAGAGGTGGAGCCATGCAAATACTGTGCTAATTTCAATATTGACCACAGTGCTGCATCTTCTCTGCCATTCAGTTTCTCTTACCTGTGTAGTCATTGGCAGTAATTAGTGGAGCAAAATAATTTCTAACCAAAACTCTTTATTTATTTTTTTTGATATTTTGTCTGTTTTTATCACTTCATAAAGCAGGAAATGAAATGTTGTGTAAAATCCGACATGTTATATATGAACAAACCCTCTAGAAAAAGCCTGTAGTGTCTTGCCTTAAACTTAATTATTTCAATCAATGATTTTGGCCCTCCAAAAGTATTTCTTTCAAAAGTATGTAGAAATTATTGTTTATTATATTAGCTGTAGTAGTAGTAGTAATATTAGTAGTTGTTGCTATTGTTGTGCAAAAGGCAGAATATAATTCAAAAGAACAAGCCTAGTGAGCCTACAGTTGCTGAGGCATAGGAAATCTGGGAAGAAAGTGCAAGCTTGTTCCTATTAAATCACAACCTGCTGTGTTGGATGTTTGGTTGTCAGGTTGTGTTATGGTGAGTCAGTCGACTGTTGACTCTCTGGGGTTTGTTTGCCCACCTGAGTGCTTTATCAGCACTGATGATGGGAACTATAGACCGGATCCTTTAGAACAGATGACAGATCAGAGAATAAAACTCTTGTCTATCACAGCCTCGTCATTAACACTCATGTTTTTCTGTGGCGGATGAATAAACGGAAGCCTTTGAGAGGACTGACAAGAGTGAGGTGTGTCTCACCTGGTTGGTGACCTCGGTGTGTATAAACAGCTGCAAGTCTATTTGGCTTCCATAAGGAAAAGCGTGCTTCAGTAGATCACTCCCTCTTTAGGGTCCTTTTTACTTGCATGCTATTTTTGCTGTAGTAGAATGACACAAAACCTTTAGTATTGGAGGATGATGAAACGTTAATGACTCCAACACAACCTGATACATGCCATGTCTGTAAATATGGTAATACTGGTACATGATTTGTGAACTGTGTCACTGTTTTGTAATGGTTTTAGTTAACTGGTATAACCCTGATAGGAGTGGTGGTTGTCTTTATTGATCATTCACATGTGTAGGTGACTTTACCTAGACCTTATCACTTATTTGACAAAGTTTATATCTTGAAAGTGAAATAGGATCTCCTTAGATGTCAGTTACACAACAGTTTTATAACTCACCTACACATTCTGTTAGAAGCAATGAGTGAAGCAATTTATTCACACAGTGATGATTTAGATGCAAAGACAAAGATAAGACATAAACCATGCACCGTCTTTTATCTTTGTCTCCCTGCATTTCTGATAAGCTCTCCTGTCAGCACATAAATCTGCAATTTTCTATGCCCCCTCTTCACATGAACCCTGATTCACCATTTTACTCCAAATCTGCCTTAACAGTTGATAAATGTAGTTACATTATAAATGACCCAAACCTTCTTTTTAGTGGCATAAGTGATTAACGAGTTTGCCTCAACCGGCGTTATTCACGACATCTCTATATTCTTGATAAACACAATGATTAAAATGTTTCAGATCAGTAACATTTATTGATTTATTTTGAAATAAATTCATATTTTATTCAACAAGGGTGTATTTAATTCATCAGAAGTGACTGTAGAGACATTTATAATTTTACAGAAAATGTATATTTCTAGTAAATGCTGTTCTTCTGAGCTTTCTATTCATTAAAGAATCCTGACAAAAATATATCATGGTAACCTTAAAATATTAAGCAGCACAACTGTTTTAAACTGATATTAATAAGAAATGTTTCTTGAGCAGTAAATCAGCACATTAGAATGATTTCTGGAGGATCATGTGACTGAAGACTGGAGCAATGATGCTGGAAATTCAGCTTTGCATCACAGGAATAAATTACATTTTATAATATTTTCAAATAGAAAACAGTTATTTCAAATGGTAATGCTATGTCCTTTTCATAAGTATGAAGCTTTGGTGAGCATAAAATACTTTTTTCAAAAACCTCAAAAACTTTTAAACAGTAGTGTGATCATTTTTAGCTTTGTAAAAACGTTCTACACTGGCAAGCTAAAGAAATCTTTCACCTCCAGATAATGCTTTATTTTCCATCGAGGGCTTTTCCCATGATCTGCTATTTGCTTTTGTAATGTTGTGTCAACATTGTAAAAGTTGAAAGTCGACTCAATTAATAGACTTACATCTCTATCTCATACATCTCTCTCTCTCTCTTTCTCACACACACACACACCCACGCACACACACGGCCAAACAGCTCCTATATAACTCTGCAAACATAAGGCACAGTGTACAGCTTTACTGTCAGTATACATACAGTATGATTGCTGACTGTTTATCATCAAGTGTAAAGAGGATCCTCCCCGTCCCGCTTTCACTCGGAGGAGTGTATTTCTAAGCTGAATTAAGTTTTAGGAGAGCTATTTATTTTTATTTCCCAGAAATAAAATATATAGATATATAATAGAAATATATTTTATTTCCCAGAAATATTTTTTTCATATTTAATATGCATAAGGTTTATATTAAATGAGAGTATGTGTAATATTTATACTTAAAAGTAAAAATTCACACTATAGCACCACTTATAGTTGACTAGTGAAGGTAAGGTGGTGCTTAAAGTTGTCAAAAACTCAAAGGTCATGGTCACCAGTTACAGGACAAAACTTTCGTTTATACATTTCTAAACTGCATTTCTAACTTAAACTAGTGATGTTGCTTAGAATATATACAGGTGCATCTAAAAAAATAGAATATCATGAAAAAGTTATTTTTATAAGTAAAACTTTCATATATTTTTCAAAAGTTTTTATTTTATTTTGATGATTAGAGCTTACAGCTCATGAAAGTGAAAAAAGTGTGATTGTTTATCAAATATAAAAAAATATTGGCGCATATGCTGCTCAATATTGACACACGCGGAAATGCAGCAAAGAGAATAAAACAAAACAACAATTACTAATTAGAAGTACAAAACGAGGATTTATAAAGAAGAATGTCTGAGGACAAAGAGATATGCTATTTTAAAATAACTCCGACTGAATTCGTCTGAAAGAAGAAAGTCATATACACCTACGATGACTTCAGGGTGAGTAATTTATGGCCTAATTTTTATTTTGGGATGAACTAACCCTTTAATATGCTTTGATACAGCACTCTGTGAATGACCACCCCTTTCAGTAATGACCTTCTCTGACTTACCCTCTTTGTGGAGGGTGTCAGTGATTATCTTCTGGACCATTGCCATTTATATACATATATATATTTATCATTATGCACCAGCTACCTATTGAATCCTTATCACCAGTCTTGCCGTAAGAAGTAAACGTCTCTGCAGTAAATGATGGAAGGACAAATTTCGACACGCCACCGACACCGCTGTCATGACACAGGCACGGATGTATTCGGTGAGATCACGCTTCACACCCTTATTCACAACAGTAGGACGACTGTAGCTCTCTAAATAACGTTAAACTGAAGATTTTCCCATTGCAACACTTTACGTCATTGTGTCTCAATTGTCAATGAATCATCTACCGCCCGACAGATTTGAAGAAACCAATGATGTCATGATATCGGATGTTGACATAGCATACTTCAAAATACTTCTTGCATGATCTCATTGAAACACATAAGAAATCTTTTTTGTGCAAGAGAGACATCAAGCCCAAATGTCCCATTATTGTAAATCCAGCTCAGGATATCAATTTGAATGATTTATGTTTGTTTAATGGGTGTTTACTGAATACAAACGGAAACAGTTATATGCACGTATAATTGACTTGGCACCTCATCTGACAGCTGAAAACCACACCGCGAATACGCTTAAAGGAATATTCTGGGATCAGAACATGTTAAGATCAGTCGACAGCATTTCCACCATAATGTTGATAACCACAAAAATTCGACTTATTCTTCCTTTTATAATAGCCAAAATAGTTGTTTTGCTTTGTAAGAAACAACATTATGCCACAAGATTTATTGAATGACTTGAATATCAGCTTGTTCTGAATCTGAAATATGTCTTTAATCCTCTTTTTTGTTGTGGTAATTTTGACGTTTTTTTACGTTTTTTTTTTAAGAAAATGCTACTTAATGTTATTGAATAGGACTAAAACATGCTTTTCTCACAAAGGACATGACAACTATACAAAAAAACTAAAAAAATAAAACAATAATAATAATAAATTTACTTTTTAGGATTGTTGTCCCCCACCTTGTTAGACTTTGTGTTGGTCAAAAATAAAAATAAAAATTGCTTATAAATCTCTCACTATGCTATATTATTAAGAAATCTTAAATCTTTTTTTATCATGTTGATTTCTCTCAATTAGAACAAGTTTTTTCTTTCTTTCTTTTTTTTGGGAAATGAATGTTCATAGGCCTCATGATCTAATTTTATATGCACCTCTGTTTTTGAGTGACCCAAATTGACTGAATACATTTTTTAGCACAGCACAAAGGTTAAACTGCTTTATGCACATACACCCTGATCTTGAAAGTGATCCCTGCCTCATTCATTTGATAAATACAAGCTGTAATCAAACCGTTTAGTGTATTTTCTTTTTCTTTTTCATTTGGCCTTGCATGGAGAGCTATTTCTAAACTACAGCACCCTGATATGAAAGAGTAGTTTAGCACTCGACTTGCAATGATATATTAAACAAGACAGTGCCCTGAGATGGTTTGTTTAACATTAACAGATATTTAAGATAACATGCCATGGCCTGTTTTCTAATTCTTTCATGTGTACCGCTACTTTGCAGAACACCGAACTGGCACATCATTTTTTCCCAACCTTCAACCTAACACTTTGACAACAAGCCAACAAGCCTGACAAAACTGAGATAAAGCACGAATGGCAAGCTTCTAAAAAGAGAAAATTTTTAGTTTACAGTAATCTTAATTTTTTAATGACTGAGAGATTTGTTTTCTCATCTTTATCAGTTTTCTCTGTCACATTTTTGCAGTTAGACTTAATTT
This sequence comes from Carassius carassius, assembly GCF_963082965.1. NCBI lineage: Eukaryota > Metazoa > Chordata > Actinopteri > Cypriniformes > Cyprinidae > Carassius > Carassius carassius. The sequence continues at coordinate 10,983,080 of NC_081791.1, forward strand.
TTCTCATAAATTCAACCTCTCATTATCTTCAGCCCACATTATTTCTTCATGGGAAATGCTCTCTTACCTTAGTCCTGTTATGCAACAAATGAAAGAGAAATGTCAAGCATTATTTGGTTAATTAGACATGTATTTGCCGATTTGATATAATCAAAACTCAAATGTTTACGAAATTACTCCTGATGGTTCGATGGACTTTTACACAACCAAAGCACTGACAGATAAACATTTGCACAGATGACTCCTAAAATGTACACATTTCACATTCCCACTGACCACAAATAAGACACACATTAATGATGACAGAGCCACCTGGCTTTGAGATCCGTCCTTCTGCATCAGATTGTGAAAGCTGAGTTTGACGCAATCACACTGAGATTGATATGTCCTTGATGGTAACAGACACATCAAGGCTTAGACCTTCCAACCAAAAAGCCCTCCCAGCTGAATGTAGCTCAGTGTGAATGAATGTAATGAGAATCTCTAAGGGTTTATAGTATTTGGCCTGAGACATACCAGCCCAGCTATGTCATTAGGCTAGACGGCTTGTAAGCAGGCACACTGTAATTACAGAAGAGTGTCAACATGATCATAATATTCAGTAAGTAGTAAGTAAATATTTAGCAACACATTGCCCAAAACAACATGCAATACGCTTATTATAGGGACAAACATTTTAAGCAACCTGGGTTTGATGTTTTGCACAATAATGGCAGTTCATTTCTTGAAGAGACGAAAATATGTTTGTGTACTATATTTATATTTACCATTCAATTTTTTTAATATATTAATTTCTTTTAAAATATTTTTCTGACCCCAAATTCATGTGAAAAGCACTTATTATAACAAAGAGAAATATGAGATGCCTAAAATAACAGACAACAAAGGCAACACAATAAAGGCTACATTTTGTAATTGATTTGTAGATGTAAGCAAGCTAGTTAGTGTAATTAGCATATCCATACTTTTCATTGCAATTTTGTTCATACAGTGGAAAATTATATACTTTAACAATGTATTATATTATTTTCTATATTTCTACATTATATTTTGAATATAGTATATATAAAATATATTAATATATGAGTAAATATATATAATTGTATACGAAATATCGATAAATATAAATAAAATGATTTTATACATTATATATATATATATATATATATATATATATATATATATATATATATATATATATATATATATATATATATAATGTATATATATATATATACATGTATATATATATATGTACAGTGCCTTGCAAAAGTATTCATATCCCATCAATTACACATTCACATTTTGTTACGTTGCAGCCTTATGTTAATCTGTGGAAATTACTATTTTTCCACATCAATCTACACTCCATACACCATAATGACAAAGCAAAAACAGAACTGTCACAAATTTGTAAACTGATAAAAAATAAAATTCTGAAATTAGGACATTGCATAAGTATTCATACCCTTAACCCAGTACTTAGCACCAACATCTGCACTCTTTTTGGGTATGATGCGACAAGATTTGCACATCAGCATATCTGCCATTCTTCACCTCACCTGTTCACTTCTCAAGTTCTGTCAGGTTGGATGGATGCCGATGCACATTTTCAGGTTTCTCCGGAAAAATTTGATTGAGCTCAGGCTCTGCTCTGGCTGGCCCACTCGAGGACATTCACAGAGTTGTCTATAAGCCACTCTTGCTGTGTGCTTGGATCATAGTCCTGTTGGAAGGTTCTTCCTAGTCTGAGGTTCTGAATGCTTTGTACAAGGTTTTCATTAAGGCTATCTCTATATTTTGGTGCATTAAGCTTTTCTTCTGCTCCGATGAGTTCCTTAGTTCCTGCTGCTGAAAAACAGCCCCAGAGCATGTAGCTGCTACAAGCGCGCTATACTTTTAGGATGATACTCTGCAGGTGATGAGCAGTGCCTGGTTTCCTTAAAGAATTATGCTTAGAATTGAGGTTCATCAGACCAGAGAATCTTGTTTCTCACAGTATGAGTATCCTTTAGGTGCTTTTTCGCAAATTCCAAGTGTGTTTTTATGTGTCTTCACTGAGGAGAGGATTGAGTTTGGCCACACCACCATAAAGACTGAATCGGTGGAGTGTTGCAGTGAGGTTTGTCCTTCTGTAGGTTTCTCCCATCTGGATATATGGAGCTCAAGTAGAGTGACCATCAGCTTCGTGGTCACCAGTCTAGACCAAGCCCTTCTCCATTAGTTCTCCATCAGTTTAGCCAGTAGGCCAGCTCTAGGAAGAGTCCTGGTTGTTTCAAATGTCTTCTATTATGGATGATAAAGGCTACATGCTTTTGTCAACCAGTAATGAAGCATAATTGTTTTGTGAACTCTTCCCCAGATGTGTGGCTTGACACAATACTGTTTCTGAGCCTACAGGCAGTTCTTTGACCTCAGGCCTTGGTTTTTGCTCTGAAATGCATTTTCAGCTGCTTTTATTCAAATGTATGTGCCTTTCCAAATCATACGCATTCATTTGAATTTGCCACATGTTAACTTCACTTGAAGTGTAGTAACATCCACCCCCCCCCCCATACCCACACACATTCACTATATTATATAACATAAATACTGATATACCTAATTATGCTAATAAATAAATGGAGATGTTGAAGCACCTTGCAGGTATTTTATAAGTGAATCTGTGAAAATAGCCTATTGAAGAGACCAGACATGAGCTACTCCCACAACTATTCCTACAGTGAAAAGCATTTATAATAACAAAGAGAAATATGAGATGCCTAAAATAACAGACAACAAAGGCAACACAATAAAGGCTACATTTTGTAATTTATTTGTAGATGTTAGCAAGCTAGTTAGTGTAATTAGCATATCCATACTTTTCATTGCAATTTTGTTCATACAGTGGAAAATTATATACTTAAACTTATTTGTTATGAATGCTAGTGTCACATGTATGATCTGTTTTAATTTAGTTTTCTATGTCTCCGTTACCCTGCCTAGTTAGTTTCCATGTCTTTTGATTGATTAGCTCCACACCTGTTTCTGTTCTTACGTTCCCAGTATTTAAAGCCTGTGTTCTTCATTGTTCCTTTGTCTACTATTGATGTTTATTCATTTGGATTTGTGTTCGGTTGTGCCTATTTTCTCCTCTGAATTATTAAAAGAACTGTTTGGTTATACTCTTTAGTCGTGCGCTTTGTTTTCCACAACACGTGACAGCTAGATTATATAGTCATGGTCTTTTTCAAAAGACATTAAGACACTTTTTGGCGAATTAAAATCAAGCAGTAATGTAACTGAAATTAAAACAAAATTATAGAAGCTTAAATTTATTGTAAAGAAAATGAAATAAAATTAAATAAGCAGTTAACTAAAGTAAAAAAGTTCCACGATGTCAGTGTTGCCAGCTAAGATGTTCTAAAAAGGCTATTTCAAAATACTAGGTACATAAACATCACGGGCTATTACACAAGTCATTTACTTGTGATTTTTACCTCTATATTGATATTTTTCTGCTCCTCTTCTTTGTGTTGCTTCCTGCATTGTGCCTCTGATAAAAAAAATTTTTCACTCATTTTTTTAAAATTACATTTAAGAGCAAATAAATGGCAAAACTATTTTAACTGCGTGGGCCATGCATAATTAATGCATTATGATACTATTACTATTACTGTTACGATAATATTTTCCTGCAGCGTCCCCCAGTCATTTTGCACCCTAGGCAATGGCCTATATTGCCTATGCCACGGGCCGGCCCTGGTAACATCTACAAGCAGTATAAATGCTCCTGAGCTGAATTTTCATTGTCCCAGATAAGGGGTTGAATACAATGCAATGGAATCATTTAAGTTATTTTTATTTTTAATATATTTGCAAAGATGATAAAAACCTGTTTTTGGTTTGCCATTATGGTGTATGGAGTGTAGAATGATGTGGGGAAAAAGTAAAGCAATTTAACATAAGACAGCAACATAACAAAACATGAAAACAATGAAGGGGTATATATATATATATATATATATATATATATATACATATATATATATATATATATATACATATATATATGTATATATATATATATATATATATATATATATATATATATTCTCCTCCACTGTCTAAATGTAGCCATTGGTAATAAACCTAGGAGACTTAACAATATCTTTAATTTTTATAAATTATTCTTCAGTCATACTGCACATCCCAGAATGCCTGTGCAGATAAGAGTAAGGGAGTCTGTGCATATTCATGCCAGGCCAAACAGGGAGAGATTCTCCTGTCTTTTCTTCAGGACTTAGATGGTCTCCCTCTGAGAATTTGTGCTCTCATCAGTATTTGTAATAAAAGCAATCTGTATTTGCAGCATTCTTTCCCTTTGCCCCATTAGGAGTAAGTTATTTCATTTTGCCTCAGAGTGCTGAGGGCGGAGCAGAGGGATTTGCAGTAGCACCAAAATGCCTTTTTTGGTCATATCTGTGCTAGGCGAGATCAGAGGCCAGTGAAGACTATGAAGTTGTTCACATCAAATCATCACAACTGTTCGACCCTCAACCTTGTGCTGTATGGCTAGCGCCTCTGAACGGCCTGGAAATTTTAGTTAGATCAGGGCCCAGCAGAAAACTTCTGAAATAAACCTGATATAAACCTCCTACACAGCTTCTGCTTGTTACATCCTCTTGTTATTCGTGTCATGAGGCTGTAAAGTTTTCCAGAGGTTATGTTCTAATTAAAGTGTAGTCTTAACGTATTTTTATAACCTGACAGAACAGAATTGGCTTTTTTTGCATACTGTACAGTAACTCTAGCTCATCTTGATGACCCTGGTCAAGTCTATAAAGATAACACAATCTCTTTTTTAATGAAGATATACATTGAAGTTTTCCATAAAGTGCCATAGGCAGCCAATGAAATAGAGAGATGCATATGTGTAAAACGATAGATAGATATATAGATATTCAGTAAATATTTACAATAGTAACTGATAATGGCCTGGAATTGAAATGAGGATGTGCTGACAGCTTATCAACACCACAGTTTAAACACAAACCTCATGGGTCAAGCATTTGTAAAGGAGGTCACTGTGGGGTAATGGACACTTGTGAGACATGAAAACACTTGAAGAAAAATGAGGAACTCCAAACGACAGCTATTTATCATTAACACCAAGGAGGTCACCAAATATTTAAGACTCAAAGGGGGTCAAATGTAAATGTTATTGGAATAATTAACCCAGTACTGATATTTCTATCATTATTTGCTCCAAACCCAGGCTGTAATTTCCTTCTGTGGAATACAAATGGAGTACTTTTGGAGAATCTGAAATTACAGACAGGATTTTCTTTTTACAGAAAATGCTAGTTAATGTTTTTCTCAACTTCAATCTTAAAATAGGTTCTTCATTGGCATCAATGGTTCAATAAACAACCTTAAACATCCATGGAACCTTTCAAATGCAGATAAGTTTCTTTATAGTAGAAAAAACATATTCTTTGAATTTCGAAAATGGTTCTTAGGAGCTATTCACTGAAAGGTTTTTTAGGGAACCAAAAATGGTTCTTTTATGGTATCACTGTAAAAATACCCTTTGGGAACCTTTATTTTTAAGTGTTTTTTGCCAGACTATGAAAAAATATAATACATTTCTTGCTACATAATTATATTGGATTAAATCTTCAATCGCAACTCATTTTATTTCAATTAGCACAAGTTCTCTATTTCTTCTTGGAACTCATTGATCGTAGACCTCATTTGATCTATAAGCTCATGAACATTATGCATACCTGCCAAATGGATGTAAAATATAGCAATCATTTTTTACTGGGAAAAGCAAATTATGTAAAGGGTTTTCAGCACAGCAAGGTTAAGAATCGGTCATTGAAACATGATCAACCACTAATCTGACCTAATCCTGCATGCTTAGTTATGTCATAGGGTGCCCATATGAAGGTGAGTTGAAGTTCATGAGGTCAATTTCTGAAGCCATTCAAAGAAAGCGGCTTTTATTTTGATGGGTGATGGATCTGAATGACGCAAGTTAAACAGAGTCAGTAGTTCAACTCTGCCACCACGCTATCAATATGGGCAGCTAAAATAGTATTGTCATCCACCATCATATTTGTATTATTAAGTAGGGTACTGCGATGCTATAACTTTATGCTTTTTAAAACTTTAGATTGAAAGATGTGATTCATATTACATGACGTTATTATATATCAGGAAGAAGCTATAAACAGAAAAGAGCAGATTTTTTACATTTGACTAATGTAAGACAGTTTGTCAGATTTCTTATAAAATAAATTAAGTGTTAAATCTCCTAACCCTTCCTTATTGTTGCCTCTGTGGCATTGAGGGCTGTACAAACACAAGCCTGGAAAGCGGATTTTTTTTTATCTTGCTTGTTGTTAAACCATATTTTTATTTTACCCAAGAGCTGAATCAAAATTATTATTATTATTATTTTTTTTATATATTTTCTGAATTGAATTTGAATTAGGTCTGAATGCCTCACCCCCAAGCTGTAATAAACAGTGTTGCATGCCTAAGCAAAAGCCACTAGTTATTTTTAGATTTCCTGGGCTGTACAAAACATTAAGAAAAATGAGTTTTTGGGGTGTGTATGTAGACTATGCAACTTAAATTAGGTTACCTTAGACATGTGAACAGTCCATTCAGTTCTCTTTAAATGAGCATATTTGTACAGCGCTCTTCTTAATGATTTTAAGGCAGTGCAGCTTTATATGACGATGACAGGAAGCTGGTCAAACTGGTCACCTGAGACACTGATTACACAGTGACCTCTCATTAACCCTGTTTTTTTTAAGCCCTTTTATTGATGCACCTGGAACTTCCCCACACCCATTAAAAGGAAGTCTTCTGTGGAAAAGACCCATCTCAGCCCTTTTTTTCCATTGTTAGAAGCAATGGTAAAACAAACTATAAAGTTTCCACACAGATCTCAGAAGTAACAGTGCATTCCACCACAGAGGCTCTTAATATAGGGGGCAGGAATTTAGGGTAACCTGTGTTGTCTTTGTGCATGCATGTGCAAGTATTTAGCATTAATAAAAGTAGAAATAAAAAGTAGTAATATATTTAGTTATAACATTTATATTTGAAAAGAGTCCTAAAGAATAATTTAAATATTTAAAAAAAGAATTGTTACTTGTCACTTCTTTTTTTTTCAGTGTATTTATTTTCATTTATTTTCTTTGTAAGCCAAATGAGTAAAGGGTATTTTGTGTTCTTTTGATAATTTTGGCTTATAACCAAGAATACAAATCAAGAGCCAACATCTGTTTATCCCAGAGATTTTATTTTGCAACTGTAAACTAGGAAATTAGATTTTATAGTTACTGCAAGTTGTAAACTCCCTCGAGTGTGGTTACTAAAATGCTGTATAATAATCTCAAGAAAATGAAGTGTAATTCAAATGATGTGTAATTTTGGCTGAAGGGCTCCTCCCACTAGCGTTTTATATATAGCTCTGAATGAGCTCAGTCTTTCTAAACTAGCATATGCTGACTCGTATACGTTTGCCAGAGTTTTGTTTCCATGTCAACACAGTCTAGTTTTGATTTGTTTTTGGTTGCCATGGCTATGCTGGTTAAAATTCCATTGGGTTTTCCCCCTAAATTAAAAAGGGAGGTTGCCAAGATGGTTGGCTGCATGCTGTTTGCCAAATTATACTCTGAATCTTAAACACACGTGGAAAAATCTAACGACCATCTTCTGGTCTTTCATCAACTAATTTTTTCTTAACTTGCTCCTTTTTTCTTAAATACTTTTTGGAGATTTCGAGCTGCCCAGACCTGATACTTATCATAAGTATTTGCTTCAGACCAAACTCACAAAAGGAGTATCAAGAATATTTCTGCAGTTCTTAACTGTTTATAATAATTTTTTTGTTTTGTTCTGAGACACTAACAAATGAAGTTTCAAACCATTTTGACCATTAAACAGATAAAGTATACGCAAATATACCATTGGGTACCATCACATATGTATTTAGCATCTTTAAGAATGGTTTAAACAAAGTCTACTTTGGACTAAGAATGGGGTAATACCCCCCCCCCCCCATCACACAAAAGGAAGCGTATGTTCAGGAAGGGGGAGTGTTGCTCAGGTTTTATGAAAGCCGCACCTGTGAGGGATATCTGGAGGTAATCTCCTGTCTGAGGAGAGCAGACATGAGGAATGGGAGTTATGTGGGATTCAAAGGATCATATCCCTCTTTCTCTCTCTTTATTGTTTCTGCTATGAACTCTTTCCCTTTCCTGCTGTTGTTTCCTTCTTTTGACAGGAGCCTCTTTTAGGTACAAGTACGTATGAAAGAAAGTACGCAAGCAGTTAAGTGACAGGCTGTGTGAGTTAAGATATATCTCATAACTGGTCTTGTGAAATCGAATCTTTAATTAGTGATGCTCGGTAAGGAAATTAAAATGAGTGGAAAAAAATCTCGTTGAATTTTACTGAATGATGCACCAGAGCCATTTTTAGGGACTAAATAACATAGAGACATGACTGTGGGTACTTTTAACTAGGGATAGTAAGAAAGAAACCAGCTTGCAACCATCCAAAATCCATAAGCAACCAAATGAATGTATTAGCAACATTATAGCAATATGTTCAAACACATTACCAATAAGCAACCAGAAATTAACGACATCACAACAAACTAGCACATAGTTTTGCATGGCCAAGCATTACTGTTTCTATAAAAATGTATACTATCCAGTTAATTTGTCGCACAAGACTATAATAGCTTTTTTATGCAGTGACCACTTTGAAAATCTAAGGGGGTGTAATGGAAATAGAAAATACCCGTACAAGGGCATTTACGTGCATTCCAAGCACCCTGGGAAGCAAAACAAACAAATATTGATGTGCAGTAGTGAGTCATTGTTCAGAAGGAATGCAAGACCTTCCCAGAATTATGGGATAACGGAGGATGTCCAATTAAAATGGCTAATGCAAAAGGGAAAAAAAGCATTAGACTGTACAGATTTGGTACCAAGATTTTAACACACTCAAGTATCATTCTATATAATGACTGTATTGGCGCTGATTATATTCTGTATTGTTCAGTTGGTGTTTTGCTGAAATACAGTGGCAACAAAAGCATTTTGTGTAACTGTCTGGACAGAATAAAAAATGAGTCTGAGTGGGCAGCACACAGTGGGATTCTTGTCATAGCATGTGACCTTAGCAAAGTCTTTTTCTTTCATCTATTTAATAAGGCTTTGAAAAGAAAGACATCAGTGCACTGAAGTACAAAGAATTACTTCAGACTGTGCATGTAAATTAAGCTGAATATTTTTGGAACTCTAGATTTTGATTCAAAGGCTTAGACAGCTTTTTTATTCTCTACTAGTGCAAGTTTGAAGAAACTTTTGTATACTTTAGAACTCCACAGAAACTTCATCTTGATCATTTTGGCGTGCCAGGATCATTTTGCAGCCCAGCTCCACTTTTCCATCCACAAATGTCTGCGTTGACATCGTCATCTGCAAACCAACCGCCTTTTCCTCTGAATAGGCTTCTCCAGCCGTGACGAATGAGGATTTGAGTGGAAACAGTGCTTCACAGTTAGCCGCAAATTCCCGCTTTTACAGGCCCACAGTGGAACATTCTATACTTAGTCCCTGTTCACTGCTACTTGGTCTTTTCATTTTCAGATCAGTTCAAGGGGTTCACTTCAATATATCGGTATAAAACTGATACTAGCATGTCCAAAAAATTGTAAATAAGTGGATATTTAATATTTAACATGGCATGAAGCCTGGGTTATCAGTACCACACATATTGGTAATACCTCCCTGCTAACAAAAAAAATTATAGTCTGTGAGAATAGTAGATTACCATGCCAATAGATAAGCCTTCAGGCTTTAATGCCAAATTGTTTTCTGTGTTTCTTCTAAATCGCTCCCCAAGAAATCTGACCCAATGTGTCTTAAAGGTAAAATGCCGATAGGTTCCAAGAATTAATATTGTTTAGTTTGACAGCTTTCCATTTCTCAATTTTAGATAGATTTCCAGGAAAGATTACTTGTCAAGTGTATGTTTGAAAAAAAGATAAGGGTAATCACTCATTTCTTTTAACACCTAACTAGAAAAAAAAAAAAAAACTTTAAGATTAGTGTAATCAACCACAAAAAGAAGGCCTGTCAGGACGGCTTCGTTTCTATATTTATTGTTGGTTGTTAGTTGTTAGTTTGAAATACAAAATATTTTCATTTTGCTCTTTCATTATGAATGAGTGTTGGAAAGTTTTTGTGAAATCGGACACCACTTACTGTTTTCTTTTATAGTGATGACATGTTGAAAATGCTTATTAGATCCTAAGGGTCCAGTTTGTCATAACATGAAAATGAAACTTTAACATTGCTAAAACAACAAAGTTTAAGTAGAGATACACTGTATGGGTTGAATTAAGAGAGTGGTGCTTTCCACATTGAGATTCAAAGGAAATACTATTGAGTTTTAATTTGAATTTATTCAAAATATTCATAGTTTTTTTTTTTTAGATATTGGCTTGTGCTGTTGTTTTTCATGAACAGTAATGATCTCATGTTTCTTTACATCACTTTTTGATAGTACTCAAGCTGGATGACACAGTTTTTCAATCCACTAGGGTCTGAGTGGCAGTCTGTAATGTTGTTCTAATGGATTCTTTCTCTAATTTGTAAAATATTTTATTAACATTAAGATCAAGTTTTCTAAAGAACAGAACAGGCATGGTAAAAGTGTATGATGCAAAAGTATAGCTCACTCTCGTTCTTCTCCATCCAGAAGTCTCCTGTAGGTGGCTATCTAAGCTTCAAGCTCCATCTTGATGTTGAACAGGGCCTGATACTCCAGTCTCTGACTTTGAATGTCGGCACGCAGCTGTTTAAGCTCAGATTCTCTCCGCAAAATGATGCCATTGTATTGCTCCACCTGCATCCCATATCGCAACTTTGTTTCATTAAGAGCTTCTTCCATAGATGCTCTCTGTAAGAAAAATCTAAAATAAATTAATAAATGCTCATGAGAAATTTTCAAAAGTGGAGCACTGCATCAAGGTGACTGCAGCTCTGTTTCCAAAATCTGCCTGCTGCTCACGCTGACTTGTGTTTTGGCTTCTTTCAGTGCTTCTGCATTTTCTTCTTTACAATGGTGATCTGTGCAATAAAAATAAAAATTTCTTCAGAACCTGGATGGTTTTCACCTCCAGCTCAATGTTGGCCTTCTCCAAGCTCCCAACTTTCTCCAGGTATGAAGCAAGACGTTCATTCAGGATTTTCATGGTAACCTTTTCATTTCCAACATTTCCAGCAGTCCCAATTTGTACATTGGTACACTAGATCCAAAGATGTCCTTAGAATAGGAATCCCTGTTCCCTGCACTTCTCCAAGAGTAAAATGTGGGTCATAGCATATTGAGATCCTCTGAGGTCATTCTATATATTATTTTGTTCTCAATGCTTAAGTTTTGCATTTTGCTCTATTTTCAAGAGGGACCTTTAATGAAAAGGAGATCAGATGCAACTACTGGTTTTGAAAGAGTATGAGATTTTTATTGTTTTGCGATTCAGAAGTAGTTGACACATTTCTATTATCTTTAGACTTTGGACTTCCACCCTACCCACTGCTTAGTGTTATTAACCTGGTAATGAAACTTTAACTTTAAAATCTTTAGAAGATTCTTTGAAAAATGCTAATCGTTTTTTGTTAAATCTGTCCATAAAATGAAAGTCAGTTCAATCTGAGGTTCCACAGGGTTATATTTTAGGATCCCTCATATTTGTGAGCTGTACGGAACTTTGGACAAAACAGTGCTATTTTGGACAATCATTGTGTGGACAAACATATTGTTACAAGTATTTTCTTTTGTGTTCTGAAGAAGGAAGAAATTCACACATATTTGGGACAATATGAAATACAAACCCGATTCCAAAAAAGTTGGGACGACACCATTGTACAAATTGTGAATAAAAACAGAATGCAATGATGTGGAAGTTTCAAATTTCTATATTTTATTCAGAATACAACATAGATGACATATCAAATGTTACTGAGAAAATGTATAATTTTTTTTTTTTTTTTTAGTTTTTATTGACATTCTGTAACAATTGTTGCATGTACATCCATCTTAAATATTAATCAGAAAGTGTCAACATGAATGACCGTTTTCCAGAAATAAAGAACATAAAATACAAAAAATTAAAAATAAACAAAAATAAATAAAAACAAAAACATGAACACTTAGGGAGTGAAGTATGGTTGCTCCTACATATACAAGATATAATCATACCAGGTTAAGCAAATCAAAGTCCGGCCTGTGTGATGTTATATAATCTATCCATTTCTTCCAACGTAAAACAAATAAGTCCTTCTTGTAGTTCAAGTCTGCAGTTAATTTCTCCATCCTGTATATATCCATCGTGATGTCCATCCACATGCTCAATGTTGGACTCTCCTGTGAAAGCCATTTTTTTGTGAGTGCCTTTTTGCCTGCAACTAATAAAATACTCAACAAATGTTTGTCTCTCTTTGTCCATCCATCTGGCATGAGTCCAAAAAAAAGACTTTGCTTTGCAAGGGCAGGTGGCTCCCAAAAATTTCTTGAATTGCTTTATGTATTTCCTTCCAATACGTTTTAATAACCTGACAGTCCCAAAAAACATGATAATGATTTGCATTCATATTTCAACAATTTCGCCAACAGGCTGGGGAGTTACCTTTATAGTGTGATTTTTGATAAGGTGTAATAAAATACCTTATCAGGCTCTTCCAGCCAAACTCCTTCTAACTCAAGTTTCAAGTTTCAAGTTTTTATTTATTTATATAGCACATTTAAAAACAGCAAACAGGGCTGACCAAAGTGCTGAACAATACACAAGATACAAAGCAAGGACATAACCACACATTCATGACAAAAGCTCACAATGTATTAAAAGCTAAAGAAAAGAAGTAGGTTTTAAGAGAGGATTTAAAAACAGTTAGAGATTGAGCCGCTCTGATGTAAAATGGAAGGCTGTTCCACAGCCTAGGGCCAGCAATCGCAAAGGCTCTGTCTCCTCTATTCTTTAACCGTGATCTGGGGACAGACAAAAGTTTCTGGTCACCAGACCTCAGATTTCGTGTGGGATTATGTGGACAGAGAAGCTCGGACAAATAGCTTGGTGCCAGATTATTTACGATTTAAAAACAAAGATAAGAATTTTAAATTCAATTCTAAAATGCACTGGTAGCCAATGCAGCGATTTTAAAATAGGTGAAACATGATCAAATTTGTGTTTTCTTTTGAGGAACTTTGCAGCAGCATTCTGGACTAATTGGAGACGAGCAATAGAGTGTTTGGGTATGCCATAGTAGAGGGAGTTGCAATAATCCAACTCTGTGAGCTGCTACATTTCCATTGATATTTCCAGATTATTTCCCATTCCTCCTCTGATAGATCTATTCCTCCTTCCCTTTCCCACTTTGTTTTGATGTATAGGGTTGAATGTGCTTTCTTGTTTATAAGCCCTTTATATAGACCTGAAATAATACCCCTATCTTTGTTTGCATCATAAGCCCTTTTAAACATATCTAACAGCTGATTACTTGATTCAGATACATACTTTAACTTGTCACTGATAAAGTGTCTCAGCTGCAGGTATCGATAGAAGTCCTGTGCCTCTAGAGTATATTTCTCTTTAATTTGTTCAAAACTAAGGAGTGTGTTAACCTTTATTATCTTACATATAGCTGTTACTCCTTTATTTGTCTATTCCTTAAATCTCGTATCTAGAGAAAATGTATAATTTTAAGGGAAAAATAAGTTGATTTTAAATTTCATGGCATCAACACATCTCAAAAAAGTTGGGACAAGGCCATGTTTACCATTGTGTGGCATCCCCTCTTCTTTTTATAACTGTCTGCAAACATCTGGGGACTGAGGAGACAAGTTGCTCAAGTTTAGGAATAGGAATGTTGTCCCATTCTTGTCTAATACAGGCTTCTAATTGCTCAACTGTCTTAGGTCTTCTTTGTCACATCTTCCTCTTTATGATGCACCAAATGTTTTCTATGGGTGAAAGATCTAGACTGCAGGCTGGCCATTTCAGTACACCGATCCTTCTTCTACACACCCATGATGTTATAATTGATGCAGTATGTGGTCTGGCATTGTCATGTTGGAAAATGCAAGGTCTTCCCTGAAAGAGACGACGTCTGGATGGGAGCATATGTTGTTCTAGAACTTGAATATACCTTTCAGCATTGATGGTGTCTTTCCAGATGTGTAAGCTGCCCATGCCACACGCACTCATGCAACCCCATACCATCAGAGATGCAGGCTTCTGAACTGAGCGCTGATAACAACTTCGGTTGTCCTTGTCCTCTTTAGTCCGGATGACATGGCGTCCCAGTTTTCCAAAAATAACTTCACATTTTTATTCGTCTGACCAAAGAACAGTTTTCCACTTTGCCACAGTCCATTTTAAATGAGCCTTGGCCCAGAGAAAACGCCTGCGCTTCTGGATCATGTTTAGATATGGCTTCTTTTTTGACCTATAGAGTTTTAGCCACCAACGGTGAATGGTACAGTGGATTGTGTTTACCGACAATATTTTCTGGAGCCCATGTTGTGATTTCCATTACAGTAGTATTCCTGTATGTGATGTAGTGCCGTCTAAGGGCCCGAAGATCACAGCCATCCAGTATGGTTTTCTGGCCTTGACCCTTACGCACAGAGATTGTTCCATATACTCTGAATCTTTGGATGATATTATGCACTGTAGATGATGAAACTACTTTCTGATATTGCTCCCCTATTTTTCAACGCAGCATTGGGGGAATTGGTGATCCTCTGCCCATCTTGACTTCTGAGACACACTGCCACTCTGAGAGGTTCTTTTTATACCCAATCATGTTGACAATTGACCTAATAAGTTGCAAATTGGACCTCCAGTTGTTCCTTATATGTACATTTAAGTTTTCCGGCCTCTTATTGCTACCTGTCCCAACTTTTTTGGAATGTGCAGCTCTCATGAAATCCAAAACGAGCCAGTATTTGGCATGACATTTCAAAATGTCTCACGTTCAACATTTGGTATGTTATCTATATTCTATTGTGAATAAAAAATATAATTTTATGAGATTTGTAAATTATTCCATTCCTTTTTTACTCACAATTTGTATAGTGTCCCAACCTTTTCGGAATTGGGTTTGTAAGGAAATGATGACAATTTAAATTTTTGGGTGAACTATACCCTATTTACCTGACCTCACTTGGTAATTTTTGAGCAATATGTCTTTTGGAATGCATTTCAATTCGGGAACATCTTATTTTCAGATAAGTCCTAACATGGACAACCTGTATAAAATTATTATATTCATACAACATCGTACAGGAGCTTATTGACTGCTGTCTGCCAGAACAAATTATCAAAGTCAGTCCTCTTTTTTCTGTTCTCACGATATCACGAATGACTCAATGACTCAATAAATATAAAAAATGCTGACTTCCACAGTAAAAGGTCTTATCAAAACTGATATTATTTAATAGTCAGTTATAAAATCTGGTTGTCTTTATTTCTTGCTGACCCAAGCAGCATTTAGTTCTGCAGAGTTTCTCATCCAATATTCATATAACCACCAATTACATTTTATTAACACACACACACACACACACACACACACACACACACACACACACACACACACACACACACACATATATATATATATATATATGTTTTATTTATGCAACTTAAGTACTTTCACCTCAGTACTGTTTCCCCCCCTAAAATTTGTGCCAAGAATGATGGCACTTGACACCCAAAACTACCTTTGATCAGACTGATTGAATTGTCATATAACTTTAATGAAGAAAAGACAGCAAAAGATTTGATAAAAGTGTCTTTTATTTGAAAGGACAAGACATGATGACAACAACACAACATAAAAACAAAATGGGACAATTGATGATCATAAACAATTATTGTCATTACAAAGATATGTAATAACGCATCAATTGTGTTCTTTGACCTTCAGTTTTTTTTTTTTTTTTTTTATTAAATGTTCAATTTTTATTACAATTTTTAAGTTAGTGTTGAAATGTGCTAGTTAAATCTCATTGCATATATGCTCTAAGACACTTACAATAAGGCACTTTGGACTAAATAAATATCTAATGTGTTAAGTCCAGCATGTCTTTAGATCATTTTATCATTGGCCCATGAGGTTTTTCTGATGTGTTGTGGAGGTTGAACTGGAACTTGATGTTCAAAGATTCCTCTCCTTGGTTTCTGTACTGGAAGACACCACCTTCCCATCCACCAGCGTCTGCGTGACCGTCATCACTTTTACCTTCTTTTGCTCTTCAAGAGCATCCTGGAGCCTGTATGAAAAAACATAACTATTATCCACCATACAAAACAAGTATGACTATATACACAAATGGTAAACTGCTGTGTAAAATCTCTATATGCTTCAGAAGAAAACTTACTTGAAGTCTCCGCCATCCAGAAGTCTCCTGTAGGTGGCAATTTCTGCCTCCAGCTTCATCTTGATGTTCAGCAGAGCCTCGTACTCCTGCGTCTGATGCTGGATGTTGTTGCGCAGTTGTGTGAGCTCAGCCTCCAGTTGCAGGAGGATGGTGTTGAGACTCTCGATCTCCATGTTGTAGCGCATTTCTGTGTCCCGCAGAGTGGCCTCCAGTGATCCTTTCTGGAAAATGAAACCAAGAGAACCCAAAAGTTTGAGCAAACTTCACTGAGACAAAATCAAGATACATTAAATAATACAGCTAATTTTATAAAAGGATTAGAAAGATCAATGGAAAATGGCAATGGCTACAAGTAAACGAACTCACCAGGTTCTTCTGTGAGTCCAGCTCGATCTCCAATGTCTGAATTTGTCTGCGCAGTTCGTTGACTTCTGTACGTGCACCCTGGAGGGCCTCTGTGTTCTGTGTGACTTGAACCTGAATCTCTGAGATCTGGAGAGAGCATAAAATTTGACATTATCCCAAAAACAGTGGTACAGAGGTGTGACACTAACAAGACTCGATTTCAAGAAAGTGATTGTCTTTTGGAATATACCTGAGATTCGTGCCAGGCCTTCAGCTCCTCCTGGTTCTTCAGGGCCATCTTCTCATACTTGGATCTTATCTCCTCCATGATCAGGGCCAGATCCTGTCCTTTAGGAGCATCAACATCCACCTGCACTCCTGACTGGGAGATCTGGTTACGTAGCTCCATTACCTCCTGTTGGGTGGAGAGATCATAAAATAAGTCTTAAAGCAACACCCATAATAGATTCTGAGGTTGAGAAATGTTTTCAGATGTGCTAATGTCCAAATGTGCCAGATGTGCACTCACATTGTCATGGTTCTTCTTAAGGAAGATGAGCTCTTCCTTGAGGGCCTCAATCTCGCTTTCAAGGTTCATGCGGTTCATGTTGGTGTCATCGATGACCTTTCTCAGGCCGGCAATGTCAGCCTCCACACCCTGGCGGATGGACAGCTCGGATTCATACCTGCAGGCACAACAAAGGTCAATGGTTCGCTCTTCTAGGACACCAGGAAAGTTCCCATGAGGTCAAAATATTTGTTTTAGTTCACAGTTTTGTTACTCACTTGACTCTGAAGTCATCAGCAGCCAGACGGGCGTTATCAATCTGGAGCACAAAACGGGCGTTGTTTCCAGTGGCATCAAAGATCTACAACCAAAACAGAAATCTCTTGATTGAAACCACCATTGAACAATTTAATGTGCAATTATGACACATAAAACCTCACCTAACTTTAACTGTTTTACAAATGTGTGTGATCTATAATGTGTATATCACATGGTCACTCTGTACCAAGCTGCAGTACCATCTTCTTCCATAATGTCTTATTTTGATTAGATAAGAGGTACTGGAGAACAAAGTTCATTTTACAGTCTGTTAGATAATCATTATCCAACAGCCATGTTGAGAAAGCAGCTGGTGTCTGTTTGATGGTTGTAAATTAAGCCGTATAGCAAGAAGAACAAGCGTTGAGCTGGATTTCCTGTTTTTTTATTATTTTTTTTTTATCCTAAAGTTTTGTAAATGCTTTCCCTGTTTAAAAGCCAGCACATCCTGGCATCATGGAAAAGGGTGGAGACATAGAATAGTTTAAAACTAGTTAACGCAACATATTTTCCATATGCTAATGGGTGTTGGCTATGTATCTGCACTAACACTTATCTTACTTATCCTAGTTATATTTTATTATACATCTTTTATAATTTACTGAACTTTAAACTGTCTTTCTTATCCTAGTTATATTTTATTATACATCTTTTATAATTTACTGAACTTTAAACTGTACATTTCTTTTCTTTAGTCTAATCTCATGGTTAATCCTATTTGCTTTTGTGACTGTAAGAAACCCTGATGAATAGGACTTTAATTATTTTAATTCAATCTACCTGTCACTTTACTGCATAGTGAGCGATGAATGAAAAATCAATCATTCTGATAACACTGTCTAGTTATCAGTGACATATTAGCTTTAAAGTTCGGCTTCAAGATACAGTTGGTGTGAAACTGACTCTAATTAGTATTTTATCTGTTTTATGAACTTCTTTTCAAGAAAATGTAGAATAGCACTATACAAGTAGCTATAATATAATATAAGCTAGGAATATCTCTGCCAAAGTCTCACAGCTGGTCAGATTTTGCACCGTCTGAACTCTCTCGACTTTTCCATTTCCCTTATGACACAGACAGACGCTAAAACATCTCAGATCTCAGAGTTTCCATCCACAGGGAATAAACAAGCAAGGATGTGTAACAGGACAAGAACAAATACAGGATGGAAATGCTTATTCACCGGAATACCGGCTGTAAGTTACGACTGCCGTCCCGCTGAAGCTGAGCCTCCCTCCCCCATGCCTTCCCCCTGTTTTAGTTTCACCCATGGTTTCTCTTTTGGATCTCTGCCTATCAGTGCTGGCCATCAGTAAACTCTCATTCAGCTTTAAATGACAAAGAAATCTCTCTGTTTTGTTAGTTTCTGTCCTGAAACCCAATAAATGTCCACTAGACTGTTAATAACCACAAAGCAGCACAATTAGACTGTCACAGTAAGTTCTTTATAGATGCTGTAAATGTTCATTCAGACTCACCTTATTGCGCAGATCGTCAATGATGGGCTGGAAGCGGCTGTAGTCACGCACATCAGGACCTCTTTTCTCCAGGGCCTCGCGGATCTTCAGCTCCAGCTTGCTGTTGGCCTGCTCCAGGGTCCTCACTTTCTCCAGGTAGGAGGCCAGACGGTCATTCAAGTTCTGCATGGCCATCTTCTCATTGCCCATGATCTCACCTGTGGCTCCAGTGGCACTCACATGGATGGAGCTGGACATTGAGGGAAGTCCAACTCCACTGCGGACACCTGAGTAGGAGGCAGAGGAGATTCGGGTTCCTTGACCTCCAGCGCCGCCGTAGATGCTCGCAGCCCGGTAAGTCGGCACGTTGGTGGTACGCTTGATGGACATCTGGGACATCTGGGACACCGGCACCTGGGAGGTGGAGGAACGCACGCTGTAGCTTGATCTCAAACTCATGGTCGCTGAAGTGAATGAACAGATGAGTGATTGATGGCCTGGAGAGAGGTAGAGCTCAGTGACAAAGCCAGAAGAGTGCACGGGGCATGAGGGACACTCTCAGGCTTTATGAACAAACTGCTCACAGAAGTCCTGCCCACAAGCCCCTCCCTTCAGCCAATCACATTCCTCCATGTCTAGAGTGTGGTTCTGTGGGTTCCGTGACTGGATTCCTTTAAGAACTTTGTTATGACAAGTGGCTCCGTTTTTCCTCTCTGAAATTAGACAAAAATGTTCTTGACATCTGGAATTTTTTTTTTTTTTTAAATCTGTCTTATTATTAACATTTTAATATGTAATATAAGCAGGAAACCAATTTGGTAGAGATCTGCTAAACTAAAAAGAACAACTTTACATTACAAACATAACATTACAATAAGGTTTTATACCTCAGCATTAAGAAATCCTATGATTAACAAAATATCAATGAACAATACTTTAATGCTTTTATGAATTTAGGTTAATGTTCAATTATAAATATACTACTTTTTATGCTTTAGGTTGTATATATGAATATTGCTTAATGAAATATGAAAAAACCTAAATTAACAACGACCAATAGTTTATTTGTAATTAACATTCACCTACGGTACATTAATGCTGCAAAAATGTGCAAATTGTTAGTTTGTGATACTAATACATTTACTAATATTGACAGTGTTACCACTTAGTCACACAACTTCTATTTAGAAGTAAATCAAATTTTCCTATTAGAAAAAAAGAAAAAAAAAAAAAAAAAAAAAAAAAAAAAAAAAATTTTATATATATATATATATATATATATATATATTATGTAGTACAGAATTTGCTGGTGCTATTGAGTAACTCCTCCAGAGAATCCAAACCTGTTAGACACTCATATTGAGAAATCATTATATTTTGCAATTTGTCGACTCCTTTTTTTTTTTTTTTTTTTTTACTGTAAATAAAGAAAGCGTTTCATGTTGCAGCTGGCTATCTTTCTTATCTTTCTCATCTTTTTCACTTAACCATTGAACTGGAAAAACTGGCAAAAATGAATGAACAGAGAAAATAGGATTAGCCTATCACGATTTTCTAGTGGTGATATCCGATCACCGAAAGGATTTTCCTGACTGCCACGCCTGCAAAAGGATGTGTGAACCGACTCCTTGGTACACATACATGTACGGACAAAGAAATGAGCTAATCACTGAAACCTATTTGGACCCCAAGTAGTTTTAAACCATTCACACATTGGATTAGATCCATACCTGTTTGAAATAAGCTTCACAAAGATGAGTTTCAGAAGAGGAAGCTGATACTGTGACCACATTCCCAAAAGATTTCCTTTGGGTTTGTAAGTTGTATTTTACTTTATTTTGACAGAAAGAAATTGTTTACCTTGGAAATACATGACAGATTTAAAGAGTTTTCGAGTAAATTCATTCTGTGGAAACTTTATGATCTCACAAACAGCCCTAAAACTGTGCCAGGCCAGTCTGAATAAAGCAAAGCTAGATTGTGAGAGTTGATGGGAAAGAATGCAGATCAATGTTGTTGAGCCCATTTCACTGGCAGGCTCTCAGTTTGCTCAGTTGTTGTCTATTTATTTGTACAGAAAATGATTATTTTTTTGTGTGTCAGTTTTTAAAGAGGCAATAAACTCCATCATGGATGAAGCAGTACTATTTTATGAAGTTATTTAAAAAAAAAAAAAAAATATATATATATATATATTATTATTATTATTATTATTATTATTATTAATAATAGTTTTTCTGAATACTTTATAATACATTTAGACTCTCCTTGTATGGTACTCTTTATAATGTGAATCACAGTGTAGTGACTTTTTTTTAGTTAGCTAACATTTTACAATAATGTCCCATTAGTTAATGATAATGCATGCTTTAACTTACATTAACTAACAATGTTATACCTTTTTTTAAGTATTTATTAATATTTAGTAAAAAAATTAAATGGTTCATTGTTAGTTCATGATAGCTTTGGTCCAATAAATAATATTAACATATATACAATTTTTTTGATTTCAGCAATGTATTGGTGAATATAGAAATTAACATCTTATAAGAATAATAAGTATTCTGAACAAATTGAATCTTATTGTAAAATGTTACCAATATTTAATAATGTACAACCATTCAATTAATGTTAATACATTTATATTGCTCTCTTTCTTATTGAGGTTGTGTGTGATCATCCTAAAAGCTTTAAATTCTTTTTTTCAAATCATAATGTAATCAGTGCTGTGGGTTGCCAGATCCAGCATGTTCAAACCTTGTGGATGATTATGAGATTATTGCTTTTAAGTTATGATGCAGGCATGACAAAACAAGAAGGTGGTCCCTTCATAACTCATCTGGGATATATTCAAGCTTTGTTCTTCCAAAAAAAAAAAAAAAAAAAAAGAGCAAACATGCATGCACTCTCTCACACAGTTCAAAATTTTGAAAGACATAGAAATGATTGCCTACAACATGAAGGAAAAGTGATCTGTATGTGCATTTCGAGACTCATGGGAATCATAAGGAAATAAAGTTGCTTAATCTAATCTGGGCGGGGAGGGGAAGGGGTTATATGAGCACTGATAAAACTGAGTCATTTTACTATCAGGTGAAAGTATAAATGCCATATATGGGCATGTTTGAAATGTTGAAATGTTTATACATCCGTTGACATTGCACCCATGAGCAAATACAGGGCTTACTATTCATTTACATAACTCAACAAAGCAAACTTAATTCAAATAAAAACTGATGCTAATGATGTCATTTCGTTATGTGCCACATTGTATGTCGTACTAAGTATAGTTCAAGAAAGTGCCTTTACAACATTGAGCAGGTGGATCTGGCCTAATTATTGGTTATTAATGCTGTCAGATAAAGTCTGTTGAGTTATCATCATCTGAATGATCTTGGAGTTTGTCTGAATGAACTTGTTTACCTAATGCTTTCAATCACAACACAAAGGATAGACAGTAACTGCTGCTTCTCCCAATCCCTTGACAGCTCATCCAGAATCACAAAACCAACACAACTTTATTTGCCGTATTACCGTAAAAAAAGAGGAAAAAATAATGCTTTTATTCAATTGATAAAAAGTGACAGTAAATACATTTATAATGTTACGAAACTTTGTTTCAAGTCAATGCTTCCTAAAAAATATATCACTGTTTCCACAAAAATATGAAGCAGCACAACTGTTTTCATTGATAATAATAAAATATGTTTTTTTAAGCAGCAAATCAGAATATTAGAGTGATTTCTGAAGGATCATGTGACACTGATGACTGGAGCAATGATGCTGAAAAGTCAGATTTTACATCTCAGGAACAAATTACATTTCAGAGAGCAGGTTGGTAGGACTGAGTGTCATGGATTGTATAAACATGCGAACTAATGAACTAACACTGAACTAAAGAATCTGTCATTTTGATCCAGAAGTTTATCTTCAAAATTATTTGTTTAAATAAAGACTTTTGTAGTTGTTTTCTTAGCCCTCAGCTCCAAAATTATGTGAAAGACCTTGCAGTGGTTAGATTAAAGAAATCTGGTTGTTATCCAGAGCTAATGAGTTGCATGTTCAGCACATAGTGTTTGGTTTGATGACATCATGGTGGAAGTTTAGACTAGGTTCATAAGTCAAATGATGGTCAGAAGACAGTTCAGTCCTCAAAGCATCTGCATGTGAAATAAACTGGGCTCAGCGCCGGTTTTCATGCATTTCTGATGCCAGGAGAGCATAAAAAAACTCCAGTCACAGTCAAAACCATTTATGAGCAATATGTACAGTACCATCATCCAGGCTGGTTGGATGAAAAACATGATAATTTTACCATGAAATCAGATAATATTTTCCTGTCTAGGCAGATGGTTTTCGCAGTGCACACAGAGGGTGTGGCTCTTACCAAATAGTTTTTTTTCCCAGTACCTTATCAGCATGCTCAAAAATCTGTTTGGCGGTAACATTATTGTGTCACATGAAGTGTCACACACTGAGTCAGGCTGAATCCAGTAGGTGTGGCATGTCTTCATTTTCTAAAATATCCTTTTCTAATTTTATTTTAACCAACATTCCTCTAAGATTCTAATGGCGCTAAGTACCATTATTTTGTCTTGCAACCTGAAGCATGAAATCTTTCCTTGTGTCAAACTACAAATGCCACAAAGAATGACATGCAGTTTGGCGTCACTAGAGCTGGACACCTGACCTTGCTTTATATTGTACACATTCAGGCGTGGACAAGAAACCACAAAATGCACAGAATGTTCCAGATGTGAAGGCACCTGATTAAACACATGGCAGGTGTCGAACACATTCCTCAGATCTGACACAGCACAGCAGAACAGACAGCAGTCAGTCAGAGATGGGGGTGCAGACTGATCAAAAGAAGGGGAGGTGTTGGGAAAGGTGGAGTAAGAAGGGTGGGGGCACTTACTGGATGTATGATAGTGTGAATAAGATGCATTGATTCCTACACAGTACATTCCAGTACAACTCTTTGTTCTGCTTCTCAGTAGGATCAGATTTGGGAGGAGGAGAGTGAGGGGAAATGCTTTGTGTGTGGCTCAGTCATCCTGTGTCTCATATAAAATCCTTTTGCACTTTGAGCATGTTAGATAACGTGCAAAAATGCATGTAAATCCCCATTTGCACACATCAAATGTACTGATGATCTGTTTATATGTACACTAGTTTAGTTCTGCGTATGTGTGTATACAAACCAAACTCCACATCCACAGGTGTGCCCACATTAGTTAAATTTCAGGGAAATTTCATAAACAAAAAAAAGGTCTGTTTGTCAGTTGTCATAGTGTAGATGAAACATAACTCACAGCTTGTGTTTTTTAAGAAAGCAAACTTGAACTTATTGTGAAATCTGCATTAAGGAAGTATTTTACCCCCTTTACAGGTTGCATGGATCACTACTGAAATGACTGTATTTTAACTCTGAACATTTTCAGAAAAATTATAAATGCAACCGCACCTAAAGAGTTCATTCACATAGTGAATGTGTTTTTGTGTAAAATGCAGGGCAGTGTTGTTGACATGAAAAAATAAAATAAAATAGATGAACTTTTAAACATTGAACTTTTATAAGACAAACAATGAAAAACAAATAAAAAAAAGCAAAGCGGAATGCAAAACCAAGAATAATAACTATAACAAAAACAAAAACTATAATATTTTAATAATCAATCTAATTTTAGGACAATAGTCCAGAGCACAGCTCTAACAATAACATTACAAAGAAACTATATTATTGGAATCACTTTCAGAATTTTTTTTTCTCAAACTGATGAATGATTGAAATATTAACAGCCAATCAGAATCCACTCGAGTTTAAAGACCTCGAGCATTTAAATTGGCAGACAATAAACTGCAGCATGCGTTATAATAAATAGAGCAGTATTGTGCACTAGTAGTTTTCTTTATGGTTATTGTTTATGGTTTCAACAATAACGCTGTTGCTGTGGCTTTTCTACAGCTGTTGCTTTGCATTTTCTCTCAGTGTTTATTGATATACAGTTGCTAGGGTGTTCTAGGTTGTTGTTTACTGGTTAAAGTCCAAAGATCCCAATCCAAAGTCTTTAGGATATTCCCGTCCATAGATATGCATCAGATTTCTCCTTCAGTGTAAGCCTGTCTTTTATCACCCACCAAATGGAAATCATACATACACTGATTTAGCAAATGTCTGTAAGCAGCACAAAGTGCAAATTCAGGCATAGAAAATCACACAGCAATTAGTGTAAAACAAGTTCCAGAAATACATTCCCAAGGCAACAGGAAACAACTTTCCCTTTCATGCATACTTTTTTTCTTCTTTTTTTTACCACGCCACCCAGCTCTTGGCGAGTTCTTGTGAATTTTACACACCACATTTCATAACGGTGTCGGCCCAACAGCTGGAGCGCAGAGGTGCTGGCTCATTTACAATGTCCAGCATACTGAGACCGAGCTTTTACTATATAGACCGAACAGACGAAGGGAGCTGCGAAACACTGAATGAAAAGAACCACTGTGTTCTTCTCAAAGGCCCACAGCAGCTCACTCACACTCAGTAGCTCTTAAATTAGGGAAGACTATGTGTGTGTGGATGCATGGAAAAACGTGTTGACTTATGAGTGAGAGAATATTTTCAGCCTTTGTGCTGAATGATGAATTAGAAGCACACTAGGAAGAACTTTTCATGCACGGCTGTGACATTTAGGCGAACAGTGGTATCTTCACCATGTCTGGATTCTTCCCTTTTTATAAGGTCATAAAAATCCTGTCAGATGATTCAGTGTTGCATTCATCTGGCCGGGACCCCACAGTCTTATTAGCCAGCATTCTTACAGAGACCACTGCATAATGATGTTTGACAGCAGCAGGGCATGGGAGACTCCTTTTTTATTTAGCTGGAATGATTCATCGTTTGGTTCCAGACAGTGACAACAGACACACATTGTGCTGCTTTCACCACTTGTTCCTGCTACATTTTATGTAGCGCACAACATTTTTGCACCGCCACAATGCTACAGTGTTCTGGTTAGTTGCCAGGGTATTGCAGTATGGTTGCAAATATGTTCTACTGGGCTTTAAGCACATTGCAGTGCAGTTACTATGGTGTAGTTTACTAGCAAACGAGCCCGCACACAAGTGTCTACAGTATAGGCTACTTATTGCTAGATACTGCTTATGTCTTTAACTTGTTATTAGTAAATGTTTTTTGTTTGTTTGCTTGTTTTTTGTTTTGTTCTGTTTTTCACATCAGGGAAAAAATCATGAATTGCATATAAAATTTATTGCATGATTTATTATATATACATATATATATATATATATATATATATATATATATATATATATATATATATATATATATATATATATATATATATATATTACTCAGTCCTGTTTGTAGAGCAATTTAAAGTTAGGTTTATTATTAAATTTGTACAATTCGACCACTGGCTGTGTCTGGTATTCAATGCCTTGTAAACTGACATGAACAAACAATTAACAAGTGTATTTTTCATAAACAAACGTTAATAACAATGAATAAGTATTGTAAAACCATATAGATTTTTATTAATACATGCTAGGTTACGCAATTACTAATAAAGAACTTATTGCTACACGCTATTTTTAATAACTGAGTAATTGTCTCACAATAATGCTTTTAGACTGTGTCCTTGTGAGAAACATCAAAACCAGGCCCAGCCTCAAATGCTCTCTCAAAAACAGATCAAAAACAGACCATTTGAAACCAGCCATTATGGGGACTTGGCTTTGATCTGGCAACCCCCATGACCTCTTTCCTCTGCCTCCTTTGCTCATGGCTCTTTCTCTGGTCAGAGAAATACCTCATGTGTTTGTGGAGAGTGGCACAGTAGTATGAAATTGGATAGACAGTGTGAAGACCATGTATCAGCAGTGTATGTCTTGTCGGGAATGAGCTGAAAATTCTACATGACTCACAGTAGAGCACTTAAGATCAATATGTGTTTGGCTGAGGATGCAGTATTAGGATCTAAGCTGTAGTAGTTGTATTGTATTTCTTCATTCACTCTCAATCACTGTCTTATTATTAAAGCCAGAAGGCCAAGGTTTTATTCTGCCCCTTTGTGGGCTTGTTGACTTAAAAACATAAATACATGAAGATAGGAGATAACCTCTGAAATTGGGTTCATGTTAATGTTTTTGCCCAGCTCTACAGGAAGTTCCACCACAGCAAAAAACAATCCAGACTAAGTCTTGAGGGCTCTGGGGTCAGTGATAAGGAGGGGCTATCACCATTTCTTTTCAATACAAAAATATATCAGTGCCAGTTCTGTGTATAATAATGCTTATAAGGAAAGCATACAAGATAAAATGAGTAATCGTAGCATTTAAAAGTTGGTGATAATAGGCTGATATTATTTAAAATTTCTTGACAACTGAACTTAAAGGGCTAGTTAACCAAAAGTTTAAATTCTGTCACTAATTACTCACGCTCATGTCGTGCCAAACTCGTAAGACCTTCGTTCATATTCAGAACACAAATTAAGATACTGATAACATTTTAGAGCTTTCTAACCCTACATAGACAGCTTACATAGATAACACAACTACCACATTCAAGGGCAAGAAAAGTGGTAAAGACATTTTTAAAATAGTCCATGTGACATCAGTGGTTCAACAGTAATTTTATAAAGCTACAAGAATACTTTTTGTGCAAAATTTTTTTTTTTGACTTTTCATAATTTCATAATTTCAAAAAATTATGACTTTTCACAATTTCATCTCTTCTGTATCAGTCTTAGACCATCTTAGCATTCACGACAGTACTACGACACGTGTGTGCAATTCTTTGCCTTCAGAAAGTATTTTCGTAGCTTCATAACAATAAGGTAGAACCAGTGATGTCACATGAACTATTTTAAAGATGCCCTTACTATCTTTCTGGGGCTTGAACGTGGTAGTTGCATTGCTGTCTATGGATTGACAGAAAGCTCTCGGATTTCATCAAAAATATCTTAATTTGTGTTCTAAAGATGAACGAAGGTCTTGTGGGTTTGGAACAGCATGAAAGTGGGTAATTAATGACAGAATTTTCATTTTTGGGTGAACTAAACCTTTAAAGTGTTATCAAACACACACAAAAATTAGCCTAATGTATGTCACATAATTTACCTTGTTTGTTATTTAGTGAAATTAAATATGTAAATACTTATTCTGTTAGCATGATCAATGTTTGTTGCACTTTTTAGCATTTATGAGGAGAGAAAGTTTCTCTGTGTTATATGGTTTGCTCTCAAATAATTTTTTTTTTCTTGGACGCTGATTCATTTTTATGTTCAACAACTAAAAATAAACTAATAAAAATACGTTAATGAATGGAATTTACAATAAATAAGAATACAGTAAAAAAATCTAATAAATAATAAATGTACTAGTATTAAAACACCTAGAATCTATATAAATGAGGATGGATTCGTCCATCCAAAGTGATTGTTCACTTTGTGGTGCATAAAGACACTACTGAAAAGAACACCTCTGTCTCTTTAGCATTAGTTTTGGAGCACATGGGCGTATTTTCCATTCACTACACGTTTTGCCATTCGTCCAAGTGGTTTCACAGAGGAGATCCTCAGGAATTTGACCTCATGACACCACAAAGACCGCTATGCCGTGTGAGCCAACACCTTGACGGGTGAGTCATGATCGCTACATTGGGGTGAAACTGCAAGGTTAACAAAAATCTCCACTGTTCTACAACTGATTAAGCTGTTTAAATGTGCTAACAGACATTGGTCAAAAGCCAAGGGTCAGATAGCACTCAGAATTCATCAAAAAATATCTTAATTTGTGTTCTGAAGATGAACAAAGGTCTTACAGGTTTGGAATGGCATGAGGGTGAGTAATTCATGACCGCATTTTCATTTTTGGGTGCACTATCCCTTTAACACCATCTGTGTATGAGACCCTGCTGATTCACTTGATCTTCAGACTTGATTGTCCACTTTGGCATCAACAAAATTAAAACATGAGAATGTTTTTGTGTAAACCCAGCCGCTGTTATTTCAAACATGTTTGTTCAGGTTTTGCTATCAGTGTTTTGTTAGGTTGTTTGAGGAGGTGGGTGTTCAATCAGTGATCAAAGATAAAACCAAGACTTCCAGACTTGCTCTCTAAGCAGCGGTGACCTCTGACCTGATAGAGGATTTGACAAGCAACAGCGCTGGATTTTGTTAGAATAGAGAACCCAAAGCCTCCCACTCATTCTCTCAAATCCCTCCCGCTCTCTTTGTGCCACTTTACTTGCCCCTGGAATGTGCCTGAATTTGCGCAAGCTAACATGAGAGAATAGATAACAGCAGAGACTCATGGGTAAGGATTCTTATGCAAGCTTATGCTAAAACTAACAGGCTTTAAACCACACTCCTGCCTGTACACCCCTTCTGGGTCTATTTCTCTATCTTGTTCACATTTGGTCAGTCCCACTGTGTGCGCTCATTTGGGTAAATTAAATTTTTCTGTTGACAGAAGGATGTTGGAACATGAGGTTCTTCTTACTTGACTTGGCAGTGGCCTAAGAGAAAATATAAAACAGGAGTATTCAATTAAAGCACCTAGAGGGTCCAGTCTCTAATGTTCTTCCCAACACAGGTCCAAACAATCAAGCATCCAAATAAACTATGGCTAAGCAAATTTTGTTTTGGGAAAAATTACTGTAAAGTTGGCAGCCATAACACAATACTATACATTGTTTATTCCCATCTATGGAATCTATTTTTAAAGTGGAAATAGTTTCTGTGGAGTGATTTAGAATTTAGAATTATTCTTTAGAATGTTCTCTTAGAACTGTTCAATGAAAGGTTCTTTGGGGAATGTCTTTATTTTTAAGAGTGTGTTAAAAAGTGAGAAATAATAAAACCTAAAAGTAGTCAAAAAATCAAAATGTATTATCATTTTACAAAATGTATATTAAAATTATGATTTCATTAATTATACAATAATTATAATTTTGCATTTGTGAGAATTAATGAATCCAAAAAAGGGTCAAAATGTCAAGTTCTCTTTTTTTTATATATATATAAAATGAATACAAAAATTATTATATTATGTTAATTATATAATTAAATGTGCTTTATGTAAATAATAATATAATACAAGAACATTTCTTCCCTTACTTCCCATCTGATACCATAACTTTAGCATGAACCTCCACAGTACTTTTATGTCAGACTTTTAACTTGTTTCTTAAAATCTAAATATGTTTAATTACACAACTTTTTATTTATTTTAGTTCTTTTTATTTTAATTTAGTTTTAGTTTTTTCAATCCCCTTCATTTAAGAAAAACCTATTTTTGGGGCATTTCTAGTCTTTACCCTTTCATCTTTTGATTGATAGTTCAGATGAATTTTCCTGAATTGACACACACACACACACACACACACACACACACACACACACAAACACACTCTTTGGCAGTAGTTTTGCTGATCCATTCCTTTGTTGATGGATGTTGCCACTGTTTTGCATGCAATATATTTTCTCTAAACAGTGAAAGTCATTGCTGACTGAAAAGTAATCAAGCTGTTCTGTGTGACTATGCACATTTGGTGCTTGAGAGCCCTCATTCTTTTTATGTCTCTAAACTTTCATTAGTCTCTCCCCATTCCAAGAAATGGAAATAAACCAGTGAATGAAGATTTTATGACTAGGGCCAAATGATCCTTGTCACGCTTCCTCCAAGTAAAACAAAATCCAGAGTATGCTTTTGGCAATGCTCAATCAGTCAGTGACCCAGAGGTCACAAGAGTGTTCTGGGAATGGCAGACTATAGTGCTCACAGTGAGAAACCATTTCAGTTGAACTGCTTCATTTGCAAACACAATGAGTCACTACTTTAAATTCTCACAGTGACCTCCAAAACAACCCTCCTTGATTTGTTTAATTTTACCGACTGGTTGACCAGTATTTGATTGGTCTGCAGACATTATGAACAAGTGATGATTGGTGGATAAAACAGGGTCATTAGCTGCTTTGTCTTTCACTCTGGTTTGGACTGTGATCCTCAATCACTCCACTATACATGTATGACTAATATCTTCCCGGCACTGACTGCACTGTAATATTCTAGATACTTTTAACCCTGCAAAATTAGATAAATGTTAGAGGTTCAGTCCAATTATATTTCAGTCCAACACTGTTGTTGCATTAAAAATTTCACTTATGCATTTTGAGAAAGATGAGAACTTGTAAAGAGGTGTTTTGTGGGGATTGTTAAGATTTTTTTGTTCTTTTCTGGGGTTACCATTGTTCTAAAAAGTGACAGTTCGGCTTTATTTATATTTGTGTAACAACAAAGGGCCACACTTTATTTTAAGGTCTAATTCTCGCTTTTAACAAGCCATTAACTATGACTTTTGCCTCAATAAACTAATTTGCTTCTTATTAATAGTTAGTAAAGTATTGGATAGGATTAGGGATGTAGAATATGCTTTATAAGCACTAATAAACAGCCCAAATGTTAATAATAGGCATGCTATAGTAAAATGTTACCCAATAAAAGTAACATTTTGCATGCTAGTAGTTAACTTGTTAGAGTTTAGTTTTTACTTACTCAGTTCCATCTCCACTAAGGGGAAGTCGTGGCCTGGTGGTTAGAGAATCGGACTCACAATCGAAGGGTTGTGGGTTCGAGTCTCGGGCCGGCAGGAATTGTGGGTGGGGGGAGTGCATGTACAGTTCTCTCACCACCCTCAATACCACAACTTAGGTGCCCTTGAGCAAGGCACCGAACCCCCAACTGCTCCCCGGGCGCCGCAGCATAAATGGCTGCCCACTGCTCCGGGTGCGTGTTCACAGTGTGTGTGTGTGTTCACTGCTCTGTGTGTGTGCACTTCGGATGGGTTAAATGCAGAGCACAAATTCTGAGTATGGGTCACCATACTTGGCTGAATGTCACTTCACTCACTTCACTACACAGAGTACACATATGAATTTACATGCCAATGTTATGTTATGTGGGAAAACCACTGCTCACAATTGTGTCAGGTTAAACTAAAAAAAATTTCTGCTGCTGCTTTAAAGAAGCCAGAAAGAAAGTTGATATGAAGAACCTTTAACAAGAACTGCTTTAGGCTTCAAAGAACCATATATTCAAATCATAAACCCAACAGAACAAAACATGGTTCTTCAGTTCAATTTTAAAATGTCGAACTAAATGTAAACGCCTCACATTCTAAGTCAAAGTGCAACACTGTTTCATGTTCTACTAGCTTTCATTTTCAGAGCAGTTTGCAATCAATGATTACTGCGCATTTAGTGGTTATTAATGATCTACTTGATATTAATTACAGTTGGACAGTAATAGTATTTTATTGTAATACGCTGTAGACAGTTGTAAGAGTGCATATTTTATCTCCTTTCTAAACGTTAACAGCTTCTCTCTGGGCCGCCTTGTCACAGGAAGGAAAGACAATGAACATTATTTAACACAATTCAATATATATATTTTACTAATATCAGAAAAAAGTTTGCATGATATTATGATCTCATTTCTTGCATGATCTCATGCACATTATATCAGCAAAATCCAATATTGGTAGAGCTCTAATCAGTATGTATTGATAAATTAGAACATAAGCCTATATTTAAACCCATGTTTTAATTGTTTGTATACCTTTATCAAGGTAATATGATTGTGCATTCACGTACACATGCATTATTACTGTAAATAATCGTGATTGCCCTCTGGTGGCAATTAATTACACTTCCCATTTAGTACAGTAGAGGGCAGAAGTACAGTTTGCAGGTAAGCTACAGGTAATTTTCATCCTCTTTACTTCTCCTTCACCTCTGCCCTTCTTTTGTCCACAAGATCACAGTGAGATCATTTTCGTCATGGTGACGCCTCATGGTTGTGACATCAGCATGGACCGAAGATGAGTGAAATCAAGCCCCCCATATCACATGCCCACCTGCATACCTAACAAACCATGTGTGGTTTCCTAAACAACCGGGAAAAGTTAGGGAGGGGACAGCAGGAAAGGCAATCCTCCATGGTGGCCTGAATGCTCCGGACAGCTGTTATCAGAACAGTGCACACTCAACCCACTTCCATCTGCATTCCTCTTTTTCTATCTCCTTTTCTCTGTCTTTTTTCCATCCTGGCCTTAAAACAAACAAATTACGATGTCTCTTCCTGCTTATCGGATTTTTGCTCTCATGCACTCGAGGTCTTTCACACATTGTTGCACTTTTTCACTCTGTCTTGCGTAACCCAGTCTCTCCTCTTCCCATTTCTCCCCCACTCTCCTGCGGGGGATTCAAGGCCGCCAGCATATTTAGTAAAATCTCCCCCTCGACCTGCGTCTCTACCCCCTTTGGCCCAACGATATTATCCTCTCGGACTCACAGATGCCTCGCGTAAACAAAACAAAGCTAATTCGCAAATGGTTCCCAAGTCACACGACACAATCAAACGCTCCGTCATGTGTGCTCTGCTTCGGTGGATCCCACGGGAGTAAAACTAGAGTAAATACTATCAGCATTAGAGACCTGGGCCAGGAATAGTGTTTCATTAACAATGTCTGTCCGGTCGTCATTGGAGCAGATGTGCAGCTGTCTGAATTGTGGGTTTGGCACAGCATGAATAGAAATGAGGCTTGAATTGAGCTGTTATCACTGGATGAAATTCACAGGTGTCAGTAAAAGGTGTGGTGCAACAGCATGGATCCAAGCACATTCAGCTTTATTAATAATGCATCTCCATTAATAATGACAGATGTATAAGGGTAAACAATGCCCCAGACATTTAGAGTGGGGGTAGTTTAATCAGTGTATTTGTAATAGTAAAAAAAAAAAAAATTTTTTAAGCAAATTTGTAAAAAATAAAAATAATTATAACTATACTTATGGGTGTATCACATTAGAATTTGTTTTTTAATGTTTTTGAAAGAAGTAATTTATACTCACAAACATTTTTATTTATTGGATAAAAGTACAGTAAAATCAGCAATATTGTGAAATATTATTACAATTTAAAAAAAAAAAAAAATTATATATATTTTTAAAAAGTAATTTATTCCTGTGATTGCAAAGCTGAATTTTGTATCACATGAGCCTTCGGAAATCATTCTAATATACTGATTCTTATTAGCATTATTGAAAACAGTTGTGTTACTTTTTTGGAACCCGTGATACTTTTTTAATGATTAAAAATTAAAAAATGAATAAAATAAATAACATTAATATGAAAGCATTTTTTTTAAATATAAATAATTTGTCGCAATGTCTTGGGGATTATTGGATTATATACAGTAGTGGATATAATTACTGGTTACTAGATGCCAGAATATTTTCATGATGATCTTTCATCGGGGGGTTGGCAAGATTTTAGGTGACAAATCAGAAAAGAAAAGGTTAGTTATGCAATCCCCAAAAAAGAGCTAGAAAGAGAGATTAAGAAGCAAAAAAAAAAAATGGAACGTACAGTCTGGATTTGGCAACACAATGATTATCTACTCAACACTCCTTGACTATGACCAATACTAACCATCTAAAGCACACTAATTTTAACCATTTCCATATGTTAGAATGTATATAAATTGAGGGTTTCCATCTCCTGTCTTTTCCAAACACAGATGGCATTGCTGTATAATCAAATACAGTGGTTTACAATGATGGGCCACAACCCAAAAATGGATCGTAGATTTATGTTAAATGCAAAAAGATTAAACTGCAGATAAGTATTTAATCAAGCATAGTTTAGATAACAAAAATAAGCTCATGAACGTTTTAAAAGGTTGGAGAAGATGCTTAACATATCTTTTGTTTTTGACATCAAAGGCCTTGAGGCCAACTGGTATTTGGCACAAACTCAATGGGTCCCTCAGTAAAAGCTAGTCAAATTAAGCAGATGCCAACAAGGACATTGCGTGACATGCTCTCATCCTTGAAAAAGAATGTAGGAGACTACATTAAAGAGATAGTTCATCCAAAAATGACAGAAAAATTAAAAAAAATGATGTAAGAAAAATTCTGACAATGTATTACTCTCATGGCATTACAAAACCGCTAGTTCACTTATTTGGTCCGGACCAAATACAATGTTGATCTTTTTGTTGTTGTTGTTGTTGTTGTTGTTGTTGTTGTTGGTTGGTGCGGTTCGCTTTCACATTGCCATATTTGCAAGTGCACCAGAAACTTTAAACAAAACCACACATGTGCTTAAAGTCATCCATTCATTGGTTCATCCATTCAACCATTCCAGAGGTCATTTCGAAGTGGACCAAGACCACCTCTTCAGCTGGGTCTCGCTATGGTTGTTTGGTCCACACCAGAGTGCAATTGCTGTATTCACACCTGCACAAAAGATCTGCACCAAAGGGGGAAATTAACTTGAGTTCAAATCATTCAAACCAAACAAGACAGGTGTGAATACACCCTTAGATTTGCAAAACATAAGAAGATATTTTGAAGAATGTTGGTAAGCATTAACTTTCATTACATGGACAAAAAAAAACAACGGAAGTCAGTATGACCCAAAACAGTTCTCACTTTAGTTAGGGGATCAATTCTACAGTGGCCCAGTAGTGCACAACACAAATTTAGTTAGCTGAGTTGTGACTTGTTTCCATTGTGTTGCGATTTGTTTCCATTGTGTTGTGGCTTTTTTCTGTTGTAACTTGTTTTCATTGTGTTGTGGCATTTCTTCGTTGTGTTGTGGCTTTTTTGCAATGTGTTGTGGCTTTTTTCCATTGTCTTGTGATTTGTTTCCATTGTGTTGTGGATTTTTCCGTTGTGTTGTGACTTGTTTCCATTGTGTTGTGGCTTTTTTCTGTTGTGTTGTGCCTTGTTTCCATTGTGTTGTGGCTTTTTCCATTGTGTTGTGATTTGTTTCCATTGTGTTGTGGCTATTTCCGTTGTGTTGTGACTTGTTTCCATTGTGTTGTGGCTTTTTTCTGTTGTGCCTTGTTTCCATTGTTTTGTGGCTTTTTTCTGTTGTGTTGTGGCTTTTTTCCATTGTGTTGTGAATTTTTTCCGATATGTTGTTACTTTTTTCCATTGTGTTGTAGCTTTGTTTCATTTGTGTTTTGGCTTTTTTCCATTGTGTTGTGAATTTTTTCCGTTAAGTTGTTACTTGTTTCCATTGTGTTGTAGCTTTGTTTCATTTGTGTTTTGGCTTTTTTCCGTTGTGTTGTGCATTGTTTCCATTGTGTTGTTGCTTTTTCCGTTGTGTTGTGACTTGTTTCTATTGTGATGTGGCTTTTTTCTTTGTGTTGTGCCTTTTTTCCAATGTGTTGTGAAATGTTTCCATTGTGTTGTGGCTTTTTCCGTTGTGTTGTGACTTGTTTCCATTGTGTTGTGGCTTTTTTCCATTTTGTTGTGGCTTTTTTCAATTGTGTTATGACTTGTTTCCATTGTGTTGTGACTTTTTTATGTTATGTTGTGACTTGTTTCCATTGTGTTGTAGCTTTTTTTCATTTGTGTTTTGGCTTTTTTTCCATTGTGTTGTGACTTTTTTATGTTATGTTGTGACTTGTTTCCATTGTGTTGTAGCTTTTTTCATTTCTGTTTTGGCTTTTTTTCCGTTGTGTTGTGAATTGTTTCCGTTAAGTTGTTACTTGTTTCCATTGTGTTGTAGCTTTGTTTCATTTGTGTTTTGGCTTTTTTCCGTTGTGTTGTGCATTGTTTCCATTGTGTTGTTGCTTTTTCCGTTGTGTTGTGACTTGTTTCTATTGTGATGTGGCTTTTTTCTTTGTGTTGTGCCTTTTTTCCAATGTGTTGTGAAATGTTTCCATTGTGTTGTGGCTTTTTCCGTTGTGTTGTGACTTGTTTCCATTGTGTTGTGGCTTTTTTCCATTTTGTTGTGGCTTTTTTCAATTGTGTTATGACTTGTTTCCATTGTGTTGTGACTTTTTTATGTTATGTTGTGACTTGTTTCCATTGTGTTGTAGCTTTTTTTCATTTGTGTTTTGGCTTTTTTTCCGTTGTGTTGTGAATTGTTTCCATTGTGTTGTGGCTTTTTCCGTTGTGTTGTGACTTGTTTCTATTGTGCTGTGATTTTTTTCTTTGTGTTGTGCCTTGTTTCCATTGTGTTGTGAAATGTTTCCATTGTGTTGTGGCTTTTTCCGTTGTGTTGTGACTTGTTTTCATTGTGTTGTGGCTTTTTTCCATTTTATTGTGGCTTTTTTCCATTGTGTTATAACTTGTTTCCATTGTGTTGTGTTTTTTTTACGTTATGTTGTGACTTGTTTCCATTGTTTTGTAGCTATTTTTCATTTGTGTTTTGGCTTTTTTCCATTGTGTTGTGAATTTTTTCCATTATGTTGTGGCTTTTTCCGTTGTGTTGTGACTTGTTTCTATTGTGCTGTGATTTTTTTCTTTGTGTTGTGCCTTGTTTCCATTGTGTTGTGGCTTTTTCCGTTGTGTTGTGACTTGTTTCCATTGTGTTGTGGCTTTTTTCCATTGTGTTATGACTTGTTTCCATTGTGTTGTGTTTTTTTTACGTTATGTTGTGACTTGTTTCCATTGTGTTGTAGCTTTTTTTCATTTGTGTTTTGGCTTTTTTCCATTGTGTTGTGAATTTTTTCTGTTATGTTGTTACTTGTTTCCATTGTGTTGTAGCTTTGTTTCATTTGTGTTTTGGCTTTTTTCCGTTGTGTTGTGAATTGTTTCCATTGTGTTGTTGCTTTTTCCATTGTGTTGTGAAATGTTTCCATTGTGTTGTGGCTTTTTTTCCGTTGTGTTGTGAATTGTTTCCATTGTGTTGTGGCTTTTTTCCATTTTGTTGTGGCTTTTTTCAATTATGTTATGACTTTTTTCCATTGTGTTGTGGTTTTTTTATGTTATGTTGTGACTTGTTTCCATTGTGTTGTAGCTTTTTTCATTTCTGTTTTGGCTTTTTTTCCGTTGTGTTGTGAATTGTTTCCATTGTGTTGTGGCTTTTTCCGTTGTGTTGTGACTTGTTTCTATTGTGCTGTGATTTTTTTCTTTGTGTTGTGCCTTGTTTCCATTGTGTTGTGGCTTTTTCCGTTGTGTTGTGACTTGTTTCCATTGTGTTGTGGCTTTTTTCCATTTTATTGTGGCTTTTTTCCATTGTGTTATGACTTGTTTCTATTGTGTTGTGGTTTTTTTACGTTATGTTGTGACTTGTTTCCATTTTGTTGTAGCTTTTTTTCATTTGTGTTTTGGCTTTTTTCCATTGTGTTGTGAATTTTTTCCGTTAAGTTGTTACTTGTTTTCATTGTGTTGTAGCTTTGTTTCATTTGTGTTTTGGTTTTTTTCCGTTGTGTTGTGAATTGTTTCCATTGTGTTGTTGCTTTTTTCCGTTGTGTTGTGACTTGTTTCTATTGTGATGTGGCTTTTTTCTTTGTGTTGTGCCTTTTTTCCATTGTGTTGTGAAATGTTTCCATTGTGTTTTGGCTTTTTTTCTGTTGTGTTGTGAATTGTTTCCATTGTGCTGTGGCTTTTTTCCATTTTGTTGTGGCTTTTTTCAATTGTGTTATGACTTGTTTCCATTGTGTTGTGGTTTGTTTATGTTATGTTGTGACTTGTTTCCATTGTGTTGTGGCTTTTTTCATTTTTGTTTTGGCTTTTTTTCCGGTGTGTTGTGAATTGTTTCCATTGTGTTGTGGCTTTTTCCGTTGTGTTGTGACTTGTTTCTATTGTGCTGTGATTTTTTTTCTTTGTGTTGTGCCTTGTTTCCATTGTGTTGTGAAATGTTTCCATTGTGTTGTGGCTTTTTCCGTTGTGTTGTGACTTGTTTCCATTGTGTTGTGGCTTTTTTCCATTTTATTGTGGCTTCTTTCCATTGTGTTATGACATGTTTCCATTGTGTTGTGGTTTTTTTACGTTATGTTGTGACTTGTTTCCATTGTGTTGTAGCTTTTTTTCATTTGTGTTTTGGCTTGTTTCCATTGTGTTGTGAATTGTTTCCATTGTATTGTGGCTTTTTCCGTTGTGTTGTGACTTGTTTCTATTGTGCTGTGGCTTTTTTCTTTATGTTGTGCTTTGTTTCCATTGTGTTGTGAAATGTTTTCATTGTGTTATACTAATTTTGCTGTGTTGTGGCTTGTTTCCGTTGTGTTACAGCTTTTTTTCTGTTTTGTTGTCCTAGTTTCATTGAGTTTTGACTTGTTTCCATTTTGTCCATTGTGTTGTGCTAATTTCATTGTTTTGTGCTAATTTTGTTGTGTTGTGCTAACTTTGTTGTGCCTCAACTTGTCTATATTCTATTGCATTCTGTGGTGACATAATCACTAGGGGTGGGAATTGCAGGGTACCTCACGATACGATATTTATCACTTCAGAACAACATGAAGCTGAGTAAATGACAGAATTTTATTTTTTTGGGGTTAACTATCTCTTTAAATATGGTCACCACTGGACGCCTAGTATAAAATATAGGTCCTGAAGCAGAACTGGCAAAACCACATATTAAGCATATTCATTTTCAGGCCTCAGTTCCGTGGTGAAGTCAAAGCCAAAAGCTTCTCTTTCTCTCTCTCTCTCTCTCTCTCTCACTCTGTCTCTCTCAAAAAATTGAGAGAGAGAGAAAGAGAGAGAGACAGAGAGAGAAAGAAAGAAAGAAAGAAAGAAAGAAAGAAAGAAAGAAAGAAAGAAATGAAAAGTTGTTTAAACTCATTTCGAGGTGTGCCGTTTATTTTCCAGCACCCATGATTCCTATCAAATCCCTTCATTTTATTCTAGATTTACCCAATTGCTTCCCACCCAAACAGTTACTCAGTACTTCTGAGTGGTTTATTGCACCGTTTACTAGTTTATTTTAAAGTGATGCAACACTTCTCCTTCATACACAGCCTGATTTCAGGTTTCATTCATGTTTACAGCACAAACACTGCAAGATGGGTTCTTTGCAGGATCATTCAAATTTTTACAATGCTAAAGGATGCATTGCTCTTAACTGATTTTGTTGACTAACTTCTTGACCTCAATCCCTCCTGTTCATAAAAAGAAAGCAAGTATGTTATGCATTCGCTATGAGGATTACATTCCCCAAAAAGATTCGAGACCACAGAGAGAGAGAAAGAGAGAGAGACAGAGAGAGAAAGAAAGAAAGAAAGAAAGAAAGAAAGAAAGAAAGAAAGAAAGAAAGAAATGAAAAGTTGTTTAAACTCATTTCGAGGTGTGCCGTTTATTTTCCAGCACCCATGATTCCTATCAAATCCCTTCATTTTATTCTAGATTTACCCAATTGCTTCCCACCCAAACCCTCCCTCTTTCCTCCTCCACTCCTCCACTCTTTTGCCCTGTCCAGAGCATTCCAATCCTCTGCCATCATACCTGCTGTTACACGCTTCCCCAACTGACCAATCATGTGCAGACCTGCTCACAAAGACCTTCGCTGTTACCAGACAGTTCTACTGCAGAGGGGGATGAAAAAACAAGTCGTTGACAACGTCCAAAACAGGAGGAAAATATTAACACAAGAAAACAGGGGAAAAGGGGCAGAGTTTTCCTCTGGACCATTCAGGGTTTTTCGTAAAGTTGGCTGTGGGCCAGTCTTTCCATTTGTGTAAGAGTCTGTGGCCAAACAAAAGTGCAACTTTCACAACGAGCCCACACCCTACTCAATTCCCCTCATGATAAGACAGACAGACAGATGACTCGTGCCAGAGGAACCGCGAAATGGACACCATGGTTACCAAAATTAAAGAAACACCAAAAAAAGGGGAACTCATTCCAACATCTGCTGGTCACCAATCATGCACATGCCGTCTCCAAATCTGTAATTTCCTTCTGAGTCTGAGACAAAGGCTTGTTTTTGTTCACTATAATCAGAGCTGGTGACTCACGCAGACCACTAAAAAGTGGATTTTGGTTGATTTTGATGCTACTGCAGTTTAAAGGAGAAGCACATAGCAAGTTTTAAACTGGACTTGTACTTTTGATGAAGAAAAAGTGAGTGCTGCTTACCCATGTAGAGTGTTGTCTGTGGTTACCAAGGGATTGCTATTCCACTGGCATTCCGAGTGTTCTTTCTGCATGTTGCTATGCACTTGCTAGGTGTTGTTAACTGAGCACACTAGGTGTTCTGTGTAAGCTGAGATATTCAGAGGTTTTTACGTTGCTGTTAGTTTCTAGGTGTTCAGAGTAGCTCTTCATGCTACTATGCGGTTCCTGAGATATATTCTGAAAAATGTTTAATGTTTTTATGCAGTTGCTAAGACAATCATGTGGGGGGGGGGGGGGGGGGTTCTCTATGTTGCTATGCAGGTGTGAGTATTTTTTTCACAAATCATTAAGCAGTTACTCAGTACTTCTGAGTGGTTTATTGCACCGTTTACTAGTTTATTTTAAAGTGATGCAACACTTCTCCTTCATACACAGCCTGATTTCAGGTTTCATTCATGTTTACAGCACAAACACTGCAAGATGGGTTCTTTGCAGGATCATTCAAATTTTTACAATGCTAAAGGATGCATTGCTCTTAACTGATTTTGTTGACTAACTTCTTGACCTCAATCCCTCCTGTTCATAAAAAGAAAGCAAGTATGTTATGCATTCGCTATGAGGATTACATTCCCCAAAAAGAACTTTTAATTGAAGCAAGATCAGCAGATACAAATGTGATAGGGTGTGCGGAAACCACATGCGTGTGTGCTTCAGTACAGACTGACTCACTCCCAACCACAAGCTACTAATCTACACCAGAAATGTCATAAAATCCTTCAGTTACAGCTCGCCGAGTCTCTCTGAGGTGTTTGCTATCTGACAATTACTACATTAGTGATGTATTAGATTGTGGGCGAAATGACCCCAAGCGTTCCTTTGTTTTTGCCATGTGCACATTTATACTAAATGACTATACATAGCCTTAGGAAATGTTGTGGCCGTT
Organism: Carassius carassius; assembly: GCF_963082965.1. NCBI lineage: Eukaryota > Metazoa > Chordata > Actinopteri > Cypriniformes > Cyprinidae > Carassius > Carassius carassius. The sequence continues at coordinate 11,024,994 of NC_081791.1, forward strand.
AATCATGTAAGATGACACTAGAGCCACAGAGACAATGAAAGGAAACAGCAAGTGTTTGTATTTCTCTTTAAAGGTGAGCTTTAAATTCTTCAGATGTTTCACTAATGGTTTTTAGGAAGGATAGAACACTGAGCCAAACTGCTTTTCAATGCATACTGTATCAGTCGACGTCCAACCAGACAAAGCGTTCTGCTACAACTCACTCAACACTAATGCATTAACACTGTGCCAACATGCAGGCAGACAGTTGAGCATGACTCTTGTCTTGTGAGTAGTGTATACAGACCTCACACTGATACGGATGTGTTTTTTCAGAGCTGCCTGGCACACACATACACCGACAAACACTCTCCGCCCACTATAACTAGGTCATATTACAGAGTGAATATGTTAAGAGAAACATGGCTGCAATAACACACTCACTCACGTTTGGCCATGAAAAGTGATGAAGTTTCATTAGCACTTTTACAGGCTGCATGTCTGTGCTCATCTCAGCAACATATGAGCAAATATTATAAATCAGTTTGACTGAGTAGATCTGTTAACTATTCATATGGGTGTGTGCTAGGCTGGAATGCTATAGACTCGAACCCTACACTGAAAAAAAAATGAACGTTACTTTTCTTCATCAGCATTTTACCTCTGCAAAACTGAAAAAAAATATATATATATTTCTTAATGCAGATTAACAGGGTTTCCATCCTTCAAAACACATTCAAAATTGATTAAAAATGCATTACGCATATGCATGCAATGACTTTAATAAGCTAATTTTTTACAGATTTATGCCTTAAATGTTCAAAACATGCTCAATCAGTCATCCACTAAAGTATTATTAGATTCATTACTGCAATTACAAACAATTGTACCTGATCAGTCCAATCTAGTTACTTTTTTCAGATAAAAGCATGAGGCTCCTAGAAGCATATGCTCTTTTTTATAGTGAATAATTTGAGAATTACTTTGAGTTACTCATAACCCTTATTAGTATAATTAAATCATAAAATGAAAGCTATACTGGTGTCAATAGAGTTCATGTGTGCATTCACCTTGAAATCTGTTTAGCTTGAGTGAAAACAGGAAACCTGTCACAATGCTGCTGGATATTTAGATTTTGTACCAGACAATTGCAAGCCTTCAAAGTGTATATTCACAAAGACTGGAACACATAAAAATTATTTAATATGTTCCTTTTGTATCAGTCATAGTTTAATGTCTGCAGCTGGGATAAATTGTATGACTGAAACAGTTGTTTCTTTCACAAAGAAGCGGATATCTGTGTTTCTGGATAACACACTGAGGTTACAATGCCTTTAGAAAATATTTAGTCTTTTTTTTTTTCTGTTAAACATCCAAATGTTTCTCGCTTTAATATAATAATAAATTCAGTACATTTATGATTGTGCCCAGGCGCGATTTCATGTCGGGCCCTCTAGCTACTCTCACAAATAGTCTAAATCTTATAAGAGTTGAAGAGATTGTTGACATCTGGACAGTTTCTCTCATTCTCAGTTTCTGGACTTATGATCGTTTCTCTTACATTTGAGCCCTTCTCGTACAGTTACTTATTTAGTAGGATGGCCTTGTCTGAACTGTGCTATTTTCCATTTTGTTACATTGGACGCCACAGTACTCTTAGGAAAGTTTAAATCTTTGCCAGCTGTTTTATAACAATTTCCAGGTTTTTTCCTCTCACTTACATGGTCATAAAGTTCCACAGGCGTCTCTTGGTCTCTATGACAGCAGGACTAAATCAGGCTCGTGCTGGAGCTGTTTTACTTCAAAAAGTGAGTTCTATTTAAGTTAACGTTCAATATTTAAATCACCAATGGATTCGAAATCAAGACATTCAGACCCAGAGATGGAATGTTCTTGTTTGATTTGCTTTAGTTGCCTCATCTGTTTTGAGTTTAAGGAAAAAAAATTGGTAGAATTCTTTGGTAAAGTCTTGTAAATGTTTGAGAAAAATAAGCACAAAAAAACAAAGCGACCCATACTCAGAAATCGTACTCTGCATTTATTCCATCCAATGGAAAATAAAATAAAAATCTATAGAATTCTCAATACAACATTCAGTCTTTGACAGAATCGATAGAATGGGATTTTGATTTGATTTGTTTTGTTTGCATCTTCTGGTCTGATTCTGGAGAAAAAAACTAGAATTTTTCAGTATGAAATTCAGGCTTTGATAGAATTGTTAAAATGGGGTTTTAATTAGATTTATTGTTTGCATCTTCTGATCTGTTTAAAAAAATCTGTAGATATCTTAAGACAAAATTTAGGCTCTGATAGAATATGGGGTTTTGTTTTGTTTTTCATCGTCTGTTCTGATTAAGGGGGAAAAAAATCTATAGAATTCATAAGACAAAATTCAGGCCTTGATTAGAATTTGGTGCTTTGTTTTGTTTAGTTTTTTGTTTTGTTATGGTAGCATTTTCTGGTCTGATTTTGGATAACAACCTTTAGAATTCTCCAGAAAAAATTCAGGCCCTGACAAAACTTGGTGTTTGTTGTTGTTGGTGGTTTTTGTTGTTGTTTTTTTTGCATCTTCTGGTCTGATTTTGGAAGAAACTAAATCTGTAGAAGTATGTGGTGAAGAATTCCCAAGACAAAAGGTTATTTCTTTAGAAAAATCCTTTAGTTTGACTTGGCAACCTAGCAGAAAAAAAAACACATTTATAAGGGAGAGATGAGCGCTGAGGTCATCTCTAAAGTACGACTCAAATCACTGTAGATCATGATTTCATATAATGTTACTGCGCTAAAACACTCCCACCGTCATTCCTTCTGCTCCAACCTTGTCATGTGGCAATATATGACATTTCAGGCTAATGCTAACTTTCTAAGATCACTTGATGAGCAACAGGATCAGAATTCAGGTTCAGCAGATTATGACCAGTGTCACTACATCCGTTTAGCACTGATTTGTTAAGAGGCCCGTCCAGAAGGTGTGTTGTGACCTGTGACTTGTCTGGCTGATATGCAGGTGCGTATCGGTTTGATTAGCAGGAGGGTGCGGCAGAAAGAGGTGGACACACTGTGCTTCTGTTTTACAACAAAACAGGTTTGACTAGTGACCAGATAGATGTGTGCTCTCTGATTTGAATCAAAATAGTCAGGGAAAGCCCATCAAAATAACCAGACATGCATAATTCAGACGTGCATTCTCAACATCAGCAGTCTACATCTAAATGATCTCAATCAAAGTGTAAAAGGAGAAGTGTTCCTTAACTGTTAGAACTGGGTGTGTAGGTAATTATGAAACGGAAAACTTATGATAGGTAGAGTACACTCGTCAGGAAACACTCGTTAGATGTTTGCCAGAGATTCCTGTCTGGTAGTAGCAGGTGATTCATTAACAGAAGGTGTGAGTGAATTGTGTGGAAAGGGAGGAGACAGAGAGAGATAAACAGAGATGAATGAAGAACAAGATAAAGATCATAATGACAGGAGAAAGAGTCCAAGTGTGAGCTGAGGGAAGTTCTGACATCTTAGGTGTGTAATACTAGCGTACTGTTTACTCATTACTAGACACGGCTTGCTATTTTAAAAAATATATATTATAAACAACACATTATGGAACAATAAATATTTTAAACAAAGTATGAAATGTTTTTGTCACATGACCTGATTATTATTATCATTTCCAGCCATTTTTTTGCATTTTTTTATTCCAATTTTATGTAAAAATGTCTTACTTTTTCTGCAGTCTGATCAAGAAGATGTCAAGTAAGAGATTGTTTATGAAAATGATAGCCAATTCGGTTAATTTGACCCATTGCACTTGGTGTATTCTGCACATTCTGCATGGAAGCCTGTTTCCACCACTAGTTAATACAAAACAAGGTCATTGAGACATTTTTATCACACCATTCAGACTTTGTTCCTTGCAGTTCTGAGAAAAGTCAGAACTAGAGATATAAACACAGAATTGCGGAATATATACAGTACACGCAATTCTGAGAAATAAACTCAGATTTTGAATCTCATAATTCCGACTTTTTCTCATAATTCTGAGTTTACATTTCATAATTTATGGTGGAAACAACCCTAGTAAAAAGTAATGTATTTAAAATACATTTATTTCATACAAAGTATAGTTCAAATATTTACATATTTACTGACTCGAGACTTACTGATAGCCTATGAAAATTATAATTCAACTTTATTTGGGGTACTACATGCACACAATGCACATTTCTTAATATTAAACCTAAAATCTGATTGAATATCACTATTGATAAGAACGATATGATCTTTGAATAATATCAGTCTTTAAAAGCAAAATATTTAAAGTGTACCTGAAGTATACTCACAGTAATTCCACTTTAACACAATCAGATATACTTAAAGTGCATTAAGTTTTCCGTCTTGTTTAGCAGACTTAATGTTTACCAGTTTAGTAGACCAAAAGGAAAATTGCAGGGCATTTTTATTAAGCACATAATATGTAAATGTATTTGTAGAATACTTAGCATGAAATAAATGTATTTCAAATACATTTTAGTATATTTATTTGTCACTGGAGAAGCTTCCATAACTTTGAGGATTACAGAAACTTATTTAAACAGTGTTACCACAGAGACTGATATTTTTTTCTCTCTTCCAACTCATTCAATCCCACAACCCTTTTAGACACACCTACACAAACCAGGCCTAGGCTCTAGAAATATCTCTGAGTTGTAGAAACTCTGAATCATGAACACGCAGGTTCCAGTAATACTGCAACGGTTGAAATTCTTCCATGGATTTCCCATGCAATCCAAAAATATCCATGTCCTAGCCAGAGAGAGGCTGCATTCGCCACCTTATTCATTCCATATGCTAGGAAACTTTAGAGAGGAAGGATATTATGTCTACTATTGTCAGGAGTGAGAAATCTCCACCCAGCAACCAAACACTGCATTCAAAAGGCCTTATATAAACATATATCAATCAGTTGTATCAAAATTCCAGTGTAGCTTGCCAAGATACAGACTACTCATAATTAATTTACATAAATAAGGTAGTCACTTGAAAAAGTAGTTATGCCATCAGCTAAAAAGCTTAAAAAGCTAAATGTACTGTAACTAAAGTAACTACATTAAAGCTACTTAAAAGAAAAAATCATTCATTGACAAATGTGACCACTGACCAATCAGAATCAAGTGTTTCAGAGAGCTGTGTAATAAAAAAAATACAATTAATAGGCTAATTAATTAAACGTGTGTTTTTACAACCTGTACTATCTTTAGCAGTTTGTGTCCTGCCATACAATCAGCACCGGAGCTCCCCAGGGCTGTGTTCTCTCCCCACTGCTCTTCTCCCTGTACACTAATGACTGCACATCTAAGGACCCCTCTGTCAAGCTCCTGAAGTTTGCAGATGACACCACACTCATCGGCCTCATTCAGGACGGTGACGAGTCTGCTTACAGACAGGAGGTTAAAGAGCTGGCTGTCTGGTGCAGTCTCAACAACCTGGAGCTTAACACGCTCAAAACAGTGGAGATGATCGTGGACTTCAGGAGAAACCCCCCTGCACCCCCCCCACTCACCATCATGAACAGCACTGTGACTGCAGTGGAGTCATTCAGGTTCCTGGGCACCACTATCTCTCAGGACCTGAAGTGGGACATTCACATTGACGCCATTGTGAAAAAGGCCCAGCAGAGGTTGTACTTCCTTCGCCAGCTGAGGAAGTTTAACCTGCCACAGGATCTGCTGAAACAGTTCTACTCCACCATCATCGAATCCATCCTCTGCACTTCAGTAACTGTCTGGTTCAGCTCAGCTTCTAAATCGGACCTCAGAAGACTACAGAGGGTAGTCCGGACTGCTGAGCGAATTATCGGTACAACCCTCCCATCTATTCAAGAACTGTACTTATCCAGAGTGAGCAAAAGGGCTGTTAAAATCACTCTGGACCCCTCACATCCAGCACACTCCCTCTTTGAACTGTTGCCATCTGGTCGACGCTACAGAGCACTGAGCACCAGAACGACCAGACACAGGAACAGTTTCTTCCCTCAGGCAATCCATCTTATGAACAGCTGATAATAACTGTGGGACACACTACACTATTTATATTTATATACACTACACTTTTTATCCAACACACATACTTAGCGTACACGTAAATCTTTTGCACATAATATACATGTACATACATGGAACACACTATACTACTTATATTTATATTTATATACACATACACTTATTTATCCAAACACACATACTTAGCGTACAGTTACAATTTTTCCACATAATATACATGTACATACATAAATGCTCTTTTTAATATACCTGCCATACATTGTCAATTTGTATATTGTCAATCCTTACCCACCTATTTGTATTTTTTTGTATTTTTTATTCCTTATTGTGTTTTTTGTTCTGTCGCTGTTATGTTGCACTGCGGAGCTCTGTCACGAAAACAAATTCCTCGTATGTGTGAACATACCTGGCAATAAAGCTCATTCTGATTCTGATTCTGATTCTGATATCTGACATACCAGAGTAGATTCAGGGTTCGAGATTTAGGAGTTTGAAGTGTTTGAAGTAACTTTGCCCTCGGCGATAACATGAAACGTTTTTCCTCATTAGCACACTTCAACATACATAAATATGAAAATATGCATGTGTAGATTTACAAAACTGGCAAAGAAAGAAAGAAAGAAAGAAAGAAAGAAAGAAAGATAGAAAGAAAGAAGGAAAAAATAAAGTGAATCAACTTCCCTGTAACTTCTACTTACTTTTCCAGGATAAGATTTTTTTATTTCATGATAATTATCTTTTATAAACATGTATATGACAAGCTTTTTATCGTATGTTTTTATCATGTAATGCAAGCCTATTTTCTGAATAAATTTGTGCAAACTTCTTATTTCCCACACATATTTCGCTTGATGATAATCTTACTAGTAATCATGGCGTCTCTTCAGAAGTCTCCATGGTAACATATCAAACGTTAACACTCGATCGCTGTGTACTAGAGGCCAGGAAGCGTGAATGTGTGTCAGTAGTAGTTTGTGTTCTGTGGTAACCCTGCTGCCATGACAACTAGGGGCGTGGCTTCTGGTCAGGCGGCCATTGGGGAAGTACTGAGCAGACAAACCACTGAACTCAACCACTGAAAGCCACAGAGTATTTCACCTCTGAGGAATCTTGCCCCCCTTCTTTCTCAGTCCTGCAGATTGCAGCTTTTGAACAAATGCTGCAGATGTTTTGTGCTTAGACTCATTGAAATTGAGATTGGAGGTTGTCTGAAAAGATCCCATATCCAAGTTTTTGGCATTTTTACTATGCCTTGGTCATCCTAAGACATTTGGGATCTCTCTAATGCCTGAATGAGTTTTTACTCACAATCAGTTCACAACGATTAGCGAACGTGTGGCCACACTAGACTTTGTGTTCATATCTTCCATTCATATGCCTGCAAATGAGTGAAAGTGTTTGGGGCCAGATGACAGATGTGTCACTCATCTTTTCTGCCATTTATTCATTGAATTTGTAAATCTTATTTTTTTTAATACCTGACAGACTTACATATTTGATTTTCTGTGGTGTATTCTATATTATATCAAATTTTGATGATTTTTCATCAAGGTAATGTTATTAAGAAGGAGGATGCTTTGTCAAATTTGCATAAATGGCTTGTAATGGTCTTTAAGACGTCAGTATAAATGAAAACTAACAACAGAGCAATAATGTATGCATCATATGCCATATTTTTTTTCCAGTAAAAATCACTTTGAACAACTTATGAACACAAAAAATACAAAATAAAATAAAATAAACTTTATATCAATATTTCATTTTTGATTCTGAAAATATCAATAAATATAAAAATGTTTTGTTAAAAGTAAAAATGCATTCTGTGGGCCAGTGAAAATGTTCAATCCGCAATTGAAAATCAGAAGTGATGGATTTATTGTCTGAGGCTTCGCATAATTCTGGTTTAAGATCAGTGAATTCTGAATTTTGATATTTCTGTTAGAGTTGGTATAATTTTTTATTATTTTTGAAAGTCTCATGCTCACTGCATAAATTTGATAATAAATACAGTAAAATACTAATATTGTGAAATATTATTACAAATTAAAAGTACTATTTAACATTTTATAATAACATAGATAATATACTAGCAAAATCAGCATCAATACTTCAGTCTTTAGTGTCACATGATCCTTCAGAAATCATTGTAATATGCTGATTTGCTGCTCAGTAAACATTTCTTATTATTATGATCATTGCATTATCAAACAGCTCTTCTGCTTAATATTTTTAAAGCAGATGCTATAGAGAGACATCATATCCTGCTTCCTGAATTCTAATTACAGTGAAGATATAGAGTGTGACATCATATCCTGTCGCCCGCATTCGACACAATGTCAGTAATTTAGCATTAAATCTGGTGTGACGCATTTTGAGGGAGTGATCAGTGAGCAAGTCCTATGTGTTTTGGGTGTAGTGGGGTATCTCTGATTTCACAAAGATAATCGAACACAGTATGTGCTGAGCGGATGAAACCATTCACCAGTGAAGCAAGAATAAAAGCATTAAGCAACACTGAAATCTGAACCACGAAAGCATCAAGTATCATTGTTTCTCAGAACACAAAGTTCAAACTATTCTTTGTTCTCTGCTGGGGTGTGAAGTGACTATCAAAAAACCATCTTCAAAAGGCTCAGCTGATTCTGACCGTATCAGTCACCTGATGGGATCAAATGCAATCAAATCTCAATCTCAAAGTTAGAGTGATTCAATTAAATTGTCAAGTTTATACGGTCAAGTACAGCAGGAATATCAGGTTGCAAATCTGTGATGAAATCCTGATTCAACATGATTCATAACTGATTCTTAACTCTGTGCAAAAAGAAACTGCATTATGAAATCAACAGCTTAATTTCTAATTCACTCCCTTGTTATATTACGGCATGAAAACATGCAAGATACACCCATGATGATTTACAAACACATATGGATGTACACATCGGCTCTAGAGGAGGGTTGGTATGTTCACTATGTGACATTAAATGCTGTTTTTCTGTCGTTGACTGTCAGTCACCATACCTGCGTGAAAAGAGGAATCTTATAACTAAGCAATGTTCTGGGCAGAAACTTGCAGATTCATAACTCTTGGTTTTGTTTTCATGTTGTTTATGAGATAAGGTACAGTGAATGACAGCAGATTGTTTTTACATTTAGAGAATGTTAGAAAACATTCCACCATTAACTACTAGTTATGGTACACTGTTCTTCGTTTAGAGGGGTTCAAGTCAAAAAATGAGACAGAGAAACACTGTTGTAATTCTGAGCCGCATTTTCACTCTCTGAGTAGAGAGTGTGAGTCAGAGGCACATTGGTTTATAAAAATATCTTAGTTTCAGTGGCATGAATGCTTCCTGCAGGCCTGTCCTTAACAAACATCCATAAACCATTTTCAAAAGCTGGTACAAATAGCTAGGAACAAGAAGTAAATTTGAATGGACCCACATTACTGAGCAAAACAATCATGTTCTTTGTATTTTGTCATGTTTCTGGTAAAATATCAGATATACTCTTAAAACATGATACATTTACTTGAGAAACAATAATGTAGTTCTTCATAATTATGTAGGCTTCAGAAAATTTTAGAGAGTATATATTCATTTTATTTTATTTTATTTAACAACTGACAAATTATTTTGCTTAGTTTTTATATTTAATATTAACAATAATCTTTCTTATATATTTTTTATTATTTTAACATAATTTATTTATAAATAAGAATTCCTCATTTATGAGAAAATATACTTAAAATTATAGATTTGCTTGAGAAGCATTAATGTAGTTTGCTAAATAAGACTTCAGAGAATTTCAGAAAAAATAAGAAAAAAAGATATATATATATATATATTGAACCACATAATTTTTTTTATTAATTATTATTAATATTATTATTATTATTTTAACTATTCAATAAATATGAATAATAATTATTAGAATTTATTTTAACATTAATGGGAAAATATACTTTATTTATTTTTTGTTTTTTGTTTATCAATGTGTTTCTCATTTTGTTCCCTTTGTAAAGTCACGTTCCATAAATGAATTATAGTATTTTTTTGTTGTTTTGTAGCTATATGATAATAAATAAATAAATTATCTTGTTAATTGTTTGGATACGAAGTCCAAAGTTATTATCAGGGCATGCCTGAAAATAAAGTCGTATTATATCTGCATGAAAAAGTGAGCCTGATCAGGTTTTCCCTGGTTCCTCTCCAAAACAATAGCCGGGATTATTTAAACTTAGGAAAGGCCAGCACTTTAAGATATTATAAATCCATGACTGAAAACCAGTGAAGAAGATTAAAGCAGAGGGGATCTCAAGATACTGATGATTAAATCAGTAACTTTTCAAAATGCTCTTGTATTATTCAATAATGAAAGACAGCAGACGGTCAGAGAGAAAACATTTGTCACGTGCACTACAGCAGGTCATCCAGTTTCTGTGGAACTCTTTAGGTGCTTGAAGTTGTTATCTGACTCAATTAACATTATTGACTTCAATAATGAGGCCTTTTAAATGTAACAGCACATGCCGCGCCTGATGACCCAACCGTAGAAACACCTGGTGACAAAATCAGAGTGGTCAATGGAAAGGACTGTGCTGGAGGAACAGGTAAAGGCAGAAACAGTTTTGTTTGAGCAGGTACTGTAATGCTTAGAGGATTAACAAGAATTCCAGTGCATTGGTGTGGTCATCTTGAATATGCAATGGCTAAAACAAGCTTAATACAGAGCCTTCATCACCCTTAAGCCATGTTTAAAAAAGCACACCTCTCGTTATTTAACTATAAACCCAGAAAGACCATAAACTTGGTTAATTTTAAGAGGTCTCTGGATTCCAGTGGGCTGACATATTATTATGAGTTCACACTCTGTATTTTGGCTTTTATCAAAGTGATCCATTCTTTGACAGAACAAATAATATATAGGCTATTAACCAGAATTATCCAAAGACAAGTGGAAACTACAGAAGCCGTTTTATTGTTTCAACCATTAACATTTCCAGAATTTTTTTTTTGTTTCTAGTCATATTGAATTACTAAAACATCCATGTACTGGTTTGGCTAGGAATGTAGTGATACGAGTGTTGAATTTCTACTACACCCACCCTCTACACCGACCGGCCAATCAGAGCCTCCCTTTGGCTCCTCCCACTCAGCAGCACATATAGTAGGAGGCAGAGTCTGCTGTCCTCTATCTGTTTGAGGCTCTTATCTGCTGCTCTTGCTCCCCCTGCTCCAGGTCATTCAATACCAGCACAAGACAGAAAACACATCAGCAGGATGTCGTTCGGCAAGAAAACCAGCTACACAGTGAAGTCCTCTTCCTCTGGATCTGTCCCACGCAGCTTCAGCAGTATGTCTTACTCCGGCCCCAGTGTCAGCCGGCAGAGCTACAGTGTGCGGAGCTCCTATGGAGGTGCCAACCGTGGCATGGGAGCTGGAATGGGTGGTGGTGGCTTCATCAGCAGCTCTTCAGCCTATGGTCTTGGCATGGGCATGGGCATGGGCATGGGCAGCGGTGCTGTAGCACCCATCCAAGCGGTCACCGTCAACAAGAGCCTCCTGGCACCTCTGAACCTGGAGATCGACCCCAACATCCAGGTTGTCCGCAACCAGGAGAAAGAGCAAATCAAGACCCTCAACAACCGTTTCGCTTCCTTCATTGACAAGGTGGGTTTAACACTTCTTTCTTTGCAGTTTTATTAGTCAAAAGGTTTCCAGGTATGAGTCAAACTAAAAGTCGTATTAACCCAGAAAAATGGCCCAAGACTGCATGTTCTTGCTTAAAACATCTCTAGAAGTGAATCTAGCGTGGTGCAGAAAATATATGTGGGACTGGATATGTTCTCATCAAAGAGAGAGAAGTTAGACTTATGGAAAGTTGAGAAAAGGGTGTGTACGTGGTCAGACTGTGAGGGCTTTGCATTTGAATGGGATGCCATGAGGCTCATCTGAAACCCTCATAGAGAGTCCACACCCAAATAAGGACGTTCTGCAGGACATAAAACCTGTTATCTGCTTATCAACATTGTTAAATTTTTACAAACTATTACATTTCCAAACAAAAATGATCAATATTAGAAGAAAAGTCAGTCACATACCTATATAGTTAATATTTAATTAGAAAAACTGTGGGTATGTTCTGGATAGGTTACGTAACAGCGTTCAACAAGAAGAGGAAATACTCTGCCACACTTTTAAGCCTTTGTGCCCTTCCTCTTGTAACTACAATAGTCTACTTTGTATTACATTATTTGATTAAAACACACTGTTTTGAATGAGAAAGCTGATTAGTAAAGTCAGCTGGCTCAGTGACACCTTTACTGTAATCTAATTGTGTGTGCAATTTTCACCTTGAGCTGTTTAAAATCTTATCACTGAATTATTTGCTCTCCGCCCACCATTTACACATTCTTTTAAGAGACTCCAGCAGATCTGGTCTCTTTCTGCCGTCCCTTGAATAATAACTACATAGATAGTCCCATCTCCAAAAAGTAAATTCCACAGGATAAGTACAGCTCTAGTCACCCTTCCTGATACCCTACTGGAATATGCGTCACAATTTCCAGGGGGAAAAAGCATTACAAACTGAAAACATGTGCATTTCTCGTTATTTAAAGAAAACAGTGGTTTCCTTTGTGAAGAAGCAATATGTTGGCATATGGTCTTACTTCTGTGAGCTGGCGCAGAACCATGATTCCAAAATGACTTTGCAGCATCGGTCTGGGGGCGTTGCTCTCTGAAGCTGCACTTACTGCCAAGTATGGTTTTCATTTGTGCCTTGATTGAGACAAAACCTCTATTCTAATCTTGCCAATGTAGGTACGTTTCCTGGAGCAGCAAAACAAGATGCTGGAGACAAAATGGAGCCTCCTTCAGAACCAGACGGCCACACGCTCTAACATCGATGCCATGTTCGAGGCCTACATCAACAACCTGCGCAGACAGCTCGACAGCCTTGGCAATGACAAAATGAAGCTGGAGGCTGACCTTCACAACATGCAAGGCCTTGTTGAGGACTTCAAAAACAAGTATGTACAATGGCTTTCACAAAATCCTCTTTTAAATTTGGTTGGACGTTTGGTCTGGGGGATGGGCAGCGCCCAAGTATTGTTGAAGGAGGCTTTTATGGTGCACTTTAGTTTTCCCAGAATAAATGAGGCTTTATAAATTCAAATTGAGGGAAAACGTGTTTTAAAATTCTTATGGGAGTAAACTCATTTCATACATAATATAGATATTATATACATTATATATACATAATATCCCATGAAAAAAAAATGTGCCTTAATTAAATGGGCATCAGCATGAGTCAGACAAATTAAAGCTATTGAACAAACATCTACACAGCACATTTCATGGATCTCTAAGCAAATCTTATGGCCCAGTTAAAGTTAAGACCCATGGGAGACACCAAACCAAATCCAGATAAAAAAAAAACTGATGAGCAGTTATCACAAAAAAAATATGGTGCATTTCTGCCCCCTAGTGTACAAAACCCATTTATAAACAATGAGTTTAACCAATGTCATTTTCTTTACTTCTCTTCAGATATGAGGATGAGATCAACAAGCGCACAGAGTGTGAGAACGAGTTTGTGCTCATCAAGAAGGTTCGTAGATTGTCTTTTACTACTCATGACTACTTATATATGCTTACTTTTATCTTAAATGATGTGATTGAATTATGTTTGCTTATCGTAGGATGTCGATGAGGCCTACTTGAATAAGGTTGAGCTGGAGGCCAAACTGGAAAGCCTCACTGATGAGATCAACTTCCTCAGGCAGATCTTTGAGGAGGTAAATTACAGCTAGGGATTTCCACCAAACATACCATTTATTTACTCATGACAAAACGCATTTTGATTATGTCGCGCTCTCTCGTTGTGAACTTGTAGGAGATCCGTGAGCTGCAGTCTCAGATCAAGGACACCTCAGTTGTTGTGGAGATGGATAACAGCAGGAATCTCGACATGGACGCCATCGTCGCTGAGGTCCGCGCTCAATACGAAGACATCGCTAACCGAAGCCGCGCTGAAGCTGAGATGTGGTACAAGTCCAAGGTGTGTAATCTTTTGAGTATCATGCAAACTGCAAGTCTTTAATATCTAGTTGTTCAATGAGTTGAGTGAGATATTAAATTGTGTTCTGTTTCTCAGTACGAAGAGATGCAGTCATCTGCAAACAAATACGGTGATGACCTTAGATCAACAAAGACAGAGATCGCTGATCTTAACCGCATGATTCAGAGACTGCAGTCCGAGATTGATGCCGTGAAAGGACAGGTATGCAACCATGTAGAATCTACAAATGTATTTAGTAAGGTAACAGACATTAGGACTGAAACTAAGCACAAATATTTCTCGTTTCAATAGCGCGCCAATCTGGAGAACCAGATTGCTGAGGCAGAGGAACGTGGTGAGTTGGCCGTGAGAGATGCCAAGGCTCGCATTAAGGACCTGGAAGATGCCCTGCAGAGAGCCAAGCAGGACATGGCCCGCCAGATTAGAGAATATCAGGACCTGATGAACGTCAAACTCGCCCTGGACATTGAGATCGCCACATACAGGAAGCTCCTGGAGGGAGAGGAGGACAGGTGTGGCAATGAAATGCATGCTAGCTGTGAAACCTAGTACTCTATTTTGAGATAAAGTTCAGATTTCTCATTCTGCACAGGAGTCTCATTACTTCTTGTTCACTCTTTCCAACAGACTAGCAACTGGAATCAAGTCCATCAATATCTCAAAACAGAGCAGTAAGTTTGACTCTTTATTACAGAGATCCCTACTGAAAAGCCTAGCATGGGATGCTCTTGTATCATGGACATTTGGTGCTGATCTTTTCAGGGTTCTTTCTTCACATGACTATATGAAATGCATGAGATTCTCCTCTCACTTTTTCATGTTTCTTTCCCCATAGCGAGCTATGGCGGTTATCCCATGGAAAGTGCAGGCAACGCCTTTAGCAACTACTCTAGTTATTCCAGTGGCTACGGTGGTGGATACGGTAGCGGCTACAGCTCTGGTGGTGGCTACAGCTCTGGCGGCGGCTACAGCTCTGGCGGCGGCTACAGCTCTGGTGGCGGCTACAGCTCTGGCAGCGGTTATGGTGACACCATCTCTCAGACCAAGAAGAGCGTTGTGATCAAGATGATTGAGACCAAGGATGGCAAAGTTGTGTCAGAGTCCTCTGAGGTCGTCCAAGATTGAGCGAGTCCCCTTCTCCAATTCTGTCCTTTAAACCTCACGCCTCTTATGCATTCCTGACCTTCCCTCTCAACTCATAAGGCTGCGGCCGGTCTAAGGCACTAGACAGTTATGCAGTCATAAACCAGGTTGTAAAACAAAAAAACAATTCACACTGGCCAAAGAATTCCAGAGGGACCAAATACTCTCACTGCTCTTGTCGTGCCTTAATCCACATCACTAAAACCTCACGCCCTCAGGCCACTGCACAACAATACTGTCTTCAGATCTTACCTTGCACAACATGGCCACGTGTGTAGGCTGGACAATCCTCGATGTGCCACTAACATGAGCTAGCCATTTAGCTGAATTGCTCAACATGCTAAGAAACTGATTTCAACAGTAACTATGAAGGGTTATATTTGCGTTTATGCTAAATTACTAGCATGTTAGTGGTAGATCCACGTGGTTTGCCTATTTTGTAGGAACTCATTTCATTGTACTCTGGCAATTAAGAGAGACGTTGCCTGTGTATCCTGTTTTCTGAGGTGCTGTTTTTGCTACCAAAATAAAGTGTTTACCTAAAACTAGCCTTTGTTTTTTTTTGTTAAATAATTAGCCTCTCTACAAAACCTACAACCTGCAAAGACATGTCAGAAAGCTAAGGGCTCTCTCGGTTTGATAGGGTTAGCAACTTTGCATGGTTCAGCAGATTACTTACTCTAAACCATCGAGACACAATATTTTTGAACTAATTTTAACAAGCTCCGTACTATTGACTGAATGAGTGAAAAGGTTTGTGTGGTTTTCAGAGGTAAATTTTTTTTACAACTTAAGGATTTACATTGTAAATTAGATTTACATTGTAAACATTGCGTTTGCAAGCACCCTTCTGAACGATTAAATGACAAATGGAAAACGCTATGGTCTTGTGGACTTAACGGACACACACACACGGCGACCATTGTAAGTCCGTAAGACTGCAAGTGCACAAGAAGTATTCCATTTGGGACAGGGTCTGAATCGATTCTCAATGCGTTCCTGAGGTTCATTGTCTAAATATTTAAAATTAAATGAATAAGAACAAGAAAAAATACAACCTTTTTCTGTAATCTTATACAAGATGTGTTATACAGTTATTGGAAGGTTTGTTAGCCTACTTGTGTAAAGTAATTAAAATCACAGTGGTTCAACTGGCAACTGATGTGGGAAAACCCTGGACAACTGCATCTGCGTGCCACCAATTTTTCAGTAAGTGCAGCAATGTCACTTCTTACTCATGCCTGATTTTGACTTTGTGCTGTCTGACTCAAATAGTGACTTGCTATTACAGTATATTTCCAGGAAAGGAGATAGGCCTTCATCACCTACATAAACTAATTTAGGACTCTGGTGTACTACCTTAACTATTAAATAATATTTAATATAAAATCTGTTTATTTATTAATCAGTTAGCTTATTCAGCAGTAAAAGCTAATTCATGTCTATCAATGTAACATAATATAATATAAATTAATACGTTTTTTAAAAGACAATACACACCCAAACTATAATGAATATTCTAACATCCTTCCCAGTGATTATGGTAACAAGTGATGGGTAGTCGACTCCAAAAGAGGCTCGTTCATTCAGTCATCCTTATACTGTATAATGTATGGCAGTTGAGTTCACTATCATCAAAGAGTGAATGAAATAAAATGAGGAATTCCGTCCTCACCAAATCAAGTGAGGAATTCAAGTCAAACTAAGCTTTGGGAAAACTGAAGCTTTCATTTCAACTGTAGTGTAAAAGGGTTCATTACTCAAATATTTTGTGGACATCTGGTGGTTAGAAGGATGAATAGCACCTATTGCACCAAAGCGCAGTTGTATAGGTCTGTGGGATAATAGGGCATTATTGTTTTTGTTTTTTTTCTTTGTCTTTTTCTTTTAAGAGTTTGAAAAACATGGCAATGAATATACTATTACTCAACTATCACTACTATTTATTTATTATTAATTATTATTATTATTATTATTATCAGAAATGTATTTGTTATTTTTATGTGAATCATATATAAAGCTCATAAGAACTTTGCTTATAAGTCAAAGGATTGGGACATTTTTAAAATAGACAGATCACATATTGTATTTATGAATGTAATTAATGTTTATTTTACTTATTGCCAATTATAATTACTAAAACAATTACTAATCATAAAATAATTGACGTAAAATACATTGCTTATTAAGAATCAGAAAGAAAAAAAGACCACATCAAGGCACCAGATGTACCAGTTTATATATTTTCTAATAAATAAATAAGTAAAGCATAGATGACATGCTGTCTATTTTAGGACCATTTAGAAAAAATCAAAAGTTAATAAAAAACCACAACTATAATATAAAGAAATCACATCTAGATCCTAGTGAACTGGCAAATTACAGACCCATTTCAAATCTTCTGTTTATGTTTAAAATTTTAGAAAAAAATGTTTCTTTAATTTCAGTCAGGTTTCAGGCCCCACCACAGCACAGAAACTGCAAATGACAAATGACTTGCTTCTTGCGTCAGACCAAGGCTTGCATCTCATTGCTAGTTTTAATTGATCTTAGTGCTGCGATCGACACCATAGATCATGACATACTCATAGATAGATTACAAAACTATACAGGTATTCAAGGACAGGTTTTAAGATGGTTTAGATCCTACCTGTTCGCTACCACTTTGTTTATTTAAATGGGGAATCATCTTAATTATCACCAGTAAAGTATGGAGTGCAACAAGGATCTGTCCTAGGTCCTCTGCTATTTTCAATATGCATGTTGCTCCTCCTTGGTAATATTACTAGAAAATACTGGATTAGTTTCCACTTTTAAACTGATGATATTCAACTATATATCTCAACGAGATCAGATGAAACTTCTAAATTGTCTAAGATTACAGAGTGTGTTAAAAATGTAAAAGATTGGATGACCAATAATTTCCTCTTATTAAATTCAAATAAGACAGTACACAGAATCTCTTGGATTACAAGTTGTAACTAGACAGATGTACTGTTACTTCCTCAACAAGTCAAAAATCCTGTGGGTGTTATATTAATCAAATCAAATGGGTGTTATATTAGACAGCAACTTGCCTTTTGAAAATCATATTTTCCCATGTTACATAAACAGCATTCTTCCATCTTAGAAACATAGCCAAGCTACGAAACATATTACCTGTTTCTGATGCAGAAAAGCTAGTTCATGCATTCATGACCTCTAGACTGGACTATTGTAATGCACTGCTAGGTGGTTGTCTAGCATATTCAACAAACAAGCTACAGGTAGTCCAAAATGCAGTGGCTAGAGTTCTTACCAGGTCAAGAAAATATGATCATATTACCCCAATTCTACAGTCTCTGCACTGGCTACCTATTAAGTTCAGTATCAGTTACAAAATATTATTATTTATCTAAATGGTTTAGCTCCTGCTAACCTAACTAGCCTTATACCACGCTACAATCCATCACCCTCCCTAAGGTCACAAAACGCTAGTTTTGGTAGTATCTAGGATAGTAAAGTCCACTAAAGGAGGTAGAGCTTTTTCACATTTGGCTCCCAAACTCTGGAATAGCCTTCCTGATAATGTTCGGGGTTCAGACACACTCTCTCTGTTTAAATCTAGATTAAAAACACATCTCTTTCGCCAAGCATTCAAATAATGCATCTCATAATCTTGTACTGCAGTTACATCTGATCAAATGAAACGTATTATTCCTTAGCTTGGATTAAACAAATCAATTTTGAGTGGTTGGAACAGCAGTTAAGCTAATTGTGTCTCTATTTGTTTCTCTGTTTTGCCAAAGGATTTACACAAGCTTCAGTCTGGATCCTGAACACCTGAGAAGACATGATGCCAACCTTGAAACAACATACAGAACCAACAAATATTGCTATAAGTTTGATTGCATCATATAAGAATTGCTGTTAATAGTCAAGATTGATAAGTTACTACTAAATATTGTAGAGACTTAATTTTCTGTATAGTTGCTTTGCAACGATTTGTATAGTGAAAAGTGCTACACAAATAAACTTGAATTGAAAAGTTGTTTTAATATAAAAATTTGTTTAGTTTTAAGGGTATTATACATTTGATATTAATTTTGTACTGCCTGCTTATTCTGTGCTGAATCACAATAATGATAATTATAATTTAAGAATAATGATAATTAAAGAGTCAAAGAGTAAAATGTGACTGTGTTAAATGGGATATGGGTGATAATTTGCTTAATTGTCATGAATATGCTATAATGACAGATTATGTCACAAAAATAATGGTCCTAAAAATAGTTTCTCTTTTGTTTTTCTTTTTTTCTTTACAATATGACCTGGAAACAGTGTCTGCACGAGAGTGAGTCATGGCATTTAGATTTGCATGGCTATACAAAACCCTACAGGCCTACTAAACACAAATATGCCTATGCCTAAAATGAACCCATGATTTACTCACCCTAAAGCCTTCCTAGGAGTATATGACTTTCTTTCAGACAAACTCAATTAAAGTTATATTAAAAAATGTCCTGGCTCGTCCCAGCTTTATAATTGCAGTGAATGGGGGTTGAGATTTTAAAGCTCAGTATCCATTCATCTTAAAAGTGCTCCACATGGCTCTGGGGTTAATAGAGGCCTTCTGAAGTGAATTGATGCACTTGTGTAAAAATAAATATCCATATTTAAAACGTTATAAACATTAATCAAGCTTGAGGTATGAAAAAAAAACACAGTTGCTGACATTTATTTGGCCAAAAGTAAGTTGAAAATCAATGTAGTGTACGTAAATCAATGAAAGCTTCATAAAAGTTTAGCAGACTTGCATAAATTAAAATTCTTATAAATATAAGTTGTCACTCTACATCTCCCAGTAATATGTCTTATGAGGATGATAGTATGTACATGATTAGTTTTATCATCAAAACTCTAGTTGTTATTGTGAGGCAAAACACATAATGTAGTGCAACACTGTTCAATGATGACTGAGAGCTTAGCGTTCCCCAAAAGCCTGACATTTCACATGGTATCTTTTTTAATAATGATGTATGGACAATCAAGTAAATCTACATAGATGCTCTGATCCAGTCCAGATTCATCTTGAAATATTAAGTGGGAATGTGAGCTAGCACAGTGCTGTGATATGAGAGATGTGGAAGAAGACTCGGATGAGTGTTATGTAGTTCAGAGTTGCTAATTATGACGGTTATTAGCTGGGAAAAACACACACCAGAATGCTGTGAAATATTCCAGAGAACCGTGTAATAAATAAATAAATAAATTAATGAATTAATTTGTGACTGGAAAAGACACAGAGGTCACAAACATAAAATAGCTGGTATGTAGATGATTCATACTGGGAAAACAGTAAGGAATACAGTACAGAGAAAAGAGAGAGTGAAGGTACCGTGAAACTACAGGAAATAAAGAACTTCCGAATAAACGAAATGTAAGAAAAAGAACTAAAAAGTGTCAAATCCACATAACATTATGATTAGAAATGTTTTAAATTCAATTAAAAACCGTTTTTAATCAGGGTGTGACTCAATATATGTCAGAACCACTAATTTTAACACACAACCTGCAACCATAGGGAGAATTTAAGGACTTTAATTTCAATCTGTTCCTCAAATAAACTTTTGTATGGTGAATAACAATATATTGCATCTTCAAACCTACAGAGGACAATCATTTTGGAGAATGAATAAGTAATGCCATAGAAGAACCATTTTGGGTAATCCACAGAACCTCGACGATCAGTTCTTAATTATTAAAAATGTTTATAGCTAATGCAGTTTAATAGTGTAATGTTCTCCATTGTAAAAAAAAAAAAAAACATTTTGTGGAGTGGATAGGTTCCATAAATGTTTAAGGTTCTTCATGAAACCACAAATTCCGATATAGAGCCTTTATGTTTAAGAGTTAGCACAAATCATAGGCTGCACTTACTATGCCACAGAGCAACTTTAAACTTCTATTAAATACAGTTAGGGCTGGTGTAACACACAGGCACCAGAGCAGAGGGGGTACGTTAAATATCACATCTACAGAACAAGATTTCAACAGAGGGGTCATAATCTGGCTCTGAATACAGTTCTGTTAAATAAAGTCTCTGCCCCATCTTTCTTTTAGGATGATATAACTATAACACAATATTAGGACAGATTCAATCTTTGAGCTTCTTGAGTGACATGAATGGCTTCTAGAAAGGTTTTTTTTTTTTATGTGAACAGAAATCCATCTCACACTAGGTGGCACTATAATGAAATCATTTATATTTCTATTAAGCTTATGATTCATGAAATCCACGTTTTTTTTTACATAACTGTCACTGGGGTGGCACCCTTTGAAAAAGTACTACTATCTACACTTTAGATATTAATATGTACACGCTTTCTATTTCTGTAAAGAGAATATCTGATATTGCAAGTTTTCTGGAAATAAAGTGTCTTTTTAACTTGTTCTGGGTCTTTTCACATGAACAGTTCAAAAGAAAGTGTGTATCACTTGGCAAAGATACTCATGATCATCAATTTATTGTTCTCAGATGGAATTCTCTCATTTGAGTAATTGTGAACACCAAGCACAAGTTTGATTAGAATCCTAACACTTTGAAACCAGGACATTCTCAGGACAGATGAATTTGTTTTGTTGTTACTTTTGCCCTAGGGGGCGCTATATCACATTGATCATGATCTTCAATGTGATATTCTTTTAAAATTGCACACGTACCCCTGCACTGCACTAACCCTCATATTAAAAAAAAACGCTGAACACAAATCCTTGTCTGTCAAGCTTTTACTCTTGTCCAATGAAAATTCTGTGTGGTCCAATAGTTTCAAAATCATCATGAAATCAATATTAAAGCAAAGTTAACTTGCGTTCAGGCCTACTATGACTCCAAAATTAATGCATGTTGTTAACTTAATGTTATGTATTGATTTAAGTCATAGCTGTAGCACAGTAACTATGATGTAAAAAATAAATAAATAAATAAATAACACCTTTTGTGTTCAGGTACTTTTTTTGATATTAGTTTTAACTTGTTTCTAAAAGACTTGTGACATTGCTGTGGTTCCCAAACGGGGTGTGTGCGAGCCTGGGGGAGCGGTATGTGCTCTGGGGAAGGGCAATGCAATATTTCCAATGCCAGAATATCTCATCAAAATGACATTTGTCATACATGTCAGTGTTTTATTGGCTTTTTTTTTTTTTGCACACAGCAGTTCAAGCTCAAATTTGCTGTTCCACTCGTCTCATAATCAGTGAAATCTGGTGGTTCATATGCCTAGAGTAGCATACGGAGTATATAGAGCAAACACAAACTTTAAAGTATTCGGTTCCCATAACTGCTAGTGCAGACTCGATCATAATGCTGTCGGCATCACAGTGTAATAATTAATCTGTTGGTTACAGATGATTGACGTTTAGCTTGTGGCACTGCTCGTACAAGCTACAGTCCCATTAGAGAGATTGAGTTTCACTCAAAGGTCCCCACTAACTTGACCTCTTTGCCTGAGGTTATCAGGAGTCTGTACTAGAGATCTGGGCAGGTCCTCTCATAAAAGATTTGACACAGTAGCCAAAATTAAATTAAATTAAATATTTAATAGTAAAATACTAAAGTAAAATAATAATGTAGTGGAATAAACAGCTGATCACAAAAAGATATGCTTAATATAAATGTTTTTGTTACATTTATGATTTTTTTTTAATAAAAAAAACATTAAAATATATTTAATATTAGAAATACTTAAGTAAAATCATAATGTATTTTAATGTGCATCAGCTCCAGTTTTGGAGGTCCAGGTACATTGAATGAATTTATATAATTATAATTATAATTTAATTTTTAATGTGTTAAATGTTAACTAAATATGCAAATCAACATAATTTTGTTTATTTTTTAAATTAATAGAAATAAAACTCATTAAATTTAAAGAAAATTTAATATAAAAATATGAAAGTAACATCATATTGTATCAACAATGGAGATAATATATATAATACTTATTTTGATTAATCATATTTCAATGTGGGCATGCTGAATACGTGCATTCATTTAGGACATGCTGATGATATAGCATTCATGTTATGTAAGCGCAGATGGCTCTGGGGTCAGATTTACAGGTTTGACAGCTGTGATGAAGCACAGTGGAGGCTGTCAGTGTATGTAAGTGACAAGAAAAATAATTTTTATTAAGCAGGGGAAGGAGCATATACCCTGCAGTGCAAGACAGGCTTAGGCAAAACCCTCCACATACACACACACACACACACACACACACAAATATACTATACATCTATGCCTATGCTTCTTACATGACAGACCCCTGACCATACAACACTCAGGGGTCTTTTATTAGAGTACAGGAAAATTCCATCATGAATATGTGCCTGTGCCTGTCTAGCTGCAGGGGACAAACACACAAAGTAGGCGGTGGGAAACTACAAAGCTTTAAATCTCTGCCATAAATCCTCAGGGTTTCAAGCTCTTGAAACTACACCTTTTATGCCTAAATATGTTCCAGTACTGCCAAAACTTTGACAGCTCTGTTGTTGTTGCATAGCTGACACCAGCATCAGAATAAGAAGCGTTAGTGGCAATGGTGTTAATTCAAAATCTAAGGCTACTGTGTCTGCACAGTTCATGTCATAGATTGTTCATACAATGCATCTGCAGCAGCCAACACTGAATATTGTGTGTAGTGAAGAACTTGTGCAATGTACATTTTCACACAGCAGATATGAAGTTATTTCATTCGTTCCCTTTATATCAAGGGAATAAGGCCTTTAAGTTCACCTCTTTTTTTATTAGCTTAGATTATTAGATTTCATTTTTTCATGACCCCTTAGATTTGGTCCCAGTTTTTGCAGTTGAATGCAGTTTTCTGAGGTCATTCTGAGTGTGTGTGTGTGTGTGTGTGTGTGTGTGTGTGCGTGCATGTGTGTTCACTGACTTATTATATTTTTTATTTAGTAACATCTTAATAACAATAATGTTTACACTTAAATGGAATATAACTGAAATCTACATAAAGTCCTCTGAAAGCTTTTGATATTGCATTTTAATATAGGCAACATTGTGATATGATCATTTCTCAGTTGTTAAGAAATATCCTTGTTGCAAACTCCTTCAGGCAATATGTGTTAATATAACATACCGTATATTCTTCCATGCAGCATTTTTCTCTTACCAAGAGTTTTAACGCTGCAAGGTGATTTTGTGGTTTTGTTATTGCTTTTGTGAACCAATAATGTGTTTGTAATGATATAAACTCTAATAATCATCGGGAAGAAGGAGGCGGGAACCGGCGGACAATCAAATAACATTTAATTATTCAAAATAAACACAAAACAGCGCACCAGCCCCTCACGGACGACTGGTGCGCACAAAATAAAACCAAAACCTAAAATAACGCCCAGGCCTGGTCCTCTCTCGTCCTTCACTGTCGTCGCTCCAGTTTTATATCCTTCCATCTCCTCCGTGGGCCTCGAGACCGGTGGGTCGAACAGGTGTAGCTCATCTCCAATCACCCCACCGGCCTCGCTCCCATGTCCCTCGGCCCCGCCCCACTCGTCACATACCCCCATCGCCCCTCGCAGGCCGGGGGGTACTCCCGAGACTGCGCTCTACTCCCCCCCCTCCCTCCGGGGGGGACCGCTCACGGGGACCTGCGGGAACCTGGGGGTAGGACAGGCGAGGCGAGAGAAAAGGAGATGGAAGGAGGAGCGACAGAGACGAGAGAGGGGAGAGAGGAGAAAAAAAAAAACTCTGGTTCCCAGACGCACTGCTGCTCGGCCCTCCACCAGCTGGGCGATCTCCTCCGCGGTGCCTGGCGGTGGCACTGGACGGCCCTCGGCGGACGGCACGACACTCCTCCACCGCCCGGTGGACGGCGACGGCTCCTCCGGTTTTGGGCAGCCGGCAGGAGTCCCTCGTTCCCTGCTCCTCCCCGTTCCGGCGGATGGCAGCAGGCTCCGGCCACCTGGCGAACGGCGCCGACTCCTCCGCTCCCTCACGGACGGCAGCCGTCTCTCCACATCGTGGCCGGCCGGTAGCGAGCTCGCCCGTCCCCGGCAACTCGCTCCAGCCCACCGCCTCGAGCGTCCATGGCGGCACACTCCTCGCCAGCTCTGTGGCACCGCGGATTCACCACAGCGGCGAGGGATCTTCAGCAGCGCGTCCCTCCTTCTCCCGGGTTTCGGCACCACTGTAATGATATAAACTCTAATAATCATCGGGAAGAAGGAGGCGGGAACCGGCGGACAATCAAATAACATTTAATTATTCAAAATAAACACAAAAACCTAAAATAACGCCCAGGCCTGGTCCAGGTTAAACAAAAGTTTGCATTTTGCAGAAGTATACATGCAGATATTGCTATATGAATCTGTAAAATGATTATAAGCTATGTGTTATGTATTGCTGCATTGCATGTTCAGCCTTATTTTGCAACACGAAAGTAGCATGACTTAAATAACTAGTAATAACAAGCGGAATAAACAGTAAATCTATTTGCACTAAAAAAACAGTGTGTTTAAGATTATGATAATAGATTAAAATAATATGTTAACAAATACCAGTTAGCAGTATAAAGCAGCATCATTGACTGTTTTCTAGAGGTAAAATAACTAAAGTGAATGACACCAGAACTTCGCACATTCAAGTTACAAATGGCCATGCATGGTCTTACATTAAAAATACGATTTCTACATATTCTAAGGAAAATATAAGCTACTGTACGCTCACCTGTGCACAATTAGGTGCAACAATGCTAGAGTGTTCAGAGTTGTTAACAAAATGCATCTGCCAGGGTGTTTTCTAACTTATGACAAGTTTCAATATATCATTTGTCAAGCAGAAATACAAATATTCAGTGTATATGGTAAGTAAGATCACTTAAAATGTCTCCTGCACAGTTTGAAATCTTATTATCCATAAATTACATGCTGAAGTGTAATACTAATTTTGAGTGATTCTGAACACGTTATGAGCAATAGTACTAGCCTTACTATTAATTGTAAAAACCTCTCATAACAGGATTTAATTTGAGCAGATAATCGTTAAAAACAGCGAAACAGACAAAGGAAGTGACCGTCTCCAAAACAAAAAGATCAGAGTAGATCCTCAACGTCTGAAATCACTTCTCAGGGAACACTCTGATGGAAATGTACAGTATATATGTGTCTTCAGCTGAGAGCATCCGCATTAATGTAATTATTGTTAGTTATATAGGGGATTCATTCATATGAAGCATTGATTTGTTATGAACAGAAAAAAGCCTGCCACGGATGCATCACTAACATATCTTGGGCAATGGGGCTCTCTGGCACAGGAGCAGAGAGCCAGAGGGTTGGGATGTGACAGGACATGAATTATTAGGTGGAGAAAAGAGGGAGGAGAGCAAATGATGGGAGGGGAATGCAGTGAGTACAGGAATACCGTTTTAAAGGATTAAAGGAATGAATGGCTCGATTTTAACTCTTTGCTTACATGGCCTACTACATTCGAGTTTTGAACTTTAACATTCTGAATACACTAATTTAGGAAAAGAGTCGATCTTGCAACACAAGTATTAACTTGACATGCTGCAATTTGAAACATTAGCTTGCACTGTGATCGATGAATTACTTTAATATAGTGTGTACTAAATGGAAACACCCTATTCAAATGCACTTACAAGGGCATTTACATTTAAAAGTAATGCAAAAGTAGGACATGCATACTGATATCATGCAAAGCTGTAGAAAAGTGTGTGAGAGAGAACCAGTGGACCTGCTTCTTGTCAGGCAGGTTATGTCACACGGGCTTATGTCCTCTGGGCCTCACAGTTGCATAGTGTCAGTAACACTGGTGGGATAACTGATTTATGTGATGCTTCATTGCTCTATAGTCTTACGTTTTGTTGTTTTGCACTGGTTACTAAGGCTGGGTGTGATGCTTCTGTATTCCATCCATCCATCTATAAAGAGTCATCTGTTCACACATTTACTCATCCTCCGTTGCTTCGCCATATGCACACACAGGCCAGACAGTGTAAAAACAGATCAGATACTTACCTTTCAGTTTAACATTTCTTTTGATTCTTTTGATAAATACTTTATGAATGAACAAACACTTCATTTCAGATTTTAAAAACATTTTATGCATATAAACACTAATTGCAGGGTTTCCGCTGTTATTAAAAAGCTCTTAATTCACATTTCCACAAAACAAGTCTTTTAAAGTCTTAAGTCTCACAGCAGGAAAGCCTTAAATTCAAAACCTCGTAAATGTTGCATGCATTGCAAAAAAGAAAAAAGAAAATAATAAAGTGAGTGACAATAGATGCTTAAAACAAGAAAAAAAAATCTTCTGAGCCAAGTGGAAGATAAATGTACTTTCTTAATCATAAACATAATTTTGATTGATTCCACAGGAACAATACGTCTTATCTTATGCAGTTCTGCTTCTCTATCTTGATTTAAGAATCTTTAGACATTTAGAACATCATGTTTGTTTGTAATGTGATCAGAAGTACAGTAACTGCTAGTTTCATATTCCTGTGGTTAGGAGCAGAGCCGTTCAAGCCTTAAGCCATTTTCTATTTTGTAAAATTAATTAAATGTATGGTTAATTAAATGTTTTAGTTGGAAGTTGCACTTTCAAACTTCAAAGTGCTACCTACAGTAGACATTAACATGAAGAGAACCCATGGACGTATTGTGTTCCCGTCAATTTATTCCTTTAAAAAAAAATTACAAAGGGCTTACATTTACCATCATCAAATCTGCAGAAATGCTCAAATTCACTCAATTCACTATAGTGTTAAACAAATCCATCTCATTTCAATGTTTGTTAACAACTTTCTCTCTAGAGAAAAACACCAGTTACAGAAACATAAAAAAACACCCAAAATCATGTCGTGTAAAACAAACAAATCAGAATATTGCTTTATAAATTAATAACCCTAGTCACAACCTACATTCTTTTTAACACCTACGTCTGTATATAGCATGTTGTATTTACTTTTACTAAGGTGATAAACCATTATTGTTATATAAACATATTAGACAGATGCCTTTAAAATCCTTTTTGGTGTGGGACAAATGCTGACACACCTTTCTCAATCCCAAATACAGCCACTTCTATTCACTGACTAGTTACAACTTACGTATGAATCACTTTGGCACCTATCAAATGAATTCATTTCTAAAACCTTCATGTATTAAAATCCAGCAAAATCACCAAATAAGCATTTGCATTTAAGCAAAATTCTCTCGACACATCGAGAGATATTTCCACCTCCTCCAACACTGAAAACAACACTTTTTCTGCACACCATCTACAGATTTCACAGATAGGTTTGAGAACAAACAAGAGCCAGAGATGGCCAATATTGTTCCTGCGAAAATAATTTATCTTCCTAAGTGATGTCAGGCTTCAAACATCCAGAAAGTTTCAACAGAAAGTTGAGAAAAAAAAAAAAAAAAGACTTTGCTTAGCTTTGCATGACCAATTGTGCACTGTGGCAGTTACTGAAGTGATTAGAATATCAACCAAAATACAAAACCTTATTTGAAGACACATTTTAGGTGATTTCACAATAACCTGAGCTTGTCTGATATAGCAAAGCGTGCCGTACTTTATGTCAGTGCATCTTTAATTTCATGATTTTACTAATAAGACCTTATTTCTTTCTCACTTGCACCCTCATATACTGAAAAGTCAAGCTGTCGATCTGCTGCAAGGTCAGCATCAGTGCTCATGTCACAGCATCGCAGAAGCCTGTGGGATATAACAACCCAGCTGTCGCACAGGTTCAGTCATGCACACTAAGCTCTTAACCAGAAGATTAAACTATGTCACTCCCTTTTTTTTTGTATTGAACATAGAGACTTTTACAAAGTGATACGATTAATGTGAGATGCACAAAACAATTTCTGTGGTGTTTTGCTAGTGTATGTGGTATTTTGATGAGTTTCTACATGCCTTTTGGAGATCTACCTATCACTTTTCCCTCTCTGCTTGTCAAGACCATCGAGAGTTACAGGTTTGAATGCTTTCTGAATCCTGAAACCAGCACAAAACAGACAAGGGCCACCACACCTCAGGGTCAATATGACCCAAGGGTTTCCAGTAATGGTCTCAGATGTCCATTCTCAGTCTTAGCCAAAGGAATGAAGAATTAGAGCAATGTCACAGATTATCTGACCACACCTTTTGAGAAGCAATGCTGGTTCAAAACAAGTTTCGAGCCCATCCACTCCAGTTTATGGTAATTCACACATTTTCTGAATTGGTTCAATGTAATTGGCTATTTAATTTGTACAGCACCTTCCACAATACATGTTCTTCAATGATTTACCAGTGCTAGTGAACAACTAAAAAAAACACACTTCAATAAAATGTCCCAAATAGTGGTTTTGTAGGGATGCCATAGAAAAACCATTCTGGATTTCCCAAAGAACCATTTAGGGAACAGTTCAGTTCTTTTCCATTATTTTGCAAGTGGAAGATTCCATGCAATAAAGTAGTTTTGTGTTTAAGAGTGTATGATAGCAAAGACATAGTGAACCAAGAATGATCTGTTGAGACATGACGAGATCCACAAAATGGCATTTTGCAGCATTAGCCTCATCAACAACATCATTCCTAGTTTTTATAGACTAAAGCTCTTTCTGTGAATTAAACATTCTTACACTTACATTAAAAAGGCAACATGTTCACACAGTGCACCGACAGCAAAGGCACTCAAACGCCCTATAGTTGTAGAGGTGTGTCCAAAATGTCATCCTAATCAAGTCATTGTTGTCTTATGACTGTAAAAGTGCTGCAGGGTAGAATGTGCGAAAGACAGCAGTTTGAGATCCTCAGATTAAATGGAACGCTAATATTTTACAATGAAGTTGTATATGTCAACACCAATTAAAACAAGAGCTCACATGCACCAACTAAGAAAAATTTACTATGGGAGCCCTTTTCTGCCACAAAATAAAAAATAAAGGTAATTGTGACCTTTTTTTTCTCAGAATTCCAAAATATAAAATCAGAATTATGACCTTGTTCTTGCAGATCTGAGTTTAAATCCAGCAGTTCATAGTTTATTAAATCTTATTTTTTTTTACATGAATATGTTTTAAGGCTAAAAGGCTCTTCATATACTGAAAAACATTAGATTTTTTTACAGTGCAGTTAGTATTAGTGTCAATTAATGCATGCAATGAACAAAATACCATTCATTCATCCATCTGTCAATTTTCCAAACCTCTTGTCCTGTTAAGGGTTGAGAGGGTGCTGGATTCTATCTCATCAATTAACAAGATTCATTAATTAATTCATATTAATTTAAGAGATATATAATTCTGTGAGAACCACTGTTCTGTTTGTTCATGATACCTAAAACATAAACGAAGTCAACTCATTAACTTAATAAATAATATATTAGCTAACTAGACTAAACACTGCTGTTTAATTTAAACAGCAATTTTATGCATGCATTTACACTTTGCGAATTATGTGGTGATGTCACGGACAATTCATGCATCAATAGCTAGAAGCAAACCAGATTTACAGTCGAAATAGATCATTTAACAAACAATGCATTTATGACTCGGTGAGGGCAAGTCTCAACTATGAGCTAATTGACACTCTCACTGAGGATGTTTTGTGAGTCGTACGGTGCTCAGGCCAAGTGTATGATTCAGAAAAGTGAAAAGAGGCCTCCTTTTTTAGTTTGGCATATTTCACTACAAGCTGGCTCATGCCAGTTCAATCTGGTCTCAAGAGGTAAAAGACATTTTTGGGACCTGAAATAAGTGTTTAGGGTAATTATCAAAAGTTAAGTTATGATCCATGTCAAGAATGCTAGATAACATGAGTTGTCTTCGATACCATGTGGCATGTGTTGCAGTGGTCTTTTTTGTTGTTGTTGAATATACAGTGGGAGAAGACCAGCCATGGTATGCAGAAAAATATGCAAATATTATACACATACACTTCATTAATAAAAAAATAATTGTTGTATTTGATAATTCATATTTGATACGTTATATTATTAATTAGGTTAAATTAATTTTTCAGCTTTGGTCTTTATTTTTAGCTTAAAATTATATTGTTTATTTAATTTTAGTGTTTCAACTTAAACTTATTTTAGTTAGTTATCAAAGCAACATTTCTAGTTTAAGCTTCATTTCAAGTTTTTCCATCTAATATTTGTATTATTAAGTTGTATATTAAGTTTTTCATTATAATATTTATATTATTATTTCATGTCATTTTTATACAATACCATAATTTATGTTTAATCATTTCATTTTAGTTTCAGCTTCAAAAGTTTTTAATAGTTTTTGGTTTAGTTGATAACAATGATAACAAAATAAGATTAAAATAAAAGTAGAATAACACATATGTTATCAGTTTCTGGCCATTTTTTCTAAAGACACAAGACGATCCATTTTATCCACTTAGAAACCAAACGCAGGACCTTGTTCCTCTTTCCATGTAGGCTACCTGTGGGATCTCATTTGGTAGGTTACACGTTAGCTCAAGCTGTAAGAACACTGATTGTTGAATTCAGAGGTTGTGGGTTCGAATCCCACCTGAGTTGGTGTGTTCAGAGCTGTTGTTCCTAAGGCCATGAACAGGAGTTTATATCACACCATAGACAACGCAGGAGTCTAGAGGAGTGAAGAAGAGAAAGATCTGTCCTTCACCAAATAACTCCTGACAGGTTTGCATGCTATGCTTATGAGTAGTATATTTTTTCACTGTTTTTGTTGACATGCCTGTTTTCATTGCTCCTTTGCATTGATCAATACCATTAAATTGTACAAATTAACTGTATGAAAGTAGCAGATCTGTCAGTTTACTAAACCAAGCATGCATTGCACATCCAAAAATCATCTTTCTGAAGCAAAAGGTTATGCTAAATGCATAGTATTATAACAGTAAGCAAGATCTGTCCAAATATACAGGTATTAATCGAGAGCACCTTGAAACAGGAGTTCACAAATGGAACAAAACTATATATAAAACACCAAAATGAAATGTACAGTTTAAAACAGAATGTATTGTATTTATGGTTAAACACAGATATCTTAAATGCTTTCAGGCACGTGAAAGGGTACGTTTAAGTTGAATTGGAGATTCCTGCATGCACATTTGTAGGCCGTTGATATGCAAAAGTCATCAATATCTCTTCACAGCACAGGGAAATCAAGTGAAACCCAAGCAATTCTAGACAGCAGCCATACACCAATTCCCACATGCACTCACATTCAGACGCCCATCACCACACCTGGCTGGTCCAGGTTCAGTCGGGTTTATGAAAGAAAAGGGGCCTCAATCACACCTTTTCTCAGAGCTTGTTGGCCCAGCCCTTTGACTCAGCCTGGAGACTCTCTAAATTGAACAGGATGTTTCAGTTATCATCCGAATAATTAAAGGCACTCCTATGGGAGAACTCTTCCTAAACGAGTTGTACGTGAGGGGCTCCTTCCATCCAAAGATGAGCCGCACACATACCCAAACCCACCCATATAAAGTTATGCTAATGCAGAGGCATGCTTAGATTATGCTTAGGTTATCTTATATGACAATATAAAATATATTGCACATTAAACAGAAATGTCAAAACATTTTTTTTAATTTGTTATATAAAAATTGTGTTATAATGAACCTTTTGCTGTGCAAGGATTTTCAGAGACATCTGAAGCATTCCTCAGCTTGTGCTGACAAGTTGCCTACCGTTGAATGTTTCTGCAGAGTTTGAGTTCTAGAAGCTTGAAGGCAAAGCCAGAAACAAGTTGAACAGCCAGGTAGAAGGTGAATGTTTCAAATAGTCATTTTCAATATT
Organism: Carassius carassius; assembly: GCF_963082965.1. Taxonomy (NCBI): domain Eukaryota; kingdom Metazoa; phylum Chordata; class Actinopteri; order Cypriniformes; family Cyprinidae; genus Carassius; species Carassius carassius. Next base: position 11,058,064 of record NC_081791.1, read on the forward strand.
AAAGTACTCATGTATACTCTTTTATATAAGTTAATAAGAAAAGTCCTGTATTTCCCAGTATTTTCAATCTCTTTAGTCGTGCTCGTGCTTATTTAACCTTGCTTATTAAACATTAATAATTTAATAACACTGTTAAATGTAATCTTTAGCCATTTTAAAATGTATTATTCATTCATTTTCCATTTACATTATAATGCTGGGATTACTAGTAGCAGCATTTAAAATGATTGATTTAGTGTCCCTTTTTTTTAGTTGATAAGCAGTCATATTATCATATTATCAACTGTGACATGAAAGAAAATGTAACAACAGGTGCACTAGTGCATTTTAACCTGTCTTAAAAGTAATAAAAGTCTCCCTTTCATTCTCATCTTCCTTCATTCTGCATTCTTTTAAAATGCTTCAGAATAATTAAAGTGACATTTATAGGAAAACTCTTTCCACAAGTGATTATTTAGCAAAGATAAATGTAGCAAAAACTAATCTACACAAAAACAAATGATGGATGAACAGTTAATTTTATTATGTTCAAGACTATTATTAGCAGTATAGAGTTGTACTCAAGTGTACAAAGTGTTTGTTAATGCAGTTTTTAAACACAGGACATTTTCTTCTATTCATTTCTTCCCATTTAATTTAGGCCGGTCTGCACAATCTGTTTAATACAGGAGCAGAAAGCACAAACTTCACTCCACCCAGTAGTAAATGTCATTTTATTTCATGAAGACAGTTATTAGTTCATAAGGCTATGTTCTTGTGAATGATCGTAACCATATTTGGAAATTAATCTCAAAAACTTGGGTGTGGACAAGAAAAAGGGGTGTGGTTTGAAAAGGTGGGACCCATCTTACTCATGATTGGTGGGCTTTCATGAAAAAGAAGACATCCCTTGTTTCAACAAAATGAATATGACTATGTCTGAGCAACTCTCAGATTTCAGCTCAAGAGCTGCTCTGCCTTTTAATGCCGTCATAAACTATAAAAGACTCCTATGAAAACACAGGAGACTCTGTAATAATCATAGAGTAAAGCTGTAAAAATATGTGTTGCAATGTGTTCATTGTTGCCCTGTTTCACTGATTATTTTGTATGATGCACACAAAATGAAATGCTTTTTCAGTACAGTATATACTGGAGATATGATGTAGAGAATGGAATACTGTTTAAGATTTTGCAAGTTTGTTGCCATAACTTTTTATCATGCCCTTTTATCATTGCAATTAAACAGTCAAAAAAAAAAAAAAACACCTCACCACATGGACGCGATGTAATAAATTACAGAAAAATTATCATTTAAATGTATGAAATAAGTTCAACAGTGGAAGTTACAACCGGTGAACAAGACAGTAAAAAGTCACATAAATAAATCAGGATCTGGACATATTTCAAGCATTGCGTTATTGGCAATGTTGGGCCCCACCTAATACGAAGTTACAGCTTTCATGTTCAGACAATCCAAAGCGCAGTATGACTAACCAACCAACGATTCACTTTTCTTTGTTGCACTGTGTGGTGATGGCACACAAAGCCTGAATTTGTCCATATTGTGCCAATATGGTTCTTCATTATTGTTGCTTACTGAACTGTACAGTGATATATTAGTCAGATTTTGGGTAAAAACAAAAAGCACAAACCATGAAAAGCTTTTAATTTATAGTGTGCTCTATTGCACGGATGAAGACAGTGGACAAAATATTGTTGTGGCTGCTAAGGTTAGGCCTACTTCACCGAGGCCTTACTAAGGAAGACGCCACCACATAAACTCCCCGCCAAGTGAAAATTCAACTGTCAATTCAATCGATAGACTCTTTTGATTTTGTTCAGTTTTCATGACTATGAAAATTGTAGAGTCCCACTGAAGGCATCAAGGGCTATTTGACCAAGAAGGAGAGTGATGGGGTGCTGCTCCAGATGACCTGGCCTCCACAGTCACCGGACCTGAACCCAATCGAGATGGTTTAGGGGTGAGCTGGACCGCAGACTGAAGGCAAAAGGGCCAACAAGTGCTAAGTATCTCTCAGGGAACTCCTTCAAGACTGTTGGAAGACCATTTCAGGTGACTACCTCTTGAAGCTCATCAAGAGAATGCCAAGAGTGTGCAAAGCAGTAATCAAAGCAAAAGGTGGCTACTTTGAAGAACCTAGAATATGACATATTTTCAGTTGTTTCACACTTTTTTGTTATGTATATAATTCCATAAATAATTCCAGGTGTGTCAATTCATAGTTTTGATGCCTTCAGTGTGAATCTACAATTTTCATAGTCATGAAAATAAAGAAAAATCTTTGAATGAGAAGGTGTGTCCAAACTTTTGATCTGTACTGTATATATATATATATATAGAGAGAGAGAGAGAGAGAGAGAGAGAATGATACATTACAATAAAAAATAAATAAAGGGAAATTTGATACTATTTTTACTTCTTAATTCTAGACTTTGACTGACCCTCTATACTTTTATATTTCAGTAATAAAGTCATTGGCATTGATATTCACTTACGATATTTATCGATCATACAAGTTGGCTCCATAGATATTTTAGCCATTATAGATCCAGTGAGTCAATATGATTTATTGTATTGCCTGCTATACATATATACTTTATATTATGACTTTATATATATATATATAAATATAATTTCTGGTTTCTCTAAAAGGATGTTTAGTAGGCCTAAATAACCACAACTGTTGACCAATGTTTTCATATGTCCCAATGAAAATATGTTACACACCAACAGTTGCACTCTAAATGCACTACTCTTTCATCTTAAATTAGAGAAGATTGGTTGTTATGAGAGTGATAAAAAATATATAACACCAAAGTCACAAGAAATAAGTACAACTGAATACAAAATTATCACACATTGCCAAGCTAAACACACATTCGTGCAAAAAGTGTTTTTCTGTAATCACATAAAAATGCAATTCACATGATTTCTGTACAGGATGCTTCAAGACATCTCACAATCCAATCTCCCACCTGACAGATTGCATTGTACACATTCAAAGTAAATGCTGGGGTGAAACTCCACCAAAACCCCCTCAACATCTGACAAAGACTTGACAGTATCACTGTTCAGATCAATGCATTAACAATAGGCTGTACCATTTTAAGAAAAAATGCACTGGGGGCCAAATACCACGTTAACAATGTTTTTTAACAAAGTGACTCCTCCTGAATTTTTACAGACAAATATGCCTAACTTTCCTCTGAGTGACAAGTGGATTTGTTTATAGAGGTCCCTGTTAATGTGCTAGCTTTCTCACGTTAATAAACCTGACAGACTGAATCTATTCCTGATGTGCACTTCACTTTATCTGATTAACTCTTACAAGTTTTCTAAATGAATCTTTCAGACCTGTCCACTTCCCAAGTCTGCAGAACCGCACTGACTGTTTGAACATGATAGGGGCGATACTGACATGCTAACAAAAGCAGCACGTGTTGCTAAATAATGCCACCTAAGGACAGCTACAAAAATAACCACACTGATGCAGCCATTATTCTCTTCTCTGAGTTCTAATACTCACTTACAACAATCCCAACTAAAGTTAAACTCTGAAGCAAACAAAGCTGTTAACATTCCCAATAAAGTCTGTGCTATGTGTTTTAATATGAGGTATAATAAAAATCTGCTTTGCATGCAACTGCGTCAGCCCTCTGGGAACCACAGAGCAAGGTGGTGAAGTAGTGTCCGTGACTAGTGCCATTGAGGTGAGAGAACAGAAGCTTGATTGTTTGACTGGAAATAGGAGCCTGCGGGTCACATTTAAGCCCTTCATCAAATATTCCCCTATTTAATACTCTTGCATGAAACTTAAAGCAAACAGAGAGCCCTGAACCTCCCAAAATCATGAAATATGTATGGAGTTGTATAGTTTGCCATGTGCTAAATTTATAGAATGCCATCTGGTTATTTAACTAAGGTCCATTGGATTACAGAGCACTAGTAAAATACAAAAATGTTTTGTAGTACATGCAAGAAGAGGGTGTGCTGAATTCTGGTAGTTTGACCTTGTTTTTCTACTCCCTGTTCCTCTCCTAGTTTCTCAACTTTACGTGAGAGAGTGTGCATAAAAATCAGGGTGTGACCAGGCCTTCTCTGCTGAAAGTGCTCCCATACCAGCCCAGCAAGATGGGTGTATGTATCACTTGGACTGGGACAGAAGGCAGGACAGGAGCCTGAGGCTGAAAGGGGAGTGGTCAGGTGAACCCCTCCCGTAGCATAAGAGGTATAAAAACTGCTGCACTCCTTGAAGAAGGCACTCAGAGGGATTTAAGTTTCCTCTTAGTGAGCTCTTCTGCTCTGGATCTCTCTGTCTCATCCTGCTCTTTCTCTCTCTAAACCTCATCCCTTCATAGACGACAGCAGCCATGTCTTCGACCAAAACCACTTCTTACACCATCAGCGGTGGAAGCATGAGTGGCGGCAGCATGGGTGGAGGCATGGGTGGAGGTATGAGGAAATCCTTCTCCAGCATGTCTGCCAGCGCAGCTCCCATTGGCGGCAGAATGAGCACTGTGTCATACCGTCGCTCCGGTGGTGGTGGTGGCGGTGGCTTTGGCGGCAGTGGCTTCGGAGGAGGATCTGGATCAAGCTTCAGCTACAGCATGGGCGGTGGTGGCGGAGGCTATGGAGGAGGTCTCGGAGGAGGTTACGGCAGTGGTGCAGGATTTGGCGGCAGTGGTGGTGGATTTGGCAGTGGTGCTGGATTCGGCAGTGGTGGTGGATTTGGCGGTGGTTCAGGATTCGGTGGTGGTCTTGGTGGAGGGTTCCCTGGTGGTGTGGTACCCATCACAGCTGTCACAGTCAACAAAGGCCTCCTAGCCCCACTGAACCTAGAAATCGACCCCAACATCCAAGTTGTCCGCACCCAGGAGAAAGAGCAGATCAAGACCCTCAACAACCGTTTTGCTTCCTTCATTGACAAGGTTAGTCTTCTTCTTGCAAGCATACAAATTTGTACAACACAACAATCTAATTTTACACCTCCAACATTTTGACTTTGCATTTGAATTATGGGTTTTCATGCACACATTTCAAGGGACTGTATATGAGCTGGGTTCTTCTCCTTAAATACTTCACAGCCAGTCACTTGCACCTGAAATCCTCCTAGTGTCAGATTCTATATAACAGTAAGCACATAGGAGACAGGCTTGCATTGCATTTGCCATATTTTGCATCATCCCTACATTTTAGTCAAGCAGTCAAAGTCTATATCTTAGCACAGGCTTGAGGTTTTTTACTTCATGCAATTGTTATCAGACAGTAAGGGTGAATTTGAAACCCAAACCAGGGGAGATCCAATTACTAGGCCAATCCAAATAAGGGCATGGATCAAGTTTGCCATCTATCCCCATGGCAGCAATGCAGATATGTGTGTGTGTGTGTAACAGATGAGCACCATGTTTAACTCATACTCAATGCAACACTTCTCATAAAAATGGCTCTAAAAGTAACTTTATGTAGGTCCTAATAGTAATTTTAGTTTATCCTAAACAAAACAAGTTTACTGTTTTGGTCCTCTGACACCTTTGGGGAATTCACCATGTAACCACACCTTGTACATTTCACCCCCTTACCTAGGTGCTACGCCCATTTGTATGATTCTGGCAAGAGATATAATCAGCAATCATGTAGCTCACATAACTGATGTCATTGATGCTTTGCTCTTTTTATGTGAACCATGCAAGTTCAAAGTCATTGTGAGATTATGCAAAAAAAAAAATTAATTGCATGGGATAAATCTGCAGGAGGGTGGAGACAGTTAGTACCTGAGGGTAAGGCGTGCCATATCATCTCTGTTAAGGCCTGCAGCTTGGCACAGGTCTCCTAAGAGCCTCGCCTGAATGCCTGGAGGCAAACATTGTTTTGGGAGCATAAATTGGAGCATAGAGAGTCTGAACATGTTGTGGTGTCACTTGAGGTTAGCATTTCATTATCTCCATAGGGGAGTGTGCATATTAAGAGGACAGTTACTCCATGAAAATGGAATGGCACATATGCTAATAAATTCCGCTAAAGGTGCCAAAGGTGTGTCACTGCAAGTCCTGACATGCAATAAGAGGCGTGTTTAATACTTACTGTAAAAGACTTATCTTGTGGCATGAGCAATGGCATATCAGAGATCTTTGATGTCCTAATAAAGCCATTTATTCAAATCGTGGTTCATCTACAACACAGGTGCGCTTCCTGGAACAGCAGAACAAAGTACTCGAGACAAAATGGAGTTTACTGCAGGACCAGACCACCACCCGCTCCAACATCGATGCCATGTTCGAGGCCTACATCGCCAACCTGCGCAGACAGCTTGACGGACTTGGTAATGAGAAGATGAAGTTAGAAGGAGAGCTAAAGAACATGCAGAACTTGGTAGAGGACTTCAAGAACAAGTGAGTAGCTGTGCAAGAGCAGGTTTATAGTCTATGAATTACACTTTGTATGCATGGTATAATTTGACAAGCAATGTGCTAAAGTTGAAAACTTATCTTGGCAGATATGAGGATGAAATCAACAAGCGTGCCTCAGTGGAGAATGAATTTGTCCTGCTCAAGAAGGTAAAACACTTGACTGCTGTCTTGATCTTCTAGTTATATTTTGCAATTCCTTTCATTATACATCTGTAAAAGCCACATACTGTATTGAGCTCTGTGCATGTCTTCATAGGATGTTGATGCAGCCTACATGAACAAGGTTGAGCTTGAGGCCAAGCTTGATTCTCTTCAAGATGAAATCAACTTCCTCAGGGCCATCTTTGAGGAGGTGAGAGTTTGATTGAAATTATATTACCACTGAGATGCTAGTTTTCAGTATTAGATCTCAAACCTTCACCTTTCACAATTTTAGGAGCTGCGTGATCTCCAGTCACAGATTAAAGACACATCAGTCATTGTGGAAATGGACAACAGTCGCAACCTGGACATGGATTCCATCGTTGCTGAGGTCCGTGCTCAGTATGAGGACATCGCCAACCGCAGCCGCGCTGAGGCCGAGTCATGGTACAAACAGAAGGTAAGAAAAGATGTTCAAGCATCAAAACAACTCTATTTTAAAGCAATCAACTGACAGATTCTAAACACAATGACTCTTTTCTTTTCCCCACCTAGTTCGAGGAGATGCAGTCATCTGCTGGCAAATATGGAGATGACCTTCGCAACACCAAGCAGGAGATTGCTGAACTCAACCGCATGATCAGCAGACTTCAGAATGAAATTGAAGCTGTCAAAGGACAAGTAAGAATTTTGTTAGTCTTTGGATGCTTTTGGGTGAGATTTTAACCTGAATTAGATTGCCAACCAAATCCTTAGTACGAAATGTACTTTCAAAGAAAGATTTGCACTGTTAATGATGAAAATGTGCATGTTACGTTGAATATAACATGATGTAAATGAGTATCTGAGGACAAGAATAATGTAAAAGTGTTGCTGAAAACTAAGTCATAATGTCTTCTTTGAACTGTTCAGCGTGCCAACCTGGAATCTCAGATCGCTGAGGCTGAGGAGCGTGGAGAACTGGCAGTGAAGGATGCCAAGCTCCGCATTAAGGACCTGGAAGAAGCCCTGCAAAGAGCAAAGCAGGATATGGCGCGCCAGGTGCGTGAGTACCAGGAGCTCATGAATGTCAAACTGGCCTTGGACATTGAGATCGCCACCTACAGGAAACTTCTGGAAGGAGAGGAGAGCAGGTCAGTCTCTTTGCTATTTTGAATGTATATTTTTTACTGTTTAAATTTGTCTTTATATTGACATTTATTTTCTTTGTCAGGATTGCTTCTGGTGGTGGCTCTGCAACTGTCCACATCCAGCAGTCAACCAGCAGTTCCAGCGGTAAGCATATTATCTTTTCCTATCATGACCTTGGACAAAAAGCTTATCATTTGCTATAAATACTGCATTGGTGTTCAGTAAAACTAATGTCTATGTTTTTTTTGGTTCACAGGTGGTGGCGGCGGCGGTGGCTTCGGATTCGGTGGTGGTTCCGGATTCGGTGGTGGTTCCGGATTTGGTGGTGGTTCTGGTTTCGGGGGTGGATCTGGATTCAGCGGTGGATCTGGATTTGGTGGTGGCTTCAGCAGTGGGAGCGGCTATGGCTATGGTGGTGGCTCAGGGATGTCCATTGGTGGCGGAGGCGGCAGCAGCCAAGTCTCAATGTCCCGCTCTGTGGTGCAGAGCAGCCAGCAGCGCCGCCTTTAAACCAAATATTTCCACCCAGTTCCCCGCTCTTTTGCTTCTTGGCATCACTCCTCATCCAGAGTACAAATTTTCCTTAAGGGGATACACAGTGAGAAAGGAGCTAATGAGACAGACAAAGCATGGAGCTCAAGTACTTCTTCAGGTTGAATAGCTTTTGTTGCCCTATGTCAAGACATGCAAGTATTAAACACACAAAATGAATAATTTTTTCAGCTGACTCATAATTCTGCATTACTACAAACAACATTATTAATGCTTCTGCTGCATGCTCATAGTGCAACAAAATCTACTCAATTGAGATTGTACTGCCCTCAGAGGGGGGTAACTGTGAGGCAAATCTCAGTTATTACCCAACTTTTACTCTCTCTCTTTCCTTTTCCTGATTTTGGACGATGGGCTGATGAGCTGTTCTTATGTCAAAATTGTTGTATTCATCAAGCCATGTACCATTTGGAAACACCAATAAATCAGGGTTACATTAAATGATTTGTCTTCAGTTGTTATTTTTTCAACCTTTCTTTTTTTACACAACACATAGGGATACACAATTGCAACCAAAAAGCTCATTTGATTATCACTGCTATAGAGATATTTAAGTAAATGACATGTCCACAGAGTGTCCACAATAAAAAAAGGAGGAAAAAAAATTTGGTTTTGAAAAACCTTTAGACCAATTGCAAGAAAAGTTTCAATTTAATAGACCTAAAATGTAGTGTAAAAAGCATTAATAACATATTCAGCTTGCATCTTAAATATATGTGAGTGTGTACACATCTAAACAATTACTTTCAAAGGTATTTGTCAAATTATTTTTATGGTACTTTTTTTTTTTTCACTGAAAACATTTTTGGTAAGTCTCAACAGATGAGAATTACATTAATTTGTCATTTTTTTTTCTAAGAAAGAATTTAGAAAATATTTTCCAAATATTGAATAAATAATTTAGAAAATATTTTCAAAATATTTTCCAAAAAATACTCCCCCCCCCCATATTATCCTGATAATTTTAACCCATATTACGAATACACACAAGCAAACATAATATTCATATTGAAATCAAATTAGCTAACATCCATTTAACATGGATCACAACTAGCAAAAAATACCAAAAGATTAGAAAAATGTACCATGGTAATACCTCAGTATTCTTTAAAGTTTGTTGATTTTTGTAACTGACAAACTTGTAAAGCTAGTAATTATTAATTAAATTAATTCAGAATAATCATAAAATAACATTGGGGTAAAATGACTTAAAGTAAATATCTGACTCTGTGAAACAAATGTAAAAAGGTTTAAAAATCAAAAACTCATGCTGTTCCACCACTGTTATGAATATTGACAGCATTGTTAGGATATTGGTGAGGGAAAAATACTCACTTATTCTTGTGATGTTCTCCTCGAGATTTAGAAAGGGCAACAGGCGTAAGGCACTAGCTAAAACATGAGGGTAACAAAACTATTCAGAGACTTAAATAACACTGCTAAATGTGAAACTAAAAAAAAAAAAAGTTTAATGTACACTACACACGTGTTGGCTAAACAAATGAATAGGCCTACTACCCAACCACTATTAAAACGCGTTCCCACCGGACTTAAAAACCACACCTGACCAGGCACTGCCAAAATATCGGGTTACAGCAGGCAAACTGAGCTTCCATTCAGTGAGGGTTTAGCTGGCAGGTCAGTTAGCATTACTCATTCTCCTTAAAGCACAATTCTGTTGTTGTTTAAGTTGATGAACCTGATAGCAAGTGTCCTGTGAGAGATACCAACCTCTGTCGAAAGCAGATGATTGATTTATCAGAGTGAAGACCTGACAGAGCAGGCCAAAAAACAATACGAGGTCCCTGATACCGATTTTTGGGTACACTGTCATCCAGCAGATCCAAAATATATTCCTTAATGGTGCAGTCAGGAAACTTCAAAGCAGACTGGCAAGTTCGAACGGAGATTTAAGGTAGCCCATACCTATCAAATACCGCCCCCTAACGCTAAATTAATAATGATTAATAACTGATATCCAATTGTATCTATAAAATGCTATAAAATGCTATAAATAATCTAAAAGTTAATATTAAACGTCAATATAATAAGTATAATAATTAAGGACAAAGATATCCACAAAAAATCATTTATTTCTTTACACTGTATCTTTTCTCATTAACTTACAAATCTTGAGTTCTTAAAGTTCAGTAAAAACTGGTTTATACACTTAGACATTGTCAATATATATTTAGTTAATGTTTGATAACAAAGAAAAAAGGATGATATCTATTGAACTGTGCTTGATAACAACAGGTTTTAAAGACATCTAGCCAATGGCATTTGACAACAAAAAGCAAACAATAGTTGATCAGTGGCTTTGATATTTTGGAGTGCTGTTCTCTCGATATGAATATGAGATATTATGTTGCAGTCACTCTGGGGTTGTCTGGATCAAATGTCATGATCTCCATGTGGATAAGACCTGTGAGACATGAAAAGACAGAATAGTATTTTAAAAAAAAATTATGTCAAGAACAACATTAGAATTTAGAAATGTTTCAGAGCAGATTAAACAGAAGATGGAGTTTTATATGTGTGTATGTATATGCTCTCACTCTTCCATTCGCTGACGGCCAGATCCAGACTCTCGAAGGAATCATCATATGCAGGAGACACAGGCTCGTTTTCAGGGTCATGGAACTCAGAAAGATATGGATGCGAAAGAGCGTTTTTCGCCGTAAGTCTGACCTCTTGGTCTAAAACCAGCATGCCTTCCAACAGGTCAATGGCTGTACATGGAACACACATTAAATCAAGCTGAATTACAGTAAAGAATACAATTTACAATTTGATGGTAAACCTTGTCAAGACAAGCATTATTATCAGCTTTAAAAAGCCTTGTTTGAGGGTTTAGAATATTATTAAATGCTTAAAGCTCTGTCAAGCGATAATAATAATGGCTATCATAGTAATTTAGTAGCTAATGTAGTATTCTCCCACTAGATGGTGACATTTCCTCATTCAAAATCTATGCAACGTCACCCATTCACTGCAGAGAAAGTGAAGGATACATTTCTCCAAATCTTTTCCAATGCAGAAACAAACTCATCTACATCTTATATGGTCTAAAGGTAAAATTGATTTGGAAGTTGTGAACATACCATTAGGATCCATACCCGAAAAGACCTCTTTGAAGGCCTTTTTCTTTTGTACAGGAAGTGAGCGGACATATGATTGAGCCTGCAAACACATCAAAACAATCATGGAAAATAGACTCAAGAATCACATGTTCCTTAAACAGAGAATTAGAGTTGTCTGTTGGAATTTGCCTACATCTTTGCTTTGCATTTTCTGAATAAGAGTTGAGCTTGGTGTGCCTGTCAAGTTGAGGATCTTCTTCAGCTGGTCAATACCTTAACATAGCGTTAAAGAACAGGCACTCATTTGGTCGAAAGATATACGTAAAAAGCGAGTAAATAGAAAGGATACTGTCACTTCCTGGGAAAAGCACCTCTCCTGTTATCATCTCAGCCAGGATGCAGCCAGCAGACCAAACATCAACTGAGAACAGAAGAACACGACTGAGTGACAAAAGACTAGATACAACAGAACAGAATATGACCCATCCACAAAACACACACTATATATATATATATATATATATATATATATATATATATAAATAGGGTCAACCTCTTACTTTTTAAATCACCTTGTACACAGTGTGTTGGGTCAAAGGTCACCTGTTTGAGTATAATGCATCCAGTTGAAAATGACTTCAGGGGCTCTGTACCAGCGAGTCACCACATAACCCGTCATCTCAGTTTCAGCGTGCCTCGCCAACCCAAAATCCAGGATCTTACAAAGAGTGTCAGACAACAGGCCACATAGCAAATGACAAAAAGCTTTCAGAAGTGAAATTCATAAATTCATGTCAGATTATTTTGCTGCTCATTAATTCTACTTTAATTTACTTTAACTTTGTTACCTTTAATTCACAGTTTTCGTCCACTGCAAGGTTACCAGGCTTAAGATCCTGAAGTAAGACATCAGTGAGCTCTGTCATTTCATCATGTATATCAATATAATATATGGGATATTCCAATAGGGCTATTAATCAGACTTTGGCCATATTGTGAATTAACATGTATTCACATTTTTAAAAACATAAAAAGAAACATCATGGCCTGCATTTGTAGCAATCTCATTAATAAGTTCATTATACTTATTGTGTTCACATAGTATTGCAAAACACTTCTGCTGCATTTGAACAGAACACTAGTATTTACATACTGTAAGATTTATTGTACATACCCGATGTATAATCCCAGCAGAATGGATGTACTAAGGAAACAAGTTTCAGTTACTATTAAGATGCAATATCATTCAATATTCAATATCATCAATAAGTGGTATTCAAGGAACTTGGTGTATGATAGCTATCAAAAAGAAGACTGAAAGTGGCAATGAACAGAATGAAGGCAGACCTTGAGTCCTCGCAGTATCTGATAGAACAGGTATGTGATGACTTTGCTGGTTAACTGTTTCCTCTTCATTATGTGTCCAAGATCCTGAGCAACAAATGGCATCACCATATAGCTGGGCAAAAGCATTAGTAAATGTAAGCATTTCAATAATGTTGACGTTTGAATTTTTTAAATGTGTATTTCTATTTAAATCTCTGAAACTGAGATTTAAAAAAATATCTTAACTTTGAAAAATCACAAAATCAACAAAATGGTCAAATATAATAATAATAATACAACTATGCATAGAGCACATAGTCTCAGTCACACAGAAATACATCCACACATCTATGCATGCATGCTCTGCATCCTTAAGCCTGTCATGACAAGCGTAAAAGTTCTGCACAGGAATGTATTCTGTTCATCTTGACACTCACAAAGTATCAAATTTCTCCAGTGTGGAATCAGGGGTGAAGACATTGAGGAGGCAGATAACCTACAAGAAGAAAAATATATTTGAATTCAGGGTTGGTCTGTACATCGCAAAGATTTGTTCAATTTCCTTTCACAATTATTCAGTTTATGTCAAAAATGCAAGAATGGCACGTATAGTTTGTTCAGTTTCTTAATCTTTCTTACATTTTAGGGAGTACATGGTGGTCCATAGAACTTGGGGTTTAGAGTTGTCAGTGTTAGCAAACTGACAAGGTAACAGAGCCACTGTCCAAAGTGCAAAAAGTAATCTTAAAAGAGGATTGCATTAATTATTCTTGATCCCCTTGCTAATCAACCTGAAGTCCATATTAAATGAGTAGCAGCGTGAGGTCAGGTATAATGTTTACTTAACACAGAAACAGGTTTGAGAAGATGAAGGGGGGCTTTCACAACAATAGTATCATGAAATTTTTTCTTTCTCTTTCAATTGACAGAAGGATTATAAAACAACATATATATACATAAAGCTCTGGTCTAAATGATAAATCAAAGTTGATAAATGTGACCCTGGACCTTAAGTCTTAAGTGGGTTGGGCCATAGCCGAAAAAAAAAAAAAAAAACGTGTATGGGTCAAAATTATCGAGGCAATTTTTTCAGTATTTAGAAATTATTATTTTTTGCACCCTCAGATTCCAGTTTTTCAAATAGTTGTATCTTGGCCACATATTGTCTGATCCTAATAAACCATACATCAATGGAAAGCTGATTTATTCAGCTTTATTTAGTTGTATAAATCTCAATGTCAAATTTTTTTTATTTAAGACTGGTTTTGTGATCCTTGGTCACAAATTACAAGTCTGTCATGAAGACATAAACATACAATACAAAAAATAATACAGAAACATACAATATTTGATGAAAAGTCTACTCTGGGTTCATTGTCTTCCTCTTGTGAATTCGAGACTTACATTGTCGTGCTGGATGTGACGGAGCAGCCGCAGTTCTCTGTAGGCTCGTTTAGCATGGATCAGAGACTGGAATGGTCTGTATAGTTTTTTAATGGCCACCTTTTCCTTTGTCTTCTGGTCAGTTGCAGAACTGCACACAAGTAATCATTAGAAACCTCATCACATGTTCAGTTAACATGAAATTAGTTTCACAGATAACAGAGAGATGGCATGCAAATGTCATATAGCTAAACAATCATTATCATTATCATACAGGAGTCATACAATTTTGATATACAGTAAAGAAATGTTACAGAACTTAGTTAAAATTCCCTTTTCTGGCTCATTTAATTTTTCTCTGGTGTTATCACAAATTATGTCCATTTTATAAGTACATTTTAGAGCCTGCATACTTTTTTCCAATGTAGCATTTTAGGAGACAGTTACATCCAAGAGGACTTTTATACTGGACAGCTTTTAGCTGTACCCCATTACAGAGAACAAAATGTGTGAACTGAAAATGATAGAAAACGTCAGAAAAAAGAGCTATTTAACATTGCATAACATGCTTAAAGGATTTGGTCAAATGTGGGTCAAATTTGACCTGTATAGTCTGAATGTTTTGTTTTTTGTTTTTATTAAAAACACCTGCTTTTATTGTGCTTGTTTAAACATATTATAATATAATTCCAATACCAAAACAAATGTAGCATCTTCCTTACATACAAAGGGTAAAATATAAAAACATAACCAGCAATAAAAAACCCCTTTCAGTTTATTTGTATTGAAATTCATTACCAGAAGGCATTTATCTAAAAGACTTTGCTCATGACAGAGGAACACTATTGATTGAGACATTGTCAGTATTTTGGGGCAATGTCTGTGTTATCTGCAAACGTGCTGAAACCTGCCCATCAGGTATGTGAGTTCACATTTGTTTATTTCACCCAATCCTCGCTCAGTCTCAGATCTATGTCATAGATGCATATAGCATATCATACATTTTTTGATGTTACATGTGCATAATAAACACAAGTTACAGTAAAGTGTAGCACTGGGGTTTTAGTAAAAAAAAATAAAAACGAATACATTAAGCAAATTCAATACATAGAATTAAGACATCTATACCACTGTTAAAAGGTAGTGAAACAATAAATTAAATAGGATTTAAAAAATAAGCTTTATTCAGCCACTGCATTTTCCAAATATATTCCATAATCTGGCATATAGCATATAAATCACATTTACTATAGCCTACAAACGTCCTTAACATTTATATCTCAGTCTCTTTTAACATATTCGCAATACACCATATGTATGTACAACATAAACCAGCATAAACCATTAACAGATCTCATTCTCTTTCTACATTTAATAATTCACCGTAACAGCCCCCTTACCACACTGTCCCATAGGCTCCAGAGCCAACGGGCTTGAGTGAGGTGTAGCGGTCAGGAACGTCCCATGTAGTTTTCTGGACGTCCAGTCTGTGGAATCCCGCTTTCAGAGGTGAAGCCATGAGCACGTCCACCTTACTCTGCGTGTCCACTTCCGTCAAAGCGCACTGCTCGACCATCGGATTGTTCACAGGGACCCAGGTGAGCGCCAGTCAGGCGCGCGAGGACACGCCCACCTCCACGCACCTTCACCGTCACGTGATTTAGGTGAGGGTCTCTGTTCTCTTCTCATCCAAAATAACAACAGTTATGTTTTTTAACCGTTGCTATTTGTCTTTGGCGCTGAGTAGTGCACACCTGACAAGTCTGTCCTTGCTCCTCAACAAAAACAACAAGTTTTGTTGAACTTCCAGGAAGTTGAGGATTTTATTGACTTCTAGCCTACCATAAAAATTAAACAAACAAAACATCAGGAAGAATTTGAAAGCTGTTTGAGAGAGATCCTATTTCATTCTGTTTTATATTTTTTTCGTAAATGTAGTAACCATTATGTTGGTAAAAACAATGATAGCAAATATTAAATAAATATATTAATAATATATAGTCCTGATATGTTCTGCATTTTCTGATATAATCTTATTTGTGGAGGTTTTAAAAACAATGTATACAATAATACATTTATAATATATAAAAACATAGTTGAATTGTTACACTTTTTACACTTTTCCCATTAAACATCTGTTATTGACAAAATGCATATCGTTTTATGCAAATTTACACTGCCATTAAAGGTTAGAGGTCAGATTTTTATATCTATTTTTGAAAGGAATTAATAAAGAAATTAATATTTAATTCAGAAAAGATGTATTAAATTGATGGAAAGTGACAGTAAAGACTTTTAAGTTGTTACAAAAAAAAACATCTATGTCAAATAAAATAAGTTCTGAACTTGCTCTGCATTAAAGAATCCTTATTACTACAAAATTACTTCAAGGTTATACAAGAATTTATTTTTAACTAAAATGACACACACACAAAAAAATACTGTTTTCAGCATTGATGGTAATAAATGTGCCTTCACCTTAAAGTCAGACTGATTTCTGAAGGATCATGAGACACTGAAGACTGGAGTAATAATGCTGACAATTCAGCTTTGCATCGCAGAACTAAATTATACGTTAAAACATATTTAAATAGAAAACAGTTATTATAGCTTGTAATAATATTTTCACTTATTACTGTTTTATTTTTATTACAGTCTCAAACAAAACTGAATATAGATTTTATGTCACTAACCTCGCAAACTTTGATCTTCAAAAACGATTCTCTTCAACAGTGCATATAAGTAAACTCAACTTTGTTTCCAGACGGACTGATAAAAATGCTTTTACTCTCTGACAACAATCAGATTAGAGCTTATAACATCAAAAAGTGTTTTCCGGTTTGTGTGCATTGTTATGGATCAGACAGTTAGTACATTGACTGTGTGTGTGGTTGGGGGGGGGGGGGGGGGTTCTGTGACATTTGTGGCTGAGTAATGTATGACATCCAGCATAACCATAGAGCTCAGTGTGAGCAAATGAGCAGAAGAAAAGACATGATGACACTGATTTCTGTCATAGTTTGCCATGGAATCATCCAGATAATTCCCACATAGGCCTACGCTGACATTGCTGCAGAAAATATGATTCATTGTTATTTGTCAGAGGGTCATGAGGCTCTGGGAAATGTTAGTATGAGCTGCATGTACACACACACACACACACACAAAAAAAAAGTGCATTAAATGGATAGTTCACCACCAAAATTTTTAAATTATATTGTCATTTACATGCCTAAATGTCATTAAACCTGCAAAACAGAAAAGAAGACACTGGATTAAGTATGGATAATAAATAAATAAAAACATACGTATGCATTTGACAAGATCTAATGTTTGTCAGACAGCATTTGTCAAGTAAGGATTGGTCAGAAAGGTTTTTAAGGCGGGATTCAGCAAAAGGTTTCATTCAGAGGTGGTTCAGTTACATGTGTTTTCCACACACAGGTGTTACATCAAATAGAGACAGTGTTTGCAGATTCCACTTCTTTTGGCTTTGGTGTGTAAGAAAACACTGGACTGCAGAGGAATAAATAGACACTCTCACAGAAGGTCAGAGGTCAGTCAGATCCTCAAGGCAGAGAACTTTCAGGTCAAACACAAAAAAAAAAAAATATATATATATATATATATATATATATATATATAGATATAGATATATATATATATATATATATATATATATATATATATATATATATATATATATATATATATATGTGTGTGTGTGTGTGTGTGTGTGTGTGTTTTACCTGTTTGTGTTTCATAAAGTTATTTACAATACACTAGCTTCCACTATCGTAACTAACACATGCCGTAAATTATTATAACAATGTAATGTAATGTAACAGTGTGTAGTCAACATATGTTGCAAACTTCCCCATTAATGTAAAATGTATTTTTTTCCTAGCCAAACTTAAGGAAAATGAAAACTTAATGTAGGTTCCCTATGTAGTCTATATGTAGACTAAGAAATAGTGAATATCCTGCTGTTTAAAAATAGTTTATTTTGACAACAGCGGCCTCTTCGGGTTGTAGGCAACATTCCAAGTCTTAGGAGAAATTAATCCTTTTATATCTTTAGAATCAGAATCAGAATCAGTATTAGCTTTTTTGTTGTGTTGTGTTTTTTTATTGTATCAGGTGCTCCTGATACAAACATACATGCATACATACACATCTGACATGAGAACAAAAATAAAAATACATTTAGCAAGACTTACCAAAAAAGAATGTGAAAGAATCTGGAACAGTATATTGATTTATTTATTAGGCGTTTTGACAGACTGCTTTCGACCGTTTAATTCAGCTCAGTTCAGTTTTTCTATCTTAACTAAATGCCATCTTTTGAGGTTTGTAAAGAGCATATTGATGTGGGTGTGTATAAGAAAATCAGTCTTGACTTGAGGTCTCTTTGTCACCTTTTATAATGTACTCAGAAAGGGTCCATAACTGCAACACACATATTTCAAAATATACTCCGCGAGTCCGCGACACTATGATTTTCAAAGCAATGAAACCGTTCTGATATGGGCAAATAAACATGATGTGTTTGTGGAAAAGAGTAAGGCCTTGATCTGGGTTTACTTTGAAGGTGTGGAGGAGACTGCCCACGGGGCATATGCAGGGGTGACAGGAGATTGGTTGTATTTTTATGATGCCCACTGTGAGGTGAAAAGGGATTGGTCAGATGACGGTGATGCTGGATGAGAGGTGTGGCACGCTTGGGTGTGTTTTCATGAATGTGTTTGTGTGTTCTTTCTTTGGCTCACTGTGAACTCCCACCACACGGACACACCCACTCAAACAAACACCCACTCAACACACCGACCATCTGTGGGACCACTCTCTCTCTGTCTGTGGCACACATAGAAACACTGCTAAAGGTAGACTGTTTGAAACAATAAATCAGGATAAAAATGACATAATTTCCTAAATAAATCAACTGATTTAAAATATCCAGCCATTTATGTTTCTTTGCCTTTGCAATTTCATTCTTTGTTTGGCTTGAAAGGTAGCCCAAACGTGACCTTTGACCCTGTCAGCCTCTCTATAAAGCTGAAACTGAATGAGCCTTCCATAATGTGTTAAGATCTAAATTGGCAATGCTTTATGGTTTAAGTGAATGTGAAATAAACAACAGTGACAGACAGACAGACAGACAGACAGACAGACAGACAGACAGACAGACAGACAGACAGACAGACAGACAGATAGATAGATAGATAGATAGATAGATAGATAGATAGATAGAAAAAAATCAGTCTTGATTTATTTATTATTTAGAATTCGTTTGCAGTCCTTGTTTATTTATTTATTATTCATTTTTCAAAGGTCTTTCAAAAGAAAATCATGGTCATCTGTGTTTAGGGTTTAAGTTTTTTTTTATTGTTTTTAAAACTCTCTTCACACTTCACAGAACCAAAATTCACTGAGTTAAGACAAGCAAACAAAACAAACAAACAAACAAACAAACAAACAGGCAAATGCAGTCTTTTATCAAACAAAAGTTAAAAAAAAATATTTTAACAAATAAATAAATAGTTAAAATTTTTACTTATTATGACAAACAAAAACGTTTTGTTTAGATGTTATGCTAACAAATAAATGTTTTTTTTTTTTAACAATCAATCCGCAGATAGTGAATCTTTGAAAGCGTTCAGATGAATAAAGATGGCTGTTTTTGTCTCTAGTGTATGGACTGGTTGATGTCTGAAGCCCAGCCCTCTTCCATCAGCGGCCGCCGGGTCGCACTCGCGGACAATAACACTACTGTGAACCGACGCTCACCTCCCGTTATCCCTCACCAAAGTCACACAGAGCCGCGGATGAGAGGCAGAGTCTGCGCGGCTAAAAATACTCAGAGACACATTTCAATTACCTTACTAGTTTACTTACTTATTTTTTTGCGTGGAGACAGACAGCGAGGGACAAACACACGTGTGTGCACCGGCGGGCAGCAGCGCTCCCGGTGAAGTTAACAGACTGAGAGTCTCTTCTCTCGCGCGGATTAATCGGGTTCAAATCACTGCGAGTCTGTGGGAGGCGAAGCGACGCGGTTCTGTGCCAAATAGAGTTCAACGCTTTAAATTCAGGTAAGGAAATAACAACGACGCTGTTTTGGGGTTTTATACTTTATGTTGTTGCGTGCTAGGTTGAACCTGTTATTTATTTATTGTGAACGCCGGAGTTAGCAGTAACGTTAGTGCACTTAACTTCTCTGGAAGCTATTGTTGCTGATGAATTAACCCAATGAAATGGCACAGGTTAAACAAAGTTGCCAAAACCGTTTTGCGGTATAATTGTGGATTTCACTTAAATGCTCACATTTGTGTATTCTAGATATATATGATTATAACAACAACTCTATCAAAATGATGAAGAATGATCAGCAACTGTTAGTGTTTACTGATACTCTGTTTTGTCAGGTTGAGCTATAGTTGCTTTATTCAGCTCATTCAGTCTCTGAGGCTGCAGCTGGAAAGATATTGTTTGGACTGTCATGTTTGAAAATTAAATGTTGTTTATGTTTATACTGGTATATGTCGGATTACATTAAATGTAAAATTAAATAATTCATAGTAAATTAAATGATTCAGAGATTCAGGTTTATCATGAAACTGGCCACCTTGAAATTTTTTGGTAGATTAAAATGTTTTACACACACTCAAACATACAAAAGTAAAATAAATTATATATATATATATATATATATATATAAAATAAAATAAAATAATTTTAATGGAGATAAGGATGTTTTATTTTACATGCTGCGAGCCACCCATTCATTCAATAGGTGCCGCCATGCTGACTTCACCTGACCAGCCATGCATAATACTACTATTACTAATATTTTTACTTTATATAGTGCATTTGACTAGTTCTTTACAAATCCAAATCCAAGTGACAGTGACTAAGTAAAGTGTTTCAATGTAAAGCGGCAGCAGCTAATACATCTTAATACATCCAGGCCAGATGGTGACAGTGATCAATAAAGTTATTGAGTGCACTTTTAAAAGTAATTCTTTGATACATAAACTCCCTGTGCTTATTTGGATTAGTAGTGCTTTTACGTGCACTTTAAAGGGGTCAAGACATGGATTTTTTTATGTATTATTTTAATATGTTCTTTGAGGTTTACTTCTTAAGTTGAAAAACAAATTTGCACAAAAAACTAAACAAGTAAATATGTGAAAAATTGTTTTTAAGAGGCGTGTCTTTTAAGGCTTCTCAGTAATTGGCCACTGTTGTGATTGGCTAACGTCATTGCAATGGAACATTATCAATGCCCCCTCTTTATTGCATGTGTGTTTTGACAACATAATCAAAATAAAATGGTAATTTCAAGACAAAGCATTTTTATATCCTTTACTCACAGTTTATGATACAGTTGAAAACTGAAAATTGTAGCGTAAATGCACAAAAACCTGCTATAGCTTGGTTAAATGGTGATCAGAAAAGAAGGTGTGAGGTACAAGGGTTGTTAAAGATTGTGTATTTTAGGAGGTCATGAATCTGCCTGCCAGCATCTGTTGCCTTTTAACCATAATGCACTGCAGTTGACATTTTAGTGATCTGGTACATCTGCACTGTTTCATGCTTTAGCCAAGAAACACAAACAGCCTCATATTTATTGTGGAGTGTTGTGATATCATAATATTTTCATATTGGAATGAGTTTAGATTATGCAGGGGAATTTTAAATAAGATAAAATCTGGAAAACAAGATTTACTCTAATTCTATCCGTATATTTGTGTTGATTCATTTACCACAATTGATCAATTTGATGATGTTGTGTCTGACTGAAATCAGTCTGGTTTTTGTGCAGTCAGACTAACAGATCTACACTGTAAGCATTTTCTTTGTTTGTTTTGCCAAAAATTCACAATAAAAAATATGGTACAACTATAAAATATATAGTTATAAGCAGAGTGCAATTTGTGAAAAAAACAGTGGGGGGGATGTTTTTAAACATTTTAATTCTTGATGTCATGTGCTAATCAGCATATTTATGACGTAAGTGCGTCGTATTATATTGCCTCCCTATGCTCACATTCTGCATTTAATTCAGCCATTTAATTTAATTCTCAATAAAACTGTTTTTATTACTATATTTTAATGTTTCTGTTGTCAGACAACGGAATGAATATTATAATGACTGAAATGACGTGGTACATAACCAGCTCTCAAACATTAATCTGCACTAATGAAATCAAATACACATACGATAAGGTCAGTGGTTGTGCTGTGATTGATGTCGGCTATACTTGCTTGTAAAATAGCGTTAGAAGCAACAGAATAACTTTTTTTTTACTGAAAGTGCTGCTCTTCTCTGCGCTCGCTGAACACAGCAGAAGCAGAGAGAGAGGCTTGTGCTGGGAAAGAGAGACCTCGCGCTCGTACGGCAGCACCAGAGAGTCTCAGAGAAATAATGATGGTCCAAAAAGTCACTAGATTTGTTGCTAGTCGCTTTTTTGGAGAAAAAAAATCGCCAAATCTAGCGACAAAGTGGCCAAGTTGGCAACTTCACTGCCCAGCGGACCAGCTTCAACCGTTTCGCAAGTGTTGATAGGCTATTACTCGTGAGGTGTAACCAATCAGATAGCGCCATGGGCGGGACATTGAGCAAGTCTGCAGAGTGGTGAATACAGAGAGGCTGCGGGCAGAGCCAGCCAAAGTAGCGCATTTTAAAATAAAATTGACTTTAATCAAACCACGGATCCGTGATTAGAGGCGAGACGGAATGGATCACAAAACTTGTGTAGTAGCACTGATCACTTTGAAGGGGGAAAATTTATCCCCAACGGCATAAAAAATAATTAGCAGAGGCAGGGATACATTGACCGGAAAGGGGGAAATCCCACGCATCCCCCCCGGCAAATGGCACCCTGGTTATAAGTATACTTTTAATGCTAATTTACCAACCTACTCGAAGTACCTTAAAATGTACTGTTAACCACCAAAATAATACAGAAGATAAAATAGAAACTGCATGATTAAACCAGTCTGATGAAAGTGGTCTGTCCAAACAAAATGACCAATACTTGTATATAAACAGTTCACAGGGTTATACAAAGAAAAAAAGACCATGAGGGTTTTTTTTTTTTTAATTGCAAACAGCTTGGCTGTAAACTGTAGCTTGGTTGTATCTTGATTTGTAGCTTTAGGAAACACATTGTAACATGATTATAACTGAGCATGTACATATTTAATGTGTGGCTGATGGCATCACCCCTTCCCCCA
Source organism: Carassius carassius (assembly GCF_963082965.1). Classification (NCBI taxonomy): domain Eukaryota; kingdom Metazoa; phylum Chordata; class Actinopteri; order Cypriniformes; family Cyprinidae; genus Carassius; species Carassius carassius. The sequence continues at coordinate 11,081,331 of NC_081791.1, forward strand.
TTAAGTTCAAATACTCCCACTCTCACATCCAGCAAATGTCATTTTGTTGCCGGATCTCACAGAGGGATACGTTGTGGGAAAGACCATGATGGACTTTAATCTGACTGTCTCTTGCACTTTCCATAATCTGTAAAGGCTTTCTATCTTCATCCGTATTTGGCCAACAAATTAAACTTAAGTGCAGATTTTTCTCAGGTCAAAATGATGAAACGCAGTATATTTGGTTTCTCTATACCTACCCATGGAGGAACACGTCAAAGTTCAGTTTACCTCACATGTGCATTTGCACTGTTTTATCTCCTTCATGATCTGCACAAAGATGTGAACGTCAAGCCAAAAATGTTGCGGTTTAAGTTAAAAATTCTTCTCTTGTTTCCATCTCTGGCTTTCTTGTATTAGCAGAAACCTTGCTCAAAGATGGCCATCTGCTCGCCGCTTTGTGGTTTCCTTCAGTACAATATCAGATTAACCCCTCACCTCATGTTCTATGGGAGTGTGGAGCAGAGCGGGACGGTTGTAGTGTGAAACCACGGGTCTGGAGGGTGTTGGCCAGGGTTAACAGGTGCTAGCAGACATAGATCCTGAAGCGTTGGCCTTCTTGTTTAAATGCATAGCCTTAAATACTAGTCTCTGTGTTCTTGGTATGCAATTTAAAATCGTGTTTTGTGATATTATGTCAGTTTTGTTCTAAGTGATTTGATCAGCACTGTGTCATCAAATGATATGTGTCACTGAGCGAAAGATTGCGTATAGTGCATTCTAGTTTTTGGTCTGTTGCTTCAGCTTTGTTAATGCTCAGTTAAATAGTGGTGTGTGGTAGAATTTTGTATTTTTAAATGAGTGTGTATTTTAGGAGGTCGTGAATCTGCCTCTCAGCATCTGTTGCTTTGTGGTAGAAGAGCTTCAGATGATTTTTAACCTGAACATGACATTTTAGTGATCTTGTACATCTGCACCATTTTATGATACGTCCAAGAAACACAAAGCAACCTCATAGTTATTTTACGGTGTTGTGAAATCATAATATTTTCATCTTGAAATGAGTTTAGATTATACAGGGTTGTCTTAAATAACTCCCCAGATATGTGGATTTATTCTACTTCAGTTCGTACATGTTTATGGTTGCGTCAATTTGTTTGCGAAAGTCGTTCGGTTTGAACTAGATGACGTCAGGCTTTTCTTTACACGCAGAGACTTGTGTTTCTATACAAACACCAGGGATCATGAAACCCTGACATTTTCGGGAATTAAAAGTTGTGGTTTCCAGGCCAGGACAAGCCATAGAAATGAATGAATTCTTATAAAGGTATGTAAACGTGTGAACATGAATTCTGCTAGTTATGTTCAGCTCTAAAATATTTTAAGCAATCCCTGTGACTAAACAATAACTGGGAAGTTATGGGAACTCATTTGTTAAAGCATGTGTAAAACCTGAAATAAACAGGCATTATCCTTTTTTAATACTCAGTTATACTTCCTTACGTTGTTAACCAAGTTTTTGGTCCATAGTGTTTCTGTCATTGTTTTTCTTTACCTGAGTTATGATTTACAAGCCCACACATAGAAGGTTACACACACCAGAACTGTAAAATGGAAAGTAGATAAATAATATTCAGCGTTTACAGGGATGTGCGGGAATGTCGAAAGAGCCTTGAACAAACTGAAAGAACATGATAAATCTTTCTAGAGACTAATGTCATGCCAATGCTGCCATGGCAAGGTCATTTTCCTCAAAGCTGTGGGTCATACCGCGAGTAATCTGAGGATGGGTTAGAAGATCATATGCTCACTAATAAGTCTGGCAAACAGATGAAAGCTTTAAAAGAGTTTTGAAATTGACTTGCTCTTTTTATTGTTGTAGTTCAGGTCAGCATGACCCAGTGTATTCCAGCACAGAGCAGCTCTTAAAACCTTTAAAAGTGTATTATGACCACCATTATTATTTTAAAAGCGAAGCTGCTCTATGGCTTAGTGTGATAATCAAACAGCAAAGCATTTGATTTAATTAAAGATATGTGCTGCATGTTTCAGAGTAAAGTGTGGCACTGTTTTCATTTACACACAAGCAGCTCATGAACCAGTGTTTTCAGTGTCTCGTTTCATAGTAAATGGTGCTTGATCATATAATGTTGCTAAAAATAACATTATTTTGTGTATTTGGTGTGATGCAGTATGTTTATGCAGTTTAACATAAAAAAAAAACACAATTTTCCACATACTTTACATTTATTGTTTCTCCTCTATGCCCCGCCATTTCTGTAATGTGTCGTTTTTTACAAAGCTCATCGGTCTGAAAAGCGAGGTGTGCTCTGATTGGCCAGCTATCCAGTGCTTTGTGATTGGCCGAATACCTTAAGCTTGTGACAAAAATGTTATGCCTAGGGCTGCAACCAACGATTATTTTGAAAATCGATTAATTTGTCGATTATTTTTACGATTAATCGATTAATCTTTATTTACTTATATTTTAGTTTTGCCCATTTTTCCAATTAAATTACTAACAAAGGGTCTTTATCATTCAACATAGACTTTTAGAGATTTTAACCATTTTGCATGGTCATATCCTCTTCAAAAATATACCTGGAGCACTGACCCATACTCAAATAATGTTTTCCCCATGGCAGTCCTTAGGGCTCGTAAAGTAGTTTCACATCCCGAACAAAGCTTATTAAGGAATCTTATTCACGAAGAATAAGAATAAAACTGAATAAATTTGCAGTAAATTTAATTTTATATTTTTTTTATATTTTTTATATTATTTATTATTTTTTTCCTGTAAACACACAACTAATACCTGGGAAACAGCTTTATAGCTTATGCTGTGAAATTGTAAATAATCCTTCGAATAAAGTGCCAGTGGCATGAAACCTGAATGGAACTCACAATTTAAAGTAAAATCCATCAGAAGGTTGTCCAAAAAAAAAAAAATGACACACACAAAAAACCTGCTGTGTGAAAAAGAGCAGTGAATACTTAGAAAAAAAGTGCATTTCAAGAACATTTAAACATTTACCTCTCTTATTCAGTCATAATTAGGCTGCACGACTGAATTATGAACTGGTAAACGACAAACTGATCACAGAACATGTTTGTAAATCTTTAAATGTTAACTGTTAAAAAGCAATGTTATCAGCTTTAACGACTAAACATTTGCAAACAACATTGTACTGGAGAATCTGCACAAATAAAAGTCTTAAACAGTTAGTTCAGTAGTGCAGAGTTTACAGGTTACTCTTCTTTTTTGAAGGCTCAAAGTAAAGTTCTCCTACACTTTGGATGACTTCGTTCGATTAGTTTTATCTTCCGCTTTTTTCTTTTTCTTTCTTTTTCTTTCTCAAGCTTACTCCACTGCCGTCTGTCTCCACCATCTCGCTGCTGCAGACGCAGTTCAGGAAGCACGTGACATAAAACGAGGCCAGCTATTGGCTATTCGCTACTTCTCCTACTGTACTGGCTGAATAAAACCTGCGGTGGCTCATTACTGCCACACTTTGGTCATCGCAGATTTAAAATATGCACAAAATGAGCCGCTTACGGCAAATAAAAGTGGTTTAGCAACTAATCGATGACTAAATTAGTTGACGACTATTTTAATAATCGATTTTAATCGATTAAATTGATTAGTTGGTTCAGCTCTAGTTGCACCCCTCACCATATTGTGATGTGTGTCCAGGTCAAAACACTGGCGCCACAAGACAAAAATAATAAAACCCATTACAAACAAGGCATGTGTTGCATCCAGTGGGGACATAATTACGGATTATAATGACTTAATACTGTCTTTTTATGCATTGTGTTGCATTGCGGTGTGTAAACATAAACCATAAAACTTTGGGTGCGTCTCAATCAACTCCCTAGCTCCCGAGGTCTTGAATCAGTATATCGTGTACGCGAAGTCAGGCACTGGTAAACCCTGGCTCACTAAACTTTGCGACACTTATGACAACAGACTAGTCGTGTTGTAAAAAATCGCACTGGTATTTATCAACATCTGGCAGGACCGATATCTTTGTAAAGGTATATTATAAACGTTATTTAAAGTACGTATATTCAGAAAAATACGTTTAATGTTCGGCTGTTAGTATTCAGCCAAATATAAATTATAATTTTAACAAGATTGTTATCTGTCTAACGATGTTTGTACTTATGTGAAAGTATAATAAAAGTTACTCTTTTCAAACCTTTTTTTTTGTGTTATGTTTTTTTATTCGTCTCGTGCAAATTGTGTATTGCGCCATTAGCGCAAGCTACGTTTTAACTTCAAAATTAACGGTTTCATGCTGGTTTAACAAAATCCTTTAGTTATCTTTTTTTATTGTTCTTACCTTATGTAAGCGCTTGTAAGCAAAATATAAGATATTTAAGGTTTGTAAATTCGTTAGCTTTTTCAAACGCATTTATGTTTTGGTACTGTAAGCAGCATCGTAGGCTAGCTAATAGATTTTTTTTTTTATTTTAAACGTAAGACTCAGACAAACCATATAAAGAACGTCATATAAAGTTTCAAATCTCTAACTTAATAATTTGACATATATACAACAATGACAACAAGCTACTTACATTTGTAGAAGAAGTTTGTTGAGACGTCCGGCATTTTTTTCTTCCACCTGAGAGGATTCAGAAAATATGACGCAATAATTTCCGTTAAGGGAACATATGGAGCAATAATGCTCCCTAGTTTTTGCGGCGCATTGTGGGACTTTTCAGGGAGCGAACGTTCCAGTGCACTGGAAGGATTTCGCGATTGAGACAGCCCAGTGACCTTACTACTGAACAAGGGAGCTGATTGAGATGCACCTCATGTCCGCATTTGTGATCGGAGAAACGTCAAACCAGCGCTACTCTATACTGCTCAACTCACGTTTGAATCATCAGTGCAAATCCTTTACATATGTACATATGCAATACATGCAAATCCTTTACATATGTAAACGTACTTACAGACTGTGAGTCAGAACAGCCGGCATTGTAGTCTTCTCTCTCAGGATCAGGAAACAGTCCTCCATAAAATATGCTGCATACATCTGAATATTTGGGTTGAACTGTTCTGGAACAATTTTGTAAATACAACTTAACCACTGATTTCTAGTTGTGTCCTCTCTTGGAAGACCAAACAAAGTACTTTCACTTTCACAGCAAAACAACGTCTGCACGACATGATGCTGGCGGCAGTGACAATACTACAGCAAGAATAAAAGATTACGCCTTCCTTCTTTGCATGAACATTTGGGCGGCGTTACACAAATCTTCCCACATTGTGACGTAGACGAGAGGGCATGTTTAAACAAGCCGTTTTAGGAGGGCGTTGACAAGTTTTAACTTTTCTAAAGACTATCTCTAATATTTTGGTTTGAGAATTTAGTCTTTGCAACTTTACAGATCTTCTTTATGCACCAAGAGGTTGTAACACTCCAAAGAGAAGGAAAAACTTGAAATCACATTAGGGCTGTAGCTATCGAATATTTTAGTAATCGAGTATTCTACCAAAAATTCCATCGATTAATCGAGTAATCGGATAAAATGGGTTTTTGCTTAATTAAAGTGCAATATTAATTATGCAAGAGAAAATAAGACTACTGGGTCTCTTAAAATGAGCAACTTAGTTTCCTTTTTAAAAAAAAATAAAAAATTATTTTTTAAATGCATACAATACAATGCATACATCAAAAATAAACATTTAATTATTACCCATTGTTTCTCTGTCTGTACTTGTACTGTGAAGAATGATAAGAAAGTTGACAACTGCCATTCAGTTGGGGTTTTAAATAAATAATTTTCTGAGATGCTCATTAAACATTAAACACATAAAAAATTTATGATTTATGTTTTAATTATTGAAAATTAAGCAAACTTAACTTTTTGGTAAACAAAGGGGATTTACTATTAAAAATGAAACATGGAAGAAATGTTGTGTGATTAAACCTTTAAAAAAATAATGTTTGATTTTTTTTGTTTTTTTTTTGTAGTAGGATATATATATTCTGCTGAACAATAGTAAAAAGAACGAAAGAACCTGACGTGAGATTTAAAATAAATTAAAAGAGGCTTCGAGGCAGAGGAATTTGCCTTGATCATTTTTTGTAATCGAGTTACTCGAGTTACTAGAGGAATCGTTTCAGCCCTAAATCACATGATATGACCCCTTTAATATGAACTCATCTCTAGGGATGCTCCGATCCACCTTTTTCACCTCCGATACGGATTCCGATACCTAGGGTTCAGTATTAACTGATACCAATCGGCAGCAAAGGTTATTCTAGAAAAATCAGTGCACAATAGTTTTGGAAATCCAAACATTTAGTGCAAAAGCAATATTTTTTGCTTCATCGAATGTGCACATTGTAAGCGATTTGTGCTGCAATGTATTTGTGACTCACAGCATGCAGTGATGCATTGATGCATAGTGATGCACAGCATGCATTGATGCATAGTGTATTATATTTGTGGAACAGTGATTTAACCTTTCTTTTAACAGTTTTAAATTTCAATTCACTAGTTCGCATTTACTTATAATTAAATAAAGGTTATGTGTATTTGGCGTGCTGTCCGGGGGGAGAGCTCCGAGCCCGGCAAGACTCCCGAGCCCGGGGCAACCCCCCCCCCGTCTGGGGAGAGGGGTCTGAGCTCGGAGTTCGGCTTAGCCCAAGTGCTCCCCGGAGTTTTTCTACCTGAGCTGGGGTAGAAACTTGGCTGAAGGTGCGAGATCGGGGTGGCGGAGGGATTCTGAAAGTCGAGAGATAACGAAGGTAGGATGTACTTGATTATTTATAGGCGTTTTCTCGAGCTGATTGGTAAACAGTGTAATTGCTGCTGATGATGAACTGGCCGTGTTAATTATCCGTGCACGCTCCTCCCGAAATTAGTTTGTGAAACGTCACTTATTTTGCACGTAAAAAAAAATATTATAGTCTTTTCTACGCCCGTGTTTTGTTCTCACAGACATCCGGTAACAAGTAACAAAACAACATTAACTCCAGCAAGAAGATAAAGTCCTTTTTGCAAAATCATAGACATGTATTTTCAAATCAAGTATAGATTGATAGTGTAGTATAGATTCCCATAATAATGGGAACACACAATGATCTTGGAGAGAGCTTTACCGAGCTGACGAAATGTTCATTAAAATATTCCATGTGAAATCAGTGGTTTAACCATATTTTTTTTTAACTTTTTTTATGAGGTTACGAGAATACTTTTTGTGCAAAAAGAAAAAAAAAAAAGACTTTATTCAACAATTTACACACATGCGTTGTGGTACTTTCGTGAATGGCGGTGAACGCGAAAGAGAAGAATTGTTGAATAAAGTCTTTATTTTTTATTTCTGTGCACACAGAAAGTAGAGAAGAAATGTGGAATTAAAAAGTATTCTCGTAGCTTTGTAAAATTACTGTTAAACCACTGATGTCACATGGGCTATTTTATTGATGTGCTTTAATCATGGTAGTTCTCAGATTTCATAAAAAACATTTGAATTTATTTTCTGAAGATGAACGAAGGTCTTACAGGTTTGGAACAACGTGGGTAATTAATGACAGAATTTTCTTTGGATGAACTGTCCCTTTAATTTAGTTCCACAATAAAAAAAAAGACTATATAAATATTTGTTTTGTAATTTTACAGGTCTATAACAAAATTAAATTTTACAATTTTGTTGATTATTATTTTTTATTTTATAGTGAACTTTTAAAACATTATAGTTCATTATATTATTTCAAATTAATAAATATTATAGTTTTTTTCTGTAAATTGTTTAGCCATACAACAAGCACAGCAAACCTGGGAAGATTACCCAGAATACCCTAGCATCGTGACGTAGAGTTTTGCACTAGAAAATGTACTTTGAATTTGCTAATTCACTACCTTTCACATATTTCCCACAGTTAGAATTGTGTATTGAAGACTGAAATAATGTTGTTTCCTTTGTGAAACCATGCTAGTGTTGTCTTTATGTGTGTGTGTGTGTGTATTAACAGAAAGCCCACCCGGGATTTCTCATTAGTTCTGGTCACATGTGTAAAGGCCTTGCATATCTCTCCTTTCTTGCTGTTGGGTACACTTTTACACGAACAATCCTCAGGTTAGCTTACATACAGCAGCTTTCTCCAATTTTCAATTCAATTTTAAGCCAATAAAACCACACTTGTTGTAAAATTTACTAAAATTATAACTTTTTACTTCTTCCTTTAAGAGAGATGATCTTCTGAATATTTATTTTTTGTGACTTTATACCATCTGTTCTCAATGCCCTGCTGAAAAGCTAAACCTCAAATGCTAGGCTACTGTGCCAACATCCATCCTAGCTGTGCCCTGACCATAAATAACCCTTTTTATTAGTGCACGGTTGTGTGTTTACTTTGCCAAAGTGAGCTTTTCCTGTATTTTTAATCTAGACTGGGGCCAGACAGAGGATTTTACAGGGCCAGAGATTAAGAAGTGTGTGGAGGTGTTGCCTGTGCTAACTTTGGGGTGGGTGATTGCTTATATATGTTTATTTGTGTAAGTGCTGGATGTGTGAAAACACTTTCACTGTCTCCAACTCACACATACTTGTCAGTGTGTCTCCCACACGCACACACACACACACACACACACACACACACACACTGAGGTTCCTCTCCATGATAGCAAGTGCAGCAAGTTGTTGAGCTAAAAATATTCAGTGGTGCATATGTGCCATGACATACAGTAAGCGTGCTTTCTTGTGGAGGCCATGTATGGAGATTTTACATGAGGTTTTGGTGAATCTGGAGAGCGTAGCTTATAAAAAAAATCATTTCTCTGATCTAACACCAGACTAAACTTTTCATTCTGTTTATGTATTTCTTTTTTTTTTTTTTGCGGTTAAGTTGTCCAGTTTCTTTGCCTGTTATATATTTCATCTTTTGTTTTATTTCTCTTTTCCTGTGACATTTGACTCTGTAAAAGAATAGCTCATCTTATTTACTCACCCTTATGCTGTTCCAAACTTCCTCTTCTTTTTCTTTTTTGTACATGGAATATTTTGAACTCACGGATTCGTTTACATTTTTTTAAGTAGCAGCTCAGTGGAAGGGAATATTATCACAAAATAGTGACTTGAATTTAGCTTTTTCTGTCAAATATTTTGGAACATAGTGTATAAATTATATAGATGATTTTTATGTTAAAGGGGTCATGAACTGCCTTTTTTGTTATTTTGTACAGTTCTCTGAATTCTAGCAACTTAATGTTGTCAAGTATAATGTTATCAATTTAATAAGGTTATAATAGATTTTTTATAATAATATAATAATATAATTCTTTTTTTATATATAGTTTTGACCACTCTCACAAACCTTACAAAATTAGTTAAAACCCTAACATAAATTTGTTTTAATAAATCCGTGAAACTGTAGGCAATATAGTTTAAATCTCTAGATCAATAATTGAAATAATAAATATAATTAAGACAAAAGAGATGAGATAAAATCACAGTAATGCTCTGCGTTTGCACTTTGATCACAGTCAGTCTCCTCTTACTGTCATTTCTTTATCCTGTAAAAGTGTCTGATATTTATATTCAGACGATTACACGCTGCTGTCCCTTCACAGTTTCTAGTACTTTCATAAATTACTCGCACCGCATGTTGACATTCAAACATAAATTTAATGTTCAAGATGAGATATTTCAGCACAATGAATGTTTTTGCGCTGAATATTGTCTCCCTCTCTACTGTGCTCCATCTGTTTAAGACATGCACACCAGCTGCGATGGCGCTCTTTCAGAAAGGATTTCAACTTAACGCAGACTGTCAGGACGGGCCTTTACGCAAAAATGGAAAGGCTTGCATGAATTTGTGACATTTACAGATAAGGATATGACCGTTAACTGAAAGTTTTTTGCGTATCTGTCAAAGCACCTGACAGGCAAGCCATTGCACTAATGCATCAGCTTAAGATAAAGCTTAAAATAAAGATTTATCATGTTTTGGACAGCTTGGATCACCTACTTTTCTTGCAGGAGATCATTTTGTTTCCTCCACTATTTTTAAATGTATTTTTTCCATAGAAATGTATTATTCTGTAGTTTGATGCATCCAGCTGAAGCTGGACGTGCACTGTGAGCAGACCCGACTAATCGATAATGAGAATCGTTGTCGATGATTTTTATTATCAATAATAATCGATTTTATCGATTAGTTGATGCAGCCCTAGTTCTTACTGACGTGGTCTGGAACTTCATTAAAAATAAAGTTCGTCCAATAAAGTTTATCATGGCAGCGATGTAGAAGCAGGTGTTGCTCTTTTTCTGCGGAGGCAGTGTTTAAATACACAGTGACACTTTCCACAAGCTGTCATTTTGGCAGATTGGTTTCAGTAAAAGCTGTTTTTAGAATTGTGAGAAAGTTCTGAGTTCTGAAACTTGCAGAATGTTTTTGTAGTACAATGACCTCTTATGTGTCAAAAGATCAAGGGGTTTTTGGTTTCTCAGTTCATGTCCCCTTTAATATTGGGTGTCATATTTGGAGGTTAGCATGAAAAGCATGGAAGCATGAATAAAACAATGACAGAATTCTCAATTTTTGGATGAACTATGTGACGATTTGACATGCGCCACTTGCCTTTGTCCCCCGCAGAGCTTTGCCAGCCATTTGAAATATGGCTCCTGATAAGTACAGTAAGCGGGGTTTGTGTCACACACAGACAGGCAGCCTGACACGACAGCTGCATCTGCTCTCATTTTTCCTAATCCATTAGCTGAAATGATACAAGCCACTGGAGGGGGTTTGACCTGGGGTCCTTTTGACAATATATTGGCTTTATCTATGGACATCCGCACAGTGACTCACATATTTGTTTGGTTGAGAGGATATTAGCTGCATCTACTGAAGCGAAGCAATTGCACCAGAGATGAACAACGACCTTTTGCTGGGCAGCAGCCTAAAGAAGGAAAAGAGGCAGTTATTAGGATTTTAGTTGCATTATAATGTATCATAGTGTACATTTTTATACAGCTCTTGCTGAAATATACTGTAATTGGATTTTTTGTTTAGTTTTATACATTTGAGTCAGAAAACAGTTGTTAATGTTACGACTAAGATTTCACTGGTGTCATGGACCAGCGGTATAGTTGATTATCTTTTCACCTCTGCTAGTTAGTTAATTGCTCACAGACCCCAGTGCAGATGGTAACAGCTAGTCCATCTGTGCAGCTAGCTTCACTCTTTTATTGTAATTGCATGTCTTGCTGAAAGTAAAGATTTTGAAGCATTAAAGTTGAAGTGACATGCATTAAGCAGGATAATATGGAATGGTATATCAACAACAATTTTGATTATTGAAAAAGGTGATTGAATATTTTTTGTGTAAGCCTCCTGCTGTTTAAAAAACAAAAAGGATATAGTTTATTTTATCAGTGCATTATCCCAAACACTCCCCTGTCTTCCCTTGTTCAACCAAACAGAGGTAGTCCCATCTCGAAAGCATGCAATTTGTTGAGTCTGAAGTTGACATGTTAGACCGCTCAAATATAAAACACGATGAAAGCACGAAGTGCACTTTCAGAAAAGCATTTACTGCTAAAAGGTGCATTTAAGTACCTTAAAGTTACAGATACAGATTAAAGTGTACAAATTAGTCCAAAAAATGTTATATATTTGTGCCTTTTAGAAGGGTACCGCCACAGTGACAGCTTTTCATCATTTTTCGGAGAGTATTACGAATAAATTTGCTGTAGTAGTATTAGTTGCACCACATGACATTTTACAACAATCTAACCTTGCCATGTCAAAAAATGTCAAATTTATCGAATTAATGAGTCTTTCTTCATTGTGATAAAATATGATGAAAAATATCAAAATTAATTTTAATACAAACTAAAAACATGTTCACCATCATTAGGGTGTATAGTGATGCATTTAAAAAAAAATTAATTAGTTATAATAATGTTAATAAAGTCTAATAATATCTGAGATGCATAAAAACATTTAAATAGCACATAAGGCAGTTTTTATTTTACAATTTTATGTTTTCTACTGCAATATTTAAATGGTGGCTGTAATAACTTTTCATTAAATATTTATTCAAATAGTACGTTAATACGTTACGGTAAAATTTAATGAATATGTAATTCAGTGGATATATTTAATAAAATGCTCCTCTCTAGAGTTAATTTTTTTCTAGCCACCAAATTGTGGCATTGCATAGCTTTCCCGAGGTAAATGTATGTTGTCGTGAACAAAAAATTTATATCGTCAGTATTGTTGTAGCCTACACTGTATAAACAAAGTAGACTTTGACTCCATGAAAACACATCATTTGAAAAGTGCTCATTAAACGTCACCATTTTGGTCAATTACTTCGGTCCTCCAAATAATTTTTGCGAATATTTTCAGTTGCTGAAATTTCGTTGCATCATTAGTTACTATTGACTCATGAGATGTATGCACAGCTTTTAATGTATTTTTAAATAAATGAATAAACCTGAGCAAAAAAAAAAAAAAAAGTGTCATGTCATTTGATCCTTACACTGTTGGTGCTTTCAAAATTGCTGCGTATTAGAGGGGTCAAATGTCAACTTCTGACTCAGCCAGAAGAGTTCAGGGTGTTTGAAAACCTAAATGGCACACACTTCATCTCCCAATGCATGAACCCAAGATCTAGAAAAACATGCAAAAGTGCAAATTGTCATTATTCCACATGCATGAGTGAATTACTCGTAAGGAAATAGCAGTGCTATTTAACACAGTCTTCCACGCTTATAATGGCTTTAAATGTGGTTAGTTTGCACTCAGTTCCACTTGTAGGCTCCGCTGTACAGTAATGCAAGCTGGCTGAGTTAACCTTATTTGGCAGGAAGCTGTAAAAGATCTAAGCCATGGCTAAAATCAATGAGGGCAAACCATTGCATGGGTAACAAGCTCCTTTCATGTGTCCATCCCGAGCATCTGCCCCTCACTTCAATCACACCCTCAGAGAGAAAGGAGGATTACACCTCTCAATGCAGAATCACCTCCTTCCTTCCCCAAATCTCAAATGATTGGGATAATGAAGAGGGTGGGGGAAGAAAGAGATGTTGGAACCCAACACGGCCCTCCCCTCCGGTTATGCCTGCTCAATAATCCCTTAATCCCACTGGATCTGGGAATAATTCTGTTTGATCAACCGATCAATTACTAACTGCCACTTCATCTGTGTTTCACATAGCTGAGGACAGAGCATTTAAGAAATGTGAAGACTGCTGGAGCTCACCAATAGTGACAAACACAGTTACCTAGTCATTAAAAAGCTAGTTACTAGCCACTATTATGCCATTTTTAAGGGTCCTTATAATATTTTGGTAGTCTCCTAAAATAAGGTTCACATGCATGCAAGATCAAACAACTCTTTTTTTTTTTCTTTTAAAGATATGCATTTAACATCACCTCATTTTCCAACAATTCTCAAACAATAATAAATGTATAAAAAAGAAAATATTTTAGCATTAAAATGCCTACTTCACTCCAGCTTGATGGAGGCCTTGGGTTTGCTTATGTAAGAAGTATACAGCTGAATGTAGTGCTGAATGAAGGGAGTGTTTTCTTAGATTTGGAGTTGGTTCAAAGGCATTTTTTGCTGAGAGGATGTTCCAGCACTTGTCTCATCTCTAATGCTGTGCTCAAAGTCACATCATGGGGTAAAATACTTTCATAAAGCCTCCAGCATCTATCTGATTTGATTCTGTTTTCATTGAAAGATTCTTGGCCTAACCTTTGCCTGCCCGAGTTTCAAAGCAAGCAAAGTAACCGCTCAGTTGGTTGTAAACCAAATCATTTGTTTCATTTATTTGTTCATGAGCCTCAGAAATTCATAAAAAGTTCATAAAAGGAGATAAATGAACATCAAATGATGAAGATCTTGTCTTGATCTTGAAGATTCATTCCTTGTCTTGAGAGTGTTACTGTTTCTACTTTATTGCAGAATTAGCTGACTCCCACACAGACGGGTGAAAACATTAATGGATTTCCTGACAAGAAATTAAACTAAACATACTCATAAATCAAGAAATGATGCGTTCCTATGCCAGGCCTGTGCCTTCAGGGCAAATGACATAAAGTGGTTTTGTAAGCATTTCCCATGGTCTTCATGAATCTGCTGTGTGTCATTATTATGGGATAGTGACAGCTGTGTTCAGCTGATAGAATTAGAGAGAATTTCTGCGGTCGGTCATCATGGCTGTATACTCTTTCATTTGATTTTACTGCAGACACAGTTTCTTGAATGTCTGCTCATGAAAATGGTTGTGCAATTATCTCTTCTAAACAAACCTCATAAAAATCTTTTAATCTAATTCAGCTTCTGTGTTTCGTGTTCTGCTAACCATAACAGTAGAGCAAGGCCATGTACACACTGCTTGTCACTTATCTTCTCAGCACCGGATCCATGTTACAAAGATTGTTTTATGGGACTTTTACTACTTAAATAATTATGAACTTGTTGATAACAAAGTATTATTATATACTGTTACCATATAAATTATTGGCTGCTAATTTTTACTCTTTTAATTAAAAAAAATAATTCTCAATGCATTTGAATGTTTTATATATATATATATATATATATATATATATATATATATATATATATATATATATATATATATACACACACACACAGATACAATGCATTTTATTAACCATTGAATTGTGAATTTATCTAACAAATTAAGTTTAAAAAGGTGGATAATTTAATGATTTAATGTTAAATGTAATCTTTTGTGAATCTCAAATGAATATCCATTTTTCATACTGTGCAATAAAATGTTGTGATGCCTAAATTCAGCATTTAAAATGATTTATTTTAGTTGGGCTGTAACAACTAATCAATAATTTTGATAATGATTGATAAACAACAAATTTAATTATTAATTATTCACATCTACACAATATAATTTTTAAATGAGTGATTGAAACTTTTACTTTCAAAATGCACGCAAATTTAAATTTTTCTTTTTTGCACATAAAAATATATTATTGCATGATATTTAATTGCATGTTGCATGCTTTCAACTGTGTTTACATTGCCTTTAAATTGCACATTGCAAAATGTATATTTTTAAAATTATTATTTTATTAGAATATAATAATAATAATCAGTCAATATAATTAAGTGAATATAATTAATTATTTTAAATTAAAAAAAAAAAAATATATATATATATATGTTTGGATTTTTATCCAATTAATTGATAAAAAATTAAAGATTAATCCGTAATCAAAACAATCATTAACTGCAGCCATAGATTTTAGTTTTTAGTATTTTATTTTATTTATTTAGAGAAAGTAGTGTAGAATTTTAACACACCATGAAAATAATTAGCAGCCCAAGTTTTATATCAGTGCATCCCTATATTGTACAACTTCAGCGCTTCAGTCTTACTTCAGTGTAATAGCTACTTCAGTGACTATAATCAATAGTAGCTATTTAGTACACAGTTTCAGAGTCATGTCATTAATCGGTAATCAACCCAGTGTGTTTCTACCAGAATTAATTAAATTGCACGAGCCCTTTACAAAGGCGTGCTGCATGTCATTATGTGGATGCAAAGAGTTGTTTTTTTCCTCTTCCACAGATGGTGCTGTCCAGGCCGAGGCCTCCTCAGCAATCCTGATGATTACACTTAACCAGGAGAGTGGCTTTAAATTACTGTGTTTACTGGCTGGGTTTTGCTCCATGGACCATGAGAACATGGTTTCTCTGAAAGATCCACTCACTGAGTTTAGTGCTATGGTGGAAGAGGGAAAAATAAAGATGGTGGAAAGGCGAAAAAAAGAAGGAGAGATTTTCATGGCATAACTGCTGAGCCTTGTAATTAAGTGGAGAAGTTGGCTGAGGACTCGGGATGTTGTTTGTTCCAGCTTTGGTCAGTAAAGAGGAAATCGCTGCAAGCCATGTTATGAGCACTGAGAAGCATGTTATCTTCAGCCGCTTCTTGGCCAGCACCGTTGCATGCGGCGATATCTCTGCTCTGTTTAAATGCCTGAATTACATTTCAGTAAAACTGTCTTTTCCATGTTGATTTTCTTTTAATATGTTTAAAAAAGTATGTCATCCTAATCGGAGACCTATGACATTGCTAGACGTTGAAACCATACAGAGACGGATTCTCGATGCATACTGACATCTGTTTCGCTTCATGTGCACAACCTCTTTAGGATTTTCGACGTGTTCTCTGTCCACATGCCTTTTTGTGTAGACAGATCAGTATATATTTTTAAAGACTTCACATTAAATATGTATACACATGACCTGTATGCTTACAAGGGAGTGTAGCATTATGATTAGACAGATGACCCTTTTCCTTTGGTATAGTAAAACTAAAACATACTCCTGTGCACACACTACATTCAAAAGTTTTGGCTCAAAGTGTGTGTGTGTGTGTGTGTGTTTTAAAGAAATTAATAATTTGATTCAGTAAAACATTTAAAAATATATATATATATTTTAACTAAACGGTTTTTATCTTTCTATTAATCAAAGAATCTTGCAGTATTGTAGTTTTCACAGAAATATATATATAAAATTTACAGTTTTCAATATTGATCATTGATTATTGATTATCTACACACTATCATCTTTCAATGAGTGATTGTAACGTCTGCTTTCGAAATGCAAGCAGTTTAAAATCTTTAAAATCTGTCATTATAATCTTGTTAAACCATTAAAAATCGTAAAAAAAAATATAAATGAAAAAATCCACTGTTTCGATATAGTGGATTCTTTGTCATGCTCTATTTGTGTTCGTATAAAAGCCTTAGCACTGGTCTACATTTTTTAACTCCATCCTAGCTTTCTTTGCCAGTTTCATACAAAGTCAAATGGTGACCATTACAAACTTATCCATGTGGGCTTGTGACTGATATTAGCTAATATTAGCTCAAAAAGCCTACACGAAAGCATATTTTGAAAATCCCTTGAGTATAGTATGCAATGCTGACAGCCTTTGACTTTCTGTTTTCAACATACTATCAATTGGGACATAGAAATATGTCATTCAAAGAGAAGGCACTGTTTGGTGTATAACTGAAGCAATACTGATCAGGCCATATTTTTCCGCATATACTTCATTAAGTGACAGCCACAGGAAGTCTTAATGGACTATATTGTTTGTCCATGTGTCATAAACTAAAGCATGTACACAGTGTTTTTCACTGTCAGGTGTTCAAGCACAAAAATGCTGTTTAAAGGCATACATAATTGCCTGTGTTAAGTGCATAAGCTAAGTGCCTGGCTAAGATGCTAGCACAGCCAGTTGTGACTTCATTAGTGATGGGTGGACTCACTGTACTGACACCATGCAAAACAGCTATACCTTCTCAGCAAGAGCCATTCACGTCATCAGCCCAAGGTAAACTTTCAACCCGAACACCACAAATCTCTGTATTTCACTGTAGTTAGACCCAGTGACGGAAAAAGACCACAGTGTCCCAGCCATAGCTTGTTAAACATTACACACGGAGGCTCTGAGGGAACAAACAGGCCTTCTGGAAGGGTTGTTGGAAAACTGCTTTGAATCTTATCCATTTATTTTTAGCTCTGTTTACAATATGCTTAAATGCTGTCATTACAGCATCAGGGTCCTCATGTGGTGAAAACGTAAAAACAACCATACAGTTCATATATTTTATAGGATAGTTAAACATAAAATGAAAATTGTCAATGTTCTAAAGTTGGGCATATTTTATTTAACCGTGTAAATTAAATATATTTCTTTTTAAAGTTACAAAAGTGATTTAGTCAAGAGGAGTGAGAAATGTTTATCTTTTATTGTTTGAATGATAGACAGCATGAATATTTGACTGCTGTCACTTTAACAACTGCCCGAAATCCAGTATAGGCCTACTGTTACACACAAAACCGAAACTGAAAATTCTGGATGCACTTCTCCGAAAACCGAAAATGCTGTTATTTATTTATTATTTTATTAAATAATATAAAGTAATTTTGTAAGGCTTTTTTAATTGAACTCTATTATTGTAATGACACTGACTTTAAAAAAAAAACAAGACAATAAAATCACCACACTTTTACTGAAAGTAACAATAAAGCTGGAAAGAATTTATATTAGTATTATTATTTTTATGCACTTCTATGTAACAGAATTAGATATAAGTTGTTGTTGTTGTTGTTTTTTTTTTTGACTAATTATCCAAATAATGTCCTACAAAGCTATTATTATCAGAGCATGTGAGCAGAGCATAGCATCACGTGAAGGTAACATCATTTTACCAGTGTTGTGAAGTACAGCTGTACTACAGCATATTACAGCACAGTAGCTATACTACAGGAACAAATATACTGCATAGAAATGTTACTTGAGTGGACTTTGCTTTTCCGGTACATGAGCACATTCATAAAGAGGAATATTGAGCGGAGCATCAAACAGCGCAATGACGAGGAAAGTGAAACCTGTGCGCTGAACACGGCCGATGCCACTGGGTGCACCATATATACTATTCAATGTAAATTTTCGGCTCATATTTTCCGACGTTTTTCTCTTTTGGCCGAAAAAGCAAAAATGCCATTTTTGGCCGATAATGTTTCGCGGTCGAAAATTCGGTGCATATCCACATACAAGTGTGTGTATTTTACCATTCAAGGCCTACAAAGCGACAAAAATATCTCAGTTCAATAGACTTTTTCAATGGCAACAACATAAACGAGCATTATTGCGTATGCATGCTTTTGAGGCCAAAACTTAACTTCCGGTAGATTTCCACTAATAATCAATTCCCTTTAGAGTAATGCTATGTCCACACGAAGCCGGAGCTTACCCCAATCCTAACTTTTTTCCCTCGTCTCAAGAAACATCCGCATCTACACGAAACCACAAAACGATGTAGTATTCATGCCAGACCAGCATGTGGCACTGTAATTATGCCACAGAGATACACTTAAAACGGAGAAGAAGACATGGACTATGCGCATAAACCTTGCGCATGGTACACAAATGAACATGGAACAATACATTTATTAATCTGTGTGAATGTTAGTTTATAAAACGATGATCGTTCAGTGTGTGTTCATGTTTTTGTTGGTGTTACATCCACTCTGGGACCTGGTTTAAAAAAATAGCGATTTCACCTTCCAAAAACGCCGGATCCGTGTGGATGAAACTCCTAAAATTTGTGCGTATTCACAGAAACGCATCTCCGTGTGGACGGGGCCAAGATTATCTCTAATAACAAGCAAAATAGGTATGCTACGTAAATCAGATGGGCTTATTGAAAATGCAAATTAACTCTCTGCCAGCAGGAGGTGCTTTATAGCGGCAGGTATAGAGGTTTCCCTGTTAACATCTCTGTACACAAAGCAGCGCTGAGCTCACAAATGCTGCTTTATCAGGCATTACATGCAAGATGAAATGAAAATGACAAAAAAAAAAATCTAAAAACAGTCTATACTCCCATGCTCTGAGTAATGTCCTCATGTGCGCGTGCCTCTCTGACAGTCCTCAGAAACTGACAGCACAAGCATATAGCATAATGAGTTCTCTTTCTTTGCTGATTGCATTTCAACAGCTTAAAACCACTTGTTTTTAACCACAATGCTTAAAAACCAGTGCAAACGACACGTTTTCATGACACAGAAATTTTATATGAGCACGTAACCTCGATAGAGACGATAGTCCAAAAAATGAATACATTTCTACCTGTTAATTTTGTCTGCCTGTACATCGCCACCCCTACATCATTCCTGGCTTGTGTGACTCTTTTTTCTGCAAACACAAAAGGTGAGCTTTTGATAAATATCCTGGTTACTCTTCAGTCAAAATTATTCTATTCTTATTTTTAAATGGATAAGATTCAAAGCAGTTTTCCAACAACCCTTCCAGAAGGCCTGTTTGTTCCCTCAGAGCCTCCGTGTGTAATGTTTAACAAGCTATGGCTGGGACAAGTTCAGTGCACTTGATCAATAATTTAGTTTTTAACTGCCATTGAAAAGGAAAGATTATCATTAATGGGCATTTCCAGTCCTCACTCGTTTAATCGCATGAAATAGGCTTAATTTGTCTCACTTAAGCAAAAATCATACAGTTTCAGTTTCGGGTGAACTATTCCTTGGCGTGTTTTTGAGTATGTGAGGTGAACCCTTCTCATGGTGATGTTCATTCACTGGCTGTCGCCCAGTTTATTGCCTCTAAAGTTCTGTGGTGTGTAGAAAAATGTTGATATCCCCACATCACTTCATCATTTTTCTTTTCATGCTTTCATACTTCAGTTGGATTTATTGTCTAGCGTTCTCTCTTAAACCACAGTACGTCTATAAGAGCTAAAGCAGCACTTAAGTCTCGCACTATTCAACCATCCCTCCAGGGAGATACAGTGAGCTAGATGAGAGGAGACACAGGTAGGTTTTATGTGTAGCTTTCTTAAAACAGCATTTTGTGTAGCTTTCTTAAAACAGAATCGTGTTTACAAGTTAATGAGCTGATCTATTTAGCACAAAATATTTATACACTATACCATTCAAGTCTGGGGTCAGTGTTTTTTTAAATATACTTTTATTCAGCAAGGATGCATTCAGTTGTTCAAAAGTTATAGTGAAGACATCAATAATGATACAGAAGATTGCTAATAAGTAACATTATTCAATTCAACTATCCTAAAATTGTGAAACCCTAAAATGTATCACCGTTTCCACAAATATTAAGCAGCACAACTGTTTTCAATATTGATAATAATAAGAAATGTTTCTTGAGCATGAAATCAGCGTATTAGGATGGTTTCTGAAGGATCATGTGACACTAAAGACTGGAATAATGATGCTAAAATTAAACTACTAATTAAATTATATTCATATACAAGAAAAGTTTGTTGAAATTTTATTAATATTTCACGATATTACAGCTTTTTTTTCCAGAATAAACATTTGTGTACAATATTGGAAGGCACTTTCTTGATCTGGCAAGCTTTTTTTTTGCAGCTTCAGTAAATAATTTTTCAATTCACTGGGAATCCAGTTGATTACAATTTGTCTCTGACTAATACAATGAGCACTTCTGAAAATTAAATAATTGCTAGATTTAGCAAGAGTATTGGCTTTTAGCTTATTCAAAGTTTTGTTTGAGGAACAGGTTAACTAGATATTTTACAAAGTGCAGTGCAGCTGTTCATTTTTCCCACACCAGTCTATTATTATGATAAAATCTTAGACAAATTTCAGACAAACCCATCCTTAAATGGCAGATTGAAAGAAAACAAACTGTGGTTGACCAATTTACATGTTGGTCAGATGGTCTTAGTTCCTGTCGAAGTAGGCGTTTCTTGGCTTGAATAATCTGCAATGTGGATCAGACTGTATGCAATTTAATTAAAGCGCTTGCTAAACAAGTCTAGTAGATATGTGACTTAACTGTTGACAGCTTAGTAGTGCCTTTTTTAAATTGTATGTATTTCTCTTGTGAATATAGAAGCCGTTCTTCTCTAAACCCCTCTGAAATCCTTTTGAAGCAGGGATCTCCTCCATTTGCTCTGCTCTGCAGGAGTCTGCTACTAGATTGGGCCGTTGTTGATTTTGCTGTTGCATTTGGCTCCCAATGCAGTTGCACTGTTTTGCCAGCTGTGTGCCGTCTTTTGTTTTTGCTCCTAGCATCACGTGCTGGAGTTTCAAGGAGGTGCTTTCTCAACGTGCCAGCAGTTGCCACAATCTGGCTCGCATCAAGGAAATGAGCCATATTTCAGAAGAAAGGCGTTTGATTAGCATCCATTTACTGCGTGTGAAATTCGGTCTTAATGCGTTAAAGTGTAAAATGATATGCTTGTTTTACAGTTACTGTTGAAATCTAAACCAGCTCGGAGTCAGAAACTGGCTTAATATGAGAAAAATCTTAAACTGAAGCATCAAAAGAAGTGTGTGTATATCCATAAAGACATCAGAGCAGGAAGTTGTTTGCAGCGCTATGTAAAATGTTTGAATAGTAAGCGGTTTTTGGACTTTGAACTTCACTGTGATTTGTGTATTGTGCTGGTCTTCATAGATAGTATTGAGCACATACATTAGCAAACACCACACTGCCTTTGTAGCTTCAGCTGTTTACACAGTTGAGTCACTACTGTGTGTACATTAAAAGGAACCGCAACCTTAGACTGTTACACACTCTGCTATTTGCCCTGCTCATGTTATAGCTGCACAAAGACTGGGGGAAAAACAAGTTTCCTTTGAATTTCTTTCTTTCTTTTGTTTCTACCAACTTTTTCTTCTTTTTCTATATAAAGTGTACTTGTCCCAAGGACTGTGTCAGAAGGCAACTTTTGAGGCCGACTTTTGGGTTAATGTTCCTCGGTGTGTTCAACTTAAAGGCTAAACCAAATGGCTCACGTCCGTTCAACTGAGGAGGAGTGAGGAATTAGAAAGCTGACAGGCCGCCTCCCTCGTTAAGGCATCCGGTCGTTTCCATGCAGAGCACATCCCAGAATTCACTTCCTCTGTCTTTGACTGCGGTCTCGGTCGAGGACGGGAGGAAAGGAGGGGGATCGTGGGATGACCGGCGGCTGAAGCGAGTGTGGGAGCGTCCGCTCTCTGTCTCCGACCTCACAGAGCGCTGTGCTCTGAATATTAAACTTCTCTCTCCATTGTACAAATGGCTGTTTAGACTACTGTAAGGGAGATGCCCATTTCAGTTATTTTTATTTGTGTTATGCGTTTCATTTGATTAAATACTGACAGATGCAATTGTTAGATTTGAATCACCCTTGGCTAGAAGACGTGGTATAAGGTCAATGCCTAGGAAGTCTTTTTTAATGGAGCAGAACAGAATAATGGTCTGTTAATTCAGTGTCGGCCCTCATCAAAGCTCCGATAGATAAGCGGAGAATCTGCACTGCGATGGCGTTCTTTATCAGACTGTCTGGATCGGGCTCTCGCGATTGATTCCGGGGAGAACAGAGCACCTCTGTGTCTGTGGCCCAGCGGAGCTTGTCCTGCGAGTGACTCTGCTCATATTAATCATTTATGTGGTTCCCAGGTGTCTGGCCTGTTAACTGACTTGCAGTGACCACAGGGGAGAACCCCAGTGCTTCCCTCCTCTGCACACTTCCATCCTTCAAAACCTCTCTGCTTCTCTTCTCACCTAATCTCAAGGGGCCACTCATGCCAGCTGAGGGTTTATGGGCCTCTTCTCCCACCCTCTCTCACGCTCTATCTCTTTCCATTCCTGATTTTGGAAAGATTGCTTCAATTAAGCTGACGGTGGGGTTCCTTAAGCCATTAGCAGTGTTGTTGGAAGCCGTGTGCTGTCTATCTCCGCTCTGCTCCCTGTAGATTGAGGAAGCCACATGCTGCTGTCTGTACAATGTCTGGCTATTCAAGTCACAAGCTCTCTTATTAATCACATGGAAACATCAATGTCATTGTTGTTGTTTTAAATTAGGCTGGATGAGTGTCTGTTCAGGATTTTATTTTCTATCAGCTCTGGTTTTATTTAGTCATCTTTACATAGTTATATTTTAGAAACAATAATGTGGTGATGGTTACATCATTGATGAAACCAAATGCTAATAACACAAGTTCTGTATATAAGGGAAGGGCGATATGTGCTTTAAAATATCACAATATTTCTGGTATTTATCGTGATAACGATATCAATGACGATAATTCAGGGAATTTCTTTTCTTTAGAGAAAATTATTATATTTGATATTTTACCCAAAATAGGGTGTTGTGAGCATTACTTAGTACACATGTAATGTATTGACTGCTTAATTCATCCTAGAAGCTGGAGGTCGCCCTCGTACAGAAACTCATCTCCATAGCAAAAGTAATACTACTAAGGACGCTCCAGGAAATCCCTAATGTGAACAAAGGTATCCAGTTATTGCTGAATAAAATGATAGAGAAATTTTAACTGATGAAACTTGAAGACAATAAACATACGATTGCACAAAATATATGGTTTATGTGTGCTTCAAGCAATCTTGGGTTTTTTGTATAAGGAAAGTATATTTATAATGCAATGTTAATCAACATAGCCTTAATCACTGTATATAAAACTATCATTCTGTAATTGCCCATCCCTACTGCATATGCTATTGTACTGTGATTTACTTGGTCACATGCAGAGATTGCTTTGAAATATGTTTACTCTCATTACTATTTTTGATCTAATTGGTGTTAAAGATTGCTTTTCAAAGCAAATCAGATTTTTCAGCTAATGGCGGTTAAACTAACACCAAAGTCTCTAGAGTCTCTAGAGACAAAAATGTAGTTGAGAGATTGGGTTCTTCTAACATGAGCCAGTAGATACAGAGAAAACCTGGGCATCACACACTACTACATTATGAACACAAACTCATGTTTCAAACTCAAATAAAAAACTCGGTGTTCTAAAATTGGCTTAATATATCAAACATGTTTAATATCCTCCTACTGGAAGAAAACAAATCAAAGTCTGTATCCATCATACACTACACAATTTTCTATGAATTGGCCAACTCTGACTGCCCAAAATCTGTTAACTGACTCTGACTTTCAGCAACTAGCATCGACTGGACCAGATTGCAAATTGGGACAAAGATCTGGGATAAAGTCACATACTTTATTCCAGCCCTAAATAACCACCTAGCAACAACTTGGAATACCATAGCAACCACCTACAGTAGCAACATTCTAGAAGCTACTTGTAACTGGAACACACTATACGACTTTTGCCCCGATTTTCCCCCAATTTACAGTTTGAATTAGTCAATGCTATTTGCTATCTTTTAAGATTTTAGAAGTCATGTAGTGTATTACAACCTTTAGCAACTCCCTATGATTAAAATGGCAACTTTTCCTTCAGAAAATTACTAATTACTAATACTTCCTATTCAGTAAATCTGACAGAATCTTAAAGCAGAAGTTAGGATCTGTATAGATTAATGAACTTTTGGATGCAAATGCAATCTCCTCCTCATGTAAAATACATCTAATGATGATCAAATTTGTAATAATTATGAATAGCCTACTCTTAATGACTTTTAAAATTATCATTTATGTTTGTGATTAAAGGAAATACTGTAATTAATGTAGTAATCCAGAAATGTCTTTATTTTCTGTGAGGAGCTGCGGATACGCCAAACTTCTCTTTCAATCTGGATATGCCTGTGATGTGAAATGGATATAAGAGCAAGGTTAAAGGCTAACTAGCACACGTGGGCTGATATATTTTTGATTTTCTGGAATGACAGCCAGATGCAGATGCCCGAAGTGTGTCCTTTGTCCTGACTTTGAGGGCAGATGCGAGTGTCCTGGTGGACAGTTCCATGGAGAGCTCTTGCTGAGAGAGGAGGCATCTGCTGTGCTTTTCAGAGACCACCTCTTTTTCCTCAGCTCCAATCTCCCTCTCTTTTCAGCCCAGGCGGAACTTGTCACCTCTTCACATCCTCGCTTTCTTTCCCTTTCCATCGTGCCATCCATCACACTGAGGAAACAAACAGACAGATGTCTTAATTTCTACCACCTGCAGAGCTCCACCCACCCACCGGAGTCGATCCTCCTGCCGACCCACGTTCATGCCCACAGTCAATGACACTGGGGCTTTTCAACTTGGCAAGCCAACATCGATCGCCAACGATTTCCTGACAGCGGTGACTGAGAGGGCTGGAGATTGATCACTCGCAATTGTCTAATTGTGTGGTGTGGGATTGCGCGCATGCTTATTTGTATGCTTCCATCTAAGTGAGTGAATGAAACCAAAGAGAAGAGATTTTATAAAGTGCTTGACAACTGTAGACCTCCCACTCCAAACCCCATGGCTTAGATTCTTCTCATTTGCAATCTGCCAGCAAGGACAATGTGTGTGTCCAGGGGTAGTCCATTGTCTTTCAAATGAAGCTGTCCCCCTTCCAAAACTGGAACAGAAGGTCATGAAAGCTCCCTCCATCCTATGCTTGAAAAGCTCATTTGTGGGTGGACCTCTTTGTTGACGCAGATTCTGCTGATTGTGATGCAGGTCCAAAATTCGCAGCTGACCTTGTCGTAGACCGCCGTCGTCCTGTATTTGGAGTAATTTATCAATGACGCCTACTTGCTCACTCCGCGTGCTCATTAATATTAAAAATGATGAACTAATAACTGGTATTGATTGCGATTCATATGTCATCAGATAGTAATTCCCTTGTTTAAAGTGATCCATATGTGAATAACAGCTGCATGGCTGCGTTGGCAGTGTACGTTTATTTTCCCCCAGGTTTTGCCCACTCAGAAATCAATCAGGAAAAAAATTGATGGTTATTTTCACAGTGAGTGGCGGTGTCTGACTGTTTGTTTGGCTCCTTGCTTAACAAATGGCTTCAAATTGACTTCCCAGCCATTATTTCGGAGTTAATTTGAGTTGATTTGTGAGGGGATGTGTGCTGGTGCAGCCCCTGGGCTGTTTTGGGGGGTTAGTATAGATTTTTATTGCTAAAACTGTGTTATTTTATTGTTACGATGTTCGGTGTGAATTTATTACTAGGTTGGTTTGGCAAAAATAGGATGAAGGGTATTAAAACAAAAGGCTGGTTGTGTTGAGCTGCATAGAAGACTGAATCCCCTTTATAATTACTTCAGCATGGCTTCTGTGGCACGGGATCAAACAACACACAGGACAAATGAGTGAGAAACTATTGTCCACACTGGTGAGAACAGGCCAGTCACAACCAGACCTGCTGCTGTAATTCAGCCCAAAACGTCTTTATTCTGCGGAGTGCATAAAAATGAGGGTTTATAGTTGCTTAAAAATGTATTTTGCTCATGATTTTTATGATTGGGGGTTATATCCAATTCAATATTTTGGTCACACATTATTTTAAGTTTGAAGGTGTTACCCAGTATTTATTCATCTTTGCACCTGTTCATATTAGTTCATGATCACTCGCGTCCAGAGGTGGGTAGTAACGAGTTACATTTACTTCGTTACATTTACTTGAGTAATTTTTTGGGGTAACGAATACTTTTCGGAGTATATTTAAAGATGGGTACTTTATACTCTTACTTGAGTAAATTTTTGGGGAAAAATCTGTACTTTTACTTCGTTACTGTGGGCGACGCTCCTCTCGTTACTTTATCTTAATGCAATAAATGTTATAATGCTTCAGTTTATTCCAAACGCGCCGTCTACTTTTCTCTGGGTAATGAGCGATGCCCATTCGCGAATGATTCATTCTTTTGAGTCAATTCTGTTCAAAGGCTTGATCAAACCAATTGGCAAACGAGTGAATTGGTTCATGAATCAGTTTGAATGAGTCGTTCAGTTCCCTGCCGCACGCGCTGAGCGTCTGAAGTGGTTCACTCGGAGTTGTAACGTTTAAGAACAGAAAGAGCGTTGAAAACGTGGCTGGATCTGCACTGGATTGAAATCTGCAAAGGTTATTATTTGCTAGCGATGGAGATCCTTATTAGATGAACACCGCGTGTGCTGTCTACTGTTTAACAGGTAATAACTTGGGCTACATTCGATTACAGTACACGATACCACTGTGACATTAGTTTGTTGTACGTGTCTGGCTTATAACAGAGGGGAGTCAAGTTGAATGGAGCTTCCAAAAGACAAAACATAGCCGATTAAGATTTTATTAATTTTAATACAATCACACTGGTGCAAGTACGTTCAGCGAGTCATATTATCAGCTGCTAAATTCAGATCTGTGATTGCTTGCTGGCGCTTAGCCAGAGATAGATGCGTTTATACAGCGCTGCGCATTACAAATCACACATGATTCTTTTGAGCTTATTAAAGCATTGGCCAATCAGAGGCTTTCAGATGAGTCATCGCTAAAATGCCGGTGCTTCCTTCACTCGCTCACTGACTGGAGACCTCTTTCTGGCAAATTCTCTCGCAGGAACAACAAAGTGCAGATGTGTGTACGAATCTTTAATTAAGATATTGATTTCACAGTGTTAACAGTTTCAGTGATTTTAATGGGAGTTTCTGAGAGTGATTGAAATCTAGACTGTCAGTGAAAATGATCTTTAATAATGTAAATGTTATTTGCTCTCTTTCTGAACAATGAAAGATTAGTAGCAATATTTATATCACATTAACTTTCAATGTTAAATTCACATTTAATATAAAGTCAGTCGTATTAAAAATGTTATGGCATGACACCTATATCTGTTACTTAAGTAAACAGACAGGGTTTTATAATAAATTACATAAATTGGAGTAAAGGCTGATGAAATATATACATTTATACACGCACACATACATTACATACATTTTATCTATATATCTAAATAAAAATAGGCTCAGTACAGTATATATGACCCAAAGTAACTAGTAACTAACTACTTGAGTAGATTTTTTATCCGATACTCTTTTACTCTTACTCAAGTAACTATTTAAGACTAGTACTTTTACTTTTACTTGAGTAAATATTTCTAGAAGTACTTTTACTTTTACTTGAGTACAGTTTTTGGGTACTCTACCCACCTCTGCTCGCGTCCGTTAAATAGTATTAACAGGTACATCTTTTTATTTTAATAATGAATCAGTAAAAATATTAAGTGTACTCGGGGGAAAAAAAAATAGTTTCAGCCTTTGAGATTTACGCAGTTTAATAAAAACTAAAAAGTGAATTTAATAATCCTTACAAATATTCATTGAATAAATGAACAATCCTTATTCAATTAAAATATGTTGAAACAATACACAATACAATTGAATCTTTAATTCAGTTTGATGGAACTTTACCTGTGTAAATCTTAAAAAAAAAGGCTTTTAATTCTGTGGTATTTTTTCATTGTTAAATAATATGGTTAACCAAATGAAACCATATTGCAAAGTGTTTAAAAAATGTTTCCCCCAGTTTTAAATGCATGTTCAAAACAAGTCAATCAAACAGAATTTAAACACAAGGCTAAATGTGAATAAAATGATAGGCATTGTTTTATGCTTGTCATATTTTTTTCCCCCCCACATGCGAATGAGCTGTTGTTGTGCACTGACCTACAATAACCAAAAGGGACATTTTTACCGGAACTGTGATGTGTATTACATTTTTGGTCTATAAAATCTTGACAGTAAAATCTTGATTACATGGCATGTTTGGAAAGTTTAACTGGTGTGGAAAGTATTTTTTAGCATTCCAACTTCAGTAATTTTGAAAGAATATAGTAAGTCAAACAAAATGTTAGACATTATATCCAACATATCTGCGCACTGTGCAAGTCTTTATTATATAGTAATGTTTCCACTTGGAGCCTAAAGGGATTAGGATAGTTTACTCAACCTCATGTTGCTCCAACCTTTTTAAACCCCATTGACTTTAACAGTAACAAACATTCTTTAAAATCTTTTGTATTTTGAAAAAGAAAGTGATTAATACAAGTTTGGAATGACGTGAGAGTGAATTAATGATGATGATATTTTCATTTCTAGTTTGAAAAGAAAACCTGATATCGGTTGAAATTGATGAAATAGACATTATTGGCCATTCAAAACCGAGAAATAAATACCCTATTATCGATTTATTAGATCTCTTAAATAAGAGATCAAAATCTCTTCTTTCCAATTAAAGTTAAAAAGGTTCAGGTTATTTGACAGATCAGATCAGTTTCTTGATATCTAATCGGAGGCTTGCACATTTGTCCCACAGAGTCTGCACAGGATAGTTACAAAGTTGAAAAGCTGAGTTCTCCATTATTACCGCAGTTGGGGTGCAAGACTCTCGGGCATTTCATAAGTCCATGTTATCAGCAGTCCTGTCTGGAAATAACAGCCTCAGGCACCTGTGAATGAATTAACATCCATTACATCAGCTCCTCACAATGCCTGTTGACTGTACTGCAGTCATCAGCGGCATTAGCAGTGTAAATCATGCTCACTTATCACTGTGTGTTTTGAGTGCTTATCCTTGATGTGACTTATCTTAGTATTTGACGTTTGCTTGGCATATTAAAGGAATAGCTCATTAACCATAACCTCAAGTTAAGAGCAGTGTGGAGCATGCAGACATGGTTCTATGTTGGGGGGGTGCCAGGTGTAAAAAAAAAAAAAAAAAAAAAGATTATTCAAATCTCAAAATTGAAAATCGAGTGCCAACCCACCGAACAAATATTCAAATAATCAAAAATTCTCGTCCAGTCCTTATAAACTCCCTGACTGTAGGGGTGTAAGAAAATATCGAAACAAATGAGTATCACGATATTCTGTTTGCCAATACTGTATCGATTCTCAAAAACGGAATATCTAAATGTAAAAAAAAAAAAAAAAATAATAATAATAATAAAATTCATACAAGATTCATGTCAGTTGTTTCGTTTTGAGTTTACATCCCGACCACTAGATGGCAGTCTTCATCTCTGAACTATAGTGAGAGTGACAAGAAATACTAGCATTAGGGCACGCTACTAATGTTAGCGTTAATATCGCTGCTCGTAATGGAGGGTGAAAGAATTGTCCCTATTCCTGGTTTGGTGTACAAAGCTGAAGTGTGCCGTCATTTGGGCTTTTGTGGTAACGTCCACCGCAGGACTGTGCCGAGGGCGTCGCCTCGGTCCCGCCGCATCCCATGTGAATAGGGGCTCGTGCGGGACGGGTCGAGGTGGGCGGTAGGGTATGTATGTTAATAATGTTCATTGTCTGTTTGATTACGTCTTTCTTTGATTTTTCTACACATTTCTGCCATATGTACATTAACTGACAGACACCACTGATAAGTGACTACAAAATATTTTATTGATTTGTACTGTAAAAAGCACTATACAAATAAACTTGAATTGAATTGTGTTCTTAATGACCGCTTTCCTAAAAATATATCCCATTGCTGACACTATCGCAATGTAACGCAACATATCGTATTGGAAACCCTGTATCGTGATACGTATCGTATCGCCTGGCAATAAAAAGCCCTACCTGACTGGAGTGCATATGTAGACTTCTCTCATCGCTGGACCATGGGCTGTCGTCAAGACAACCTCACGCTACAAAGAGCCTTCACAGGCCCATTCAGAGGCATGAGAGAGAGAGGGGCTTTTGTGCTGGAGTTGTTGGAGGGAAGTAATATATTCATTTAGTGTGCAAACAGACGAATAAGCGTGCTAACTCGGCTCTGTTCACTATCACATTTCATATCTGTGAGCTGTAAACAGAGATCCCATTTGTCAGCAAGATGAATTAAGGCTGAAGATGGTCATACAGATTACATATGGACACAGACAAACACACTCACACACCCGTATGTGAACTCATGTCACAATGAAGCACACAGCTGAAAGATTAATTACTCTCAAACTGAACTTTATGCTCAGAGACTAGAATGCATTCGTAAATTGATAAAACAAACACTGTTGAGCTATGAAAACAAAATTATTTTATACTCTTTTTGAGCATCCCAACCAGCCACAGATGTGAGTTCAAGACAGTAATATATTTTTCTCTGTCTAATGGCAAATGGAGAAAGTTTTCTTTAAACTTGTTGGAAACAAGTGACATCAGTGGTTCAACTGTAATTTTATGAAGCTACGAGAATCATTTTTGTGTGCAAAGAAAACTGTATTAATGCATATGTTTATCTTCATAACATTACAGCTGAACCACTGATGTCGCATGGATTATTTTAACGATGTACTTACTACTTTTCTGGGCCTTAAACATGTCAGTTGTGTTGCTGTCTATGCAGAGTCAGAAAGCTCTCGGATTTCATCATGAAAATATCTTGATTTGTGTTCTGTAGATGAATGAAGGTCTTACAGGTTTGGAACGACATGAGGGTGAGTAATAAATGACTGAATTAAAAAAAATTCATTACAGTTTGTTATTATTAGAAGCTCTGTACATTATTAGAAATTCTGTACAGAATTGTGATCTATAGGAACACAAAAACAAATAAACAAAAGGTTAATCGATTAACAAAGATTAGAGGTTACCTCTAAAGTGTTTATCCATGTTGATGGTAATGGCTTTAACTATACTGTATATGGATGGCTTTAGGCTCCTGTTCAGCTACCATAATCAGTGGGCCATTTGTGATGCTTTCCTGCATGAATATGATTTTCGAGCAGCCAACATAATTCAGGGAAGTTTGAATGTGGGGGCAGGGTGATATCAGCTGGCTCTTTCATCATACTGCTGCTCAATACAGTTACTACAGGCTGATGCATATACAGTCACTGACACAGCACATGCCCCTGACTCATACAGTACAGCACTGCCTTGTCTAGACACAAGAGACGAGTCAAAATGCAACTAAGCTCAATGCTTAAAACATAACCATATTCAGTGCAAATATATCAAACCCATATGCCTTTTTTTCCCAGTGAGAATTTTAAAGAATCTTTTGTATACAATGACTGCTCATAGTCACTGTTGTCACTAATAAACAGAATAATAAGAAATATGAAATAATTTTTAAGAAAAATAAAATATATTAGAAATATTTATTTCAAAACTATATACTATGTTATAATACTAAATGAATAAATAACAACTAATAAATCTCTTTCTAATAACGAATAAATCTCTCTCTCTTTCTCTCCTTCTCTCTCTCTCTCGCTCTCTCTCTATATATACAGTGTATATAGCGATATAATTATATGTAAAATATTTTTTGTAAATGTTATTCTTAAAATATTAGGTATAAAATGTTTATCTTTAATAATGAATATTATTTTTAGTTATGTATATAAATAGTTAGTCATTATAAATAAATAATTATACAATTATCAAATAATTTATATAAATATAATATATGCATTAAATAATTATCAGAGATTAGTAGAATAATATAATAATAATTATGTAATTATTAAATAAAATATTTATTTAAACTATTTAATTTGAAATTTAATTTTAATTATAATATTATAATAGATAAATGTAATACATTAGTACAATATTATTTATTAATTATTAAAAGTTTATTTTATGTGTCACTTAAAATTAAAGTCATATCTCACTTAATATTCCAATGTTTTTGAAGGCATGTTAGTAAACGGTGACTTGATTTTCATGACCCATCCTTGACCTCAGCTTGACACCATCCTACGATGCCCAGTTGAGTCCCTGTCACATCTGGGTCACTCAGACACTCTTTCCTTGTTCTATCACTGCACGATTCATCGAAGCAGCACACAGAAAGCATCTGGAGTTTGCTGTAAGGGCTCAGAGTGTGTTGAATAATTGAAAAGGCCCCAAACCTCAATCCCGCCTCAGGACTTCCCCTGATAAACATGCGTCCTACAGCCACGTGAGCCCTCTTTTCATCTGAATGTAGGATAGGGCTCCAAAAGTGTCTGTTCACCCTCAGTTCGTCATCCACCCATTTCTTTTCTGGTAAGTCAGGCAGGACAAAGGCTAGTTTCTCAGAGGGGGACGGACATCACCCCTCTGAAAAACATTATGATGGAAAAACCCATGAAACATTCATGACACGCAGCCATATTCGGAAGCTGCTAGGGACCTTTGACTGCTCCTAAAACAAAGTGACTTGCATTGTGTTGAAGTGATGTTTAACGTGTGCCTTGTTAAATGTGATTTATCAGTTCTGAACTCTGACTGACATCTGATACGCCGGTCCGCGATGTCTTGCCAAATCCTGAAATGCAGTCGGTTTAATTGTAATTACATATAATTTCAGTAATTAAACTTGGCAGATGTCTTTCTTCCTCATTCTCAATCATTGATCATGCTTCCTTCCTCTCTTGATCAGCATCCAGTTGTTTTTTGGTGGTCTGTTTGGCAGCGGCTGTCAATTACTATTGTGGTGCTGCCCAGAAGTCAGTGCTTTGCCACATAAACAATCGTTCAGATCAGCAGTTGTGCTTCTGCATTATTTATCACTTGAGAAGGACCTGATCAAAAAGACTGAATCCCAATTTGCATCTGCTTGCACAAAACATATGCACTACACTGCCAATAGCCACGTTTCCACTGTTGGGCCAAAAGCGGGTGTGCCAGGACCAGTTGCAAGTCCACTGACTACGGTGCTTGATTGTGCCTTGTCTGTGCTTCCTCAGGGACAAATGCCCAAAGCGTGCCAGCTGGGGCTAAAGGAGTTGTTATGAACAAGGGCGGAGTTTCTCCGCGTCTGGAGAGCGTCAGCGCCGTTCATTTCAGAAAGCTACAGCTGTAACACCAGCATTAAGGGAAGTCGTGGCCTAATGGTTAGAGAGTCGGACTCCCAATCGAAAGGTTGTGAGTTCGAGTCCTGGGCCGGCAGGAATTGTGGGTGGGGGGAGTGCATGTACAGTTCTCTCTCCACCTTCAATATCACGACTTAGGTGCCCTTGAGCAAGGCATCGAACCCCCAACTGCTCCCCGGGCGCCACAGCATAAATGGTTGCCCACTGCTCCGGGTGTGTGCTCACAGTGTGTGTGTGTGTGTTCACTGCTCTGTGTGTGTGCATTTCGGATGGGTTAAATGCAGAGCACAAATTCTGAGTATGGGTCACCATACTTGGCTGAATGTCACGTCACTTTCATTAAAAATTGTAAAAAATAAGTTGAGCTCAAAACTCAATTTCAGTCAGCAGCGAGTGTTTGAAATAACTTGATGCGATGTGGATTATAATCACCATACAAGGCATAAATATTTATAAGCGATCCAAAAGACTATGCACGCTAGGCATTAACGCTACAATAGTAAACATGGTAAATGTGACCGCTTTAAAAATTCTGACGTCAACTACTTATTCTCTATCACAATCGTGTTTTTATTTAGTAACATATTTTATCTGTCATAAGTCTCGTCTCGAGAGTTTAGCTCTGCGTAACCTATGTCATAAGAATACTGTATAATAATGGTTTTTGTTCGGGAGCTTTTATAAAAATATAGAAATGATCATTTCTTTTAATTGTGATGTATATAGGCTACTGTGACTTCAAATAAACAAAAACAGACTCGACTGAATAGCAGTTCAAAACGCTTTATTTCTGTGTGACTAATTTTCAATCCTGATAAATTAATTCATTATGATCAATTTATCACTTATTATAGTAAAACATGTATGCTTTTGGATTAAAATATTTAACAAAGCATGCATGCAAACGCTTTTATTATGTTCCTTGTGCTATTCGCAGAGTTATTAGGTCACGCTTTCTCCTTTTTTTTCCCAATCCGTGACAGACACCAGTCTCCCTTTTTTGTAGAATGCGATATACAATCACAGCGCACCATTCCACACACTGTAAACAGTAACAACCAATTACAGCTCACCATTCCATGCAATGTAAGTGGGGACAACCAATCACAGCACACCATTCCACGCACTGTAAACAGTAACAACCAATCACAGCGCACCATTCCACGCACTGTAAACAGTAACAACCAATCACAGTGCACCATTCCATGCACTGTAAATGTAACAACCAATCACAGCGCACCATTCCACGCACTGTACACAGTAACAACCAATCACAGCACACCATTCCACGCACTCTAGACATTAATGGCAGTGCTCTGAATACACCCAGCATCTTAGTTTTCCTCATCTACTCTACTTTGTGATCAACAAACAAGGTCCGCACAATAAATCGCATTTGATTGTCATCCACATCTCGTCAGTAAAGCCGGTTCTGTGATTACCGTATTTTTCAGATTATAAGTCGCACTGGACTATAAGTCGCATTTATTTAGAACCAAGAACCAAGAGAAAACATTACAGTCTACAGCCGCGAGAGGGCGCTCGATGCTGCTCAGTGTAGGCTACAGGAGAACTGAGCAGCATAGAGCGCCCTCTCGTGGCTGTAGACGGTAATGTTTTCTCTTGGTTCATTTCTCTTGGTTCATGTCAAATTAATTTTGATAAATATGTCGTACCTGACTATAAGTCGCAGGACCAGCCAAAATATGAAAAAAAGTGCAACTTATAGTCTGGAAAATACGGTAATAGTACCGGTAAATCTCCACCACAGACTTTCAGATGGAAATTATTCAGATGCATTTAATACACAGAGCCATAGATCATTATATTGCGCTATATTGCATTCATTCAATGAATTGCATTCGATTATGAACGTTATATTGCTTAGCTTGTCAGCGCTAGTGTTGTTATTAATGCCATTTATGTTTTTGTTAATACAGCACATAGCACTAGTCAACTAAATGAATGTAACATGACAAAGATGAATGCACTTTTGGAAGTTGAATGTAAGAGAAATGTCATTTTGGAATTTCTGTGTCTAATGTAATGTTGTTCATGTTCTTGTTCATGATGAAATTTTATTCTATTGCTGTAGTTTATAGCATTAACAAGTTGACCCGCTGAATTAATTTTGGAAGCGATGACTGATGTATATATTCTTAGTCCAGTGCCTGTATATAAGATTAGTATTGACCAAGTTCAGAGGCTTTCA
Organism: Carassius carassius; assembly: GCF_963082965.1. NCBI lineage: Eukaryota > Metazoa > Chordata > Actinopteri > Cypriniformes > Cyprinidae > Carassius > Carassius carassius. Next base: position 11,117,580 of record NC_081791.1, read on the forward strand.
TATGTGGATCAACTTACTATGTTGTGTATTTTCATCAGTTTCAGTATGAAAAATTACTTTCATATTGATTCAATGGATTTATTGCATTTTGAGAAAAAAAAAATATATATAATAAATCTTTGAAAATCAAAACCTGGATTTTAAGTTTTAATGGTATTATAACCTAAAGATGCTATTTGAAAGTTTGAAACAGAAAATAGTGGTTTTCATCTTTCCACTTTCTTGGTAAAGAAAACCCATTTTTGCTCAAATTAATCAAAATGGATTTATTGCGTTTTAGAACCAAACTCTACATATATATTAGATGAAGAACCTGAACTAAAGGAATTCCTAACTAAAATTACTTACTGGAAAAGTAAAACAGAAAAAAAACATACATTAAAATTGTAACAAGTTTAAGTAAAAGCACTAAAATTACTAACTGGAAATAAAAAACTAAAACCAAGCCAAAACTAAAGCTAAAATAAAAATAAACATATAGTAATGTTTTAAATGACAAAAACCTAATAGAAAAGACCAGGGCACACAACAAAGACACTTAAAATATGATTTAAAAAATAAATATAAATAATATATATATAATTTATTACATTTATTTAGTAAAAATATTATTGAATAGTATATAAATTATACACTGGGCTACAATATAACACTGGGTTGAGGAGCTTCTTTGAAACTGTTACAATATACTTTAAATTAAGAATTAGGCATAAAATTAAGTAGCTGAATTGCAGTCAAACACTTTTGGAAAAGTAGCAAGTTGAATAATAGCTGATTTAATGACAACTGAACACTATCTGCCCCTTTAGTGCGATACCACACACACTTGAAATATTTTGGCTAGACATTCGTGTCTTCCTTTGCATATTAGTGGAGAATATTTCTGGCCTAAGTTGTCCAGCGTTGGGACACACTGTTGCTTAATTAATTTTATCTTGTGCAAGGGGTTATGGGCAATATAAGACCAAAAAGCATACATGGTTACATACTATGAAAATCCATACTATGATTTGAAACCCACCATTCCTAATTAAGCATAGTATGCATTTAGCATGCTATACATTACAACTCATGATATTAATTATATGTTACCATTTATCTCACATGTGGTTCTGTTCTTATGCTGCAGTTGCTTTCTGTAATGTGATGTGGCATTTTTAGAGTATCATACAGTTTCTGTGCTGGTTTCTGTCAGTACACTGACGCATTGAGCGACAAATACTGAGTCGCTCGCATTGGTTTGTGTGCCAAGTATAATTGTGGGCACAAGCGAGCTTGTGAAAGAGATTTAGAGAAACCACAGCATGACAGCGACGGCGCAGACAGATACAGTGAGCGCGCTGAAAAACAGTAGACTTGGCTGTGCTCGTTTGCTTGCATCTCCACCCGATCTGCATCTGTGACATAAGCGGTTTTAGGGATATTTTTATGGGGATATTTATAGTGCCGAGGGGTCCAGCTGTCATGGGAAGTTCGTCTGCTTAAAGGAAGTGGGACTCTCTGTCAGATCTCTGGGATTGAGAGATTATTTATTTGTTTTTATGGCTGCTCCTAACAGACAGGTTGCTGAGAAATCCTTTTTTTTTTAACATAAAAATACCCACAACTTTAAACTCAAGTGCCACCTTAAGAAGTTTGGATGGACTGCATTGAAGAGCTCATACTTTTATTTATATATTTTTTAATAACTAATATGATTTAATTGTGAAATCATGATTTGCTGCTTGAAAGATAGTGGAAAGGGTTGTTAAAAAAATTTCCATGCTGATCGGTCAATCAAATCAGTTAACTCCGCCTTCTAAACACCACCTAAAAGAAAAAACAATGTGGTTGGTCATTTTAGATCAGTTGTTTTTTTTCCTGTCTAGTTGGGCAGTTCTTAGCTAGTGAAAGCTGCAAATTTGGACCGACATTAGTGATAAAGTCGGGCTACTCAAGCCTCTGGAAAGGTCAACAAGAGCGTCTGGAATGCAGGGTATGCTGCGATGCCCCTCTACGATCGAGAGCTCTATTAATAACATAAACATGCCACTGTTTCACCCTCTCACTCTCCCTCTCCCTCACTTCTCTTTCAATTCTCACGCCTTCGTGGAAAAATCTGAAATACAACCGAGGATTGTTCGCAACACCCATTCACCATATTTTACAGACAAATCTCCTTTCGCGGAGAGGCTAACGACATCGGTTTGATATCTGAAAAGACGTCTCATACACTGTGAATTATGTTTCAGTCTTGCTGAATGGCCTTATTGTCCCCAGAGATGGATAAATAGCTTTCCTAATCATCCAGAGTGGCAACTTTTCATGTTCATTGTCATGCCCAATGAGGCGTGACAGCGTAACATTCTGCTAGAGGCCATAAAAATGTGGGGTCACTGCCAACTCCTCCCAGAGAGACAGAGGGGTCAGTCTCCTCTCGGCGCTGCTGTGTGAGCCGTGCCTCACGGGCCTGCCGTTACCCCTTCGGTCCCAGGATCTATCTGTGCCCCTGGGAACGCTTCCAAACAATACACTCCCTTCAGCCCAGGGACGATTCGGAGGGGCTGGCTCAGAGTTTTATCCCGTAATACCGGGTGAAGTGCTTGTCATTCTTGTGTGGAATCCTTGCTCTCTCGCTCTTTCACTTTCTCCTTCCCCCTCTTTCTCTATGACTGGTCTGTGAAGAGGAGACTCTGCATTGTGTTGGTCTTAACTGTCTCTGGTGTTAAATCAACACCACCTGCATGTCTGCTCTAGTGAAGATTTAAAAGCAGTCGGCCTAACGAGCCTCTATTATTCAGGTTGCTGTTCGCTAACTGTGGAGGTTGAGCTCTTTTTGAGACCTTTTGTCTGTGCTGCTTTTCAGGGTACGGCCTAATGTTGAAGGGGGTTTTCTAAATGCTCAACAGGACCTCTTGGAGCACACCTCCAGAATCTGGTAATAGGTCAGCTTGGGGCACTTTTGTTTGTTTGGTTTGGTTAATAGCAGTTCTATTGGGGTTAAGTCATTCTCTGGCAACTTGGGTGAAATTTAGTGAATTAATTGGACGTCGGTATGTTTTAATTAGGGCCCTGTGATGTGGAAAAAGCGGATGGAATCATGGAATCTACTCCAGTCATAAAAATTGAATTTACTGTATAATGCTGCCGCCTCAATATATGAGTGTATGAACACATTAACGTGGTCTCTAGAACTTCCCTGAGTCTCTTCATGAGCATTTTACCATTCCTTTTGAGCATATCTACCATCATATCATATACAAACAAAAACTGAAAGGCCTTCACATTGACTCATCAAAATAAAAGTTTTCAAGGTTTAACTTGAAGAAACTGTGACAGAAATAAATAAATTACTTAATTTAATGATAGTACTACTAATACTACTACTAAAATGTTTACTAAAACAGACTATTTACCAGAATGTTTTTTTACAAGATTTTTTTTTTATTTGAAAAATGTAAATAGATAACAGCCTAACACATAACAAAAAATAAATCAGTAAAACAATTATATATATATATATATATATATATATATATATATATATATATATATATATATATATATATATATATATATATATATATATATATTGTGTAAGTTTCATGATTTCAATTAATTAGACATGCTTTTTGATTAACATTCAAATTTTCATTTAACCATTAAAACAAAATGCAGAAAAATGTAAATGGAAAACCTTTATTCTTATATATAAAAAAATGAATAGATTTCATAACAAATTGTACACTTAATGAAATACTTTCTGCAAATTATGTTTTAAATGCTGTACTATATGTTTCAAATTAGGCACATTCATATGAGCTGACTCAGGTCGTATCAGTGGGCTAGAGACATTCTACTTAAGGTGGTCTTTTGGCAGATCATAAGCATACAGCATGGCCATTAAAATAAGTGGCTTTTAAGAGTCTTTTCTTTTGACTGAGAATAAGACATGCCAAACAAATGACTCTTATTAGCCTTTTCTTTTCAGTACTATCACTAAAAAGAACCTGCTCCTAAACTATGGTCTTTTGCTCAGGAATCAGACCCAAAAATTATGTTTTTCCAAAAATTGCTCACCATAATGTCATTCCAAACCCATAAGATCTTCGATATACAGAATAAGATATTTTTGATGAAATCCATAAAGGCCCATAAATTTAATAAGGACATTGTTAAAATAGTTCAAGTGACATCAGTGGTTCAACCTAAATGTTACAATGCTACAAGAATACTTTTTTTGCACAAAGAAAACAAAAATAACAGCTTTATACAACAATTTCTTCTCATCCGTGTCAGTAACCACTGCAGATTCACAAGAGTACCACTGTGTCACATTCAGTATTGACATTATCCCAGTATTTTTTGTTGTTCAAATACTTCCTCAATTTTAAAAGAATCGTTAATCGAACCATTACAGAACAAGAGTTGTTTGATTCCTTTTGATTCAACCTCCCACTATTATTTTAAAATCATTCAGTACAGAAAATACAGTTTCAAAGTTGGTAGATTATACTCCAGAGTTGCTGCATAGTCATTACTGGTTCAGATAATTTTTTAGCAGGAAATGGCCAAACCAAGAAGAGACAACTGAGTAAGGCCATCATGTCATAATTAATGAGAATAATCCTCTTATTCACTGACCTGCAGTCAGTCTTGTGAGTGTCCCTATACTGTGCATTTAAACTGTGCCCATTTATTCAATGCTGACTTGGAGAAAGAGGTCAGAAGTGGACGAGTGAATATGGGAAACGAACGAAAGATTGCTCCACTTAGGGAAATGGAGAATCAGGGGTGATGCTGAGCCATAACACAAGTAATCAAATCACATTATTTCACTTTTTTCTTATTGATTGTTTAGTTCGGCTTGAATTGCTTCAAGAAAGTGGAGACTACTACCCTATAATGGCTTCTTATTAATCACATCTAATTCATATAAAACATCATCGACAGTTTTCCTCAGAGTACAGGATCTCTGCCAAACTGCTACTGCAGAGCAATGCATTAGGGCTTTGATGGTGACTTAGGGCCTATATCATCCAACTTCCTGTCAGGGAAGGATTGCTCAGCTCAACAGCTGTGTCTCCCCTGAGCCACAATGGCATTAATCCTCCTCTCTTCAGATTGCTCAATGCTGCTCTGTGTAAAAGCTAACCGGCATGTTTTTCTACCCTCACAGACGGTCTCCACAGGCATGTGCTATGCAACTGGATAATCAAGAGGACAGCAGCCTCCCGAACATTATATGTCTGACAGATGGTATGTGTGATCATTTCCCATCATATTTCTTAAATATGGATGTTTTTACAGGCCTTGTCTGAAGATACCACTTTATTGTACAGTGGTCAACATTTGAAGTGGATCAAAACCTTTCATCAGTTGTCCTAAAAGTTAAAACCAAAATTCGTTCTTGTCTTTGAACAACTTTGATGAATTTATTTTATCCACTTCAAATGTTGACTACTGTATATAAGTATCCACTAGTAAATCCATGGTACAGATAACATGGTAATACTGTGGTATTCTTTTTTTAAGAACCTTATTAGTGTTGTTTTAGCATTGTACCAAATTAATATCTCGTTTTCGGTTTATTTATTTATTTATATATTGATTGATCGATTGATTGATTGATTGATTGATTGATTGACTGATTTTTGTACATGTACAAAAATTGTAATACATTATTTTTTATTTTATTTTATTATTTTACATGCACTATGATAATACCATACTTTATTATTATGTTATAATTTATATTTATATATATATATATATATATATATATATATATATATATTATATATATATTGTAGAGTCACACTGAAGGCATCAAAACTATGAATTAACACATGTGGAATCATATACATAACAAAAAAGTGTGAAACAACTGAAAATATGTCATATTGTAGGTTCTTCAAAGTAGCCACCTTTTGCTTTGATTACTGCTTTGCACACTCTTGGCATTCTCTTGATGAGCTTCAAGAGGTAGTCACCTGAAATGGTCTTCCAACAGTCTTGAAGGAGTTCCCCGAGAAATACTTAGCACTTGTTGGCCCTTTTGCCTTCAGTCTGCGGTCCAGCTCACCCCTAAACCATCTCGATTGGGTTCAGGTCCGGTGACTGTGGAGGCCAGGTCATCTGGCGCAGCACCCCATCACTCTCCTTCTTGGTCAAATAGCCCTTGATGCCTTCAGTGTGACTCTACAATTTTCATAGTCATGAAAATAAAGAAAACTCTTTGAATGAGAAGGTGTGTCCAAACTTTTGGTCTGTACTGTATATATATATACATATATATATATATATATATATATATATATATATATATATATAATTTTCTTTTTTTTAGTTATGGATATTTCTTACGCATTGCTGTCATTTATATTTTTATTATTATTTTATTAATTGTACGAAATAAAGATTTCATTCATTCATTCATAATACCATGGTAACACTGGCCTTTATTTTAAATCCCATTTATATTTTATTTAAAGACTAACGAAAACATGGTACACATTTAAGGTTATATTACCATGGTACCGTCCAAAAAAAAATCAAACTCAACAAAACAAAAATACTACAATACTGTTTGTTTATACGTTTACACTTACATTGTAAACTTTTATATTTATTTGATTTATTTGATAATATTTCAACATACCATTTAAATGAATATGCATGATTTAAATTAATATTTTGAATGAATATGGTATAATTCAGAATATCAGTCACTTTTGTGTAGAGGTCAATCGATTAGTTTTGCTGATTAATCGGCACCCATAACCAATTGCTGGAGAAGTATTGTTCATTGTTACTGTTAGATTATGAAGAACATTAACCCTAGTCATTTTTAAATTTTACAGTAGTATCTGTTAACATTAGTTAATGCACAATTAACTAACATGAATTATCCAAGTATAATTACTATTTATTTTTAATTATTTACGTTTATTTACTATTTCACTTAAAAAGTACAGTACAGTTTTTTATTTTGTAATAAAGTACAGCACTATTTTTCTATTATGTTGGCTTTCATTCAGTATCCAAAAACTATTGGTTGATAAATTGGTTATTGATAAGTGTGGTCCAACCTGGTTATTGGTAAAATCCTCTCTCTAGTACTTTGGTATATATCAGAATGCCAAAATATTTCAATTTTTTTTTTTTATTAAGTACGTATGTTATTTTATTTACTATATTCCTTTCTACAGGACATACTCTTTTGCTTTGTTCATGACAGGTCCTGTCTAATATAACTAAATAAAAAAACTGACAATTATTCTTTATTATTAGGAATGAATAATACAAATTCCCTAAGTCTTTGATTATCTCTACTATGCTTGGCTCTGTTCTGTGAGCTAATACTAACTCGTTTCACATGCGATCAGTTTTTTTGCAGTGCAGTGTGGGATGGCCCTCGTCTTGACCCTGCTTCAGTTCCTCATCCTGGCTGTTCTGGGGGTCCACAGCAGTTACCCTCGCTTCTCCTCCAACGACTTGGTCTTCCAGCACCTGGCATTGCACCCTGACCCCTGCATTGGTACGGTCTACGTGGGGGCCCGGGACCATCTGTTCCAGCTCGCTGGCCTTGATGGCCTCCGTCTTGAAGTGGATGAGAGAACCGGCCAGGTGAGAGACAGCAAGGACTGTCTGCCTCCGGTTACCCTGGAGAACTGCCCTCAGGCTGGGCTCGTTAACAATCACAACAAGCTTCTGTTAGTGGATCCATATTCCCTCCAGCTCATCACCTGTGGCAGCGTACACCAGGGCACCTGCCAGAAACGCAATCTAGCCAATGTGAGCGAAGTCCTCTTCTCTGCCGAGAGACCTGTTGATACGCAGTATGTGGCGGCTAACGACCCTACGGTGTCAACGGTTGGGCTCGTGGTGCGACCGCAAGACAAAGATCCGGTCCTTTATGTGGGACGAGGCTACACCAGCAGTCATCCGCCAGTTTCCACTCGCCAACTTTCGACAGAGCCGGTGTTTTCCTACGAGGAAACTGCTAAGCTCGCTGTAGCCGGGCGCCTCTCGGAGTACGATCACAATTTTGTCACAACCTTTGCACGACGCAACCACGTCTACTTTTTGTTCTATAGACGCGACCTAAAAGCATCAAGGGAATATCGTACATATGTGGCACGGGTGTGTTTGGACGATCAGGCGTATTACTCCTACGTTGAGGTACCGCTAATTTGTCACTCGAACTCAACAGGAAGGAACTACAATTTCCTCCAGGGGGCGCAGGTGGGCGGTGAGGAATCTGGACGCTCGCAGGTTTTGATGGGAGTATTTTCTATGGGGGTTAGTGCTGCTAATGGACCCGGGGAGGAATCTGCGTTGTGTGTGTACTCTCTGGATGAAGTGGACCGTAGTATTGATGCTACACGAGATCTGTGCTACACGCGAAATGGGATGAAAGATGGCAAGAAGGTGGCATACATTGAATATGATGTTAAATCCAACTGTGCCTACCTGCCTACGGTGAGTAAATGTTTAGAGAGTTTTAAATATTATTTTAAAGTTCTCCATTTATGTCACATTTATATCACAATACAAATGAAAAGATGTGTCCTTACTTCCTTTTCATCACTTCTTTAATATAAAATAATTTTTAAATTTTAAAAAATAAATATCCTGATGTTTATTTTGTGAAGCAGATTTCTAAAATATTACAGCTGTCACACAGTTGTGTGGACATAACTTCAAACACTGAACAGTTTTGCCTGCTTACAGGCGTACGTGTACGTGGTTATACTTGGAGACAACAGGGTCATTTAAATGCTTAAGATGAAATATGATGGAATGTAAAATTCTATGTATATATAATTGCACATTTTTAGGATACATAAAATGTTACTTGGTATTAGAGGTGGCAATATGATCAAAATAATTTAATTTAATAATCAGAGTAATTTAATTTCATTACAACGTTGGATATCACAGTACAGTCATGTATATTTAATTTTATCTTTGCTATTTAAAAAAATATCATACCACCCATCCTTAGTCATGAAATTAGTTTTAGCAAGACAAAGGAGAATTTTATGTTATTCCAAAATGTAATTTCCAACACGTATGACACTATGTCATGTGAGATGTGGTAGAAATTACATACACAATTTTCAAAAATAAATAAATAAAAATGACAAAAATGACAGAATTCTTCTGTGATATGTGATGCTTTAAGACATTGTTAATATAGGCACTGCATTCCTGTGGCTCTGTTATATGGTGTTAGGCAAAAATTGTAATCCAGTGTTAAAAGGGGCCTGAGCCTAGGCATAAATAAGAAAAACCTGCTGAAGAAAAACCTTGTAGAGGTCTTTTTTTTTTTTATTGATGCTAGAAATGTATTTGTTTTGTCACAATTGATAATGGCACTTAAAGTGTTCCTTTTACAGGAATATTTGATAGTGGCTGTTCACTTGTACACTGTCTTCGCGTTGAAACATTATACTTATAAATGATCCATATAATTAGGTTTTGAGGTCAGCCGTTTCCACATAATCATCATAGTAGTTTAACTTTCTTTGAAAAGCATGGGAAAATGGGGAAAGGATGCCCGCAGCATAACTCTAGGGAACTGGACCGCATCATTTTCCTCCAACGGTATATTTAAACTAACATCTATCCTAATTTAGATGCATTGCTCATCATTAATTCTCAGGCAAATTGCTTTCGCTCATACGATTCTGCCTGCCATTATCTGAGTGAATTATGTTTTGACTCTTTGATGAGCATTAGTCCTAACAAGACCTTAAGACAAATCAAAGAACTCAAGGATTCTGGCTCACAGGCAAACAGCCTCCCCATGACCTCCATATATTTGCCTATTCAGCATCCAGAACCCAGCCTGCTCAGTCCTAAACAGAGTTATTCGGATCAATAAACCCCAAGCTCAAACTACTGATGTCTGCTAGAAAAGAGGGTAGGAAGGAGAAACACAAGTCTGAGGAAGGTTCGATGTCTAGAAGACTTATCGAAAGGATAGAATTGCCTGTTAATTAAATGGATAGTTTAGCTAAAAATGCAGATTCTTACAGCATTTACTCACTAACATGGTGTATAACACCATATGACTTTATTTATTTTGTGGAATGCTGAAGAAGATCTTCTTTACTGTCCCTAGAGTTAAGAGAGAAATTGGGAAATATGCTTTCTGTGTCAGAGCCCCACGTGACTGGAACAGCCTTCCTGCATCTATTCGCTCGCTTACGTCTTTTCCTTTGTTCCGAACTGCTTTGTTAACACATCTTCAGAATACTTGTCTATGTTTCTAGCATTTCAGACTTACAGTTGCATCAATATGTGTGTATATATGTACACTGGGTAGGTAAAGTGAGAGCTTGTGTGTGTGTGTGTATATGTATGTGTGTTTGTATGTTGGGTGAGAATGAGAGAGTGTGTTAAGATTATTATTATTATTGTATAATTGTTTTGATTGCATCTACTCTGCTGCTTTGCTGTTCTGTTCTATTCTGAGGACCCCCATGAAAACGAGATGATTCATCTCATGGGGTTTATCCTCTAATAAATGTTCATAAATAAATATTTAGCATAATGTTCATGCTGCTCTTTTAAATAAAATAAAAGTAAATTGGGATGGACGCTCATTCTCCAGAAATTAAATAAGAGATGTTATTTACTAGATTCTTAATGTAGCACAATAGCCTTCTTGTTATTGTGACAACTTCATTTTTGCTTTTGCTCAAATAATTACTGTCAGTATGACTCAGGATATTAAATATATGGCTCAAGTCAAAGTACAAAGTACTTTTATTATGCTTTATAGTGCTTTTTTTGGAGTTTTGACAGACCCTGGTCTCCATCCACTTTCATTGAACGGGAAAGAACAGCTTGGACATTCTTCAAAACATCTCTTTCTGTGTTCCACCGAAGAAAGAAAGTCATAGGGTTTTTTCAACACGAGGTTGAATAAGTGATGACAGACGTTTTGCTTTAACACTATCCCTTTAAGTAGGATGTTACTGATCCAGAAACAAACACCCCCACCCAAATACAGCATTCTTGGTGTTTCTAGCAAATCCTCAAACACTGAAACACATTTTCCTGATACCCAGTCTGGTACACAAACAGATCACTTCTGATAATGAGGGAACATAGTATGACATGCAAGCTAGATTTTATCAAAGACAGCTGGAGCAGATTTGATAGCGTTAGACTCAAAGAAAGGAGCAGCCTTGCCATCCTAGTGTGAGACCAAGATAATCTTCATCTAATCTGGCTTTCTCAACTAAGAGGATTTGACAGCCTTGAGGCTTTAGACTGAGAACTAAACCCTTACCCTTTTGCAGAGTTTATTATTACACAACATGAAACTGGATTAGGTCACAATGGTTTTGCCAAAACCAAAGTCACGAAAACTTGTTTTTGTCTCCCACAGAACACCCTGAAGGCTTATCCCTGTGGCTCGGACCACACCCCGAGTCCAATGGCGAGCTGGGAGCCGGTTGTCGCTGAAGCCGTGTTAAACAGCTCATCCGCCCGTCTCACTGCTGTCACCGTTAGTGTAAGGGAGGGGCACACCATTGTTTTCTTGGGTGACTCCAAAGGCTATTTGCATAAGGTATGTGACATGAAATTTAGCCGTTTGACTGGTCATTTCTAAAAGAATTTATTTTTGATTTATAGAAAACCACTAGGGAAATATTAGTCGACTTAATATGGTAATATTATCTGTCTACTTAATAAGCAGATGGAAAGAGATTTTGCCTGCAGGGTGAATATGTCATATCCCAACATAGTGCTGAAACAGCAAACATAAGGCTTTCTGTGTTTCCTCAGTTGGACCGCAGAGCAGACTTCACCACAATCCATGCTATATGAAACACTGTTTTTGCTGGGATAGTGATTGCTCAGAGACCACCGAAGACTTAGATTGACACCACTTGTAAATTCATTGTGAGCTGAAGTTTAAACACAGGCCAAGTTGCATCTAGGCCTTGGTGCTGACTGGATTTGCAAAGTCAGGCAAAGGTTAAACCGTAGTGTTTGGTTAAATCTGAGTGACATTGCCCGACCCAAGCCTATCCTTTGACAGCCATCCACTGTTCTCTGCTGTTTTGAAACATTTTGGCAAGTCAGTGTCATTGTTCACAAGCATGTGTGACATTTTTACAGTGGAAGACATGTGATTGAATAAGTGTCATCACAATATACATAAGGTTTTAAAATTTGGGCTATAATACAAATAGAAAGTATATTTTATGCAAATATATATATATATATATATATATATATATATATATATATATATATATATATACTGTATATAAATAATAAATATGCACAGAACACATATTGTGTAAACTCAAAAAAAAAAAAATCTTTTTACAGCTCTAATCTATACATATGTATATGTGTAGTTTATTTTGAATGAATAAATGTCTAGCAATATTTAAATGTTCATTGTAATGTAGGAAGTATTTTATAAGTAACACATACATACATTGTTATTCATCAGCTCATAAAATCATATAAATGTGTGTATAAAATAAAAATCTGACATCAGTCATATTTGTATTTTTCCCTTACAAACACACATGCAGGTAGACCTCCTCTAACTCTACATCTACACAGCTACTCAGTCTCGCATGATACGATAATGTTGCAATGCATGATTCCTCCTGCAGTAGACTGTGGCCGACAGTTTGTCAATGCTAATCCAGTTAAAACACAAACCTGACTGGGTGGAGTGCATGAGCAGCTCACGGTGTAAGGTGTCTGAGACTCTTAAGCAGGATACCTGCTCTTCTGATGGGATTCTCACTATTCTAATCTGGTTTGCTGAAATCGACCCCAGTCGTGATAGAATTCAAGAGGCATTAGGCACCTCTCTCAGATCCTTGTACGTCATTTTCCTTTAACGAGACTTTGAATGGCTCTAGCGCTAAACCATTTCAGAAGACACTTTCAGCACTTTTAGTTAGACCTGTCCACATCCAGCTCTCCTCGTGTCTCCGAGGTGTCCTGTTGCATCTGATGTAGTTTTATAAGCCTAAATATTCAATTAAACCTTGAGGAAGTTCTTAGGAGCCGTTGTCAGGTTACTCTTTGAAACTCTTTATTTATTTATTTGATCTCATGTTAGGTGTTCCTGGGTAACTCAGGAGAGGTGAAGAAGTACTCCACCCTTCCCATCCAGCCTGGTTTGGCCATCAACAGTGACTTACTGCTGGATTCCACCCATAGACACGTCTACATCATGACCAGCCATTCTGTGAGTTCAAACATCATGTCATTAGCACACTACCAGTCAAAAATAATAGTTAAAAGTTTTTTTGAAAGTCTCTTATGCTCACTAAGGCTGTATTTATTAGATATTGTGAATTCAAATTGTAATAATAGTTCAGAATATCAAATAATTGCTAAATTAATGCATCACATTAATAATTAATTATTAAATAGTTAATATTTTTGCAGTAAATCAGTATATTAGAGTGATATCTGAAGGATCATGTGACACCGAAGACTGGAGTAATGTTGCTGGAAATTCAGCTTCGCATCACAGGAATAAATTACATTTTTAAATACATTCAAATGATTTTGAAAACAAAACTTGAAACGATTTATGAGGTCAGTACATTTTGAATGTTTCCAGCACATTTGAACAATTCCGTGATAATACTGATAACTGTATCAATCAATTTATCAATCATGATAAGAAATGTTCATACCGTTACATTTCTAATTTGCATAAATTAGCTCAAATGAGCGCTTCCCCTCAGGTTCACACTTACTGCCATGCCCACTCAGCTAGATCAAGAAACACATAATAGCAATACACCAGAAACAGAACACAGTAAAACAGTAATGGAAGACAACTTTAATTTAATCATTTGTATGATATCCAAATAACACACTGCAAAATTTCCACTCACAATCAGCACAAACATGTGGAAAAGTGCAGATATGAAGTGGGTCACGATCACATTCACCCATATGCCTGGAGTGGAAACACTGGGTCATTGCTGTGTCCGTGTGCGATGTGTGAATAAGTGATTTCTCCTGCTGTGCCGTGTGGTCAGGTGGAGAAGAGGCCTGTGGCAGAGTGTGACAAGCACACCGACTGCACTTCCTGTCTGGCCGTGAAGGACCCATACTGCGGTTGGTGTGTTCTTGACGGCCGGTGAGTTTCATCTTGTAATTCCCGCTTTGGGCTGCAGTTTTCAGTTTATTTTGGGAGTATTTCTCTCCGTCTGTCAGTTATCTTGCTCATCCTCCTGTCTGGTGTGTTTTCTCCTCGCTCCTCCAGGTGTGGGATGCGTTCAGACTGCAGGCTGGGCTCGGTCGAAGGTCACTGGCTCTGGAGTTTGGATGAGCAGCAGCAGTGCTTGAGAGTGGAGTCACTGAGCCAAAATAACGCCAGCCTTGGAGAGCAGAAACAGGTATGAAGTCATTCCGTCAGAAATGGTGATAAAGTGGGAAATTTTAGAGCAACATCAAAATTCAGTCCTTCTTCAACCGTAAAGCCTAAAATTAAACCCTTCAGATAACATCTTTCATAAAGTAGCATTCTACATTTCGGGATTATAAGATATTTTATGTTTTTTAAAATAAGTCTCTTATGCACATCAAGGTTTAAAACACAGTCAAAACAGTAATATCACAGTTTGTACAGTAATGCTATTGCAATTTAAAATGACTGCTTTCTTTTGTAATGTATGTTGAAATGTAATTTATTCCTGTGGCGCAAAGCTGAATTTTCAGCATCATAACTCTGCAATGTCACAGCTCCTTTAGAAATCATTCTAATATGCTGATTTGCTACTCATGCAGAATACATAGCAAACATGTTTTATTCTTATCAATGTTGAAAACAGTTGTCCTGCTTAATATTTTTGTTGGAAACTGATGCATTTTATCTTGATTCTTTATTGAATAGAAAGTTTAAAAGAACAGCATTTACTGAAATAGCAATCTTTTGTAACTTTTAATCAAATCACTGCATCATTGTCAATTGTTTCTTTGTGTTTGAGTTAGCATATGGTTACAGTAATTACACTCTAAGCTAGCAGACTCTGCCACTGCACTCCCTTATGGGATAATTCACACATTATCTTGCCTAATTTTTTATGCTTAAAAGCTTTTTCCCCAGTCAGTGTAATTTTTATTTAACTCTTCTGTAAGGGATGCTTTTCTAATGAATTAATCAAAGCTATTGATTGTGAGATTATAATCATGGTTAATATGTTTCTTTTGTGTGTGTGTGTGTGTGTGTGTGTGTTGTGTGTTGTGTGTTGTGTGTGTGTGTGTGTGTGTGTGTGTGTGTGTGTGTGATTAGATTGCTGTGGGTGTCCCAGGTTTGCCCAGTCTGTCAGAGGGTGACATGTACTCGTGTTTCTTTGAAGACGCTGAAACAGCTGCTTTGGTCCAGGGCACCACAGTCACCTGTGCCACTCCTGAGACCCACAGACTTCCACCCCTGCCACAGGGAGAGGGTGAGAAAACCCACATGCTAAAGTAATGTTGGACATGACATCTTTGAATCATTTTCTGTGAAACCTCTTAAAAACTGGCCTTAAGGAACTGGTTAACATGTGTAAGAGACGTTTGATTGCGTGTGTGTGTTCCCATTTTTGAGTGGGAATACTTTGTTTTCCCATGATTGTCAATGTGACATTTTCTCACAATATAGAGTGGTTACCATTCAGAAAGTTTGGGGTGACTGTAAAGACAATAATCATTTTACAAAAAGTGTCTGTTTCAAATGAATGCTGTTCTTTTGAAGTTTCTATTCATCAAATAAACCTGAAGTGGACTTTGAGCTTTGTAACTTTGCAGATCTTTTTTACAGACTAACTAAAGATGAAAAAGTGAAAAAGCATAATAACATTTAATTATTTAGCAGACACTTTTATCCAAAGCGACTTAGAAATGAGAACAATAGATGCAATCAGACCAACGAGAGAACAACAACAGTATACAAGTGCCATGACAAGTCTCAGTTAGTCTAGCATAGTACACATTAAAGACTGGAGTTATGATGCTGAAAAATCAGCTTTGCATGACAGGAATAAATCACATTTGAAAATACAACCCGAATTCCGGAAAAGTTGGGACGTTTTTTAAATTTTAATAAAATGAAAACTAAAAGACTTTCAAATCACATGAGCCAATATTTTATTCACAATAGAACATAGATAACATAGCAAATGTTTAAACTGAGAAAGTTTACAATTTTATGCACAAAATGAGCTCATTTCAATTTTGATTTCTGCTACAGGTCTCAAAATAGTTGGGACGGGGCATGTTTACCATGGTGTAGCATCTCCTTTTCTTTTCAAAACAGTTTGAAGACGTCTGGGCATTGAGGCTATGAGTTGCTGGAGTTTTGCTGTTGGAATTTGGTCCCATTCTTGCCTTATATAGATTTCCAGCTGCTGAAGAGTTCGTGGTCGTCTTTGACGTATTTTTCGTTTAATGATGCGCCAAATGTTCTCTATAGGTGAAAGATCTGCACTGCAGGCAGGCCAGGTTAGCACCCGGACTCTTCTACGACGAAGCCATGCTGTTGTTATAGCTGCAGTATGTGGTTTTGCATTGTCCTGCTGAAATAAACAAGGCCTTCCCTGAAATAGAAGTTGTTTGGAGGGAAGCATATGTTGCTCTAAAACCTTTATATACCTTTCAGCATTCACAGAGCCTTCCAAAACATGCAAGCTGCCCATACCGTATGCACTTATGCACCCCCATACCATCAGAGATGCTGGCTTTTGAACTGAACGCTGATAACATGATGGAAGGTCTCCCTCCTCTTTAGCCCGGAGGACACGGCGTCCGTGATTTCCAACAAGAATGTCAAATTTGGACTCGTCTGACCATAAAACACTATTCCACTTTGAAATAGTCCATTTTAAATGAGCCTTGGCCCACAGGACACCACGGCGCTTCTGGACCATGTTCACATATGGCTTCCTTCTTGCATGATAGAGCTTTAGTTGGCATCTACTGATGGCACGGCGGATTGTGTTTACCGACAGTGGTTTCTGAAAGTGTTCCTGGGCCCATTTAGTAATGTCATTGACACAATCATGCCGATGAGTGATGCAGTGTCGTCTGAGAGCCCGAAGACCACGGGCATCCAATAAAGGTCTCGGGCCTTGTCCCTTACGCACAGAGATTTCTCCAGTTTCTCTGAATCTTTTGATGATGTTATGCACTGTAGATGATGAGATTTGCAAAGCCTTTGCAATTTGACGTTGAGGAACATTGTTTTTAAAGTTTTCCACAATTTTTTTACGCAGTCTTTCACAGATTGGAGAGCCTCTGCCCATCTTTACTTCTGAGAGACTCTGCTTCTCTAAGACAAAGCTTTTATAGCTAATCAAGTTACAGACCTGATATCAATTAACTTAATTAATCACTAGATGTTCTCCCAGCTGAATCTTTTCAAAACTGCTTGCTTTTTTAGCCATTTGTTGCCCCCGTGCCAACTTTTTTGAGACCTGTAGCAGGCATTACATTTTAAATGAGCTAATTAAGTGGATAAAAGTGTAAAATTTCTCAGTTTAAACATTTGCTACGTTATCTCTGTTCTATTGTGAATAAAATATTGGCTCATGTGATTTGAAATTCCTTTAGTTTTCATTTTATTAAAATTTAAAAAATGGCCCAACTTTTCCGGAATTCGGGTTGTATATTAAAATAGAAGACAGTTTGTTTAAATTGTAATAATTCTTTCACATTATTAGAACTTTAATTATATTTTTTAATCAAATAAATGCAGCCTTAATAAATACAAGAGACTTATTTCAAAAACTTCTGTAAAATGCAACCAAAACCAAACATCTGAACTGTAGTTCATCACTCTGGAATTCTGTAATAGTCATGTTCCAGTTTCTGTTCCTCTGTTGGTTTTTCCGCATCATTACTCTTCAATGGAAGCATTCCACTGAAAAGTTAATGATATTACATGAATGACGAAATAAGCTGCGGATGGTGCATTCATCTTCATATTATAATTTCTTAAGGTTTTGTGTGACCTGATGTTCCAGTGCCGTTTGACCCAGACTCCTCTCATGTTTGTCCTCTGTAACAGATTGTGTGTCCGTCACGCTGTCCCTGCGCTTTCGGACGGTCACCATAGCTCTCGCAGACTTCACCTTCTACGACTGCTCTGTGGCGCAGCAGCTCTCTGGCACCAGGCCGTAAGTCACATGAATAAAGCAATCACAAAAATGTAGGACAATGCTAACTAACATGGTTAACTAATGTTAACAAATGAAACCTTATTGTAAAGTGGAAAAGTTTTAGTTTTAGTGTCATGTCATCATCATCCAAGAGCAATATTAAACCTCCATTGGTGAGCGGCTGTCATGCGTTGAAGAATGTCCCAGAAGCGTGAGAGGGGCAGGGCAGCTAACACATCCCTGATGATTTAACAGCTGTTTCCTACATTCCTGCCATATCCTCCACCATGACCATCCTCCCTTACCCATACACCCCTGCAGACAGCCGCTGATGGGGCGGCTCTCCCTGGTGCTGTTTTGATTTGCGATGTGGGAAAGCTGTGAACTCAGCTCTCTGTGGTTTGATGAGTTTAGGGGAGTCATGTGTACTTCTAGAGCTCAGCTATTTTGGATGCAGTGCTGCTTTGCTGTCTTGATCTGAATGCTCAGAGGGATGTAGATGGGTTTAACTTATGCAGTCACTTCTAAACTTTTGTTGTTTGCTGCTGTGTTTCTAGGT
Source organism: Carassius carassius (assembly GCF_963082965.1). Taxonomy (NCBI): domain Eukaryota; kingdom Metazoa; phylum Chordata; class Actinopteri; order Cypriniformes; family Cyprinidae; genus Carassius; species Carassius carassius. The sequence continues at coordinate 11,136,273 of NC_081791.1, forward strand.
GTAGGGGCTGTGTGAACAGCCGCTGGAAATGTAACTGGTGTGTCCACCAGCATGTGTGCACTCACCGGTCCACGTGTGACCGTGGTGCGATCATCTTCAACCAGCATGTAAGTTTGTGTTGGTAGCCTATGTGAGGTCACATCTGTGAGTTTGATATGCTGTGCAATTATAGTGGAGCCCAAAAGTATGAGACCAACAGTGAGAGATATATATATAAATATACCTCTAAATATATATATATAGAGAGAGAGAGAGAGAGAGAAAGAGAGAGAAATTTATTCATTTGATTAGTGGACTAGGAATACTAGAATATGAAATTGTGAAATGTTTCTTATTAAATTTGTCATTTATTTTTTTTCCCAAAACATTTATTTCTATTAATTAAAGTTTTAAATCACAGTTTTTAGTATGGTCTCAAACTTTTAGACCCCACTGTATGTATTTTTGGCTCCTTTTTGCTTTAAATAACTGTTTTTGGTTCATATAAACTGCCATTTAAAAGTTTGGAGTTAGTAAGACTTTTTAAAACTAATTTAATACGTTTTTCAGCAAGAATGCATTGTTACAAAAGATTTCTGTTAAATATATGCTGTTCTTTTGAACTTTGTATTCATCAGAGAATCTTGGGGGGAAAGTATTTTTCCACAAAAATAAGTTTTTAACATTGATTATTATGAGAAATGTTTCCAAATATCATATTAGAATTATTTCTGAAGTCTGGAGTAATGATACTGAAACTTCAGCTTTGCATCACAGAAGCAAATTAGATTTTAAAATATATTCACACAGAAACACTTCACTTCATAATTATCATAATAGTATTTCTCAGTGTTACTGTTTTTACTGCATTTCTGAATTAAGCTTAGTGATCAAAACCTCTTTCAAAAATATAAAATCTTTTAAATGGCAGTACACATAACGCTTGCTTGTGTGTTTTATGATTTATAATTTATAATGCGTTTAATTCAGCACCATTGTTTACGGATTTGAGTTGATATTCATTTATTTCAGTTGCCATTTATTTCATTTTTTCCCCTCATTCTTTCTGTTGTGTCCTTTGTTCGTCTAAAGTTTTTGCTCCCCACGTCTGCTCCTCAAACAATAAAAGACTCTGACGTGCACACGTACACCACCTCCACACCCACGACATCAACCCTCTCCACCACTGAGGTGGCCATAACGACCGAAACCGCTGTCACGACTACCCCTCCAGTGACCCCACCCACTACTCCAGAGCCCACGGCCGCCCCCACCACCACAGCTCTGGAAACCACAACCCCACTCGACCAAACACCCACTACCCCCAACCACGCTACAACCTCCTCTACACACCCATCCAGTGCCACTACAGAGTCAACCGATACCATGACAGAGGCCATCACCCTCTCACAAAATACCTCTTGGGTGGAGGAGAGCATCCAGGTAGGTTTGCTGTCAACACCGACCCCGCAATCATACGAAGAGCTGGTGGGACCTTCGTCGCGTGAAGAGGCCGCTGAAGTGACGCTGCCTGCGTTGAGAGCTGGGGAAGTGGTGACGATGGCGCCGCTGAATGAAGCACTGCCCTCATCCGCCTCTGAAGTGGTCACCCTCTCGCAGACCGAGATGGATATAGATGCTCTTATAGACACGGGCGCCCCTGTGTCGTCAGCCAGCGCCCCCTCTGGTGACGGCGAGGCAGGGCCTGATTCATCCGATTTCCCCCTCGCTCCAGACACAGATTACCAGTCCGACTCGGCTGACCTTTTCCTCCTGGTGAGTGTGGGTCCTCGGGCCAACTCTGCTCGCAGTGGATGCAGGAGGTTGAATGTACCTAAAGTGTAAATTACATGTGTGAATGATGGTGTGTATAAAATTAAATGGATGAAAGAAGTTCTGCTCTATTACTAATTCAACCATAATTATATATTAAAGTCATTTAATTTCACAACATTAAAGCGATGTTCTGGGTTCATGATGTTGATTTGCACAGACATTGATTTGACTCATCCATCATGAGTTTGTATAAACAAGCCAAAATCTGGGTTACATTACCACACATGCATTTTAAATGGTTCAGCCCCAAAAACAGAAAATTCTGTCATTTACCTACCCTCATTGCAAACTAGAGTACTGAAAATTAAAAATTGTGACGACACCAGCATTTCCTGCGAGCATTTGGAGCGATGTTGAGTGATTCTTAAACATCTCTGATTGGCCATTTTGTTGAGATATGCTTAGATATGGCTTTGATTGTCTACAATGATCATGACGCTCTTCACATACACACGGGAGCGTCTGAAAGCTGCGTCTACCAGTGGACTCTATGACAAGATATATTGGAGATACACTGAAAGACGCAAATTTCAATCACTCAAATGTTTCAAATCACTCATTGTTATATTTTTCTATTCTTTTGGCAACACCATTACAAACCCGACTTCTTCGGTTGAAGTTTTTTGTTCCAACAATGAAAGTCAGTGTGGTCCAAATCTGTTGTTTTATATAAAACAGCTGATTATTTTTCCAAAAAATAATAATAATAATAATAATATATATATATATATATGTATATATATATATGTGTGTGTGTGTGTGTGTGTGTGTGTGTGTGTATATATATATGTATATATATATATATATATATATATGTATATATATATGTGTGTGTGTGTGTGTGTGTGTGTGTGTGTGTGTATATAGAATTTTTTTTTTTCCACAATCAGTCATACCGGTTTGTACCAGCACAAGGGTGAGTAAATTATTTGGGTGTACTATCCATTTAACACAGGTTCCAGCAGTAAAAATCCTATATTTTTTATAAGCCAATGTTTAACAGAAATGAAAAACATTGAAAACAGACCTAGTGTGAGCTACATGGTTTTTAACAAGTGGTATATGCTTTTGGTGAAGCCATCAGCCCTTGTTATTTTTTAAATCGTGTTTAGCAGCAGAATTTCCCGTAAAAAGAAATAAATAAATAACTACATTACCCATTATTCTTCAACAATTCTCCACCAGTCAGGGAATTGAAGCAAGCAAATTTAACCAAAAGAGCACTTCAGTGCCTGCACACTCCCATGAAACACCACAAATCACGCAATAGTCTCTCAATGGCTCTCAAACTAGTTCAGTATTTGTAATAATTGTAAAATATACTATTTCTATGTGAATGAATTGCATTTAAATGTCTACATTCATCATTCATTTTTTAATAGTGTCATTCACAGTGATTACTGGGATTGTAGTTCTTTACCTCATTAAACCTCATTTTTTAAGTACTTTTTTGCTTCAAACTGAAGTTTATAATGTCGTGATTCACCTCGTAGTTGGTTGATTCATTTCATGACTTATAACTCTTTAACAAAGACATTTTTTAAATCTCTATGGGAAAATGTAATAGAGGAAATACTTTCAGAACCAGCACTGCTGAGAAGGTGCGAGGAACACTGTTGCATTGTATTGAACCCAGAACATTTCTTTAATCATTTAATTTGCTTCTGTTGGCTATTCCCCGTCTGTCTTTTTTTATCCATTTTGTTTTTCATTAAATCTCTGTCTAACACACTCACTTTTGTTGTGCTGTCAGTCAGAAGATGAGAGATACTCCTTGTCTGCTCCTTTCAGAGCAGTGGTGTGTGTAATAACGTGTGTTGTCCATCTGTGTGTGTGTGTGTGATCAGGAAGAGGAGAGTTTACTCGTGAGCAGAGGTTCTCACGCCTGTCCGTGTGTGAAGGGCATCCAGAGCAGCTCCCTCCTACCTGTCAATGTCAAGAGGGAGATCACTCTGCTGGGACGCAACTTACACCTCTATCAGGTAACACAACATCTTGAGGCTTGTTGGGGCTTGATAGTCTGGCATAATCAGACTGTGACCCTGAGCATAATGTCTGCTAATGCTCACAGAGACAGCAAGAATCTGTCTGACTGATATGCACAACAACCAGCTGCGGTTTCTTTACGGGACGTTTAGGGGGGAGTAACAATGTGGAAACTGCACGGGATTCTCAGTGTAGAATGTATGTGTGTGTGTCTTAAGGACAAAGATCTGGATTATCAGTGTGTGTTGGTGATTGAGGGCCGATCGGTGGTGGTGGACGCTTTTGTGAAGGTTGACGACTCTCAGCCATCTCTGTTCTTCATTACCTGCCAGCTACACCAGGTATGCTAGCACACTGTATTAATTTGAAGGAATTTTCCATATTGATTTGTTTTACAGGTGTTTTGCCTGTATTTTAGCACTTCATTGTGTTGTGTTTCAGTTCATTGAAATGGCAGTAAAAATTATAGAAAATTACCAAGGTTTTTTTTTTTTTTTTTTTTTACACAATGTGTGTATATATATATATATATATATATATATATATATATATATAAAGCATAATGTAACAATGGACGTCCCATGCCAGTTTTATTATAGTTTTAAATTGCTAATGTGTGTGTGTGTGTGTGTGTGTATATATATATATATATATATATATATATATATATATATATAAAATGCTTATATTTTTTGTATTAATATTATTGTAAATTTTATAAACATATATATATATATTGGTTTTTTGCTTATTTTGGGTCATCAAGTTATATTAAATCAAAATGTGAAATGTTGCCTTAGCAACTAGCTGAAATAAAATAAGTTTACTTTTATTATATTTAACTATAATGTAATTTAACAGTAATTTTGTTGCGGTGTTATATATCATCCATAGAAGCTGGTTGTGGCTTGCATATAAATAACTGTTACACTCTGAAAGTGCCTGTAATGCTTTGCTGATTGTGATTGCATTTGGGTTTGAAAGTACTCTTACTCGGCCGCGGTGGAGGAATACAGGAGCTTGATCTCAGTCAGGAGGAGGGACTCTTTCCAGGTGGATTACCCAGAAGACTTTCATGGTACGTTACCTGCTGTTTGGCGAGGTTTTGCATGTGCTGTACTCTGTTTGTGTGACGTGTGTTTTGTGTGTGCAGTCCGGCTGTATAACTGCTCCGTGGGCCGGTCCGACTGCAGTCGCTGTCACACGGCTGATCAGCGGTACGAGTGTGTGTGGTGTGAAGGGTCTCGCTCCAGCTGCGTCTACAGGAGCTCCTGCACCCAACACGTCCAGCAGACCTGTCCTGCTCCTCACATACACACGGTGAGGGGCTCGTCTGTCAGCTTCTGCTTTTTGTGAGCCATTAATGTTATACTTAGTGTTGTTAAAGAGGCAGTTCACCCAGAAATGAAAATTCTGTCATAAACTTCTTTACCTCATTCTGTATTCTGTATTAAAGAAGATCTTCAGTTGGTTATTTTTGTTTGAACTGTGCATTTAAGAACTTGGAATAAACCTGTCAGGCTAAACTGCATTGTCTGATACGAACATTATTGTCCTTGTAGGAGTGACCCTTGTCCCTTGACCTTTCCTTACTGACCCGTGTGTTTTACAATAGCATAACGGATCACATTATTACACCTGACATGATTAACTGAATCACTTCATAGATGTTTGCATGCAGGAAAAGAAAATACTATTGAAATTGAATATGTTTATTTAGCAAGGAAGCATTGATCAAAAATAACAGTAACGACATTCATAATTTTACAAGATTTCTATTTCAATTAAATGCTGTTAAATTCCTTGCAAATTTCTGTTCATCAAGGCAATAAAAGCAGTATAAAAAGGGATAGAAATGGTTGAGCAAGAATGAATGAAATGCAAGGAATGTTACACTGAAATAGCAACTTTTTATATTGCAAAAATCTATTTTCTTAAAACTAAAAAATGTTGAAAGGTATTATTATAGATTTTAATATTTATTTTTCATTTTAAAAGGTCATTACAAACTAAAAAAAAAAACATTTTCCATTAGATAGAAAAAGTATATAATAATCATGTGTGAGTCTCATACAATTCAAATAATGTAAATGTTTAATAGTAAGGGATTTTAAAAAAAACATTAATCAGTATTTTTAATTAGTATTTTTCTCAAGCTTTAATAGGATGAGATCCTATTAAAAATGATCCTATGGTATAACACCGCACAAATTATCATGAAAAAAAGGAAATGAAGGAAATATAGTGAGATTTGTGAAATTATTCAGTTAAGATTTTACATAAATGCTGTTCTTTTAAAATTTGTTCATTAAAGAATCTTGAGAAAAAACTATCACAGTTTCCACAAAAATATTCAGCAGCACAACTGTTTTTAATATTAATAATAATCAGAAATGTTTCTTGAGCAGCAAATCAGCATATTAGAGTGATTTCTGAAGGATCATGTGACACTGAAGACTGCAGTAATGATGCTGAAAATTCAGCTTTACATCACAGGAATAACTTAAATTTTAAAATATATTCACATAGAAAACAGCGGTTTTAAATTCTAATAATATTTCACAACGTTACTATTTTTCTGCATTTTAATCAAATAAATGTAGCCTTAGTTTTGAACGATAGTTTCATGTTTCAGGACTGATATGGGACTGTCATCACTGAGAAAGTTCAGGACTGATTTAGTGTTTTCTTGCAGATTGAGCCCCTTTCTGGTCCAGTGGAGGGCGGCACAGTGCTCACAGTGTCCGGCTCCAATCTGGGTCAGAGAGCTGAAGACATCCAGCACTCGGTGACGGTAGCCGGAGTCCCCTGCACGGTCCTCCCCGACAGATACGAGGTGTCCTCCAGGTAAATCAGACTGTAGAGTGTGAGATATTACTGCCTCTTGTTAATGACACTGTATTATTGGCTTCAGGCAGTTCAGCTCCACAGTGTGTGATGAAGAGTATTGACCCAGTGCCCTGATTAACCGGGGGTCTCTGTGTGTGTCTGTTAGTATTGTTTGTGAGACCACAGCGAGTGCAGGGGAGCAGAGCGGCCACGTCTCAGTTCAGGTTAAAGGTGGAGGAATCGGGCAGTCTGCCCAGCGCTTCCATTACCAGGTAACCATTAATCCAACAGGCATCCAAAGGAATAAAAATGGTTTAGCCAGAATGAATAACATGCAAGGAATTCATTTTGTATTTATTAAAAGGCAGGGAGGTATTTGGCCATTTTAAAACAACTTTGTGCACTGCCGAATGAATTTTCTTCAACAGTGTTTTTGAATTGACTTTATTATTGTTGTTTATTTGTGTTTTTAAAAAATCTTTTTTTTTTAAATATTTAAAAAATTAAATATTTTAAAATTTATTTACATTTTAAAAGACGTTTTTTAAAAAGGCAAATGTAGTGTGATTAATGGATCAAAGAATACAATTTTGCAATATTGTGAAATGTAAAAAATGATTTTTTTATGTCTTCTAGAATTCAATCATGTAAATGTAAATAGTTTTTTATCATTTTTACTATAAAATAAGAAATTTAAGAGGATGTGTAAAAATGTAATATATATATATATATATATATATATATATATATATATATATATATATATATATATATATATTGATTTATTTATTTATTTTTATTTTTTCACTCACTTTATTTTTTCGGTAAAGTTCTGGAAAATAAGTTATTAGTACGTGTATTTAATTGTAAAGGTTTTTAGATATTTTTTACTGGAAAATAAATAAATATTATGTATTTTTCAGGGCTTTAATGCCATACAAATTAAAGGGAAAAAATGGCATTGAAAAAAAAAGAAATATTGTGAGATTTAAAAGCTATTTGCTGACAGAGTGAATTTAAAAAAAAATGTGTAAATCTTATACAGTTCAATGAAGTAAATGTATCTTTCCTGAATGATTTTTAGATATTTGTACTGGAAAACACAACCAAAATACTATGCGTTATTCAGGGGCTTTAATAAGATTTTAAATGGCGTGTAGGAGTGCATAAGTTAAAAGGATAATAATACCACACAATGTAAAGGAGGAAACAAAACGAAATATAATGAGCTTTTGTGGTTAAAACAAGATTTTTTATTCAAATGGAAACAGTTTACTTAAAGCTTTTATTTATAATGCATTCTAAAAGTAGTTTTAATGCAGAAATGATGCCTTGTAATGCACCTTATAATGCATTGTACAATCTTATACATAATTGTAACCACAGTTAATACATTATAGCACTTTTTAATATCATTGTTACACTATCCATTTTAACTTCAATTATAATTGTTTACAACAAGATATAATGTATTATAATGCACATTATGAATAATTCTAATGCATTATGCCATTTATTATATTGCATTATACGTAAAGGCTTTATGTAAAGTATTAAAGTACAGTATTAAACATTTTTATTTTTTAAATGGAAAAATTGTACACAATTCAGTTACATAAATGTATCTAATTTTAAGGTTTTTAGATTGTATAATTCAGCGCTCTAACAGGAGGGGGTCAGTGATATAACAGCACACGTGTGTGTGTGTGTGTGTGTGTGTGTGTGTGTGTGTGTGTGTGTGTGTGTGTGTGCATGCGTGTGTGTGCATGTGTGTGTGCGTGTGTGTGCGCGTGCGTGTGTGTGTTCTGTTTTCTAAACTCAAGGACCCAGTGTTATTGGGAGTGTCTCCACTGAAAGGCCCAATGTCAGGAGGCACATCACTCACCATCACGGGACGGGACCTTTTGACGGGCCGTCCCAATGAGATCAGCATCCTGATTGGTGGAGTCCCATGTTACATGTAAGTGACTGTGTAGAGCCCTCCAGTCATAGACAGAAGTCATCAGTAAATCTCATCATGATATCATCTCTACAGCTCATATCATGTCAGCTGATTATGTTATAAATAATAAATCATCCTTCTGTTAACGCTGCAAGTCTTTGTAGATCTAAAACAGTGCGCTGTGTCCTAAATATATCAATTCATGAATATAATATACCAGATAAGTTACACAGGATTTATTGTCTTTTATGACTGTTCACATTTGGTAAGACTTAAGTTAGACAGTTGAGAGTGTTAAGTAATAAGTCTGTGTGTTATCAGTTTTTCTGAGCGGTACAACAGTGAACGTGTTGAGTGTGTGACTGGAGGGAGGAACAGAACCGGAGAGAGTGGCGTTACGCTGCGCTTCGGTCGAGCTGAGCGCCATCTACAGGACGTCCTCTATCAGTACACCCCAGACCCCAACGTGACCCATGCTGCTCCCTCCAGAAGCTTCATCAGGTGAGAAACAGGACAGGTATTCTAAAGAACTTATGCAGAGTTGTATTTATTTGATTTTATTTTTATACAAAACTGCAAGTTTTTAAGTATTAAGACTTGTTTTTGAGAGAATGTGTTAATGTTAAATTTTTTATTAGTAGATTAAGAAGGAATTTTAAGTTAGATTTATGCTCCAAGTAAGAAAACAACATTGAGAAAAATATTTTCTAAAGGTTCAAATCAAAAGGTTATCTTGTTTTAAAGATTTTATTTTATGAAAAGTACTTGTCCTGTCTCTGGGAAATACTGTAGCCCGTTTCATTTTATTTATATTAAAACGCTCCAAAAGCTCATCGGGTAAGTAACGTTATATTTTTTACAGCTTAATTATTTTAAACATTTTGCCAGTGGAGTCTTAGAAAATAGTCTTAGAAAAATCAAAGAAGTTATCTTGTTTTAAGGATTTTTTCTTATTTTATTTATATATATGTGTGTGTGTGTGTATATATATATATATATATATATAGTATTTTACAAAACTGCATAAGCTAACAAGACTTGTTAATATATAGATAGTTTTTTTATTTTTTTTACATTGGTGAATTGAAGAAGGAAATTTTATGATATATGCTTCAAATGAGAAAAAAAAAACATTTTTCCAATGTAGTGATCACACGCCTAATACAATTTAATAAAGTCAATTCTAAAGTCTTAATTTCTTATTTATGTAGAGTCATTGCTATAAATGTGAGCAGTCATGTTTATGTATTTATCTGACGTCAGAAATGTATCTATCTATCGTCTTATTGTTCTTAAAATTAAACTTAAGCATGTAAATATATAACTTTATGCTATCTTTGTCAAACGTAAAAACAAATATGTATTTATAATTAAAAATCTTTATTGTAATTTACAGAAGGGTTATAGACTGGTATTATGGTTTTAGCAGCGTCACATGCACAGTTTCACCAATTAGCAAATTAAAGATTTATAATAATCTGTGATTTGGAAATAAACAATGCATTATTAGTACAGCATACATAAGAACCAACATGTGTGTTTGTCTAAGCGGGGGTCGTATCATTCGAGTGTCTGGCCAGCATCTGGACGTGGTACAGGAGCCTCGTATCCACGTGACCCTGACCCCTCTGGAGCCACACTCACAGAAGAGGAAGAGGAAGAGGAAGAGGAGCAGCGTGGATCCCAGTCTCCTCAGAAGAGCTCGGCGGATCGTCCCAGAGCCCAGCTGTCCTGAAGATAGTCTCTGTGTCGTCAAACAGGTAGAGTTCACACAAGTGAGTCTGTGCTTGTGCTTTCTCACAGCATTAAACAAACTGTCCAGTACTCACTCGTCAGTTATTGTAACACAGTTGGTTTCCTCTTGTCCTGTTGGTGATCAGGTGGAGGAGCGGTGCACAGTGAACAGCTCGACTCTGATCCTGTGTCCCACTCCGGAGGTGGGCCCCGAGGCCCTGCGTGCTGCTGTCAGCGTGCGCTTCCTCCTGGATAACCTGCACTTCGAGTTTGAGGCGGTCAGCGGCAGCCCCTTCAGTTATGAGCCCAATCCTGTTCTTCACAGCCTCAATCAACACGAGCCCAGCAAACCCTTCAGACACAAACCTGGCAGCATCATCTCTGTGGAGGTCAGGCCCCTCTCACCCGTGTGTGAATGCACTGAAGATTGTTACTTTGTTATATCAAAAACATAGTGGTACTATAGATTCTCACCCAATTTAATTATATTATATTATATTATATTATATTATATTATATTATATTATATTATATTATATTATATTATATTATATTATATTATATTATATTATATTATATTATATTATAAACTATAATAACTATAGTATAGTATAGTATATTATAGTATAACCATAATAACTACCAAGAATTAATTTCTTTACAATTACATGAAAAGGTAATGTAATACAAATAAAAAAATATTACAATGAATATAGTATAGTATAGTATAGTATAGTATAGTATAGTATAGTATAACCATAATAACTACCAAGATTTCTTTCTTTACAATTACATAAAAAATTGATTTAATACAAATGTAAACATTTTATTACAATGAATTATTATATTATATTATAATATTTTATATATTGTATTATATTAAAACCATAATAACTACCAATATTTATTTATTTACAATTAAAAAAAAAAATCTATTTACTACAAATAAAAAAATTTATTACAATGAATTTTATTTTATTTTATTTTAGTATATTAAAACCATAATAACTACCAAGATTTATTTCTTTACAATTACATTTTACAAAATTATTTAATACAAATAATATTACAATGAATTATTCTATTCTATTTTATTCTATTCTATTTAATGGAATTATGCAGTAAAAATATTGCATTGTGTTACAAAGCATACTGTAACTCCAGAATGGATTCTCTTGTCCTCTGTGTATTAATGCACAACAGATTATTTTGTTATATACACTCGAATGGCCCATGAATTGCAGACAAAAATGACAAGCGCTTTGTCTGAATTTGGGTTCTAGGGGGAGAATCTGGACCTGGCCATGTCTAAGGACGAGGTGGTTGCTCTGATCGGTGATGGAGAGTGTGCTGTGAAGACTCTAACCCGAACCCATCTGTACTGTGAGCCTCCATCACTGCAGCCGTCAGTGACAGCGCTGAAGAAACAGGAGGCCAGCGACACGCTCCCAGACTTCACTGTACGCCAGCCTGTTCCTCTCCTCTTTTGTGTTTGTGGTGTTTCCCAACGATACGGTATGGAAATCTGTTTCTTGTGTGTGTTTGTGTAGGTGAGGATGGGGAATCTGAACTTTTCTCTGGGACGGGTGCAGTATGATTCTCAGGGCCCCGCTGCGTTCCCTCTGGAGGCCCAGGTGGGGGTCGGGGTGGGAGCCTCCATCGTGGCTCTAATTGTGCTGGTTATCGTGCTCATATACAGGTATTCCCACACAGATTATACAATTTATTACTCATTTTAGACTTGCATTGGGATCAAAAAGTCTGAGAAATTATTAATACTGTGTGTGTGTGTGTGTGTATATATATATATATATATAATATATATCTTGTTTATCTTAATATCTTAATACTGTGTGTAGTTTCCTGGATGATCCATGACACACAGTATTAAGATTCAAGGGTATGTAAACTTTTGAATGGGGTAATTTTTTTATAAATTCAGTTATTATTTTTGCTTGTGGAGAATATATAAACATCTGTTATGTGAAATAGCTTATTCAGGACAGTGTGAAATAATCAATAACATGCAATTTTCATGATCCCTCTTATTTTATTAAAATTATTAACATTTTGCATATTCTTCAAGGGGCATGTATAAATTTATGAGCACAACTGTATGTGTATAGATATTGTGTGAGAGATTATTTAAATTAATAGTTGATGAATTAATGTGTAATAGTATTAATTAATAATAGTAATACAATGAATTATCCTTTTTAAGTTTAAAATCTGATTATCACATTATGAAGCATGAGACCATTGAGAACACACAAATATTTTGCTGTATTAAATTCGTCAAAATACTTACTTTTTGTTTGTTTTCTAATTTAAATTGAAAAATGTTATAGTATTTTCTCAGATACCCCACAGTACAGTACATATGTTTATTCTTGGTAGGCTTGCTTGTCAAAACAATGACAATTATCAGATGACAATGACACGCAGGTGAGAATAAACAGACCTTATCAGACTTTTTTTTTTATAAATATATATATACAGTATTATATAGGTGTTATTTGTTAACATTAGTTAATGTATTAACAAACAATGAACAATGCATTTATTGCACTAGTTGCTAATAAAAAAACAGTTGTTCTTTGTTAATTCATGTTAGTTCACAGTGCATTAACTAATGTTAACAAACTTGTGATTTTAATAATACATAAGTAAATGCTGAAAATAACTAAGGTTAATAAATTCTGTAGAATTATTGTACATTCACTAATGTAGTTACCTAATGGTAACTAATGAACCTTATTGTTAAGTGTTACCTTTATATTTAATATGTGTTCGTGTGTGTGTGTGTGTTTAACAGGAGGAAAAGCAAGCAAGCACTAAGAGACTATAAGAAAGTCCAGATCCAACTGGAGAATTTGGAGACGAGTGTCCGAGACCGCTGTAAAAAGGAGTTTACAGGTCAGACGCTCCCACATAAACATCAGCCAGACTTGGACGACATGCTTGAAATGCCTTTATAATAAACCGTGTGTGTGTGTGTGTGTGTGTGTGTTATGTGCAGATCTGATGACTGAGATGATGGATGTGTCCAGTGATCTCATGGGCTCTGGGATTCCAGTCCTGGATTATCGTAAATACTCCGAGAGGATTTTCTTCCCCGGTCACCGTGATTCTCCTCTGAGACGGGACCTTGACGTTCCCGTCTGTCGCCGGGCCACAGTGGAGCAAGGCCTGGTCCAGCTCTCGAACCTGCTAAACAGCAAACTGTTCCTCACCAAGGTGGGCTTTCCTTAAACCTGTGTTTAAGGAATTATTCAAGCAACCAAACTGAATTATATGGATCTTTAAGGTTTTTTAGGCTGAGTGTGTCCTCATCTCATATCCCTCATATACTTCCCTACAGTTCATCCACACTCTGGAAGCCCAGCGGACCTTCTCTCCACGGGACAGAGCGTATGTGGCCTCCCTCCTCACGGTGGCGCTTCACGGCAAGCTGGAGTATTTCACCGACATCCTAAAGACTTTGCTCAGTCACCTGGTGGAGCAGTACACCACTAAAAACCCCAAACTCATGCTGCGCAGGTCAGTAGGGACGCGTCTGTTTGTCTGTTTGTATTTTAATTCAAATCTCTGTAATCACATGAATACACTGCTGGTAATTGTGACGTCATTGATTCTCAGCGGACACCTCTCATGTGTTGCAGGACCGAGTCTGTCGTGGAGAAGCTGTTGACTAACTGGATGTCCATATGTCTCTACACCTTCCTCAGGGTGAGTGACGCTTGTTCTGCTTTAGGTTTGGTTCACAAGGACTCAGTAAGGATTCAATGAAATGGATGAAAGATTGTACCAGTGGCTAGATTGTACTAGTAACTAGTTAAATTATTTTGCAGATTTAAATAATTGAAATTTCATGCATGCGGTCAATTTTAACCCTGCAAATTTCTACAGGCTTTAAATTATTGAGGTGATCAAAGCTACCCGACAAGCTATGCAATATTGTGTTCATTATCATATTGTGTAGCTTGCCAGTGATCCATGGCTCTGTTTAGTAAAAGCCCCTCCATTTGAAAACAGGTGATGGAGATTTACTACTAATCACAGAACACGCATGATAATTGCATTCGACTGTGGTACACATGCCTTTTTGCTGTGAAATCTTTACAGATTTTTATCAAGTAAACATAACTTTTATATTGTTAGTAATATGTGCATGACTCAATGCAAGCATAGATCGTTATTTAATATTTCACATCCATGTATTTAGTAAGTAGCCGTGTTTGTTTGTCATTTGGCAGGACACAGCAGGTGAGGCGTTCTACATGCTGTTCAGAGCCATAAAGCACCAGGTGGATAAAGGGCCAGTGGATGCTGTCACAGGCAAAGCCAAATACACACTCAACGACAACCGACTGCTGCGGGAGGACGTGGAGTACCGCACACTGGTGAGACACACATGCAGAAATTATCTTTATACTAAAGTGTCATGCATAATTTAGATTTTAAAAAAATATTGATATTTTACTATTTCTTTGTGTTTTTGCTCAGCGGCATCATTTTCAATCGAATAACTTGTTCACACATGACTTGTAACATGACGGAGTCCTTAAAAAAAAAGAAATGAGCAGTAGAATGTGAAACTTTAAAGGAAACAACTGCTTTCCAGCCTCTTTGCATGTTGTTCTGTAGACTCTGAATGTCCTGGTGAGCAGCGGAGGTGCGGGTGAGTCTCAGACGGTCCCCACTAAAGTGCTGGATTGTGACACCATCACACAGGTGAAGGAGAAGATCGTGGAGCAGACATGGAAGGGCATGTCATACTCCCAGAGACCCTCCGCAGACGCTGTGCATCTGGGTAAGATGCACCAAGCCAATTAGTAAAAGAAAAGTATATTTATATGCATAGTTACTGTATATTTGTTACTTGAAATATGTAACAAAAAAAATGTAAATGTAAAAAAATATTTATATAAAACTATATAAGCACTTATTTAAAATAAACTAAAATAATAAGATTGATTTGATTTATGTATGTATCATTTGATATTTTCTAAGAAGGCATTTATTTGTGGTTCCTGTGATTCTGTGTTTTATAGAGTGGAGGGCTGGAGTGGCTGGTCATCTGATCTTATCAGATCAGGACTTGACATCAGTGGTTCAGGGGTCCTGGAAACGCCTCAACACCTTACAACACTACAAGGTCACTCAACTTGTACCTCAATCTAATGACTTCATTTTGTGGAGTGAATTTATTTTTTTTATTTTTTGGATTTGTAAGTGTTTCCCACATCTCTGCAGGTCCCGGATGGAGCCACGGTAACATTGGTGTCACGACAATCCAAGCAGATCCACCACGACAGCCATGACTACATACCAGGAGAGAGTAGGTTCCCCCCACCAAGAGTGTCAGGAACATCAGAATTTACCAAATCAGTGTAGAATTCAGTTGATATGTAGGTTTGCATATACTGCTAGTTCTAATCAGAATATAGAGTTAAACCATCGTAGTTGTTGGTATTAAAATAAACATTTTCCCCACTCAGGTTTTTATTTTTTTATTGAAGTGACAAATAATGATTTATTTGTTATGAATAGTAATATATTTTTGTATATGTATATCCATGAAGCTCCACAGAAAAATCTAATTAATTACATTACATTTTTATATATAATATACATTTTATTAAAAAAGCAGACATTACAGATTGTTTTATTTCATATACACTGCTGTTTAAAGTTTGGGGTTGGTAAACATAAATGAATACTTCAATTTAGAAAGGATTCACTAAATTGAAGAAAAGTGACAAAGACAAAAATGTTGGTTTCTGTAATAATATTAAACAGCACTTTTGTTTTTAACATAGATAATAATAGGAAGTCTTTTTTGAGCAATAAATCAGCATATTAGAATGATTTCTGGGGGATCATGTGACACTGAAGACTGGAGTAATGATGCTGAAAATTCAGCTTTAAAATCACAGGAATAAATTAGCATTTTAAGATATATTCAAACAGAAAATGGTTATTTTAAATTTTAACAATATTTCACAATATTACGGTTTTATTTGATCAAGTAAATGCAGCCGTGGTGAGCATAAGCCTTGGTGAAACCTTATCGTTCCCAAATCTTTGAACTGTAGCATACAAACCAAAATACATTTGGTCTACTTATATTACAGACCTTCTCATATTTTCCTATATTCTTTCTTTCCTCTCTCAGAGACCCCGATGTTGGAGGATGGAGATGAAGGAGGAGTGAAGCAGTGGCACCTGGTGAAGGCCAATGAGGAGGCGGAGCTACCCAAACACAGACGGGGCAGTCTGAGAGACAAAGAGCGTGAGAGAGCCAAGGCCATCCCAGAGATCTACCTCACACGCCTGCTGTCTGTGAAGGTACTACACACACACTCCACTCTCACACTTCACTTTAACACTAGAACCGCCACGGAGGGAATTTGACAATTTTAAAGATTTTCAAATGTACATAACAGATAAATAAAATAAACAGTCAATAAAACACCCGAGTCTCCCAGTCTTTGACTTTTACTAAAACTGTGTCATTTACAATCCCCTGGTTTTAAAAATTAGTTTAGATAAAACCAGATCAAAAAAACAGGGCATTTATACCTATAAGCACCACCCAGTTAAATTTATCCACTATATAATGTATGTACAAACCTGATTCCACAAAAGTTGGGACACTGTACAAATTGTGAGTAAAAAAGGAATGGAAAATTTACAAATCTAATTAACTTATATTTTATTCACAATAGAATATTATAGATAACGTATCAAATGTTGAAAGTGAGACATTTTGAAATGTCATGCCTATTACTGGCTCATTTTGGATTTCATGAGAGCTACACATTCCAAAAAAGTTGGGACAGGTAGCAATAAGAGGCTGGGAAAGTTAAATGTACATATAAGGAACAGCTGGAGGACCAATTTGCAACTTGTTAGGTCAGTTGTCAACATGATTGGGTATAAAAAGAGCCTCTCAGAGTCTCTCAGAAGTCAAGATGGGCAGAGGATCACCAATTCCCCCAATGCTGCGGTGAAAAATAGTGGAGCAATATCAGAAAGGAGTTTCTCAGAGAAAAATTGCAGAGAGTTTGAAGTTATAATCATCTACAGTGCATAATATCATCCAAAGATTCAGAGAATCTGGAACAATCTCTGTGCGTAAGGGTCAGGGCCGAAAACCATATTGGATGCCCGTGATCTTCGGGCCCTTAGACGGCACTGCATCACATACAGGAATACTACTGTAATGGAAATCACAACATGGGCTCCAGAAAATATTGTCGGTGAACACAATCCACTGTACCATTCACCGTTGGTGGCTAAAACTCTATAGGTCAAAAAAGAAGCCATATCTAAACATGATCCAGAAGCGCAGGCGTTTTCTCTGGGCCAAGGCTCATTTAAAATGGACTGGTTCTGTGGTCAGACGAATCTAAATTTGAAGTTATTTTTGGAAAACTGGGACGCCATGTCATCCGGACTAAAGAGGACAAGGACAACCCAAGTTGTTATCAGCACTCAGTTCAGAAGCCTGCATCTCTGATGGTATGGGGTTGCATGAGTGCGTGTGGCATGGGCAGCTTACACATCTGGAAAGGCACCAATGCTGAAAGGTATATCCAAGTCCTAGAACAACATATGCTCCCATCCAGACGTCGTCTCTTTCAGGGAAGACCTTGCATTTTCCAACATGACAATGCCAGACCACATACTGCATCAATTACAACATCATGGCTGCGTAGAAGACAGTGGCGGATCTAGAAAATTTTGCATGGGGGGGCAAAGGGGTGGCAAGAGGTCTTGGCAGGGTGGCAGGGGTACATGGAATCCCTATATATGAATTGCTTTAAAAAAAAACACAAAAACACTTTTAAACTACAGTAGTTATTGTTTAATCATGCCCTTACACACTACAACGTTTTTTAATTCACAACACACACACCAGTTATGTTTAGACTACTTAATTCTATTGTATTTGTTATTTCCCCAGTTGTAACCTGGTTTCATTGCTGTGATATCTGAGAGGAATTGGATTTAATAGGACTGCTTAGGCTTAGCTAATCAAATGATTGATCTCCTAACTGGCACTGTATTGTGTGTTGTAACCTAACAGCCCAAACTAAAATTGGGTATTTTTATTTAAAGTAATTAATTAATTATTAAAGCGATTTAAGGGAATAAAGAAAAAGAAAGGCTTGTTGTATTAGTGAAATAATTGTAACTATTTGCAACTAATATTTTATTTTTAATTTACATAAATGAATCAAGGAAATTATAGCATATTTTCAATTCAAAAAGGCAAAATGTAATAAATAAATAAAAAAGTTGAACTTTTCTATTGTAAAACAGTCAAATATAAAATTATCTACTTAGATTGCGTAATGTAGTGCATCAGAGCAGCATCAATAATAATATCAAGTGAATCTCTTATCTGCATCTTAAGTTTATTGCCAATAATAATGACAGGTTTGCGAACGTGAACTCGGTGAGCTCGCGCAAAACACATCTTCAGCACAGCACAGCGACTCATTTAAACGCCTCTGATTGGCCGATGTGATCAACAGACATGTCTGTGATTGGCTACAATGCTCAACGTTGCAAAAGCACGTCAAAAGTACCTTTAATGCAAAGGGAAAAATATAAATAAAAATGTCATATGCACTGTTCATGATTAGTTAATCGCGGCCGCTGTAATCTTATTCACATTTGTTTTTCTGATGAATTGTTTTGCTCTGTGAGAAAGACAATTTAACAAAATATTCGGGGCTTTACTAAAAACTTTCGGGGCTTAAGCCCCATTAGCCCAGCCCTAGCGCTGCCCCTCAATATTTTATATTTTTTATTAAGCTGTTCTTGTCTTTACTAAAATCAAAATCAGGCTAATCAAAGAGAAGAGTGCTCTTACAAATCACGAGGGAGCGATTTGACCGCTGATTTTGCCTAACGTAATAGGCTCGCTGTTTTTGCTGATGCTGAATCGTCTTTAGCATACAATACATTCATTACAAATGTAACTTTAAGTTAAACGTGTGTTTAAACTACACCTGGGGAAACTCACTTCACCTTCAGAGGATCTGACCGGGGCAGCTCAGTCTCTGGTTGCAGGGCCACCGCACCGAAGCAGACTCGCTGTGTGTATGAGCCAGACTGAGCGAACGCCGCTCTGCACGTTTGAATCAGGGACGTAACTAAGTATTTGAGGGGCAGGGGGAAGGGCGAATAATACATTTAAAATTAAAAATTAAATTGTTCACTTTTGGTAAATGTATTGGACGTAGTGGTGGGTTGTTTTTGTAAGTACAGTTTTTGGATCATTAAAGTTAGGGGGGCAGCTGGGGGGGCAAGGCTCTAGAGTGGGGGGGCACCTGCCCCCCCTTGCCCCCCTGTAGATCCGCCCATGGTAGAAGAAGGATCTGGGTACTGAAATGGCCAGCCTGCAGTCCAGATCTTTTACCAATAGAAAACATTTGGTGCATCATAAAGAGGAAGATGTGACAGAGAAGACCTAAGACAGTTGAGCAACTAGAAGCCTGTATTAGACAAGAATGGGACAACATTCCTATTCCTAAACTTGAGCAACTTGTCTCCTCAGTCCCCAGACGTTTGCAGACAGTTATAAAAAGAAGAGGGGATGCCACACAATGGTAAACATGGCCTTGTCCCAACTTTTTTGAGATGTGTTGATGCCATGAAATTTTAAATCAACTTATTTTTCCCTTAAAATTATACATTTTCTCAGTAACATTTAATATTTAATCTGTGTCGTATTCTGAATAAAATATAGAAATTTGAAACTTCCACATCATTGCATTCTGTTTTTATTCACAATTTGTACAATGGTGTCGTCCCAACTTTTTTGGAATTGGGTTTGTATTTTCGAGCTGTAATTTTCTTGCCACTTGTACATTGCTAGACAATGACTCTCACTCACTGAATTAGTAGTTATCAGTTTCATAAATGAGTTAAAGAAGCCTGAGTTAAAGGTTTATGGAAGCTGAAGAGGTATAGAAGCACTAAATACCATGATGAGCGATAGAGTCTGATGGTGGGGAGATAGCCTAATGCGTCCTGGGACAGCTCTTCTGACAGTGACCATATTTATATGTTTTAGACTATTGTTACTCATAATTGTAAAAAACTTTGATTATTAAATTTTTGTTTTGCCATTTCTATTGTTGATTGTTCGCTTCTGTGTTGCTATTTATTTTAGTCTGCCGTTTCCTTAAGAAAAAAAATAAACAAATTAACAATTAATTAGGTGAAGCTGTGCGCTTGAGTTTTTCATGGCATCTTCCTATGCAGTGTGGTAAATTATTAATGCTCATTGTCTATATATAGGCTATTTTAGTAATTTTTGAATAACATAAGTTATTGATTAATTATATTGGTTAATAAAATTTTATTATAATTTTACACTCCCCAAATATGTATTTACTTCCTTCTAATTCTCGTTGTCAGTGCAAGCTTGTTTTGCTTATATTGAATGTTATGAAAAGTGATAAGTGGCCTGCATTAAAAAAAAAAAATTTGGACAAAAATATAGCTAATGACTAGACACAATCATTTCATGGCTCTAGACGCTTCCTTGGGAAGACAGTGGCATAATACAGTGAAATCCTATGTTCTTTAGCCATGAAAAAACAGTTATCATGTGCATGGGTAAGATTTACCCGCTGGTGCTTTTAGGTGTTCAGTGACCCCTGGAGGCTCTACAAGGCCAGATGGATGACCTATACTCTGTGTTTTAGGGTACCCTGCAGAAGTTTGTAGATGATCTGTTCACTGTGATTCTGAGCACCAGTCGGCCGGTTCCTCTGGCTGTCAAATATTTCTTTGATCTGTTGGATGACCAGGCTGCCCAGCATAACATTACAGACCCAGAGACAATCCACATATGGAAAACAAACAGGTTGGTAAATAATTAAGGTCAGATAAACCATCAGTTATGGCTAATTTGGTCACAACCTGTGTTGTGACTTCGTTTTGCAGCTTGCCGCTGAGATTCTGGATTAATATCTTGAAGAACCCCCAGTTCATCTTCGATGTGCAGGCCTCTGACAATGTAGACGCAGTGCTGTCAGTCATTGCTCAGACCTTCATGGACTCCTGCACTATCGCCGACCACAAACTGGGCAGGGTAAGCCAATCAGACTGGATTGTGGGAAGAATCCAGATAGAGAGATCAGCTGCTAATGACTTTCTGTGTTTCACATACAGGATTCCCCTATCAACAAGCTACTGTACGCTCGGGACATCCCACGCTACAAACAAATGGTGGAGAGGTGGGTTCAGATAGCTCATATTAATGCAGTTTAATGCTTAATGCGTAACGACATGTGCTCACCATATTTGTTGCTTGTATTTCATCAGGTATTATTCGGATATAAGACAGACCATCCCCGTCAGTGACCAAGAGATGAACTCCTCTCTAGCTGAACTCTCTAGGGTGAGTTATGGGCATTTACCTAGTCTGTGATACTCGGGTTAACATATCTGTCTCTGTAAAAGTTGGGGAACGTTTTAAGATTAAGTTTTGGTCCTACAGTATGTATATCTCTGACTTAATTTCTGTTTAGAAACATTTCCAGACATTTAAAATTTTCAGATAAATGTACTTTGTACTATATAACTATTATAAGCTGTTGGTCTGATTCACATGAAATTTGGCATGCATCATCTTGAGACAGTCGTGACAAAAAGTTATAAGTTGCCTAAATGTTGCCTGTTTTAACGAATAGATTGATATCTGGTGAATGCAAAATGCAATTTTTAAGAAACTTAAAGAGATAGTTCACCCAAAAAATGCAAGTTACCCCTTGATTTACTCACTCTCAAACCATCCTAGGCGTATATGGTTTTAATTGTTTTAATTAAGAGTTATTTAAAAAAAATGTCCTGGCTCTTCAAGCTGTATAATAGCAATGAATGATGGTTGAGATTTTGAAGCCCAAAAAAGTGCATTCATCCATCATAAAAAGTGCTCCACATGGCTCCGAGGGTTAATAAAGGCCTTCCGGAGTCGATGTGTGTTTGTGTAAGAGAAATGTGCTTATTTAAAACTTTATAACCCAAAATCTTTAGCTTCTACTAACTGTTGTATGCACATACGAGAGAAAGTGGTGTTCCAGCAGATGACATAGCCGTAATGTGTACTTCATTATAATATTAACATTAACCCTCTGCTATGCTTCCTTTGCAGAACTACTCTAATGAAGTTAATCATCTAGTGGCATTGCATGAGTTGTACAAGTATATCAACAAATATTATGATCAGGTGAGAAATTTGGTATATTCTGTCTCTCTCTCTCTGTATGTTTATGCTTTACATTAATATTGTATTAATATAATTTTAAAAGAGAAAAAGTTTTATATCAAACTTGATTATTAAACTGAAATCATATTTTAAAGGTAGGTCATCTTTTGTCTGTTTTGGGTGCTTTGCCCTTTAGACGAGTTATTGATATTTGCATGCTCTGGTGTGAATAGTGAATAGCACGTTCTTGTCATGCACTCATGTTTTGGCACATGTGTTTTATAGCAACCTAGTAACAAAACGATGCACAGTATTAACAGTGACAAAAATAAACCCTTGTTGCAAACATCCCCTGCCCTACTGCCCCACGTTTGAAAGGACAGCAATATTTGCTAGTAGACATTACTTTTATCATGAGGAATCACATGTTCTTGATCTTCTGAGAATAAAGTATTTGTTGTACTATTAACATATGTCACTTTAGGTCATTTAAACACCTGACCTTTTCTTGTAAAAGTTTGCTATGTGCTTACTACAAATTACTACCAATTTTAAACCTAAGTGACATTAGAAATGGACTTTGCATAATATTACCCCTTTTTACATTGTCTGAAACTAAACAGCCAACTGTAGGGCGATGGTTTATATATCAGGAAATTAAAAGATCCACAATCATCTTCTTGTCTGTAATTTGTTTTGTCTCTTCAGATCATCACAGCTTTAGAGGAGGACTCCACTGCTCAAAAGATGCAGCTGGGCTACAGACTCCAACAGATCGCTGCAGCTG
Source organism: Carassius carassius (assembly GCF_963082965.1). Lineage (NCBI taxonomy): Eukaryota > Metazoa > Chordata > Actinopteri > Cypriniformes > Cyprinidae > Carassius > Carassius carassius. Next base: position 11,159,601 of record NC_081791.1, read on the forward strand.
TGGAGAATAAAGTCACTGACCTTTGACCTGTACCCTCGGACAGACGCTTGAAAAGACTGTAAAAGAGACAAAGCCAGTGACAGAAAGAGACCAGAGACCTTGCCAGAATGCATGAACTCTTACTTCCTGAAGACTCCAGAGCACAGAGGAGAACAGAGGATATTTGAGACGGATAGATACGATAAAAGACCGCATTCACAGATTCGAGAAGCGTGAATCTCTCATAGATGTTTCATCTGCACAGCCGTCACTCGCCAGCACGCTGCAGTGCCTGTAAAACTACTGTTGTGTGCGGGGCATTTCTGAGAGATGAACTAGTCCTCCAGGGTTTGGTGCATTGTGACTTGAGGCCCAAAGCTCAGAATGTTGTTTTCAGCGTGTCAAGCATGCTTGAGCAACACCTTTCCTGTATTTAAAGAAGAAGTCTTACTGTTTGTCCTCTGATTCATGCATTTGGTGTGATGTGCTTTATGTTGCAGCCTGTGTCTTAATAAAGAGTTCAAAAGAAAAAATACAAAAACAAAGGATGGCTTCTAAGGACAACTAAATGAATTTTCTTGCTCAACACTCCCTTTTTGTTGAGTGTACTCTTGTGAAATGTTTTTATGCAGATTTTTTTGTTTTAAATGAAAAACTATTTTTTAAGGGACCTCAAGCTAACAGGGCCATTTGAGATGTCTTCATGTGGCACAGGCTACAGTATTATATACATTAACATGCATGGATACTCACCGTGAATTAAGAGATTTTAGGTTGGCACATGCATGTCGCATGTGCATTTTATTGTCCATTCTGATTATGAAAATGGCAGGTTAACCCGATTAACACACTTGATTTAGGTGGATAGGTTTCATGTAATGGTCACAGTGCTCAGTTGTACATGTGTTCATACTCATTAAGGTTTGTTTCTTCAGTTTGCTTATTTTTGGTTGGCTTTCAGAAAAAAGAAAAAAAAAAATGTGTCTGTCCCAAATAAGTGTATATCTGCAATACATCCCTGCTCACTTGGCTGAAATAGTTATGCCAGAAGTATTTCATTTATGCTGGGCTTTTTTGTGTGCGTGATCATGACCATCCTTTCAAATGTTTCAAAACTATTTTCACGTTTTGTGAAATTAATTCTCCAGCTGTCACACTCTTTATTTCTTGATTTGTTTCGGCTATTGGATCGTGGCTAACATAAATTTGGCTCTAATGTTTTCTTTTTCTCTTTTTATATATTTTCTGAACACTGAATGCACATTATATTGTGAGCTGCTGCGATAACTGTCGTACTGTGCACTGCTCGCACGTTTTACGTTCATATTGTATTTATTTATTTATTTTGTGTTCGCTTAATGAACAGACCAAATTTGGTAATTTATGATCCACCCCCAAATTTAAAATTAGCTTTTTTTCTTTTCTTTTTTTTTTGCTTGTAATCTACAGCAAACTGATTGCCGTTTTCAGTGTTTGTTCAGATCTCTTAAGCATTCGTGCAGATTTACTGCTCTTATTTTTACTGTAGTTCACTGTTGTGCTTAGTGTATGTGTGGCTGTGAAACACTATAGATTTTGTAAGTCTTGCACAGGATGCGCTGGCCTATTTGAAGTGATTGTAATTTGTCTCTACCATCTGTTGTTCTTCTACCTGTGCATTTCTGTTCTGTTGTAAATAAAATGTTGCTATAACTCTACAATGTTCAAACTCAAAACTATCATATGTTTCTGAATTTGTTGGATATTCAGCATTTTAAGACAAAATGATTTCATCTTTGTATTAAAGGAACAATTTTTTTGTAGTTTCAGAATACCATTAAGTAATTATAAACAAGTAATGCTTGAATTAATTCCTGGGATCTCTGGAAAAGAAGTGTCTCCATCACATCCTTGCATACATACAGTAAAGTAAAGATTTACCTTAAAAGGACTTTGTATGTGTGCTGCTGTCACCCAGGATTCACTTCAGCCAGGATATGTGCATCTGCCCGTCCGCCAGGTCTAAAACCATCCTCTGCAGGACAGCAGCAGAGAGACGGTGTATATTTAGCCTCGTATCTTTAATCCCTGTCAGAGAAAAGACCTCAGGAGTGTCTTCTCTTATAGGTGACAAACATCAAGACTTCTGCTTCCTGTGTGAACATGAATAGCTGTAATCTAATTGTTAGTCATTATAATGCATTCATATGCTGACAAACTGCTTTAATCGTGATGTGATCCTAACAAATGGTAGGCTATATTGTCAATAAATATAAATCTTTTACTCTTAAGTACCAGGTTACTCACTCATGTTATGTTTTAAATAAGATCAGGTCAAACCGCTCACTGGCACTGACGCTCCAAAGTGTGTGTGTGTGTGTGTGTGTGTGTGTGTGTGTGTGTGTGTGTGTGTGTGTGTGTAGAGAGAGAGTGAGGTACTGAGTGATAAGTGCCTTCATGTGTGTTTGGGAACCATCCAGAGACTGAAGGTCAGAGCATTTTGACCCTATAGAAGTTACTTCAGGAGTATCTCATTTCCAATCAGTGCACAAACACATCGACATTAGTGGTGCAAAAATTTTTATATATATATATATATATATATATATATATATATATATATATATATATATATATATATATATATATATATATATATATATATATAACATACAGTTGTTATAGCATAACTGCTGTTTTGGAGATAAAACTATTCCTTTTATAAATTTAGTTAAAAGTAGTAATTAATGAAAACACATTACTCTTATAGAACAATGATAAATGCTGGTGGCTATTTTAGCACAGTAGCAAAGCATCAACAGCTGATGTTATTGAGGCCAATGGAAAGCTCCATACACTTTTAATGGAAGATAAACACCTTCAACTCAAGGCCGTAAAAGCTCATCCACTCCAAGCTTTTCAAGGCCTGCTGAAACTTTCTCATTGTTAATGAACTCATCGTTCAGTTATTATGTGCCTTGTGATTAATTCTCAGCTGCTTTCTCCTCCAGATAATTGCTTTTGATTTGTGTTAGTCAAACTGTATCACTTTGGCAGTTGGTGGTCTGAGAGTAGCTGTGATCTATTTATAACCCACGATGCAGTTTTGAGACACGTCCCGTTTAGAGTACAAAGCCTAGGGGAGAACGCTCGGAAGAGAATTAACCTAACATTAAGCTTCCTAAAAAATACAGATTTTATGAATAAACAGTGTTTGTAAATTATCTGATTGCAATCAGACTGAAATAGCACAGTGTCTTCCATAAAATGCATCTGTAAAATACATTTAATACGTTTTATAGACGGTATTTAAAATAAACACGAAACAGTATTCACAACACATTTGACTTCCATAATACAGTGCATTTCCAAATCAAACAAGGAATACACTGAGAAAATTGTGACTTGAAAGGCAACATACCAAAACAGAGACCATTATTATAAATAATAATGAGACTCATTATTATAAATCAGTGGTTCCCAAACTTTTCCATTCCACGACCCACCTAGACAAGTGTAATATATTTCACGACCCACCAAAATATTAAAAAAAAAAAAAAAACAACGAGTGAAATTACTTTAAACCTAATCTTACTTAAAATTTTTATGACAGAAATTAAGTATTTAAGAAAAATAACCATTTTATTTTAGAGTACAACTGAAAATTTCACTACAAATTTACAAGTTTTAATTTTTGTTTACTGGCGTTAAAATATGTAGTGTCCATAAAAACGTGAAGCAGGCTCACTCCAGTGAAGTGTGATCTGCGCTGCTGTGTTTTGTTGCATTCATGATCCTTCCGTGTGTGTCGGCGAGAACGGAGCACAATCCAACACTTTTTTAGAAAAGCATAAGAAGCAAAGCAGAACTATCTAAAACAGTTTGGAGATTAAAATAATTGTGAAATAGGTAAAAAAAGACCGATTGAACCTTTTAATGACATTGCTCTGAGACCTTCAAAACACGCAACGCACACGGACTTAATTGCAATTTGAAAATCACACTAAGGATATTGCAGTTCATTATTAATGTTGGTGGGCTATATCGTTGTGATGAGTGGGTTCCCAGTTCCCGCCTCCTTCTTCCTGTGATTGTGAAGATTTTAATGTTTTACACTGGTGCCGAAGCCAGGGAGGAAGGAGGGGCGCGCTGCCGAAGATCCTTCGCCGCTGGGGTGAATCCGCAGTGCCATCGAGCAGGGCGAAGGAGTCTGCCGCCGAGGGTGCTCGATGTGGTGGGCTGGAGTGAGTTGCCGGGGGGGGGGGGGGCGAACTCACTCCAGCCCACCGCCTCGATGACTCCTTCGTGGAAAGAGGTGGGAACCGGCGGACAATCAAACAAAGTTTTAATAACCAAATAAACACAAAACAGCGCGACAGCCCCTCTCGGATGACTGCCGTGCACAAATAAAAAACAAACACAAAATAAAACCCAGGCCTGGTCCTCTCTCGTCCTTCACTGTCATCGCTCCTCTTTTGTATCTTTCCGATCTCCTCCGTGGTTCTTGAGACCGGTGAGTGTTGCTCATTTCCCAATCACTCCACCGGCCTAGCTCTGTTCCCATGGCACTAGGCCCCGCCCCACTCGTCACATTCGTGCAGCCCTAGACTGAACTGTGTTAGTGTCTGTGTGTCATTGAAACGCAAAATTAGCTGCAGCCAAGTGACTTTGTGCGACCCACCTTGTTCCATTCCGTGACCCACGAGTGGGTCGCGACCCACAGTTTGAAAACCCCTGTTATAAATTAATTTAAATGTTAGAAAAGTTTTATTTTCTTTCATTTTAGTGTTTTGTTTACAACAAATCATTATGTTACATGCAGTTTACGATCCCCCATTCATCTACATTCATTTAAATATATATTTTGCGTTCACCTACTTTCATGCACACCCACAAACAACCCAATTTCTACAGTATTTATCACTCTAACTAGTTGTGTTAACAGGCTCATATTAACGGCAGATAGCTACTGTATATATATATCTCTCTCTCTCTTTCCTTGATAACTGTTGGCTATTTTATATTCAGCACAATGCACAGAAACCACAGCAACACATGCTCCAAACTGCACAGCACGTGTTTTTGTGAATACCGCCACCTTTTTATAGATGGTGATGTCATGTGTGAGTATAATGTGCTTTACATTCCGTTCCAAATACTGCATAATACTAACTGCCCTAAATATGTTACAGATAAACACTTACCCCCTCTCTAGTTTCTTCATTTTTGATTATTGCTCCTATGCAGAGTACTGTAATCTTATTCTTTAAAATGTTGGTTTCTTGTGGCTTTGTACAAATTATTTTAGCTGCTTCAGCTTCTTGTTAATGTTTTTTGCCAGCTTCAGTGTTCTCTGTTTTCTATGCTTTAGTTAAAATGAGCAGCACAGACACCTGTCTCCTCATAATATCTCTCAACTCAGAGAGAGAGAGAGAGAGAGAGAGAGAGAGAGAGAGAGAGAGGTGAGGACAGTGAGAGGGTTGTGGAGGGTTTAGGAAATCCCCCCATCATAAAGTCAGGATGAGCATCTAAAAGCAGCTCCAGACCTCTGATGAAATCATGCAAACAAACACAAAGCACATGATCTGCACCAAATCGTGAGTACAACACGCTTCTTAACTCAGCATGCTTGTATATATTTTACTTTAAATGCTTTTTAAAGAATATTTAAAATCTGCTGCTGCTGCTGTTGGGTTATTGTTTTTGGGTCAGAGATTATGTTTTGTGGCCTTTGGTTTCCGTCTAGTAAATGTCTCTCAATTCTTCTATAAAAAGTTTAAATGAGAGAGTTTGGCTGCAGTTGTTTGGCAGTAAACACTGGTCTTCAGGACCGGGATACTGTACTGCACAGTCAGTGTTGGCAGAAGTTAATCTTTATATAATGAAAACGTCTGTTTTATATTTAGATGAGTTATGTTGCTTTATATATAGTATGTGATTTATTGGTCGATAGCACTGGTTCTCAGACTTCAAGCCTTTTTGTGATCATTTAACTCCATCCACCTAATTGATATTTCTTGAGTTTTATTCTAAGTATTTCTTTTGATATAAAGACTTACTTGGATAGATATCAGTATTTCTGTAGTTGAGGTAGCCTAAATTATGCTGCCATGTGCCATTACACTCACCGTCTCTTGACTGGTCTTCATTGTTTTAACACAGACAGATCACAATAATTATAGAGTTTTAAGTTTAGAATGAATACATTAATTAATTAGTATATATTATAAATTATATATACTATGTATACTGCTGTCAGGTTAATCACCTATAAATGAAATGGCTAATAATGCAAGAAAATCTATATCAATTTAAAATAAATTATATATTTTTCATAGCATATTGTACATTTCCAAAATCCACTTGAACAACAGTTAATATTAATAATATATATTTAGTAAAATAAACCATGTACCATGGTACAGTGATAGTGTAAGGTGTAATTAAAACGATACTATGATTTGTACTGAGTACCATATTCATGCAATGGTACTTTTTCACATGTGTCAGTAGTGACTTTGGGAATATTCCCTCACGTTGCCGTCCAGAGTCTTGTGTGCCATGAGTGACAGACAGAGAGTTGCATGATATATTTTCAGGTCACGGTTCAGATGCTGCTGTAAACTCCCACAGCAGCGGGTGTTGAGATCTAAATGCGGTACTGACTTATCTGACCCTTGGTGAGCCAAATGTGTCAGGATAGAAGAGCTGTGCTTCCACCTCTGATGGACGTTTATGGTTGTCTAAGAATACACAGCACGGATTTAGTCTTTTGTACATGCCCCATTACATCAGCAACCACTGAATTATGTATGCTTACATCTGCAAACATTTATGACTCTACTTTTTGCATCATATGTGTGTGAATATGTATGAATGAACAGTCAGATGTCACTTTAAAATGATAATATACGTCTGTGTTGGGTTCTAATGCAGGTGTGATGTGGTTATGGACTCTAAGCTGAAAACACTTAGGAGCTACACACATCTTGAACCTGATTACACAGAGGAACATGAAGATCCAACAGACTACTGCAACGGTGAGTCTCTTTACATCTGGAATAAAATGAGAGACTGAAGAGTCTTGTAGTCAATAACGTCATTAATATACAATATAATGATTCTATAGAAAGCCCCTTTTTTGGTTCACCTCCAATGAACAATTCTTAAAAGTACCATTTCTCCCGTATAAAGAAGAACATGAAAATTTGTGCAGTAAAAGGTTTCATGGATGTTAAAGCAACACTATTACATTTTTTTATGTGTTCATCATTTTCTAAATGTATATAATAAGCGAGTACATCATAAATTAATCTACCTAACCGCCTTTTTGTCTTATCCTAAATCACTACGGTACATTTATAATAAGTGATTCTTTTTGGACTATTGTAGTCTGTTCGCCGCTGCGGAGTAACACGTACCTGCGTGAATCTCCATAGACTTGGAGAAGTAGCTCCGGTTAGAATGTTCTTCCGCGGGATGCGTGCAGTTCTGTTTATTAACCGCTATAGCGCCAAAGTGAACAATACATAGTGTTGCTTTAAAGGTTCTTCATGGATCCGCAGATGCCAATTATGAACCTTTATTTGCATTGACATATCTCCCTCTATAGGTGGGTATCACCCAGTCCAGGTGGGAGATGTGTTTAATAAGAGATACAAGGTTCTGTCAAAGCTGGGTTGGGGTTATTTCTCTACTGTATGGCTCTGCATTGACCTCAGGTACTGAAACTTTGTGATCTATCTGTAGTGTTGTGTGTATTGATGTGCGTGCGTGTGTGTGTGTGTGTGTGTGTGTGTGTGTGTGTTTAAAAGTTCTCAAGTGTTTGTGGTTTTGCAGGTCAGGCAGGCATGTGGCAGTGAAGGTGTTGAAGAGCGGAGCTGGATTCACTCAGGCTGGCCAAGATGAACTGACTTTACTGCGATGTGTGAGTGTCTCTCGCTCAATCTCTCTCTCTCTCTCTCTGGTTCTTTGTCTCTCTTCCATTGTATGTTTTCACATACATCTCTAAACCTTTTATCTCTCTCCAGGCCAGTGGTCCCACAGCCCGCAACCCTCTAAAAAACCGTATAGTGCAGTTACTGGATGAGTTTAAGATAGCTGGTGTGAACGGCATTCATATCCTTTCATAATCTCATGTATGTGACAATAGTCATAGTCAATAATACATGAGATATCACATACATATCCTCTCTATCTCATGTATGTGATAGTGTTCACATATATTATATATAAATATATAAACCGTCTTTACCTGCAGTAGGCCTACAAGTTGCACATGCACTAAAGTGCTGCTTCATTGACAAACAATGCTGAAACTGAATCACAAATAGTCTCAGGTCTTTTGATCAAAAGAGTGATTTGTTTGCAAATCTGGCATTACTAGTGATTCTAAATCTAAACTGTCGTTAGTGAACACATTCATCACATTTAACAGCTTGATTGCTGAAATATAAGAAGTAAATTAAGTCAGTATACGGTCATCTTTATTGTAAGTGTTGTTTCATTTTTGATTGAATCAGTGTGTTTGAATGAATCAGTTGAGTGAATGACTTAAATGACTCATTAAGTCAGTCAGATGCTGCCACCTACTGGCATAAAGATGTACCTGAGAGTCACTAAAAATATCAACACACATAATGATTTGTAATTTGCTGAATTTTGACAGTGAAATTTCACAGATAAACGATAAATGTGACCACATCTGGAAACTGACAGTGAAAAGTCATGTGTTGGAACTTGTAACGCAAATTAAAAGATAAACTGCTATATAAAAATAATTCCAAGTTCTGTTCTGTGGAAATAACTTGAGTCTTTTATATAATACAACAGTACATATGGAGAGTTGATTCTTGACCACTGTGTAGATATCTGTCTGGTGTTGGAGCTGCTGGGGCCGGACTTGCGCTGTTGGCAAGTGTGTTTTGGTAATCCAGGCCTTTCTCTCACCTGTGTCAAACACGTCATCACTCAGGTCAGAAACGTCTAATGTGTGTCTGAAATGTAATGTAGACCTGGTGTCTAAAAAGAGCGAGCACAGAAATCAGCACAAGACCTGAAAACCTGTATCTGTCTCAGGTCCTTGAAGGTCTGGAGTATCTTCACAGTCACTGCAAGATCATTCACACAGACATCAAGCCGGAGAACATCCTGCTGTGTGTCACGCCGCAGTCCTCATCTCATCCTCCGGGGGACGCGACACAAACTTACTCTTCAGCCATTAAAACCACAATCCTCCAGGATCCCGGTTAGAAAATCTTGAAATGTGAAGGAGGTGAACCATTACAATGAATCACTGTAATAAATGTAGCATTGAGTCACCATCTACTACTTTTATGCAGAAGCACCCGGAAACTTGGATAATATCATGGTGAAGATTGCAGACCTTGGCAGCTCGTGTTGGGTGGTGCGACACATTCAGTCAATATTCAGTCAATTCATATAATGCTGTCCTCAAAGTCAAACAATGCACAGCGTGCTCTTGTGGAAGCATATGAATCAGTGACATTACCTGATGTTTGTACCTGGTTGGATTACTGAACCTCTTTTCTTGTTGTTATAGTACAAACACTTTTGTCAAGAGATCCAGACCAGACAGTATCGCTCTCTGGAGGTCCTCCTGGGCTCTGAATACGGTCCTCCGGCTGACATCTGGAGTGTGGCCTGTCTGGTGAGTCCACAGCTGGCGGCGAAATAGACTCATCCTGAGAGAACATTTCTTCTGGGCTTTCAGAAGTGCACAACTGTGTAGCACATGATTGGATTACTTCATTGTAAACAGGCATTGATCTTGTTGTTTGTAGTTTTAAGCCACAATTTTGTATTTGTACACAATTATTTGATTCATACATGGTTTATTTGCTTGAGACGTCTTTTTTTCACCCAAATGTAGAAGCATGGTCTGTTATTCATGGTTTATTTACACAACACATGTGAATATAGTCCAAGCTAAATGGTGTGACACAGTAGATTTAATCTTGCAATCCATTAAATCCATTATAATATGTAATATACTCTAATTACAAGTACTTAATTTTTTTTTATTCAGGATTTTCGAGATTCAAGATTTGATTACATAATTCATGTAATCAGTTACGACCCGACACGGTTTATTTTTATCTGTATTATTTTTCAACAGGCATTTGAGCTTGTTACTGGAGATTCCCTATTTGAACCAAAAGCAGGGCCGAATTTCTCCTTAGAGGAAGGTAAACTATTTAATAGCCATCATCGATCTTCTTTTAGAGAACTTGTAGATTTGTGGGGTTGACCGTTTTGTTATTTCTAGACCACCTGGCTCATATTATTGAGCTCCTGGGTAAGATCCCAGTGTCTGTGGCTCTGTCTGGGAAATATTCCTATCAGTATTTCAACCGTAAGGGTGAGTGCAACACTAGATTTGTCTTTCCTAATTCATTTTAGTGTGGCGACAGGTTCAATTCATCATTTAATCCAAGGATGATTTCATGTTTATTACAGACAGAGAATATGTTATTCTCCAACAGAAGTGTTACAGCAGTCTCTGTGCTACTATTATTAACTATGATTGTTGTTGCACAGGTGACCTGCGGAGAATAGCTGTGCTCCGTCCGTGGGGGCTGTATGAAGTGCTGGTAGAGAAATATCACTTTCTCCTCAGAGAGGCATCAGTTTTCTCTGATTTCCTGTTACAGATGTTGGACTTCCTGCCAGAGCGGAGGGCAACAGCAGCCCAGTGTCTCAAACATCCCTGGCTAAAGTTGTAAACCTCTCTGCTTTTATTACTTGAATAGGTTTCTGTTCATGTCTGTTCTGTGTGTGTTGAATGAAAAGGCCATGCTTCCAAAGTGTTTTTTTTTATTGAAAGTCTATATAAGTGAAAACTGTGTCTTCATTTACTCACCCTCTTGTTCCAAATCTGCATGACTTACTTTCCTCTGTTGAAAACCCACAAGATATTTTGATAAACGTCTCTGTATTAGGAATCAGTGGGGTCCAGTATTGTTTGGAGCCAACATTCTTCAAAATACCTTTGTTTGTGTTCCAGAGTAGAAAGAAAGGCATGCAGGTAACATGAGGGCAAGCGAATCTTGAGTGAACTATCCCTTTAAACAAGGATGTCTGGGTCTGTAACATGGATATGTAGATAGCAGAGTTTGCACAGCAAATGCATTTAAAGCTTTGGAATGTGTTTAATGGTCTGGTGCATACATTCCACTCTTAAATAAGGCCTGTAGTGTTACTATGCATAGATCAGAGACTAAAAGCTATGATAACCGTACGACCGATCAGTTCTCCTGACTTCAGTAACATTGGTGCTCTGAGATGTAAGGGGTGTGTTCTGAGTTTAAACACATTAAACAAACCAACTGTTTTTTTAATCAATGTGTAAAGAATGAACCTGCAATTTAGATAAATAAATGTTTTTTAAGACACTTCACTGTGTTCATTTGTCAAGGTTATTCTTAAAGGGACAATAAGTAACTTTTTAGGTATTTTATTATCTAAAATCAATATTTTTATTCATAAATATGTCCTCAATGGTGTACAAATACCTATGCCAATGTTTAAACTAATCCTCGTAAATGAAGAATTTATTATCTTTATATACATGGGACGGGTAGGTCGACGGAGGCTTCCATGTAGTTCCGCCATCTTGCAAAACTATAATCGCAAAAGAGGGACAAAAAGTACTAAGCCAACGCGTTTCCACAACGCGTTTCCGATCAGAGCCAGAAACGCAGGTGCAGAGCAGTGAGAGGCGCTTGAAACTGCATCGGCAAGTTTAAGTCTGGATTGCATTCTTATTATGGACCATACATATGCCGCGCCACGGGAGAAGAAAACATCGTCGCCAAAAAGAAAGTGCTATTAGAAGACATCCTGTCAAAGCTTTTTGGTACATATCGCCTACCGTAGATGCAACGCGCATTTGCAAAAGCGAGGCGCTGGAGAGCAAAATTAGTTTGAATGCAAAATACAATTTCACCACTAGATAGGAGTAATTCCTACTTACAGTCCCTTTAACATCTGTAATAATAGATAACAGATCATTTCCACTCGTCTGTTTGTCCATCAGCATAACATTTTCAGATTGAAACCTATATGATCTATTTTCAAAAACAGACAAAATTGCAAAAAAAAAAAAAAAGCTGGTTAATAAAAATGCAGATTTCTTGAATACTTGAATCATGGCATTCAGCAGTCAAATACCTTCTGATATCCTACTGGCAATACTTTCATGTCTCTTGTTAGAATGTGTTGAAGCTTTAATAAAATCCACAGGTAAGATTCTAAAATAATTTCCACCTCCGCTTCTCTCAATAATAGATAAAGATAAAGAATGACAGATCTATTGACTGAACAAAAGACAGATAGAATGGCAGACAGACACACGGATGGATATAGCATTTGACAGATCTTAACAAAAGAAGACTGATTCATAACTCTTCGCAGGTGGAGTTTCCTACTTTCTTCTGTGCTGAGTTTGATCTCTTCTTCATTGTCTTTGTCCTCCTCATTGACGGCAAGCTCTTTGGCTGAGCTGATCTATGCCCCTCCACCTTTCTCTGTTTTTGTTCCTTTTCCAACCATCTGTAGTTGTAATAGTTCACCTCCAGCCAGCATCATCACACCACAAGCAATATACATGTGAGTACATGACACATCACATGGCACAGGACATTATATCACACAGCGAAGCTGAAGAGATACTGGATCTTGGGTCTGATCCATCTGGATTTGGCGATCAAACCCGTTCCTGGACGTGCAAACGTGTCTACTAGAGCGAATATGGAGAGCAGGAATGCTGCAGAGCACTCATTGTTCCCCTGATGCTTGGCATATTGTGCCAACTGGAGCAAAACATCCACAAAAAAAAAACAAGATAGAGGATAGATCAGGAAGCCTCGGTCAATGAATTAGTTGACATTTGCGGCACAGCCTGACTGCTTATACTCGGTTTGTCCAGCTGAGGTGTGACGTCCAGTTTTCGTTCTTATCAGTGGTTTTGGTTTTTATCTCCATGGCATTTTTATGTGAATTCATTGAGTTACCATTTGACAAAGTACATCCTCTGCTTAAGAAGTACAGATGGTCTGGTAAAATATTGAATTTACATACACTCTTTAAAATGTTGGGTTAAAAACAACCATTGGTTATTTAGCAACCCAGCGGCTGGGTAACACAAAAAAATACCCAACAATGGAAAAAAAGAACCCAAAAAAATGACCCAACAGGCTTAACTTTAAGTTTTTAACATAGTCCATAATGCTAATGTTCCAGTCACACTGACATACACTAACATTATAAAACAAACTGGGAAAGAAATGGAAACATTAAATTGATAAACAGTGACAAAGACATTGGGGATGTTTCAAAATGTTTCTAATTCAAATAAAAGCTGTAAAATCCAATTTCAAAAAAAAAAAAAAAAGTATAACAGTTTCCATAAAAATATTACGTGGCACATCTGTCTTCAACATTGATAGTAATAATAAGAAATGTTTCTTGAGCACCGAATCAGCATATAATCATTTCTGAAGGATCATGTGACACTGAAGACTGGAGTAATGATTTCAAAATATTACTGTCTTAAATTTGATCCAATAAATGCAGCCTTGGTGAGCAAACTTTTGAAAAGTAGTGTAGATACGATGTTAAACAGGTAAGAGTCTGATAATAACACTGAATTATTCAGCACTATTGTAGTAAACACACTGGAGCACTGAGAATCATTTTACTCCCCACTAACTCATTTGAGTCAAACAAGACAGATTCAGTGATTTGTTAACTTGCTTCAAGTGGTTATTGAATTACTGAGTGCTGCTATTAGAAGAGTCAGATTTACAAATGGATCGTATGCAGTGTGTGACAAGAACACAGGAAAAAAAATATTGAATGATTCATTCAAAATCTCTATTAGGTCTCAGGTCAATTAAAACATGGTGATCAAGCAGATAGAAATGACCTTGAGGTTGTGATCTTTGATTGGAAACCCAGTGCACTGTACTGTACTGACCAATCACAATTTTATTAACAGAAGAACAATATCACCAGCAGGAACCTACAGCAGGTATGACAATTCACCTGTGTTGTTTCATATCTAATCCTACCATTGATTTCAGACGGAAGTCTTTTCTCTTTCTCTCCAGAAGATGTCAGTGTGATGTTAATGTCATCGCGCTGTTTGGGGCCTAGTGGAAGCTTTGCTATAAAGGCCTAAACACATTCCTGCTAATATATCTAACACAGAGGCGCCTTAAAATGGAACAATGTCTTCACGCAGTTCGTTGAATTTTACTTTAACACACCGATACGCTATGAATCTTTGGCATCTGTCTAGCTCTTCTACTTTGAGGACATAGTCAGATATATTTTTCATGATATATGCTTTTTCTAAAACACAGTTTTCACTGAATATAATGAATTGTTTTTTTAAAAGTGGTTTAGGTTTTAGTTAATGTAATCTGTTTTTTTACTTCACTCATTACATAACTCCAAAGTGCATTTCATTTGGATTTGCACTCATTATTGACATAAAAGTAGCATAGTACATGGATTTTTCTCATTTTCGGTGGAATATCACATCTGCGTTTACACATTGCTGAAGAATCGGTCACAGTTCAAGCACAGGAAGTCAATGGCGGTTGCACTATTTTTGCTCAGGGCTCATTTTCACTAGGAGTGTCTCCTATTTCTCAACCGGCTCCTGTGGGGGGGAGGGATTAAACATAGGCCTATGGCTCCACACGGACTGGGGACAAACAAAAGAGCTTTAACACCAAATCCCACCAAATGTCCACCACATCCACAGCAAAGCGACATTCAGCTGCCATTTCGCAGTGGCTCTGCGCAAAACAAGCCTGTTTTTGAGCAAGTGAGGCCTAGTTCTCTCTCTCCCTCTCTTCTGTGCTCTTTCCCGCACTCATTGCTGATCCTGCCAGTGCCGAACAAAGATGATTACTCAGGAAGCGCTTCGGCCAATCAGACGAGGCCTTACATCCTGCGAGTGGGAGGGCAGCCAGTCACGGCCCAGCTCTGATCACACAGGCCTGAGCTCTGAGTGTGGAGAGGAGAGCCCTCCCTAGTCTACAGGCTGAGGCTGTCCTCCATGTTTTATAAGTGTTGACATTACACTGTTTCAGCCATGCATCCACAGAGGTAAGCCTGAGGTTTTCTTACGTCTGTCCTTTCTCGTCATTGTACTGTTTTCATCCACTGCTAACACTGTGAATTGCAGATTTGATTCTCCAGTGACTGGGGAGGCCTAAGCAAAGGCCTGTGTCTCAGAGAGAAACAGGGCAGAGGAGGAAGGAGGTGAAGGGGGGGGGGGCAGAGAAGGGGTGTCAGGCTCTCTCCCTCTCGCTCTCCTGAGCTTTGGCCCGTTGGCTTCTCAGTCACATGGTTACACGGCAGACGAAGTCAGATATCACTCAGAGCTGTACTGACAAACAGCTCAGTGACAGTCATTTCTGGATATGTAGGGCCCTCTGTTGATCTGCCCCATGAAAGGGGGTGGAGGACCAGGGGGGTGGGGTGCTCGGGCGATGTACTTTGTAAGCTGATTGCCTGTCCCATTGTCTGTTTGTGTCACAAGCCCAGCCATAGAAAATGGAGGCATCTGTTAGGGCCTCACAAGAGAGCTGAGAGCCCCAGCTGTGGTCACTTTACACAGGGGCAGGATGGGTAATTCAGGACGTGAGCTACTAATGAGGGGTGGAGAGATGAATGTGAAACTAATGTTTTATATTAAATTCAATTTTCAGTGGCAGAGGTGTGTGTTTTATATTTTCAGGTGATAGTTGTAGCTTCATGAGGGACTGTAGATGACATTTTAGTGTATTTCTTCATGAAGGTAAAGCTATTGTTTGTACTGTTCTCGAACACATCCTTAAGAAAATAATTGGTCTATCTGGATATTTGCATTTTTGCTAGCATTTTTACTGTCAATCATATTGCGAGTGCAAGCATGAGTTTAAAAATAGTCTTGAGACACCATTTTTTCATTTGCTTATGCAACTTTTTCAAGCATTGATTATTTTTGGATAAGGATTTTATCAGCTGTATACGAAAACTTTATACTAAGGAAATGGGGAAATAATTTTTTCTTAGACCAATAATTAGCATATATATACTACGTAATGCCCGCAGACAACCACATGCCATCAAAAGCCATCAAGTTAATCAAAATTATGATCGCCTTAAATTTTTTCTTAATGAGTAGATGTTTTTTTCCATTGCTTTATTACAAAGTTAGCCATATTGCCACTTCATCTTTCTTTTTAAACAAACTTGTGTAGAAATTAAATCTATTCTTGTCATAGAACGGCCTATGGTGTGAAACTCCACTTTTAAGAAGATCATTTGGATGATATTTACATATTATCCATCTCCATTATGTTTCTTCAGGGATTTATGTTGAAGTTACCAATAAAATAGCACTGCCACATACACACACAGCTGCTCCCAAAGACAAAACGAGCGAGCGCAAACCACACGGGACCAAAAGCCTCCTGCTGCATTCCCAACGGATCCTTGGCCTTTCTAATGATATTTATGGCTGCATTTCAAAATGGAAAAATCAAATACGTATCATATTTCACCTGTATATCAACAACAAATGGCCTGTGAGTTAATTGTTTTAATTATGAACAATTAATTGAATTGCAATCACAATACAGTCGACTAGATCTTTATATAGCCTATTGTTAGCCTAACTACTCTTTATGAGAAAATGACTGGAGGGTTTAACGTCGGTACGGTGCAGCTCAAAATGTGTTCCCAGGGAGATCATGCCACTGCGATTGGGATTCTTGTCAAGGAAACAACATTAGAAAGGATTGTGGTGATTGGCTTTCTGCCATTTGGAGGAAATGACCGGCAGTGGTCTGAACAAGGTTATTTTGCTGGGTTATATCAGCAACAGAAGATGTGGAATCCTATCAACATCGACATCTTTGACAGGAAACAACTGTGTGCTTGTAAAGTCACTGCTTGCCCTTGAAATGATTCACAAAGTCACCGTGAACCACAAAGCTGCTGTTTTTAACAGCCCAAGATTACAATCTGGGAGAAAGGTATGCCTTATCTGAATGGCCAACGTTTGTTTGCATGTTGTTCCTCAAGTGCATTAGTGATTCACTTGTTTTTCTCAGCTGTGGCTCTTGAGACTGACCTATATGCACAGGTTTCTCTCGTTCTCCGTGTTTACTGTAAGCTCCTGTGCCATGGACGTGCCAGAGCCGTGTCTCTGGCCTGGAGGGAGGGGGAAGGGAGCTCGAGCAGAGCGCTGGGGGAAGGGAGGCACTCTCATTTCCTGTGAAGAGAGAAAAAAAGACCTCGGCTCACTCTCTGACCAGTTATCTCCACATTCACAGCTGCCTTGCTCTTTATTTTGGCCTGTTTGCGAGGACCTCTGGTTGTCTCTCTGCTCAGATCGTTCTAGAAGACTCAGATTTAGAGGCTGGTTTTCTTTCTCGTCATTGGATCAGCTTCAAGACTTCCTGTCTCTTTGATTTCTGTGTAGAGATCTGGATCTTCAGCCACGCAGTTGGCTTGACATTATTTGACCTTTCTGAAGCGAGCAGAAACAGAGAGGCCTGGTGGATGGGAGTTTTTGACGTGACGTGGCCACAATGTGACATAACATCCATGCGGCTCCTTTTAGCCTCGCATTACAGTAAAAATGGAGAGCCCTCAGGCCCTGGGCTACATGCTTAGATGTGCATTTCCCAGCTCAGACATTAAATGTCTTATTTAGGATATGCTTTCTCCAGACTAATGCCTTTTTGTCATTTCTGACATATTTTTATGAACAACCTGGAATATTTTCTTGTGAGAAAGGTGAGTTTTATTCATCGCCACAGAGGATTATGTGCCATTTTTGATTTATTTGATGAATTTTCCTTTTTATCGGCCTCCTGGAGGAAGTCTCTGAATATCTAAAGAGTGAAGGTACATGGATTTTTTTTTCAACGACGTCAAGCCGTGGCCCCCTTAATGAGAACTGATGTGAGTGAAAGACTAAGGCCTCATTGTGCCCTGATGGTCAATCCTCTCAATAGTGCTCGTCGTTCTCAACACTGGTCCTAATCCTGACTTCATGTAATGGGGAACCGTTGCCGGCTTCTAATCTTTTCTGGTCTTTTCTTCTGCACAAAGACCGGGATCAAGGCCTTGTCGTTGTAGGATTGTGTATGTGCTGTTGGCCTTGTACGCCTCTCCTCTTTCACCTGTCATTTACAATCTTTTTTTGGTACCTGTCGTTTCCATCCAACCCTTGTGGTTGAGAAGGTTTTCGTTGATTGATTGACAGTGAAGTTTCCCCTGTATGAGGTGAATGATGCCTCATTGTGGTCAAGATACGTGTGGTTGAGCGTTAATTAGAATAGTCTCGACTTTTTGTTGTTGTTTAATTCTGATTAGATTAAGTTACCGCTAAATGTATTGCATCTATTTTGTTACCTCTGTCTTAGATGTTACATTTGTTAGAAGCATAGATCTTTATTTTGCAAGTGTTGGGCCACATTCAAGAAATTTAAACGGAACAAATTTTATAGAAAACTTTCTTAAAATGGTCACATCGATCGTGTAAGACTCAGAGTGTAAATTACGCAAATTTGTTTTAGGTCGTCTTTGTCCATTGAATTTTCACTGGTTAAAAGTACCACTCCACAAAACTGTTGGATATATTAATTGCGAATATGTTGTGTTGTGCAAATAGTGTTTTTTCAGCAGCAAATACTAAAAGGCCTTAACATGTCAAAAACAACGCAATGTAAAAATCTGAACGGCACTGACATAAATTTTCATCTGTCCGATGAGATTTCAGTTAGGTGTGCGTACTCGGTACAACGGCACAAAAACTGAACCCAAGTGACCAATAAAAATGTGATGTGGCTCGCTGTGGTAGTGGCTGGTTAAACGGCATTTATGCTGAAAATAATATTAAATCATTGGAGTTCTTCAAATCCCTAAACTGTTGTTTTTTTAGACGTTGCTATTCTGCAGCAGTATTCAAATGTATCGTGGCGAATCGCTCCTATTCGTAGTCGCAGTTTATTTGCGTAAACTTTTTGTATGTCACCAGAAATGGCCAGTTCGCTGAAAATTATTTTTCCAAATTGCATCTTTTTAAAAAACAACTGAACCTTTTACTATGTTTGTTCACTCGTTTTGTTGCAGAAAATTTACTTTTAAGCACTTTAGTGCTTTGTATAGTGATAGGCACTGTGTTACGTCAGTACAGGAAATTTTTTAGGCCAACATCGGAGCGAATAACAAAAATGTATTGATGTGAAGGAATTTTTTCACATTTACACATTTTTACACATGTGAGGGTTTCAAAATAACACAATGCTTTGTTTTAACTTCTTTTTGTTAAAATTCCTTACTAGTGAAGTCATCATTGAATTAGTTTTGGCTAAATAATAATGCAAAGACTACTACTCAGAAAAATTAATGTCGGCTTGGCAGCCTAATGTGAATTTTATGCTTTATAGGCTACATTTTGAGTGTATCCATGTCAGTAGCTGATGGTATTTTAGTACCGATTACGCCTGAACTTGGATGAGACCAAATCCTCTCAGACAAGAAGTGGACTAATGAGACTGAATAAAAGACACTCTCCGGTGCTCAGCAGACGTCTACTCCATAATCCCTTGTGTGAGTGGACCTGTTCACCACGGTATTCCCCACGAGCATGTTTGCTTCATTTGAAGGAGGTGCTGATCTATTACTAGACACAGAGAGAGAGAGAGAGAGAGAGTTTACGCATTGCACGTCTCGATCAGACGAGTTTCCCTCGTAAGGTTAAACAGCTTAATATCATCTTGTAAATTCACTTTCCAGGCCCATGATTGGTTACAGAACAGTTCAGACAAAGCAATACACATGCAAGGGTCTACTTGCACAAGCAGAGGTGCTTCAGATGAGGAATGGAGGACGATTGCTATGAACAACAACAACAACATAACTCTGGAGATTAGATTACATCATCCAAGTCTTTTATCTCAGGGGGAGACCTCCCGAGATTTCAGTGTCTTTTTTTCTTTCTTTCTTCATTTAGTTCGGCTGTGGAGGAAATAAAGACGGAGTCTGATGCTGTTGATGGGATGGAGGTGTCCATGCCACCCAAAGGTATTTTTTCTTTGATTCTAATGTGACTCTTTCGCTTTAGCTTCTCAGTTCATGCTTTAATCTTCTACATAACAGACTCCAAAAATAGATTCAGATTGTGAGGGTACAGTTCCTCATCTGTAATGAATAAAAAGCAAGTCAGTCTGAGCCACATCAAATATGGCATGCAACCTCATTTTCTCTTTCATTATGCTGACTGATTGCTGCTATCTGGTGCTTCGTGTTAGTAGGTTAGTCAGATGTTTGATATGTTTTATTTTTGAAGATGTGCATAAAAGGCAACCCTCTTGTGCATGTGGAGGTCAATAAGTGGTTTGTGTTGTCGAGGCTTTGAAAGGTCACAATCACAGGCCCAGCTGGGTGAGGAGTTGTATTATCCATGTGGCTTTGCATAATAAAGCAGCTGTGGATTTTTTTCATCAGCGGTCCCTGATCTAGGACCAGCGGAGCAGGCACTGGCTCCACAGAAGAGGAAAGCACCCAGTCCTCCACATTCCTCAAACGGACACTCTCCTTCTGACACGTCACCCAGTCCAACAAAGAAGAAGAAGAAACCAGGATTAGTCAACACCAATAAAGACCAAGTATGTGCCCTCCTAGGCTTCCCTCTTATCCCAATGCTCTTTTGTTGAATTTAAATTGGTTTGAGCTGAGAATTCTTGTTCAAATGAATTTAAAAACAATTGTTGTAACCAAAACAGACCTTTGGTTTGTAAGTCAAACTCTTGTCTCTTCCTACATGTTCTTGCACTTCTCTATTCAACCGGCCATTCGGAATAATCAGCATTTATTGTGGCTTGTGTTTGATTTGAATTTCCATCCACTCTGCAGTTTTTAATGACAAAACACTGGTCACTGAAACGGCCAAGTGCTTTTACTGATTTGCATGATCAAAGTCGACCCCTTGTGGGCATTTCTGTCCTGTTAGATACAGGGTGGCCTCAAAAAGCATTTGGACACCACAGACATATTTAAAGGATATAGTTCACCCCAAAACAAAAAATTGGTCATTTGCTCAAACCGATGTTGTTCTAAATATAATTTTCTTCAGTGGAGCATATTTTTGTCCAATGAAAGTGAATGGGTTCCAAACAACAAAATATGGACAAAAAGACATTTTTATTCTGTTCCACATAAGAAATAATTTCATAAGGGTTGGGAAAAAGATGTGTATCAATAAATGTACACCGAATTTAATTTTGGGGGGAACTATGCCTTAGTAAAATTATACAAAATAGAACATTCAAAAGTTTGGGGTTGAATAAGACATTTTGATGTTAAAAAAAAAAAAAAGTCTCATCCTCACCAAGGTTTAATTTTTTTTGTGGAAACACATTTTTTTCTATTATTTGATGAATGTAAAGATCAAAAGAGCAGCACATGTCCAAATGCTTCTTTATGGGCCAAAAGTATGTTGACTTCATTACAGCTAAAACTCAAGTGCACTGATTTTATTGAATGCTGTGCTGTCTTTGTGGTGGTGTGTTGCAATGCATATGAACAATGTTTCATTAAAAAAAGATGCCAAGTGTGGATTTGCTTATTAGTCTTATTTAAGAAGCACATGTATATTCATTGATTTCTTTTGCTACCTTACAGATATTGAAAACTAATTAGTAGCTGTAATTTAAAAAATCTATTTCCACTTGCTCTGAAGTATATATTTGCTAATCTGTATTTGGCATCTGATGGTAATTTAGGATTTTGTTCAAATCCTGGTGAAACACACTCAGACACCACGTGGTTTTCAGATCTCACATGGGTCATGATCTTTGTTTATGAAAATGTGAAATGAAATCCTATAGTGTCTTCCCAGTGTGGCGCTTTTGACCCAGTGGTCATGCGACTGCTTACCTGTCCATGCTTGATTTATTGCAGTGCCTTGCTACGTTTCCCCTGCGAGTGTTGTGGCTTGTGATTTGACCCCTTGCCCTGTCTCTCTTGCCTGCATTTCAGTGTGAGCTTAGACATGGTCCCTTTTACTATGTCAAGCAGCCCGCACTCACCACAGACCCTGTTGATGTTGTACCGCAGGACGGGAGGAATGACTTCTACTGTTGGGTGTGTCACCGCGAGGGTCAGGTGCTCTGCTGTGAGCTCTGCCCACGCGTCTACCACGCCAAGTGCCTCAAACTGGCCGCAGAGCCTGAGGGCGACTGGTTCTGTCCAGAGTGTGAGGTACTGAGGACTGTGTATGTCAGCTGTCATGTCATGGGACTGTCCTTCTGCCAGTTTAAATAGGTTCAGAACATGAAACACTGCTCAATAGCAATAAATAGTGTGCCTGTGGCTCAAGTGGTAGAGCATTGCGCTAGCAGCACAAGGTTGTGGGTTCGATTCCCAGGGAGCACATGTTAGGTAAAAAATGTAAGCCTGAGTAAGTCGCTTTGGATAAAAGTGTCTGCTAAATGCATAAATACATTTAAATACTGGCCATAACCAGGCAAATGGAAACGTGAGGTCTGTTCCGAAACCTAGAGAGCGGACAGACATTTTAAGGGACAGGCACAGTTCTGATGTGAAGATTGTTTCAAAAAGTAGTCTAAATTAATTTTGCATTAGTTTTTTTGCATTAGTATTTTAAGTCTCTTCACCTAAAAATGAAAAATTTTATTTACTCACTCTCATGTCATTGCAAAACTGTAGCCTATAGTCTTGTTAATGTTAACTAAAACTTTTTTTAATTATTATTATTTAAATAAAGATGAAATCAACTTAAATGTTGCCTTAGCAACTAACTGAAAACAAGTGGAAAGTAAAAAAAAATTACTAAATTATAAATACAAATAAATAAAAGCAAAAAACAAATATAAAAACTAATAAAATTGACAAAAGCACATAATATCAAAAAACATAGTCAAACTTAGACTAAACTATATTATGTATATATTTTAGTGTTCTCGAGTATCAGTATTGTTTTGTTAGCTTAGCGACATACTAACCTTAAACTCTATATATGCTGCTTTCAAAATTCAATCAGAAGAAGGTACCTCCGAAGAAAGGAAGTGCAGCCAGGCAGAGAATGGGAATATAGACTACGTCACTGCGCGTTACGTTCCGGGTAGTCGTCGCCATGTTTTAGGACACGCTACGTAGCGTAAAATGACAACAAACACAAAATCATGTTAGCGGTCCACCGCACATTTTGTGTGGATCTCGATCACTTCAGACATTTGTTCTATTCGAATGCAAGTGCCCTGCGAACTTGGCATATCCTGCCATGGTTCCAGTCTGAAGGCAGCGTATATATTCCATTAAACGAGCATTAAAATGTACAATATGTGAATTGAAATTGCATTTATATACAAAGGTATATTATTTCATACTTCTCTAGTAAGTGTCTGTATGCGTAGCGCAAATCCATGAATGAATATTCCTAAGTAAAGTAAACTTAAACTGATTTACCCTGGTCAGGGAGTAAGACTAGGGAACAATGAACACTGTGTAGGGATCATGTCAATCGGCACACATTTAATTCGTGAAGCTCTATTCCAACGAGCTGTTACCTGAATCAGGTTAAATAAGAGGGGCATGCAAAATATGCAGAGCGAGGGTCCGTGAGGACTGGAATTGAGATCCACTTCTGTGTTTAATTAATCGCCTTAATTTCTTAATGCTAAAACCATTACGGAAAAAATGCAACACTCTGTAATAATGCTCTGAAATGAATTCTATTGTGAAAGCACTACACCAAATACGTTTTACTGGAATTAAATGAAACGTAATTTTACAAAGAGTTGCTGAACAGTGAATTAGGGGAGCAAATTGCTTTATGAACACGGAGAGTGATCATAACCATTTATATCACACATAACATTCCCAAACGCTTTCTCATAGCGCGATCACTTACAACCTCAAGCTAATCGGGAATTATGAATCTTTAATAAATGTGTATGGGTGTAGATATTTGCTCTAGCTGACAACAATTAATTTTGCTAACATTTTTGCCACATTTTTTCATGCATCATACAATCTTAAATTTGTTCACAAATCAATTTACTCTGGTACAAGTAAACATGTTTACAATTGAAAAACGAATCAATGCATTTTTACACCCCTAGAATGAATTTATTTGAATACATTTTATTATATCCAGTTAAATAGACAGTAACTGAATCAACAGTCGCTTTGAGAATGTCTGAGAGGACATGAATGATTATGAACTGTATGCATGTGATTTATGAGTATAGTAAACATTTCACTCTCTGCTTCAGAAAATAACGGTGGCTGAGTGCATAGAGACTCAGAGTAAAGCTATGACCATGCTGAACCTGGAGCAGCTGTCCTATCTGCTGAAGTTCGCTTTGCAGAAAATGAAACAGCCAGGGGTTAGTCAACTATACCTCATTATACACTCACAATTTATTTTAAGTTTTTATATGATTGCATTACATTGATTCAACCCTTGCGGTGTATCATTATGAATGATTTATCTGGCAGACCGAACCGTTTCAGAAGCCAGTGTCACTAGAACAGCACCCGGATTATGCCGAGTATATATTTCACCCCATGGACCTGTCCACTCTAGAGAAGGTAGATCAGGTTTCTGTATTACAAGTGTACATTTTCTGTTGATTTTGAAGAGTATGTCTATTGTTTAATCACGCAAGACCTAATACACATCATTTTGTTTAAAGTTTAGATTGAGGCCACTGTATGTGCCTAAAGGTAGCAAAAAAAAAAAAAATAGTGTAACTGAGAAATATGTTTCTGTAGAATATCAAGAAGAAAATGTATGGTTGCACAGAAGCATTTTTGGCTGACATGAAGTGGATTCTACACAACTGTATCATATATAATGGAGGTGAGTGCTGGACTCTGAAATCAGTGTGCGTATGACCTGACTCATATCTGTACAGTCATCAAGTTTCAATGGCTCTGTTTCAGGGAACCATAAGCTAACGGCAACTGCTAAAGTTATCATCAAGATATGTGAACATGAGGTGAGTATTCTCATCCCTACAATATATAAAGCAAGTTATACAATCGGATTCATTAACGGTCAGACGTTTGGGTCTGTAAGATTTGATTTAATGGTTTTTGAATGTCATTAAATGCATCCTTTCTGAATAAATAGACTTTTACAAGCTCATAGCTTTTGAATGGTAGAATATGTATAATTGCACTAATTTATTTACGTTAAGCTGGTCCTAGAAAAAAAAATGACAGTATTCCTAAATCATCCACAGATGAATGAAATTGAGGTTTGTCCAGAGTGCTACCTGTCTGCCTGTCAGAAGAGGGACAACTGGTTCTGTGAACCTTGTGTAAGAACTAATTATTTTGTAATATATATATATATTTTAAATCATCTAGTCTAGGGCTATATTTCATGGTCATATTTTTTTGTTTTCATGAAGTCTCAGCCTCATCCTTTAGTGTGGGCCAAACTGAAAGGTTTTCCCTTCTGGCCGGCTAAAGCCCTGAGGGACAAGGACGGTCAGGTGGACGCACGTTTCTTTGGTCAGCATGACAGGTGAGCCAACGCTTTTACTCTTGATAGTTCTACATTTTAAAAAATGGATTAACATTACTGTTATTGCATTAGTAGAAATAAAAAAAGAAATAATTAACTGATTAATTTTAGACAACATTTTCAGGAAAAATGCATATGTTACTTAAAAATGTTAAATGAAGTATTCCTACATCTATATTTACATGTAGGCCTACATTCCACATTCTTTATGGTTCACTGTATCAAGAACTTGTTATACTCACACCAACATCAATATTACAATGGAATTTTACTGCCATACACAATTGTTATATGCAATAAAATATGTACTTCACCCTCATTTGTCTTTCAGAGCCTGGGTGCCCCTAAACAACTGTTACCTCATGTCTAAGGAGATCCCCTTCTCTGTGAAGAAGACCAAAAGCATCTTCAACAGTGCCATGCAGGAAATGGAAGTCTACGTGGAAAACGTGCGCAAGAAATATGGCGTGTTCAACTACGCCCCATTCAGGACACCTTACACGCCCAACAACCAGTTCCAGATGCTGCAGGACCCTAATAACCCTAAAAAAGGCACGGTGAAGCCTGAGAAACAAGACAAGGTCAAGTTCAGCTTCGACATGACCGCATCCCCCAAGATGCTCTTGAGTAAGACCGTGATGTCAGGAGGGCCGGGGCGGCGGGTCTCTGTGACAGACATGCCCAGATCACCAATGAGCACCAACTCCTCAGTCCACACGGGGTCTGACCTCGAGCAGGACGAACGAGGGCCGAGAGTGTCATCCAGTCACTATAGCGGCGGTGAAGACTCGATGGATTGCACAGGTGACTCATTCGATTTGATGCTTTGAAATGGCTAGTGTTTTGTTTTAGGATTAATAATGGGTGATTAAAGTTTTAAAGTTTTGCCCACAGCGTCTCCTGCGTCTGTAAAGACAAGCAACAGCCCCAAGCCTCTCCTGCCCACGCCAGTTAAACAGGAAAGGAGTTCAGGCACCGGAGGCATACTTAACCTCAATCTAGGTGAGTCTCAAATCAGCCTGAGGCCCACAGAAACAAACCACTGCTCTCTGATCCTTTAACCATGTTTGTTGAATATTTGTGTTGGATGTATTCCCTCAGATCGCATTAAAGCTGAAATGGACCTGAAGGAGTTGAGTGAGACTGTACAACAGCAGCAGCAACAGCAGCAAGGGACGTCGGTTCTCCTCACCTCTCCCAAAAAACCTACTAGGAGTTTGGATAAAACTATAGAGAGCTGCAAAGCTCAGCTGGGTAATGAACACATGCACACAGGCAAATGATGATTAACAGTAAACCAGCTTTTTTTTTTGTGCAAAAATTTGAATATAATATTTACTACATGGTTTACAGCCTTCAGAATTTAACTGAGAATGTGTTTTCAATTCTAGTTCAATTCGTCAATTTGAGGTGGCATTGAAATGTAAATATTAAAGAGGTAGAATTAAGATTAAAAGGTAATACACCTTAAAATGGAAATTAATTCATTAATTACTCACCCTCATGTCGTTCCAAATCTGTAAGACCTTTGTTCATCTTCAGAACACAAATTAAGATCATTTTGATAAAATCCGAGAGCTTGCTGAATCTCTTTAGACAGCAACACAACTGACGTGTTCAAGGCCCAGAACGGTCAAAACTGTTCATGTGACGTCCGTGGTTCAATCTTAATGTTATGAAGCTATGAGAATATTTTTTGTGCACAAAGAAAACAAAAATAACGTCTTAATCACGTCGCTTTAATTTTAATTCACACCAATCCTATATAATAAATATAATATTAACATGAAAAGGGACAGCTTGTCAAAACATTTTTATTAATGTTGGTTTGACAGTCTATTTGAAACTAAAAAAGAAAAATTCTAGATGTTTTTACAGGCTTTGCAGACAGATGGACAAACAGGTTTATTAACCAGGGTAGAAGAAATCTTCAATTCTATAATGTATTTCTTCATTTTGAAATATATTATATACTCCAAATACTTTTTCATATTTATGTGCTTGACAAGAATACCCTGCAATTGTACTTTTGATCTACTAAACTGATATTTTGTGCTTAATGCACTGTAATTGTGCAGAAGTATTGCTGAAGTCCAGCTAAAGGTATACTGAAGTTGATCTGATTGTGCTAAATTGCAAGTGTACTTCAGGTACACATTAAATATCTTTCATTTAAAGACTAATATTACGAAGAGATCATACAATCCTTAATAAAAGTGATTTTAAAGCACATTTAAGGCTTAATATTAATTGTGCATTGTGAAATAAAGAAATACTCCAAATAGAGTTTAATTTTAATTTTATATTAGTAATTATTAAGAGATATATGTCAATAAATGGTAATTGATTTGAAGTATACTTGGTAAGAAATAAAGGTATTTTAAATAAATTATAACTTACCAGCCCCAAACTTTTGAACATTGCTGTGTGTCTGAAACCCTGCTTTGGATGCAGTCTGTCAAATTAAAACTGAAAACAACGTCTCTTTCTCTATGCACAGGAATCAATGAGATCTCAGATGTTGTGTGTAGTGGTGTTGAGCACAGTGACTCGGACGACTCAGACAAATCTGACTCCAGCGACAGCGAATACATGTCTGAGGATCAACAGAAGCCTAAGAACACGAACCACAGCAACAGTGTCCACAGAGACTCCAAAAAGAGACCCAGACCTCCATCCGCCCAAGCACAAGAACAAGACGCAGCCCCATCAACAGCTGGAGGAACACCAGGTGGAGACAAGAAATCCTCAGATCCCCAGACCAAAGAGAAGTTAAGCGGTGGCGTGGAGAAAGACTCCCAGGAGAAGAACAAACCTGTGCAGCAGCCCCAGAAGGAGAGGACACAGCCTGGGCAGGACGCTCGGCCTGCTGGATCAGAGCTGGAGGGGGACTCTGACTCTGAGCGGGAGCTGGTGATAGACCTCGGGGAAGAACAGGGCGGGAGGGAAAAGAAGAAAGCCAAGCGAGAGACCCCATCAGCCCCCATCTCCACAACTAAAGATCAGACCGGCATTAAAACAGATGGTAGGTACCTCACAGTTTGGATTTTGTTTCTGCAAAAACATTTAGATGTTTAGAATTTCTAATCTGAATCTTTATCTTTGTCTGTCTAGGTAAAAGTTCTACCGGTCTATCAGCTCCTTCATTTACAGATAACACTTCACCTTCCTTAAATCCCGGGCCAAAAGATGCAGTGGCATCAGCCATCAAGGCTCCAGCCACCGTCCCAGCTGCATCTACCACTCAAGCCACCTCCACCTCGGCTGTTCAACCCCTGTCTGCTGTCCCTGTCCCTCCCAATGTGGTGAAGAAACAGCGCCCTCTGCTGCCCAAGGAGAACACACAGCCGGCCCAGCGGCCTGCTACGTGGAGCTCCGCTGGTGGTAAATGCCAGACGCCGTCTCAGAAGGTGCAGAGACAGCAACAACAACAAGTTGAGACGGCTCCTCAGAGCCAAGCGCAGCCCCAGACCTCAGCCAACAACTCCAGCACACGCTACCAGACCAGACAGTCCATCAAAGGTAACGGTGCAGAAATTTGATTCCCATAATTACTCAAATGTTATATATATATATATATATATATATATATATATATATATATATATATATATATATATTGTTTTTATAAGAAATAAACTTTTATGTTTTTTAATAGATTTTTGAAAAATATTAATTTGTTTTCTGATCTAGACGAATACCCCTAGATAAAAAAAATCCCTGCCCTTAAATAATCTATATAAATATAAATCTATTTAAGATATAAAATATGTATGAAGAGCTTATTTGCAAAAACAGATAACTCCCTTTTTATTAATTTTCATAAATCATGTTTTATTGTGTTTTATTGTATTAGCTGTATTTGTTTTAGTTATTATTATTTAATCAAAACAATGCAACTGATTTTTGAATATTTTTAACAACTGAGTTATTTGTTTTTGCAAATGAACTCTTATTTATAAATAAATAAATATATATATATATATATATATATATATATATATATATATATATATATATATATATATATATATATATATATATATATACATAGTCGTGGATTTTTATAAAAAATATTTTTGACAAACTTTTTTA
Organism: Carassius carassius; assembly: GCF_963082965.1. NCBI lineage: Eukaryota > Metazoa > Chordata > Actinopteri > Cypriniformes > Cyprinidae > Carassius > Carassius carassius. The sequence goes on from NC_081791.1 coordinate 11,189,248, forward strand.
TAATTAAGATGAATATATATAAATAAATGTTTTTATTTATTGACTATAATTTTAATAATAAAGTTTTGATCTTTAAATAATCTGTTTAATTAGATTAAAAAAAAACAATATAAAAATGTATATCTTAAACAAATAGATTTTGCCTGTAATACACAAATCCATTGCTCTAGTCTACAGAAATGGCACAAACAGTCGACTGGAAGCTAGTGTCAGCACAACATAAAAAATAGATCACATCTTTATTTCACTTATAAATCTTAGAAACATCTTGTAAGTCTCTACTTTATTTGGACATCATGGCTCATCATCTGTCCATCCTTGTGAGGCTAGTGACAATTTTAAAGCTCAAATATTACATTCTTTTATGAACGAAAGAAATAATAATAAATGTACATACTGTATAGTTTCACATTCCAGCTTCACATTCTTCCAAAAGTGATTTCTGCTTTTAAAAACAACAACTATAAAGCTGAAAGACAAGACCAATGTATTTTCAAGATGCAGCTCAATTCCTATTGAACCCATAATGTAGGTTCAAGGTGGCATTAATCTTTTCTCTTGCTTTCCCAGCTGTTCAACACAAAGACACCTCACCTGTTAACATGGGCTCTGCTACGTCCACTTCCTGTCTGGCTGGAGACTTCCTCCCCCCTCCGGCCTCTGCTGATGTCGCCGCTGACATCGCCAAGTACACCACAAAGGTGAGTCAGATATTCACCCACTTCTGATGTAAATACTGTTCAATCAAAAAAAAAAAAAAAAATATCCTATATAGTACAATGAAACAATAAAAAGCAATAGAGCATTTTTAAATGAAATCTTTAACCTGCAGTATTTGCAGGCCATAGTTACAGCTCCCTGTGCTGTATGTAATTCAGGAAAATCATTGTAAAAAATTACATATATATATACATTCTAGTACGTAAATTCATTATATGGAATGAATTAACATGTTTTTTGGATCATTATTTTAATTGATTACCACTGAACTACTGTTACTTAAATTGTGCCTAAATAATTTTTTTTCACAATTTTGTATTTGGCTGCTGCCTGTGTTTCCCATCATAATGGCAGATGATGGACGTGATCAAGGGAACGATGACAGAGATATACAATGATCTCTCTAAGAGCACGACGGGGAACACCATTGCAGAGGTTTGGGCTTTTATGTCATTTCTGCTTGATTCTATTCTATTATTCTCGATTTGTGATATATATAAAAAATGACATGTATAGGTTGCAGGCTGACAGATTGAATTTCTATAATGGCAATACTTCATGCTTCTCTTGGTTGACATCCTCTGTGGATTGTGTTGCAGATCCGGCGGTTGCGGATTGAGATTGAGAAGCTCCAGTGGCTGCATCAGCAGGAGCTGTCAGAGATGAAACATAACCTCGGTAACTCTCCTTTATGACTTACAATAGCTCCGCAGACTGCTTTATGGTAGTTTTGTGATAGCAAATGCTTTTGTTATCCAATGTAATGTAGAGAACATTTACAAAGAACAGATCACTGAACTCCTCTCCTACAAGTTCTAGATGAGCAAGCCAGAGCTTCAGCCACTGATATATCTTTATCATGTGTGTGTGTGTGTGTGTGTGTAGAGCTGACCATGGCTGAGATGAGGCAGAGTCTGGAGCAGGAGAGAGAGCGGCTGGTGTCAGAGGTGAAGAAACAGATGGAGATGGAGAAACAGCAGGCGGTGGACGAGACCAAGAAGAAGCAGTGGTGTGCCAACTGCAAGAAAGAGGCCATCTTCTACTGCTGCTGGAACACAAGTTACTGTGACTACCCCTGCCAGCAGGCACACTGGCCCGAACACATGAAATCCTGCACCCAGTCAGGTAAACAGACCTACACCTTGCTCTCTTTCTGTTTTTGGTCTTTTATACTCTTAATAATAAAGGTTCTTTATTGGAGTCTATGGTTCCATGGAGAACCTTTATCATCAATGAAGACTTCCTATTGCACTAAAGGTTCTTAATAATGGGATAATCAATATGTTCTTCACACTAAGTGTGGCAATACTAAAAACCTGCTTTTGGAAGTTTTATTTCCAAGAGTTTACCACTTTTACCCAAAGACTAGAAGAGAGAGGACAAGAAATGGCAGGGATCAAGAAACAGGCCATATTCAAATAGCACCAAAGCTCAGTGTGTTAATAAGACCAAATGCAAGACCACAACACTGAATGGCTAATAGCACACTAACACACCACTTACACTGTTTCTCCAGTGTATATAATGTGTAAGAATGGCAGTTATTGTATAGATGAAATGGAATATATTTGGCAAAAAAGTGCAGTATACATTGGATTTTAATTTCTAGTGTAATGCAGTGTGTCTCTTTATTATTATTTGTTTACTTGCTGTAGTGTGATTAAAATATTATTTAAGTGATGTTAAGACATTTTACATAAATAAAAATTCTAAATAGCAAACTTTAACTCCTGAAAGATAACTGAAAGCCACTCACATCATTGAATAGGTACTATTTTACTATGTATTTATTTTTACCATTTTATTTACCATTTACTATAGACCCTTTTCAAGTTAGGGGGTTTCATTGAAGTGGTTGTCATATTTGGATAAAATTCTGTAATGGTAAGTAAAACTTTACCATATATAATACAATCCGTTTTGTCCCGATAGCAAAAGAAAAAAATTCACTATAGCGTTTCTATGACTTTCCCAAAGAGGAAAAAATATTGAGAGATTGTTGGTCATAAAAGAGAAAGCTTTAAAGCTGTATTAGAAACACTCTCACAACAGTTGTGAAATTTTATTTATTTATTTTTTTAATATAAAACCTTGCTCGATTTATAATATTAATGACTGTAAAAATGCTTCAGAACAGTCTGTGAAAAGAGTTATTTTTTAACTAGTAGACAGTACACAGTATATTCTGTGCAGTATTCAGTATGTAAGCTAGTATTCTATTCTAAACATAGCCACTTTGTGTTTTCTTTTGCATTTATTACTGAATAGCAAATGAGTTCTAGCTTGCTCTTTTTCATCTCCTCAGCCACAGCGTCCCAGCAGGAAACTGAAGCAGAAGCCAGTTCAGACGCAGCCGGAAAACCTGTAGGACAGTCCCCTAAAACCCAACCTTCACCAACCGGAGAAAGAACATCACCCGCAAACCGAGGACCCTCCCCTTCCACGGACAACACTAAAGGCAGCTCCTCCATGGCTGTCTCATAACCCCAGTGTGAAGACTTTTTTTTTTAGCATCAGAACAGTGCCATTCAAAGAGAGTCAGATGTTAACACCAAAGGACCTTGACTCGTATCAAACAGACTGTTTCTTGTTCAGTGTGATGATGTCACTTCCTGTTCACTACATCCAACTCAACATTACGGCAAATGCCTATAAATGTTTGATTCATTTCTACGTACATTTCGTATTTGAATTTGTGACTTGTTTAGTACAAAGACAGAAACACCCTTTGATATAAAATATGCAACTGCAAAATTGTTGTCCTTTTTTTTTATATATACATATCAACTTTTGTAAACAAATGTGTTTGATCAATATCTTTTTTTTTTGCTCTTAATGTAAAAGATGCACTTAGTAGTGCCTCTGAAAGAGTAAGTTCATTTTGTCAAATGAAGAGCGTGTTTGTACAAGGTCAAAAACTTATGAAATATGATTGTTAGTACTAATGGATTGTCACTACGTTTTTTTTTTTTTTTTGAAAAATTTAATTCTTTAATATCTTTCATCCACAAAAGGCTTCTTGACAAACAAATAAACAAAAACGAGCAAAAGTCTATAGAAGAGAAGGAAAAGATTATATTATTGTGGGCATGTTTCTTATTTTGCTTGTCTTGTGGACCCTCTTGTTTACATACTGTAAATACAAAAGAATAAGCAGAGATGATATCTGTAAGAAAAATAAAGTCTTCATGAGACAAATCTTTGCTGTTTTACACATTTTCATCAAGAATAGCTGTGTATGCATTTCCCTTACTGTAACACTTTAGGGACCAATTCAACTGCTTACATATTACTAGCATATTGGCTGTTTATTAGTACTTATAAAGCACATATTAATGCATTATTTTGCATGAACATATTTTAGATGCCTAAATTTAATCAAACCCTATTCACAAATTTACTAACTACTAATAAGCAGCAAACTTTGAGTTTATTCAGACAAAATTCATGACAAAAGCACGACTTCCCTTACACATTCTTTGCTCGTTTGACCAGTTATGGTCTATATATATATATATATATAGGTGAATAAAGCACATTTTTAAATAATAATTATTAATTTATTTGATGTAGAAATATATATATATATATATATATATATATATATATATATATATATATATATATATATATATATATATATATATATATATATACACATCAAATACATTAATAATTATTATTTAAAAATGTGCTTTATTTACCGTACATCAATAAAATCACATTTTAACATAAATACAATTCCTTCGATATATTACCAAATAAAAGCGATGAGACGGAAAGACTCTTATTTTGCCAAGTATAATGTCACTTTTCCCTGCGTATCTGTACGTGATGACGTAAGACGCCCGAAGAACAAATCGACGCATGATCTGATAGAAAGAGGCGCCGGCGGACAAGAGGTAAAACTCGGCTGAGACACACCAAATACCGTTAGATATTCTTCATTTTGGTTTATTCTGTAAACAAATGACGCAGAGAGATATGTTATGTTGCGACAACGTCGTTTACGCGTTATATACCCTCTGTGAATGGTTTATTTTGTACGAGTGCTCTGACATGAACGGTTAGCCCCGGCCGCTAACGGAAGCTGCTGCGGATGTTTTATGGGACACAGAATTAGCTAGACGTGTCTTATATTTTGTCGGTAATCTGGTCTGTGAGGTCGGTGTTTGTGGTTTAATACGTATATTCATTTGAGCCTTTTTGTTTGAATAAATAACGTTATCTGTAACACGTCTGTTATAAGGGCTATAGTGTGTTAGTCGAGGCCCGGATGTAAAGAAGCTGAGGCGGTGTTTGCCTCAAAACCCTGCGAGCTGCCTAAGAAGAAAGCATTTTGTGCGTCTAACGTGCTTATAATTAAACTGACTAAGAATAGAATGCCCTCTAGGTATGACAACTTGTTAGGTTTTAAGGCACAGACGAAGTGACTGACATGTCTTTCTCAGCATCTTCTTCAGACTCTAGCTTTTACGATATATTTATTACTGCTCCATTCTTCTTCATAGTTTACATTACACTATGAAGTGTTTTGTCGACAGGAAAGACTATTTATTTATTAAAATCAAGAATCGTGTGTTTTGTCTATTTGTTGGTTTTGGATAGACGTATAGAAGAGGAAATGTGAGATTTAACTAACATCCGTGAAACACTCCCTTAGGATTCAGCCATGTGATGCGTTTATTGCAGTGCTTATGTTTCTTTATACTCTGTCACGTTTAAGGTATGACAATAATTGAGCACCCTTTATAGTAAAATTGCGACAGAGTAAGTCTTATATTATTATAATATTATGCTGATCAATAATAGCCTGATATTATATGCCCTAGATTCAGCACTATTCATTTTCAGTCTGCGTCAGCAGCACATGGTTCCTCATCATGATGTCTCATTTATCTCTTGCTTCATTCTAGGACATGGCTGTGAACGTTTATTCCACTTCAGTGACTAGCGACAATCTGAGTCGCCATGACATGCTCGCGTGGATCAACGAGTCTCTACAGATGAACTTCACCAAGATCGAGCTTTTATGTTCAGGTGAGATGTATGCGGCTTTGTAGTAAAGAGTGTATGAATGTAAGAATGTATGTGATCTGTTTTTGTACAGAATGCGACAGCAGGGTTCTGAAAGTAAAATTTCAATTCCTTTCATAAGAAAATTTATGGAAATTTAAGGAAATAGCTGGTTGGTTTGGTTTCTGACTTATATTGTTATTTCAAAGACTTCTTTAAAATCTCTGTGATAAAATGAATGGAGAAAATACTTCCAGAACCAACGCCGCTTAAGAAATTGGTGTGCACTGATTCACCTTATAATAATAAATATGTTTTGGAGGAATGGAAGCATTTTGTCAATTCATCAATTTATTATGTTTGTAACCTGATTTTCTTTACAGGTGCAGCCTACTGTCAGTTCATGGACATGTTGTTTCCAGGCTGCATACCGTTGAAGAAAGTAAAATTTGGTGCAAAGTTAGAGCATGAATACATTCACAATTTTAAGATATTGCAGGCCGCCTTCAAGAGGATGGGCGTTGACAAAGTGAGTTGTTTAATTTCTTTAGCAGTGTTTGTCTGGTCAAGTTGAACAAAACTTTTTAGAGATTAACATTAACACGCCACTTTAGGTTTATTAATTTCCATTTTATCAGAAAAGTTATATAGATTATTTGTTATATATAACTTGTCAACAAAACCGTGACGCTAATAAATCTGTGAAATAATATTTGAATCTGTTTTCCCCTTCAGATTATCCTGGTTGACAAGTTGGTGAAGGGCAAATTTCAAGACAATTTTGAATTTGTTCAGTGGTTTAAGAAGTTCTTTGATGCCAATTATGATGGAAAAGACTATGACCCAGTGGAAGCGCGACAAGGCCAGGACACCATGCCTTTACCCAACCCAACCATGCCTGCCCTCAGCAAGCCCAGGAAGATCATGAATGCAGGTTGGTTACATTGCACCAGTTGTTTGCACATCATAGTTTGATCTCAGCATTTAGGATTAAACACATTTTAATGTTTTACTCATCTGCCCAAACGGGTCAGATATACAAAAATACAGTAGCATTCGTCAGTTTGTGATCGGTAATATTGAAGTTTTTTTTTTTTTTTTAAGGTTTAATTTGGCATTTTTTGTCTTATTACGATAGGACAGTGTAGGGGAGACAGGAAGTGAAGAGGGAGGGGGGTGGGATCAGGAGAGGTCCTCCAGCTGGGATTTGAACTCGGGACACCCATAACACAACATCATGTCAGCGCACAATTTGATTTTAATTTACTCACCCTCATGCCATTCAAGTTGTAGGTGATTCTTTTTTTTTTCTTTTTTTTCAGTAGAACAGTAAAGAAGACTTTTTTTTTATAGCTAAAACTGTGGTCCTTGGTGATTCATAAAATGCAAGTCAATGGCTACTGTCACTTCGAAATAAAAAAAAGGCATATCAGGCAGCGCAATATTAAGACTTTTATAAAGCAATTCTGTACAAGAAGCTCAACATTATTTACAACATTACCTGTATTTCATAGCCTCTGGCAAACAGTCCTGAGCATGAGCTTCATGTAGCATAATAAAGCGAACTTGTGTACTTTTCATCAAAATGATAATTGTGCTTATCCTGGAATCTGCAACCTAAAGTTCAAGTGCATGGTTGCAACAGGAAGCAATGTTTCTTGAGCTGCAAATTAGCATGTTAGAATGTTTCTGAAGGATCGTATGACAGCTTTGCCATCACTGGAATAAATTTCTTTTTTTTTTAATATATTAAAGTAGAAAACATTTATTATTAGAATGCTTTTTTTTATTACTGTAGTTTTGAGCAAATACATGTAGCCTGGGTGAGCATAAGAGACTTCTGTCAAAATCATTAAAAACAAAACTTACTCACAATAGTGTATTGATAACCACCAGACATTGTTCTCGTGCACTTACATGAATTCTTCGGTAAGATACACATGAACTGATCATTCTGTTCTTGCCCTTGTTTTGACTTGCCAAATACGTCTGTGTTCATTGGCTTACTGCAGTCCATCAGTCTTCTTCTGTTAAGACTGCCATGCCAGCTGCTTAAAATGTGGCTTGGGTTTTTGGGCTTTTAAATGTCTTCAGTATCTGTAAGGGAACTCAAGTGGTGGATCACTTTGAAAGTAGTTTGTACACTTTAGTTTATGTAACAGTTTTAGTCTTGTCCCGTTTCTGCTGATACATCTCAGTCTTTACTGAATAGTCACCGTCTGCTCACTGTAGTCTAGGCACTATAAACGATGAGAGGTGTCAGCTATGAAATACACATGGTTTTAGATTCTGGAGAAGTTGACATTGTTGTAGTCATTCTAGTAAATTCATAACATTAAATAGTTTTAAGTGTCAGGTTAACTAACCCACACACATGGAAAGTGCTGGACAGAAACTCTTCTGAGAAGGGAACATGTGATGAGTCTGATATGCTTTTAGACTGTTAGTCATTTTAATATGTAGGCATAGATGGGCATAAAAGCAGAATGAAATGGTCTTCCCAAACCATCTTACTTCCATAATCTGTCATGTTTCTAAATGAAGCTTGATATTCAAGGAGAGAAACAGGGTGTGCTTGACTTCACTGCAGTTAAATACTTTATTATCAACACAATGACTTGTACTTCAGTGCATTTCAGTAACAGGTCCAGTGATGTTGTTGTACTGTTAGAAGATTATTAACTAATTGTCTCTATTTCCTGTATTTCAAACTAGTTTGTTGGTATCTTACTACTTATTGCTTGTTCCCAACAGCACCACAGAGAGCAGTGGTTGCAAAGGTAACACCCAAGATGGCACCTGGCTCTGCACGGAGACCTGGTGCTGGTGGTGATGAGGAGAGGGCGGAGCTTATTCAAGAGGTTTGTCATACTATCTCTCACTTTTTTTGTATGAAACAAGCAAAGGCACACAACGTGCACTGTAAAACTTGAATCTTTGTCATCAGCATAGTACTTAGTAACTTAACGTATGCATAAAAACGTAAGTGTACTTTAGGGTTTTTGACTAAAATGTTTGTTGGGTGACTTTCAGTTAAACATCTTGAAGTCTACAATCCAGGACATGGAGAAGGAGCGGGACTTTTACTTTGGCAAACTGAGGAACATTGAGCTGATCTGTCAAGAGAAGGAGGGGGAGGGAGACCCCACCCTGCAGAGGATTGTTGATATTCTCTATGCCACAGACGTGAGTCAAACACAACTACAGTCTCACCAAAGAGAAAGATTTGTCACTACTGACCATATTAGGAATTAACAGTGTTCCCAGAATTATTGACCAATGAATTTCATGACTTGATCATGACCTTTTCAGTTAATATATGTTATGTTCTCTGGCCAATATTGCATCATCTTAGACTTCAAGGGATAGTCACCCAGAAATGAAACTTCTTTCACCCTTAAGCCATACCTATTCTCACAAGCCATAAGACTTTAATTTAGATATTTTTATCAAACCTGAGCAATTTCTGCCCCTTCAGTAAAAGTCAATTCCGCCAAAACTTAGATGCTTCATAATAAAGACATCTTAAAAGTCTGATTAATCCAAGTCTTCTGAATAGGCATGCTCATTTTATATTATGAACAGATTTAATTTGGCCATTTATTCATGCATGAACATTGATCAATGCAAATACAAAAAAGCTCATCAAATATGATAGAGCAAAGCATAACTGTACTACAACCTCAATAGGTCTTGGATGACGAGCAAAGCAAGTTTGAGTTTCTGTTTGCCATATTGGATGTGCTTGGTGGCAAAGTTTAAATGGAGGGACAGAAATCTTTCATGATTCTCCATTTACAGTGGAGGCCAAAATGATCAGAACTGTGGCAATGATGCTTCAAGAGACCTACCTGCAAAGATACAGTACTGTTAAAAGTGTTAGACACTTGTGTAAAAATGGGGATGCTGTCAAAAATAATGTCATAAATAGATTCTTTATCAATTAACTTCTGTTAACTAAATTAAATCAACATTTGGTGTGACCAACCTTTGCATTTAAAGCAGCTTTTGCTCTCAGTGCACTTGCACATTGTTTTTCAGCTAGCTTTGCAGGTATATCTCTTGAAGTGTCTTGGAGACATTGCCACAGTTCTTCTGGATTAAGTCTGTCTCAGTTTGTTCTGTTTCTTCATGTTATTCCAGACAGACTGATGATGATGAGATCAGATCTCTGTGTGGATTACTGGCTGCTGTCAGACAAAAATCTCACTGGATTATTACAATTAATGGCAAAATGAATGTTTGGAAATGTAAACTGATGTTTCCTACTGACACTACAGCAAAACATAGAAATAACTGACTTAAAACCATTTTTAGCTGTTTGAAGATACTAGTGTTGTTATAATTTTGGCCACCACTGTATGGTTAAAATGAGCAGAAGTCAGAAGGGATTGGCACAATATGAGAAAAAGAAATAAGAATTGGTGAAATGAGCTATTAGAAGTCAGTCATGATTTGTTCGTTTCACGAATGAAAGCCTCCAGTGTCAAGTTATTTATTTTTTTTGTATATTACAGCTTTACATTAATTAAAAAAAGCTCAGATATGTTCGTGAAAGCCTCTAAAGATTAAATAAAAATGGACATCACAGAATTCCCAAGTAGCAGTCTGGAGAAAGTGTTGCAGATCCACATTAGACACATTAATTTACTACTGCTGTTCTGGGGAATGTTTCCTGCAGTGGAAAACAGTGGAACACTCTTTAAATGGCAAGATTTTTCTTCTCAGATGACTCCATTTCTCTCTGTCTCTTTCTCTCTCTCTCTCTCTCTTCTGCTCGCTCTCGCTCTCTCAGGAGGGGTTTGTCATACCAGACGCTGAGTCAGAGGACCAGGAAGAGTTCTAATGCTCGTGACTTGCTGCAGTTTTATCTTCCTCTCACCTTTCCATTCCCTGTCCTCTCCACACAGTCACTACCCGCCATCCACACATCATATTACGCATTTGGACTTCTGAACAAACTCCATGCTGAACCCCATTGCGTCTGCTAAAGCATGCATAGACACTCTTCATGAAGAAAGAACCGTTTTAATGCCCTCAGACCTCTGGCTGCCACGATACTCCATGTTTCTCTCCGAGGAAGATTGTTTCCCGTCTGTAATATACGATCTAACATTGCTTTCCTCTTTCAGCAACTTCAGACACCTGCAGTTGTATTTATCTTAAATGTCTCTGAAACGTCTTGGACACATGCTCTGTAGTGATTGATAGGTGGCGTCTCCCCCTCACTGCTGTGGTACATATCTGTGATCACGTCTTACTCCGAACCGTACCTTACTGACACAAAACCGAGGGACGGAATGATAAAACGTGTGTTAGTTGATTGCAAAAAGCCTCTCTCTTCCTAGTTTCCACTCATGGTTTTGGTGCTTGCTCTAGCGTAAGGCAGGTAGCAGTCTCCAGCGCTCCAGTCTATCCTCAGTGACTGTGCCTTATACAGACTGTCTGGAGGGAGTAGACCCAGTCTGACGTTTGTCTTTGTGTTATGGATGTAGTGAAGTCGACGCACGTACTAACACTCAGTCGTGCACTTTGGCCTACAGGACGCCGATGTACTGTGGTGCCACGGTTGCATGAGTTTAAATGTCTTTGTTATAATTTTATTGCTTTTATTTGAAACCGTTGGATGAAGTTAGTAGCCACTACGTCGGCCACAATTTGAGTTGACAAGACAAACACTGCCCGTTTTCTTCCTCTTTTACTGCCTTAATATTTAATGCATTTTTCTATCCTTTCCTGTACTGTCTCTTTTGGCAAATGTTTGTTATTCAAAGTTTTACATTTACGTTTTCTTTTGTTTCTTTTAATTATTATTTGTAGACGTAACGGCAGCAGCAGAATATTGGTTATCTCAGACCCAAATCTTTTAAATACACAAGATGAGAACGTGAAATCTTTCGAGTTATTTTAAAATATTGCACTCTTTCAAGCCCATTCCCCAAATAACCATGTCAAGCCGATGATACGAATGCAGAAACACTAAAAATATCGACTAAATGAGCTATGTAGATGAAAGCTTTACTTCTCACTCTGAATTTGATCTTTCCAGGCAATGCTCGCTCACCTCATTTGTCTTGTTTTTTTTGAGATTCAACATGATTCTGACTTTAGATCACTGTGCCAGCTCTGACTTTCTCCGATGTGTAGCTTCATTGTTTTCATGTGCACCGGTCATTCTCAATCGATAGGAGTTTTTCTGTGTGTAGTTCTCAATGTTGCATTTTACATCAATAGCACATGCAAAACCGGCAATCAGAGTTGTTATTGGTGCTATCGAATACCTTGACCCTTAAGAACTTGCCTGTTTGAGCTAGACAAGCCTTTTTGCTGGATGTTTGGGTTCACTGGATTAGAAATATTGCTGTGGTTGGTTTAATATAACAGCGCTGGATCTGATCTAAATAGGAGACAAAAGGAAAACAAGTGACGCTTGCATTGACAAATATGCCATTGTAATTTCACATAAGCCAAACTGTTAAATATTGGCACAAGGTGGATGCAAGTAAAAATGTGGACGGAAGTAGTTTGGAAGCAGGTAATGTCTGTTAAAGGCAGTGATTGACCCTTCCTTCCTTTCTGTAAATGCTCTGTGGCCTTTAAGAACAATCTGTAGCGAAGGTACTCAGTACATCGTGGGCCACGCACCACGACAAAACTGTCTCTCTCCCTGATTTTGTACTTGCAGGCTGTTTAGAGTTCCACATTTTTAACTGAAGTCCATTTCTTACAATAAAACAGTATATACATGTCTTTCTGTTGGTGTCTTCATTTCTGTTGATGAGGAATTGAATGGCCTACAGTTTCCCACATTTTTGAACAATAGTAAAGTCCTCAAAACTATGAAGTATGGTATATAAAATAAATGATTTGAAATAATACCTGAGTCTGTACATTGGTCATGTTGCTCTGTACTGTGTAGAATGTCCCTTCTCTTGTGTATAGCTTGTGTTTTTGTTGATTTATTGTTCTGTCAGTCAGGAAACATCACCACTAGGTGGCGTTACTGATCAATGCTTATCAAAAGTTAAGACCATGGGACTGAATATAGTCAAATAAGTGAACAGGCTTGTGCTTTAAAGCAGTCATTAGTTGAGGAGGTTTATTACAGCTTTTCTTCTCAGTGTGGAACTGTAAAAACTGTGTTTCACACACCTCTGAAACAGATGTGCCTCTGTCTAACAACATGTTTGTTTTGGAGGAATGCTGAAGTTGAGTTGCTGTAATATAGTTTGGAAGAAAATCTGGTTACTTGAGTTACTTCCTGTTCTTACATGTCATAGAAAACCTTTTTACTTTTAATATGTAATACGTTTTGTACCATGACGCTTTCCCCTTGATAATGTATACAGTGAGATACCGCATGAAAATCAGAGATTGCAAGTCTAATTTCAGTTTGGAAATATTGGGACATACTAAATACTAAGACCTTTATTTCAAGTTCTTTAGACAAAAAAGCAAAATAAAATCATTTTAACTTGCTTTCAGACTTTTGTATACATTTTACTCCGATAATAAGGATTTAGTTTAAAACAACCTCTGAAATGTGTTTTTAATGTGTAACTGGTCATATGATCTCATAAATCAATGGTCAAATGGCAAACAACTGTAAAATTATTTGCTGAGCAACTGAGCTTCTCAAGTTGCCATTATAAGAAAATCTCTGTTTTAGTTTTTATTTAGGGCTATATAAATGTAGATTCCTTCTAAGATTATTGTAATACAAAGTAAAAATCCAATGTGATTTTAGTATTATTAAATATTAAATGTATATTTATTAGCTTTATGTGCATATTTTCAGTTTAAAAATTTTAGTGGTATTAACATTCTTTTTTTTTCAACTATAGTTTTATTAATTTAGCTTAATATTTATTAAAATGTATATGCCAATGCAGTATTTCTAAATTTCATTTATAATTTACATTTTTCATCTAATATTTATTTTATTTCCGCTTTGCATAAATGAACAGAAAGTGTTTAATGGAAGTACAATGTGGAAGATTTTACATTGACTCAATGCATGTTTTTGACAGTGCCTGTATATTTGTGAGTGTCTCAGCTGCTTGTCGATAGTCTGTTGTTGATCAGAAAGACATGCTGTAATTTTGGGTTTTCTGTCTCCCATCGTTTAAACTTGTCTCTCAGTGCTTTGTCAGTGCTGGACACCAGCTTTTCTTAGAGAGCTTATTTATCTCCCTTCAATTACAGAGGTCACAAAATGCCTATGGCCTGTCCTCAAAACGACAAAGATCTCAAATGTTCAATGATATAATGACTGGATTCATTCATTTTATGGAGATTCACAACATCCTAAAATCATGTAGTGATCATTCTAAACTTAACCTGTCAGTCTATACTATTTATTTCTGTATTTTGAATGCAAGATTTCTAGTGCAAGTGTTCCAAAGGTGCCCAGATGATTTATGTTATGCATTTACATCTTTATATATATATAAAAAAAAAATGGTGTATGTCTCAAAATGTGACTTTATGCTAAACTTTCTTATTACCCTGAAGCAGAAAAAATAATAATTCTAATTATGTAAGAATAGTCCAGTAATGACAAAGAGGAACAATATCGCAGGGGTCACTTTCATAATGATTATTTTTTCAACTAATGTAAAAGAAAATAAGACCATCTCTGATAAAAGATTTTTATAAATAAAGTCAGAGCGCTAAAAAAACCCCACTGACAGCCAATCAGAATCGAACAAAGTTTAAAGAGCTTTGGCGTCGGTGCATAATAGTACACAGCGTTATCGTCCTAATTTCTTAATTTACAATAAGGTTCCATCAGTAAATGTGGGTTAATACCTCAATAATATTAACAGATACAACCTTGGACTTGGACAGTATGGTGACATTAACATTTAGCCTTCTATAATTAAATGCCTTGGTCATGTTAACCAATATAGTAGTTATATGTGAACAAATGGAACAGCATCACCATGAACAGACCATCGTTAATGATGTAAGAGTCTGCGGTTACACATCATCAATGGCTCCAGTGATTCAGTGAAGGCTGACCCCTAAACAGGGTTTTTTATTCTGCCCAATTAATTTATGCATTATACTCATGACAAAGGAGCTGCAACCTTTATAACCCTTCAACATCATCATCTTGTGTCTGAAAACACCAGTCACTTGCCAATGCTGATCACTTTATGTGAGTGTGGAAATCCATACTGGTTTATCACATGTCGAATGTGTGTGTGTCTTCTTTGCGAGATATACACTCTCTCTCATCATTATAAGGGCGATGGTGTTGTCTGTCTGCCTGAAATGCTTCACTGCTCACTAAGCGAGACCTCCGGCCTTTTGTTCCTTATCCGCAGTTAGCGCTCTGATTTTCTCCTTTCATGCAGACTGATCTTCAAAGCGTGTGATCTTAACAAAACTGTGGGAAGAGCAAGAGGAAGCACTGTTTTGTTAAATCAGCCATTTGAAGGAGTGTGAAAGATGCTACGAACCTGTATGAACTTGCCATCCAGTCAGACGTGACGCTCACATGCTAACACAATAACCTGTCTGGGCTGGATGCCAGTATAATACTACTACATATGAACTATATGCCTGAAGGCTATGTATACACAGTATCTGTGATGAAATTAGTTTGGATTATAAATGCCATGGGTGCCAGCGATTCGCTGTTTGCTAAAAAAAGGCTTAGGCTTCTGGAAAGATGAATCTAGTACCCATCATGTCTGTTTGGCTCCGGTATAAGGACTTAAACTCCATCTGTTTCAACTGGAACTAAGTTTGATGTTGAAACTTTAATGCCGCACTCCTCACTCGTGTCTTCGCTAGGGCCCAAATAATCGGAGGTCCTATCTTTAGCTACAACCCGAATTCCGGAAAAGTTGGGACGTTTTTTAAATTTTAATAAAATGAAAACTAAAGGAATTTCAAATCACATGAGCCAATATTTTATTCACAATAGAACATAGATAACGTAGCAAATGTTTAAACTGAGAAATTTGACACTTTTATCCACTTAATTAGCTCATTTAAAATGTAATGCCTGCTACAGGTCTCAAAAAAGTTGGCACGGGGGCAACAAATGGCTAAAAAAGCAAGCAGTTTTGAAAAGATTCAGCTGGGAGAACATCTAGTGATTAATTAAGATAATTGATATCAGGTCTGTAACATGATTAGCTATAAAAGCTTTGTCTTAGAGAAGCAGAGTCTCTCAGAAGTAAAGATGGGCAGAGGCTCTCCAATCTGTGAAAGACTGCGTAAAAAAATTGTTGAAAACTTTAAAAACAATGTTCCTCAATGTCAAATTGCAAAGGCTTTGCAAATCTCATCATCTACAGTGCATAACATCATCAAAAGATTCAGAGAAACTGGAGAAATCTCTGTGCGTAAGGGACAAGGCCGGAGACCTTTATTGGATGCCCGTGGTCTTCGGGCTCTCAGACGACACTGCATCACTCATCGGCATGATTGTGTCAATGACATTACTAAATGGGCCCAGGAACACTTTCAGAAACCACTGTCGGTAAACACAATCCGCCGTGCCATCAGCAGATGCCAACTAAAGCTCTATCATGCAAAAAGGAAGCCATATGTGAACATGGTCCAGAAGCGCCGTCGTGTCCTGTGGGTCAAGGCTCATTTAAAATGGACTATTTCAAAGTGGAATAGTGTTTTATGGTCAGACGAGTCCAAATTTGACATTCTTGTTGGAAATCACGGACGCCGTGTCCTCCGGGCTAAAGAGGAGGGAGACCTTCCAGCATGTTATCAACGTTCAGTTCAAAAGCCAGCATCTCTGATGGTATGGGGGTGCATAAGTGCATACGGTATGGGCAGCTTGCATGTTTTGGAAGGCTCTGTGAATGCTGAAAGGTATATAAAGTTTTTAGAGCAACATATGCTTCCCTCCAAACAACGTCTATTTCAGGGAAGGCCTTGTTTATTTCAGCAGGACAATGCAAAACCACATACTGCAGCTATAACAACAGCATGGCTTCGTCGTAGAAGAGTCCGGGTGCTAACCTGGCCTGCCTGCAGTCCAGATCTTTCACCTATAGAGAACATTTGGCGCATCATTAAACGAAAAATACGTCAAAGACGACCACGAACTCTTCAGCAGCTGGAAATCTATATAAGGCAAGAATGGGACCAAATTCCAACAGCAAAACTCCAGCAACTCATAGCCTCAATGCCCAGACGTCTTCAAACTGTTTTGAAAAGAAAAGGAGATGCTACACCATGGTAAACATGCCCCGTCCCAACTATTTTGAGACCTGTAGCAGAAATCAAAATTGAAATGAGCTCATTTTGTGCATAAAATTGTAAACTTTCTCAGTTTAAACATTTGCTATGTTATCTATGTTCTATTGTGAATAAAATATTGTGATTTGAAAGTCTTTTAGTTTTCATTTTATTAAAATTTAAAAAATGTCCCAACTTTTCCGGAATTCGGGTTGTATTTCCATTAATAAGTTAATGGTTTCAAGAGGATTTTCTGCTCTTTATTGTTCGTGCTGCAGGTGCTGGTGGATGTTCAGAGCAGGCTATCTCTCTCTTTGTCTGTTTTAATGCGGCGGTGTTGAGATGTAGTGCTGTAATTATTAACGTGTGGATTGAGGGGTCTTGACACCTCATGTTTGTGTTGGGGGAAGACCAGAGTTGAGTGTGCTTTTGTCTCTTTCACATCAGCATGCTCCTCACTATCTCATAATCTGTTAGTGGTGTTTGTTGAAACTAAACAGCTGAACAAATCTCATAGACTTTCTGTATCAGAATATCACAGAGGCTCTTTTCCACTAGAGTATAAAGAGTACAAGTTCTAGTTAGAAATATATCATTAATTGTAAAGCAGAGTTATGAATATAATTCCATATTGAAAATTGAATGAAAATACCATCATTAGTAATATATCACCATAATATAACTATATCTCAAAAATTGAAACCGTTTCTCATGTTTAAGACTGTACTTTATATCACAATTCTGTATACATCATAGTGACTTCATATCTCCGTTATGTCTATTTTTTTCACAGTTGTTCTACTTGTCATAATTGCATCTGTATGTCTGTGATTTCTTATCATTGTAATTTTATCTCTCATAATTGCATTTGTCTCTCATAATTGCAACTTTATATACCATAGTATCTTCATATCTCTTCAATATCAATTATGACTATTTCTCACTGTTGTGACTTTCTTGTGAATGTGACTTCATATCTTGTATTTGCAACTAAAAAAAAAATGCAAATCTAATTTTTTTTAATAATCTTGTAATTGACTCGTCAAATTTTTTTTTTTTTTTTTTAAATGACCAATTTCAAAAGCTGACCATTTGTTTAGTGCGTTGTCAGTTTCCTCTTTCCACTGGTTTATTTTTCACTCTAAGGCATTTCCTTTCATATTCTTTTGATTTGGGCATATAAGCAACTACCTAGAAATCACATGCAATAAATAGTTTTGCATTGTCAAGAATCACTCCCCTGGATAAAAGGGAGTCAACTTTTTTTCTTTTTCTTAAACCGTTGTTATTATTTTCATCTCTCATGTGCACAAAACTATGACTCACACTGAAGAGTGAAGAGTCCAGCTTGGACAGGTGAAAAAGAGCTAAGAACCACATCACAGTTAAGATCAGGCCTGTCTGGTCACGTCTGTGTTTGAAGTACAGCGGGGTAAATAATTATTTGATCCCCTGCTGATTTTGTAAGTTTGCCTGCTTACAAAGAAATGAAGGGTCTGTCATTTTTATGGTAGGTTTATTTTAACAGATATACACTGAATACCAACCAAAAATCCAGTAAAAAAAACATTATATAAAGGTTAGCGATTGATTTGCATTGCATTGCTCTGAGTGTGTGAGGGTGTAACGGCGTGTTACCACACATCATTCACGCTCTTTAAAAGAAATCCCTGGCAACCAGAAGGTCACCAAGACCTCGGTCAAGAAGACTAGAGATTAATACACTGACACAGACACTTCGGACAAAAAGAAGAAAACCCCCTCTCTCTTTCATCTCTTGTCTTGCGAGTTGACTCCCTTTTATCCATAAAGGAAGTATGTGACAGCCGGATGGCATTTCCTTCATCCTTCTGCTGTGAGATCTGTCTCTCTCTTCTTTCATTTAGGTCTGCCGTGTGCAATGTGTTGCTGTTTGGGAGTGAACGAGAGTTCGCTGCATTAGCAGGAGGACTCTAACACTTCCAAAGTCAAACACCGAGCTGACCCCTGCCAGTTTGTTAAGATACTCCCCTGAGAGCAAAGTTCAGAGGTCAACATGTGTTGAAAATATCAGTGTCAGCCTTAAACTTCATTCATTAACGTGACATGAATCAGCAGGGGAGGTGAGTACAAGCCATGTTTGTCTGTTTTTATTAATAGAGAGTTACTAAATGTCTTCAGACATCTGGCTGCCATCTTATCCTTAGTTTGACAGCCATTCGTTGCCGTTTAATGTGAGCACATCATGTCTTATGTTACACGCACACACACACACACACACACACACAAAACACCAGTTTGAAATGAATGAGGTTGAAGAAATGAAGACAGTTTTTATTTTGCCCAAAATTTGACTTGTTTCTGCTTATTGTTCTGCAGCATTGAATAAGAGTGAGTGTTTGTGTGTTTTATGAGTCAGAGGGGTGACTTCATGCCAGCTGTTTTTCAGGTGGCCAAAACGATGGGTGAAGAAAACACCTGCTCCTCTCCTCCCTCTCTCTCTTTCACTTTGTTCTCTGGAGCGCTGCCATTTAATTAAACCTCAGGTTCTGCAGACGGGGAAATGAAAGCCTGAGGTGTGGAGGAATGTGAGCGAGCTCTGGTGGGAAATCTCACTGTTGGACGATGTATACTGCATGCTCTGATGGGTCTCTGCTCGCCATTTACAAATGTTACTTGTCTGCTGTGACAACATTTGATTTATACCGCACTGATTGGAGACTTTTAACCTTTGCAGCTCTTAAAAAGAATAGCATGTATTGTTCATACAATACTGTTCATAATCAAATGTCCTTTTAAAGTATGTGCAGAGGCTCTGAGAGCTTTTTTTTAAGTACAGAAAATAAGATAAAGCCAAACAGTATTTCACCGGATACAGGACTATATCATCGAAACAAGATGATCTTTCTTTTGGCTGTGCTATTCATAACACCACAGAAAAGCAGCTAAAGCTATTCAGAAATCGGTCAAACTTGGGACTTATGTTGCAGGCAGACATAAATTTATGTATATATATATATATATATATATACAGTACAGACCAAAAGTTTGGACACACCTTCTCCTTCAAAGAGTTTTCTTTATTTTCATGACTATGAAAATTGTAGAGTCACACTGAAGGCATCAGAACTATGAATCAACACACGTGGAATTATATATGGAATTATATACATAACAAAAAAATGTGAAACATTGTAGGTTCTTCAAAGTAGCCACCTTTTGCTTTGATTACTGCTTTGCACACTCTTGGCATTCTCTTGATGAGCTTCAAGAGGTAGTCACCTGAAATGGTCTTCCAACAGTCTTGAAGGAGTTCCCCGAGAGATGCTTAGCACTTGTTGGCCCTTTTGCCTTCAGTCTGCGGTCCAGCTCACCCCTAAACCATCTCGATTGGGTTCAGGTCCGGTGACTGTGGAGGCCAGGTCATCTGGCGCAGCACCCCATCACTCTCCTTCTTGGTCAAATAGCCCTTGATGCCTTCAGTGGGACTCTACAATTTTCATAGTCATGAAAATAAAGAAAACTCTTTGAATGAGAAGGTGTGTCCAAACTTTTGGTCTGTACTGTATGCATTTATATGTACACTTGGACCATAACAGTTAATAAATAAAGGTTAAAACATTAATGTAAAAGGTGTTTTGAAAAACAAAATGGTAAAAAGTGCTTGGAATGAAACATTTACTTGGTAAAATAATTTAAATAATTATTACCTAACTGTTGAATTATGAACTATGAATAATTTTATCAGTGAATACTGTTCTTGGTTGTTGCTCATTGTGCGCATGTTTTTCCGCATCTTAGTCCAGCGAGTTATTTGCTTGGGAGCTTTCACTTCTGCACCTGTAAAGAGCACATAATGCACAAGTATCTTTCACTAAAGGTCTAACTGAATGCACCAAACTGAATGAAATTATATTGTATTAAAGCATACGTTGTTTGAAAGACTATTTATTAATTTTTATTTACTCATTTAATTCTACGTGGCTGTCTCCAGTATGTTTGAAATGTAAAGTGTGTATCATCCTAATTAAAGAGAGAGTTTACCCAAAAATGAATATCATGTACTCCCTTTATGTGGTCTACACTTGACAAAACTGTTGATTTTGATTACAAGCGTTCTTCAAAGTATCTTCTTTTGAGTTCTGCAGAAAAACAAGAGTCAGGGGTTAAAAAGAGGGGCTACTGATGTAATAATGTAAATTATGATGACATAATTCTGGGTTTACTATACTTTTAAGTAAATTAGTAGAAACAATTTTCACTAATCTTTACTGTTTATAAAAAATAACAGTGAATGCCAATACAATTCTTGAAAAATACACATTCATTACATCCATTCCTTCCTGTTGGTCAGTTTGTCTCTTCAGTTAAGATTCCCACCGATTGATAAATCAATTTCTTAGAATATATGATGTTTTCACTGTTTCACAGTGCAACAGCCGCTGTCGTGATTGAATGGGAGAACCGAGTCACTTGGATCCGTTAACGAATCATTCAGATTAAAGAATCGACTCGGTCCGTGAATCGGACATGGTCTAGCGCACATTTGAGATCGAGGAGATTTAACGTCTTTTCCACACAGAAAGTTATCTAATGTCTTTACTAAATGTACGTAAGTAATATATAGCGCACGAGTCGTGTAGATCACGACTTTATAATAATTTATGGCGTTATTTTGTCCATTCAATGTCCAAAAGAGTGAGAAATGTATCATTTTTGTCCCAAAGAAGCATGCAAGCCATACGGAACAACAAGGGTGGGTAAATGACAGAATGTGTATTTCTTCGTTTTATAAACGCGCAGGATTAGGGTCCTCAATAGTTTGAGAGAGAGAGAGACAGGACTGTACACGCACTGCACTGCCCTCTCTCAACCCAACCCACACACACACACACACACACTGCCCTCTCTGAACTCCCTCTCTCTCTCTCACACACACACACACACAGTGCACTGCCCTCTGAACAGCACAGAGACCGAGAGAGAAGGTGCCCACCGAGCTGCGTATCTATTACTGTGCATCACACACACACAGAGAAACCAACAATACTTTCTGTGTCCCGTGCCTCTCCAAATGCGCGTGACCGA
The DNA here is from genome assembly GCF_963082965.1 of Carassius carassius. NCBI lineage: Eukaryota > Metazoa > Chordata > Actinopteri > Cypriniformes > Cyprinidae > Carassius > Carassius carassius. Next base: position 11,211,268 of record NC_081791.1, read on the forward strand.
TCCCACAGCAAGCGCTCCGTGGACGTTGTGACGGCTGTAACAGTGTTGAGTGTGGGGCACAGGTAAAGATGGCGAGGGGACCACAGCTGCTGTTTCTGTCGCTGCTGCTCGCTGACCCTTTAACGGCGCAGGACTTGCCCTTCAACGGTGTGAACGGATTCAGTCTGCACCCACCGTATTTTAATCTAGCGGAGGGGACTAAAATCACGGCCACGGCAACCTGCGGAGTGGACGAGAGCCAGCAGCCGATTCAAGACCTGTACTGCAAACTGGTCGGGGGCCCCGTTTCAGGGGACCCAAGCCAGACTATTCAGGTAAAGATGTGCGAAATACTTACTTTTCTAAGGTTTACATGACTAAAAATGGATAAAAGAGTATTTTGATGTTTGTTAGTTTGTTTTAGTTAACTTATAGCTAATATTAGACTGTATTTATCTTTGTGAAATGCACTTTATGGCTACATAACAGATGCTGCCACAGTGCTGAATTACCATAATTGACCCTGGAGCACATCCAAAAGATTTATTACCATATTTCTTTTTAGCATATATATTGGATTTAGGAGTACCCTGTACAAAAACATCGTAATTATTATTATCTATTAATTTTTTTTATAAAGTTAGGACAGTGCTTTGCGGCTGAGAAACTGTGCAATGTCTTGATCTTTTTTTGAGAGCACCTGCTTAAGGTGAAAAGGCCAGGGACCCCTATAAGGTGCTATGGTTCCTCATAAGAGACCACCACTGAAGCTTCATAAGCAGCAGGCTTAGGAGACTCGACTTGGCTTGTTGGCGAGTGAGTGAAATGTTTAAAGATTGTAAAGAGTAAAACACAACCCCCGTGTAGCACTGCTACTGGGATTTTCCCAGAGGAATGTGTGGCATCTCATAAGACCTTGAGGCAGACAGACACACAGATCTGCACACTTCAAAGAATATGTTAATAAAATGTTGCAACCTGATCAGTTGTAGCAGGCATCTCCCGTGGTTTATCTTCTCAAGACACATGCCTGCAGTCCATTTTTACCGCCTTTAACTAAGTCACAATCATTTAATACTCATCACTATCCAAATTTAGCTTATCCATAGTTATACTGTAACCAACCATAGTTTCTGTTATTATTTTATGCAGTAAAAAAGTGATGTGCACTTGTTTAGGGTGTTTAATTCTACCATCTTGAATTAAAATGCTAAATGTAGATGGAACAATTATGTTATTTTAAATATTATTTTAGATGTGTATGATGTACTACAGTAAAACTAGTGAAATGAAAGACTTTCGGAAGCACCATTTTGAAGGAGATCCCATTTTAATTTATGATTGTTTTACAGTAGTAGCAGCAACGATAGTCATGTTGCTGTAGGTAAAGGCAAATTAATTGCTAGTCAAAGGAAATCTTATCTCGTCCAGCTCTGAAACGTTCACACATGGGTGGTCTTAACACAATTTGGCGAATTTCTGATTGATTTCACTCCTGTTAGTTTATTTATACTGTTACAAATTAATATTTTTTCCTTGCCAAGTATAAATAGCTATAAATAATGATAAAAATGGGTTTGGGTTGCCAGAAGTTGGATAATGAAGGGAGTGCATTGCTTGGTTTCTTCCGATGTTTCAGTAAAATGTCCTGCAGAGTAAACCCCTACAAATCCAGCTGAGCAACAAGTGCATAAAACTATTTGCTGACCACCGTTTCAACTGCATTTATGTAGCAAACTAAAGTTTTATCTTTTTCAGTCAGTTTCTACAACTCAGCTTACCATAAAAAATAAGTTCTCATGTTGTCCTACAGTCTATGTTAGCAGAAATAAACAGATAAAAGGTTTAGGAAATAAAGGGGGGATTTGCAAAGAAGGTTTTTCATTTTTAAACAGTCATTTATTTGCACATGCTTTCTGCAGTCACTCAAAGAATGATGCAAATCAGGTAGCGGTGCAAACATGCCCAAAAATTTGGTGCTGAATTTCAGTTTCTAACTTTTTACAGGTATCAGTGTTCAGTTATAACTCTTTAGTTTATTATCCAATCATCATTTGATGTATTGTTGTCATGATTGGTTGAAAATGTCCACAAATCTTATTTTGTGTAAAGTATTATGCCAGGAATTTAATTTACAGTTTAATTGAACTTCCTGTGTCATCAGGGCCAGTACTGTGACATCTGCACATCAGAAGACACTAACAGAGCGCATCCCATCAACAACGCCATCGACGGCACCGAGCGATGGTGGCAAAGCCCTCCGCTCTCCCGCAGTGTAAAATACAACGAGGTCAACGTCACTCTGGACTTAGGACAGGTATATTACTGATGCATTCTTGCATTTGTCATCTCTCTGCCACACCTCCACCCACACACACATATCGTGTTCAGATTATTCAGCGTACAGTAGAGTCATCTGATACTCGGCTACAGCAGGCGCTTTTGTGGATTGCACATGAGTGTAGAATTTCAAGGGTGGACCCTAAGTTGAATCTCATCCATTCATACTCAAGTCTGGAGTTTTTTTTGCTCTGAACACTTCACGTCTTGGTCTTGTGTATTAAAGGTTTTTGAATAGCAGAACAGCCAGGGGCCATTCAAGATTATTACTTTCTAAACTGTCATGGAAAACTAACATTACTCATGCCCTCCCCCAGCATTCCCAGTGGCTTCTACATAAAGAGTCAGCACTGCTGTATATAGCTGATATGCTGCTTCAATGAGAAAAAGAGGAAGGGAGGCAATTTACTGCCAACTATAGTTTTCTCTATTGAGTTCCAGACTCTTTAGACACAGTCTAGCCTCGTGTCTCAAGAAGTGGTTTGTCTGGATTTAATGGGCTGCAATTAGCGATCAAGCTGCAAGGCATTACTGTGAGAAGCTTGGATCACAGCTTCTTTTATGACTATATTCCAAATGACTGTATATTTGTGAAGATTCCCTATTCAATATTCATTTCATATTATTACAGCTGCATTTAATCCATGTTTGAATCCGTTTGACAATATTTCCATGAAGATCAATGTAGAAATTGCAGAAAAAAACATAGGTTTCTTAAAAATTTTAGTGAGCAGAACCACAACACCATTTAAATAAATGTAATAGTAATATGTAGTTGTAATTCAGTTCTGAGTAATTGTTTTATTATGTGAGCAGAAAACGTTAACAAAGTGATACAAGATCAAAAAATGTATTGTTTAGAAACTACCATTGTGGAAGTCTGGTGATTTGTACATTTTTCTCTTATGTTCTCCAAAGCTGCATTATTTCATCAAAAATACAGTAATAACAGTAATACAGTATTGTCAACTATAACTGCAATTTAAAATAACTGTTTTCTATTTGAATATATTTTAAATGCTAATTTATTCCTGTGATTTTTAGCACCATTACTCCAGTCTTCAGTATCACATGATCCTTCAGAAATCATTCTAATATACTGATTTACTGCTCAAGAAACATTTCTTATTGTTATCAAAGATGAAAACAGTTGTGCTGCTTCATTTATTTCCCACAGGCTTCTTTCATGAATAGAAAGTTGCATTTACTATCACATTTATTTTCATTAAGTCAAATTCAAATGCACCCTTGCTGAATAAAAATATACATTTATTTAATTCAAAAATTTGATCGGTTGAGTATCTGTTCTATATCTATTCTTGTCGCTCAGAGCAGTATTGCTGTATGTATAACCTGGCTATGTAGTTTTGGTCTCATTTACATGGCTGTAATATGTGACAGACTAAGCCCTGTACTACTTTCTTTTCTCTCTCAATCTCTCTCTCCCTCCCCCTCCCTCTCTCCCTCTCTCTCTCTCTCTGAATGGAGGCAGAGAGCAGTGACTGGCTTTGTGCTGAGTTCTTTTATGTGGCTGGTGTTTTTTCAGTGCCACTTAAATCAGCTTGTTAAAAAGCAATACATGAGCTTTTATACATGCATCACTGAGCAGAGAGAGTGAGAGAGATGTTCTACATATATTAATGCCATCAAATCTTCATCTGTAGAAAATCTGAGTTGCCCAGTTATTTTAGGTGGCTGACAAGTCATTCCTATGTGATCTGAGCGGGTTATTTTGTTGCATTTTGCTATGTAGTTACTAATGAACAAATAATGGTTAATACATGTTTGCTCGGGCCAAGTAGATTTCTCACCCATTATAGTGTGTCTTAAGTTTAAAACAGATGTTAGATATCTTAGATGAGTATCATTCCACATGGTTTGAAATATCATTCTTGTCAGTACCACAAGTTGAGCGGGATTAGTTAAGCATTGACTGAAGTATGAGCAGTAATAGTGATGCTGCTTTAGAGGCCTCCTCTAACACAGGTATGAGGCTCTTTCTGACCCCTCAGAGCAGATGAATTAGACTGGAATGTTAGTTACTCAATATCTGTCTCAACCTGTTCAGGGAGAAAACGACCCTCCCCATCACAACCGCAGTTCATGTCCCGCTTCTCTCACTCGCTCTCTTTTTCTGTCTATTAAATTACCCCAAACACTTTTTGCTAATTTTTTTCTGCAGTATGCAATAGAGTATTAACCAGTGTTTATAAAGTTCCTAGAAACACATTTCAGAGTTGGTGTCAGTAAATCAAATAATTTGAACTAATACTTTATTTATAATTTATATTATATATAAATATATTTAATATATAAGCTTAATATTTTTTTCTTAAATATATACATGCATGTGTTTGTATTTACTAATATAGATATAGATAATATATAGATAATATATAGATAATAAGTATATATAGTACACACACAGATATTATCTAAACAAAAACTTTTATTTTGGATGCGATTACTTTCTCATAGTGAGCTGACAATCGATAAAGGAGCTGAATAAATGTAGTATTAATTTTTTTTTTTTTAAACAAAATATATTTTGGTTGTACTGTGGGGCTTGAAAGTTTGGGCACCCCTTGCAGAATCTGTGAAAATGTGAATAATTTTCAAAAAATAAGAGAGATCATACTAAATGTATGTTTTTTTTTTTTAGAACTGTCCTGAGTAAGATACTGTACATAAAAGATGTTTACATTTAGTCCACAAGGCATAAAATTGCTGAAATTATTAAAATAACCCCATTCAAAAGGTTCTCAATACTGTGTGCTGTTACCTGATGATCCACGACTGTCTTTCTGTTTTGTGATGGTTGTGCATGAGTCCCTTGTTTGTTCTGAACAGTTAGACTGAGAACTGTTCTTCAGAAAAAAACTTTTTGATTTGAAGATCAAGGTAAATTGTACTTAATTTGTGTACCGGGAAACATACAAGTGTCTTCTGTTGCTTACGAAGTCAGAACTAAATGGGAAAAATTTATATTTCAACAAAATAAGAGATATTTGGCCATCTTTATCGTGTTCAAAAGTTTTCAAGTTTGCATATCAGTTTTTTGATAAAATATATGCAGACTTTGACAATGTAGACTGCCTGATGGCATATTTTATGTATTCAGGTTTGTTGACAGCTAGGGCAGGTTTTGGAGAAAATTGAATGGTTGAAGGCAGGGCAGCAGTCTTATTCAGTCTAATGGAAAAAAGCAAAAGCTAAGCTAAAAACACTTACAGTACCTTTAAGCTGAAAATTGTTTTCCACTTAACTATGGGACCTCTCCTAGCCAAATGTTCATGTACTGTTAATGTAACCTCATATGATTGTGTGATCCCTCAGGGCACATTAGTTTAATATCACTCAGAGTTGAGTATTCAGAGTACAAACTCAGCCTTGCTTCTAATAGCATATAAATGGCTGGGAAATAACCACTAATGTACTTAGCTAAGTCTAAACTTGATGTTTCATTACTTAAGCTCTTGTCTGAAGTATTCAGACATCAACCTGTAATCATTTGCGGAAGATCTTGGATGGATCCTGTCCCATCAGGAAACAGGTCTAAATTATACCCCACACTTCATCAAAACAATAATCAAACCTGTCAGGGAGACTTTCATCACTCTTTAAAATATACAGGTTTGTTTACTTATTTTTCCTTTTATTTCTTAAAAGGGTCATATAACGTTGCTAAAAAGAACATTATTTTGTGTATATGGTGTAACGAAATGTTTATGCGGTTTAAGGTAAAAAAAAACACATTATTATCCACATAATTTACATTATTGTTTCTCCTCTATGCCCCGCCTATCTGAAACAGATATTTTTTTACAAAGCTCATCTCTCTGAAAAGAGAATTGTGATCTGATTGGCCAGCTATCCAGTGCATTGTGATTGGCCGAATGCCCCAGGCGTGTGACGGAAATGTTACGCCCCTTAACATATTGCATATTAACATATTAATTACGGATTATAATGACTAAGGGGCCGTTCACATATCGCGCCTAAAAATGCGTGGAAAACGCTAGGCGCACCGCTTTATCCTTCTTTCCAAAGCGCTCGGGCAGTTGCACCCCTGAGGCGTCTGCCTTTGCTAAGCAACCATGACGTGCTCTGTCCATGAAGACGCAGAAATTTCAGTAAAGGATAAATGGATTTGCAGCTCTAAAAACTGCTTGCAGTAGCTCTGCTACTAAATTTATTTCAAACATAAACATACATTGGCCTACATTGGAAATAACGAACTTGAGCGCGCAAAAGACGCGATATGTGAACGGCCCTTCATACTGTCTTTTTACACGTTGTGTTGCATCTCGCCGCTTAAACATACGTTTGATATGTCTGAATCATTAGTGGCAAATTCTTTAAATATAAAAAACGTACTTACAGACCATGAGTCAGAACAGCCGGCACTGTAGTCTACTCTCCAAGGATCAGGAAGGATCAGTACTCCATAAAATGTGTTTCACACATCTGAATATTTGGGTTGAACTGTTCTGGAACAGTGTTGTAAATACAACTTCACCACTGATCTCCAGTCATGTCCTCTTTGAAAGGCCAAACAAAGTAGCTCCGCTTTCACACGAAACACAGCATCTTCAAAATATGGCAAAGGCAGCAGCAACAATACTACAGCGAGAATAAAAGTTGCACCTTCTTTCTTTGCGTGAAAATTTGGGCAGCGTGATGCAAATCTTCCCACATCATGACATAGATATGTGGGGGCGTGTTTAAACTAGCCATTTTAGGAGAGCGTGGACGAGTCTAAACTTTGATAAAGAATATCTCTTCAGGTTTGAGACTTTAGTCTTTTCAACTTTACACATCTTCTTTATGCACCAAGAGCTTTTAACACTACAAAGAGAAAGGAAAAATTGAAATCGCATCATATGACCCCTTTAAACATGCTTGTTTACACAAATAAAATTGCCTGTGGAGAAGTTTGCACTTTATACTAAAGTATATTGCCAGTTCTCAGAACCGTTTAAACATTTGAATACCTAAAAATACTCTTCTTCTAAACCATAGCAAGAAATTATGTTCCCTTTTCTGGGCCCTTTCGTTGCGTGTGAAACAATAGTTAAAAATAGGCTAAGTCTTTTCCAGAGCTGCACCATACTCTGAGTAAGTGTGTGTGAGTGTATTGTGGGGGTGGGGTGGGGGGCTGCAGTGGGACTCAAAGGGGACTAAAGTGCCCCATTGTGTGCCATGCGCAGAGATGGGCATGATGCCAGTCTTGAGAGCCGGACCGAAACTAAAGTTTTCCTCTCATTGAGTAAGGACTGAGTTTATCCAATGGCAAGGCTGTAGAGCTGGATGTATTGATATCTGACTAATTTTTTCTTTCTCTTGGTCAGTTGCTCTCTCTATCATTGCTTGGCATTAGTTTTCCTGCTATTGTTGAGATCATGTGATCAGGAGCTAGCTTAAAGAGACAGTTCACCCAAAATGTAATTCCAAAAAATTATGATTTACTTTCTTCCATTGAATATAAAAGAAGACATTTTAAAGAATGTTTCAATTAATTTTTGTTATTGTAATAAAAGTCAGTGGGGTCCAAAGTAAAATAAATCCCATTGACTTTCACTGTATGAACAATATCTTTTAATCTTCTTTTGTCTTCCTTCCTTACATGAAAGAAAGTCATAAAGATTTGGAAAGGGTAGGTACATGCATTGATTTTCATTTTTTGTATGTACAATTTTTCCACTAAGACTGCATATTATGCCTCAGGTACAAGATCTACCTTGTCAAAGTTTGTGTGTGTGTGTGTGCGTGTGTGTTTTCCATAGTCTCAGCCTATGGGACATCCCAGTGTGTGGCCTGCATACCTTGGCAAACAAAGTTCCCATTGTGCAGTTCTCAGCATCTTCCCTTGCTTTACATTTACTTTTTTCCAATGGAAAACATGACATGCTTTCTATCTGTCAGACCTGTAGAACAATATCCAGAATGAGATGATATTATGAATAATGTCTCTTCTGAGATACTTTTGCTCTTATGCATGCATCTTATGATGCACCAGCACCTCTCTTCTTGCATTCCTTCTTCACTTCCTGTTTAAACTGAAATTCTCTTGTTCACATCTGACAATGCAAACGTGCATATACCTTATTCTTACCCACACTTTCATGGTGTATGAAAAGTATGAAAATGGACCTGTAAATGGGAGAGAGAGAACAAAAGACAATATTGCGCAATCTGACCATAATAGGAGGGAACCATGGAGACAAGTGCACAAGAATAAACTTTTTATGATCCAACCTTTCCTGTTAGTCAGAGCCCTAGTTGCCCTTCCGTTTAATACGGGCAGGCTTGTACAAAACAGACGTCCATGAAAGTGTCTCGTGCGTGAGTGTGAACCATCATTAATTCAGAAACAGCAGGAATCTGAACTCCTGGCCTAGATTCTTCAGAGCCCTGTACCTCGACTTTAGCCATCGATCATGACAGATGGTTTTGTCTGTGGTTTTTATGCAGCTTCTTTCCCCCAGCATCCCTGTTGGCAGCGGCCCCATTTAAATCCCAGATGCATATATCTTCACTGACACCGAGCACACTGCTGACCTCTGCTCACCTCCTATGATTTATTAAAGGGGCCATATTCTACACATTTGTATTATTTCCCAGATGTCCACTTTTAATGTTCAGAAAGGCTTCTGGTGCCAAAAACAGTTGTAATTTTGATGTACATTAGGCGTTTTGCCATTGAATGCAGTATTTTCTAACTGAGATCATCTCACCATGTATCCCCCGACTAGTAGCACTGATTTAGCTTTTTTTCTTTTTCTATCTCTTCCCTTCCTGATTTCAGTCTTGAACAGACTGTTCTTATCTCCTTTCGTGGCTGTAAGCGTCAGAGGGCAGTTCAGAGTTTCCTCCACTCCCTTATCAAATATTAGCAGAGCATTTCAACAGCATTTTTTTGAGAAGAGAGGATTAGGAGTAGTTCACTCGTCTTCATTATGAAACGTTGAGGAGTTCAAGGAGAGGATGTTGACAAAGAAGTGAGGTTAACGTGACAATAGTCAGGAATAGTGAAACTAAAGATAAGACTGGCTGATTTTTGTTTAAACTTCAGGGTCAATAGTTAATTTCTGTTCGCTTTCATTTAGCTCAGAAATTCCAAGCATTATGAGGAAACACTTTGATATTAGACTTGTTTTCTGTGATGTTATTGCTTAATGCTAGCACTGTAAATTGCTTACAACTTTTTTTCAGGCTAATTGCTTATTAGTTGATCACAATAAATCATGATTATGAATAATTGCATTATTTAAATTCGCAAGTGAAGATAATTCAGAGACGTGGAATTATTGGCTGAGAAAAACAATTCACACCTCCTCAGGGATCCTCACATTCCCCTCCTTCTGGCCAGGAGGTAGCCTTCAAGAAAAAATGTCAAACCCAAATGAACAATTGACCCCCAAAATAAGGCGGGAGATTTTGAGATGGCTTGTGGGGGCTGTCATAGTGGTTTTCAAACAGAAATGTGGCAGAGTTCAGCAACGCCCCTGATTCCTGTTGAAACCTGTGCCTTCCTGCTGTAGAGAAAGAAACCCACCTCCACATCTCCAGGACCTCTCTCACACCTGAGACAAAAGGGAGGTCCTGCAGTCTTTCAGCGGATAGCTACACAAACCTGCAGTGTGACCTTGCTTATCTCTGAGCCTTGTGTGCAAGATATCTCTCATTCGCAGGCGACACGTCTACAGATTAGGTTTTAAGACCTATCACTGCTTCAGAAGTCTGCTGATTAACTGCCAGTAGCAAACCAAAGCTGACCGATGGAATATTCAGTCAAGAACATGTAGATCTAAAATTTTCCTTTTTTGGTGTTTTAGATATAGGATACTGGTTTCCTTAAACCAGAGTTCAAGCTCATGTTCACACATTAGGAGCTCATTATCATCTTTATACTATAGCTGTGAATAAAGGCGAGTGAAGTGTGTTTTGGCGAGGTAAAATCCTCTGGTCATTGATGATTCTACTTTAAAGGGGAAACTCTGACTGGCTTCAGAAGATGATCTTAATGCTGTGATGTAAATAAGCTCATACCAGCCTGTGCCGGTCAGGCTGGAGAACCAGTTTAGTATTTGACCAATATATAGTGGCCCAAAAAAATATTTGGACTCTTTTGAACACCTGAAAATGCCTGAATTTCCTTAGCACTAGATACAAAATAAGAAGTAGCATCAGTAAACACTTGAAAAAAAAAAAGTAGATTTTTTGTGGATGTAAATTTCTCTTAAGTTCACGCAGGTGTCTTAGAAGAATAACCACTGGTGTAGTTCATTATGTTAACATATAATGTCCAAAACGCTTAATCTTCATTTGAAATCTGTATTTGTTTCAAATTTTTAAGCGCAACAAACTTTCTTTTGTAATACGTTTTTACTGAAATCATTGCTTGCGCTATACTTTTTAAAAATAAAGAATGTCTTGTTTTGATACTTGTTGTAATATTTTGTTTTTATATTATATATATTATCAAATGGAATCCATGTGCTTTTTTACAGTTTTAAATGTGGCTTAAGTGTCCAAAGACTTTTTTCGGGCTTCTGTGAAACAGTGCCAATATTGATGTTCAGTTTTTCAACTATAGCAATTCACTGGGATCCCTTTTATATTCCTTTTTATAACCCCATCCCCCCCCCCCCCCCCCCGGGTTATGAATTGATAGCCCATGTGACTTTTCACAGCTATATTGTTAAATTCATCTTTAGTCATCATTGAGCTAAAAACTGTCTCAAACCAGCTACCATGTTTTTTTCTAGATTTTCCAGGATGACTAGTGGTGTAAACAGAAGTCTCAGAGCACATTCCCCTTTAGACTGAGATTACTAGCATTGCACTTGATCAGAATGTTATTTGAGTTTTCCATATTTCATTTCTCAGCAGCTCTTAGTCATTTGAATGAGCTGACATTATAAAGTCAGGCTATTAATAGTTTAATGCTAATGTGATCGGTTCACGCACAAAAGTTTCTTTCTACATTTTGGGCACATTGGTGTAAAGTTCAGTGTCTCAGGCCCTGATGTCTCATATTATTTCCTCTGATGAATAGATGCGAATTCACACTCAGCACTGCTGACAGCAACAAGTACGCAGTGAATCATTACATAGAAATAGAATTATTCAGAATTTGCTTGAATGCTCTACATTTTAGCTCCTTGTGGGCATTCTTGCCCTTTTATCTCTCTCTCTCTCGTTCTTTCCCTTTTTTGTACTTGAATCCTTCCTCTCCACACTGATAGATGCTAGTGTTTTTTGGAGGGTTTAAAGTAAAGGAACCTGAAAAGATGGGAAAGGATAGAGTGAACGCGAGAACCGAGCGCTGGCCTTGTTAATGAGAGAGTAAATGTTTGTTTTTGTCAGGTCAATAAGAGCTGTTGTTGGAGTCTTTCATCCATTCAATGGCTCATTGGTTGGGTTGGGCCTGAGAGGGGAGGGGAAGTGTGTTTGTTGTGGAGAGGGGGTCACTTTGGTTAAGGGGCAAATAGAGGGATATAAATACCTTTCCCCCCTTCCTTTGCCCTGAAGGGGGCTTTTTTCACTGGCCTTTCTCTTTTTTAGGCCCCACTTTTAATCAAGAGACAGATAAACTGGGCAGCCAAAAAAAGTGAAGGAGGCACTTTAAAAGTCTGATAAGTAGATTTCAGCATGCCATTGATGCCCATGAAAGCAGCTATATTCTGTATGTCGTCTATATAGTGTACAATAGATGCATTAAAACATGGCGCCACAGTTCTGATATAAATTTCCAGGGTGTCTTTTAAGAGGATTTCTAAACTCTGCCCCCAAGTTTGAGAACCCAGGAGAGGAATGACAGAAAGAGTGATAAATCCATGCCTCTCCCTGAAGCAGCTATTCCTAAATTTGACTTGGGGGTACATGCTTTTAAAAGCCCATCACTCCTCAAACCTTGTATTTTGTGTATTTTGATGCAGTTTCCACAAAAAGGACCGAGCAGATACTTTAATAGCAAGAGCATGCAAGTTTGCTGAATTTCTGGTTGATTTGGAGGAGATTTGCAATGGAAACTAAAAGAGAGCAAATGCTTTTTTCCCGTATTTCACTCTGAAATGTTTTTGTTGGATCTCGAGATTCTTCCTCCAAGCGTAAAAATGTTTAAAAAAAAAAATTTGTGCACCACCAAAACATTGCCTATTCTTCCTTGTATTGATGGATTCCATCAAGCCTCAGTAATCTTCTGACGTCGTCATGAGTTTAAGTGATCAGGGATTTTTTCAATAAATTTCTATGGTAACGTGTGTCAATCATCGCAATTTCTGTTTCAACCCAGAATTAAATTTATTGTTGTCATTCCCAATCCACTTCTGAATGCTCTCCTTTAGTAGCATGTTTTCATATCTGTATACTAATATTGTGTATGTAAATTATATATTTATTATGAGCATTTTTACACACACACACACACACACACACACGCACGCACACACACACACACATACTAACTGGATAATTAATTTATAATTAATGTATCTTAGAACATTCACAGCTGTGCAGCATTTGTTGTTTTTTTAAATGAAGATTATTCAAATGATCACACCGATGACATCACAGCCAGGATTCCAAGCGGAAGCTTTAAATAGAGCATGTGTACCTCAGAGCCTCATAATAGCAGGAGTTGAGTCAAGACATCAGTTCTATGTCTTCTACAGATAAAAAAAAGCAGTTTGTAGTTTAGTATATTAGTATCTAGCTGGGATGGCTGAAGGTGATTTTTCTGATGATAACCTCCTTCAAGTTGTTATTCAGTTCAATGAGGCCGATGAGTTATTCTTGATGGAATTTTGGCCACAATATGTGATTAACGCAACAATCATAGACCGGGATATCCGTAGGGCTCTTCCACAAATACGCATACCGCGTCGCTTTACTGCTGTGAATGCAGGTTTTTTTGTAGATTTGCTTCGAAGATCCCTCAATCAGCTCGCTGGATATCCCCTGACTCCTGGTCCTTACCACAATCCGTTGCTCTACATGCTGGCCTGGAATGCAGATTACTGGTCCATTGCTGTTTATGCATCAGGGGAGGCCTTGGAAATCGCATTTTTCCCTGTGTATATTAATACCCCATCTATGAGTGAGTCCAGCACAGATGACGAACAGCCTGGACCTTCTAATCTGGTCAGCAACAGTGAGGCCAGAGCTGGAGCACCATCTACGAGTGAGTCCAGCACAGATGACGAACAGCCTGGACCTTCTAATCTGGTCAACAATATTGAGCACAGAGTTGGAGGATCTAGAACCTCTGCTGACCAAAGCTCAGGCAGTCAGGTTAAGACGAGACAGGGCTTTAAAAGAAAAAGAGAGCATGGCAGGTCAGAAAGCCGACAACAGAAAAAGAGGAGACTAGACCACAACCCTAATTCTCTAACAATGTTTATCGATAACTCACCAGAAGCACATTGGGAGACACATATGAGTAGATCCAGCACAGATGATGAACAGCCTGGACCTTCAAACCTGGTCAACAGTAGTAAGGCCAGAGCTGGAGGATCCAGAACACCTGACAGGTCAGAGAGGAGAGAAAGGAAAAGGTGGAGACCAGACCACTGGTCTGATTCTGATACTTCAAGTGATTCCCTCAGCTCAGGCTTTGCTTCTCCAGCAATTCTCGATAACTCTGGTGAGTTATCGAGAGCTCCTTCTGACCAAAGCTCAGACAGTCAGGATGAGATGAAACGAGGAGTAAAAAGAAAGACTTCTAGCAGGTCCGAAAGTAGAGAAGATACAAAGAATAGATTAGACCACCATTCTGGTTCTGATTCAAATGATGACCAGGCTGACCCTTCTGTCAGAGACAATAATGAAGCCAGAGCTGGAGGATTCAGAACACCTTCTGACCAAAGCTCAGGTAGTCAGATGGAGACGAGACAGGGTTTAAAAAGAAAAAGAAAGACTTCTGACAGGAAAGAAAGCAGAGAACAAAAACCGAGGAGATAAATAAGACATGGTGTTTTTTAACACATAACACATAGGCAATGGATCCGCGAAATTTATTTAAGGTAACATTATTTTAGCTATGTTGGAAACGCACAGTGAATAGCATAATCTAGTAAAAATAGAATTTACTTTATAACGCGGGATGTCACAAAGTTTGGCAGATTTTGGATGAATTAATCAAAAGTACAGCTGTACACTTAATCAAATCGTGATATGGATTCTATATAAATAAATGAGAAGTGCGGTTTTGTAAACTAAAGCACATACTAAAGAACATTTGACACCCAAACTGTTGTTGTATTGAATTAAAACAAAACAATTAATTGCAAGATTCCCTGAAAATAATTTGCTTTAGACTTTAAATTGTTGTTAAATTGTTGTTAAATTAAATAGGGTTTATGATTTTAAAATGAATAAAGATCTTGCATATGATTTGAGCTCTTCTTGCGTCATTTCAGTGGTCAGTCACAACTGTTCCGTCTTGATGCGCATCTAAACCACAAATGAAAACTGGTCGCAGTTGAGACTGAACCATGTCTAATATAGCACTATGGCGATTCATGGTGCTGAATGAGAGGGCACCTGCCTTCACCACATCTAACCTCTCAGTGAGTTCCCAGAGGAGCACAAAAGGCTTTCTGACTGCGCTGGGCAGGAGGGCGCTGCCTCTTGTTTCCTGCTTCCTCTTTCAGGACCTTTCAATGGCAGAGGAGCTGGGGGTCCACTAATGATTCAAGACTCTTAATGCTTGATCAAGGCTATACACAGAGCCCATACATTAACTTTTATTTAAAGACTTCACTGAGCAGGGCAGGGAGATAAAGAAAGACTTCTAAAGTTACTTCATGAGTTGCATTTATCAGTCACAGATTGTCCTTTTTAGTCTGTTTCTGAGTGTAATTATGTTGCACTTAAGTACAACAGGCTCATGCAGACTAATCTGTAGGCTATATCAGAGTTCCTCAAATCTTGCCCTGGAGGGTCAGTGCGCTGCTGAGTTTAGCTCCAACATGTGATTTTGTAATGATCCTGAAGACATTGATTAGCATGCTCAGGTGTGTTAGATTCGGTTTAGAGCTAAACTTTGCAGAAAAGTGGATCCCATGAGCCAGATTTGAGGATCCCTAGGCTATATGGTCAGGTGGGGATTTTTTCTTTCTGCAGGTTACATAAATGCGCCAGTATTGGCAAAAAGTGACCGTTTTTATCCTATGAGTCATTGAATCATTAATTTAATTGAACGGTTAAAAAACGCAGATCCATTCAGGAATTAAGAAAAAGTGATTGACTTTATTACTGAGTTATTGAATCATTGATTATTTTTCCTTCAAATATCTTCAGATACTTAACCTACTATAAGTGGCAAACCATGCATTAGAAAGTGAATCATTCATTCAATTCATTTGTTTTAAAAATTCAGGAATTAAACGAGTGATTGTGTTTTTCAAGTGATTTCTTTACCCTTTGTGGTCTTTAAATACTAAAACTACATGGAAGTACCTGAAACATGTTACACTTGGTTTCATTTGTTTGGGAGAGCCATGAGAACTCCCTTTGAGTCCAGCGTGTGTGTGTGTGTGTGTTAGAGCAGATGGGAGAAACACAGATTAGACACTCTGGCAGGGACATCTAATTAGAGTCTGGACAGCATCGGTGACACAGAAAACACCCACTGCTCTTTCCCAGAGACTCGCTGGAGAAGCTAAGAGTAGAACCTTCAGGTTGAACACTGAACTAGCAACAATTATCCACTTGGGAATTTACAAAACCCACCATCTCAGCCCTCCCTCATACTCTGTAGCAAGCATTCCCAAATCCATTCATGGTCCTCAAAGGAATTCCTAATCAGCACTGCTGGAATGCTCAAATTAGCCCTTTTGCAGCAGGGGAGGATGGGATTCAGGCATGCAGAGCAGGTGTGAGCAGATGACCATCCTTCAAGCTCATCTTATCCCTCCTCATGTGCCTTAGGGCTGATAACACACACATACACACACATACACTTATATCTGAGCTGCCCATCCAGTATCCCCAGGAAATGAGGTGTGATTATACATGTCATCGGTGACATCCTTCTGTCTAGAAGTTGAGAACTGATGAACAGCATGTTGTTTCTTCATACTCTACTGTCTGCAGGAATGATGTAAGCTCACATGAGAACAAGAGCTCTCTTGTCAGTGAGGGCTTATTGCAGTATAGATTTCTTTCAGTTGTGTTGTGCTTTCTGAATATTCCCGCAATGGGTCGGTGAGGCACACCTGTTTGTGAATGTTGGTATTTCTTTATGAGATGTTTGCACCTCTGGACATTTTTATAGCATGTGGTTTAGTAGTTTGTCTGCAGTAGCCAACTGTTACATTTGACTATAGGTCAGCTCAATCTCAGGTACATTTAGACGGTCATGGCTTAAAGTAGGATTTTAAATGTATATAAAATATAAAATATATTTTAATCTTGAAATATTAAATTGGTTTTAATCTTAAAATATTTTACATTTATATATACATATATACACATTTCAGTCGTAATGTTTTCCTTTAATGATAAAGTTGTATTTTCAGCATCATTACTCCAGTCTTCAGTGTCACATGATCCTTCAGAAATCATTCTAATATTCTGATTTGTTGCTTAAGAAACATTTCTTATTATTATCAAAGTTGAAAATCATTGTGCTGCCAAATATTTTGTTAAACTGTTATAATTTTTAGGATTATTTGATGAATAGAAAGTTCAAACTTTTTTTGAATCTTTAATTAATTTATTAAACAGCATTGGTTTGAAATAAGAAATCTAAAAATTACAATTAACGTTCATCTGACCATTTGCAATCTGGGAAGCGCCACCACAAGTAGTCTGGAGATAGTGCCGCTCCGGTAAGCCAAAGTGGTAAACAGCCACAGTGTAGGTATGAATTTAAGTCTTTTGTATGTTTTTAAAAAATATCAATACTTGATGCCAGAGTATCGATAACTTCGGAAATATCTTGATAAATCGGCACGTTGATTTATCATCCTAGCCCTACTACTCATGTTCACACTTGCTCAGATGCTTACAGTAGCTAGAGTTCAGCTACAGATAAGAACGGTGTGTCAGGACACACATTTATGTACGTGTAAGCACAAACGCTTGCAGATATATTTAGCTTCATTACTCTTTCTATTGTCTTGTCCTCTGTCTGCTCTGCATTACTTGTCCTTTCAATCTCTTATCTCAACTCGCTATCACTTACTGACATAAGTGCCTTGAGGAGCCAAAAATGCTTTATCTGTACCCATGTGTCTCTTATTTTGTTTATTTATTTATTACAATTTATTTGAAAAAGGACCATGTACCATTTGAACATAAATGTTTCTATTTCATGCACAGAACTTGGCCGATGGCTAATTTTCATTTGCGGTCCCTCAGGCAGATAATCAAAAGTAAACATAAAAACAAAACAACAAACACATAGAATACAGTAATACTTATACACATCCTATCAGAGCCAAATAAGAACCGTAAAGATAACGTTCAGTTAAACCACAACTGTGTGAGTGTTTACAGATTTGAGCTGATTTTAAATCAAGACTTCAAGTCTTGACTTGTATGGTCGGTGTGTTATATAGACTGATCTATGCTGTAATCATAGATACATTGATTTGTATCTTCTTTTTTCAAGGCATTTTTTAAGAGTTGCATAATTAGTGGTTTTGCTCAGTATCATTACAATAACTTGTACTTGGGCGTAATAATTGGAAGAAATGTTTGACTTTACATATATTTTTGACTTTTTTTTTTTAAAGGCACTTGTGATACATTCTTGTGCCTTGAAGTAGCAAAAGTATCCAGTATGTCCTGAGGTTACATGTAGGAAGATGCAAGAAGATCCTCTAGAGTGTGGGCTGTTTTGTAAGTGTGTAGCTGTGAATTGATAACAGTAAACACAGCTCTCACAGGCATGTGTGGAATGGGCTGTAAGGGTGGGAGCTGTTACTCACCATCACAATCTGTCTCTAGGGAGCAGCAGCTGTGTTTGACCTTTGAACTCTGGAGTGACCCGTCGCAGGTTTACTTCAGCCACCCGTGTACATACCAGCTCACCATGTTGCAGGATTTGTGACGTGTGTGACTGGACTCTCGCAGCTGTTATGGCATCCCCTGTTGTCATGGTTATCCCTCCTTCTCCTGCTCTCCCCATAAGCAGGCCATTATTCCGGAGTCGGAATGCCGAGCTTGTGGAACGTCTGTGGAGAATCAGTTCCTTTCCTCTGAATTCCTACAGAGCAACACTGACGTCTGTACTCAGACAGAAGCTTACATCATGTCAGGATGTGGTGTAAAGATAAAAAATGGGTCCCACTTTTTTATTAGGTGGCCTTAACTACAATGTACTTACATCCAAAAATAAGTACAATATATTTGTATAAACTGCATTGTATTAAATGATTACTTTTAATGTAAGTACATAGTAGTTAAGGCCACCTAATATAAAGTGGGACCAAAAAATGGAGTGATGGGAGGAAGAAAAGGATAGGAGGAGTAGAGGGAGGGAGGGAAAAGGAAAAGCCCATCAGGATCGAGTGGGTGTGCAGCCCACTGTTCATTACTATAGTACTATAGCATGCTTTAATTCACACCAAGTCTCTTAAAAAAACATGCTTAAAGTTATACCAAAAAAGGGCCTCTCTTTGAACTGATGACTTGTTGTTTTTGATTATGCATAAAGGGCTGTTGTTGCCAGACTAAATTGGTTATTTTAATTGTTTGGAAGTTTGAAACCATTTCATTCAGATAAGTTTTTTAAAGTTTGATAAATATCTGGCATAAAATACAGCACTTGGAAGAAGGAAAAAAAACTTAAAGTAGCTGACAACAGTAAATATTCTGATTAGGAATAAAATCCTCATTTTTGAACTGTGGAGAGCTGAGCTGAATATCTAGGCCTACTATGCTACTGTAAATGCCAAATGTTATTTGAGGTGGTAGTCAGAATAAAAAGTTTGAGAACCACTGGTGTAATTCAATCTGTCTCTGAATATGATGACATGTGAAAATAAATAGCCAATTAACATTTAAGGCCCTAAGGAAAAATATAGTTTAAAATATGAGTGGGAAAGAGTATATA